>NC_091793.1:111245000-112445000 GCF_041296235.1 Equus asinus
GGCAAACTACTAAGTCACTGCAGTGTTTGCCGTCTGGGTTCCCCCCCCCCGGCCCCCTCCACCGAGGACGGCTGAGGAACCGGAGCCCGAGGCTGCCCCGGGAAGAAAGGTCCATCTAGGAACTCTGCGTTCTCACGTGGAGGCGCCGAGGCGCTGCTCCTTCGAGACCTGCCTGCTCTTTCTTTTCTTGAAACATTGTCTCCCCCGCCCCGCCCCTCCCCGCCCGGCCCCAGGCCCCAGGGCGGAATGTAACATCTTGTAATGTGGCAATCACTGCCAAACCCGTCCCCGCGAGGGGAACTCCCGCCAGCGGGGGCGGCGAGGGATGTGAGGCCTCAGCATCCGCCCAAGCTGGTGTGGTGGGGGTGGGAGGGGGCGGGGCAGAGGGTAAGGCTTGCGGGTCAGATCCCAGGTGGGGAGGGAGGACCCGGCAGGGGGAGAATTCCCCGGGGCTGTTTGAGTGTCTCGACCCTGCGAGAGCCCGCCGGTCTCTGGAGAGCCTAGTCGGACAGGGCCAGGGGCGCGCGTAACCGGGACCGCAGCATCGCGCCCCACCCACCGGCTTCCCGGGACTCCAAAGTCGAATGCAAAGGAACCTGAATTTTAGGAGGAAGAGAGAATCTGTAGCTGCATTCTCAGAGAGGTCTCTGACCCTAAGCAGGTTTAAGCCACTGGTGGTCGCTGTTCCCTGTCGGGAAAGGAGCCGGCTTGTTACTTTTGAGCGAGTGCTTGGGACCGGGACGGGCACGGGGACGTGGGGGGTGGTGGCGCGGTGTGGGAGTGGAGAGTTGCGCCTGGGTTTTACCGTCACCGAGGACGACTTTTTTTTGAAATGCAAGGAGGCTTAGTGCTCCCTGACATGGTTCTCCTTGTGGCGGGGGGTGGGGGGGGGGCCTCTAATAGTGGAGGGGACCATTCAACCACTTCTGCACTCCTGTTTCCCCTTCCTTTCTCTTCCGCCCTTCTACCAGAGAACTGTTTGTAAACAAAGCTCCAGTCTTCCCGCGCTCTCTCCGCCCCATCAAACCCGATACTTCCCCCAAACTCGCCCCGCCAGTCTCGGAAATCCTTACACAGGACGGATATTCACAATTTTCACAAGTAATCCTGAAAGGAGGCCGAGGGGAAGCCTCCTAAACGGTCCCACATTGCAGCCGCGCTGATTAGGCCTGGGATCCATTCCCTTTCTTCTCTGCCCTCCCCAGCCCGGGAGCCGCGGGGCGGGCGGCGGGCGCTGCGGCAGGGGGAGGGGGGTGTGTCTACGCAGAGCGGAGCACCCGGGCAGCGGAGGGGTGACCCGCGGCCGAGCGCGCGCCGAGGGATGGGGGGCGGGGGGAGCGGGAATGGGAGGAGAGGGGCCGCGGGCGCGTCCGGGCTGCCTGCTTCCAGAACTGGAACTCAGTGCCAGCGCTCTGCCAGAGTTCCGAGCAACCTTGCCAGGAGGTGGAGCGGAGAGGGCCGGGCACCCCTCACTCTTCGGCTACCCTCCTCCTGCCTCCCAGCGCTTGTCATATCCTGTCTTTGGCCTGATATTTCACGGGAGCAAATGGAAGGGGAATACAATGAAGATTTATGTGTGTTCCGAGCGCGGCTGGTTTCCCAGTGTAGGGAGCCGAGATCGCTGCTTCCCATTTCCATTTTTCATTCGCGCTTTGGGAGCGCAGTCGGGCGCGGGGGGAGCGTGTCTGCGCGGCGGCGGGCTGATCACAGGGCTCCGAGGCTCCTGGCGGGCCGCGAGACTGTGAGAAAGGCTTGCCAGTGCGTCGCCCCCGGCGGGGCTGGAGCCGGCCCCCGCCTCCCCCAGCCCCGGCTTTGTTTCTCCCCTGGCTCAGCCCTCCCCGTCCCCGCCCCCTCACTTCTGGGACCCGGGCGCATCCTCGCTCTCCCTTCTCTTTGCCCTTCTCCTTGTCTGCGGAAACGCCCCCTTCCTCTGGCCCCTGCACCCTCCTGCCCTCGGCTTCGCCGGCTTCCCGGGGAAAGGCGCGCCTTGGCGTTGCCCGACCCCGCCGCCGCCGGGTGCCAGGTTCGGTGACTCCGGCGAGTCTGTGGAGCCTTGGCCCACCCCGGTGCTGGGACCGCCCGCCCTCCCGGCTCCCAGGCTCGCTCATGCCAAGGCCTGTTGCGTGATTCCAACTTGGGCTGACATTCCCTGCCCCGGGCGCTCCGGCGTAGGCCTCTTAATCATCTTGTCTGCTGCAGATCCTCGACACCAGCCAATTTACTGCCCCGTCTCTCCTCGTGGGTTTCAGGAGGGGGAGGGGAGTGCGCGCAAAGGAGGGGAGGGCACAGTCAACCGCAGGAGGAAGGCTGGCACCAGCTACTGGCACTCAAAGAAAACCATGGAATTTGGAGCTGGGGGGAAGGGGGACAGGAATGCGGGTCTGCTAGGCGGCGGCTGCTTAGGGAAGCCAGAATCGCGGGGTCAACAGATTTCAGGCCAGGCCTCCCTAGCCTGGGAAACCAATGCAGGAAATGCAAACGGACACTGGATTGTGTAGTCTTCCTGCCTTCCCCAGAGCTCCAACTCCCTGGACCACACTCTGTTGTAAACCAGACTCGATGCAGGCCCCAAAACAATCTGGCCAGTCTCTTAGGACCATGTCACTGAGCCTAGAAGTTCACCCCCATCTCAGGTCTGTTTTTTGGCAGAGGCGAGTTGAAGACACACAAGGATGGCCTGAATAACCATCCTAGATGAAAGGAGGCCTGGATCCCGCAAGCAGGGCTCTCTGGCTTGCCCCCAACCTCCTGTTTAGCAGAGGTGGGGCCCTTCAGAGGGGATGGCTGAGGTTCAGGCTCCCCTGTAGGAAGCTGTGAGAGCTCCCCCTGCCCTAGAGTGCTGCTCTTCCACACCAGGTGAAGTGGGAAGGCCTCTGGGTCACTGTGGGCCTCATAATCTCTGGCAAAAGTAAAGGATCCCTGTTTGGGGGTATTGGGATAAAACAATATACTACTAATAGCAAAAATCTATCGTGTGCTTACCATTTGCCAAGCACTGTGTTACACTATTGTCTCAGTAAAGGCTCACAACAACTCGGAGATAGCCCTTATTATTTCTCCTTTCTTATAGACCTGCAAACTGCAGCACGGGAAGGTTAAGGAGGTAGCCCAAAGTCACAGAGTCAGTAGTTGAAGCCAGGAAGCTTCCAACTGTAAGCCCCAATGCTTTCAAGGAAAGGGACTTTCACTTCAGGCCTGCATTACCCACCTACACCTGGCCTTTGCAGGGAATGTCATAAAGTGAGGTCACTTGCAAAGCTGGAAGCTAGTTTGGTGAGACCCAAGGTGGAAAGCTGAGCTGAATGATGTGTGCACCTCCCATCCCCCCTGCCCTCCCAGAGTGTGAGGTGGAAGGATGCCACTCCAGCAGCAATGTGCATTAGTCTCCCTGTGAGTGTGCAGGTGTGTGTATGTCAGTTTCTATATCAGCGTGTGTGCATGAATTTGTGTGTTATGTGTGTGTGATTCAGTATGAATGTGTGACTGTGTGTGTATGAGTGCGTGTGTAATAGCATAGATGCGACTGTGAGAGTCAAGTGTCTGATTGTATGTGTGCTAGCTTAGCTCTGTGCGCCGGGGTCGCCCAGCATTCCAGAGCAGCCAACCCAGTCTCCCGAGGGCCTGGGTGACTCACTGAGCTCTGGGCTCAGGCAGCCCCAGAAGGGCCGAGGGGCAAACAGAGGGGAGGGTCCAATGAAGGGATCTGACCCGGGCCGCGGCAGCGTTCAGGCTCAGACGGCAGGTCCCCCGCGGCGGCTCGTTTGCAGTGCCTGGCCAGGACCACGGGCGCGGGGGCGGCAGAGACCGCCCAGGCGCTGGGCGGTGCCGGAGGGGCCGGGCGGGCGGGCCGAGGCCGGAGCCGCCGGGCGCTGAGTGACTCACCACGTGGTGAGCGGGCGACCCCCGCGCGGTGCCTCGGGTGGGGGCAACGCGTGAACACTCCGCGGGGCCCAGCGCCGAGTGAGCCTGTCCTCGCCTCTCTGCGCCTCGCCGCACCCGCAGCCCCTGAAAGATGTGAATGTCACTCTCGGCTGACCAGGTTGCCCGCCTGGGCAGCGGCGCGAGCTTCTAGGTCGTGACACCAAGGAGAAAGCGCACACATCCAGTGAAAACAATAATTTATTTAAATAACTCTTCATATTGTAAAATCAACATTAAGAGCATGTTGTTTTTATAATAAATAACCCCAAAATACCTTTCATTTCAAGAACAAAGAGTTTAGGATAAGATAAAACAAATCCAAATCAGTAGCTATAGTTTGAGAAAATTTTTCAAAGGGAAAAATAAAACAGAGGGGTTGCTGAGGTCGCTGCCAAACCGCAGTTTTCACAAGTGGGGATTTACAAAAAAGTCTGAAAAGATGAGTATTTTAATACAAATAAATCAGTGGGAAAATCTGCAGACACCTTTATTTACAAACTCTATGTCGAAGTCCAGGCTAATAATCCTGAATAGGTTTTAAAAAAGATAATTTAAACACATTTTTTGCAGTGTCCACATATTAAAAAATCATTTTTTTCCAACATCAAAATGAGGTCATCCGCAAAGGCACCTAAACTTTTAAAAAAATAAAAATAAAAAAACTCCACGGGTGATGGATGAGGCAAGAGCTAAGGGAGAGTTTCTGCGGGAGAGCTAAGGCTGGGGAGGGGTGGGGGCTCCAAGGGCTGGAAACGGCAGGGCAGAAAAAAAGCGGCGGGCCGCCCAGGTCAAGGGGGCGTGTTGGGGAGGGCGGGCAGGCAGGACCCCTGGAGGTCAATAACCCCAGCGGACTGGAGCCAGCCTGGGGGCGCGCGAGGAGAAAGGAGCCTCAGAGCGCCCGGGAAGCCTCGCGGGAGGGGGAGGCGTCCCTCTCCCGGACTCAGCTCGCGGCCCGCGGCGGGGAAGGCGCCGGACGGCCTCGCAGGGCGGGGCGGGCGGGGGGAGGCAAGTCTGAGGCGGGGCTCAGGTCGGAAAGGCGACCGTGGCCGGCGGCCTTCCCTACGCCGCTGCCGGATTCCTTCGAGAGGAGCCCGGGGGGCGAGCAGACGCCTTCCAGTTCCCGGCCGCTGGGTGGCCGCGCGAGGGAGCAGGGCCAGGGGCAGGCCATCCCCCCCGCAGCAACCTCTGGGAGGGGTGGGAGGCGTCAACGGGCCAGTTGGAGAGACCCTCCAGCTCCGGGGGCGAGCACTGAGGATAACCGGTCTCTGCTCTCTCAGTCTCTGGCGCAGTCTCCCTGTGGTTAGAAAATCGTCCCCGCGCTCACCGGGGCGCCCCCGCCGCCGTGGTGGTGGTGGTGGTGGTGGTGGTGCGGCTGCGGGGTCTGCGTCGGGTGCAGCAGCGGCGCCGCGGCCTGCAGGTGCGAGGCGGAGCCCGAGGCCTGGTGGTACCAAGGGTAATTGCCCAGGAAAGCCGAGGCCGCGCTGCTCGGGCTGGAGCCGGAGCTGCCGGCGCCGCTGCCGCCGCTGCCGGGGCCGCCGCCACCCCCCATCCGCTGCGGCGCGCCGAAGTCCCAGGAGGCCGGCGCCGAGACAGGCGGCGAAGCGCAAGGCGGCGAGGCGCTGGCACCAGGGTGCTGCTCCGAGGGTATCTCCCCGCTTTTCCACATCTTCTTGAACTTGGATCGGCGATTCTGGAACCAGATCTTGACCTTTGTGGAAAAGGGACCCGAGCATTAGTGGAGGAACCTTGGCATGGGGCAGGGGAGGGGAGGAAGCGCAGAGAGACAGAGGTGGGCACTGAGCACCCTGGGCAGGCAACGGATCACGTGCCGCGGCCTCACAGGCTCTGATGGCTCCTACTCCATTGGGAGGTAATCTCGAAAAGCCCGGGACGGCTCTTGTGTGCGCACTGTGATGATGGTGACAACTGGGGTCAGGAGGGCCAATTATTTTACCCGCTTAATCAGTAGAGCGCGCGCGCGCGCAAGCGCGGATAGACAACATAGTACAAGATTTCTGCCCACCCCGATCCTTCCCTTTTCTTACACGCCGCGCCCCTGTGGGAGGTTTCAGCTTCGGGCGAGGAAGGTCAGGCCGCCCAAGACGCTGGCCTCGAAATCCTTACAATTACTTTAAAAATACTTCTGAAACCATTGTCCTGAACCCGCCTGCTTCCCTGCCATCCCAGGCCGCGAGCCCTCACCTGAGTCTGGGTGAGGCCCAGAGACGCCGCCAGCTCGGCTCGCTCGGGCAGCGCCAGGTACTGAGTCTTTTGGAAACGCCGCTGAAGAGCCGCCAGCTGGAAGCTGGAGTAGATGGTGCGGGGTTTCCGGACTTTCTTTGGCTTCCCGTTCACTATCCGAATTTCTGGCTCGAGGTCCTCTTTCTCTGCAACGAAACGCAATCGTGAGAACCGCGTAACCAGCGGAGCCCAAGGGTTCCCGACCGCCGGGAGTGCCCGGCGTGGGACTTGGCCTGAGCCTGGACGCGGGTTCCTGGAGACGCTGTGCCGAGCTCAGGCGCAACTTTGCAACCCGCAGACCCGCTCCACCGCCGAACCTGGGAACTGGACCCTCCAGGAAAGGGGAAGAAAGGCGCATACTGGAAAGAAAGAAGAAGCAGGTGGCAAGGAAATGAGGTTTACCATGAGGCATGCACCGCGCGCCCATTCGGACGCCGGGGCCACCCGGTCCCACCAGCTGAGCACTGAGGGACGTACCCGGTGACCCTCAGCAGATTGGAGGTTGAGTTAAAGGGCGCGGGCGGGCGGGGAGCAGGCAGTGTGAAAGGCCAGGGATCCAAACATTTGTATCCCACCCATCCCAGTAACTAGACCCACTTGGCACCCTCGACGCCAGCGTTATGCATACCGGGTTCGTTGTTGGCTGGGGACGAACTGGTCCCGTAGGGCGCGTAGGAGGTGTAGGCGGCGGTGTAGCCCAGGTCGTAGCCGCTCTTGGCGGAATAAGGGACGTTGTTGAGGCCACTGGCGTGGTACTGGTAGGAACCCATGTGCGCGTAGGGCGAGCCCCCACCGCCGCCGCCGCCCGCCGGGTGCTGCTGGTTGGTGTAGTAGCTGCTGTCGGTAGCTGTGGACACCGGAAGGGTGGGCGACTCCTGGGGCTTGTGGAGGCCGCTGCCGTTGCTGCTGCCGGGGCCAGCGCCGCCGCCGCTCGGAGGCTGCTGGTGCTGGTGGTACGTGCTGGAGGCCGTGATCTGGGTCGAGTGCATATCAGCCACCAGACTGTCAAAGACTCCAGTCATCCTGGCCCGGGACGGGAAAGAGCAAGGGTGGCGGGCGCGAGGGGGGAAGCGAGGCGCCTCCTCCGTCTCTCCCTGTCCCCTCCAGCAGTCAATGTAATTACGGGGGAGTTGGGGGGGGGGGTGAGGAGGAAAACAAGAAATGTGGCAACGGTCTACGCAACTCCTCCTCCGGGGGAGGCGATCACCGTGCACTGCTCGGGACAGCTGCCGCCGGCCGCATCCTCTCTCCGCCTCTTGGCCGGGTCGGCTCGTTGCCCAGCGCAGGCTCGGGCGGGGGGCGGGCAGTGGAGGGGGCAGGGGTGGCAGGGCCGGGCCGGCGCTCCGGGAGGCGGGAGCAGGTGAGCAGCAGCCTGGAGCGGCTTTACGATTGTCTGCGGGGCGGGCTCCTGCAGGGTGGGCATTTAACACTTGTCACGTGAGCGCAGGCGACGTCACCTAGCAACAGCCAATCCGAAGCGCCGGGGCGCGAGGCTAAGGGCGCCCGGGAACGCCGGGCGGGAGGCGGGTGTCACCGGGCGGGCGCTGCGGCTGCTGTGGTCGCGAGCGCAGACAGGCCGCTGCTGAGTGTGAGCAGCGAAGCGAGAGGCTGGGGGGGCGGGGGAGGAGAGAGGAAGAAGGGGGGAGCGGTGGGGAGTCAGGGTGGCCGGCGGCAGGAGGACAGAAGGCGTGAAAACAGAGATTGGCATTTCGTTTAGAGGAAGAAGAAATGGGGTCTCCCATCCCGTTCTGTGTACAAGTGCCAACCAATTCCAATGACTCGTACCTCCGTGCCCGAGGTCAGCTTTCAAACATTAATCAAAAGCGGTGCTGAGAGCCGGGCCAGCGCTAGCTCCGCTTTTCCTCGAAGTGTCTGGCACTTACTCTTGTCAGCCACTCCGCACTTGACTTAGTCAATTGATTTAAATTATCCATAAACCACGTATAATAATACCTGCTTCCTAACCAACCCGCAGGGATATTAGGACAATTAATTGGATAATATTTAAACGATTTTTCCTTGTTGCGTGAGAGAAAAGCTATATAAATTCAAAGGTATTATTGCTAATGATAGATTTGAAACCCTTTCCCCTTGTACTTTCCTGACACGCCGAGACACCGAGTAATGATGTATATTTCATGGCTAATTGACACCAGAAAAGCGATCCCGGGGATTTCCTCCCAGATTGGAAAGCTGGACCAGACTAACCAGATGTCTTTCAGTGTTCGTTCTAACTCTAAATTCTATGTTTTTACAAAAAAGAAGTGAGATAATACTTAGGTGAGAGAGTTATCTCGATACTACAAGTCTTGGTAAACTTCTAGAAACAAATAGAAAAAGTTGTATCTCGTGCACTTAGCCCTATTTTAGTTTTTTTCAGTTTAGGACCGCGTTCCTCCCTCTCATTGCAATTTCTTCTTCTTCTTTTAAATCGGAAGTGGCGACTTCCTCTATATCCCCGTTTCCTGGTAGTTGGGAATCGTGGCCCAAAGTTGTGGGACACTCGCCTTTCCTGGACTCCAAGTCTCCTGTTCCTGCGGCTGTGCTGCCTTGTGGCGCCATCTGCTGGAGGTGTGCGTGGTTGCGGCGGGCCCCAGGAGACGGTCTAATCACGCCGAGGCGCCAGCCTCTGAAACCCCCCAAAAGAACAAAATAGTAATTAAAAGCCACAAAATTGTGCTAGTGCGCGCCATCTGAAGCACCCCTTCCTAAAGACATAACATGTCGCTGAAAGAACTTGTTACAACAACTGCCTAATGGAAAACAAGTTGATACTTTCAAAAATATGATCTTTGGTCTTCTTCCCCAGAAAAAGCAAGCGTGTAATTAAAACTCCAGTATCCACACAGCTCACCCTCTGCGGAATAATGAAGACAGTAATCCGCCTTCAAATCCGCCTGGATTTAGTTCCCAGCTGTTTTTTTTTCCCGGTTAAGGAAGGCCCCTAGATGGAGAAGGGTGAGCTGTGGGGCTCACACCACTTGGCTGCACTGCCTCGTCGCCGCGCTCAGCCAGCTGCTTTGTGGGCCCTAGTTATAAAATTAACTTCTTGATATTTATCAAGATTGCCTTTTGGTGTCTTGACGCCAAATTCCAAATTTTTGGGTCACCACAGTGGTAGCTGTTTTGGCCTAGTATAGAAGCTTTTTTCCCCTGAAAAGGGAATATAAAAGAACCAGTCTTGCCTTCTCTCTGCTCCTTTGTTCCCACCACAAGCATACTCTCTGGACTTTTTCACGGTGGCAAGTTTGTTGTATTTTACTGTCTATGGGAATCTCCGTTAATAGCCTAAAGTCCAGGTCAGCTGAGATCTGGAAAATAGCATCTTCCTGGAAGGAAGTTCCCTTTAACTGGAAAACAAGGAACTGTGTGTGTGTACGTGGGAGAAAAGACCAGAGGCAATGAGCAAGGGGGAGAGAGAGAATTTACAGCTGTCTTTGGAGAATCAAATGAAAACTTGCTATATTAGAGATATTAAATCTGATAATCCGGACACAAATCTGGGTTTGCCCAAATTATCTGATCATCACATGACAATATCCAAATGATTTCCTCACTTTCGTCTAAAGTCAGGGAGGTAGTACCGTAGAGAACTGACACTCTTGTCCACAGTTCAGAGCAGGCTGATGCCCCTCTCCATAGTGATCTGACGGGGGTGGGGGGCGGCTCACACTGAGTTTGGGGGAATCGAGGTGCCTCCTTGCGGCCAAACTTCCTCCTCCGCCTCAGGGCCCCCTCCTTCCTCTTTTCTGCTTTCGTTTTTCTCTCTCCGCCTCGGCATTCACTTACTCCGCAGGGATCTAGAGAACGATGAGGGAAGGAGGGGAGCTCAGTGTCTCTGCCCTGGCCTTGTATGTTCCAATCTCATCGGTAAGACTTTCCCGCTTTGGATCCCGTGCCGGCCAGGTCGTCGCCGCGGCACTTTATCTGGTCACGGAGTCTCACCGTCTCCTCCCGCAGGAGCCTCGCAGCAACCCTCGCCACGCAAGGGCGGAATCTTGGTTCCCATCGTACAGATGAACGCTGAGACTCGAGGGCAGAAACGACTCTTTTGAGTTAGGTACCCCTCCTTTCTCTGCGGCCATAGCGCAAATCTCAGGGTGTTTACTGCAAGCCTTGGCTGAGCAGCTCGGAGTCTCCAGCAGACGGCTAGCGGCCCTGGAGAACGGGTTTGGTGCACCTTGCTTTCAGCCCCCTGCCCCACCGCCGGCCGGGGTCAGGATACCAGAGCTTCCTCCGGCCCAGTGCATTGGCTCTGCTGGACCATTGGGCGTCCTCCGTGACACAGACAGCCGATGCGCTGGGGGAGAGGACGCCCCCTGCCGGCAGGGAGCTGGGGTGGGCGCCGGCGTGCTCTTCGCGCGCAGAGGGACCGGCCCATTCTCACTTGCCTACCCCACTCGGGGGTCGCGCCTGCTGCTGCTGTACTGACCCGTGTCCCCACATTGCATTCTCCTGTCGAGGGGACACGGGTTTCCAGGCCGTTGGCCCGAAAGGCATTCTTTTCGCGTTTTCCTAGTAGTTCTAGGAATCTCTGCTTTCGAATCTCTTTGGGGTTCGTTCTAGAACTCAAAGATGAGGGTTTGGTTTCCGGGAGCCTCCTATCTCTACCTTTCTAGGACATGACTGGCCGTGCTCTCATCCCTTCGTTGGCCATTGCATCTTCTTGGGGACACCTCTCACCCAGTCCTTTCGCATTGCTGGCGTCCTCAACCTGGTTTCCCCCCTCCCCCCCGCTCGCCTCTAACACGGCCTGGAGGGACTCGGGGTGCAGTCAGCTCCTCCCAGCCCCTTTGGCCCTTAGGCAGATGGGATCTCTGACTCCGGGGACTGCATACTTGGATCCCATATATTTGTTTTCTTGTACAGACTCATCGAGAGGACATAATGGAAACACACCTTGGGGATGGGGGTGGGGACCTCGAGAAAACTCTTCGGGGGGGGGCCGCGAGTGGGGCCTAGGGTCCTGAGACGTGGATGGCCGTCGGGTCCTCTGCCCTTGCTGCCCTAGCAGCCCCCTAGCTGTACCCTCACCTCTCCTTATGCCTTCAGCTCAGAGACTATCTCGGATTTCCGCATCTGTATGGGTCCCTCGCTCTACCTCTCCCTCCCTCACGTCCCGTGAGCTTGAAGGTCTCAGTCAGCCACACCCTCCGCCTACCGCGCCAGGCACCTGCCAGGTGCTGGGGGTTCCTGTCCTTCAGTAGCTTACCCTCTAGTGGAAAAAGCAACTATGTTGCGATAACTAATAGTAATGGCTAGCATTTATTTATTGAGCGTTTACTGAGCACCAGGAGGTCTGCCAAGATCTTTACCTTCATTATCCCACTGACCCTGAGAACTGTCTTACGTGGTGGGTACAGAATGATCCGCAGTGAGGAAATCAAGGCTTAGAGAGACCGAATCACTTGCTTTAAGGTCACACAGCAGAGTCAGGACTCGAACTCAAGTCTGGGCCTCTGAGGCAAGGCTGCTGCCACTCGGGGCTGAGTTTCTGGCCCCGGGATCAGGGAGAAAGCCGCACCACATCCGCCTCTCCCGGGCTGGGTGCCGCGAGCGCAGTGGGACAGGCGGGAAGAGGCGTTGACAATTCCGAGGTCGAGCGCTCCGCTCTGGCCCCAGGAGCCCACTGGACGGCGAGGTTCCTCCGGGAGACTAGCATGCGCGCGGGCCCTGCGCGGGAGGGATCCCGATCAACCCCGGGGAAATGGGCACCGACTCGAGGGCTCTCCGGAGGGCGAGCCGGGGGCGGGTGCCCCGGCCCTGCGCCAGAAACCGAGCTCTGGGCGAGTGCTATGTCCATGCTGAGTCTCCGCCAAGGGTGACGTTTGCTATCTGCTGGAGTGTGAGTAAACCCAAAGGCCTGAAGGAAAATAAGGGGATACTCGACGTTCACAGCCTTGACCCTTCCGAGGGAGGGTCGTGGCGCTGTGTTGTCAGTTCAGCGTGCTTCTTGAACTTTCAGACCCAATTTCGCCGTCTGCTTTCCAGGTCTTCCTGATCCAAGCAGACCCATTTCACTTCGTTGCACAGTCACTGGTGAAAGCCAAAGGAGCAAAAGCTAGGGTTCCTGTCCTGCTGGGGCGCCCAGCATGGGACGAAGGGTCCCCAGGCTCTGCGGGGTCGAGCTGGTGGCCTCACTGTCGAGTCCGAGCTCACAGGCCCGGATCCTCAGCGCGCGGGCGGGCAAGCATCAGGTTCGAGAGAAACGCCTTCTCCTTCGATGGCTAAAAGCTGCGGGATTTCGGCGTCCGGGTCGCGGAGCCACGAACGTTGATGGAATAAGGTACGATCCCCACCCCACCCTACCCCACCCCACCCCACCCCACCTCATGCCCACTCCGCCCCAGGACAAACACTCAGACCGTTGGGATGTTTGCACTTTTAGCAGCACCCACGTTGCGTGATAAGAGATGTGCAAACAAATGGCTCTCAAGTTTTGTTCTCAAACCTGAAAGAGAACAATCTCTGACGTTCCTGGCCCCTGCACTCCGGGCCGCGGGAGCTGGGGGGCAGCGTGGCCTTGGTCCTGGAACCGCCAGTCCTCTGCGTGTCCAGCACTGGTTGGCTCCTGGCTGCCAGGTTGAAGGGCAACACCACCCGTAAGAGCGGCAGACATGTATCCAGGCTGGAGACTCGCCGTTCACCCCTCGAGGCTCAGAGCTCTGGGTTGTCAGTTACAGTAATGCTTCTGGAACTTTCAGACTTCTGCCTTCTAGGCCTTAGACCCTAGTCAGGCCCATTTCACTTTATTGTCTGTTCAGTGGTTAAAGTCGGTGAGCGCGGGCGCATCGCCCTCCCCGCCGGCGCCCCGCAACAAACCTGGAGAAGTTGGAAGGAACCAACCGTTTGAAACTCTCAGGACCCTTCTGGGTACACAGAATCCTTTCTTTCCACCCTCTCCCCTTACTTATCACGCCACGTTGGATGGATGCAAAGAGGATGTGCTGACATGGACTCTGGAGCCAGACTTTGCTGGGTTGAACCGCTACTGTTCCTGTGTGGCCTTGGGAAAAGGACCTAATGTTTCTGTGCTTCATTGTTTGCATCTGTAGAATGCGGTTAATAATAACAATACCTCCCTCCTGGGATTATTGCCTGGAAACTCATCATTACGTGTTTTCTTGTCTCCTGCCAGGTTTATCTCGACAACTCGGCGTTCTCTAGCCAACGCTCCGCAGGTTTTAAGAGGCCGAGGCGAGCTTGTGGCCCCACTTTCTCCTTGAGCGCCAAAGAGCCTTCTCCAGGCCGCGGAGCTGAGGGCAGACGCAGCCCTGCTCCCGGGGACCAGAGCGGGCGGGGGATTTGGGCGTGGGCCTTCAAGGGGGCCGCGGCTGGTCCCGGAGCGCCGGGGAGAGGACAGGCGCCGGGAATGCGGGGAGCGCCGGGCTGCCTGCCGCGGAACCTAGGAGAGGCTCTGACGCTGCTCCTCACCCCTGCGATTGCGCTACCCTCTTTCAGTCGGCTCCGCAGAATCCCACTGTGTCAGGCCTCAAGGCTTCTCCCTGTGCGCCATACCCGGGCTGCTTCTGCTCACCTCTCTGGAAATGGAGAAGACGTGGGGAGGGACCCTGCAAGTTATTCACAGGGAACCGACTGTCATTCTGGGTAGCTATGCCCAGTTCCTTGCATCTTTTTATAATCAAAGGAAATATTGTTAAAAATTTACGAAGTAGTACCTAATGGTTGTTAAAGAATCAAACAGTATTAAGAAATATATTGGAGTGGTTAAAAGCATAGGCTCTGGTCTGAAATCCTAACTTGGTCATTTGCTAGCTGTGTGAGCTTGGGAAAATTATTTAACTTCTCTGTGCCTCAATTTAGTGTTTACTCAGAATAAACTTCACCATTTGGACTAGTGATGGATAATTGTGGAATAGATCAAGTGTCATCATCTCAAATCTGATCTTCTGGGGAACACAGCTAGGTACCATTTCCCAGCCTCGCCTGCAGTTAGGCGTAATCATGTGATTCACTTCTAGGCAGTGACTGGAACACGAGTGGAGGTCACATGTGCCACTCCTGGGATGGGATGTTTAAGACAGAGTTGAGATTCTTCCCCACTCTTTCTCTTCTTCCACTGGCTGGAACCAGCTTCACCGATGCAGATGACGTGGCCCTAGGGGAATCACCCAGGGGAATCCCACACTTGCCTTGGAAGCTTACCTGACCAAGAAATGAACTTCTCGTATTTTAAGCTACTGACTTTTGGATTTTTTTAAAAAAAAATAAATTCTCTTTGGAGTCACCTAATAGAGTACTTAACTTTTGAGCTCCAGCAAATTCTATCATGGCCTTTCATCATCACATTGGATGGCTGGAATATATGTATATACACACACTACATATAATAAGTATACATATATATACACACACATATACGTGTATATATATGTGTGGATAGATAGATAGCAGCTTAGCTACTATAACTAATATGACCTTGGAATCAGGGTGTGATGACTTTGTCAGCAAATTACAGAAAAAATCCTGAACATCTTCAATCTGTGAAAACCAGAAACTGAATTGGGAGCGGAGCATAGAACTCAAACCATTATTTTCCTAGCTGCCTTCAGTCCATGAATAGAAATAGGTTAGCATAGCTGGTTGTTATCATTAGGAGTATAAGTTTTAAAATGATCATTAGTGAAGTTTTGGCAGGTCTAAGCCCAAATCCTGTGTGTTTTCTTTTAAAGGTGATAGGTTGCAGAGGTTTTGTCACCCTGCCTTGTGGGGCCCTCCCCTTCATGTCAGTGTCACACTTGCCTTGGGCACATGCTTACTAGGAGTTCTCATGAGGTGACAAGCCCACTTCCTGCTACAGTCTTTTTGGATCCACTGTACCTAAGCTAACGGGATGGGCAGTACAAAGGCAAGAAGTACTGATCATGAAAAAAGCTAGAAAAACAAAACAAAACAGGAAACTTCCCACTAAAGGGGCCCAATGGCTTTCCACTGAGGAAAGTATACAAATTTAACTGAAAGGACTTTGAAATGTCATTTTGTACTATTTCAAGACATTATTTTTACTTATTTTCCAGGCCTTGGCTGTGTTCTCCTTGGCCGTGTTACCATATAGGTACATTCTAGATTGATCATATGCTCTGGTTCCCTTTAGAACTGAACGTGATTTCTCTCCATGCTCCAGAGAAGGTGGACTGCTAGGGAGGATGCCTACTGCTGCCTTGTCTAAGGCTTCGATGACACCCAGTGGTCATTTAGGGTCTTCATCTATATCAACCCAATTCATAATAGAGCCAACACGTTGTACATATTAGTATAAGAAAAGTGAAAATTGTTTTTTTAAACAAGAAAAAGCAAAACTTCATTGTAACATAAATAACCAAATCCTCAGACTCTCCACTGAAAGCCGTCTTGTGGAGGAAGCAGCAGCTAGACTTCACAGCCCCGACTCTTGAACCCTATAGCTTCACCTTGGCATTTCTCGCCATGTCATTACCTGCCCCAGTTGAGCTCAGTGGAAGGTTCCATCACAACTTTTTTTCCATTACAATTTTGATAACCTGACCATCTGGCCTTCTCAGTGATCATAATCCAAAGAACAGCTGGGGGAATCCTGAGATGTTTAAACAAGGTTTTACTAAAGTCTCATGATAACAAAAGGGAAATAGACATCAAAAGTAACCTGGACCCAGATGGCCAAATACCGTATAAACACGCTGCTAGTAAGGACCATGTGTATCTTGTATGCTGTATCCCCATCACTTAGTGAGTGACTGAATGAAAAAAGTAACATAGAAGAGACTTGAAGGATAAATAAGAGTTAGCTGGGTGAAGAGCTGAGAGAAGAGCATTATAGGAAGAAGGAACAGCATGTGCAGAGCTCTGAGCGTGAAAGGGACATTTGAAGATCTGGAAGAAGGCCAGGTGGGCTGGAACACAGTGAGCGAGCAGAGCATGCAAGGCGGGTCTAGAAAGGTGGGCAGGAGCTAGATCACATAGGGCCTAATACGTTTTTGGCCTAAGAACAATGAAAAAATCTAAAGGTTTAAAACATTAAAAAAAAAATTAAACTTATTTTGAGATAGTTATAGAATTCACATGCAGTTGTAAGAAGTGATGAGACATCTTTTGTACTCTTTATTCAGTTTCCCCCAATGGTAATATCTTACAAAGTTATAGTATAAATCACAACCAAGAGATTGACCTTGGTGCAATCAAGATACAGAACATTTCTATCACCACAAGGATTCCTCATGTGGCCGTTTTAAAGTCACGGCCTCTTATCTTCTGTCCTCACCTCCTCCTTGACCCTGGGCAGCCACTAATCTGTTCTCCATTCTTAGAATATTATCATTTCAATAATGCTATATAAATGAATCATATGATACGAAACCATGAGGATTGGCTTTTCTCACTCAGCATAATTCTCTGGAGACTCATCCAGATTGTTGTTTGTATCAATAGTTTTTTTTTTAATTTTTTTTTATAGCTGAGTGATATTCTGCAGTATGTTTTTGCCACAGTTTGTTTAACCATTCACTTGCTGAAGGGTACCTGGGTTGTTTTCAGATTTTGGTTATTATGAGTGAAGGTGCTATGAACAATTGTGGCTATGTTCTTGTGTTAACACAAGTCTTTGTTTCTCTGGGATATATGCTCAGGAGCGCAATTGATGGGCCAGATAGTAATTACATGTTTAGTTTTTTAAGTAGGTGTCTGTTATGGGTTGAATTCTACCCCCCTCCCAAATTCTTATGTTGAAGTCCTAGCCCCTAGTACCTAGCACAAAATGTGAATGTATTTGGAGATAGAGTACTTAAAGAGGCAATTAAGTTAAAATGAGGTTATCGTGGGGCTGACCCCATGGCCGAGTGGTTAAGTCCGCACGCTCCGCTGCAGGCAGCCCAGTGTTTCGTTGGTTTGAATCCTGGGCGCGGACATGGCACTGCTCATCAAACCACGCTGAGGCAGCATCCCACATGCCACAACTAGAAGGACCCACAACGAAGAATATACGACTATGTACCGGGGGGCTTTGGGGAAAAAAAGGAAAAAAATAAAATCTTAAAAAAAAAAAAAAAATGAGGTTATCGTGGTGGGCCTTACTCCAATATGACTGTGTCCTTATAAAAAGAGGAAATTAGGACACAGACACACAGAGAGGGACCATGTGAGGACACAGGGAGAAGATGGCCCTCTATAAGGCAAAGGAAGAGGCCTCAGAAGAAACCAACTCTGTGATGGAGATGTTAAGTAATGCTATGATGGTAATCATTTTGCAATATGGAAGTGTAGCAAATCGACACATTGTACACCTTAAACTGAAAACACCTGAAACATTGTGCACCATGTTGTAAGTTTAGGATCTCAGACTCCTAGACTCTGAAATTGTAAGAAAATAAATTTCTGTTGTTTAAGCCACTGAGTCTGTGGTTATTGACGCTATGGCAGCCCAGCAAACTAATGTACTGCCAGACTGTGTGCCCAAGTGACTGTACCATATCATGTTCTCACCAGCAAGCTATGAATCCAGTTTCCCTGCATCCTCACCATCATTTGGTGCTGCTGCTATTTTTTATTTTAGCCATCCTGATGGGTGTGTGCTGGTATCTCATTGTGATTTTAATTTTAATTTTCCTCATGGCTAATGATGTTTCATGTGCTTATCTGCCATATGTATGTCTTTTTTGGTGAAATGTCTCTTCCTGTCTCTTTCCCATATTCTAATTGGATCATTTGAATTTTTACTATTGAGTTTTGAGAGTTCTATATATATTCCAGTCTTTGTTGGATGTGTTGTTTGCAAGTCTCTTCTCCCACCCTGTAGCTTGTCTTTTCCTCTTGTTAACATGGTATTTCATATCATTTTTTTGTCTTCTTTCTTTTTGAAAAGAACACTTTGTTGTCTGGAGAATGGGCTGTGGAAGAGACAAGAATGGACACAGTGAGACGAATTAAGTGGCTTTTGCTATAGTTTAGGTGCCATGTAATGGTGGCTTAAACTGGGTAGAGGGAGGGGAAATGTGGAGAAGCTAGTGAATTCCAGAAATATTTAGGAAGTAGAATTAATACAATTTGGTGGGGACACGGAAGAGGGAGACATCAAGGCTGGCCCCTAGGTCTTTGACATGAAGAACCCGGTGGATGGTGATTCAATTGATCAAGACAGAGGATATGGGAGAAGGCCCAAATTGGGGAGAACGCTATGAGTTTAGTTTTAAACATAGTAAGTTTGAGGTATCTCTATCAGTTAGCTATTACCGTGTCCGAAACTACTCCTAAACTCAGTAACTTTAAATAGCAAGCACTTATTATTGTTCTTAAGTCTCTGAGTCAGCTTGATCAGGGCCAAGCTCAGATGATCTTGCATAAACTTGTTCATATGTTGGTAGTGGGCTGAGTGGTCAGTTGGAAGCTAGCTTGTCTGGAATGGCCTCACTCACATGGCTGTCAGTTGGTTGGCTGGCAGCTGGGGTGATAAAGGTGACTGGGCCACGTGTCTCTCATCATCTAGCAGGTTGATCTGTGCTTGCTTGTTTACAGTGGAAGATAAAGAGGAAAAACGCATGATGCCTCTTGAGAGCTAAGCTTGGAATTTGCACACTGTTACTTCCTCTGTATTCTATTGGCCAAAGGAGATCACAAAGCCAATCCAGATTCAACAGGGAAGTAGACTTGGGAGACTGATCATCCTGGTTTGCCCAGGAACTTCCTGGTTTTAGTCACCCTAGGTAGACTCCATGTCACACTGTAAAGGGCATGGTCACAGGGAGGGATAAAGAATTGGGATATTTTTGCAATCAGTCTACCACAATACCTATGAGATTTCCAAGCAGAGGTGTCAGGTACCATTTGCCTCTTAGAAGAGAGGTCTGGTCTGGAGATAAATTTGACTTGTGTGTGTGTGTGTATGTGTGTCAGAGAGAGAGAGAGAGAGAGAGAGAGAGAGAGAGAGAAAGATTATCTAATATTTGTCGAGCAACTGAGTGACAGATGCTAATTCAATAAATCACTTAGTTTTAATCCCCACAAATCACTAGGAAAACATATCTTATGTTTATTTCTGTTTTACACATGGAAATAAGAGTTCAAAGTACTGTTTCTTGAGATAAAAGGAAACTGATGGTCAGGGACAGAGATAGAAAAACTACCAAAAGCTGATATGTGGTCTCCAAATACAAAAATTTGAAGCTAATTAGCATGGGGGAATATCCTGATTAGGATATTCATTAGAACCTTGATTAGGTTGTGATGGATCTGGTAAATAGTTAATATTTAGAATAATGAGTCTTGAGTAACTCAGAAAAAGTTGACATGTTCAGCATGCATTTCTAATTTAATTCCATGGTGGTCAGAGGACATAGTCTGTAGGATTCTAATCTCTTGAAATAGGTCGAGACTTGTTTTATGGCCCAAATATATGGTCTGTTTCAGTGAGTGTAATATGTGTATTTGAAAGAACATGTATTCTGTAGTTGTCGGGTATAATGTTCTAAAATGTCAATTAGCTCGAGGTAGTTGATAGTATTATTAAGAATTTCTGTTTTTTAAAAATCCAATTAATTTAAAGTAAAAAACAAAACCAAAAACAGTCCCCCCATTTCTCCCACCACTCACCCCCTACCTCTGGCACCCACCAACCTGTTCTCTGTATTTATGAGCTTAGTTTTGGTTTTGTTTTTAGATCCGACATGTAAGAGAGATCATACAGTATTTGTATTTCTCTCTCTGCTTATTCCACTTAGCATCATGCCCTCAAGGTCCATCCATGTTTTGCAAACGACAAAATTTCATTCTTTTTTTATGGCTGAGTGATATTCCATTCTATATACACCACAATTTCTTTATCCATTCATCCATCAATGGACACTTAGGTTGTTTCCATATGTTGGCTGTTGTAAATAATGCTGCAATGAGCAAGGAGGTGCACATATCTTTTTAAATTAGTGTTTTCATTTTCCTTTCAGAAGTGGAATTTTTGGATCATATGGTAGTTCTATTTTTAATTTTGCGAGGAAACTTTATACTGTTTTCCATAGTGACTGCACCAATTTCCATTCTCACCAACAGTGAACAAGGATTCCCTTTTCTCCTCATCCTCACCACCACTTGTTATTTCTAGTTATTTATTATTTCTAGTCTTTTTGATAACAGCTATTCTAACAGATGTGAGGTGATATTTCATTGTGGTTTTGATTTGCATTTCCTTGATGGTTAATGATGCAGAACATCTTTTCATGTACCTGTTGGCCATCTGTATGTCTTTAGAAAAATGTCTATTTAGATTTTTGCAGATCTTTTGCACATTTTTTAATCTGTTTCTTTTGCTATTGAGTTGTATGAATTATTTATATATTTTGGATATTAGCCCTTTATCAGATATATGATTTGCAAATATTTTCTCCCGTTCAGTCGATTGCCTTTCATTTTTTGGATAGGATTTCCTTGCTGTGCAGAAGCTTTTTCATTTGACGTAGTTCCACTTGTTTATTTTTCACTTTTGTTGCTTTTGTTTTTGGTGTCAGACCCAAAAAATCATTGCTAAAACCAAATGTCAAGGAGCTTACTGTCTATCTTTTCTTCTAGGAGTTTTACGGTTTCAGGTCTTACATTCAAGTATATAATCCATTTTGAGTTAATTTTTGTGTATGGTGTGAAATAGTGGTTCAGTTTCATTCTTTTGCTCGTGGCTGTCCAATTTTCCCAACACCATTTATTGAAGAGACTGTCCTTTCCCCATTTATAGCCTTGATTCCTTTCTTGTTAATTCATTGACGATATATGTGTGGGTTTAATTCTGGGCTTTCATTCTGTTCCATTGATCTATGTGTTTATTTTTATGCCAATACCATACTGTTTTAATTGCTATACCTTTGTAATATAGTTTGAAATCAGGGAGCGTGTTGCCTCTACCTCTGTTCTTCTTTCTCAAGATTGCTTTGGCTATTTGGGGTCTTTTAAGATTCCATACAAATTTGAGAATTTTTTGTTCTATTTATGTGAAAACTGCCATTGGAATTTTGATAGGGATTGTGTTGAATCTGTCAATTGCTTTGTGTAGTATAGATATTTTAATAATGTTATTTCTTTCAATCCATGAGCACAGAATATCCTTCCATTTCATCTTCTTCAATTTCTTTCGTTAATCTTTTGTAGTTTTCAATATACAGGTCTTTCACCTCCTTGGTTAAATTTATTCCTAGGTATTTTATTCTTTTTGATGAAATTATAAATAAGAATTTTTAAAAATTTCCTTTTCTGATGATTCATTTTTGGTGTATAGAAATGCAACAGATTTTTTTTTTTTGAGGAAGATTAGCCCTGAGCTAAGTACTGCCAATCCTCCTCTCTTTGCTGAGGAAGACTGGCCCTGAGCTAACATCCATGCCCATCCTCCTCTACTTTATATGTGGGACGCCTACCACAGCATGGTTTTTGCCAAGCGGTGCCATGTCCGCACCAGGGATCCAAATCGGCGAACCCCAGGCCCCTGAGAAGTGGAATGTGCGAACATAATCTCTGTGCCACCGGGCCGGCCCACAACAGATTTTTGTGTGTTGATTTTGTGTCCTGCAGCTTTATTGAATTCTTTATTAGTTCTAACAGGTTTTTTGCAGAGTTTTTAGGACTTTCCCTATATAATACATGTCATTGCAAATAGTGACAGTTTTACTTCTTCCTTTCCAATTTGGATGACTTTTATTGCCTTTTCTTTCCTAACTGCTCGGGCTAGGACTTCCAATACTGTGTTGAATAAAAATGGCGAGAGTAGGCATCCTTGTCTTGTTCCTGATCTTAGAGGAAAAGCTTTCAGCTTTTCTCCATTGAGTATGATATTAACTGTGGGTTTGTTACATATGGGCTTTATTATGTTGAGGTACATTCTCTCTGTACCCACTTGGTTGAAAGTTCTTATCATAAGTGAAGGTTGAATTTTGTCAAATGCTTTTTCTGTACATTTTGAGATGATCATATGATTTTTATTATTCATTTTGTTAATGTGGAGTATCACACTGACTGATTTGTGGATGTTGAACCACGCTTGCATCCCTGGAATAGATCCCATTTGATCATGGTGTATGTTGTGTTGTTTAATGTATAGTTGAATTCAGTTTGCTAATATTTTGTTGCAGTTGTTTGTATCTATGTTCATCAGGAATAATGACCTGTACTTTTCTTTTCTTGTGGCATCCTTGTCTCATTTTGGTATGCTGGCCTCTTAAAATGCCTTTGGAAGAGTTCCCCCCTCTTCTATTTTTTGGAAGAGTTTGAGAAGGATTGGTATTAATTATTATTTGAATGTTTGATGGAGTTCACCAGTGAAACAGTTTGGTCCTGGACTTTTGTTTGTTAGGAGGTTTTTGATTACTGATTCAATCTCCTTGCTATTAGTTGGCCTGTTAATATTTTGTATTTCATCTCTATTCAGTCTTGGTAGATTGTATATTTCTAGGAATTTATCCATTTCTTCTAAGCTGGCTAATTTGTTAGTGTATAGTTGTTCATGGTAGTCTCCTATGATCCTTTGTATTTCTCTGGTATCAGTTATAGAATTTCCTCTTTCATTTCTGATTTTGTTTATTTGAGTGCTCTCCTCTTTTCTTGGTGAGTGAAACAAAAGGTTTGTTAATTTTGTTTATCTTTTCAAAGAGGCAGCTCTTGGTTTCACTGATCTTTTCTGTTGCCTTTTTAGTCTCTATTTCATTTATTTCTGCTCTAAACTTTGTTATTCCCTTCCTTCTACTAACTTTGGGCTTAATTGGTTCTTCTTGTACTGGTTCCTTGAGATATAAAGTTAAGTTGTTTATTTAAGATTTGTTTCTTGAGGTAGGCATTTATCACTGTCAACTTCCCTCTTAGAACTGCTTTTGCTGCATCCCATAAATTTTGGTATGTTACATTTCCATTGCCATTTGTCTCAAGGTATTTTTTGATTTCCTCTTTGACCCATTGGCTGTTTAGTAACATGTTGTTTAATCTCCATGTATTTGTGAATTTTCTAGTTTTCTTTGTTTAATTAATTTCTAGTTTCATATAATTGTGGTTGAAAAAGATACTTGATATAATTTCAATCACTTTAAATTTATTAAGACTTGTTTTGTGGCCTAACATATGATCTATCTTGGGAAATGTCCAGTGTGCACTTGAGAAGAATGTGTATCCTGTTGCTTTTGGTTGGAATGTTCCTTAAATATCTATTAAGTCTATCTAGTCTAATATATTGTTTAAGGCTGATGTTTCCTCATTGATTTTCTGTCCGGATGATCTATCCACAGACATATGTGGGGTATTAAAGTCCCCTACTATTATTCTATATTATACTATTATACTATATACTATATATATATATACTATACAAATACTATATACTATATTATACTGTATTATACTATTGCTATTCCTCCCTTTAGGTCTGTTCATATCTGCTTTATATTTTTAGGTGCTCCTGTGTTGGGTGCATGAATATTTACAAATGTTACATCTTCTTGTTGGATTAACCCCTTTATCATTATGTCACACCCTTCTTTGTCTCTTAGTACAGTCTTTGTTTTAAAGTCTGTTTTCTCTGATGTAAGTGTGGCTACTCCAGCTTTCTTTTGGTTTCCATTTACATGGAATATCTTTTTCCATCCCTTCACTTTCAGTCTGCATGTGTCTTCACATCTAAAGTGAGTCTCTTGTAGGCAGCATATGAATGGGTCTTGTTTTTTTTATCCATTCAGTCCTCTATGTCTTTTTACCAGATAATTTAGTTCATTTACATTTAAAGTAATTATTGATAAGTATATACTTATTGCAATTTTGTTAATTGTTTTCTGGCTGTTTTTGTAGTTCCTCTCTGTCCCTTTTTTCTTATCTTGCTCTCTTCCTATGTGATTTGATGACTTTCTTTAGTGGTATGCTTATACTCCTTTCTTTTTATCTTTTGTGTATTTACTATAGTTTTTTGCTTTGTGGTTATCATGAGGCTTACTTATAAGAACTTATATCTGTAACAGTCTATTTTAAGTTGATAACAATTTAAGTTTGATCTCATTATAAAGCTCAACATTACTAGACCCCCATGTCTTACATTTTTAATGTCACATTTTACATCTTTTTATCTTGTGCATCCCTTAACTAATCATTGTAATTGTAGTTACTTATATTACTTTTGTCGTTTAACCTTCATACTAGCTTTATAAGTGATTAATGCCCTACCTTTACTATATATTTACCTTTCCAGTGAGATTTATTCTTTCATAGATGTTCTTTTTACTAATTAGCACCCTTTTTTTCAGCTTAAAGAAATCCCTTTAATATTTCTTTTAAAGCCAGTTTAGTGGTGATGAACTCCTTTAGCTTTTCCTTTTCTGGAAAACTAGAAAACTATAAAACAGGAGTTCTGGAAAATTCCTTATCTCTCCTTCACTTCTGAGTGATAACTTTGCAGAGTAGAGTATTCTTGGTTGGAAGTTTTTTTCTTTCAGCACTTTGAATATATCATGCCACTCCTTTCTGGCCTGCAAAGTTTCTGCTTAAAAATCTGCTGCTAGACTTATGGGACTTCCCTTGTATGTAACAAGTTGTTTTTCTCTTGTTGCTTTTAATATTCTCTTTTTGTCTTCAACTTTTGACATTTTAATTATAATGTGTCTTGGTGTGGTCTTTGGGTTCCTTTTATTTGGAACTCTTTGGGCTTCCTGGATCTGGATGTCTATTTCCTTCCCCAGGTTGGGGAAATTTTCAACCATTATTTCCTCAAATAAGATTTCTGCCCCTTTCTCTCTCTCTCCTTCTGGGAGCCCTATGATGCAAATGTTAGTTCATTTGATGTTGTCTCGTAAGTCCCATAAGCTATCTTCACTTTTTTCATTCTTTTTTCTTTTTGCTGCTGTGATTGGTTGGTTCCACTGCCTCATCTTTGAGTTGACTGATTCTTTCTTCTGCTTTATCCAGTCTGCTGCTAAACCCTTCTAGGGTATTTTTGAGATCAGTTATTGTATTCTTCAGTTTTGTGACTTCTATTTGGTGCTTTCTTATATTTTCCATCTCTTTTTTGAATTTCTTACTGTGTTCATCCATCTTTCTCCTCAGTTTAGTGAGCTTCTTTATGACCATTAATTTGAACTCTTTATCAGGTAAATTACTTATCTCCATTTCATTAAGGTTTTTTCCTGAAGTTTTATCTTGTTCTTTCATTGGGAACATATTCCTTTGTTCCTTCATTTTGCTTGACTCTCTGTTAGTTTCTATATAGTAGATGAAACAACCACCTCCCCTAGTCTTGAAGGAGTGGGCTTGTGTAGGAGATGAACCTTGTTGTTCAACCCTGCTTCAGCTCCAGGTTGTCTCTCAAACCTCTGTGCTTGTTCAAGCAGCCTATTATATTTTTGATAGCTCCTAGTAGTCAAGGATATGCTAAGACCTCTCAGCGTCCCATAGGGTAGGATCTTAGCACTTAGATTCAGATTGACTGGCAGCCAGGCCCTTAGGCATAAACTTTTAAAAGTATGCAAATATGTATAGTCCTCTGAGACCACAAGCATAAGCCTCGCTGGCCACTAGAGCCAGGTGATCTGGAGGTGTACCCTGAGAGGTAGTTGCAGAAATTAGGGTTCCAAACAAGCACATAAGCTCTTTTCTGGGTGATACTGGTGAGCTGGAGCAAGAGAGATGGAGAGTGCCAGGATGGCATCCACAGTCTGTGTTCCTTGAGAGCAGCTCTGTAGGCCACTAAATGTGTGCCAAACCTGAAGTCTGTCCCTCAGGTCAAAGCTTCAGGACAAGCAAAGAGGTTTCCATCATAGAAAGACTGGGGAGTATGCCCTAGTCCACTCTCTGGGCAGTGCTCTGAGGTGGTAGCCTGCCAAGAGCCATCTCTCCAATTGTCACAGTTCTATGGGACCCAGGAACGCAAGGCCCCTTGGCTACCAAGGTGATCACCAAGGTGATCAAGGAGCATCCCTTGGGTGGCAGCCACAAAAACCAGGGCTCCAGACACAAAAGCCAGGGCACTAGACGTGTGTAAAGCTCCCCTCCAGGAGACACTGAGTTCTGGATCACAACAGAGGGTGGTCTTTATTTCTCCCTGAAGATCTGAATTTCCATCTGGTATCACAATAGTAATGAGTCATTTTTCTCTGACTGCTTTAGAGGTTCTTCTCTTTATCTGTGATTTTCAGTGGTTTAGCTGTGATATGCCTTAGTGTGCTTTTTATTTCTTCTGCTTGGGTTGTGTTGAGCTTCTTGAATCTGTATATTTATGTCTTTCACCAGATTAGGAGGCTTTTTGGCTGTTATTTCTTGACACTTTTTTGGGGAGGTTCCCTTCTCTCCTTTTGGTCATTCTCAGGTTCCGGTTATATGTATGTTAGATTGCTTGATGTTGTCCTGTAGGTCTCTGAGGCTCTTCTTCTCAGTTTTTTTCTTTGTAATTTTCAAACTGAATCATTTCTAGTTTACTGGCTCTTTCTACTGCCATCTCAATTTGCCCATTAAGCGCAATTTTTGTTTCCTATATATGTATTTTTTTCAGTTCAAGAATTCCCATTTAGTTCTTTTTTATAGCTTTTGTTTCTTTGCTTAGATTTTCTATTTGTTCATTCACTATGAGCATATTTTCTTTTATGTCTTTGAATATAGTTATAATAGTTCCTTTAAAATCCTTGTATGGTAATTCTAATATCTGGGTCTTGTTAGTGTTGGTCTTTATTGATTGCAACTCATTTATTGGTTGCAATTCATTATTGGGTTGTGAAACAAAATTAGAAAGTTGTGCCAAGCATCAAAAAATTAAAAATAAAAAAGAATGAAAATAGCAATGTGCATAGTGAGGACCTTATTTTGTGAAAAATTTGTTTATATATGTATATACAAACACATATGTGTTCTTACTTGCTATGTAAAGTGTATTTCCTGTTGTGGTTATGGTCAAAAATGTTTGAAAGCCACCAGCTAGAAGAGAGATATGGAATGAGATCTGTTTCACAAGAAAGACCTCAGGTTCTTAGAACCAGAGTTTTCCTGAGAGAAACAAATATATGTATAAATCTGGTGAGCTCTTTTATTTCAAAGGAGTAAAAAGAGATGATAGAAGCACTTGATTGCTATTTGCCAAATCTTGACTCTCTGCATCAGAATCTCCAGGACTTTTGTTAAAACATTAAAGTGGTGCTTCCTGGGCCTGGCTCAGAGGTTTCCAGGGCAAAGCAGAAGACATTTGCTTTTAACAAGTTCCTCCAGGTGAACCTTCAGCAAAGGAAAGTTTGATAACAGAGGCCTACACTAGAGATTAGCATCTGAGAAAGAGATGATCATAATGGCTACCATTTATTGAGCTTTGACTTGGATGACTGAGCCAGACAGGTTAAGTAATCCATCTGAGGTCATACATCTTGGAAGAGATGGGCCTGAGACTCCAGCTAGGCTATCTGACCCTAAGCCCTAACTCTGAGGCACGGAGTGGTGAAGGGTCTAAGATACTGAGTCTGCAGAGAGGCAGAGAAGTTGATTGCACCAAGCAATGGCTTGGTGGGGCTCCACTCTGTTAGCTGTGTAACCTCAGGCAGATTTCACAAGTTCTCTGGGCTTGGATTTTCTTCTAGGTAAAAAATGAGGGTCTATTGACACTTCCCTCTCAGGTTTTTGAGAGGTGAGGACTGCATTACATGGTGGATTCTGTCCTTTTATCACACTGTTTCCTTTTCCCAAATGCAGGCAGTAATGAATGGAGTGTTGGGGCTCTTTTGCAGTCAAACTTGGAGAGAGAGTACCTCAAGGGCTAGGAGGAGTGGGGGCCAGCTCTGAGAATGCAGGCCAACCTCCTGGTGTTAGCAGGCAAGGACAGGAGAATACAGAGGGCCTATTTGGGCCTGGCAGGGGCTTCTGAAATGAGCTGCAGATGGCATTTGTAAGGTTTCCCTGTGCTAGATCTTCACGATCTCATAGCGGTCTGCTTTCCACTTGGTTAAAGTGTATTTCCAAAGCCTCGAGACTCCATTTCCTCACCGGGATATTTTGAAGATTTGTATTTTTAAGTACATCAATCGTTTCAAGAGAAAAGTTTTGCAGAAGGAGGGCAAAGAATCATTTGATTACTTAATTTTCATGTTTACATAGCATTTGTTTTAAAGTAGTAAGAATCTAAATTCCAAACGTGGTTACAAAATCAGCCTCCACTTAAACTGGTAAGTGCGTTTTAATGAAGCTTAATTTTAAAGCATATATTTGCATATTGACATTTGCTTGAGCCAACTTGCGGAGCGCGATCTCCAGAGCACTGTTTTTCTAGCGTTCTGAGAATGTGGCAATTCTTTCAAACTAGTTTTCATGGCCTGGAAAAGTCAGTTCAGTTGGTATAAAGCTTAGCAAAACGGAGAAGGCCCAAACTGAACGTTAGTTATAATACAACACTTTTTCAAGTCATGTTCTTGGGATTCTTTAGAACCCACATGTTACCGTTTTGGGTTAGTGTATTAAACATACTTATTCTACAGCTCATCTGATTTTAAATCAATAGACATGAGAACTTAAATTAACATTAGAATTGGCCAAGTCAGAAATAGATTGCTTCCATTTTCTATTGGTACCTTCATGCAAAAATTGAGTTGCATCAATACACTTGTGACAAGTCTAACAATTCCAGAGGGACTTCTATAGTTATATAAAATTAAGTTGATTGGTTCATTTTAAACCTTTATTAATTGTGAGAGAGAACACAGAGAGAAAAGTCCATAAAACACAAAGTGTAAAGTATGATGAATAATTATAAAATAAATATAATTATAAATAACACAAAAACGCTACTCAGATCAAGAAATAGAGCACTCTGTCAGCTCCAGAGCCCCCTCCCGTGTGCCCCATCCTGATCGCCTCCTTCTCAACCTCCCCTGCCCCCCATGGTAAACATTATCTTAATTTTTATGATAATCACTTCCTTGCTTTTTAAAGTTTTGCCTGTTTTTGAACTCTGTACACTGATGGGATAATTCTAACAAACGCACTGATGTGGCCACCCAGCTGGCTACCCCAGTGCAAACCAGTCTGGGTAGCACAGCCCCCACAGCCAATCAGCAACACTGTGAGGTTTTGTTTTCCTAATATTAGTGCGAGAAAATTCTTAGTCTTTTTGGCTTCAAATGACCCACCCCGTTTCTCATCCCCTGAACCTCATCTCGAAGACCCTAGACTGTGCTGAATTAGGTTTCCAAATTTGGCAATAATTTTTTTTTTAATACTTAGCTCTCAATCTTTGATCTTGAAATACCAAGAGATTAAATTATTATTTTTTCTTTAATACCACAGAGTATATTCTTTTGTATACATCTTTTTGCTCAACTTTATGTTTATATGATTCATCCATCATGTAGGTATAGCTAGAGTTTGCATGTGTTCACTGCTATATAATATTCCAATGTGTAAATATATCAAACTTTATCCATTATGTTATTGATGGACATTGGATTTTCTTCATTGCTGTTGAGAATACTCTTGTGCAAGTCTCCTGGTATACATATATATGCATTTCTGTTGGATATGTACCTAGGAATGGAATTGCTGGATCATAGGATATATGTATCTTATACTTTAGAAAATAATTCCAAACTGTTTTCCAAAGTTGTTGTGGTATGCATTTATGCAACAGATTTTTTAAAAATGTGATCAATATAGAAGAATAAAAGGTAAAATAAATCATTCTTCAGTATGCATCTGTTAATTTTTGTCATTAAAACTGCCTGCTCTAAGAGAGCAATGTAGGGGAGCTCAGGCTCAAGTAAAGTGGTCTACCTTGTTCCTGTCCCAGGTGCTTCTGGTTACCCATAACAACACGGTGGCTCTCCAGGAGAGACTAGTGTACTTGTAGATATGTAAGACACCAGTCGCATTCGTCCACCATGTAATGCAGTCCACAGCCCTCAAAAATCTGAGAGGATGTGGTAGTGGTGTTTTGTTCTGTGTTCTTAAAAAGTGTTTAATTGTTTACAATATCCCCCCCCCCACCCAAATTCTCTTGCAAGTTTCATAATTTTTTCCTAAGAATGCAAATGAACGTAGTGGAGTAGAAACATGGAAACATGGAAGAAGTCAGAAACGTGGGTTCTAGCCCCAGGTCTGCTTCTAACGAGCTGGGTGACCTTGGACAAGCCATTTACCCTCTCTGAACTTCTGTTTCTTTAGCTATAAAATATAGGAGTTGGGTTAGATTATTTTAAGAACTTTTCCTGGTCCCAAATCTAAGAAACATTCTTATGGCTCATAAATAAGCCCATCCTGATGTTTCCTTTAGCTTAGGGATGTAACATTGGCCTAACACATGGTAGCAACCCACGGTAACCCAAGAAAGAGGATTAGGACGCTTTTTGGTGAGTCACAGGAAGAGTAAGGATTGAATACACCATGGCCAATTCAGAATTGAAGACTAACCGAGTGTAGCAGCCCCTCATCGAGGAATTTTGCAAGATTTCCCACGCCAACAGGTATCCTCAGACCAAGAACCAGAGGCCAACATTTTTTCTCTCCTAAGATCCTTGTAACCTTCTAAACTCCTTTCCCTAAGACAGGGATCAGCAAACTACAGCCGAGAACTAAGAATGGCTTTTACATTTTCAAGTGGTTGGAAAAAAAAAAAACCAAAAGATGAGCAATATTTTATGACACATGAAAATTACGTGAAATTCACATTTCAGTGCCCATCAATAAACTTTTATTGGAACACAAGCTTATTCGTGTATGTAGTATCTATGGCTGCTTTTGTGCTCTCATGGCAGAGTAGGGTTCACGTGGCAGATACAGTGTGGCTTGCAAATACGTACTATCTGGCCCTTTACAGAAGTTTGCAGACCCCTGCCCTAAGGCAAACCTATAATATGCATTTTATAGCTGCTCTTTTAAAGGCTGACCACAGTCAACAAACACTTATAAAACTCTCATTCGTACACCTTCTCTGACTTACCTTTGGTTCAATGTAATTTTAGGTTCTCTTAGGTTTCTAACGACTTCTGCTTCAAATCTTTCCTTTGCATAAAAACTTGGTCTCCACTCTGACACTTTTAATTAGGCGTCTCAATCTCTGTTCTGTGAAAGTTTGAGGGCTGTAAAAGGTGTTCTTCAGGTTTGGCTGAAACCCCCGTCCTGGTTTCTCCTACAGACTTCCTCAATTTCAAAACCACGTACACCCTTCAGCTTGCTATTTCCAAGGCCTTCCTACCTAGAGCAACTGTTGAGAGCAGGAGGAAGGTGTGGGTATTTTTTTTTTAACTAGGGCACAGTCTACTCAGCTGAGTCCCTAGAACAACCTCAAATTTGCAGTTTTATCACTTCATGGTTTTAAGCGGTCTCCGTTTCCCACTTCTCAAGGACATAGGCTGAAGTCTGGATGGGCTGGAGAAGGCGTTAATTCAACAGTTACAATGACAAACAAAATGGTGGCTCTTCTTCTCTACATGGAAGTCCCTGGAATTTTTGAAGATACAGAGCCATATGTTCTAAAATTATTATACCCAGGATTTAATTTATATCGGTATGATTGAGTGACAACACGGAGAGGTCAATGTCATTGAATGAAGATTTTACACCCCATTACACAGGGCCCCAGGGGGAACACCAGGATGGCCAGGAGGCAGAAGACGCAAGGGAGGGGAAATTATTAGGCCTGAGCTTTCACTGGGGTTTCTGGTGAAAGGCAAGGTAAGGCAGAGTAAACAACTGAGATTTGGCTAGTTTGGGTAATTCCATTGGGCCTTGGGGCATAGGAGCTGCCCTTAGTTGCCTTATACTTGCCCCCACATTTGATTTAGGGCAGAGGAAATATTGGCTTGGTTGTGTGAGAGTTAGATCAGAAGCTAGCTGGGGTATAGACTCAGGGATTGGTCGGTTTGCATATGAAAGGCGTGCTCTTTTGCAAAGTGTAATTATCTTTAGGAATTAGCAAGCCTTGAGAGGGACAGTCTCTCCCTAGGTCTGCAAGGCACCCAAATGCCAGAGCATCAAGAACACAGAAAATAAGAAAAGACAGTTAATATAATTGGCCCTGTATGAATGGGTGCCAAATAGACAAATACAAGATCTCAGAAAACATGGAACACTACAGAAGTAGCAAATTAATTGAATTTACGTATTTATTGGAATGAAAATTTTTAACTTTAAAAATAGAAATCTTGAATTTCAAACTAGTTTAAAAGTTAATAATAAAAGGAGTACATTTGTTGCTCGTGCCAAGGAGTCTGTTCCACTCCTAGCGACCCCATGTACAGCAGAGCAGAACCCCGTCTGGTCTTTCTGCGCCATCCTCTCACCTTCTGGCGCTGTGTCGGATAACGCTCCACTGCTATTACAGGGTTTTCATGGCCAATTCTTTCAGAAGTGGGTGGCCAGGTCCTTCTTCCTGGTCTGTCTTAGTCTGGAAGCTCTGCTGAAACCTGTCCGCCATGGGTGACCCTGCTGATATTTGAAATACTGGTGGCAGAACTTTCAGCATCACAGCAACACACAGGCACCACAGTATGACAGCTAACAGATGGGTGATGTGGTTCCCTGACCAGAAATGAACCCCACCCACCCCCGTCAGGCTGGCAGAGTGGTGAGAGTGCGAAATTTTGACCTTTAGACCACCAGGGCTGGCTAAAGTCATAGATACTCATAATAAAATTTAAAACCTGAATAAAAGTTTATAATGTGAAAATTAAAAAGAGTTTTAACTCCTATTCCTAATTCCGTTTCTCAATTAACCACTATTTACAACTTTCTAGATGCTTTTCTTTGCCTGTGTATCTCACAGTGAATGCAGTGTTCTCTCATGCTCTGTTACCCTTCCACTTTAACCCTTGCTTGCTCCCTCTCTCCTCCCCACTGGCTGGAACCCTCCAGGCATGCTGCTGCCTCAGAGCCTTTGCTTTTAGTATTTCCCAGGTTCTTCCTCTGGATAGCAGCCTGACTCCCTCTCCCTACTTCCCTCTGTTCTTTACTCAAATACACCCCCAAGAGGTTGCCTGGATTGGATATTGGTATCCAAAATTGCACCTACCCCACCTTTCTATTCCCCTTCCTTGATTTCATTTCATCCTTAGTACTTTTTACATGGTACATTTACCTTTTGCTTATCTCTCGTTTGTTATCCCTCTCCCCCACTGGAATGTGAGCTCCATATAGGCAGGGACTTTTGCATAGTGCCTGATATACAGAAGACGCTCAATAAATATTTCTTGAATGAATGAATGGGTGAATATCAAGCACAATTATTATATAGTACATATTTATTTGGATAGTTTTTCTTAACAAGAGGGGTTGTATTATACACACGATCACCAACTTTTTTCTTTACCCAGCAACAAATCTTGGGCATGTTTCCATGTTAGCACATCTGGATGCGTTTCATTCTTTTAAGTAGCAGTATAGTATTCCAGAGTATAGACAAACCATAATCGATGATTGATTAAATGGTTATTAGGATGTTGAGAATTTCACAATTTCCTAAAATAACAAATCAAGGAATAGATGTGTACCAGGTTCAGAGTACAGAAGTTGTTCCAGAACTGGCTAGGAGGTGATTGGTCATTTTCTGACTTTCTTGTGCTGTAATTTATATTTTGCTTCAATCCTGGCTACTTGGTTGAGAAAAAGGTTGCTCAGACAAGGTATGGGCAGAGATGGATATTGGGACCATCCCATGCACTTACAATAGTTCTACAATAATTCTAATTCTAATAATAAATCAGTCGTCAGTTACTAGAGCTGAGGGGAGATCTCTGCACAGGCAGGCTCCAGGCATGTGGTGGGGAGGATCCCTCCATTTCCTTTGACCCAAGGCACCCCATTTATCCACACCTGCATCTGGTCTTATACGCCCCTCGTTGACTGGTCCATTCATCCACCATGTGCCCTCAAAATTAATACCTGACGCTCCATGTGCTGGCCAACTTCTCTTCTCAGTTATCATATCTGTCTTTTATTTTCTTTTCATTTAAAGCCCATGTCTCAGTCTTCTCCTCCTTTAGAGCCTAGTCGTGTGGTCTCTTGCCTCATTGAAATCTGCCCAATCTCTGACATCTTCCATATAAAACTTCAAGCCTCATCTCTCAATGATGCTTGATGATATGGCCTTCATCTTGCTTTTCATTTCCTCCCTGGCCCTGGACCAGTCCATCTGTTCCTTCCCAGTATCTCTGTTGCTTTAATCTGTTCCTGCCTCTGATCTGTGCTTGCTACACCTGCAAGCCCAGCCCATGTAATATGCTCTTCCTCCCTAACCTTCAGAAAGCTCATCTGCTTCCCTGAGTGATCCCAGCCTTCCAGCCCTCCCTCAGCAATTCTGCAGGCTACTTAACCCGCGTTCTTTGGGGGCTGGTTGTTTATTTTCCATGCTCTGCCTCTTTCAGCTCTTTTGAATGTTCTTAGTTTGGCTTAACTAGGGTGCTATGGGAACGTACTTGGCCTTCCATTGCAGGAAGATCCAGCACCCCTACGTAGGCACAAGAAAGACAGAAACTACCAGGTGGGGTGCCAAGCCTGGTGTCACGGATTTCCTGGAGCCCCGAGCTCCCCCATGGTACCAGTAGGGGAGAGGTCACTATTTTCAGGAGGGAGGGGCAGTTGGGTTTGAGAAAATACTGTTGGATTACAGAAGATATTTATTTCTACTATAAGTTAGTGTTTTTAGTGTTGTTTTTTTCTTCCCCAAGTGACAGGCCTCTTGATGATAGCTCTGGACCTTCTTTCCAGAAAAATGCACATACGCACAAAATTTTGAGTGAGCTTCCAAGATGTGCGTGGACCCCTTGAAACCCACCAAGGATTCTATGGCCCCAGGTTGGAGCCCAGTTCCCTAGAGCAGTGTTTCACATTTGTTCTCTGCTGTTGTTTTTTTCCCTATCTGTCCACTGAATGTGGCTGGAAAGCCTTGTCTTAATGAGATAATGATAAAGATAAAAAATTACTCCAATGGCATCTTTTACTTCTCTTTTTTTTAAAACAAGTTTTGCTTCTCTTTGGAAGGGATTTGAAGGATTAGGTAGGGTTCTTCCCCCACGTCTTGCATAGATTTACGACTACAAGTTTCCATCCTGTATGTGAGTTATTTGTATTGTAGATCAGGTTGGTGGGAATTCTTTTCTGAGCCTACTGGGGATGCGTCAGTACTGGTTCTTTGCCTCCAGTTCTCTGGGAACACAAACTCAATTTAGGTCTGGTGGACTGAATAGGAACCAAGGGAATAATAGAGAAGTGGAATAGCTTAGGTGTTAAGAGCAGGGGCCCCCATAGGCAGGCTGATCTGTTACTTAACTCAAGGATCTTAAACTGGTGACTCAAAGGCCAGAGGATCTAGTGCGTAAGTTTTGTTTTGCCTGCCCAGCAATTCCAAAAGTCAAGTTATCTTGACGTCAATAAAAGGCGTCATCTTGAACTTGATTATACTGACCCTCTTTAAGCAGTAATGTCCATTACTTGCCCTGAGGCAATAGAGTTTAGGATTTAGTTTCCATGTCTGTAAAATGGGTATAATACTTACCTCAAAGAACTAGATGAGCTTACGGATATAAGAACCAAATGAGTTAGCTCGTTTGCTGTCAATTCTGAACAAATTGTACATCTGATTATTAATAATAATAGACAGTGATGAATGCCTTAGGAAGTGCTTAGAGGTAACTAGAAGTATGGGCATGGGGCGATAAGGACAGAATGGAGCTGAGAGATGCTGAGTCAATGTGAGAATAAAATTAGAACTGTTTTCTGGCAAAGCCAAATGAAGTGGGAGAACAGAATTTGGTCCAGAAAGTTGTGGGACAGCAGTCTGGAGTTGCTGGCAGACAACTCAGAGTAGCAGTGCCCGGGGTTCTGCTAGAACGGGAATGTGTGGTTTCCACTGCGGCTTCTTGCAGGGGAAGTGAAGGCCTCTGTCCAGGCCTCTTTCCTGTGGACTCTCTCACCCTCAGGCCTTCTGTGCTTCCCACAGCTGCTTTCTTCCGCTGCCCACTCTGAACTTCATAGGCATTTCCAGACGCAGGAACGCTTTTGATGGGGCAGCATCCTCTGCAGCCCTGGAAGGTGGGCCTGGGGTGCCATGGCCACATCCTGGGTGTCTGGAGCTCATTTTAATCAGCAGCTGGGATGTTTGGATGCCTGGGCTCCCTCGGGCTTCTGTGGGCTGCCCACCTTGGCCTGGCTCAGTGTTGACCTCTCATTGACTTGAGCTCTGCTGTTGTCTGGGGGAGGGGAAAGGGTGTGTCAGTGGAGCCTCTGTTGGGGCAGGATGGGCAGACTCTGCCTTCTGACTTTGGGTGGCAGGCTGTGAGCCTCGGCTCCGTTATCAAGGAGCTCAGATTGCCCTCAGAGCTGGACAGTCTGGGAGCAGGGTTGAGGCAGGATTAGGGACAAGGGGCCAAAACTTTCAGTGTTGGTACAAGCTCAGAGGCTAGGATTGCAGATCCTGGATTTGATGGCAGCTCTGCTGTTTACAAGCAACGTGGCCTTGGGCAAGTCACCTAATCTCCTGGAGTCTCAGTTTTTTCATCCGTATTAGGAGGATAATATTAGTACTTACCTCAGAGGATTGCTGTAAAGATTAAATTGTCTCTGTGTGTGTGTATGTGTGTGTGTGTGTTAGCTTTCAAGTGTTAGCTAAACAACTAATTATTAATGTAAGGCCCGACCTCGGATTTCTGGGCTGGGCATTAGGGGTATGCACTGGTCAGGACAGGGGACTGGAATGAAGGTAACCGGGGAGTGAAACACAGAACTGGGGACAAATATTAGAATAGTTGGGGTTAGGGTTGGCTCTGGAATATAGCTTGGTCCAGCCCATTTGCTACAGACTTTCATCCAGGGGTGAGAGGAGCAGGGAGGTAGGGGATGGTGGGGTCAGGGGATGAAAAAGGCAGCCTCTCTTTTGCCCCCGTCCATGAGCCTTGATATGGACACACTTAGGTACTCTTGCCTCTTCTCAGTAGACAGGCTGCCTATAGCCACAAAGGGGGTCAGGAAAGTTCTGAGTAATTCAAACATGGATTGGGGGTGGTTGGCAGTAGAGCCAGGGCCAAAGATTGGTTGAAGGAGAAATGTAACTGCTGTTGTCATCTGCCTCCCGGATCTCCTCCTCATAATGGATCTCTTGCTGACACAGTTGGGAAAACCCAAGAGAAGTATTGGGAGTGGTCTTGGGTCCTCAGGGCAGTGGATATACTACCAATCTTCTTCTATGGCTGTTCTGATGGCACCAAAGCTTAGACGGTAGGCTGGGGAAGATGGGATTCTCTAGAAAAGACCTCCTTGCCCAGGTGGCGCATTAGGTCCAGGCACTTAGGTCCTGATGCCGTTGTATCTGATGATGTCTTTCCCTGTAATTGTGTCCACGGTCTTCATCACCTGGAGGTAGCTAGTGGGAGAGCTTGAGTTCTGAAAAGGAGAAGTGTGCAGGAGGTAGAGAAAGTCTGAGACCAAAGAAGAGTAGCATTTCTTCACGAGCTTCAAAATGGTTTTGTGTCTCAACCTGCTTTGAATCAAGTAGAGGGGAGGGAAAAAGAATTTGCTCAAGCTCGGATGGGTGGGTGGGTCAAGTAAAAGAGCCAGAATTCACCCCAGTCATTGTCTGGGGCAGGAGCAGAAGTAATTCTTTTTATATCATTTCAACATGCTGTTCAGTTTTACGCTGATGAGGACAAACACACAGTTACCATCCGTTTATTCGTATAGCGCTGCCAGGACTCACCATGGGAATGCGCGTGTTTATGCCATGTTTATCAAGCTGCTCTCGATGTCCTCAGAGCTGCAGGAACCGCCCTAGCTGCAAGGGCTGTGGATGTGCTGGAGCGCTGGAGGCATCAGCGTTGCTCCACCGTCCTCCACAGCCCCCGGATCCCAGGGGTGGCGTGGCGTGGCTTGGACATGCTACATTGACTGTGTGCATGTGCGTGTATGTTTAAAAGAGGCAAAAGAATGTTTTCACATTGTGGTTTAGGGACAGAAAGGAAACTTCTTTGAGAGGTAACCACCTGGTGTTATTAAAACTTACATTATTACATTAGGGTTATTTTAAGTGGTCTGTAATAAGAGTAAAGTGAAAGGAAGTGAACACATGAGAGGGTGTTGGGCTTCAGTTGTGAAAATCAGAATGAGGAAACACCAGAGGCCTTCTCATTAGAACATGAATGAATGGATTATGGAACACCCACCACTACCATTATCATTTGATGTCTTTCCCAGTTTGTAGCTATTGCAATTAGAGATGAAACAGAAGTAAGATTTAGATCACCGGAAAGGAAAAGACAAAATTTTATTATTTGCAGATGATATGATTTTATACCTAGCCTACTAAGAGAATCAAGCAAAATGAACCCCCAACTATTGGATTTAATAAGAAAGTTTAGTGTGTTGGCTGCAAGCAAGATAGATATACTCAAATCAAAAGCTTTCCCACATGGTAGCACTGAGGAACTTTAAAATAGAATGAAAGTGAGAGAGAGAGATTGCATTTTTAAAAATAAAATTCTCAAAATACCCAGGAATGACCTTAATGAGAAATGTGCTGTGGGATCTATGTAAAGAAAACTAAAAAAATCTGCTGAGATTTATAAAGAAAGATGTGAATTAATGGAGAACTATGCCATGCATTTTTTTTTTTTCCTGATTACAGATACTTCCTTCATTAACTGCTTACTACATTTGCACTATGTTATATGGGCTGGAGATTCCATGGTGAAAAACATGGATATGGCCCCATTTTTATGGAGTTTACATTTGAATGCAAATTAAAAGAATAAACAAAACAAATTATTGACATAAATACAGTTCACAGTAAGTATCGACAGAACTGGCCTTTCTCTTTGACTTTTGAGAGAGATCTCCATGACGGACCCTTATTTAGTTCTCTAAAGGACCCCAACTTTTTTTTTTCTACAGATACACTGACTACAGCAAAATTGTTGAATAAGCAATGAATGGTCAATCTAATTTAACTAAGAAAATATGCAAACAGGGGCACCATAAATCAGCCCAGCTCTCAGTTAAGGAGGTGAGAACCCCCGCCAAGGACTGGATTCTTTCCTTTAAAAGGAAATCTTTTTCCTTGTTAAACACATTTTTTCCTATGTCACACAAAAGACAGGAGTGCTTGATGGCTCATGTCCCCTAGCATTAGGGCAGGCCCACTTTGGGTTTCATGCTAGCCAAATCTGAACTCTATCGCTAATTATAAGAATGCCATGGGTCTTTCTTGATCCCGGAGACTGTCACAGTTTTGTGGACTGCCGCTTGGCTTGAGTGGTTAAGCAGGGGAGGATGCAGTTTAAATATTTTTGCATCATGATTTATTATAAACGTGAACAGGACAGAACATGCATTGAAGCATAAGGATGTTGAAGTGAATGTGGAGATGAATCGGTCTCCAGGACATTGTTTTCTGTCATGATTTTTCTTCTCCATTTACTACTGATCTCTTATACTTTTCATCTTCTTTATCCGCCCTGGTCACACCCTGGATGAAAGTTTACTGATTTCCTCTGCAATTGCTGCCCAGATCTTCCATCATCTTTCCTTTAGTCCTGTCAGAATTGTCCAAAGAGTCCTGTAGCTAACAGACAATGTTTAGCTTTGGAGAATAAAGACAGCAGATAACCATATTCCACACAGAGTGTCCTCCTTTGATGCTCTCTTTAAGTAGCATGCCAAGTACACATGGAATTAATTTTCCTTCTGAGGCTTCACAAGTTGCCAACTGACACATTTGTTTCCAGAAGGAAGGTAAGTACAGGCCAGGTGCAGTGGTGGCTTTGGTTTTAAAAAATGTTTCCATTTTGCTGCCAGAAGAGCTGAAGGTGCTACTTCACCAGGAGAGCATCCAAGAATTTGAGGACTGTTCTCAAGGAGGAGGACTTAGCTCTAGCTTTGGCTTCTGGGCCGTGGTGACAGATAGGTCCCAGGAAGCAGGGACTTGAATGATAAACTGTTAAGGCATGAAGGGAACTTTAAAAACATTCATTCCAATCACAACCTTTAACTAATGAAGAAACTGAAGCCCTGAGAAGTGGAATGACTTTCCCAAGGAGATTCCGAATTTTTAGCTGATTTGTGTTCCCTACACATCTTGGCACCTGATATAAACTTTAGAAGCCACTCTTGGAAGCCACTCATTAGTGGTAGAGGACTGTGGATGTGGCCCCGTCTTGCTGTATGGCAACGAGGGAGTCGTCTGATATCTTTTTCTCTATAGACTGGGAGAATGATTCATCTTTAAGTCACGAAGAGACAGTGACAGCATCCTAAAGCTGCACATATCCACAAGAAAATGACAAACACGTGAGATGCTGAAACAGGAAAAGTGCTCCCAGTGATCCAGCTGTGAAGAGGAAAACCCTGCACACTTTCCACAGTGGAAGCAATGCCCTGCTTGGAACAGATGTGTTCAGCTTCAAGTGCTTCAGGAGGGTCAGAGCAGAGGGCATTTGAAACAAAAGATAATCTACAAAGACATGGGGAATGCTTTACCTTCCAGGATCCTGAAGGGAAGGAAAAACCGTTGAGACCATATTCAAGTCTCCACCCCTACATTTCAGTTGAAAAATTTCAAATCTACAGGAAAGTTGAAAGGGTAATGCAATTCACATCCATACATCTTTCATCTAGATCAACCAATTGTTAACATTTGAAAGTTGCAGATATTGTGACATTTTGCTTGGGCATGCATCTCTTGAGAATAATGACATTTCCCCTACATAACCACAATATCAAGATCACACCTAGGAAAATTAGCAATAATTCTTATGTGTAATTTGTATTCAGTTTCCCCCCAAATGTCTTTGTATAACTATTTTTTAAAATCTGAGATCCAGTCAAGAATCATGCATTATATTGAGTTGATATGTCTTTAGTCTCACTTAATAGAGAATAATTGCCCCCTCCCTTTTTTCTTCCTGACACTGGATTTTTGAAGAGATCAGGCCAGTTGTCTTGTGGAATGTATCATTTTCATCATTGATTTGATTGTTTTCTCCTGATTCCTTTTAGGGAAACATTTTGGCAAAAATCCTACGTAAGTGGGATTGTGTGTTTCTTTTTGCATCACACCAGGAGGCATGTTAAGGTGTTGCTGAGTGTGGTCACTAAGCCAGTGATCCACAGTCAGTGAGGGGTCCCCCGCATCCCTCTGTCTCCCCCTTCACAATTGGTAAGTCCTCTGTGCAGTGATATTTTGAGTCCATGCGAATGGACTGTTCCCCCTACAGTTTTAATATCCACTGCCTGAATTGATAATTATTCCACAGTTTCCAAAATGATCATTTTCTAATCCTATTATTCCTTCTATGTTTATTAGTTGACATTCTTTTGAAAGGAAAATCTCTCTCTTTCTCCCTCTCATTTTGAGTGATCACCATGGACCATGGATTATTTTTTAAAAACAATTCATTGTGTTATAATCCATTACCATTATTACTCCATTATTCTATTTGCTGTTCAAGTTCTTCCAAATTTGGGTAGCAAGAGCCCTTTCAAGCTGCCTCTTGTAACCTTTTGATGTGTCCTGGTTAGTCTTCGAGCACTTCCTTGCTTTCTGGAGCAAGAAAATGTCCCAGGCTCCCTTGTATTTTTCTTAACCCAGACTTGGAATGAGGATTTTATCATAGGGTCCCTATGGAGAATGATACTTATAAGCCATAACAATATTTATTTATAAGGCAGATGCTAGATACACTCATTGCTATTGGGGCACATTTACATTAAAATAAAATCAACTTACAACAAATTTTAGTTATTTTTTTTTCTGAAAAATATGAACAGTCCACTTCTTTGATCTTAAAATCAGATAAATCAGGAGTGAATAACCAGGGTCAATAATAAGAATTCTTGAAGCGGCCTCAAGCATTTTTTTTTTAAACCGAGTGTCTCTGAGGGACATTATGTCGGTTTCCTGTGGATGCTGTAATAAAGCACCATAAACTCGTGGCTTAAAATAACAGAAATGTATTGCCTCACAGCGCTGGAGACGGGAAATCTGAAATCAAGGTGGTGGCAGGGCCGTGGCCCCTCTGAAGCCCACAGTGGAGGTTCCTTCCTTGCCTCTTCTGGTTGATGCTGTTTACTGACAATTCCTGATGCTCCTGGGCTTGTAAATGCATCACTCTAATCTCTGCCCCCATTGTCACATGGACATCTTCTTCCTGGGTGTCTGTCTTTGTGATTCTTCTCTCTTATGAAGACATCAGTCATATTGGATTAAGGACCCCCCAGTTTACTCCAGTATGACCTCATCTTAAAACTTGATTATACTTGCAAAGACCCTATTTCAAAATTAGGTCACTTTCCCAGGTACCAGCGGTTAGACTTCAATATATCTTTTTGGGGGATACAATCCAACCCATAATAGACACCATTATCCAAGAGTTAAACATTCAAGAGAGCGTCTAGCTAGAGTATGGAAAATCATTTTCCATACTCTATTTGTGGAAATAATTTGTGGAAAATCACTCCTGTCGATTCTGACAAATGCCCTCGTTAGGACTCCAAATTGAATGAAAAAAATACAATACATTAGAAATATTTACCGTATTTATTGTAATCAGTTTTATATATTGGTTAGGTCTGGATAAAAGAGATAGAAGAAAAAGGGATGGAAGACAATGAGAGACACACTGAGAAGAGGAGGTGAGAGAGCACTTTGAGCCTCAGGAGATAGGAGATTGAGGGTCCATGAGAGAGGGAATAAATAGGATTTATAGGAGAAAGCAGGGAATGATGCTTAACTGCAGAAGAGAAAGAGCATCATCTTTTGCTCATTCAGCCAGATTCAAAGTGTGGTCCACAGTGCATTCTGACTCTTTACCCAATACCACATTTTTGACTTTTGCTTCTTTATCCATGAGGCTGAATATTATTCTATTTTACTCCTTGGCACAGACAGGGTAGGGACTGTGTGAAGTGTGTACCTTTGGCTTGACTACCCCAGGAGTAAGGTGCATCTTACCTGAGAGGTGGGAGTTCCAGAGTAACACCAAGACTGGAGTTTGGGGGGCCAGATTTGAGCCTGAGTGAGGCCAGCGTCTAGGTCACAAAATCTAAAAGGTCAGCCTTAAACTGGACATGAATGGGACCTGAGGAGCCAGTCTAAAGGCTGATCTCCAAATTTGGTGCTTGTGGTGGGAACCAGAGCTTGTAGCCAGTAATGGGTAGGAAGCCAATAAACGAGAGTGGCAAGAGGGTGGCAGGGGTGCACTCCCTGTGACCAGGGAAGGTGTGTGCCCGGGGCAGACATAAGGAAGGTTTAACTCTGTGTCTTCCTTTGGGATCTCTATCTGCCAGGCCCTTTAGCATCAGCCCGATGGAAGCTGATGGAGTGGTGCCTCTAGGAGATGCTAATGTGAAAGCTTCAGCATGTGCAGTACACAGGCCTCTGCTAAGTCTGTTTCAGCAGAACCTAGGTCCTGAACCCAAGGACCTGCCCCTGACCTTGGTGACCACTTACCTCCTGGATTACAGTGTCCAGACTTCTCTGAGAAGCTTGATAAACAATTACATACAGTCGGCAGTGTCAGGGACACTGGAGGTATATGGGGATCAAGACAGAGAAGGGACGTGCACTCCTGAGGCTGACTTTCAGGTGCATTTTACTGCTGCCACATGGAGGTCAACTGACCTCAGGGCTCATTCAGCTGTGTTGTTGCTTTGTTTTTATTGTTAGGTTTAGTTTTTTGTTTTTTTCCCACAGGGAAAGATTAGCTCTGAGCTGACATCTGTTGCCAATCTTCTCTTTATTTTTTTCCTCCCTGAAGCCCAGTGCAGGGTGGTATATCCTAGTTGTAAGTCCTTCTAGTTCTTCCATGTGAGCTGCCGCCACAGCACAGCTACTGACAGATGGGTGGTGTGGTTCCGTGACTGGGAAATGAACCCAGGCTGCCGAAGTGGTGATCACTGAACTTTAACCACTAGGCCATCCGGGCTGGCTCTAGTTTTTTTTTTTTTTAACAAACTTTTTTTCTCCTTCTTTTTCTCCCCAAAACTCCCCAGTACACAGTTGTATATTCTAGTTGTAGGTCCTTCTGGTTCTGCTATGTGAGACGCCACCTCAGCATGCCCTGATGAGCGGTGCCATGTCCATGCCAAGGATCCGAACCAGTGAAACCCTGGGCAGCTGAAGTGGAGCATGTGAACTTAACCACTTGGCCATCAGGCTGGCCCCCAGTTTTTTTTTTTAAGTGAAGGTTTCTAATAGTTAGTGGTTAAAATAATAACTGTAGACTGGTCCCAGACACAATCCTTTGCTTTTGTAACCTTTTACTATAGATAAAATGCAAATGGGGTTATGATAATGAGTTATATATTTTTGGCATTGTTCTATAATGCAATGTTTTCTTGGAATTACTTATTATGCATCAATACCAGATTTACGCATATGCTATACAAGTTTTTAAAAAAATTGAAGTGAAATTCACATAACAAAATAACAATTTAAAAGTGAACAACGGCATTTAGTACATTCACAGTGTTGCACGACTACCAATTCTAGTTCCAAAACACTATCATCGCCCCAAAAGGAAACTCTGTACCCACTAAGCAGTTTCTCCCCACTTCCCCCTCCCCAGCAACCACCAAACTGCATTCTGTCTCTATAGATTTACCTATTCTGGGTATTTCATATAAATGGAATCATACAATATGTAACTTCTTTTTTTAATACCACCAGTGCCTTACTGATGAACACTGGAGTTCTTTCCAGTCTTTTGCTATACTGTGTTATCGATGGAATTGCGTTCTCCCGCAAATACATATGCTGAAGCCCCAACTCACAGAGTGATTGTAGTTGGAGATAGGGTTTCAAATAGGTAATTAAGGTTAAAAGAAGTCGTAAGGGTACGGCCTTCATTTGATAAGACAGGTGTCTTTATAAGAAAAAGAAAACACACCAGGGACGTACATGCAGACAGAAAAGGCCATGTGAGGACACAGCAAGAAGGTGGCCATCCGCCAGCCAAGGAGAGAGGCCTCAGGAGAAACCAAGCCTGATGACACCTTGATCTTGGACTTCCAGCCTCCAGAACTGTGAGAAAAGAAATTTCTGTTTTTTGAGCCATCCAATCTGTGGTGTTTTGTTGTGGCAGAGTGAATATTAGTATATAAATTGAGACAGACATTTACAATAACTTCAGCTAGTGTAAGACAATGATCTGAAACAGCACATCTATGATCTAAAATCAGCATATGCATCTGTTGGTTTTACGGGCTGGAAAGGGCCCTTTTGTTTTCTCTTTTTTAAAAAAATTGAGGTATAACTGATGTATAACATTATATTAGTTTCAGTTGTGCAACATAGTGATTCAATATTTGTATACATTGCAAAATGATCACTCCCTTGAATCTAGTTAACATGCGGTACCACACATGGTTACAAAAATTTTTTTTCTTGTGATGAGAACTTTTAAGACCTACTCTCTTAACAACTTTCAAATATGCAATACAGTATTATTAACTACAGTCACCATGCTTACATTACATTCCCAGGACTGATTTATTTTATAACTGAAAGTTTGTACCTTTTTGACCTATTCTGGACCTATTCTGGGTAATTCATATAAATGGCATCATATAATATGTGACTTTTTGTGTCTGGCTTTTTTCACTTAGCATAATGTTTTTGATGCTCATCCACTTTGTAGCATGTGTCAGTACTTCATTTCTTTTTAGGGCTCCATAATATACATATATATATATATATATATATATATATATATATACATGTATGTATACCACAACTTGTTTGTCCATTCATCCATTGATGGACATTTGAGCTGTTTCCACCTTTTGGTAATTGTGAATAGTGCTGCTGTGAGCACGCATGTAGAAATGTACATGTATTTGAGTACCTGCTTTCAGTTCTTTTGGGTATATTGCTTTGTTTTGAATCATTAAGAGAACACAGAACTCTGCCTAACCCAGGTCCTAAATGCCATCAGCTTTTGGGTCCTCCATCCATCAGTGCTAACTGGGTAAATTTCTAACACTGCATAGAGCTTTTCCTGGGCAAGCTTCCAGCCCCTAGTCCACTCTCACCTGGGAAACTGGGTGGGCCGGGGGAGTCTGGACAGCACTCTTACGTCTACAGACAGTTCCTGAGAAGACTAATTTGATTATTTGCTTCGTCAATCAACAAATCTCTTTTGAGCATCTATTCTGTGAAAGGCATTGTGCTGGAACACTTGGAGGATAGGAAGAGATGTGAGTCATGACCCTTGTTCACTAGTGCTGTGCTTGCTAGCCAGGGATGAAGACAATACCTGCATGCAAAGAATGCTGAAACCAGGTACCCGACGAGTGTCCTGTGCCAAATAGAGAGGGAGGGAGCCCTTCCGGCTGGAGTGATCAGGGAGGCCTTAGTTAGGAGGTGTCCCTTGAAATGAACCTAGGGATGAAAACAGTAAGAAGGAAAAAGAAGTTTTCACATATTGAGGGAGTCATTCTAGTTTAAATCTGATTCAGCCTAAAACTTGTTTTCCCAGAGCAGCCTGACTTCTGGCCCACCAGACATGCATTGTACATCTGCTTCAAACATTTTCCCAAAGCAGAGAATACACTCTTTAAAGATAGTGATGTAGGGGGCTGGCCCCGTGGCCGAGTGGTTAAGTTCGTGCGCTTCACTGCAGGCGGCCCAGTGTTTCGTTGGTTCGAATCCTGGGCGCGGACATGGCACTGCTCATCAAACCACGCTGAGGCAGCGTCCCACATGCCACAACTAGAAGGACCCACAACGAAGAATATACAACTATGTACCGGGGGGCTTTGGGGAGAAAAAGGAAAAAAATAAAATCTTAAAAAAAAAAAAAGATAGCGATGTAATGTCTTCTTCTCTCTGACGCCAATACCAGTACTTCTTTGAAGAGAAGCTTTTCTTCCCAGAGAACTAAAGTCAAGTTGACCTGCAATGTATCTGCTAAACTGCAGCAAAACATCTCCTTGTGACTTTGGGAAAAAAATTGTATTCCTGTCATGCTTGACGTACGTTCTTTGTTCTAAAATAGTATATAACCATATGCAAACCACGCCTCTCCAGAGTGCTTTCTTCCCTGGAGAAGACAGTGCTTCCAGACTAGTCTTCAGCTCAATCAATATCACTCTATCTTTCTTTTTTTTTTTTTTTAAAGATTTTATTTTTTCCTTTTTCTCCCCAAAGCCCCCCGGTACATAGTTGTATATTTTTTGTTGTGGGTCCTTCCAGTTGTGGCATGTGGGACGCTGCCTCAGCATGGCTTAATGAGCAGTGCCATGTCCGCGCCCAGGATTCGAACCAACGAAACACTGGGCCGCCTGCAGCGGAGCGTGCGAACTTAACCACTCGGCCACGGGGCCAGCCCCTCACTCTGTCTTTCTTATCTATAGGTTAGTTATTGATTCTTTGCATCGACACTAGGCTACTAATGAGTGAGGCATGGGGGAAGCCATTTTTCATGGCAAAAGTGTGGCAGTAGGAAATTCAGTGCGTAGATCAGTTTGACTGAAGTGATAATTAATGTCGGATAGGAATGGGTGGGAAGACTGAGGGAGAGTTTGGGTGCAAAATTTATCCTGAACCAAAATAGAATCAAGTGGGAGGCAGTCTACCAATTGGGCATAAATCTTTATTTTATTCCATTTTATGGCCGTATGGCTGTGATGATCTTTAGCAGTGACGCATGGTCACAGTGTAGAATAGTTACTCTTGCCAAATCCTTGAGAGCCTTCAACCATTTAGTCACTTATTTTTGGCTTCTCTGATACTTATTGATATTCTTTCTGAGGACTTCCCCAGCAGGTAAATTATAAGTCTATGCTGGAGTGCGTGCTGTGGAACATCACTTCTGCGAATAGGATTCCACGGTCAAATAAATTTGAGAAACACTGCTAGTGTCTCTCGCTCTAGGAGGTTCACAAGGCACATTAGCAAGTTAAAGACGCTACAAAATCCCGCAGCAAAGAAACTGGTTTAATGTGTTTAGTCCAGCGTTTCCTAAATTTACCTGCTGTAGTGGGTTGAATGGTGGGTGCCCCCAAAGATCCACATCAAATCCCTGGAAACTGGAGATGTTATCTTACTTGGAAAAGGAGTCTTTGCAGATATAGTTAAGTCAAGGGTCTTGAGATGAGATCACTCTGAATGATCCAAGTGGGCCCTAAATGCAATGACAAGTGTCCATATGAGAGAATGGTAGAGGGAAATTTGAGATGGAGAGAAGACAAGTCAGACATAGAAGAGGGATGATGTGAAGACCGAGGCAGAGGTTGCCGTAATGTGGCCATGAGCCAGGAAGCCAAGGACGCCGGCAGCCACCAGGAAGGATTCTCCCCAGACCCTCTAGGGCAAGAGCCGCCCTGCTGTCCCTTGGCCTCCAGAAGGAGTACATTTGATATTCTTGAGGGAACACATGTCTGTCATTTTAAACCACCTAATTTGTGGCAATTTGTAATAGCAGCCCTAGGAAACAAATTCATTTGCCCATAAACTTCTTTTTTAAAAAAGCTTTTTGGGGGCCAGCCCCGTGGCCGAGTGGTTAAGTTCCCACGCTCCGCTTCGGCGGCCTAGGGTTTCGCTGGTTTGGATCCTGGGAGCGGACATGGCACCGCTCATCAGGCCATGCTGAGGCAGTGTCCCAAATAGCAGAACCAGAAGGACCTACAACTAGAATATACAACTACGTACTGGGGGGCTTTGGGGAGAGGAGGAAGAAAAAAAAAAAAGATTGGCAACAGATGTTAGCACAGGTGCCAATCTTTAAAAAAAGTTTTTCATGAAACAACTACTGTGTGTGCCCAAATATGAGGCAAGATTTTCTTCTTCCCAATTATCCCTCATGGATCTATAAGACAGAGATGGATCTATAAATATATAATATAAGAGTTTCCTCCTTCAAGGGCTTCTTCAAGCCATTTTCTCAATTACTTAATTTTGAAGAACTAAAGTACCGTAGAGGGAAAACTCGACCCTGAAACAACTTCAACCAATGCTAGTTTCAGTTGCTGATAAAGGTCATCTGATGGAGTTGGAGAAAAAAAAGAGGGGGCAAATAAATATATAACAAAATTAGTGATAATTCTTGGGAGTATGAGGCAGACGTTACGGACTAGCTTGCTCATCGTCTGTCCTAACTTTCTTCTGATGTGTCTTGTATTGAAGAAGCTGGAAAGCTAAAAGCAACATTTTCTAGACTCTCTTGCGGTGAGAATTTTGGATGTACTTTCGGTCCCAATAATCAGACTCACTTGCTTAAAACTCGACTTTGGAAAGAGGTACACACTTTGGTTTGCGGACGGTAGCAGTGGTGATATGTGACAGTAGCATCTCAACTCAGCTGGCAGCTTCCTGATGACAACAGAGGTGGCACAATGTTGCACAGTGCAGTGGCAGAGCCAGACCGGCCTGTGGTTTCCTGTTCTCTGGCCAGTTCTCTGGTGTGGCTTTGGAATTATTTCTGGAAACTTAGCCTAGAGTCTGTTTCTTGCCAAACCCTTCCCTCTACCTCCCACTTCAATGATTCTGGAAGTTATATGATACCCTGTTACAAACCTCCTCCTGCTTAAATTAGCCAGAACAGATTCTGTTCTTTGCAGCTAGACCCTTACTGATGCAGGGTATGACCTCCCTATGCAAGGATTGGGGGTGTATGTAAATAAGCGATGATTAAAAAGCAATACAGTTAGTGAATGTGTCAAAGAGATCACAAATCTAAATCTATAGCACAAATTTTAAAAAACTCGGAATTTATATAATTGTGGCTTGGTATTACAACTGTCCAGTGACAGCACCATACATAGATTTTAAAAATACTATAAGTAAATAAAAGAAACCATGTAAGATGCTTTAAGAAGTGCCTCTTTTGGTGGGAATGCAAACTGGTGCAGCCACTATGGAAAACAGTATGGAGATTTCCCAAAAAATTAAAAATGAAATACCATATGGTCCAGCTATTCCACTTCTGGGTATTTAATCAAAGAACATGAAAATTCTAATTCAAAAAGACATATGCACCCCTATGTTCATTGCAGCATTATTCACAATTGCCAAAACTTGGAAGTAACCCAAGTATCCATCAACTGATGAATGGATAAAGAAGATGTGATATATGAATACAATGGAATACTACTCAGCCATAAAAAATGACAAAATTGTGCCATTTGCAACAACATGGATGGACCTTGAGGGTATTATGCTAAGCAAAATAAGTCAGACAGAAAAAAAGACAAATGCCATATGATTTCACTCATATGTAGAAGATAAGCAAACAAACACATAGATAAGGAGAACAGATTGGTGGTTAACAGAGGGGAAAGGGGTGGGGGAAAGGTGGAAGGGGTAAAGGGGTACATATGTATGGTGATGGATAAAAACTAGACTATTGGTGGTGAACACGATGCAATCTATACAGAAACTGAAATATAATGAGGTATACCCGAAATTTACACAATATTATAAACCAATATGACCTCCACAAAATTTAAATCAGAAAAAAAAGTGCCTCCTGGGATGACTGAGGTATTGAAAGTCTTAAGATAAGAGTTTAAATAAAATTGCTTCATAAAATGCAAGAATGGAAGAAAAGCAATATTACAGAATCAACCTTCTATTCCATATATGTGATTTAAACTTTTATGTGTAACTAAAAGAATGAATTCAATCCTATACACATTCAACTCTCTTATCGATTGCCGAGTATTTACATTTTCAAGTTGGCCACCCCTCATCCCTCCACAAAAACTCAGCCTTGTTTTTTGAGGGTCTTTTCCTTTCCAAAATGTGGGATCACCGAATATTTAGAGTTACCTGATATTCAAGTTATATGGTGTTAACATGACCTGAAACTAATGTACAAGGGGCAACCACTGAGAAATGCTGGCCTGCTGGATCAGTGCTCAGCATAATATATGGTAATTTGGTGTTCGATAAACTGTTAAAGTGACAGATAAAATTGGTGAGTCAGTGCTGCTGTCGTGGCACAGCTTCTTTTCCAGTTTTCTTTCCTGTTCCTAACATCTGCACGGTTTCTGTCTTTCCACCTACTCCTGACACCGATGAGTAAGATAGTTCTCTGCCTCAAGGAGCTTGTCGGTCCAGTGAGGGGTGATGTGCAGATCCAATTCACGGCGGAGAGACAGTCAACAGGCCATGACAGCAAGCAAGGGGACAGTCTACTTACGCAGAAACCGACTTCAGGAAGGAGGTGGTGTTTTGGTTGAGTTTGCTTATAGCTAGTCCTACTATCCACAGATTTTACTGGATCATTAGAGTTATTCTTCAGATAGAAATTGATAGTTCCTTCCTTGGACTTCGTAAATTACCAGTTGTCTGGAATTCCGAATAAAAAACCCTCAAGTCTCTCAAACCAGAATTTTCACCTAAGTGTGAATGAAGTGCCAGAGTAAGAGCGGCCTGCGACGCCTAGCCACGTGGTCTTGGCGAACAGACCCACACCCTCCATTTCCAGAGGAGGAAGGAGCCGGCTCCCGCGTCCACCTTTCCTCCAAGGCTGAAACAGGTAGGAGGCGGGGCTCTCCGGGTCTTCGGGGCGGCGGCCGGGCGCAGTTTCCCCGCGGCCCGCTGGGTCGCACTGTGGCCCCACGAATGCGCGCCGGGCCGGGCAGGGGTGCTCGGGGCGCGGCGGCCGGCTCCGGCCCTTCAGTCCCCGGCGCTGCTGCTGCTGCCGAGTCGCGGGCCTCTGGGGACCGTGCCAGACCAAGAGTTTTTCCAAACTCCCGCAAAATTTGCACCTGACAGCGTAGCTCAGGAGTTGGACCTCGCCGGCCCGCGGGGCTGCCCTGCGCCACCCTCGGGGAAGGGCGCGAGGTCCGGCATCCCCTGCCGCGCCTCTTCTCCGGGGAGTTTGACGCCTCGACTTGCTGTCGCCTCCTCGGATGGCACAAACGGGTGGTCCCCGAGGAGAGAGCGCCAGGGGGCTCCCATCGCGGTCAGGGAAGCGGGCGGTCCCTGGGCGCGGCCACCCTCCTTCTGACTCGCTGTTTGCTGGTGGAACGTGCCACTCCAATGCCTTCGTTACATTCCTGTAATTTTCTTTATATCTGCACGACATTTTAAATTTTTTATTTTATTAAAAAAATTTGTCTCCCTTGCTTCTTCCTTCAGTGTTTGACTTTTCATGTGTGCTCATTGCTTGAATGGGATGTTCAATCTCCTTCCTCCTGACATCAGGGCTCAAAGGGCCCCGGACTCCCCCTACCTGCTTAAATATTCATTTAATCTTTATTTAAAATAATTAGATAGTTTTTAAAATGGAAAAATTATAAATATATATGTAAAAAATTCAAGCAGTACAGAATCCTCTCCCCCTTTGACATGGTCCCAAGCCGCCTTCGGAGAGGCAGCAACTGCTAACACTGTTTTTTAATTTCTTCCAGAACACAAGTATATAGATATCTCCTTTATACACCCTCCCTACACAAAAAAATTGGGTCATCTATGAATCTCCCTCCCGGCTCAATACATCTTGGAGATGAACTCGCACCATCACATGTGGATTCCCCGCATCAGAACCCTGAATGGCTGCCCAATGTTCTCTTATGCAGCGCACCATAGTTATTCAATCGGTCCTTCCTTCAAGGATATTGAGGTTGTTTCTAGTCTTTTGGTGTTGCAAACAATTCTGCAGAGAACATCTGTGGTATGTGTCTTGGACTACCTGTGCAACTGTGCCTATAAGATAAATTCCTAGAAATGGAATTGTCTTGTTGAAGAATATTTGCGTTTTTAATTTTATAGATCTTGCCAATTAAAGGTACTACCAAATCATGGTCTCATCGGTGACTGCTCCCCATGCCCCACCTTGTTAACTCTAGGTTTATTGAGCTTTTTAAAAATTTGCCAACGTGAAAGACTAAAAAGTAGCATGTCTTTATAATTTGCCTCTTTTAAATTTTCGGAGAGCTTTATTCTTTTTCACATGAATAAAGTGATTTGAATTCTATGAGCAGATGGTTCATGTCCTTTGCCTACTTCTATTGGAATATTGGACTTTTTCTTATGCATTGCAAATGCTTTTTATATATTAAAGGAATTGGATCTTTGGCTATCATATCTATTTAGTCTTTTGACTTTGTTTATGGTATTTACCATTCATACATTTTAATATTTATAGAGTAAAATTTATCAGTCTTTTACTTTATAGCTGCTGGGTTTTCTGTTTTGTTTAGAAAGGCCTTCCTGACTTGAATACTGCATCCAAATGCTCCCAGGTTTTATTCCAGCAGTCTCTCCAAAGAGACCCAGATAACATAAAGAGCTCACTGTGTGCTGGAACAGAAGGCAGAGAATATTGTTTTTTCTATGAGGAAAATATATGATTTGAAGTCAAGCAAGTAGTTTGTCTTTTAAAAAATAACATTTCCCAATATAGACAATATTGTATTATAAGTATGTAACATGATAAATATCATTACAACAGCAACCATTTTACAATATATAAATATATCAAAGTAACATGCTGTACACCTTAAATTTATACAATGTTACATGTCAAATTCATCCAATAAAAAAGAAAAAAAATAAGATTTCCCCCCATGTTTACAAAGATTATGTATTTTCATTGTAGGAAATTTGGAAGCGTATAATGATATAAAGAAGAAAATAAAAGTCATCTATAATTCTGCAACTTAGAGATAAACAATGATATGTAAATATATATATGTTATATATACTTATACTGTTTATATTTTGTAACCTATTTTTGAAAATATTGCAAAATTCTATGGGAGTCTGCTTAGGGTGTTAAATATTCTTCTAAACGTGATTTAAAAAAAAATTTTTTTTTTAAAGATTTTGCTTTTCCTTTTTCTCCCCAAAGCCCCCCAGTGCATAGTTGTATATTTTTAGTTGTGGTTCCTTCTAGTTGTGGCATGTGGGATGCCGCCTCAGCATGGCTTGATGAGCAGTGCCATGTCTGTGCCCAGGATCTGAACCCACAAAACCCCGGGCACTGAAGTGGAGCACTCAAACTTAACCACTCAGCCATGGGGCTGGCCCCTAAATGTGATTTTTTTTTTTTTTTTTTGGTGAGGAAGATTCACCCTGAACTAACATCCGTTGCCAATCTTCCTCTGTTTTTGCTCAAGGAAGATTAGCCCTGAGCTTACATCTGTGCCAATCTTCCTCTACTTTGTATATGGGTTGCCTCCATAGCATGGCTGATGAGTGGAGTAGATCCGCACCCAGGATCTGAACCTGCAAACCCAAGGCCGCCAAAGAGGAGTGTGTGTAACTTTAACCACTCGGCCACAGGGCTGGCCCCCTAAACATGATTTTAAATTGTTGAATCATTTTCTATTGTATAAGTAACATAATGTGTGTTTAACCAATCCGATTTGTAGAATGTTTAGGGAGTTCTAAACTTTTCGCTGTTGTAAGTAGGTAGTGATAATATGCATGTCTCTCTGCCATGTCTTCTAATTTTCCCAATTCTGAAAGTGCACAATGCACTTCAAAGAAAGGAGGAGAAGATGGATTTGGCTTCAGGATGGAAGCTGCCTGTCCCTAACTATTTTTTTGCACATGACCAGTTAATCTCTGGTTATAATGTGCCAGGACCCTGCCAATTCTGTGCCTTCCTTTAACGTCTTTTAGAGAAGTCTTTGTGCTTTTTGCACATAAAGAAGAGGCGAGTCAACAGTCCAGTTTCTTACAGTTTTCATAGTGTAGTGCTTGCCTTTTTACTAAAAATGGAAATTTCCGTTTTTAAAAAAATATGTAAAATCTGAGGTGCGGAGTGAGAAACTGTAAGAGGTTATCATTTGTGTATTTAGAAAAGATACCAGAGACCATCCAGTCCAATCCCTTCATTTACCGATGAGGAAGTTGAGGCTCAGAAATCTTACGTGAGTCCAGGACTCACACCTCAGCTTCACGAGGCGGCACAGGATTCATACTGGACTTTTTGTTGCCCGTTATCTGAATTATACATTGTTTCGTTAATGCCAATTTTTTAGGCGGCTTGTCCTTTACCAGCTGTGGTTGCAGAATGTCTGAATAGGGCACCCTTCTGTGGAATCCTGGCTGTGCCAAATGCCTGGCTGCAGAGGAAATCTCAACTCCACATGCAAAGTTCTTATCTTCTCCTTCTAGCTCTGCCATTTGCCTTGAAAAGATTCCTTCATGAACGTCCTTTCTTGTCTACCATTTTCCTGTTGCAAAGAGATTAACCCCTTTTACACTGGGTTTTTCCTTGGTTGCCCATCAGGCTTTTATTCTCCTTCTCATTGAGAAAGCAGAACTATTGTGAACTCTCATCATAAGGGCTTTCATTTATGCCATAAAATAATGCTTTAGACAAATATTATGAAAGCTTTGGAATCTTTTACTTAATTGACTTGAAGATACGAATACTTTAAAAATTTACTTGGATTTTAGACACTTTCTACAGAAACCCAGTTGCTGAGAATCTTTTTGGACTAGAAATCAGCAAGGTTAGGCTGATAAAGCTCAGCTGGCTGGGAATTTGAGGAATTTGAGGTTGTTTTGTTCCTGCTGTCCCGCGGACCGAGACATCATCAAGACACTCTATCTCCCTTTTCCTTCCTCTAGTAGCTTTTGCAGATAGCCCTCTCCTTTGCTTTTGACATAGAATAGAGCTTTTTTTTTTTTAAAGAAAAGGTCTGGGAAATTATTTTTGCTCTGGACTTGGCTTCTGATGAATTATATGACCTTGGGGGAAATTCCATATAGAAAGTTCCTTGTACCTCCTTTTCCTGAAGAATAAATAGGATATCCTACTTAACAATGGCATTCAGAATATTAGAATATAGACTTTAATTTTGGATCTTGAGTGTGGCTGAGTGTCACAATCACAGAGTGGGTTGTTAGATCTCCAGTGAGAAAATGGCGATATTAATTAGCTAGGACCCTTTAGGTTACAAGTGGGAAAACTAACAAAATTCAGCATTAGCCACAAGGGGGAATTTGTTGATTCATACAAATTGGATGTCCGTGGAGGGGTGATTATGGCTTCAAACACGGCTGAATCCAGAAACTGAGGTGATGCCATCAGCCCTGTCCCTCACTTTCCATTTTTCAGCTCTGTTTACCTCTCCCTGGTTTTATTCAAGCCTTCATGGTCTTTCCAGCTTAAGATCCCAGGGTAAGAGAGACAACATTTCTCTTTTAGTGCCTACATGTCAAATCTTAGAGAAGATTCTGGGTGGTCCAACTTAGGGACCTGCCTATCCTTGAACAAAAAATTGTGGTGTAGAGAATGGAGTACTCTGATGGGCCAGCCAGGGTTGTGAGCCCATCTCTTTGGCAGGGGGAGAATTGGGGCACCATGGTAACACCCTGACCAGGACCCCATGGAGTCAGGTGAGAGCAGTTCTACTGTTCAGACAAAGAGCCAAGGGATGCTAAACAGGCCAAGCCAACACCACAAGTGCCTTTGGATAAAGTGTGAGGGTATTAGCTATAGATTTGTTCAGTGTTTTGACATATTTATGTCTCTCTCCATAAATATAACTTGCATGTATGCTCACATTTAATTTGATTGCATTATAAAGCTTAAGCTCCATTGAAAAGAAGCAGCCCCATAGTAAGCTTGACAAAGATGCAGTATTAATACAGAAATGTGTATTAGGCTAGAGAGATCAAAGAAAGAAGATAATTTTTTTTTAAACTCCAGTTAGCATAGAGACATTATATTTATAATAGTTTTCTTGGCCTCTTTTGTCCTATAAGTTGGAAAAGGTTTCCAAGCTATTTTTTAGATTATAAAAGTAGCACAAAAGGATATAAAATAAAAGTGAAACTCCTAGCTCTCCTACTCCCAGAAATAGAAGAGTTTCTTTTATATCATTCCAGAAACTTCCCAGGTATTTGCAAGAATACATGTATACTTTATATAAACACATGAGATGATTTTGCATGTCTGTTCTGCAACTTGCTCTCTTCACCTAGTGCCATTTCTTGGAGGTCTTCCTTTGTCAGTACAGATAGAGCTTCGTTCTCTTTAACAACTGCACAATTTCCCATAGTATGGATGTGTAACCCATGCCCTCATCAGAGGATTTGAAAGTGCTTTACAAAGCGTTACTCTTTGGTGTCTCCTGCCTGTAGGAAACCTGGTATGGCTGGAGGATGTGTGGCTCGGAGTTGGGCCAGGCATTATCCGTTGATGGTAAATGCAGCGGAGCGCGGATGCCATCAGGGATTTCCCAGAGGGAGCAAGATTCCCCCAGGGCTGAGTTAGAGCCAGAATCTGGTCCTACTACTGCTCCACCCACTGCCCTCCCTGTGGTTAACCAGCGAGGAGGCCCATTGTTGAGTGGTTTGGCAAGCATTTGAGAAAACTCCAAGGGTGGAATGAACTCACACAAGCAGACATACTAATTTCACAGGATTCCTGGGTAGCTTCTTTTCTCCAGCCCCCTGATTGGGATCCTTAGTGTCCTTATCTGTTTGCAAATATCATGTATTCCTGAGTTACAGGTAATTAATTTATGTCTGGTTTGGAAATGCTCACATCAGATGCAATTTCCCCAAGCATCTGTCTGTTTCTTGCCGCTGAGTTACCGATGTCATCCTAAAAGGCAGGCTGGGTTGGAGGGACAGCGAGCAGGACAGGTTGAAGGTAGATGAGCAAAGCCATCCTCAATTCAGCTGTCTAATTAAGGAAAGGTCCTTGTTCCTCCTCCTCTGGAACGCCTGCCTCCCGATATTCCTCCTCCACCCCCTTCCTGCATCACCCCCTCCTGCTTCCACGTCAAATGAAAAGCTTCCTTTTATTAAAAATGCCCCAGCTCCTAGAGTCTCCTAGCCAGAGGAATGGCTACAGAGTTGTGACGACCTAGAATTACAATTTAAGACCAGAAGGTGTCTCGTCCCTCTTATTTTTCTCAGACACCTCTCTGCCTTTCACTGCCCTCTGATATGGCTTTGCCTATTGAAATTCTTATCGTTCTAGACTCACCAGAGTCTGATGCCACCAGGAGGGGGTCTCTAGTCATCCCTTTGGGAAGGGGTTCCTCACCTCTGCCGCGGGCACCAGATGCCCGTTGTCTCCCTCCCTGGACCCCTGGATGTTCTTGGAGCCTTGTCTCGGAGGTGCTGGGACAGGAAGCTTTGTCTCTTCCATTCCAGACTGTCCCATTTCCCCTCTCAAGGCTCAGAAGGCACTGGCTTCTTAGCAACTAGTATGATGTCTGGCCCAGAGTGGGTCCTCAGTATGTGTGGAAAATAGGAATCTGTCTAGTTCAGGATGCGCTGTGAGGACTTGAACTTAGTTTCACAACTAAACCACTAGCGTCTTCTTTGGGGTCACCGTATTTGTTGCCTTTGTTGGTGTTTGAGTTCTGGTGATGCTTCAATGTTTAAAAAATACAAATTTATATTTTTAAATGGAAACTTTTCTCCCCTTCAGTTCCCTAGTAGACCTTAAAACTGTCAGATCCTTGGGGATGTGGCTGCGCAGGAACAGGTTGTATGTAAGTCTAAAGTGTTCTGTAAATTCTAAAGTCAGAGGAAAAAGAAAAAAAATAAACGTAAAAAGACCCCAGGAAATAGCATCTTGCCATGCAAGGGGTTGGGCACAATCTCCTTCTTGCCACGATATATTTTTGGACCCTGGAAACCCTCCTGAGCTTCTCTCCAACGTAAGGAAGAACCTGCAATTACAAGTACAATGCCACCGTTTTACCTCCCTAGGGTGGATGGAGCACAAACAGCTCAGAGAGGCTCGTGTGGGCGTTGTTTTGGGGTACGGGAATGTGCTCTGAAAAGAAGGTTCTATTTGTTTTATTTCTTGACACAGATGTAAATGGCGGCCCTTGAAGCCATTGTTAAGCAAACGTTTACTCCTTAGGGTTTCTGTTCCGGGACATCACCTCCTTCTCCTCCCTGGATGATGGCAGTTCTGCCTACAACATGCCACAAAAGCTGTCTTTGACTTTTTATCATTTTCTGAAGACAGTCCAGCCTCTTAATGTGGGTTTTCAAGGCCCCACAAGGCCAGCTCTGGCTCTAATATATGGTGAGGATGGTAAGTCTAGAAGCCACAGGAGAATCCATGCCCTGTCCCTAAGTGGAAAGGAGCAGCATTTCTCCTATTTTCAAACACCTCTAGCAAAATTTCTGTGACTTCTATTTGGTCACCAATTTTTGTTTATGATAACTCTCTCCTTAACGAAGTTCAAATGGACTTTCCCTTCTTCATTTCCCCAAGGAAGCCCATCAGGTGGTTTAGGGATTTTGCTTTTATTTCTTTTTAGATCTTGTAAGTAATCACAATTTTGTCCTCATGAATAAATGTATGCTCATTGAAGAAAATGAGAAAACCACAAAAAAGTTTAAAGAAAATAAAAGTGTCCTAATTTGATCTGCAAGATAATCTTCCAGCTCTGGGAAATTTTCTTCTATCATTTCCTTGAGGGATTCCTCTCTTAGATTCTCTCTCTTCTGGATGTACCCTCCAAGAAACTTTTTGTTTCTTTTTTTTAAAGATTGGCACCTGGGCTAACAACTGTTGCCAATCTTTTTTTTTTTTTTCTGCTTTATCTCCCCAAACCCCCCCTGTACACAGTTGTATATCCTAGTTGCAGGTCCTTCTAGTTGTGGGATGTGGGACGCTGCCTCAATGTGGCCTGACGAGTGGTGCCATGTCCGCGCCCAGGATCTGAACCCTGGGCCGCCGCAGCAGAGCGTGCAAACTTAACCACTCGGCCACGGGGCCGGCCCCATCTTTTTGTTTCTTTATCCTGCTATTCTTTCTGGGAGAATTTCTCTACCCCACCTGTCAGCTGTCTGTCTTCTGCTGTGTCCTCTCTGCCATTCAGCCCATCTACTGAATTTTAAAGACTATTTTGTTTTTTTCTTTTAAAGGCTATCTCTTATTTTAGTTGTAATTGGTGTCTCTCTGTCACAGTAAGGGCTTTCTTCAGATGTTTGGTGGTTTGTGCTTGTGTGTTCATTTCTGAATTGATGGTGTGTCTGAGGATGTGCTGTCCACCGGTGGTAGGGCAGGAGCAGGATGTGGGGCTGGGCAGGATGAGTCAGTGAGTCTTCTGGCCAAGATGCTTCCACTCCTCCTGGGCGAGGCCAACTACCAGAAGCGTTGCCTTACTTCTCAGGCCCAAAATATGCCTCTTGGGCTTGCTGCTCCTATAAGCTTGGGGTGTGTGTGTGTGTCTGTGTGTAGGGGACCACCTGCCTGGCTACTTATACTGTGATGGCCCAACCAGTTCTGATGGTGGCCCAGAACCCCCTCATCCACACAGGCTCCCACTATCTTCTCCCTCTAATTTAGGGCCCCTTGGAGCCATCCCCACCACTGTCCTCTCCTGTGTATGTTTTAGGTTCGTTAATCTGATTCCATCTGTCTTGTGTCTTTCAAGGATGGCTCATTATTCCCGGCCACAGAGGCTATCCTCCTTTGCTTACCTTCGTTGTTTCTGATTTATTTATTTGAATCAGTTTTCTGTCATTTCTAATGATTTGGAGTAGGGAGAGTAGGCTGGAGCGCATCAGCCTTCTTTAGCCAATCTTCCCCGGGTGATTTTTTTTCAAATTCATTTGGGGTTTTCTCACGGACTAAGAATTCAGAATTGATAATCAGAGGAGGAAAAAGCTTAATATTTGCCTCCTAATATCTTAATAGATGTTAGGATTTTAAAACCTAAATACAGAGAAAGCATGGTTTTGGACCATCCACTTGACTAAAACCCAAATTTTCTTTATCCATAGTCAGGAGAAATTTCCCACAGAAGCTACTCTCTTGATTCCTGGCAATCTTGCTGCTGGAGAACTTTGGTGGCTTAACCTGAGACAGCACCTCCTTGTCTGGGGGCACTGTTTTAAAGCTTTACAACTTTAGGGAGCGGTCTGGGTGGGGTCACGTTCCAGCTGCACCCCATAACATTTCCCACAGACTGGCTGTGTTGATCGCTGGTGCTGTCTGCGGTTCGCTGTTCTGGCCAATGAAGGCAGAAGAATTGCTTGCGTTGGAAAAGCGTTGACTCACCCAGTAGCCTCTGGCTGTGGTTTACTCACATGCGTTTATAGACCTCTGGGGCTGGCATTTCTGTGAATTCTTTCACGCTCATTCCTGTTCCTCGGGCTCACCCCTTCACAAGTGCTTGCTTGCCCTGCATGCCTAAAGTGACAGAAGGACATCAACTCCACACGATAACTTGTCAGTGACTTTTTTCCTAGGATTTTCCTGTATTGGTGTGTTATGATATCCATGTTTGTGCAGCATAACAATAAAGATACTTTGTACTTTTCTGGAACCTTTCCCCTGAGGAAATTTCAAACATCTAAAGACAGTAGTTTTGTAACCCTCATAATTTTTCAGTCTGAGGTAAATGTTCCTTTGTTAATTTTTAAGGCAATGACTATGACTTTGAAAATAGCACAGCCAGCTTTTAATTTTACCATGAAACAAAAGAACTCTGTATCCTAGGTCTGGATAGAAATGTGGCATTTCACACTTATTAGGGGTTTAGATATATATGCAGGCATCTTTTACTTAATGGTATTTCAGTAAACTTGACTACAGGTTATTTTTTGCAAAACTCATTCTACTTCCTCAAGACTGAATATAAAGTTAGAGATTTATTTCTCCATAGCGAAAAATTCTAATAGAAAATGTTCAAATTTTGTGAGGCAGGACTAAGGAGAGAGTTTAGTTCTCTGGTGTCTAGAACCGTCTTTCTCCACCACGTCTGCACACTAGAGTCACTTGGGAAGATTGTTTAGAACACCAGTGCTTGAAATCTGTAGAGACTGGAAGCAGCCCAGTGGTGCCTGGGGCTGGTGTGAGAACAGGCACTGACTGTGGATTGGCACTGGGGAGCTCTTTAGGGTGAAGGCAAGGTTCTACACTGTACTGTAGTGGTGGTTGTACGACCATATATATTTACTGAAAAATCATTGAACTTGCAATGGGTGAGTTTTATGGTAAGGAAATTACGCCTCAATAAAGCTCATAAAAAAAGCCTGTCTGGGTATCACTTCGGACCGCTTAAATCAGAACCTCTGGAGGTGGGAGGACTCTGGCACGGGCATTTTTAAAAAACTCCCCAAGTGATTTTAATGTGCAGCCAGGACGAAGAACCACTGGCCTCAACCTTGTTTGTCTTGGTAGGACCATCCTACCCCTGGGCCAAGAACCTTCCAAACAAATATTACTTTGTAATGAGATTTGGCTTCTTTGCCTATCCCTTAAAGTAATAAAGGCTCATAAGACTTACATGTAAAGATGGATGATGCATCTGGACTACAGTGAAGCAGTTTGAATTTAGGTGGCAGTGCTGTGTTGGAAATATAGGCTGCATGAGTTGTTGCTATTTTGGGGAGAAACCCCAGCCTTTGCATGTCTCGTGAGTCTCTATATGACTAGTCAGGGCTGGGACGAGGGTAAAGCAAGTGTCACTCATCTGGGGTGCGAAATTTAAAGGGGTGCCCAAAACTCAGTAATCGAGATAAATACTGTTTTAGTGCAATGAAAAAATAAAACTTAATGCAAAAAAAATCCATGATCAACAAAATATCAATCTTTTAAATAAAGACAGGATTCTCCTAGTCTCCTTGATGAGGCTTGGCTGTCTGTCCCCTCTTCCTGAGAGTCGGGACCACAACTAGCTGGTTCCACAGGAAGGAGGGCCTGATGACTGTCTGGGCTTGAGGGAGGAGGGCTCACAGCCAGTCTTGTACCTGCTGCTGTACCCGCTGGGTGCACAGATGTCTTGTCTTTCCTCTTGTTGGGTGAGAAGGAACCCAGCTGTCTGGGGACGTGTGGGCTCCTGAATGTGCACTGAACCCTCTCTGGAGTGGTGGGAAGTAACTCCTAACTCTTCCCTTTTCTCTCCTGGGGCACAGGAGAGTGGGCGTGGCCTTGAATTTTGCCCTTGCTGTTATCCATATTCTGTAGGTCTATGATCCTCTGCTGGATTTCCAAATCCCGAGCTAGAGAACGAGTCTCTAATCTGATTAATTCATGGTCTCGTCCAGGGATGGATCTAAGTTTTGCAGAGTCTGGAGTTTATACCATTTATTTTTCTTCTTTTCCTCAAAGCCCCCCAGTACATAGCTGTATACTCTAGTTGTAGGTCCTTCTGGCTGTACTATGTGGGACGCCGCCTCAGCATGGCCTGATGAGAGGTGTCAGGTCCACCAAGCCCAGGATCCAAACCAGCGAAACCCTGGGCTGCCGAAGCGGAGCACATGAACTTAACCACTGGGCCACGGGGCCGGCCCAAGCTTATCCCACTTTGAGGGGCCTTCTTTAAGAAAAAAGAGTACAAATTTATAAATACAAAATTAAATCTAGGGCTTTGGAAGAGGCCCCTTGCAAGTGAAGGGCAATGAATCTTCATTAGATTCATGGTAAAATTGTCTCCAGTCTCACCTTAATATTTTATTTTCCTTATACCTCTGCAGGATTTCTTTGTGCAGTTTATTAACTCATAATACTCATAGACCTTAGGAGTGTCTCAAGTCTTAGGTTCTAATTTCATACTTTCAAAAGCCACAGAATTCTTTCCTTTATGAGGTAATTAAATGATTAAGAGAATTAGTTCTAGCATCAAATTGGCTGATTTTGTATCCTGGCTCTGTCAAAGTAGTTGTATGACTTGGGCAAATGCATTTGTCTTTTTGCCTCCATGTGTTCCTCTAGTCTTACCTCGTACGGTTTTGTTGGGGCAGGACTGAAAGAGATAGTGCATGTGTGGGGCTTAGGACGGTGCCCGAGACGTAGAAGGCACTCAAAAATGTTGTGTAGTGAATCAGCCAGGATTCTTGGTTCTAAGCAACAGAAACCTGCTTGGGCTACCCTGATTGGAAAAACAATTTATCGAAACAATGTTGGATAGTTCACAGAATTGACAGGAAGTTTGGAAAAGCAGATGCTGACAACAGGCAGGAATGAAGGGAGGCCAGGCAGCAGAAATAATCTGATCAGCACATTCTGTTCCTGCTGCCAGAACCAGATACCACTGCTGGATTCTGCCACTGCTGCAACCCTAATCTAACCATCCACTTTTGCTGGATTCTCTTACTTAAGATTCAAAATCCCTGGCGAGCCCATCTAATCAGCTGAGTGCAGGGTTAGGGAGAGGGGTGTCTGTCCAGTTTAGCTTCTGCAGTAGAAACTGGGGCCTGTTGCAATGGAGGATTCTACCCAAATAGAAAGAGGATTTGGATGTTTGGGAGAAAACTCCCAAACTAGCCCTATTGTTTCCGTTATGATTACTTTTGGTGTACTTAATGTCTAATAGAACTGAGCTGCAGTATGATGTCCTGCCAGTAGGTGACACTCTTTAACATTTGAGTATGTACCTTAACCTCTAACTTCAACCGCTCACAAGTAGTCTGCTATATATAGAATACAGTGGGCTTTTTCCACTGAAACCAGACTGTGATAGTCAATTCTCAGGTCATAGAAAATAGTTTCAGTTCTCAAATGAAAGCTTGCCTTCTGTAAGTTTATATTAATTCTTTGGCGCTTGTTGCTATTTATCTGACGATAAATATGAATATCTAATACATCAAACTTAATTGGAAAATACAGAATCAGCTTATTAGGCTTAGTTTACTAATTTGTTTCATGATGTTGTTTTCCGGATTGTAATATTATATTGTTTCTATGTAAAATACCATTATTTTCTGCTGGAAGTGTTTTCTTAGAGCATGACAGAATTAGATGGGTCAATAAAACATGACATTCCCCAAAAGCCAGGCAGGGCTAGGTACTCCATCTTTTATTTTTTATTTTGTTTTATTTTTTAGATTGGCTGACATCTGTTGCCAATCTTTTTTTTTTTCTTCTTCTTCTTCTCCCCAGTGTCCCCCAGTGCATAGTTGTATATTCTAGTTGTGGGTCTCTCTGGTTGTACTGTGTGAGACACTGCCTCAGCATGGCTTGACCAGGGGTGCCATGTCTGTGCCAAGGATCCAAACCAGTGAAACCCTGGGCCAACAAGGTGGGGTGAGCAAACTTAACCACTCGGCCATGGGGCCGGCTCGTCCCTCTTTTATTTATCAGTGCCTACTCAGCACAGTTCTTTTTAAAAAAATTTTTATTGAGTTCATAATAGTTTACATCAATGTGAGATTTCAGTTGTACATTATTTCTTGACTGTCACCATGTAGTTCTCCCCTTCACTGCCTGTGCCCAGCCCCCACCCGCCTCCCCCTGGTAACCACTGAACTGTTTTCTCTGTCCATGTACTTGTTTATATTCCACATATGAATGAAATCATCTGGTGTTTGTCTTTCTCAGACTGGCTTATTTCGCTTAGCATAATTTCCTCTAGGTCCTTCCATGTTATTGCAAATGGGATGAATTTGTCTTTTTTTCTGGCTGAGTAGTATTCCACTGTATATATATATATATATATACACCACATCTTCTTTATCCAATCATTGGTCCATGGGCACTTGGGTTGCTTCCATGTCTTGGCTATTGTGAATAGTGCTGCAATGAACATAGGGGTGCATATGTTACTTTGGATTGTTGATTTCAAGTTGTTTGGGTAGATACCCAGTAGTGGGATAACTGGGTCATATGGTAGTTCTATTTTCAGTTTTTTGAGGAATCTCCATCCTGTTTTCCATAGTGGTTGCACCAGTTTGCATTCCCACCAGCAGTCTATGAGGCTTCCCTTCTCTCTACACCCTCTCCAACATTTGTTATTTTTAATCTTAGTGATTACAGTCATTTTAACAGGCATAAGGTGATATCTTAGTGTAATTTTGATTTGCATTTCCCTGATGATTAGTGATGTTGAACATCTTTTCATGCGTTTATTGGCCATCTGCATATCTTCTTTGGAAAAATGTCTGTTCATCTCCTCTGCCCATATTTTGATTGGGTTGTTTGTTTTTTTATTGTTCAGTTGTGTGAGTTCCTTTATATATTGTGGAGATTAACCCCTTGACAGATATATGATTTGCAAATATTTTCTCCCACTTGGTGTGTTTTCTCTTTGTTTTGATTCTAGTTTCTTTTGCTTTGCAGAAGCTCTTTAGTCTGATGAATTCCCACTTGTTTATTTTTTCTTTTGTTTCCCTTGTCTGAGAGGACATGGTATTTGAAAAGATCCTTTTTAGTTCAATGTCAAAGAGGATACTACCGATATTATCTTCCAGGAGTTTTATAGTTTCAGGACATATCTTCAAGTCTTTGATCCATTTTGAGTTTATTTTTGTGTAAGGTGTGAGATAGTGGACTACCTTCATTCTTTTGCATGGGGCTGTCCAGTTTTCCCAACACCATTTATTGAAGAGACCATCTTTCCTCCATTGTGTGTTCTCAGTACCTTTATCAAAGATTAGCTGTCTGTAGATGTGTGGTTTTATTTCTGGGCTTTCAGTTCTGTTCCATTGATGTGTCAGCACAGTTCTTGACACAGGTAGTTCTTAAATAAATGTAGGAAGGAAGGAATGAGCATCACAGATCGTAGGGGCAATACCACCTGGATGCATTTGAGAATCACTGCCACAGATTGAAAAGTCCCTAACCTTGAAGTTTGACTTGAGTCCTAGTTTATGGGTGTAGTTTCTCTCCATTCATTTGATACTTTTTTATATGTTCAACAAAAATACACTGATTACTTTCCATAAAGCAGCACTGTGCCAGGTGCAGCTGTGAGGATTGGCCAGCAGAGTTTCTTGCCCTCAAGGATTTCATGTTTGAGTTTAGGGCCAGACACACAAAGACAACTATAAAACAATGAGGTCAGCCCAATGATAGAAATATGCACAGAGGGCAATTCAGAAGAAGTACACCTTGCCCAGCCTGGGAGGGTCAGGGATGGTTTCCTGGAGGATAGGAGTCTAAATTGAATCTTAAAGTTCTTCTACTTCAACTTATACGTAAAATCAATCAATGTACATTAACTGATCTTATAGGTTAGAAATTCTAGACATCACTATGAAGTGAAGGACCTAGCACAGTCCTAGAACATGGTAGGTGCTCAATAATAAATAGTTGTGGGTTAGTTCATTGGTTTGGGAATACTTGTGCTATCCAGGCTGGTATAATCCACAGCATGCTGCTAAATATAAGATTGATTTTCTAGGATCCGTAAATTGAAACTCATGGATTTAGTTCCCACATCAGCCGGTTAGTTGCACACATAGGAAAAGCCTCTGTTTCAAGGTCATCAATTGAATCTCAAAGCCCACCAGATCCCAAGAACAGCAGCGGGAGTGTGGCAGTGGCTCACCACAGATCCATCTTCATTACCGGAAAAGCAAGGAAGTTTCCTCCTGTGGCAGATGAGTGTCAAAGGACAGTGTACTTGTCCCCGTACCTGGCAGGTTCACATCCATCTGGAAGATGTTCTTTATTTTGAAGACAGAAAATCGACCAATAGCTGCGTGAGGAAATCAGAACATTTATTAATTAGATTACGGTTAAATTTCTCTTCCCTACAATAAATACTTCCATCGATCTCCTGTAGGCCCCCAAAAGAAACCGTTTCACTTTTTCACGTGAAGGTGACTTATCAGAACGTGTTTCCAAAAGAAATCTTGGTTCAAATCCATTAGCACATGGAAGGGTATCTGCTTTGCTGCAACGCTGTTTGAGTTTCAGAAACTTATTCACATAGGGAAACGTTTGCCTTAAATTTTTTTCTTTTGAAATAGAAATGTAGCTTTACGTTTTATAACACTTCTATCTGGTTCTCTGCTTTGCTTTAGAACCATGCTGTAGAACCTTGCTTCAGGCCACAGTTTGGTTTAGTTTAACTCATAAGTTAATAGCTGGGAGATGGGCCCAGAGGTGGCCTGGATGGGGTTAGGGCGTAGGAAAGGATGTAATGTAAGATGGGAGGCAAGGCGTACAGTTCAGCCAGGGCTGCTTTATGACTAAATCCCGTGCATTTTGTGACTGCAGTCATGGTCCTGCCCCTGTGTAATCGAGGGGTCGGCTCTCCTCTAGTTCTTCGGTTTTACATCTTACCTCTGATTTCTGAAACTTTTGGGTAGAAAACTTTTCAGCATGTGTAACAAACAGTCAAGATCCACCTGCATATATAGAATTTACTGCTGTAATTCAATTAAATTTACAACCCTATTAATCTGGTATATGTTCAATGATTAAAAAAAAAGAATAATTTGTTCTCCAATGGAGACAGTTAGCACTTCCTGTGAATGAGGATATTTTTAATAGCCAAATGAACATTTTCAATGCTGTTTTCTTACTCTGTCTAGGACTTGTAACATCCCTACTATCCATCTTTCCTCTGACACTCTGTACATTTTAATGAAAACCATCTCACACTCATTTTCATACATCTAAATACAGAAGCCCCAGGTCTCCTACACTAAGCTGGAGCTCTCTGCTCTCTGGCCCAAATCTCACTCCCCAGAACTGGTGCGCCTTGGGACTCCTCTCTGCATTTCTAGTCCAACTTCTCAGACCTGAGAATTGAGCAGTTGCTCTGGTCCTCATACCCAACAAAATCCTGGGTTCTCCAGTGGGCCAAGAATCCTTCCATTCTTTTTTTTGTTTTGTTTTTTTAATCTGTGGCTCTGGGATGGTTCCCATTTGTTTGAGAAACAGGGCTAAAGAGCTCTTGCCTAGGGGCTGGCCCCGTGGCCGAGTGGTTAAGTTCACGCGCTCCGCTGCAGGCAGCCCAGTGTTTCGTTGGTTCGAATCCTGGGCGCGGACATGGCACTGCTCATCAGACCACGCTGAGGCGGCGTCCCACATGCCACAACTAGAAGAACCCACAACGAAGAATACACAACTATGTACCGGGGGGCTTTGGGGAGAAAAAGGAAATAATAAAATCTTTAAAAAAAAAAAAAAGAGCTCTTGCCTTAAATAAGTTCAAAGATTAGTGAGGGAGAGAAAAACATTGTAATTCAGGGTTAGGAGTGGCTGATGGGGAAAATCAATGCGTGATGGCGTACAATGAGGGGTGGAACCACAGACCCCGGGGAGGTCAGGGGAGTCTCCCATAGGAGGTGATGTCCCAGCCAAGTCTTGGAGAATAAATGAGAATAAGCCAGACAAAGAAGGATGGGAAAGGTATTCCAGATAAAGGGACTAGCATATGCAAAGTCAGGAGATGATGGAGAGCAAGGCAGGTTTGAGGGGTCACAGGTGGTAGAGTGGGGATGGCTGGCACAGGGTTTAAGGAGAGAATGGTCAGAGAGGAAGCTGAGGCCATGTCCTGGAGGGCCTTGTATGTCATTCTAAGGAGTCAGGAATTTGTACTATGGGAAGCCATTGAAGAATTTTAGGCAAGGGAGGGACATGGTCCAATTTGGTTTTAGAAAGATCATTTTGGACAGGCCAGAGACTAATTAGGATGAGTCAGTGTCTGAAGTAAGATAATGGCAGAAGAAACAGACGAGGAGGGATGCTGGCGATATCATGCAGATAGAATTAATAGGAAAGTGTTTCCTGTCAAGTACGGGAGATGAGGGAGAGAGAAGAGAAAGCATGATCCCCAGGTTTCTGGCTTGGGTAACAGGGTGGACTTCCAAATCTAGGAGGAGAAGAAAAGGCTCTGGGAGAAAGACGCTGAGGTCCATTCGCGATACATGGACTTCAGATCCTTGTGGGACCTGCATCTGGAGATGTCCAGCAGGAAGGGGACTCTTTGAGTAGGGACCAGGGAGGAGGTCTGGGTGGGAGGAGTAGATGGGCTCACTCACGGAGGACTCAGGGATGAAAAGGGAAGGAGTCCAAGCCTGTGGGACTCCCAACAGCCTGAAGGGGCAAGCTGGGGCCTCTCTCACAAGTGTTGGCCTGCTCTGGCCTCCCTTCTCTGGTTCATCTTGGCCTCTGACATTGCTCCTAGGGGTGAAGTTCCAGAATGTGGGAAAGGGAACTCCCCTGGTGATCCCTTAGCCTTGCTGTTCCCTTTGTCAGGGGCTCTTTACCAGATGCCCCTGTAGCTCACTCCTTCAAGCGTTGGCTCAAAAGTCGCATTTTCAATGAGGCCCAGAATAAATGGGGCTAGAAAGCCATCCAGTTATCAGGAGCCACAAGTGACTTTGCTGTTGCAGTAACTTGTGCATCACTTGGCTCTTTTAGCCCTACTTAATACATCTTTTCGGAGTATGAAGTGTTTTTGCAAATAGAGTTCTCTGAGAGGAATTTGCTGGTGAGGGAATTCTGTGAGTTCTCTCCATCTGTTTCATCGTAACTCAAGGGACAAAAGTCCAGACAGCCGTGTAATAGCTGTGCGCCAAGCTGGCAGCTGCTTGGGCCATCTGAACACCCCCTCCCTAGCCTCCCACCTCGGTAAACACGTGCGAGGGGTTGGGGGCATGAAGGTTAATGGATGAGGGCAATATGGCCTTGTAACCCTGCCCTGAAAGTAAGCTCTGGTCCATTTTTGCAGCAAAGTATTTCTACTCCAGAAAGTTCTGAAGCTCTCTGCCATCTCCCTTTCCACACCAGCAGGCAGGATTTGCATTGTTGAAGACAGGTTAGAATCCTGACTGACAGCCAGATGTGTGTCTCCACCCTGTCCCTCTCCCAGTTCCCTAACTGAGAGCTTCATGGGGGTTTGTCTTTGTAGTTTGATGTACCAGGTGACATCTTGTATGGGGATGGGTTCGCGTAAGAGGGAGAAATTGTATCTTTCACAGCATTCACTGCACAAATGCCTCCTTAAGACACAAGCACCTGGAAATATTCAGGGACCCCCTTTCATGCTTCTTTCTTTATCTAATTCTCTTTCCAGGGGCAAAACCCGCCTGCCTCATTTACAGATATCAAGGGCATCTCCGTTTGCAGTTATCTCCCCCGCTACCTTACAAAGGCAAGGATGGGCTCATCTACCATCTCTGTTCTCCAACAGACACATAGGAGAAGGATCACGGGTTATCACGCATTTTCCCTTCAGTGGAGCTCAGGAAGGCTGGCGGACCAATGCTCGACCACCGAGAGATTTGGGTTAGAAGGAGGGATAGAGTCTCAGTCAGGGTTACTAATCCTGAGGAAGCTGTGGACTTCTTTTTCCCTAGGCCTTCATAAAGAAAATATTTTCCTCTTAGTTAGGAATGTGTACTCCTGTGTAGAAGCTGGAAGAAGGCTCGGAAGACCTCCTCGTAGAGGCTGCTCCCTTGTGCCTCTTTTTGTTTTTGTTTTTTAACTTAAGGGAGCCGATGTTGAGCAAAGGCTGAGGGAACAGAAGAGTCTATTTACAGAGCTTATATGGTGAAAAACAGAGTCAGGAAAAGAGCAGATTTTCTCTTCTGGAATGGCAGTTTTCAAGGCTATACGTTGTGAAAGAGTCTAAAGAGGGAAGTGACCTTGGTCTGATCCATATCTGACCCCTCCTTCCATGTTCATAAAAGATGGTGAGCCAGGGTCAGGGCTGAGGATGACTTTTGACTTGAGGGCTCAGTTGTCAAATATTTTGTGCAGGTTGCAGGGCGTGCCTGGCGCAGCTCTCAAAGTTTCCTGACCCTCCCAATTCCATTCTTCACTCTCGCTAAACAGTCTCAGAGAAGACACTGGAGTATGAAAATGATAAACCAGAGGAAGGTACACACTTCTGAGTAGTGGAACATTAATAGAGGGTAGAGCTATGAGTTAATATCATCTAGAGAGGTTTGTTTAGTATTGCCAGAGTAAAATATTTTTCCTTATGAAACTTTCAAGATTATTCTAGCCCTTATCAATCCTTCTGCTAAATTTCTATTCGCCCTTGCTTAACGTTTCTAAGTTGTTGTTATATTATAAAAGTAAATGCTTGTTGTGAAAAATTAAAGCAAGAGAATAGTGAAGAAAAGCTTGTCCTTCCTTGTCTGTTCTCTCTCCTGGCGCCATGCCGTCAGATGCTATATTATCCAGTGAGCTGCTCCATCGGAAAGGCCTGGGCAGTGGTGTGGGAGGAGTTTGAAGGGGTTTGAAATCATCTGAGCCTGAGGCGGTCAGGTCAGGGGCAGGAAAGATTTGAGCTGGGCTTTAATGGGACATGATTTTGTTAGAAAGTGAATGGGGAGGGCCTTCGCAGAAAAGGGAATGTCACAAGCAAAGGCATAAGGTGGAAAAACACAGGGTTGATTTAGGCAATAATGAGTGGCTGAGAACAGACACTTTCAGAGCATCTCAAAGGCCAGGAGATGGTCCCTAGCACACAGGCAGTGATGGCTAGTTAGAAGTTTCTGAATAGGGACCTGCCTCTATGGTGCTCAGTCATTTCATGTTGTGGTGCAGAGTCTCCAAGGTTCCTTCTCTCTCTGCACTCATGTTGCTCTTTCCCTCAAGAGGTGGAGTCTCCTATCCTCTTTACAACTGGGCTGGCCTTAGTGACTTGCTTGACCTGTGTTGTAGAAATGACTTTCTGGAACTTCTAAGGCTGGGTCATAAGAAGCCTTGCAACTTTCTCCTGGGTCCCTTTGAATACTCAATGTTGGGATGCTCCCTCTTGGAACCCAGCCACTAGATGAGAATTCCGAGGCCCATGAAGAAGCCGTGTGTTTGTGCTCTGGTTGACAGCCCCAGCTGAGCTCCTCCACAGTAGCAGAGCAGAAAGAAGGACAGAACCTGAATCCTGGATAATGTCGTTAAATCACTGAATCAAATCCAACTCTGACTTCCAGTTATAAGAACCTATAAGTTGCTTTCATTGTTTTTAACCAGTTTGAGTTTATTTTTTCTGTTTCTTACAACAAAATGCATTCTAAACGATACAGAGGAGTACTGGCTAAGTACTAGCTCCAATTCTCCCCCTTAACTATGGGATCAGGGGCAATGCCTCTTGACTGGCTTCCTTATTTCTACATCTCTAAGGGATGCTTTATGTGGCTGATCTTCAGGTTGGTCTAAAGTATCCCATTCCTTTTGCTCCAGATAAAAATATTTTTCTCCCCTGGACCTTGTTCCACGTACAGTGAGAAATTTCTCTCCTCGAATTATCAACTACCTTCACATTTTAGAACCACTTCCTTTCTGTTTGCTCCATGCATTAAAGCCACCCATCCTTAATTTCGCATACAATACTGTCATAACATTCTCCAAAGTCTACCTGTTCTCAATAATGCCACTCTCACTAAAAACCTCCATATACAGGAGGGATGTCCTGGTTGGAACATGCGAGTATCTAGTCAAAGGAAAGATTTTACTCAGTTTAATTCAATAAATTAGCTCTTAGATAAACATCAGTGTTGACAGAATTTGAATAGAATGAATAGTTTCCCTTGGGCCTAATTACCTATGGTTTAGCAGACTTTTGAGGTTTTGAACTTACAGCTCTGAAACAATTCCCTAGTCTGTGAAAACCAGCCCAGATGGTGCCCAATGAGACCTAGTGTCATTAAGGTGGAGCTTCCTCCTTAACTTACTAGATTTCCATCTCCAGGGATTTTGAAGGAAGTATCCAGGAATTTTCTCAATTTTGGTACATCGTAACTCAAAATGTATGTGGTTCTGAGTCTTCTGAAATAAAACAAATCTCACATCCAAGAAAAGTTGGAGTTGCTAACCCAGAATAAATATTGTCTTGGGGCCCTGAGAAGTTGGGCAATTTCCATCCTTTTTAGTCATACCTGGATGGCCAGAAAGCTTTATTTTCTCATTTTTGCTGCCATGGTGAAGGCAGGGGCGGGGTGTCAATGCTGTGGTGAGGAAGCTCTAGTTGAGAGACGTGAAACTCACAAATATAGAAAGCAAGCTTAGCCACATTTGTCCTTCCCTTCCTGCTGCAGGCGTTCTTCTGTATTCTCCCCTCGTGTTAAGGGAATCAGAATTATATCTTCCTTGGCATTTGACTCCTGTAAATACATTCCAGCCCAATCTCAGAGCATTCAGGAGCAGGAGACCTGAGTTCTGGGGCATCTTTGACTTTGCTAGCTCTTTGACCTCGAGAAAGTCACTTGAAGACATAGTTTTCATGCATGTAAAATAACCGCTACCTCACAGGCCTGTGGGCTGAGACCATCATGGCTATGAAACAGCACTTTGAAAACTGAGCAGCGTTGGGTCCATGCATCCAACCTCTTTGTGTTCTCTGGATTCTGTCAAAGATGAGCATCTTTGGAGGAATGCTTGAGACTGTTAGAGGTGAATATCAGTTAATGTAAAAGTCAGATTTGGAACATTGCAAATAAACTCTTCTATAAATCATAGGCCCAGGTGGCCCTATCTTCTTCTGTTAGCGCAAGTAACTTTTGAAGGAAAGAAGGACGGGAAAGTAAATAGTAATATTTGGAGGAGGGAGAGGGAGCATAAGGAGGAGAAGCCCCAGCAGATGGTCTGCAGCTTGTCTGCACATCATGTTGGAGACTGGGCAATTATTTGGTTAATTTAACGGTTGTAGACAGACATAAGATAATTACAAGGAGAAACATTAGCTTTGGGACATGATTTGCCTAGATTGACTGTGTAGAATGATCTAATTATCAAGCTAACTAGCAAATCTTCGTTTCACTTGAGGCTATTGAGAGTTATAGCTGATTTTATATCACTAGGAGCAGTGCTTAGAAATATATAGCATACTTCTTGTTTAGTTCTAGAGGGGATTTTTAAAAAGAGTTTTCCTTAAGGCGTTGTATTCAGAAAAACGCTACATCAAGTTTCTAGGCGCTCATTGTATTTCCAGCTAAGACGGATATTTTTGATGTTGCCCATCATTTAGTTATGGGTTATTTAACACTACCACATATTATAAACGTCCCCTGTCCCCCATTTCATTAGTGACTAGAAGATTACAACCTACAATCATAGTCTTCATAAAAAGGAAAAAGGAAATTGGTTGGTTCTTCTCTTATTTATTCATCTTCTCTGACTTCCTAAATCTCCCAAATTACCTTCTGGGTTGTGTGCCTGCCAGGGTGGTTAGCATTCTATTGATGTGGAAGTCCATTTCCTCCTCACTGGCCTTCTGACTGGAGTGCATTGCTTTCTTTAAATTAAACCTCTTACAGCAGTCCAGCTAGGAGGTGAAGTAATAGTACTTATGGGGCTGACTCACCTTAAACCTAGATTCACCGCGGCTGCAGGTTCTCTGATGTTAAAATGGCGGCCTATTATTCTGAGGGTCGGAGAAAGCCCAGTGGAAAGCAGCGACATGAAGTAACTCTGCAGTGTATTGTTCTCAGGGCCAAAGGGTTTCAAATCTAACAGCCCAACAAAAGACTGAAGAGAAAGTGCTTTTTGTCACCCTGCAGAATTCTTTGCCAAAACTCCCCTCTACTTGGAAAGGATGAAGAGCTTTTACAAGGTTGAAAAAAAGAGCAAGGAAATATGGCTCCATTCCCACATCAGGACCCGCTGTTTCTTGATGGGTACAGAAGGAAGCTTGTGCACATTCACCCGCTCATGGGGAAGAAGCGTTTACCAGCAAAAGCGTGGCATGCCTGGAAAAGACATATAGACTTCCCTTCCCTACAAACATACAATGACAGTTTGGTACTGGGGAATTTGCTCATTTTGACAGGACAATAGAGCAGTGTTCTAATTTCCATTGTATTCTTGCTTGAAATTATCCTCCTTTAATAAGAAAAGCCTTCCTAGTACAGTGAGTACTGAATCAAACAGGCATTAGAGAGACAGTAGATTTCAGATTGTGGGGACATCTGACATTTAAATTCAAATTCAGTTCATTGGAAAAATGACCAATAATATGTAATATATTTCACCTGACTCAGTCTTTTTTTTCCCCCTAGCACAGTGGTTCTCAGACCTCACCTGCCTCAAAATCACCTGGAAGGCATGTTAAAACACAGATTGCTGAGCCCCACCCTTCACAGTTTCTGTTTTAGTAGAGCTGGGGTGGGGCCTGAGAATTTGCATTTCTAACAAGTTCTCAGGTGAGGCTGAGGCTGCAGGTTTGGGAGCCACACTTTGAGAACCACAGGGAGAGCAGGGCTGGTTAAAATGTCTCGAACTCCATCCCGACTTGTATCAAATCTGGTACAAAGCAAAAAATTGAGTTTTCAGCCAGCTGCTTTCCAGTTGGATTTAACGAGAAGACTGGTATGTGTTGGTCAAGCTGATGGACTCAGTTCGCATCTGGGTTCCGAATGTCAAAGACAATGCCAGAGAACTGAGTCTTTCACACACCCCAGGGAGGAACCACGAAGGAAATACATACACAGGTTTTGAGGATGGTAATGACATAAATTGGGACAAACGTTTCACTATAGGCCTTTGTGTAATGGAATAAGTTTTCTTGTCCTAATTTTCCCTTCATAATTCTGAATTGTTCAGATCTATAAATTATTTATAAAGAGGGTTGGATTTGAGAATATTATATACTCTGTGCTACTCCTAGGATAAGACTTGGGATCTTTTGTTCTTAAATGCCTCTCCCCATGAACAGAAATCCTGCACCAGGTCTCAAGAATTTTGTGACTTTACCTCTGGCTAAATGTAACACAGGCAGGCAGGGAATATGTCACAATCCAGCCTCACACCAGTGCGAACCGCAGTAGTGTCAAATGACAAAACTAAAACAGTTTAGTAATGAGTTTGATGTCCTTTATTCAAGGGAAACCAATCCAGGGACTCGGGGCGTCCAGTGCCTCAGGAGCAGTGGAGCACTCTTCCTGAAGAATTGTGGGCAAGAGTGAGTTTTATAGGGCCTTAGAAGAGGCGCCACAGAAACAGGGCATGATTGATGAGGAGGTTACGGCTTTCCTTTTAGGGCTAGCGGGTCCTATTTTCTAGGATCAGGTAAGCGAGCTAAAGCTGAGTTGGAGGATTGAGACTGGTGTTAGACTTCCTCGACAGAGAGGCGTCTCCCATAAGCGCAGGCTGACTTAGGTTTAGACTGTGATATGGGCTGGGCCACTGGAGTGGCCTCCATTTTGTGGGGCCCCATATAGGAATTAACTTTATCAGTGGAATCATAGGATGATAGACATGGAAGGGAACTTAGAGGTCATCTCTTTCCATCTGCTCCTTCTTCAAATGAGCACATCCAGCCAGAGGGAGGAGAAGGTGTTCAAAGGAGGTGACTCTGGCAAACTGCACAGTCTAATGTAGCCAAGTGATGATAGGTCTGGGCAGAGGGAGAACTTCAGGATAAAGGGCCAACATGTCCTGTTGTCTTACTTGTGTTGGCACCACACTTGATGTGTGGCCATGTCTTTTCGATCTGGCATGTGGAGGCTGGAAATTCAGGCTCTGAGAAGAGGAGGACATCATTGGATCTGGCAGCTAAACCACGAAACCCCTGTCCCTCGGATTTCATCAAGTCTGTAGTCTCAACGGGAGGCCAGCCAACTTGCTGTCTGCTGTTGAGTGTGGGCGAGGAAGTGGGAGGAAAGAACTGGGTGATGAGAGAGTAGGAGGACAAAGAGAAACCGTTAGGAGTGGAAAATTTGTTGAAGGGGGTGAGGAAAAAGCGAGCGAGACGCGAGAGCCCCAATTAAAAATACAAAACTTAAAGGATCCTGCCATCTACAGCAGACCAGGGACTTTACATATGCTGTCACTTAATCCTTGCAGTCTTGTGCTGGCTCTGGGCCCATTGGCCCTCAGATATAGCCCCCTCTCTGTGCCACAGGAGAGCCAACTCGTAGGGTGTGTTTCCCAGGCTGCACTTGGATGATGTGTCCAGTGGAAGGCAATGTTAGGATTGAAAGGTGAGGGGAAGGGAGAAGCCAGAAAATTCCCCTCCCCTGCCCCCAGCGCTGCCTCGGGTGGCTGCTCTGGCAGCAGCTGCCAGACAAGTCCTCAGAGACCCAGCTTCCTCAGGTGACCCTGGACTTCCACCATTTCATCTCCTCTCTTAATCTTCTACCCCAGGGTCAGCAGTAGCTTCCTCTCTCTCAACTCCCCCTTCATCTGTGGAAATAATTCCCTGCATTAAGCTCTTTCTGTTTTAAATTCTTAAAAGTAATTTCTGTTTTACTGCTTAGATCTTGACCAATACAGAATAGAATTCTTATTCCTAGAAAATAGATGAGTAAACTGAAGCTTATATAGGTTAAGTAAGTTGTCCAAAGTCATCACAACTAACAAATGATGAAATTGATATTTAAAATGTAAGACTGCAGAGTTCACACTCTTAACACACTACTATGTGGCCTCTCAGAATGAGTTTGGAGAAATTAAGAAAAAAGAAGAAAAGAAGTATTTTCATGGATGAAACGGTGGTGATGGTGTGAAATCTTTGCTTTGACCTCAAGAAATTTGATAATCTCCGTGGTAGAATAAGTGTGTATGCCTTGTGTTCTGTAGTCCTAAATCTTGGTGAATTAATTCAACTCAGGCACCGGTGCTAGTCTTTTATTATTCCTTGTTTTCTTGGTTGCTCACAAGGGGTTACTTATTTCCACTCATCTAGCTGCAGTTTGTGAAAATGTGGCCTGAGCCTTCCTTTGGAACTCAGGTTGCTATAGAAACCTTTGACTGGAGGTGGATGGATCACGAAGGTTTATTAATGAGAATTTCCCCATTCTACCTCTGGGCTCAGTCTGTGTGAAAATCCGAGAAAGGCTCATTAGTTTTTGTATTTGTCAGGGTTCTCCAGAGAAACAGAACCAATAGGATGTGTATAGATAGAGAAAGAGATTTATTTTCAGGAATTGGCTCACATGATTATGGAGGCTAAGTCTGCAAGCTGGAGACCCAGGAGAGCGATGGTGTGGTTCCAGTCCGTACACTGGCAGGCTTAAGAAACAGAAAGAGCGAGTGTTTTCGGTTTAAATCCAAAGGCAGGAAAATAACGATGTCCTGTCCCAGGCAGGAGTTTCTCCTTACTAGGGGGAGGATTTTTGTTCTACTGGGGCCTTCAGTTGATTGGATGAGGCCTGCTTATATTAGGGAGGGCAACTTGCTTTAATCAGTCTATGTTAAATGTTAAACTCATCCAAAAACACGCTCACAGACACACCAGAACAATGCTTGACCACGTGTCTGGGCACTCAGCGGCCCAGTCAAGTTGACACATACATTAACTATCACAGTTTTTACTATGGAAGGCTAACTTTTCGGCCTAACTGTTGGGTGATCAAAGCTGTTGGCTCTCTCTCCAATCAGCCCTGCAGAATGTGATCTTAGGCATCAGAGGAGAGTGTGTCCTTGGATTGGTTGCTGTCTGGCTCCTTCCACAGAAACCTGTCTTGAATTGATGGCTATCAGAGAGTCACCTAATATTTGAAAGATAAAGGGCAGCAGTCCTCAAAGAGTGGTCCCCAGAGCACCGGCATCAATATCACTTAGGGGATTGTTAGAAATTTAAATTCTTGGGCCCCGTCCCAGACCTATTGAATCAGAAACCCAGAAGTTGGGGTCCAGAAATCTGTGTTGTGACAAGTCCTCTCAGGTGATTCTGATGCATGCTCAAATTTAGAAACCAGTGGCCTAGTGTTTCGCAAACTGAAAGCCGTGAAGCCTCTATGGATTAGCAAATATATTCTTGGGGACACGAGAATTTGCTAAGAGAATAACAAATGAAACTTTTTATTTTGACAAAAATCCAAAAAAGCTAAAATAAATATATTCTAGGTAACCTAAATGATCAGTCTATGAACAAATACTGTCATAATATTTCTTTGTCCATAATTCATGTATTTGTTTTTGTGTTAGGATAGAGTAGAATTACTTTGCCACAGGTTAATGAGATGCATTTTTGCTAAGTGAAGACTGAGTGAATTGTTGTGGGAGTTTGAAGCTAGAAAAGTGATGGAGAATGGAGATGTCACATGGTACGACATGGTATGACTTAAGGGACCTCTGCTCTAGCAGTCAATGCCTATTCAACGTGATTCAGTTTCCACAAACAGCATCATCTCCCACATTGATTTACTGTAGGTAATTTGAATTTTATTATTTTGTATGTGTTTAATTTGTAAGCTTGATTTGGCTTTCCAGTTGTTTGCATATATAAGCCCAAAGACCTTAAACTGAAATTTATACTTGCATATATCCAAGTAACATAATAATGAAAATAATTTATATGAGCTTTGAGGTCTATACAAATTTGTTTCTGTTTAGAGGAATTTGTGTTTTTCTATCAGTAAGGATAGACGAATTTATGCAGCAATATAAAAAAAAATCCCCTCAGTTATTTAACTCAACAGAAGTTGCAGGTGTTTTGGTAATTGAGGTCAGTCAGGGACTCAGGCTGACTGAGGCTTCATTTTGACCTTAGCTTTCTTTCAAAAAAATGTGTATTGAGATATAGTTCACACACCATCACAATATGTCATTTTAAAGAGTACGGTTCAGTGGTTTTTAGTATATTCCCATAGTTGTGCAACCATCACCACCATCTAATTCCAGAACATTTTCATCACCCCAAAAAGAAACCCTGCATCCATTAGCAGTCACTTCTCATTTTCCCCATCCATCAGCCCCTGGCAACCACTAATCTACTTTCTGTCTCTATGGATTTACCTATTTCGGACATTTCATATAAATGGAATCATACAATATATGGCCTCTTGTGTCTGGCCTCTTTCACTTTGCATAATGTTTTCAAGGTTCATCCATGTTGTAGCATGTATCAGAACTTGATTCCTTTTTATTGTTGAATAATCCATTGCATGGACACGTCATGTTTTGTTTATCCATTCATCAAATGATGGATATTGGGGGGTTTCCGCCTGTTGGCTATTGTGAATAGTGCTGCTATGAACATTTGTGTGTAAGTTTTGTGTGAACGTATGTTTTTAATTCTCTTGGGTATGTACCTAGGAGTGAAATTGCTCCCTCTATATAAGATAACTCTATGTTTAACTTTTTGAGGAACTGCCAAACTGTTTGCCATAGTGGCTGCACCATTTTACATTCCTACCAGCAGTGCACAAAGGTTCCAATTTCTCCACATCCTCAATACTTCTTATTGTCTATCTTTTTGATTCTAGCCATCTTAGTGGGTATGAAGTGGTTTTTATGTGCATTTCCCCAATGACTAATGATGCTAAGCATCTTTTCATGTGCTGATTGGCCATTTGTATATACACCATTTGGAAAAATGCCTATTCAAATCCTCTATGTTTTAATTGGGCTGTCTTTTTATTGTTGGGCTGTAAGAGTTCTTTATATATTCTGGATACTAAACCTTTATCAGATATATCACCTGCAAACACTTCCTCTCCTTCTGTAGGTTGTCTTATCACTTTCTTGATAGCATTCTTTGATGTTTTTAATTTTTATGAAGTCAAATTTATCTATTTTTTCTTTGGTTGCTTGTGCTTTAGGTGTCATGTCTAAGAAACTGTTCTTGAGCACTTTTAATGACCACGGCAGTTTAAGTCTTGTGGCAAAACGTGCCCTGGCATTAAAGCTTCCACTTGGAAGTTTGACGTATTACTGATGCTCACATTTCATTGGCCACAGAATGTCACGTGGTTTCACCTAATTTAAGGGGGCAGAGAAATACATTCTTCCTATTTGTTTGAAAATGGAGAAAATAATAAATATTTGGTAAGCAGCATGAATGACTACCATAATTTAAGTCAGACTTGGAAACACCAAACTTGGGATCACCAAAAAACAACATAGGTGGTGTATGTTAGAACCAAGAGATCTGTCTTCACTGAAGTACAGCCAGGTCTTACGTCCTTGCCTTCTCTCAAGGGTCTGTATGAGAAAGGGTCACATGAAAAAGTTTACATCTTCAGCAAGTTTGGGCCAAACTATATTGCTTGTTAAGTTACTTGGTGGCTTTTACGTAAGGAAATGCATGGGAATTCTTTTTAGAATTTAGTAACAGGAAGACACTTATTTCTAGATAAACTTATGTGCTTCCCTTTTATTTTGGAATGGGAAATATGGTTCTATTTCTACTTTTGTTGCTAGGAAGCTCAGAGCTGAAATTAATGACAGTCTCGTATCCTTCCAGTATAGCTAACATTCTTTTTCAAATATTAAGATTTTTTTCTAAATGTTTATTTTAACTGTCTTGTGTCATGTTTTTTTCTGAACTACCTCATTTTTGCCAGGCGGTTAGGAGATAAATTATAAATAAATTATAGATTTTATTATCTTTTTCAAATATAGTATTTGGGGGAATGCAATGCTTAATTTTGAAATTTTACAGATCATTCTGCCATGTTCATGGATCAAAACTACAATAATGGGGAGCCAACCCTGATGGCCTAGTGGTTAAAGTTTAGCGCTCACCTCTTCTGCAGCCTGGGTTTGCTTCCCCGTAGCGGAACCACACCACCCATCTGTTGGTTGCCATGCTGTCGTGGCAGCTCACATAGAAGAACTAGAAAGACTTACAACTAAGATATACCACAGTGCACTGGGGCTTTGGGGAGGAAAAAAAAAAACAGAAAAGGAAGATTGGCAACAGATGTTAGCTCAGGGAAAAGCTTTCCTTGCCAAAAAACCCCCCAAAAGCTACAATAATGAACTGAGACATTATTACACTCGTGCAACATGAGTAAGGATGTGAGAAAAAGAGTGAAGTCACCTTTTACTCTTAGAGTAAACACTTTGGTAATTGCACGATACTCTCAATTTATACTTATGTGGCAGGGTAATTTGCTAATTATATCACAGGCCTCAGAAAGTGTGTACTATTAGATTCAAAATTGAATTTCTGGGTATTTATTCTAAGGAAATAATTTGGGAAGTGGACAAAGGTTAATAGTAATACAATAAGTAATGCTTTATATGTATTATCTCATTTAAAATGTAGGCACCACTGTTACGCCGTTTAACAGATGAGGAACCTGAGGCTCAGAGAGGTTAAGTGACTTGTCTGAGGTCACTCACAACAAATGAGGGTAGTGTTTGGGATTCAGACCAAAGCAGTCCAACTCCAGAGTCCACAATTTTAATTATTATTCCCAGTCCAGATATGAGAGCAAAATCTGGAAACAATAAAAATATTCAACAACAGGAATTTGTTAAATGGATTAAATCATCCACTAGAATACCATCCCACTATTTAAAGTACTACTCAGCAAGAATACCATAGCTCTCCTATAGATTAGGAAATTGAGCATGTTCGAGGCCATTAAGGACAGCCCAATTGATTTATTGCAAAATTGATTTATTGACAAGGGAAGCCATTTACAATATATTATTGAGTGAAAAAAACAGGAAATAAAATAGCATGCCAGGTATGATGCAAACACGTGTGTGTGTTTGTGTGTATGTATCTGTGTGTGGGGGGGGGGGATTCGCACATTGAAAAGGACCTAGGGCAGCAGTTCCCAATTTTCCCTGAGTCTTAGAATCCCTGGAGGAACATTTAAAAAATACCAATGCTGGACCAATGAAATCAGAATCTCATGGGATGTGTCCTAGGCTTCAGTATTTTTAAAAAGCTTCTGAGGTTATTCTAATGTGCTGCCAAGGTCGAGGACCACAGCTAGAGCAGAAAGTCCACCTAGGTGTCGAGAGTGGTTGTCTCTGAGCAGAATGGGAATATGCTCTTTTTTTCTTTTTCTTTCTTGTATACTTTTTTTCTATAATAAGGATATTACTTTTGTAATTAGAAAAATTATTTTTAATCAAGATCAATTTGATTCAGAACCTAGGAGATGAAATGCTTTTTTCTTTTTCTTTCTCTTACTTGTATATACCTTATAACTTACTCTTTTATTTTCTGGCATGTAAATATATTTATAGCAAAGACATACAATGTGTGTGTGTGTGCACATGTATATGTGTCTCAAGATCTGTGTGTTTGTGTGTGTTGTGTTCTTCCATGGTAACTACAAAGGAAGTAAGAGGAAGAGTTGAGTGGACCCCCTGAGGGAGCCAAACTGTGGCGTAGACGCCTAGGGGACCAAGCCGGGTACAGCAGTCCTGGTTCTCCAGACACTTGGGGTGGTAAAGCCTTGACCAGCTCAGTTCCCCCCAGGTGCCTCTCCTGCAAGTTCCTCCATGTCTGCTAGGGTGACCCTTCATCCCAGTTTGCCCAGGACTCTCCTGGTTTTAGCACCAAAAGTCTCGAGTTCCAGGAAACCCCTCAGTCTTGGGCAAACAGGATGATTGGTCCCCCTGTCCCTGCTCTGCTGGGCACTGTCATCCCTAGCCCCCCACTCAGTCTCTCTCTGAGCTGTGGCACTGCCACCCTCCAGGTGAGCTCTGCTCTTTATAACCACCTAACCCAACATGGGGAGGCGGAGATGAAGCAAACCACATCAGTATTTGCTCCAGGGCTAAAGTACAAATGAAACTATTCTTTTCTTTTTTCATCTCTCTTTTGTTTGGAAGGAGGAAGATACCTCTAAGTCCAATAGTACCAGGGTTTACTCTCTTTTATTTTGCTCTGGGCTATCCTTAATGGTCTCGAACATGCTCAATTTTCTAATCTATAGGAGAGCTATGGTATTCTTGCTGAGTATTATGTTTCTTTTTTCTTTCTTTGTTTTGCTGAGGAAGATTAGCCCTGAGCTAACATCTCTGCCAATCTTCCTCTACTTTCTACGTCGGTCACTGCCACAGTGTGGCTGACGAGTGGTGTAGGTTTACGCCCATGATCTGGCCTGCGAACTCAGGCAATGAAGTGGAATGCACCGAACTTAACCACTACACCACAGGGCCTGCCCCTACGTTTCTTTAATATTCCTGAATCATAAAACATTTCTCTAGGGTATACTAGAGGCCTGCGAGCCAGTCCTTCATTGTGACATACCTTAGGTAGAGTTTTGTAAAAAGCTGGCCTGAATTCTGCTAAGATAACTTCAGAAATGGAATCTATCAAAACAATCTATTTCTTCCTACCTCTCTCTCTTTCTAAATGGCTGTTTGATCTCATGATACTCTGCTAAATCTTGGCACCTGTTTCAAATTGCATATCACTCTTTTTACATGGTTTGACTGCTATAGCAAACCTTATTTGAAGTGCGCACAGTATATCAAACGCTATTGGTTACTCATAACATTGGCAGTGTAACACCATCGCACGTATATGACTCTTTTTCGTAAACTTGGTGCATCAAAACTTTACCCGTTTGTTTGCACACACGTCATCTTTGCCCATCAGTTCCCACTGAATAACGGCACACAGCTGACCTAAATGAGTTAAACCAAAGTGTCTTTGATTTATTAAAAAAAAAATGTAAGAACCAAAGCTCCATTCCCAAGCTGTAATAAAATCTAGTTTGTCAGATAGAACTGAGGATTTGAGGCCCAGGCTGTGTTAGGGATGGTAGGGTTGTATGTTGTCTTTAAAAAAATGGAGACTGGACATCATTGTTGACCAGAAGTCAGTAAAACATTTAGCCTCCTTGCGCTATAGCTGCTCACTTAGGAAAAACAGACTTCCTTAGGCAAAATTTCCCCCAGACCCCATAGCTTCTTCAGATAGCCTTGGTACATTACAAAATTGTTCCTTTTACAGGAGACTAAATTGCTAGTTTTTCTTTAACAATTGTAACATTTCCTTCAAAATGTGAATGGAAGATAACCTCCCTACTTATTGAGCTAGCATATTGGTTAAGTATAAAGCTACCCTCTCTCTCTTCCTAAAACACCTGGCTGGTTACGGACAAACAAGAATTAAAGTTGGGTAAACAGAATTTGCTTTCCATCCATCAGGTTCTGGCAGGGGGAGGACCACCCTTGCCTCTTCAACTGTGAAGACACATTTTTCCTCCCAGAAAGATGTGGAGAGTAGAGCAGCCAGTATCCTGGGCCTCTCTTTCAGGAACCCTTGGACCATTGGCCACCTTGCACATCTCTTTCCTGTGCCCTTAAGAAACACTTCTCTTCCATTTTCACTTCTTTCTGGTGAAATGCCATGGTTTTAGTACTAGTAACTCAGCAAATGTTAGCTCCCCTCCTTAGTTATGGATGTTTTTGCTCCTTTTAATTTCTAACATTATTTCCCAAAACTTTTTCCCTAATGGCAGGGATAGCTATGTTTAGAAGAAATATTGAGCACTTTCTAAATGCGTAAGATATGCTTTACTTGAACTCTCACTGGCAGAGGACTTGTCTTCCAATTATGAGACTGAGGCCACCTGACCTAACTCCCCTCTTCCTACCCACTTCAAAATCCTTGTGTTTTACCTACCCTCTCTTTCCTGCTTGCGTTGCAGAAGCAGAAGTGTCCATAGTTAATCCTTTCAGTTGTGTCTTATATCCCATCCCCTCATGCCTTTTCTGGGACCTTGCATGGTCCCCTTTGTCTTGTGTCTTTAGTCTATGTCTCTGTTCTTTCCTTCCTCCCTGAATCCTTCTCGGCCTACAAACATGTTCCAGCTTCCTCCTTCTGAAGAAGTAACCTGCTCTCGGTTGACAGCCCTTGCCTTTCTGGGATCTCAGTCTTATAACTGCAAGGAAACAAATTCTGCCAGCAACTTGAATGATCTTGGAAGAGGACCCCGAGCCCTGGATGAGAAGCTCAGCTCGGGCTGACCCCTTGTTTTCAGCCCAGTGAGATCTGAACAGAGAACCCAGCCACTCTGTACCCAGACTTCTCATCTACAGAACCCTGAAAGAATCAGTTTGCGGTAATTTGTTACACAGCAATAGAAAACTAATACCCATCTGTCTTTAAAAAGTGTGTAACTTTCCCCAATAAATTATAACGTTCTCAGTTATAGGAAAGGCACCTGCCTCATCTTGGGTCTACCACCATGCCCGGGGGGATGCCTCATTATGGCAGAATCAATTAATGCCTGTCTAGTGAATGAAGGTTCATCTAAAAGGTGGGGATGGGGAGAGAGAAATAATCATTCTTTATAAAGTTATCCCAATCTAACAGAACAACATCGGTTTAGTATCTACTTTGTTCACGGCACTATTCTAAAACTGGGACATTCTGATTTCTTTCAGTGGCTGAAGCTTTTCAGTCAAACTTGGTTTTTCCTGGACTTCCCTGAAGGTTTCTTTCCTTGGCAAGGATTTAACAAGAAAGAGTCATGTCAGCATATGATTTTATTAGTGTTGTCCTATCGACACCCTGCCCACATGCACAGTCTCCCAGACTGTTGGAAATGGCATGGGAATAACTGATTTTATAGTTGTTTTCTCTAATCTCCAGTGTGGGTGAGATCTCTGCAGCAGGACAGAAAGCCGGTGGTGTTGGAGGCCACAGTTAAACAAGAGCTTGGCCATCCCAGCGCTCGTTGTCCTTGGACATGGTGTGGAGTGATATGGAGGGTTTGAGTCTGGTCAGAGCGCTTGGATTCAAGTCACAGCCCTGCTTCTTAGTGGGACATGCCTCTGTCTCCCTTCTTGGTCAAGGGGATGATAATGGTACTACCTCTTGGGATGGCTGAGGAGTAGACAAAATAATGCGTGTAAAGTGCTTAACACAATGCCCTGTATTGGGTAGCCGTCCAATATTAGCTATTATTATTACTACCAAATGTGAAAGATTGGTTCTTGTAAATTTTGAGAAATGTTTGCGCTTTCCTTCCTGTAGTTTATATTACAAAAACCATAGTTTTCCAAACATAAAATGACATACTCTTAATTATGCTTTTTTGAATAAGTCATCCTCCTGGATATTCTCATTATGCTCCTCTTGTCTCCATGCCCCAAGGCTCCATGCCTCAAGAATCACTGGTCCTGGACCCAGACAGGAATAGCTTAACTGCCCCAAGGTTAGCCAAGGTCACTGGTCACCCTGATGTCCCCCAGGCCTGGAGCTCAGATGTGCTGAACCTAGCTGTTAGGAAACTGGAGGGGACTGCCTTTTACAGATGTGGATAGCTTGGAGGGTTTGGGCTTGTCCAGGGGAAGGCAGGTTTAGGCTGTTGGTCCTAAGTTCTTGCAAAGCCAGGTGTCACCTTTTGCGGGTATGTGGTACAGATGACTTTGATATAAGAGTCAGGTAGGAGAGGGCATACAGAATTCTGGTTTCAGGAACTTAGAGAGGCTGCTCTCTTGGTAGGTTGGGCCCTAGACTTCTCAGGGAGAATGGAAAAGCCTTTCCATAGAAGGTGATGTAGAAACATTGAATGGTTTCTCTGTAGAGCAGGGAAGAAGGGAAAGAATTCCAGAGAAGAACTGCCAGTGAGACTACTTGCTGCCCTTTCAGAATCTTGTTTTGAAATGGCATCTAGGTTTCGGCAACATGCTTGCACTTGAAAAACAAAAACTTTGGACAGAGCTGGTGTTTACGAGTGTGAACTTGCTCTGGCATCTAGTGTAATTTTTTTTGGCTATGTAACTGCCATTCTTCCCATCTGCTCCCCCAAGCAAATCTTTGCGAAGGAGGAGTTCCAGCTGGGGAGATCTTAGTCAGTTTGTTAAAAAATGTGCTGCGAGCGGAAGAGGGAAGGGGTTTCCCTGTCTCTGGCAGAGGAGACTGGTACATGGACAACCACCCAGGACCGGGAACCAAGGAGAAAGGAACTGGGTGTTTGCAATCAAAGAGATCAATATAACATTGAGTCATTTACCGTTCTTGGGCTATTTAGGGATCAGAATTGCTTAGCTCAGGCCCCTCCTGGTGGGAAGATAACTCTGACCAAGCCCCATGGGAGGGCTCCAGGGGTGTGTGCAGTAAGAATTCCCTGGATCTTAATTCAGGGTGTAGATGGCTTGGTTTCACCCAAGTCACCATCTGTGCGATAGCTTCTGACCTTTATTAGCTGTCTTGTTTTTGAAAAGAGTAATGCTATATTGGGAGCCCCTGTAGGATTGCCAGGTCAAATACAAGACCCTGGTTAAATATGAATTTCAGACAAGAAACAGATAATTTTTCAGAATAAGTATTCACAGGTATTGCGACATACACTAAAAAATTATTGTTTATTTGAAATTTGAATTTAACTGGGGTCTGATGACCTGAGCTGGAGTGAGGTAGCAAATGCCAGGAAGAGAGGAGGGTTCATTTCCTGGTGGTTTTTTGTAGTGGCTTGTGATGGCAAAGTAACACCAAGGAATTCCTTTTCCAAGAAGTTGGCTAAGTAGCGGAAAGCTGTTTGGAACCAGAAGGGAGCCTATCAACTGACTAAAAGTACCTCTGTGTTCTTTCCTTATCAGGCAATGAAAATATCCCCTTCTCAAACCAGCCTTTCCTTCTCAAAGGACCAGCTCCACCGGCTTTGACCAATGGTCTGATGGCCTGGCATAATGTTATCTATTGGTACAGTGAGCTGTTTACCCTACATTCCTAATCTGGGAAATGACTCTCATGCTTCCCACTAAGGGATGGCACCAAAATATCTTGCTGTTTTGAGGGCTGATAATACAGAGTGAAATCAGAAGTCCAGTGTGATGATAACATAATGGGAGAGATGCCAGGCTATGCGACAAGGGAAACTTCACAGTCAGAAAGACCTGTGTTCCAAGCCTGGGACTATTGCTTTCTAGCTGTCATTGGGGCTGGGGCTCAGTTTCCTCATCCCTAAAATGGGGTTGATAGTGATATTTACCTCACAGGGTTGTGGTGACGGTTAAATGAGACAGCATAGTCAAGGCTTTGAGACAGTGTGTGTTATTTGGTAAGTGCTAAATTATGGCCATATCCACAGAGTAGTTCAATCCACCTGTGCCACTCACGTTTGTCAAACCATCTTCTCACTTAAATCTGGCCTTATGTCTTAGAAACAGGATGTCTTAACATGACTCCTTTCTGACAGCAGAAAGCTGGCTGGCTGGCCTCCGAGGCTCCTTCTAGAAGGACTCTGGGGCTTTTTGGCACAATAATCAATGGCTACACTTGGGCTGATCGGCTGTAGCTCCAAGGAGGGGGTGGTTTGGGGGCTCCTCATGATTTCATGAGTTCCTCCTCTAAACTTCTCCCCATAGACCTTAAATCTAAGGAAACACGGTGTGCTTGCTCTGCAGAGCCAGCTTCAGACACGTCCCTGTTCCCCTGGTCAGGCCGCAGCCCAGGCCCCTGTGTAAAGACCTCGGGATCCACTACTGGGCCAGACGATGGAGACTGCCAGCCCAAGAGACCACGCTGAGCAGCCTCTCCCTGCAGAGAGGCCACCAGGGTTCTCAGAGCACTGATTCTGTAACAACGCAAATAAAACAAATAGAAGATGTTCTGAAGTCTCAGCATTTGGGAGAAAGATCTCTATTAATCTTATGTAGCTAGCTATGTGCCTATGGGAATGTGCTGACGTATTTATTGCAATGGAGGGAACATGGGTAGATTAAAGAGCAGCTTTAATGGGACTGATAGGCTTTTAGAAAGGTCATTAAGAGAAAGTTCCAGTGACATTTTAATGTAACTGATTACACATGAGGATGGGGGAGGCTTGTTTTCAGGGCTGGAGCATAGACTGTGGGCCACAGAGGCTGGGGCTGCCTGGGGATTGGGGCTCCAGGAGAGGGCAGAGCCAACGCCGCAGCCTCTGCTCATCGGGCTTATTCTCCTCGATCCAGCAGCTGGAGCCAGCCTTGCTGCTTGGCCTGCTGCTGCCCCCCGAGAGTCAGCTGACTGGTGGGTTGGCTGACAGGGGTGGTGTGTGCTGAATTCCCTTCCAAGGAAGCGGAGGAGATGCCAGCTACTCCATACATCACCCTCTCCACCTGCCAAGGAGGCGAGAAACTGCTGCGGAGAAAACAGCTTTTACTCATTCCTTTGTATTTGGGCTTGAATAAGAGCCAGAAGCAGTGGGATTTGGTTACCAAGTCAGTTGCAAATCATGCTAATGGGAGTGCTAGTCTGGAACATTAGGGCTGGGGAGCATGTGATTGAGTGTTGAGAGTCTTAGGGTGTTATCCTCCCTAATTTTCCACTTTGGGAGCTGTTCTGGCGCAATCACGTCATCATGGCTGGTGTGATCAGCCAGCTGTGACAGGGAGAAACAGGCCGGGGTCAGGGTGGCACACACTTTGAGGTCTTTCTGTGATGCGGTCATCGCGGGGTCAGCAGGGAACGAGCTGTTGCTCCGCTCTCTGAGTGGTGAAGATGGAGGGCAGAGACATTTTGCCTTAAGCACAAAGACAGACTGAGAGCAGTCACAAGTACCATCCCCAAATGCAATCAGATGCTGCTAGGGTGGGTTTCCTTTGGACCTCTGTTGTCTCTCAAGATGGCCAAATTAGATCTCATACTCAGAGAAAGGACCCACCATGTTCAGGGGGAATTATTTTAGTCCTGGAGACATTGGTGTTTGGCATTGGTTTTCCTCCATCCGACCTTAGTGTGTCCTCACTGTTGGCTCAGGTCTGAGTCTCATGCTATTGCTTCCAACTGTCCCTATCTCCCAGGGAGTCTGTTACGCTCTACCGCACTGCTGACATTCTCCTGCGGCAGGGAATGTGCCCTGCTAGCGGGACTTGGTTTCGTCAGTGACGTGGGGGCTTTGCTGAGCACAGAAGAGTTCCCCACAGCAGAATGGCTCATGGAGAAGAGTGCAGACGTTATCGGGATGTTGTTTCCTGGTTTACACGAGCCGTCTTCATGAAAATAGGGGCTACCACTCTTCAACTATTGTCCAAATGCCTCTCCTCTCCTATCTCCTCCCCAAACACACCTACAGCCCTCATTGGTCCCCTTCTTCTCTCCCCAGATGACTAGTAAGTTTCTGAGTTAATTATATTTGAAAGGGCCTCAGTATTTTTTTAGGCCGTGGTGGTGAGCTAGCTTCGCCCCACTGCCTGCCTTCCTGAGTCATTGCCCAGCCCAGCTGCCAGTAAGAGTCAGGAGGAGGAGGGAAGGGTGACTAATAACACGGGAGAATCTTTAGCCTGGAAAGTGATTTCCCTGCTTTCTTTACACCAGGTTATTGTGTGGAAGGAGTGTCTGTGTGTGTGTGTGTGTCTGTGTGTGTGTGTGTGTGTGTCTGTGTGTGTGTGTGTGTGTACGTGCTGGAGCCTTGTCTAAAAGCGAGTGCTTTCTCAGCATCACCTGGGGCCCTTGCTGTGGGAGGGCGCCCTGAGGTCATGCTCTTTTCCTTCTCGTTGTCAAACTCGCAGTCCAATGTTAGCTTTGTTGTTCTAGCCAGATGAGGAAACAGACCCTGTGGAAGTCATTTTTATTGTGTTCACTGAATGTTCTCGGGCTCACTAATCCCTCCACCTTCCTTGGGCAGATCAAGAGTGAGCATGAAGTATTTTAAATCCTTCACACAGGTCTTTTTCCTTGTTTCAAATTTCTGTTTTACCAAAACTGTAAAAATGAGCATATACTCCCTCAAAATGGAAGTCCCTCCACAAACGACTCTATTGAAAATGAAAAAAAACATTCTTCAGCAAACTCCTTGCTTCCTGGGCCCTCAGAGAGGGGCTCAGTCTGGGAGATGGAGACCCTGTATTCAGACGTTACACCTCCATCCATGCTGAAGAGAGGATCTGTGCCTTTATTTATAATGTATTTACACAGCTCGGTGGCCACTGGAGAAGTCTGGCTAATGAAACGCTGGGCCTGTATTTAGATGGGCCTGTTGGAAATCATTGTGAGTAAACAAGTGCAGAGATTTATTTTTCTTCCCCTAGAGGTCTCTCGGAGGTCCCTGAAGATAAATATTTGCACGGTGTCCAGTTTGTATCCCCAGCCTAACGCGGTGCTGGAGTAAGTGGTTTGCCTTCTTCCCCTGAGCTGTTAACATGCGCAGAGCTGCCCTCCTCCCCATGCACTGACAGTCTGACCCCCCCCACCCCCCCACCCCCCCCCCCACCCCCCCGAGACAGCGCCTGGGCGGCCGCTCCCCAGCCCAGGACTCAAGGGCAGGTGCGGGCTTGTCTGAAGCATGCCTGCAGCGCCGAGGGGACCGACTTGAATCCCTTGCGTTTTGCCTTGCGTTCAGGAAGCCCCATCTCCTCTCCGGTGAATCCGCATTACTGCCCGGGTGTTATGGAATTCAGGGGCAGTGGACATAATGCTCAAGAGTCCAGCGAAATGGAAATCTCATGAATTCTCAGTGTGCTCTCTGGGAAGCTGATATGAACTTTCTTTCAAATCATTTCCTTTTCTTTCAGACTCTTGATCATATTCCAGGGGCTGGCCCAGTGGCCAGTGGTTAAGTTTGGGTGCTCCTCTTTGGCAGCCCAGGGTTTCGCAGGTTCGGATCCTGGGTGCGGACATGGCACCGCTCATCAGACCATGCTGAGTCGGCATCCCACATAGCGCAGCCAGAAGGGCCTACAGCTGCAATATACAACTATGTACTGGCGGGGGGGCTTTGAGGAGAAGAAGAGGAAGAAGAAGAAGAAGAAGATTGGCAACAAATGTTAGCTCAGGTGCCAATCTTTAAAAAAAAAAAATAATAATATTCCCAAACCAAGAGGTGTTATGAAAGACCTGGATTAAAAAATTTTTTTTTGATTGGTCTTTGTCTCCTTTCTTGGGTAAAAAAATGAAAGGAGAAGGAATTGTAGTATTTTATGCTTTTAACATACATTTTATATATTTAATGACAAATTAGGAAAGTAGGCCTAAGGTTACTCCATCAAGGACATGACTGGTCACTTTAGAGTGCATTGTCATTAGCATAAAATGGGGTTAAGAAGAGGTCTGGGACTATTCAATTTATTTTACGGCTCCATACTTGAGGATGGCAGAGGTCTTAGAAACTGGTGTCTGAATAAATTTAGGAAATATTTTCAGCTCAGACTTAAAATATTCTTTACTGTGAGGTATCATAGTACTGTAACCTAAGAAATACTATATGCGCATGCTTGTAATCTTGAAATGGGCACACAAATGCATGGACAGGTTTGAGGAAGACTGAAGTCACCTGTTGGGGACTTGGAAAAGGCTAGACAGTTTGAATTCAGCCTATTTAAATATGTCCCTCTAAGTACATATTGCCCAGCGAGCATGGCTGCTGCCTCCTGCAAGATTCAGCAGTTGATGTGTTTAAGATTGCTGTGGGAAGTTCCAGGCTGAAAGCTCTTATGAAATCCTGCCCGTCGGGTAGCTCACCATCCACCCTGTGTGAATTGTCCTGACTTGAGAAAACAGAATGCTGGAGGCCAGTGAGTTTGTTGAGAAACTGGCAGCCCAGCAGACATGCTGAGCCAGCAGGACACCAGCGGGAACTGAAGGTCTTTGTACCGGGAAGAAAACAGTGCTTTTTCCTTGAAGGAGAGGAGCCCTGGCACTTGGAAGGCCCTTGGTAGGAACTGGGTAGTGAAGCTTGGGGGAAGTGCCTGGAGATTGGCAAGCTGCTGTGTGTTATAGGGGGGAGAGGAACTTGGAGCTCTCCAGGTTGAAGCACACGGGATGTAGCGATGGGAAGTGGGCGGGGAGACTGGCTGAAAGCGTTTGTCAAGATGTGTCCCTTCTTCTTGTGCACACCCCCTCCTGGTTCTCGGTGAAATCTCTCAGGAACTACTTCATGCCAGCAGATTTATTTTGGGAACCAGTGGAAGGGCTGCATTTTGCTTTAGGCGTTGCGGGGGAACTAAAGAAGAACGGCGTGCAGATTCAGAGGGCAGGAGGACCTGAGACTCCCGGGGAATTAGCAGGAGTCTAGGGGAGGTCTTTGGACCTAGACTGTAGAATTGATAGGTTCCAGACAACTTCTCCCAGATCTTACAGAGCAGGGAGATCTGCACCTGACATCTGGGTCACATCTGTAAAATAATGCCCGCATGGATATTTGTTCTTTAAACTTGTGTCCTATCAGGCTTGCCAAGCAACTCTGTCCATCGATTCTGTTTTCACGCCCCGAGGAATACGGAATGGGAAGACAGGATCCTGGGGAGCGAGCTTTGGAAACTCGGCCCGCCGGTCCGCCAGCCCGGGGAAGGCCGAGAGCCGGCCCGGCTGCCGCGGGGGCTGTGCCCCGGGCGGGGCCGCGGCGCGGGGAGGGCGGGCGGCGCTGTCAGCGGTGGGCGGCGCCCGGAGAAGCGCGCTCCGGGCCAGCTGGTGGCTCAGCGGCAGCGCCGCGAACGGTGACAGGTTCTGCAAATAACAGCTGCGGAGCAATCTTTCTGTTTGGACAACGTGGGAAGGGCCATTGTTCACAAATTGGTCTCTTCAACAACACCTGCATGCACAGATAATAATCCATTGTCGGTCTCCGGCTTTCAAAGACAAAAGACAGCCGCAGAGGGAGGAGCGAGCAGTTACTGGAGACAGTAGAGCAACTTCTGAACCGAGGAGAGTGCAAACGGGGACTCCAGGTTCTGTTCCTGGATCCGGGGACAATAACTCACAGTAGGGCTCTGTTTCATTGGCCGGTAGTGAGCGCCACCTCTTTCATCCTTGCAGGCCACCACCGCCGCCACCGCAATCCTCATTTACTATGCAGTTACAAAGCGTGCTCCCTTGCAAATCAGCGATCAATACTGGTAAGGTAGCCCCAGGATGGGAAAGGTCACACGTGTGTATGTAAATCGAAATGTTTATGAGGCTCGGGTGGTTTATACTCCACGGAGATTGCAATATTAGCATGTGAAAGCTAAAATGGAACCAAGGTATATATGCAGAATCTCTTCCTGTGGCTCCAGGAGGGCCCGAGCATGACCCTCTTGATCCGTCAGTTTAAAATCGTGTGGTGGCACCAGATGCGGCCATCACCTTGCTAACGCATCCAGCACCTTCTGTTCGTACAGAGCTTTGCAGTTTAAAGTTGATCTTCTTACTTGCATTTTCTCATTTTAACTTCATAATGACAGCGTGAAGTCGGTAGTGAGGAGAAGCCCCATTTTAACAGAAAAGGACCCGAAGGGACCAAGTCTGCCGTACTACTTGGCACAACTACAGCGTACATTGGGTTATTGGATATTACTTTATTTTCTTTTTCCTTTATTGAATAGGTACTAACATGCCCAAGGTTAGTTATTAGGCACATAAGGACATAGGAGATACATTCCCTATCCTTGCTATTCTCTCCCACACCGTGCCACTAGCCTCATGTGACTATTTAAACTTTAATTAATTAAAATTAAATAGGGGCTGGCCCAATGGCGCAGCGGTTAAGTACTCACGTTCCGTTTTGGTGGCCGGGGGTTCACCGGTTCGGATCCCGGGTCCGGAGATGGTGCTGCTTGTCAAGCCATGCTGTGGTAGGCGTCCCATATATAAAGTAGAGGAAGATGGGCACGGATGTGAGCTCAGGGCCAGTCTTCCTTAGCAAAAAGAGGAGGATCGGCAGCAGTTAGCTCAGGGCTGATCTTCCTCAAAAATAAATAAATAAATAAATAAATAAATAAATAAAATAAAATGTAAAATTCAGCTCCTCACTGTACCAGCCACATTTAAAGTGCCCAAAAGCCATATATGCCTAGTGGCTACTGTATTGGACAGGGCAGAAAGTTCTAGTGGACAGCATTGTGTTTAGAGGCTAACATCTAGTGAAGTTTAAGAAAATCGTCCTTCTTTTCTGTCCTATTAGCTATGTTCTTGAAGTTCAGTTGTTTCTTGGTGCATACACGCTTCTTGCTTTCTAAAAGACAGCCTGAGCAGTTTGTTTCTCAATAAAGAGGTAGAATGTACATGCAATAGATACATTCATTTTGATGCACGATTTAGTGAGTTGTGACTAATGTAAACAACACTACAGTCACCATCATTATTGAGACAAACTTTTTTTTTTAAAGATTGACACCTGAGCTAACAACTGTTGCCAATATTCTTTATTTTTCTTCCCCCCAGTACATAGTTGTATGTTCTAGTTGTGAGTGCCTCTGGTTGTGCTATGTGGGACGCCACCCCAGCATGGTCTGATGAGCGATGCCATATCCGCACCCAGGATCTGAACCAGCGAAACCCTGGGCCACCTAAGCGGAGCACGTGAACTTAACCCCTCGGCCATGGGGCCACCCTGAGACACAGAACTTTTATGTGTTTCCGAAGTGTTCCCTTGTACCCCTTCCCAGTCATTCCTCTGAACACTTGTTGTAGTCAAACATCCATCTACTGTCTGTCATTATGTATTAAATTTGTAGTTCCTAGAGTTTTATATAAATGGAATCATGTAATATTGACTTTTTTGTCTGACTTCTTGAGCTCAGTTTGAGATTCATCCATGAGATTCGTCCATGTTCTTGCATGCACCGGTAGTTAGGTCCTTTTTATTGCCGAGTAGTGTTCTTGTATAGGGATAGACCACAATTTGTTTTTCCACTCACCTGTTGATGGACATTGGGTTGTTTCCAGTTTGGGCAGTTAACGAACTTTTGCATACCCATCTTTGTGAGAACATGTTTCCATTTCCTAAAAGTGGAACTTCTAGGTCATATGGTAAGTATATGTTTAACTCTATAAGAAACTGCCAAACTGTTTCCAAAGTGACTATATCATTTTGCATTTTATTTAGCAAGGTTACAGGATACAACAAGGTCAACATGTAAAAATCAATTCTTTTTTTTTTTTAAAGACTGATACCTGAGTTAACAACTGTTACCAATCTTCTTTTTTTTCTGCTTTTTCTCCCCAAATCCCCCCAGTACGTAGTTGTATATTTCAGTTGTGGGTCTTTCTAGTTGTGGCATGTGGGATGCCCCCTCAATGTGGCCTGATGAGCAGTGCCATGTCCGTGCCCAGGATCCGAACTGGCGATACCCTGGGCCATCAAAGCAGAGCGCGCGAACTTAACCACTCTGCCATTGGGCCGGCCCCTAAAAATCAATTCTATTTCTATATGATAGCTATGAATAATTGGAACTAGAAATTTAAAAAGCACCATTTATAACAGCATAAAATATGAAATATTTAGGGTTTAAGTTAGCAAAATATGTGCATGAGGTGAACATAGAAAACTACAAAATACTGCTGAAGAAAATTTAAATAGACGTAAATAAGTGGAGAGATATATACTGTGCTCATGCATTGGAAACTTGATCTTATTAAGATGTTATTTCTCCTCATATTTCTTTTTTGGTAGAAACTGACAAACTGACAATAAAAATCTTAAGGATCTAAAATAGTCAAAACGATATTGAGAAGAAGAGCAAACTTTGAAGATTTACATGACTCAGTTTCAAGGCTTAAAGATACAATAATCAAGATGGCATGGCTCTGGTATAAAGAGAGTCTAGGTAGAAGATACTGGAAAAAGAACTGCAGCAGGAGAAGATTTAGGGAAACATTTATAGGAGAAGGTAAAAATAGTAGCTTTGGGCTTATAAAGAGGAATTTGTGGGGAGAACAGAAAAATCTAATGTAGATTTTTATTAATTTGTTTGCTGTCTCGTATGTGATGTAATTCTTCCTCGGTGACAGCCTTAAATCTTCAGTGAAGTTCTTAAGCTCAGAGAACGGTTGGTTTAAGTAAAAGTTTTGTAAAAAGCCACAGAGGGTAGAACCAAGATGGCAGACTCAGATAAAGGAGAGGACTTGGGGGGCAGGGAATCTCAAGAAGACTTAGTAAGTAAGATGCTGAATTAAGTAGAATATAGTCAGTAAACATCTGAAGTAAGATGAGGCATTTCAAAAAAGTGTGCGGAAGGCTTTTGGATGTTCCAAGCTGTGGAAGTAGGGTTCAGTCAGCCGGATTCTCTGCGTCCAGGTAAAGACTTTTCTTTTGCGAAGGAGAATTTCTGAATACAGTACTGGCATACTGTACAACTCCAGAGGGCACTGTTTTCATGTTCTCTGAATTCTCAGTGAAAGCTGGTCCCAAGAGTTTTGTGACCCAACTCGACAGCCCTCATTGATTGAGTCTGAAAACCAGCATTTTTAAAAAGGCTATGGGAATGTGAAGTTTGTGGTATAATCTCCAAAATTATATATTATCTCTTTTGTGTTCCTCAGCTGTGCCCCTAAAATATGTTATTTTCCAAACTTCTTAGATAAAGACCCATTAGGAGGCACAGGCAAGGGACAGAGTAAAGCCACATTATCAAATGAGACTCCCAAAAGGGATTCTTTTTTTTTTTTTTTTTTTTTTTTACCCCTTCTCTGATTTGGAGAGTCAGAAAAAAGAAGGAAATCTCTTATTCACACTGCCTGGATTAAACTGCATGTCTAGTTCTGTTCTACCTAGGTTTCAATTTTATACTTCAAATCATTTACACAGTCTTCTCCATTTAGGTATTCCAAATAATTAGGCGTTTCCAAAACGGAAAATAAAGCCCTTTACTGCATTTTAATATCCGACATCCATTTCCCCTTTAGTAGTGGTACTCTGATTTCCCGCAGAGGAGGCACCCTCTCCCTCACTCTGGGAAGACTTGACTGTTCTCCCAGTACCGAGGCAGAGAAATGCCTTTCTGCTCAAGACAACCAGGGCATCACATTCCCTGGCTTTCCTGATTGGCTCCCAGGTGGGGCACATGACCTAAGTTGAGCCAATCAGAGTGAAACTCGTAGCTTTGTGGAAAAGGCTTCCTTCTAAGCCGTGCCTGAAGTCGGAAGTGTTGTCGACAACTCCTTTAAGTTAGTTTGGGTCAGATTTTATATTTCCTCAAAGCAACGTAACCCTAAATGAAACACAATTTATTATCTTCTCCTCTAAACTCCTCCCAACTTCTGTATTTGTTGTTAAAGTGGCATGACTATTGTCTCAGTCTCAGGATAAGTTAACTGCCATAACAAATGACTCCAGAATGTCAGTCACTGCTGTGTGAAGCATAGGTGATGTTCCTGCTTGGCAGGCAGCCTTTCATGTAGTCATTCAGGGACCCCGGCGCCTTTAATCTTGTGGCTCTGACGGCCTCTTCAGCCTCAGAGCCCTCTTCATTCATCAGAAGGATGGGGAAGGAGAGTGGGGAAGAACACGTGGGAGGTTTTTATGGACCAGGCTTGGATGCGGAACACGTTACTTCTGTTCACAATCTTTGCTCAGAACCCGATTACGTAGTACACCCAACTGCACGGGAGGGTGGGAGAGGTGTTCTAGCTGTGGCCCCAAGAAGAAGAGAAAGCTACACTCAAGCTCCAGGATTAAAAAGTGTAGTCGTTTGTTATTTATTCCTTTCCTTGAGTTACTTTATTCAGCCAGCCACTAAGTCCTGCTAGTTTTTATTTTGCGGTGTTTCTCTCATCTGTCCCTTCTCCTCCCCTCTTCTCTGCCCCTTCCGTAATCTAGCCAACTCCGCTGTCCTCTGCTTCATCCCATTCTGCATTCTCCTTTGCCAGGCTCCTCAAGGGCAGCCTCTGCCTTTTCCAGCTTTGTATTCTCAGTGCCTGCAGGCACTTTGTAAGCATCAAGAAATGTTTGCTTTGTGAAAACCTGACACACTAATCTTCCTTATGCACCAATTTCACCATGTCATTCCCTTGCTCAGAAATCTTCAGGAGATCTTGTAGCTTACCCTGCCAATCTTGTATTAATCTGCTTGCCTTCAAGTACTCAGGCCCTCGTTTCTATCCTATTCTGCAACCTTCTCTGCTCCCCAGGCTCAGCTCCACCCCAAATGGGTCCTGTGTTCTGGGAGCCTGAACATGTCACCATGCCTTTCCTAAACTGTTCTCCTCTTTGCCCTTTTCCTCTGTCTTTCCAAATACTGTCATCCTTCAAGGTGCACCCAAGCCCTGCCTCTTCCGTGAAACTTCCGTTTTCTGCTCCTGCCCTCCCTGCCCTCCCCCTTCTCTGAACTCTGGCTGCCTGTCTTGTTGATAACCGGGGTGACCCTATGTCCTAGCTTCTCTGAGAAAGCCCTGAATACACAGGATTTGTCCTGTTGTCAGAGACATTGGACTCAGATGCTCGGCGTGAAAAACAGACAAAGATGGAGCTGCTCTGATTGGAGGGAGGTGGGCAGAGGTCAGTCCTATAGCACCACACCTCCTGCCCCAGCATCTTCTTGCAGCCCTTTGAAGAAAAGAGTTTAAAACTTTGATCAAGTCCAATTGATCAAGTCCAATCCCTTCATTTTACACATGAGGAAACTGAGGCACTCAGAAGGCAGACTTGCCTAAGATCATAGCTGGTTAGTGACAGAGAAATAATCAGAACCTACAGCTCCTGACTCCTGGCGCTGGTGCTCTTTCCTAGCAGCTGCCTCCTCTGTATTCTGTCTTGCTTTGGTCTTTGGTATAACTGTGTAGGAGATAATGAACTACAGGGCAACATCTGCCTTGTAGCCCTCCCCCTGGCTGAGATTTAAATAATAGTAAATGCTCAATTCATACTTATTAACTTGAATAAAATTTCATATCAGAGGGTTTGAAATCTAAGGAAATTAGCCAGGATCTGTGACTAAAACTATGAACCCTTTATATATACATATGGACAAAGATTAGAAGGGAACACAGAAAAATGAAAGTAATTTAATTTGATGGCTGGCAGGACTATGGGTGAGTTTCTTTTATTTGTGCCAAATGTGAGGGTGACAATCTAATAAAATTAACTGGGGTCCGTATATCTTCAATGCTACTTTCAATGCAACTGAGAATAGGCTTTTTTTTTTTTCTAATTTCAGTGTTCTATTTTCTTTGAAGTTCCCTCTAATCTTCTCTTTTCCATTCAAAACCACCCCAGGCATTTGAGAGTCTAATTCACATCAGAAATTTATTATTAATAATATCAGTGAAATGAAACCTGCAATTATTTGCACCATAATTGTAAACGTGGTGGAGCATTTGCAGAAGCACGGACCTTGCCTGGAGGGTTATAATGTGCATACTCCACGTTGATATGCAGCATGAATAAATCCCTTTAGATAAGATGACTGTTGGATCTCAAAGATAGAGAATTCTTCAATTATGTTGAATAATATAAATCAATTTTTCAAAAAGAGACCATCCTCAAAGGACAGAGAACAAAGGCAAGAAGGAGACTGCTTTGAAGAAAGGCTTGAAAGAGACATGGAGTGGGTGTGGCATGTGGCTGGGAGCAGGCCAAGCTAAAGCCACGGGGTATGAAGACACTGGCATCAGAGAGGGAGGATTCAGTGGCCTTTCTCTACTAGAATCAGGAATGAGAACCAGGAGCTGCACGTGCGTGAGAGAGATTGGTCTGATGTTTTTATGTCTCAACTCTTAAGAACTGGGAGGCAGTTCTGAAGAACCATCATTAGCAAAACTTGCCAGATCTCAATCTAGTGCAAAGAGAGGAAATAAAATGTTGCTCTCTAAATTTTTAAATACAAGGAAATTGAAACGTCATCTACAAGTACTTCTTATGGGCCTTGTTTGGAATCTTGTTGTGTAGACCCTGTTGCAAGGGGGCCAGGGCTGCTCCCATAAGGTTGAGCAGTTTGTGCATTGCACAAAGGCCCAGGATGAGGTGGCAAATCAAGCTTGGCTCTACTTATTAGGCTCTGCACTGGCACAAGACTGCCTCAGCCCAAAGGAAGCACATTTATTTCTAAGTTATCCAAAGCTGGCTTGCCAAGCCAAGTACCCAGAGGGTGTGCCCTTTCTAACTTGCACAAAGGCACTGAGTAGGCTCATAGTGGCCTGAAAAAGGGAGGAGGGGAGGCTGAAAAGAGAGGGATAACAACAGAGGAAGAAAATGACGTGGAGAATTTAATTGAGTTGGGAAGAGAAACATTCAGAAAATGTTGTAAGATACCGTATAATCCACTGTGGCATTACTGCCTGGATTCCATTCTCATATTTCTTCTACTTTGCTCCCCACCCTCCATCCTCAGCGACTTCCTTCAAGCCCACGGCTTTACCTCCACTTGGATACACAGGACTCCCAAATTTCTATCTCCAGCTCTGTCCTCTCTCAACTCCAGGACCATCTGTCCAAAATTTTACTTTGGAAACATCTACCTGGCTGGCCTAATACATCTTAAACTCCACACGTACCAAGCTATATTCATTATCTCCCCCACCCCAAACTTGTTCTACATTCTTGATTTTCCAACCCCACATTCTCCTCTTTATTTCCCCTGCCAATGCCTTGGTTCAAGTCTAATAACAGCGTAACGCATCTGCCTGCCTCTGATCTTTCCTCAATTTAATACTTCCTCTGCATTTCTGCCACAGCAATTTCCCCAAATGAAATCTTTTTATAGCTTTCTCCTCCCTAAAACTCTACCGGTTCCTTTCTGAGGTATAAGGTCGCTATGATCTGGTCCCTGTATACTTCTCTCCAGCCTCGATTCCTCTTTCTACCCCGCACATTTTTTTATAATGACTTTGACCTGGAGCATGCTACACTTCACTTCTTTCCACCTTTCTCCTTGTTGATCCCTCTGCCTGGGGTGTCTTGCTCTCCTTGTCTACCAGTTAAACTTATTGTTCACAGCTTTGCTTCCCTGAGGAAGCCTTCCCTTATAGCATTACTCACTCTTTCTTTGGTGCTCCCTCGATGCTTTGTACTGTTTTGGAACATATTTCTTTGCATGTCAATCTTCCCTCCTAGATGGGGCTCTTTGATGATTCATTTTATGTGTCATCTTGACTGGGCTAAGGGATGCCCACATAGCTGGTAAACGTTATTTTTGGTTGTGTCAGAAGAGGTTAGCATTAGCATTTGAATTGGTAAACTGAGTAAAGAAGATAGCCCTCAGCAGTGCCAGTGGGCCTATTGAGGGCCTGATAGGACAAAAAGGCAAAGGAAGGAGGAATTCACTTTTTGCTTGAGCTGGAACATTGGTCTTCTCCTGCCCTCGGACTCTGGTACTCCTGGTTCTTGGGCCTTCGGACTGGGACTGGGACTTATCTCATCAGCTCCCCCGGGTCTGACTTGGACTAGGAGTGAATTACACCAGAGGCTCTCCTGGCTCTCCAGCTGGCAGATGGCAGACTGTGGGGCTTCTTGGCCTCCATAACTGCATAAGCCAATTCCCGTAATAAAGCTCCTCTTATATCTATCTATCTATCCCATGGGTTCTATTTCCCTGGAGAACCCTGACTAATATAGGTTCTGTGACATCAAGGGTGAACTCTTGGTCATCTATATGTAACCCATGCCTGTAAGTTTCTGGCCTCATCAGCCTGTGTCTACTCCAAAAAGTCATCTGGTGTATGTCCTATTTTATACCCAAGTAGAAATGGCACAAGTACCCTCCAGCCCACTTGCCAGAGATGGGCTTTCTTTCAAATGGATGTTCAGCTGTTTTGAGGGGCTTCCAGGAGACTGCTCCACTCGTACCCTCACTCTGGTTTTGGAGTGAAGAAGACCCATGCAGACACTCGCAGTCTACAACTGCTAACAGAAATAACTATCCTTAGAACTTGCAGGTCAAACAATCTCAGAGCATGCATCAAATTTGTGCTGGGCTTCTACATGGAGAGTCTCTCAGCATCTTCGAGCTGGTGATGGGATATTTGACTTAAGCTCAACCAAACCATTGGTTGGCTATGACCTGTATGCTCTGACCAAAAAGTTTAACTGAGCAAATCTGGTGTCCTTAGCTGGAAATTTGAAATCCAAAACACTCAAACAAGTTGTCAGTAGCAAGAGAAAAACGTGAAAGAGGGCTAGATGGTCTTTCCAGGACCTTAGCCAGCCAAATGGTGGATAAATCGCTGAAGTTAGAAGCCAGCAAAACTATGAGTGAGCAGGAGAGGCCAGCTGGCAGAGATGGAGAAAGAAGCAGACGCGTGGAGGGTCGCAGCTCTGTTAATGGTGGGGCACCAGCAGAGGAAAGCTTGAGATCTGCTGCTGCCAGTGTCTCTAAAGACACTTCAAATCCAAAACACTCTGAAGCTTTCGTCCCCTTGAGGACTGGCTGCACCATGGCTCAATAGCAGATCCCATGACGTCCCTGTCCCCTTCCTTCCCTCTTATTTATTCTTAGAGTAACTCCTCCTTCTGTTCCCCATTGAGCCAGCTTGAGCAGATCTCTATTCCTTCCACCCCAACAACATGGCCCACAGGAGGGGCCTGATTAACACTCGCGAGGACTTAATAGAGAAAGAGCAGTGTAAATTGCCGTGGTCAAGGCTTCCTGGAAGAACTGGAACTTTAAGGGTGGGGAAAGGGCAGAGAGGGGAACATTCCAGGCCTGAGACAGAGCACAGGGAAATAAATCCTAGGTCATGCCAAGGAAAAGGCTGCTTAGAGAGCAGCCATTTGGGATTGTGTGGGAACGCTGAAGGCATAAGAGTCCTCCCGTGAGTTTTCGGGCTGTCAAGACCCCCCCTCCAATTTCCCCAAGTCATCATCTGGATTAGTATGACCCCAAAACTTGGGAAAGACAAAGGATGACTACTAAAGAAATCACACTATGCCAGGGAAGATGGAAAGGTAAAATTGTGCTCTAATAATCCTGCAGACAGAATAAATGTTGTAGTGGATTATTATGTTGTCTAAAAACAATCTTTGTGAATGGTGAATGACACGTGAAATTTTCAGCTATTTACTTTGCAGTGCTTCCATTTCCATTCTATTTGGAGTGATGGTTTCTCTTTTCCAACGCCTCCCCCTTTCCTTCATCTTGGCAGTGGGAAATAACCTGACAAGGTGCATTCAGGAACTCTCTGAAAGTATGGCCACTCAGAGTTCTCCAGAATTTAGAAAATGTGTGTGTGCGTGTGTATGTGAGAGAGAGAGACTGAATGAGAGCTAGAACAGGCAGCACTGGCCAGCTGCCACGGAGACAGGCATCCATGAAGAGGCATTTGTGCAGAAAGAGCCCAAGCGTGGGGGGAAATAGCTGAGAATAAAGCAACCCTTTAACATACTTGAGCTTTGTAGAACAAACAATGTAGCTTATGCTCCCTTCTAAATCTAAATTTTGCCAGCATTTTAAATTGATTTTTAATATTTCATTTACTTTTAAAAACTAGATAATACATCCATGGCACAACATTTGATATTTATATGAGAATTTATAGTGAAAATCAAATCACTTCCTCACTCCTATGCCCCAGTTCATCAGGTTCTTTCTTGGGAGACAACATTTCTGTTTTTTTAGTTGACTTCCAAAGATGGTCCATGCATCAGCCAGTACACATTGTATATATCTTTTTTCTTCTCTTTTTAAATGCAAATGGTAGCATACTCTGCACACCATTCTATACTTCAGTTTTCCATTACTTGGTGTATATCTTGGAGTTAATTTCAGGACATATAATTTCAGGACTTAAATACTGCCTTATTTTTTAATGGCTACATGGTATTCTGTTGTATGAATATGCCATCTTTGTTTAATAAGTTTTCTATGGTGGTGGTATGGGCTGAATTCTGTATTCCTAAAATTCTTAGGTTGAAGTTCTAACTCCCGATACCTCAGAATGTGACTATATTTAGAAATGGGTTCTTTAAAGAGGTAATGTAGGTTAAATGAGGTTTTTGGGGTGGGCCCTAATCTAATATGACTGGTCTCCTCATAAGGAGAGGAGATGAAGACACGGACACACACAGAGGGAAGACCACGTGAAGGCACGGGGAGCAGACTACCACCACAAACCGAGGAGAGAGGCCTCAGAAGAAATCAAACCTGTCAACACCTTGATCTCAGACTTGTAGCCTCCAGAATTATAAGAAACAATGTATTTAATTTCTGTTGTTGAAGCCCTCCATCTGCGGTGCTTTGTCATGGCAGCCCTAACTAAGACAGGTGGGTAGCTGGGTCGCCAACAATCTTTTACTATCACAGACACACTTTAATAACTACCATTGTTTATATATCTGTAGGGTAAATTCCAGAAGCAGAACGGTCAGGTCAGAGGAAACCTGGACTAAAATAAAAACTGTCTTATTTTTAGAACTATGTGAAGAGAATTCAGAGAGTAGATCAACCAATTTTTTCTTATATATGTTGAAGCCCTATTTAGTTAAAAAACCGGGGGCACGGGAAAAAAGGGGTTATTACAGATCAGAGAATGTTAAAATGGAAAGACTCGTAGAGACCATCTGGTTTTAATCCCCTCTTAAATACATGAGGAAACTGAGACCTTGTTTCACACGATCTGCTCATCACGACGCGAGCAGAACTGAGGTGGACTACAACACACACAACACAACACAACACAACACAACACACACAAGCCTCCTGATGTCCCATTGGCATGGTTTTTCATTGAAAGTTAATAAATAACCTGAAGTTTATTTGGAGAAAATAAGGGATGATTTTACTATGGGAAAGTGGTTAAGGTACTACTGTGGAAACATCCTAAAATTTAGTAATGAAACCTCTCCTCCAAGAGGATATTTATGGATCTGAATTTCAGGAATCAAAATTTAAAATATGCAATATTGCTCATCAAACTCAAAGGCCAAATTTCTGGGAGAAAGTATAACAGCTCATCACTTTGACAATAAATGTAATAGCTGCTGTTTGTCAACCACCTGCTCTTTGTCAAACACCACCAGGTCCTTAAACACACTTTTTCTTGATCTAGTTACCACTTAAACTCTCATCTTTAGTTGCTTCATCTGTAAACAGGAGACAGAAGGAGCACCTACCTCATACATAAGGTTGTTGTTGGGATGACGTGAGGTAATCCATGTCCAGTACTTAGGGATGTACCTGGCAACACTTGGTGCTTTATCAGTGTGAGCTGTTATTATTAGCATCTCATTTATTTCTCAGAAGAATACAGTGAGGTAGGTAGTTTTGTCCTCATTATAGAGATAAATAAACTGAGTCTCAGAAATTTAAGTAAATTGCTGCTGAATTGTCTATAATTTATTTTTGTAACTTCGTTATAAACAGTGTGATGCTTTTGTGTATGTAGGATCAATTTAATCAACCCTTGGCTCCTTAGTTAACATCTAACGCACCCCATCAGAACCCGCTCTCTAAAGGCTCCCATGGGCAAGGGCTTCAAACATCATTATCTGTATCCTCATCAGAGCTTCTGTTGATTAGTGTAGGAGATATTAGAAATGGGTTTTCATTGGTGAAATGAGTGGCATCAAGAAGTGTGTAGAATAGAAAAACTGCAGTCATTTCTACCTTTGTAGGAACAAGATACAAGAGCTGACTTGGCACACCCAGTGGCCTGACACTTACGTCTGGGACCCCTACATTAATGGAAGGCTCTGATCCTGACTTTAGAAGAATAGTTGAGTTTGCCTTGTGTGAACTGTCAATGCAAAAATCTTGTAGGTGCACCTGGGGACATTATCCACCTTTATAGCAGCAGGCTGTGGGACTTCTTCTGTCCAGTTTGCCAATGTGTGTCTATCTTGATTAAAACATAACACTGTGGAGCAGGTTCTTGTGGGAGGAAACATAAAACTCCCACCTACCTCAAAAAATGGCAGGCCACTGATACCCAGAGCAATTGCTGAATGGCCAGAGTGCCTCCCATCATTTTGCATCACATGCCTGAAGTCGCACAGTATGTGGCAGAGTCAGAATTTGAACCTCAGCCTGCTTGACTCCAAAGTGTGTGTTCTCAGCCACCTCATCTTATTACCTGATAATAGAAATGACCGAAGACTTACTCAGTTCAGGGTATTTCTATATAAAATGGCAAAAAGAAAAAGTATTGTGAAGGATAATTTCCGTAAGACTCTCTAACTGGGCATCATGGATCTTAAGGGTCCCATGACGAGCTTCAGGGTTCCAAGAATCCCTGAAAACTGTATGCAACATTTTTTGAGTTTTGTGAATATGTGGAGTTATTTTTTCGTGATCGGAGTCCAGCTTTTCCACTCAGAAGGGTCTGTCTATAACTTCACCCCTAGAAATGTTTAGTTCCGTTTTGGAAAACCAGCTATAAACCTTGCATCGGCCCTCTGAAGACATTTTTTGAGACATCAGCATGTGAATTTTCTCAAACAATTCACAGTTAGAGGTAAATGGAAAGGGTCATTGTCATTGTTTTGCTTAACAAGGAATTGAAGTGCTGAGAAGTTAAGATCACTCAGCAAGAGGAATCCCGGTGCATGCTCCACCTCGGAAGCTGCTCTGGAAGGAGCCCATTGCTCGGGGTCTGTTTCCTCAGACTTGTTGCTCCCTGGTTACATGACTGATTTGCCAGCCAGGCCTCTAACTCTTCCTAAAAGTGCCTCCCATGTTTCTCCTTAAGTACTTTCTGCTCATGCCATTTGCTTTGCCTGGAAACTTCAATTCTTAGTCTGTGAGGCCCAGCCAGACCTTACCTCCTCTGAGAGGTGAGAAGTTTATCTCTGGTAATTAGGGAAGCTACTCTAGTAGAAAATGCTCTTCTCTTTCTTTGCGCCAGGACAGTATAGTAGTTAAATCTATGTAAGTCGGCAAAGCGTTAACCTTGTACTACTGTGGCTGGTTTCTCTCTCATCTTAAACCGTGACCTGCATTTTGTGTTTGTTGCCTATGTTTGCCAGGCCACAACCATCTGGGGCTTTCATGGAAATGAACAATCAGTATTATATTTCTCAGGCTCTGTCCTCACCTGCTGAGACAGGTCCCTCTGCCTCTCTGAAGGTAACCTTGAGGGCTTCTGCTAAGCCCCCGATGCTGGTGGAGCTCGGGGAACTTCCTGCCAGTGGTACCTGCCGGAGCCGGTTGCACCAGGGCCACACTGAGCTGAGACTGTTCTGCCTCTTCTGCTCACACTGCGCCAGCCTCTCAACGGGCTCACTCGAACTGGCCTCTCAGCTGGCTTGGGGCAACTCCTGATCTTCACCTCTGCATTGTTCTTTGTTTCTTGGGTCCAGAACAGTGGAGCTTTGCTCTCGATGGCTTATGGATTTTTAACGCAACGGCTCTTCCCATTTTGTTTGCTGTCCCCTCCCCCTAGAACGCAGCTGGGAGTCCATGGGGACGATACCTCTGATTACAGGATACCTTCACTGGTCCACGTTATATTTGCTCAGCTCTCTTTCTCTTAGAATGTGTTATTTCTAGGAGACCTCTCAGCAATAATATCCCCAGGCAGGCACTAGCTACAGGCTTTTCCCATTCCCCCACAGAACTCTTGCAATAATCTTATGACATTGACACTTCTCCTGTGTCCAATGAGAAAGCTAAAGCCCAGAGGGGTGAAATAACTTGCTAAGGTTGCTCAGAAAATGAGTGGTGGAAACAGGCTTCCTGATTCCCAGCCTACTGCTTCTTCCTCAGACCAGTGGTTTTCCAGCTTTCTCCGTTTTTCTTAAACCCAATATATCCCTTTCTTCAAAAGAAATCATTCAAGAAGGCCAACGTGTAAAACAAATATGGCTGAGCTGCTCTAGATGAAAACAGGATGGATTTGGGGATTCCTATTGCTCAGCCACTCCTTCCCCAAGGGCATCTGGGCCCTGAGCTATGTCTGAGGAGGGACTCCCAAAACACTGCTTCCAGAGCACCCAGTCTCACCCAGACCACAGACAAGCTCCCCATTCCATCAAAAAGGGACATTTCCCAAGCAGAAGGGACGCAAGTTCATTTGTACACAGGCCAGCAAGACATGCAGTTTCATCTGGTGGGGATTTGTTCTTTCCCTCTCTCCGCCTGCCTCTTCTCTTGAGTCACATCTCCAGCACTCTGGGTGTTTAATCTCTCACTCATCCCTCCCTCCCCTCTAGCTCCCCTAGCTGAGCCACTTTCATCCTGGCAGCTGATCGCCACAAGCCTTTAAGGAGTGGTAAAATAAGACAGAGAAATAATCCGAGGCCCCAAGGCTGCTTTAGGTGATGTTTGCTCGGTCTCACCCACTCTCCCACTGAGCCTCAGGATTTCCACTCCAGCTCATGAATGCCACACCCAAGGCATTCCAGCTGAGCTCTCTGTAGCTAAGCCAGAGTTTGTAGAAAGCTGGAGAAAAAATGTGCTGAAGAAGCAAGACCTCCATGCTGTCATCCTTTTGGGACTCACCCAGAAGCCTCAGCCAGGCCTAGGATGCCCAGGTGCTGAGATGGTCTGCCCTGTGTGGTGAAAAATGCGAGAGGAGTGAGCAGCACCCAAAGCCCATAGCCTCTCTCTCCCTCTCCCCTCCTCGAGCTGGGAATGACTGCAGAGTGAGCAAGCATCAAGGGTATGGGATAGACTTGCCAAAGTGAGAGAGGGATCCATGAACCACTTAGAATGACTCATAAGATTTCCACCTGATAAAGGAATGTCAGCTCTTCCTGGATATGCTTTAGGAGATGCTCAACCCTAGAAAACCCTCCCCAAATGCCACACACTGCAAAATCCACACTGTCCCTGTTTTCCAGGTAGGGAAAAACAATACTATAGAAGGGAAGCTGGATTCCAAAACAACATTTAGAGACACCTCCATGTTTCCGGTGCAGATTTTGGTTTAAAATGGCTCTTGGCCCTGGGGAGACTGTTCCAAGAGTCTAGCTACTTATCTGCTCTTCCTGAAACTGCACATTCCATGGCTGATAGCTATTCCTGTGGCCCCTTTCCAGATGGCAGCTCTGGGGCCTAGATGAGTAATTATAACTCACATTTCCATAGAGGTTTATAATTCCGGAAACACTTTCCCATGTATATCAGACAGAGTTCAGTGCAGGTAACAGAAACCACTTTGGTAGCTTAAGCAGAAAGGGATTTGAGGTAGAGAATTAGGTGCTTATAAGGAGCAGGCTTCAGGCTGGGCCTCCAGGAATGACTTCCAAAGCTGTATACCAGAACTGGCCTGCTCAGAGAGCTTCTACTTTTGCTACAATCAGGAAGCCACTACCAGAAATGTTGGCTCCAAGAATATACCACCTTCATTGTAATTTTGGGATCAGAACTTGGTTCTAGTGCCATGTGACTCCAATTTTGATCTGTGCTAGCAGAATGCATACCTCATGTCCACTCCTCTCCCTTTTTAACTTTCTAAATTCAAGCCCTTTGCAAGCACATATGATTGGCAGAACTCAATCACATCTGGAGACATAGCTGCAAGGGAGTCTGGAAAATATGTTTTAGCTTTCCAGTCTCTGCAGTATAGATAGGCACACTAGGAAACTGGGATAGACATCCATTCTGTATCTGCCATCCCATACTACAATATTTTTAATATTAATAATAATATTAATGATAATAATAATAATCATTAATTAATAATATAATTTTTTATATATACTATAATATAATCAATAATAATTAATAATAATAATAACTTAATATTCACAGGAAACCTGAAAAGTGACATGAGTGGTAACCTCATTTAGCACGTGAGGAAAGGGAGCATGACAATGGACTAGAGGAATCACAGGGAGATAGGGAAGTCAGGGACTGCTTCCCTGAGTAAGTCAAGTTTGTGTGGAGGTCTAAACAATGCTAGGGGTTAAACTAGATGAAGGACTGAGCAGGAGTAGTATTCCAGGCAGAAGGAATAGCATGCATAAAGGTTCTGAGACTGGAGGGAGTGTGATACAACTGCACAACTGAAAGAAGCAGGGGTGTGCCTGTGGGGCAGGGAGAGAAGGATGTGAAGTGAGGCTGGAGAGGCACCAGGGACAGACAGGCAAGTCCTGTAGGCCCCGTCAAGAATTTGGCCATTGCCCTAAGAGCAATGGGAAGCCATTCAAGGGTTTTCCAGAGGAGGAGATTGGAGGAGGTGTGCGTGGGATATGACCATATTTAATTTTGAAAAGGTCACTGGCTGTAGTGCGCATCCTGACACCATCCCTGTGTTCACTTACCAGAGTCCACAATTTGCCACCAAACTTTCACTCTCCTGTGTTACTAAAGGGGTTTTATTTTTGCATCATTCCCATTCTTTCATTTCAAGCAACAGGAGAAAAAAAACAAGAGCAAGAGGAGGTCTACAAATCTGGGAAGGTATTTATAGGAGTTTTACATTTGTATAAATAACAGGCTCTGGGGGAAACCATTAATTTCCTTTGTAGCTGCTTTCGGATGTTAGGGGGGGCATTCAGTGTGAGCTGTTTGAAATGCTTCTGCATATTGTCTTGTGGGAGCTCAAAAAGGTGTGGAAGTGAGTCAGCCAGCAAGCTCTCTGATGGTGCCTCTGGTCCTCTAGAAATTGGCTGGTGCTGGGCTGGCGCGGCCCCCTGTCAGTGATAGCAGGGTAGAGCGAGGGTCTCTTCTCACTGATCAGCATCTCAGGGGCTTGGCAGCGTGTGATCAAGGCCCATTTCAAAGAGATCAAAGATCAGAAATTTAAAAAACTGTCAGATGTGACAGTACTCCAAAAAGACCACAGATGTTAAAAGAAGTGGCCCCTGAGAGTCCCAGGACTCCACTTCCCCTGGAAACCTTTCTTCCTGGAAGAACCCAACTCTGCTGGCACCTTCCTCCAGCAAGTATGAGCACAGTGTCCAGCAGGCAGTCTCACCTCACTGGAGACCTGGGCTCTGAGTCCTAGCTTCCTCCCCCAGCTGTACTTCTTGAAGGAAGGGATCACCACAGCTTTTGTTTGTATCCCTCACAACACCCATATTGGTTGATTCATGATCTGGCTCAAAATATTCACGAATCTCGAGATTCTTGACTTTCTTGGGTCATGGTGGCCGTGGGGTGAGGTGTCCTTGGACCGCAGGTAAAGAGCCTTTGCTTAGACTAAACCCTCAACAGGGCTTCTCAACAGTGAACTTCTTTCTGATTCTCCCAAACCTATACACTAGTACACTAGAGAGCTGTCCACATTGGCCCTGAGATCAGTGGCTGGGCGCAAAAGTGTGCTGTATGACGTTACCCCTGGGACAGTGAGGGGAAGCAGCTGCAGGCCTTGTGGACACAGCCCCCCGCTTCCTGCAGAGGTGTGCAGAGTCAGAGCTGGTCTGCAGATGTGTTTCAAGGCATTCTATCAACAACCGTTTAAATGCATGGGCCAAAGACATTGATGCTCATTGCTTGCACTGATTTTCTTTCATTGGCTTCCCAGAAAAATTGCTAAGGTAGGGAGTCCTATAGACGTGCTTTGGCTCACGTGCTGCCAAAAGCCACTGTTACCCACCTGGGGAAAGCATTGGATTGTGGCGAACTGGTGTCTGTTTGTATGAGCAACCAGGGTGTATTGGGTTTGGTGCTCTGAACCTTACTTCTTTGCTCAAATGGAGCACCCCTGGTCAACTCTGCTTCTCTATCTCCAGCTACCCAGTGGGAATAGAAACTCCAGAGACTCATTTCTATTTATATTTAGGAGAGTTTGAAAGAAATAGACACCGAGAAACCAAAGCATTACAAATTTTTTTCCATTAAAAAAAAGATAACAATGAAGTGATAAATGATTAATGAAGTAAAACATTATGGACAGATAATGTTGTCAAATTCATAGAGATGGAAAGTAGAATGGTGGTTACCAGGGCTGGGGGGAGCGGAAAAGGAAGAATTATTGTTTAATGGGTATAGAGTTTCAGTTTTGGGAGATGAGAAAGTTCTGGAAATAGATGGTCACACACCAATGTGAATGTACTTAATGCCGCTAAACTGTACACTTCAAAGAGCTAACATGGTAAATTTTGTTATATATATTTTGCCACAGTAAAAAAAATAATAAAAAACCCTTACGAACAGAGCATTGTCGCAATGAGGAGACACTAAACTTGTTGACTTTTAGCTCAGGTGCTGTGTGTGTATGTGTATTTATACTAAAAGTAACCAGTTTCCTGAAAATACATAACCTACTCCCGGCCAAGAGGCTCTTTTCCTGTGTGGTCAGGAAGTAGGTGATTCATGGAGCCTTTATGACAGATCCCTGAGTCACACACACACACACACACACACACACACACACGCACACAATGAGTCACCTCCTCCCCAGCCCCAGGCATCTAAGACAGGCAGTGATTTGGATGCCAGAGAAATGCGCCTGGGGCATGGCAGGAGGCAGCCTCTCCCATGGTTTAGCAATCAGCTGAAGCTGTGGCGGCAGCTCCAACCCCAGGCCCAACATTCCCTCTCTCTCTGTCTCTCTTTAAGGCCAGCTTGAATGGTTGTGCAGTGGAGAGCAGCTGGTACCGAAGTGCCTGGTGCCCACTTGGCCACTGTGGCCATGCCTGTTTCAGGGGCCTCTTCATACTCCAATGTGAGTGACGCTGGAGGTAGGCGTAGGAAATGGCTGGTGTGTGGCACAGTGAGATTAGTTACAGCGCTGGTCTTACATCTTCCTGATGGTCGTGAATCGGTTTGGGAGCTACTCAGTTATATCAAAAAATGAAGGACTGACGCAGACGTTAGGAGACCTGGGTTTGGACATAGCTCTGTCACTAGCTGGTTTTGTGACCATAGTAAATCACGGAAGCTCTCTGGCCTCAGTCTCCTCCTGGGTCAGGATTGGCTAGTGCACAGCTGGTGTGCTGCCCATCCCTTCTCTGCCCAGACCGGGTCCACAGCAGACCAGGCCCACTGCTCCCAGCACTCTCCTCCTGAGCCCAGAGGTGAACTCCTGGTCCTTCTCAGACAGCACTCTCCTACCACTTTCAATGAATTGGAGTTAGCACTTCAAAGGATAATTATCTGCCATCCTAAAGGCTAAATTGTTGGTTCTCAGTTCTGACTACACATTAGAATCACTGAAGAGCGTTTACAAAATACAGATGTCTGAACCCTACCCATATGGATTCTGATTTAATTGATCTGGGATGAGACCCAGGCATTGATATATTTTAAAAGCTTTCCAGGTGATTCTAATGCGTGGCCAAGATTGAAGTCCGCTGAGTTGGATGGTCACTAAGGCCCCTTCCAGAACTAACATCCTCTATGAACAAGTGTTGGCAGTAAGTTTACTCTATGAACAAGTAAGATGGCAAATGTGATTGGGCCAGTTGGGCCACGTGCTGGTGGCAAGAACATTAGGTTGAGAATCAGGAGACCTTGTTCTTATTTCTAATTTTCACTCCTAATTCACTTGTGATCTTAGGTGAGTTATTTATTCTTTTTGAGCTTTAGATTCCACATGTATAAACTAGGAATTCCAATTTCAATATATTTTAGGCGGTTGAAATGGTAAAAGACATATGAGGAAAGTGCTATATAAATTATTCCATTTTTATAAAGCAAGTGCCCCCAAATACTTTTTTAAAATTTTGAAATAAAAATTTGAATCCAGCCCTTATGGGATTTTGTGAGGCTCCAGCGAGATAGTAAACGTAACAGCACCCAGCGTGATGCCTGATAGGTGTGCAATAAGTGCTTGTTTGAAAATGTTGATGGAGATTACTGCAACAATAAATCACAAACGGAGTCTTATCTGCCTTCCAAAGAAGAATAAACTCATTTCTGTGTTTGCTTTGTTAGAACGGATCCTTTATTTGATTTTTCTAAGTAAAAAATTATGGATGTTAATGCCTGAAATATCCTGATTATAAAATATGCAAATAATAGAGAAGTAAAAAGGGCAAAATATGAAAGTCCTCCTTGTCTCCTGTGCCCCACCACTGCCCTCTCCAGAAGTAATCACCAACAGGGATCAGAGTGTGTCTGTCCAGGCCTCTTTCGAGGCATTTACATCGCACAGGCACACACACACACATTAAAAATTTTTTTTCCTAATGGAAATGGGATCTATATAGTATTCTGCAATTTTCCTAATAATGTGTTTTGGTGATCCTTCTATGACTTCTGGCAAGTTATTTAATCTCTTCATGCCTTAGTTTCCTCATCTGCAAAAGGGGATAATAAGGATTGAATTAGTTGATATTTGTAAAGTGCTGAAAACAGTGCCTAGCACTTTTCTATGGTTAAGCTTACTGTAAAATCTTATGGGAATATTTTTCACGAAATAAATGTTTATTAGATAACAGCTTACAAATAAAAAATTCTTTATCTTCATTTGTGCTGAACTTAGGGCTGATCGTAAAAAAATAAAAATCCTCCTCCCAAAGTTCAACTTGGGTTAAGAGGCTGTTTTGAAAGCATGCAGATCCTTTACCTTCATATTTCACACAATGAATGATGGGCACCTGGGCCCCAGCTTGCAGGCTTCGGTGATTTGATCTTAATGCTATCCTGATCTCAGCATTTTCATTCCACTTCTGGGCCTCAGTTTCTCTACTGGAAAGCTAGGTACAATATTATCCACCAGGCGAGAGGTGCCGAGGAGAAATGACTCGAGAGTGGTTATAGCTTGTGGGCGGGTAGTTTATGACATCCCAAAGTGTTTGCCTGCAAGGCTGAAGAGCGATAGGTCGTGACCTTGTTTCTAACTTCTCTTCAGGTTTTGTTAGGGAAGGTACAAGAGAGGGAAAGATGTTGGCATTTTGCCTCTAGGAAGAATTTTGATTAAGGATAAACATATTCCAAGATGCCATGAAGTAGAAGTCACATGAATGCTAAGTGATTTCTTGGCTTCAAAAGTCAATCTCTTTCATGTCAGTCCTAAAAAAATAAACACTTTTACCTTCTTCGGTACGGGGAATAGCCAGGTTGGCTTCAGCTATTACAGCAAAAGCTTTTAAAATAATTACTTCTAGAATACGATAATATTAATGATTAGCTTTGTGTTAAAATTGAAGAGATAAGTAGTTAAATACGAGGAATAATAAACCTTGGAAGTGTCACTGTGAATAAGTTTGCCCTTTAAAAGTATCATTTTTCAATGATTTTGCTCATAGTGAATCGCTCAGGAAAAATTAAATCCCTCACTAAATAATCTTTTTTCAACGATTTAGGCGACTTCTTAAAATGATCTTTGATTTTCATACATTAGAGTCAGACCTGTCAAAACAATAGATTTTTTTTTTAAAAGATTTTATTTTTTCCTTTTTCCTCCCCAAAGCCCTCCAGGACATAGTTGTATATTCTTCCTTGTGGGTCCTTCTAGTTGTGGTATGTGGGACGCTGCCCCAGCATGGCCCGATGAGCAGTGCCATGTCCGCGCCCAGGACTCGAACCGACGAAGCACTGGGCCGCCTGCAGCGGAGCACGCGAACTTAACCACTCGACCACGGGGCCAGCCCCAAAACAATAGATTTTTTAAAAAAGCAATTACACTTTCATTTATGGAGTACTTTCTACGTGCTGGGCCCTATGCATGCACAAGCTTACTAACTCTGCAAACAGCCCTGTGGCGTGATCATGATTATTATCACCCCATTTTAGAGATGAAGAAACTGAGGCTTAGAGACGTTAAGTAATTGGTCAAATGAACACAACATGTAAATTGCAGATCTGAGATTCAAAACCAGCTCTGCCTATGTGGGAACCAAAGGATCTAACTGGTTGTTCCCTGAGCCAGAGATGTCTGTTATAAGGAGACATTACTGCACAGGTCTGGAATTACTACAGGTAAAATCAACCCTCTGAAAGATCCAAGGTATGTGTAGTAAAAAGCGTGTGTGTGTGTGTGTGAAAAAGTAAAGGATAACTGCAGCGGGAGGAATAGCAATCTGGTAGACATAAAATGTACCTCTTTTGGAAAAAGCCCTCTCACAGTGACTTGTTTCTGCCTGGGCACAGATGGATTTGCAGAGGGTGGAGGCAGCCAGCTGCTTCCCTCGGAAGACTGGCAAGGCTGGCCGCCACTGGGAGGCCCCCTGGAAAGAGCCAACCCCTGTCTGTTGGGAAGGTCAGTGTTGTAATTACCTTAAGGGTAAGGGAAGCTATACTGAAGACTCTGTTCAGTGGCTCAGAACTTAAACTTCATACCACTGTTGCTTGCTCTTTTGTTGTGGCTGCAACTTGTATAATAAAAATCAGAATTTCTATTTCTTTTTTCTTTTTAAAGACAGTTATTCGGTAAAAATTCAAAGAAGTCCACATTTGCTTTATCTGTCTTTCTCCAGACACACGCGCGCACACACACACACACACACACACACACACACACACACACACACGAGAGTTAGTTGTAGATAGGCCAAAACTTCACTCCTTCAGCACATTATGTCCGAAAAGCAAAGTCATTCTCCCAGCATCTCTTAACAACGATCCCATCCAGGGATTTTCATGTTGATCACTGACAGAGTACTATTATCCAATACACAGTCCAAATTGAAAGTTCCCAATTGTTCCAGTATTGTGCTTTACAGAATTTGTAAAAGAATTTCTGATCCAGGATCCGATCGAGACTCACACACTGTGTTTATCATAGGTCTCTTCAGCTTCCTTTAATCTGGAACACTTCCTTAGCATTCTTTTTCTCATTCGTTCTATCATTGACATTTTTGAAATCTCCAAGTGAGTTCTTGTGCAGAAATCTCTCAATTTGGATTCAAAAGACTTTCTTTTTCTCTTTTTTAAAGATTGGCACCTGAGCTAACATCTGTTGCCAATCTTCTTCTTCTTTTTTCCTTGTTCTTCTCCTCCCCAAATCCCCCCAGTACATAGTTGTATATTGTAACTGTGGGTCCTTCTTGTGCTATGTGGGACGCTGCCTCAACGTGGCTTGATGAGCGGTGCCATGTCTGTGCCCAGGATCCGAACTGGTGAAACCCTGGGCCAAAGAAGTGGAGCACACGAACTTAACCACTTGGCCATGGGGCAGGCCCCGACTATTTTCTAATGATTAAATTCGTAAGCCTCAGTTGATAGAGTCAAGTGACCTAGCTGGTATTTTTAATATTATATTTATGTATTATCTATATTTACATGCAAATATAAACATAGATATATATTATAAAAGCATATAATTACATGACTAGAAAATTTAAGTGGCTTTAAAAAATATAAAATAACAGAAGACATTCCCCTGTCCCAGTACCTTTTCCTAAGGTGACACTATTGAGAACTTTCTGTTTCTGTCCTGGAAAACGTCTGTGCAGACACTGGTACACCCATCTCCATGTTTGTACATGTTGTTTCATTACATGAAAGGTGTTGTGCAATCAGAGGCTCAGATGCTGGAACCACCTTCGTGTTTCAGTGAAGGAAAATTCCCAGGGTGAAGTGACTGTCACAGTGTTACCTGGTTTGGAGAAAATCTCTGTGCGACCGCTTTCCATTGCCTTTGTGAGAAGCCTTTGTGGGCTTGTGTTGAGACAGCAGCATTTTGAAGATTAATAGAGACCAAGGTCAGTGTACACAGTAGTTGTCTGGCATTGGCCCATCTAATCAAATAGTTCCCTTATGGGGTTGATTGGGAAAAATCTGTGGTTGGTTAACTCGGGGATGCTTTTAACAAGGCTGAACAGAGGAAAGAAGGGAAAGAAGCCCTCTGTGAAAGATGATGGTTAGCAAGCCTTTTTTTTTTTTTTTTTTAACTCATTAGGCTCTTTTTAAAAGCATGTGGTAAAATTCACATAACATAAATGATGCGGGGTCGGTGAGCCGAGCAGTCGAAAGAAAGATTTCTTGGACTCTCAAGATCTGGCAGTAGTGCTCTTTTTATTTAGAGAATAGTGTGGAATAGCATGGGGACAGGACCCATGGGCAGTCAGAGCTCCTGCTGCCGCCGCATGGGGACAGGACCCATGGGCAGTCAGAGCTCCTGCTGCCGCTGCAAGGGGACAGGACCCATGGGCAGTCAGAGCTCCTGCTGCTGCCCTGAGTTGAGGGTTAGGGCTAATTTTATAAGGCATGGGTACGTGACTTATTTTTACTGGAAAAGGAAAAGATGATGTAAAAAGTCATTAAATGATTTCAGTGCAGATGGGGTCTGGTTATTGTGCGATCATATAACTTTTAGATACGAATCTGGCCATATAGATCGGCATGTAGGTGGGGATGCCCTGGGCTTCTCTCCCTGGGGCAGCCCTAATTCATACCATAAAAAAAGTCCACTGGGTCATATAGTTTGGCATGTAGGCCAGGTCACCTTGGGCTTCTGTAGCTGGGGCAGCCTTAATCCACATCAATAAAGTTTACCGTTAGTGACATTTAGTACATTCACAATATGCTACAACCATCACTACTATCTAATGCCAAAATATTTTCATCACCCCAAAAGGAAACCCTGTAGTCATTAGCAGTCACTCCTTATTTCCCTCTCTCGTGAGTCCATGGTAACCACTAATCTGCTTTCTGTCCCTATGGATTTGCCTATTTTGGATATTTCATATAGAAGGAATCATACGACAGATGACCTTTTGTGGCTTCTTTCACATAGCAGGATGGTTTCAAGCTTCATCCATGTATCAGTAATTCATGCCTTTTTATGACTTAATGATATTCCTTGTATGGATAACTACATTTTAAAAAAAACATTCACCTGTTGATGGCTTATTTCTAAAAATGCCAAAAATCTTGAACTGAAGAGACCCTCCTGCGTGGGACTTTTTTAAATTGTAAAAATCATGAAATATGCCAATGAATTTCTTAGGTCAAGAGTTCAGTATGCCAAATAAGTTGCTTAAAATCATCAGGTCCCTGCCAACTAACAGCTGATAGTCTCTGAGAGGTAAAAAGTAGAACGACTTCTTGACCAGAAAATAGAGCTTCTAAGGTTTATGACAACAATTGCCTGCCTTCTTACTCCGCCGAACCTTCTATTGCAGGCCCTCCTGGGTGATAGGCCACAGACTTCCAAGCTATTCAAATAATCGCCTGAATCCTGAGTCAGCTGGAGCAGAACAGGCATTCCCCGCAGGGCAGCTGAGGGATGGGGCAGCCACAAGCACCAAGCTGATGCCAGCTCCCTGGTTACCACTGAGAACTGCTTCCTTTGCTTCTTGTCTGCTTATCACTTCAAAAACCCCAGGAAAAGTCCTCCTCTTTGAACAAAAGAGTTCAGAATTTCTGCTGTCAATAAAATACTGCCTGCTGCTTACTCTAACTTGAATCTATACTGTGGCTTTGCGTGTGTGTATGTGTGTGCGTGCGTGCACACATGCGTGTCTAGAATCATCTAGACAGGGATTAGCAAGAAACCCCTTAAGAATTCATTTGATGGCTAATGATGGAAAATCCCAGGATTTAAAAACAGCAGAAAAAAAAAAAATGCCCGACTTGCTTTCCAGACAGATGCAATACCTTCACCTTCTCTGTAATTAAAGTCTTGAGCTCTACAGTGGGGTGGGGAGAGAAGGAAATACAGGTCCTGAGAGCAGGAAGATAACGTCAAATTGCTGATCCCTCAGTGGCACCGAGCATTGTTTAACAGATGAAATGTGATGAGGAATAACCAGTTTCCCCTCTCCTCCTCCCAGCTTCTCTCAGTCTTTTCCATACTTAGCATTTTAAAGACTTCAATAAGAAAGGGCATCCTGCAGGGAGCAAACCAGCATCCGGAAGGAATGCTCCCGAGGCCTGCCTTCCACGTTTTCTTGGTGTAAATCCTGCTGCTCCACAGAGATTGTTTCTCCTCCCCCAGCCAAATGAGTTCTCCTCGCCCACCCCCGTTTCTCTCTCTCTTCCTTTGTCCTCCCTTCTTTTCTTTTCAAGTCTCTCTCAGAATCCTGATAGTCACATCCTCCCGGGCTATGGCATTGCACCAGAAGATTGGGTTTTCATGGACCAAGACTTCCCATGACTGAAACATCAAGCCCCACATCAGTTGTCCTTCAAAGGCCTCTATGTCAAGGCCACCTAGTGCAGAAGGAGGTGAGTATTTTACTGATCACTTAGCTTCAGTTTTGAAGATTCTAATATGTTAAAAATAAATAGAACAGACTCTCCAGAGCATAGAACAGAACACAGAGCATGTCTTTGAGACCCACTTGGGAATCTGGGTGGGGTTGGAAGAAACCAAATGTCTGGCCAATCCCAGGGGATATTAGTCACCCAAATTATGTTTCAGGATTTTAAAAATATTAGACAAGTTCATACATGGTAGTGACTGTCAGACTGGCCACTCCTTGTTTAAGCTTGTGGTTTTGGAATTCTGATTTAACTTCTCAGAGAATTTGTTTTTCAAAAGTAAAAAGGCCAGCGGAGAAGGATCCTGGGTTCTTCTTGGAATGTAATTTCCTTACAGAGGTGCAATAGTAGTTTAAAAAAAGGAAAGAGGGGAGCATTGAAAAGGTAGGCATGATTGAAATAGGTATAAACCCCAAATGTAGTCTCTGCCCTAAATCGTGCACCATCCACAGTTGGACCCATGAGGGCTACCCAGGTCCTTGTACATCAGGAGAGGCTGACAGCAATTGCAAAGAAAGGCAAATACTGTGATGGAAAGGGTTTCAGGATGTACAAAAGCAACTGTATTAGTACAATCTAGGGATCCTGAAAGGTAGGACCTCTTCATGCAACAGCTAGAAGACCTCATTATAGGGCTGTGGAGCAAGTCAGAGATACCTCAAGGGCGCAGGAAGGGTTGCCAGGCTCTTATTCACCAAATTCCAGAAGACTCAGACAAGGAAGTCCTGATGGCACTAGGTTTAGTCAATTAAAAAAAGCCTTTCTGCATAAGAGACTACTAAAATGTAAAGGGATTATTCCAAACTGTGTGGGTTGAAAAAGAAGACATTCAAGCCATGGATGATCGATTCCCATCCTGTAAGGATGAGAATATTAGGAAAAGTGGCTCTTATTTTTTTAAAAAAAAGCTTACATCTTTCAAAGTTAGCACTAAGAGCTGATTTTGGGTATTGACCCCCACGCTGTAGATAACTGCCGCCTTTCTCTAGAGTTGTACTGTCCCATATGGAAGCCACTGGCCGCATGTGGCTATCGAGCCCTTAAAACGTAGCTAGTTGTACACTTTAAATATATATATTTATCAATTATCCCCAATTACTTCTCAATAAAGTTAGAAAAAAAAGGAAATGCAGCTAGTTCGAATTGAGATGGGCTATAAGTATAAAATATCCATTGGATTTCAAAGACTTAACATGAAACAAAGAATGTAAAATGTCTCATCAATAATTTTTTCATAGGGATTTGTTAAAGTGATAATATTTTAGATACATTGGGCTAAATAGAATATAATAAGATCAATTTCACCTTTTACTTATTTTAATATGACTGCTAGAAAATGTAAAAATTACGCATATGGCTTACATTTGTGGCTCACATTCTCTTTTTATTGGAGAGCGTTGCTTTAGAATCCTTTGCTAATAATCACAGCCATGATCATACTTAAGAAAGTTAATGTTAACATTGGCCTGAACATGTACAGTGTTGCTCTGTGGCATGGCTGGAATGTCCAAACGTCGATGTACTGAAGGTCAAGGGTACACCACCGGAACAGAAACACAGAGCATCACGTTGATGAAAACAAGACTTTGAGGGCGGCCCAGTGGCGCAGCGGTTAAGTTCCGGTGCTCTGCTTCTGCAGCCCAGGGTTTGCCGGTTCAGATCCTGGCTGTGGACCTGCACACCGCTTTTTAAGCCATGCTGTGGCAGGCATCTCACATATAAAGTAGAGGAAGATGGGCACGGATGTTAGCTCAGGACCACTCTTCCTGAAAAAAAAAAAGTATATACAAAAAAAACAAAACAAGATATTTTTAACCTGTCTTTCTGGAGCTTCTTTAATTGAGACCCAGCTCCTCAACCTGAGGGCTTTTAATAATAGTAGATATCTAACAGCAGTGTTGGGTTCATTAATTTAAGGCACTTAGAAAAGGGCCCACAGTAAATGCGTTATAAACATTTGCTACTGTTTACCCTTTTCTTGTGTGAAAATGAAACTTTTAAAATAAATGGATTTCTTTGACACTAATAATGTCCCTTTGTTTGTGCCCCAAGTTTTTAGTGTGGGGAGTGGTGGCCCGTGCTTTGCCTATCTATCAGCTTTTAGGGGCCGCCATTGATAGGGTCTGCCCCAACTGGTACTTGAACTAGCGGTGGAATGTAGACCCTCTGTCTAGTGAGTAAGGTTTGGACATGGTCTGCAGTTCCCGACGCCACTCTCTGGGGTCTGGGATGGATTTTATTTCTGGGGCATCTACTTAAACACTAGATGTAGTTTCCCTGCCTTCCTTCCCTCATGGCTGACCTGGGCTCCTTGTCCGTTTTTGCTCTGGACATCTTGGTCGTGGTGTCCATCAAGCTTTGGATCTGCCTTAGGTAAAAGTGCCCTGCCACCACAACACACAGCCCCTGCTTCTTAAATGTAGTTGTATTTAATGACGATTACTTAAAAACGATAAAGAAATTTGATTTTGAGCTGGCTACTAGTAACTAGGTAATGTGGCTCTCAGCTGTTCAGCTGCTGTTAAGATTATCTAAATCAGTGGCTCTGAACAAGGGGAACATTTCAAAATGACCTGGGAGCATTTTCAAAGGACACAGTCTTGGGGCACATTCTCAGAATTTCTGATTTAGTGGGTCTGAGGTGGGGCTTTGGCATTCGTACTTTTAAAAACTTCCCAAATGATTCAAGGGAATACACTTGATTGAGAGTCACTAGTTAGACAGTAATAGGAACAGATAATTTTTTCCTATCATTCTCAGTGTTAACCAATTAATTTATTCAATGTCAACATTAAATGGCTAATGTTTTGGTCCAAACTTCACAGGGTACCCATTTGTAGACATATATATAAAATGTGTGCGCGCATGTGTGTGTGTGTGTGTGTGTGTGTATATATACTTTTTACCTTGTACATTCCCAGCAATTAGCACAATGCGTGGCACAAAGCAAGCTCTATTCAAATGATTGCTGAATTGATGACTATGCATATTGAATACATATTTGGGGAGAAATACCTGTAAAATGTATTTCATGAAATGTTTTTTCAGATGTCTTTAAAATATCTTTAAAAACATATTGAAGGTTTCCATCAAATTTCATGTGGTTTAAGTAAGTGAGAAATATGCTTCAAAAGAGTCTGGCAGGTGGCCTTGTGGAGGAGGCCGACTTCAGAGTTGTCTCTGCACAGAAGACTTGGAAGGGGTAGTTTGTTTCCAAACACACAGAAGAGGTGCAGCTGCAGGAGTGGCTTTGTCGACACCAGCTCCACTCTGTGGCAGTTAATTGCTGCTTCCTGTCTAAAGAAGGCAGCACGGTGGACGCAGACTGTCTGCTGTGTGCACCCACCTGGGCAGTGGAGAATGTGGTGGAGATCCAAGAAGCCAGGCTGATGCGAGTGTGCCAGCAGGAGCCTGGTCTGTGGGTTGCTGTTAGCTCCGGGAATGATTCCACAGGGCGGCTGACCCCTGAGGCCACCCTGTGGAGGGCCGCACCTGTGACCGCAAATACAGCCGTTGGTCTCCCCGTGAGGCTCACCTCCCCTGACCTGGAGACCTCCAACCCTGGATGTTCCTCGGTGGTTAGGTCTGATGTTTCTGCAGGCCGCTCTGTGCTGCTCCTACACTCCACCCAACCTCCCCTTTCTTAGATTTTTAAAGAAGAAATGACCCACGAACCTATCTAAAAACGGTTCAACTGAAGTGGAATTCTAAAAATGACTGAAAAATAACCTTTGTGAGGTATGAGCCTGTGTCTGAAGCAGTGCTTTCAAGGGCTCTGTGGGAAATCCACACCCATGTGGTTGGCTAGTTGCATCTTTTCACCCACATTAGAAGGTGATTTTAATGTGTTTAATTTAGGAAGAATTTGTTTGGTGACATTCCACTTTCACACCCCTTTGTCAGAGAAGGAAGAAGGACAACGTTCTCGAATTGTCGGTCCCCTTCACTCTGATAGAAGTCCTGTTGTCCTGTCTTCCCTGCTCAGGGCAGCTCCCTCCCCCAATCCTCCAGGAGCCTTCGCAGCTGCAGCGAAAGGAGGAACTCAAGTTCGTTCAAGTGGGAGGTGAGCAGAGACAGAAAGAGAGAGGAACTGCGGGTGCAGACTTTCCACAAGTGACTTCATATGTCCCTGAGCATCACCTTGCACCACCAGTCCACTGTGGCAGGTCAGTGCAAACGAGTCTGAGAAACCACAGGCTGCTCCAGTGGCTGCCGCTGCCTCTTGCTCAATTGAAAATTATTCTCTGCTGGGAGTGGACGACCTCTGAGCATTGATGAAAACAGCTGGTCTCAGATTCGGAGTTAGAGAAGATGTAAGCAAGGAAGTCTTCACAGATATGAAAATATTGGGAACCTGAACTTATATATGGGACATTGGAGCTTTCTTTCTCTTGGTGCTGAGTGTTGTCACTGTAGGAGGGACACTCTTCAGTCAACATGTGTTCACTGGGAATCTGTTATGTGTCAGGCCCTGTGCTAGCTGCTGGGGGTGCACTGGTGAGTGACACCCACCTTCACAGAGCCCAGAGCAGTCATCTCCGAACTTTCGTCATTGCACATCCCTGTAGGAAAAAAGTGAGCCTCTTTATGCTGTTTTTATTTATTTACAAATTATGCAATGTATTACTATATTATATATATCATATAAAACGTATTATATACATTGTAAAATGGACATACAAAATAAATTAATTAGGATGAGATAAATGTATACATATAAATATGCAGAGAGAGATAGATAAATTCTAATATTTTCTTCCAACCTTCTAAATGCTTATCTTGCACTATTTTGGGGCGAGGGGTCAGGAACCCGCTATGAAGACCACAGAGTGTGATCTAGAGTCAGATTCCCCGGCTCCAGCACATCCTTTTTGTGTGACCTAGAATTTGCTATTTAATTTCTCTAAGCCCCAGTTTTTCCATTTGTAAGCTGGGTTCTGTAACGATGCTTTCCCCAGAGTGGCAGTGAAGATTACATAAGATAATCTATATTAAGTGTTTAGAAAGCTTCCTAGTATTTGAAAAGAGTTCAATAAATGTTAGTTATTTTTATAATTATTATAGTCCCTTTGAGGAGAAAAACTTTAATTAACCAACCAAGTACTTAATTTTAATTGTAATAAGTACCATGAAGGGCAAGTATAGGACGCTAGGAGGGTATGTACAAGGGGAACTTAACCTGGTCACTTTTGAGCTGTGTTCTGAATTTAGGAGAGAGCCGGGGACAGAGCGTTTCCAGCTGAGGCAACAGCTCGGGTGAAGGCCTGAGGCAGGAAAGAACTAACTCACTGCAGGAGGGGGAGGAACGCCCTGTGAGAAGAGGAGGGGGCTGCAGATTTTGTGTCTCTCAAGGATCTTAGATACAAACAACAGAACTCACTCATGATAGTTTAAGCAGAAAAGGACTTTATTGACATTTTAAGATATTTAGACATTCTCAAAATCTCAAAATCAAGAGGGCCAAAGGGTCAGGCTTTGTGGTCAGGAAGATGGAAGAAGGCTCAGACCAATCCCAGCATGGGGGTGAATCAGCAAAGGGCCCCTGCTGCTGCCTCCAGGTCTAGACTCCACAGCTCAGCGCACGCTGCTGTTGCCCCTGACAGCTGGACACCACCACTACCACCCTTTCTAGGAAACGGATTCTGCACAGTCGGCTTCCACGTGGGGCGCACTTGAAGCCTCGAGTAAGATCATCTGACTGGCAGAGCGTGGATCCCATGGGTGAGGTTTAGCTTCAAGGGAAGCAGGCAAAGTGAGTTCTTTGGCTTCTACTGTGGGGAAGTGAGTGCCTGTGAGATGGGAAATTCCCCAGATGGAGGAATGATCTCAAGGGTTTTGAACTAACCTGCTCTCACATTGCCAGGTGTCTGCTTTGCTGTGGTCAGTAGGGCTGGAGAGGGGCAGGGAGATTCAAGATTTTCTGTGCAGAAATAAGAGAGAAAAAACAAGCCCGAAAAACCAAACCCCAAAACCAACCATTTGTGCAATGAAAAAAAATGCTACCTCCTGAAAAGTTTGTCCCTTTATTTGCAATAAGTTTAACAAACTCTTTCCAAGGTGTGGTGTTGAAGGCAGTGAGTGCATGAGTTTGGATGTAGATGCAACCGACGCCCAAGAAACATTCCTATTTGAAGGTATTTCATTCCAGTTTACAGCTTCTCGCAAACCAGCTGGAGGTCTTTTCTCTCAAAGTTACGAACTGGTTACATCTGACTCAGATGTCAAGCAGTTTTTCTGTGGGGTGGTGGGTCAAGGACTGGAAGAAACAGAAATATGAGATGAAAGCATTTCGTATGTCAGAGGAAGATGGATCGAGGAAGTAAAATGAAGGTTGAAGGAGACAAGCTGCTTTCTTAAGAAACGCTGCCTTTTTTGTGTTGTTGTTAAGTAAACCTTAATATCGTGATTTTTGTTGATTCAGGAAGCTAGTTGAGTTGGCAGAGTTTTTTTTATATCAACAGAAACAAATTATGCTTTAGTTCAAGTAATAAATAATGCATTTTAAAACAGAGCAAAATATGAAAAAAATTTGGCTGGGGCAAAGAAGGTCAAAATGAAACGGGGGTAGGACGGTTTCTACGCAGCTCAACATTTTCTGTTTAGTCGTCTGACTTAGGGCCAAAAATAGGATCCTCACTCAATTATGTTATTCAAAATAAAGTGGTCCAGTACTTTAAAAATGGAAAGTTGATAAACACTCTAGTATCGTAATACAAGCCATTTTAAAGAAGTGAATCTTCAATCATTATTTTAATGATTTAATAATAGCAATTCTTAACTGATTGTTTAACAAGTTAGAAACATTACAAACCAGTTAAATGTAAGGAAACCTTTTTTTAATCACATACATACACACACATCTTCTTTAAAAAAAGAATGCTTTTGTGGTCAAAAAAAGTTTGACTATGGTTTTGGTATCATCATTGTACTAACATTTGTTTCAATGCTTTTCTCCTAAAACAGTGGTTCGCAATCGTTTGGGGGGCTCATAGATCCCTTTGGTATCTGATGAAATTTATGGCTTCTCTCCCTAAAAAAACGCAGTCTCATCTTACTCCTGCAACAAGTTGGTGAGTAATTTTAAGGAGGTTCAAGGACTCCAGGTTAAACTCCTGCTTTAAACCCTGGCTTTCTTCCCATAAATCATGGGGAAGGGAGACCTGAAGCTCAGGCTGGTGGTCAGTGACGATGTCTTCCATGATGGACAGTCCCAAATGTGGCAATGGCCATAGGCCTTCTTATATATTGCCCTGAAATACTGAGTTGGTGATGCTGGATTAATGGGCAAGAAGAGTTTTGCGTCAGGAACTCATCGGTTAGTTTTTGTTAACTGCAACGGGCTAGGTAGCCTGAGAGTGAAAGTGGCCACAGCACTGCTGCCCTCTGGCTATTCAGGACGCCCCTCCACAAACTACACTAACCCTGCCAGGGCCCACACTGCGCCTGCCTCCCCAAATCCTGTGCGTTTGTGCTTTTGAATAATAGGTTCTTGCTAACTTCCAAATGAGGAAGAACAGCTTTCTTATTGAGTTTCTGCTTCCAGGTAGACGTGTATTTTGAAAGGAAGGGGACTTTAATGTCTTAACCCAAAGGGGTGTCTTCTCTGACAGGCCTGGTTGTGGGGGTTGGGGCTGGGAGCAGAGTTTGGGGACAGGTCCTTTGTTGAATTCCTAAAACTCCTGAGTGGAAGACAAAGACTTTTAATTGCAAAATTACACAGAAGGGAGAAAATGAAATACCTTTTTGGACAGTTAACAGAAAATATAAATTTCTATAAGGAGGAAGTGGCTGACAGCAGTTTTGTTCTGAAGAGGCTGCAGCACAGTGTAGTAGCAAGACTTCAGGATTTAGAGGAAAAAATCTGGTTCTGCTCCTGCCTCTGCATCTTACTAACTCAGCGCTGGTAGGGGAGCTTCGAGGCTCCTCAAAAAGTGATTCCCCCCAGGGGCACACAGGCCTCATTTTGTGGCTTCGAGTTTTGAATGTTGCTGGTGAAACCATGACAACGTTATTAACACCCAAGGCTTAATTTTGGGCAAATTACTCAACTTCCTGAGCCTAGTTTCCTAATCTGTAAACTAAGTGTGATTACACCTACCTCACAGTGTGGTTCTGCGGAATTTAAATGAAATAGTACATACTATTATGTATTTCATCAATTCTAACGCACATATTCCTGCCTTCCCCCATATTAAAAAGTTCTCTGAAGTTGTGATGGCGTCCAGGAGTGGGTCCAGGTTTTATGGGGCCTGAATCTTATATTATTTGGGGACCTTTCTAAAAAAGAGAATTTAAAATGATGAATGCGATAGTAGATAAAAATGTGAATAATTGTTTAGGTGAGAAAAAAATAACAACAAATTATAAATTTAAAAAAACTGACATAAATCACAAACACCATAAAATCTACAAAGAACACCGTAATATTTATTAATTGACTTTCTGACACACTTCTGTAATACCTTTGTCCTACCTTTTTTTCCGGCTAACAGTGATTTTGCGTCGTTTTTCTATAGAGAGAATAGACAGCTCAGTCTTCCTTTTCTCTGACTGATGGAAGTTTATTTTTCACTCTAGATAATTTAGATAAGTGTTTTCCAGCTTCACCACTTATTTTAGCTAATGTCAGGTAAATCTTTAGGACTATTGTCAAATTTGGGAAAACTTCTATGAAGTTTCTTTCATATGTGAGCTGTAAGATTTGAAAGAATTTTCCACGGACTAATTTTTGGCTTCGTACACTTCAAACCTTGATTCTTTGCCATTACCCACGCCATATACTTTTGATGAGCACAGCGGGACATGATTATATTGGATATAACCTTGAGCTCTGTACCTGAGGCTCTCACTGCCAGGAGAGCTGATGTCGTGGAGAGTAGAAATGGTGGAAGCCATTGCTAACCCAGGATGACTAGCAACAACTTAACTGCAACAACATATCCTGCCTAACCCAGACTAAATGTATCCCCAACTCAACTTCCCCTTTACGAAGATCCCAAATTGCCTACGGCTACTCCAGTGCCACCCAACACAAGGGGAAGCGTGACAGAGGGGAAGTCAGAGTGGAAAGAGACAGTGGGCTGATGGCAGTTAAAATATCTTTGCAAATTTTACAAAAATATATGGTCATGTGAGCACATTGCTGGGGCCCCTTTGGAACCTTGGGAGGATCCATGCAAGTATGGGACCTTGAGGCTTCTTAAGCTTCTCTAACTTCACAGTAAACATGCCCTGGATGGCATCCTTCAGTTAATTGGTAGTCTTTTTGCTTTGCTGTGGCACATAAAATAATGGGTGTGTTATAGTTGGTGGCAACTTAGATTCCATATAATACGTGTAAAGCATCCCACACAGTGCCTGGCACACACCAGGGGCTCATAAGTGTTACTGCCTTCCTCTCCTTAGTGAAACACCAAAAACCAGAGCTCCATCAGCGGCAGGGGCTCTGCTCTTCAAGTGCATTATTGAAGAATCAGCTTTGTATGAGTTGATATGCCATTAGTTTGCCTATAAAATTTTAAATTGCAGTTTTTGAATTCGTGGATCTTAGTTCAAAGTCAATAGAAAGTGATTGATGAGTAACCAGCAAGTGCCCAGGGACAGAAGATGTGCTGTTGCTTTGTCAGTGGTCAATGATAATGTATTCACTTCCAGCCAATCACTAAGAAGGCAAGCCCATCACTGAGAAACAGGGAGAAAATGGACCACAGTGTATTGAAGACACCTGACTTCTGCAGAGCAAAGGAGAATTTTCCCCAGAATCAGCCCTGACGCTGCCCCTCCACATTTCTGAAGGGCGTGAGCAGGACACTCCGAGCTCAAGCTCAGAGTCAGGGCACAGTGAGAGCCATTGTGTTTTATTTTCCTTTCCACTTCCTTCTTCATCTTGTCTCTTGCTCTTTCTTTTCCTCCTTTTCCCCACATTTTCTAGATTGCTTACTTGCTGTCACTTCAGGCATAAGAAGAGAGATCCCACTTTCCCTTGTGTGTTAGTGCTCCTGAGCATGCTGACTATGCACCCCTCAAAGCTATTTCTATATAAAGGACTGGGGCATGGAGTGCTGAAATACTAGGGGTCTGGGAAGCCCGTTTCTGAGTCAGCTAAAAAGCATTTGTATTTTTGTCGTCTGGCACTAGTTTAAATTTGCCCTAATTCTGAGGCCGTCCACACATTTCATGTGACTGTACATTAATAGTACTCTTAAATACAGTAACCTCGTTGGTCCCACATCACGGGTCAAGCTCTATTTCGGAGTAGGTATAATTAGGGTGGTGTTCTTTCATGAACAACTATAGGAATCGTGACTAGTTAAGGTTCATTCTAGAATGAGCAAGGAATTTACCGGAATAAAGAGACATAGTAAAAAAAAGCAAGCTTCTTTCAATTTCTAACGAGAAGCTTGGTGTGTCTGTAATCTGATTTTGTAACAATTGTTTTCGTTAAAGTAATTTGGATGCTACATTAGTTCTAATTATTACGATTTCCTGTTTAGGATCCAGATACCTTCTTGATATGTCCCCAGTAGTGTATTTCTGGAAATGACTTCAACCAATTACATTAGCTCTTATTCCCTTGGTTTCAGTGTGGTTCACCAAACAGGAACCAGGCTGCCCGTGTGTGCAACCCAGATAGTGCGAAACAGTGGGTAGAAAGAGTTGAAAATTACCCTAAGGTGCTGTGTGGTCTGAACGCAGCTCTAAGTGAAGGCGTGTGATACAGCTGAGGGTTCTGATGGGGGGGGATGTTTTTGACGTCTGACATGTCTTGACCACTGGCCTTTTAGGCATGATGTCGATGGCCGGATTTCATCTAGTGCCAGGTCTTCTTCTGGTGTTTGACTAGCGAAGGTGACAGTGATGACAACAACGGTGAAATTTATCTTCCAAAAATTTCCCCTTAAACGAAATAGATGTAGCAACACTAGGATAAATTTGAGAAGAGTCCTTACAGTTTCCTTCATGTTACTACTATTATGAATAATGCTCTATCATTTACAAAGCCCTTTCCGTATTGTGTGGCAGGTGTCATTATTCCCATTTTGCAGATGTTTAAACTGAGGCACAGAGAGGTTCAGGCATGTATTTAATGTTGCTTACAGAGTAAGCAGTGGAGGTGGGACTTGAACCCCAGTTCCCTGACTCCAAATCATCCTGTTCCTGCTATGTCTCCCAGTGATGTCATACCTCATGCAGCAGTGGTGGCAGGTGTTCAGGGGTCTTCAGCCCCCTCTGGGTACCCTCTGCACTCTGTGAATCTTCCAGGAGAAGAACACACTCCAAGACTGTCCCTCAGAGGCACACACCCTCTGCCTGTCCACACACTGGCTGTCAGAGGACTAAGGAAATTCCCCAGGAGAGGGATTTTCGTAACATCTGCATTGACCCACTCAAAGATCCAGAAACATTGTCCAGCTACACAGGGTAAGCTGAGATTTAAGGCATTTAGCATGAAGAAAACACTTTCTTCTCCAGAGTGAATTTCAGCTATTAGCCATATGCCTAAGTTTAAAAAAGGAGAGGAAAAGGGGACAAACCTACCTTGGGCCAAATTAAGTTTTGTGTGTGTGTGTGTTTTCCCCATTCTCCTCCTGTGAAATCAAATTTAGTGGCATATTTGGCAGTTGACCCTTGGAAAGCTAATGGCAATGACAGACACTGAAGACAGGAGATGCTCTTCTATGGTGCTTGTCCTCTGGATACAGGAAAGAAACACACAGAAGAAAAGCACTGCGGGCATCTCACAAAAAGATTCACCCTCCGAGAGCGCAAAGCGACAGGAACAAGACACTCAGAAAGCAGAGACATTTTAGACCTCATTTGGTAATGCCAAGGCTTCAGCTCCTCCCCCGCCCCACTCAGTAGAGGGACACAAGCTGGGAGCGATTTCCCTGAGCAAGGGGTGGTTGTTAATGGCACAGACAATAGGCGGGCAGGCTTAATTTCCCCTCAGTCCTATAAGGAGCCTGTAACTTGAAACCAGTTTAATGAAATAACTCTGGAGCTTCAATGGCTGCTGACTCTGGGCTAGAAAGCCTGGAACCACCCAGGTCACTAAGAATGTGGTGGACAGGGGGCTGGGACCCATGTGCTGCGGTAACCATGGGCCAAAGCAGGTCTTCTTGAATTATCCCTCCAATGTGCTCTTCCGGGCCTGGGCCCCTGGAGGCCTTTGCGAAGGCCAGCAAGGGCTGCCAGGAGTCACAGCCCCAATCTGTTGACTGTGTTCTGCTCTGGAATCCCGTCGACCCTTGCTGTGACTGCTTGCTTGAACTGTTTGGTGTGTCTGCCTGTGCCGGGGCTGCACGAGTCCTTTGGGATTTGAAGCCCAAAAGTTTTGGATGAGGCGAGGCTAAGAGGTCTCCGGAAATGGCCAAGTCCAAAGTGTTCACGTATGGGCAAGAAGTTCTCACCCTGAATGAACGGAACCCATGCTGTTCCTCTCTCCTGCTCTTCTAGGGGGACACGAAGGGTGGGTGACATAACACGCTGTTGGGGGTGGGTAAGGTCCAGGTGTTTGGAGTCAGATCAACCTTGTTTCAATTCCTGCTGTCCTTCCGCTTATTCTGTGACCTCAGCAAATTACTTAACTTTTCTTGAACTATCATTGCTCCAACTAGAAAATGGGGGTAATAATAATTGACTTTGCAGAATTGCTGGGGAGATTAAATGAAATAAAGCATGCCGTATGCACATCTCATACGCAGCCAGAAGTAGGCACTTGATCATTTTGTCCATGGGGAAGGATAACGTGGCTGAAGTTTGCCAGAAAATATGATGATACATTAATCTTTGTTAGAGGAAATTAGGGAGCAGAGCGTCAATCTCAAATTTTTCATCACTTCTGTTCATCTGACATATTTAAAGTGTCTCACATGCCAGGCACAGAGGACCCAGAAATGGACAAGGCAGAGCTCTGCTCTTAGTAAAAGCACCTTTTGGCACAGTGGGTTTTAAAGCCTTTTAACTATGACCCATGGTAGGAAATAACACAATGCAATACACGCTCACACACACAGTATTTATATAAAAGCTGGAACAAAATGTTCTGGAAACAATATTTGCCCTTGCATGCAAAGCACTCTGTTATTTTCTATGCAATTTTATTTCATTAAAAAAATGCTGATGGTGACTCACTAAATTGATTTTACACTTGCGATCCATAGATCACAAGCTTCGGTTTGAAAAATATTGACTCTGACCTTCCCTGTGACCAGGGCTGGCGTGAGCCCTTGTGAAAACTGTATGACAGTGTGGGGGAGTGACCACTCAAAGGGGGCAGGAGTGGGCCTGGATCTTGATTATTCTAAGCCAGTCGTGAATTCCTCCCCTTTACCTTTGATTATGGTTTAGGGATGGATGTGTGACACAATTCTAGCCAATGAGCCAAGAAGGGACATCTTCAGTGGGGCTCCTGGGAATGTTTTTCTCTGCTTTAAAAAAGGGAAATGAGGAAGAGGCATTCCCTTCTCTGACCCTGGACACTGTTGTCTACTTGTGCGCCCTGGACCTGGGGCGGGACCATAATTAAATGTAGTAACATAATAGGCAGGGCCCAAACCTGGCCATCACAGAGTGAGGTGGAAAGGAAGAGCCTGGGTTCCTGATAACTTTTCAGAGCCAGCTTTAAAATTGCTCTACTTCTGGGCTAGTTATAAGAGATAATACATTTTTTTCTGATCATTTAAGCTTCTTTTAGTTGGGGTCTCTGTTATTTACATCCCAAATGATAGACTGGTTTACCTGTCTCTTGCACCTGGAGCATGTGCTATGAATTTTTAATTTTTAGGAAGGGGGATGGGAATCTATATTTATAACATGAATAATGTTCAAGATGTTGCTGCGTGCAAAAAAGCACATGTATACATACCACATGTAGGATTATTTCATTTATGTAAAAAAATCTGTATACATAGCTACGCATATATATTTATAGCAACATGTTTGGAAGGCTCCTAAAGTTTAAACAGAATATTTGTTTTTTTATGATAAATTTTTATTTTCTTCTTTTTTCCTTTTTTGGTGTATTTTTTATAAGAAGCGTGATAATCCCAACAACATATTTTAAAAATCATTTTAGTCTAGAAGCTTTCTCAGATTCTTTCTGATACCAAATACATTTTCCAACATCAGGTCTGCAATTCTCTGATACCAACTGCTGTCCAAGAATTTATTTCGGACACTAACTGCTCAGAGTTAGCGCAGACCCCGCGAGTTAAGGGCTCCGTCCCACAAGACTGCCCCCACTTCAGATGCCAATTGCAGGTCCCAGGTCTCCTGTCCTTCTGACCAACCAGCTATAAATCAAGAGTTCTCACGACCCGTCCTCAGGTTTGACATTGGCAGGAAGGCCTCGCAGGACTCAGAAAAGTGCTTTGCGATGACCAGTTCCGCATAAAGGATACAACTCAGGAGCAGGCAAATGGAAGAGATGCACAAGGCAGGGTATGGGGGAGGTTCCCGAGCTGCCCTGCCCTCTCGGGGTGCACCACCCTCCCAGCACCTCAATGTGCTCACCAACCTGGGAGCTCCTGAGTTCTTAACTTTGAATCACCTGGGAACCAGTAGCATCAAATTAAGGCCACTTAATTACCCCCGTAAACATGACGTTTAATCAGGTTCACCATCCTGTAAATAGCCACCTTCTAATTGTTTCTTGTAAACCGTGGAATGACTGGGTTGATCCCAAAATTTGAGTTGACCAATGCATCAGTTAATTCAGCTGTGTGATTTTGGGCAAGTTACTTAACCTCTCTGCGTCCCAGTTCTTTCATCTGTTTATAAAATGAATTCTTGACTAGAGGTGATTTTCAGATCTAAGATTTTGGGACGCTATAGAGTAGTGTCTGAGTGAAATTCCTCAGAGAAAGGAGTTTGCCTCTAAGTGGTTGTCGTGACTTATATATATTCGACCAGGAAGTTTGATGTTGGGCGTTGGGGAGTGGTGGCAGTCATGCCCTGAGATTTGATAGGACAGGGCTAGTAACAGAGGATCTAGGTTTAGGTCCTGGCTCTACTATTTGGTGGCCATAAAAACCATGTAGGGTACGTTATTGCTTGCGTATAAAGCTTCCTTGGACACCATATTCTTTATGAGCATCTGTTTGCCCTTCCATAAAATGGAGATAATAGTACCTTATCTGTTGACTTTTCAAGGTGGAGTGAGAATCAAACGAGGGAATATAGATAAAGGCGCTTGCCCAGCCGTTAATGTGCTATGCCAAAGGTTTCGCTGTTTTGGTGATGTAAACCAGAAGAGTGCATTTAACTTATAAAATTCTGTGCTTCCTTTCTAATAAACTCTCAGAAACTATTGAGATCCCAATTTTGTGCTGAAGAAATAGCCATGCTCCTTGGCTGTGCCCTCTGGCACTTCCTTTCATCTGGACCCTCCTAGTTTCTAAAAAACTGTTTGTGGCTGAATAGCAGGCACAGTCCACTGATCTCATTCCGTGACTTTTCTCACTTGCTGATAAATAACTTCTCTTGTTTCTATAGCAAGGAAACTGAGCAAAGGACTTGAGGGGTGCAGAGGTGAGTTTTGGGTTGAGTATAGACCTGTCTAGAGTTGACTTTCTCTTAGAAAAACCCAAATTTTCACTCAGATACAGTATTGGTTCAGAAATCAGAACACCGAGTGATCCTCAGTAGGTAAGTGAATGAATTAGGCATAAATAAACAAACACATTGATTTGCTGTCCCCTCACAATGTGGTCTGGTTTTAAGATAAAAGAGGAATAGTAAATATTCCAAACTAAATGTGTGGAGTCAGGCTCTTCCTGCTTTCCCCCCTGCCCAATATGAAATTCTACGGATCTTACTCATTCTTGTTGGTGATCTAATCTGAAGTACCAACAGATTAAATGATTTCCCTCACTGGTGAGTGTCTCTCACAAAACTCCTCTTTAGGCATGGGGCCCACTGCCTAGGCTCTGCTCCTAATGGTCATCCCATATGTCTTTATAAATAGACCATTATCGAATGGCTTTTATTGGGCTTGGATTGGACAACAACCATGACTCTCCACTTCCCTTCCTTCCCTCTCATCTGATTTTAAATTATCTCTGACAGTCAGGATGTGATAAGTCTACCGTGTTCAGAGTTCAGAGTTCTGAACACAATTTTCCAACATAAGGCAGGCTAGAAATACATATTTTAGACAAAACATGGAAATCCTACCAATTGGTGGTGAATTCCCTCTGAGTTTCTCTCTTCCCTTTCAGGAAACATGACTCGAGCCTCCTGTCCTTATTAACACCAGCTTCTCCGGTCTGGCTCTAAATCATCACCCTGGCAACGCCACTTCCCACGGTCCACAAAGCTTTGGACAACCAGTCTCTATTTTGCCGTTGTCTCCTATTCATTGGCCAATAGGGTACAGAAGCCTGTGACCCTGCTCTTCTCAGCTTTGTTTTGTCCAAACTCTTTTGTGTAAAGAGGAAAACCAGGATTTTGAAGCATGCTCTGGGCTGGGTTGGCAGAGTGCACTGCAAAATAAATCACAGCTCCTGGATTTTAGAGCAGCGGGACAGGAGCGCTTTTAATGGACAGGAAAGTCTGGCCAAAACAGGACTGGGATGGGACAAGGTCATCCTTTTAGAATACTGATTTTTCAGGGAGAACGCCTCTTCTCTGTTTTTAGATGTTATGAGTTCCCTTCCCTTCCAGGCAGCTGCTGAGATGAAGGTGTTCCTGCAGCAAACATCCTACTCACATCCACGTGCTGACTGCACAGATTGGGCAAAGCCTGTGTCTTTCCAGTCTGCTTGCACACAAGGCTGATTTGTCATTAACTCCGCAAAAGTCAGGAGAGGAGTTTTAATTTAAAAAAATGAATTAAAATGTAAACTCAATGCAAATTTATAAGGAACAGTTTCATCTGCATTGAACAAGATTTTGCCAACTGGTTGCAAGGGGAAAAGGGCTAACATTTACTGAGAGCCCACTATGTGCCAAGCTCATTAAATTCTCACAAAAATCCTATGATGCAGGTACTCTTCTTGCCTCACCCTCACCCTTTTTGGGAGTTGTACCAAGTGGTGGTGGTGGTGATGGGTGTTGATGCTGGCAAGCAGCAGGAAAGGGTTTCAACGGCAATGCCTGAGCTGCATGCCACTTAATTGTCCTGAGGCTCATTCCTGGATAAGCGGTAAAACCAACAGGAATTTGATGTCCAAGGGTACCAGAATAACTTTCCATAAGCACTTGGAAAAACACTGTATAACCCCATCAAATTATGTTGAACTAAATTGCACGCCTAGATTGCTGGATAAGGTTGGTTCAATCACTCATATCTTGCAATTACACTATGATTTTTTAAGACCTGTATCTTAGGCAGTTTGGGCTGCTATGACAGAATACCATAGACTGGGGGACTTAAACAGCTCAGTTGTTTGTCACAGTTCTGGAGACTGGGGAGTCCAAGAGCAAGGTGCCGGCAGATCTAGTATCTGGAGAAGACACTTTTCTTGGTTTGTAGACAACCTTTTTCTTCTTGTGTCCTCACTTGGCTGAGAGAAAAATCTTTTCTCTTGTGTTTCTTCTTATAATAGTATAAGCCCATTCATGAGGGCTCCATTCTTATTACCTAATTACCTGTCAAGGCCCCATCTCCCAATACCATTACATTGGGAGTTAGGATTTCAAAATGTAAATTTTGGGTGGACACAAACATTCAGTCCATGACAGTCTAGTTTCAATATCTCTAAGGATATCAGATTCATCAAAGGGGCTTGAGTACATGAATATGGATGCACCCGTGTGACCTGACTTTTCATTTTGTATAGCTGGTAACAGCTTAGGAGCTGGGGCAAGGGAAGGAATTTTCCTCTGTAGACAAGTTTTATACCCAAGAGGCAGTAGGGTATAGTAGTTATAAGTACAGATTTTGAGTCCAGATTTTGGATTCAGACTGGGGTTTATCGTCCAAATTATACTTCTTTTTTGTGTGATGTTAGGCATGTTACTTACTTTTGATGCCTCAGTTTCCTCATCTATGAAATGGGGATGATAAATATGGAGCTTACCTCCCATAAAACTTATGAAGATTAAATGAGTTTATATATATAAAGCGTTCAAAGCAGTGCCTGGCATTTAATAAACACTTTACAAGTATTTTACAAGTATGTTATTGTTGTTATGGCGCCTGTATTGGTTTGCTAGTGCCGTCATAAAGCAACACAGACCCGGTGGCTTAAACCATAGAAATCTATTTTCTCACAGTTCTGGAGGCTCAAAGTTCGAGATCAAGGTTGAGTTTCCTCTGTGGGCCATGAGGAAAGGATCTGTTCCAGGCCTCTCTCCTTGGTTTGTGGATGACTGTCTTCCTTCTGTGCATGTGTCTGTGTCCATATTTCCTCTTATAAGGATACTAGACATATTGGACTTGGGCCCACTCTAATGACCTTAATTTAACTTAATTACCTCTTTAAAGACCCTATCTCCAAATAAGGTCACATTCTGAGGTACTAGGGGTTCAGACTTCAACATATGAATATTTAAGGGAAACGCTTCAGCTCATAACAGTGTCTAAACAAGGTTCTCAGAGAAAGCCACTTTCAGGGTAAGTTTTATTCTTACGAAGTTCCCTGTGTTTTCCTTATTTTGAGTAATCAAATTTTCTGCCTTTCTCGTGTTACCCACTACTTACAGACTTTTTAAAAAGCCACATAAGTATCTTGGTCAAGGTTCTATGGATGCTGCATAGGATAGATTCAATAGTATCTTCCCCCAAGGGAAAATCCAGGGAATTGTAGGTCAAACAGTAACTCAATACCTAAATTTAGGGCAGGCTCATTATAATACACTTAAGCTTTTCTTGGTGGATTCAACTTTATCATTTTATTGTGGACAACTAATCTTAAACAATCTCTCTTTCAATGGATTATCATTAGTTAGAAAACGCCATGTCAATCAAGTCTTGAAATACTGCTGGATGGTGTGAAGAGGTACCTCTCTGTGTGGGTTGGGACTGGCCGGGCATGCTGAGTGCTGGTGGAATTCACTTGGGGTTTGACTATCTACAAGTCAGTCACTCTCATGCAGGCTGAGGGTGTTAGGTAAGATTCTTTGGGTGGCAAATACCAGAAACCAATTCCAGCTAGCTTAAGCAGAAAAAGGACTATGCTGGGAGGATACTGGGAAAACCCACTGAGTCTCAGAATTCTCTGAATTCTCAGGTGTCAGGGAGGCTGGGGACCAGGGCAGGAATTCTAGGCCTGTGCTGGGTCTGTTCTGTTTGCCCCTCCAGTCCAATTTCTACCCTTCTCATCCTGCTTTGTACTTCTATGGACTATATCGATGGGCTCTATGGTCTATATTGATGGGTTCAATGGACTGGATCAGTGGGCTCTTGTTCCCTTGACTTCTGGTTGGATTTGGCCAATGGTGTATCTTGTCATGAGATCAGAGAAAGAAAGGAGAGGGAGGTCAGGGTATTTCTCTCTCTAGCTCCTACCATGGGGAATTCCTTGGGCCAGCCAAGTCCCTTGGCCAGTAGTCACAGATCATCTCAAGGTGGCGTTTTCGACATGACTTTCTCATTCCAAGTTCTAGTAACTGCTCCTGCCTGTCATCTCTTTGGCCTTAGATGTGGTAACAGCTCTGTTTTTACCACCTCCAGGGAATAGTACTACCCCTTGAGGTTTCTCTACACCTTGACTGCTGCTGTGCCGGGTCACATTGGAGCTTGAGGCAAAAGGAAATAATGGTAATACTGATGATGTCTTTATTTAAAATGTTGATATTTTGTTCATCATAGCTGTTTATTAATTTTTATTTTTTAAACTATTGCATTAAAATATTATTTATCTTGCTTACTAAGATTTTTGGGGCCCCCTTAAATTTTGCACCTGAGGTCAGTGCCTCACTCACTTTACTGTAGTCCCAACCCCGTATTAAATTGTCCCTTTATAAAATCTTCCACTCTGAGCAAGTGATTTGTGTCCTGACAGGACCCTGACTGATGTAGATACCTTCTTTCAGAAGCATAGGTTGTAACGATTTATGTGACAAGTACAGTTTTAAAATTTAGTTGAAAACTTAAAAAAATTGAAGGACCTTCACATAAAAATCCAGATTTCTGGTTTCTCTCTCAAAAAAAATCAAACAATGTGGCAACAATTGGCTGGAGCTGAGTAGCAGCTGCCCCTTTAGACTGGGCGTGTCTCTCCTGTTGGACATAGTCCCCACAGTCCCCACCACTCCCTATTTTACCCCCCAACACAGGCTTAGTGTGAGTTACCATTTATAATCACAGTAGCACTATTGTTTTTATTATACTTGGCCTGCTTGCCCAGCTGACCCTGTAGGGTACTGATTTGGAGATACTTGCTCTAGCTCTGTGCTATTATACAACTCTACTTCTAACTCCCAACCTTTGCAACTTCCAGGTCAAGTATGACATTCCCGGGAGAATGGATCAGATAAGCTCAACTTGAGGCCAGTAGCCATCTTGGTACCAAGCAACTATGACCAGAGGACAGGATCTTGTGGTTGAGCGCCTACTGGAAGCCCATCCCTGAAGATGGAAAATAGAGATTTCTAGAGAAGAGGAATTGCTTCCAGAGAAAGAGGGACCTGCTACATGGCAGTGCTGGCTGTTAAACCAAAGTAATATTGTCCATGTTTTATATTTTGCTTGATCTTCAATTGTCAAGAGTAAACACCCAACAATGTTCCACTCAGTGAATTCTGTAGATTAATGCCTCCAAGTGCAAAAGTGGCAAAAATGAATGCAATTTGAAATTTATTCTTTATGTAAGTAGTGTCTGTGAGAAGGGAGTGGGGATGTGTTCACGAGCCACAGGCTTGTGCTCCAAAATTCCACGTAAGATAGATCTGTTGTGGTCTAGTTTGAGGCTGATGGTCTAACACAGCTTTTGCGCATCTGAAATACCAGGCTAAGAATGGCAAACACGTGGACCCATTATTCTATCTGTCGCCTGGCCCATGGCAGACATCACTAGTAGGCTAACAAGCAGTAAGCAGAACTCATTACTGATAAGCTTCAGAATCCTTCTCAACACTGCTCTCCAAGAAGCCAGCATTAACTAAGCAGGTAGCACATGAAAAAAACCCACTTGCCACTGCTGCCCAAGAGGCACGCTGGGTGACTTATCACGGACCCACCATGAGCTACTGGAGCCAGCATTTTATTGTCGTGCGTGAAAGTTTGGATGGAGACTGCTGTTCTGAGCAGATTAGAGGCAGGATGCGCTCAAGTCATCAAGGTAACTTCGCCATCTGTGTTCTTGTTACAAATCCAAGGAGTCCAGCCCAAGCCCTCTCCCCTGAGAAGTCTGGAACAGACAAAGGCCTACTTCTTGTTTAGTTGAAGGCAGGTGAGTGGTTCTGTTTGGTCACAGTTGAGAAGGTGGTTGAGTGAGCAGTCATAGGCCTCTGGAGTCAGGCCCTCACGGGACTCTTCAAAGGGCCCATTTCTTCCTGGGTCCCGGGCAGGGGCCAGCCAAGGAAGAGCCATCAGAGAAGCCTGACTCCTTTCCTCCCAGTGTCTCAGGCCTCCATCCGCAGCAGGGCAGGCTTGAGGGGCCTGGCAGGCTCCCAGGCACAAACACTGCACAGTTGGTTTTTTTGTTTTTCGTTTTTGAGGAAGATTAGCCCTGAGCTAACTACTGCCAATCCTCCCCTTTTTGCTGAGGAAGACTGGCCCTGAGCTAACATCCATGCCCATCCTCCTCTACTTTATATGTGGGATGCCTACCACAGCATGGCTTTTGCCAAGCGGTGCCATGTCTGCACCCAGGATCCAAACCGGCGAACCCCGGGCCACCAAGAAGCGGAATGTGCTCACTTAACCACTGCACCACCGGGCCAGCCCCTGCACGGTGGGTTATGAAGCCAAACCTGATGGCCTTGCTCATCCCCTCGTGCCTCCTCCCTGCTCCCTGACAGTTAAGTAAGTAATCAAATGTAGATTGATTTTTGTCTGAACGAAAGCCTCGGGATTAAACGTTTGGTCCCCCTCAGGACGTTTGTGTGTTCTGCTGTTTAGTGGTCACCTCTTGACTTCATCGATCCTCTCTTGTGTCAGCCACTTTCCACTCCTCAGTTTTGAGAAGGGCTCTGGAAGACATGGGCGTGAGGAGAGCCGTGCTGCCTCTTTCAGGCTGGGTGCCCTCCCTGTTCAAATGCCCTTGCCTCTCTGGGCCTCAGCCATCTCATCTTTAAAATGTGGGGCTGGGGATTGCTGACTAAAGTCTCTTTTAGCTCTCATGAGCATCCATCTAGCTCTGAGCTCTCATTCTAAGCTCTGACCCTCTCAATCACTTAATAATAATGAATCATTATCCAGGCTGACTGTGTGCTTGGAATGGTGCTAAGAGTTTTATTTCGTTCTGACAGAAACAGGTTGAGGGAGTAATTAGTGTCATCCCATGTGTCAGTAAATATTCAGTTCAGCTGCTTATACAGAAAGGTCCTGAACAATAACGGCTTACGTAAGATAGAAGTTTATTTTTCTCCCAGGTAAAAAAAACAAAACATCTGGAAGTAGGCCAGGCCACTATTGACATGGTGGCTCAATGGCGTCATCAAGATGTCGATCTGCTCCACCTCCTCAGTACACGGGTTCAAGGTCACCTCCAAGTCTGAGATGCCTCCGATAGCTCCGATCATCGCGTCTCTGTCTCAGGCAGCAGGAAGCAGGAAGAGAGGGTGAAAGGACCACCTTTTTTTTGTTCCTAGAAATCCCAGCAACACTTCTGCTTACATTTCATTGTTCAGAACTTAGTTACATGTTTCTACCTAGCTGAAGGGCAGCTGGGAAATAGTCTCACCATTTCCCAATCAGCCATGTAAACACTTGAGTTCTGCTATAAGGAAGAAGATGAGAGTGGATATTGGAGTAAATTGTAAGTTTCTTCACATCATGTTTGACCAGCGAGGAAGCCGGGCACAGAGTGGTTCAAATACTAAGATACGTGGTTGGTGACTGAGGCAGGATTTGGATCCCCCATCTGTATCCAGAGCCTGTGCTCTAATGTGCTGTGCTATTAGCTTCTCCCTGGAGTTCCCTTGCTGTTTCTTTCTCCTTTTTTTTTTTGGTGAGGCAGATTGGTCCTGAGCTAACATCTGTTGACAATTACTCTATTTTGTATGTGGGATGCCACCAAAACATGGCTTGATGAGCAGTGCATAGGTCTGCACCCAGGATCCAGGCACGTGAACCCAAGGCCACCAAAACAGAGGGCACGAAATTGAGCACTACACTGTCAGGCTGGCCCCCTCTTTCTCCTTTTTTTTTTTTAAAGATTGGCCCTGAGCTGACATCTGTTGCCAATCTTTTTTTTTCCCTTCTTCTCCCAAAAGCCCCCCAGTACATAGTTGTATATTCTAGTTGTGGGTCCTCCTAGTTCTGCTATGTGGGACGCTGCCTCAGCATGGCCTGATGAGAGATGCTAGGTCCGCGCCCAGGATCCGAACCAGCAAAACCCTGTGCCCTGGAAGCAGAGCGTGTGAACTTAACCACTCGGCCATGGGGCCAGCCCCTTTTTTCTCCTTATCAGAAGCTTCATGCAGTCTCCAGCTCTAAGCTTTAGTTCTCTTTTGACATCAGGAAAGCCTCTGAGGCTTCCTGTTCAATCACCTCCAAAATGCAGGAAAGCTGGGCAGGGCTGTGAGCCCAAGGCCAGGCTGCCCTTCAGCAGGGGACCTCCCGTCTCCCGTGGGAGGCTCAGCACAGCTGTGAAGTCTCCTCTGCTCTCCAGGCCCAGCCCTCACTCCAGTCATCCTTGGTCCCTCCCCATTTCTGAATCCCTTAGCTCCCTCCGTGGTGTCCCAAATGCCCCATAGTGCCCTCAATTCCTGTCTTTGCCAAATCCTGGAATAAATTGGTATCATTCTTCTTGGAATGTCCATATTTAAGAAGATGAAGGAGTACTTTTCTTCCCATAAAATTTTAGGTGGCAGGTCTCTTTTTTTCCTTTTTGGAAGTGTGAGGTCCTTCCCAAGCAGGCCTTTACAACCATGCTGCAAAGGCACCGCCTCTGTCCATTCCTCCAGCTTGGCTCGTCACCAAAGCCACTGTCGGGAGTTGCCGTCTCCTCCTCGCCTCTTCTTGTGCATTCGGTGTGGTCTGAGAGCTAGACACACAAGGCGTGTTAGGGACCAGCAGCATCAGTATCACCCAGGAAATGTTAGAAATGCAAGACCTCCAGCCCTACCCAACCTACTGAATCAGAATCGGATTTAGCAAGGCCCAGGGGATTCTCATGCACATCACAGGCTGCCGAGGCACTGGCCTAGGAAAACTGACATGTAGAGTTTCGAATGAGTGATTATGAATTGAAGAAATTCACCTAAGTAAGAGTTTTCTTATTAAATGCATTCCTTGTACTAGGAGAAACGGGACTGAGAAAAAGAGAGCAAGTAAAAATCAGGTACTGACATAAATAATTGCCATTTTTGGCACAGCCACGGACCTCATATCTATCCAGTGCATCATGCAAATGTCAACAGTTCATTGACTGATTGATATATTAGAAGGGAGAACCAGACAAGAGTAGATAAAAATTCTCATGCTTAGATTTCTTCTTAAGATTCTCTTGAAAAATTACCCAAACCGGCGCACTTAAGTCTCCAAATGGCTTTTGCAAACCAGATAAGCTTGGTGTTTCAGGTTCGTATAATTGGCCAGTTTTGCTAAGAGGCTGCCAAAGGCACCATTGTCTAAACAACTATTTTAGTTTAAGGATACAATCTAGGTTTAAAAGCCAACACGTGACCCCCTTTAAGACTGTCAAAAGCTCAGAGGAGAGAGCTGTTGTACTCTCCATCTCTTTATTTTTATAGCTTATAGTAGTTCAGACACCTGGAGGAATAACAGAGCTATTTATTTCTATGAGCCCAGGCTTAAATTGTGGAGAGCCTCAAAGAATTTCACATTTAACACTTTTGAAATGCTCCCTGCTCCTCTACCCTCCCCGCCCCCGGGTTCTTCATGAACAGAAAGGTTCATTAAGAGATTTTTACTTAAGTAGGCAGCGTGATGTAGTGTGGGCTGTAGGACCTGACCACCTGGGTTCAAACCTAACCTTTACCAGCTCTGTAAGGGAGAGAAAATAACCTACTACCTTTGCAAGGCTGCCATGGTTACTGAGTCAGTACAAGTAAAAGCTGGGAACAGTAGCTGACATGGAGTAAGTGCTATGTAATCATTTGTTGTTACTATATTTTCCCACAATACCTAAACATCTACAGTACCTAAACCCTTTTTATCTTACAAATGATGGCATGGAGACCTAGAGAGGTTCAGGGTTTGTCTGCTTTGTGGCCGGTCTGGGGAGCCTTCCTTGCTCTCCCTGCTCTCCCGGGGGCAGCTCTGCGCTGGGTCAGCACCCACCCAGCAGCTGTGTGGGAATTCTTTGCCTCCCACTCCATTTCCCACAAATGCCCTTGGGGACCCTGGTGAGGGTCAATGGCAAGAAGAGACTCCGAGATTGATTCAGATCCTGAGTTTTCTTTGTGCATTGATATTTCCCCTCACCCCTACTCAAAGTCATTTTCACCTTTTCACCCCTGGCTGGGCATGTATGGTCTAGGATGTTGCTGGAAACCAAGTGGGGCTGTGACATCTGGGAGACTAGAACTGCTGCCTCAGCTGCAATTAACAGCAGAACAGTTTTCAGTGACTAAAATCAAAGCTACTCCTTCCCTAGGGTTTTGATAATTCCTCCTGCCAATTATAGCACTTTGCTAAGATTAACTAATTAATCCTCACCATATACCCAAGAGATGAAATTAAAGATAATTCTTTCACATACATAAAGCACCTTTTATCTAAAGATTACTAACATCGATGCATTTGTCTCCCATGACAACATTGCAAGTTTCAGAGATGACAAGGAAAATCATTACCATTTCAAGAACTGGGAACAAAGAGAACTCCCCCACCAGGACAGAGGAGGAGATGGGGGTCGCTGAACAGGTACATGTTGGCAAGAATAGCACTGGAGTGCACTTGTGTTCCTGGGGTCTGAATGGGAGCTTCCAGGTGGGACAGTGACCCCCATCTGGTCATTTTCCTCACGTTGTTCACAATTCCCCAGGGAACATGTCTGAGATAAGGAACTAGAGATAGTTCCTTCGGGGTATTCATGCCTATGTTTGGCTTCCTAAGGAAACTCCCATTTCTACTCTCTCACTTGTCTCCAGAACACTGGTTCCTTGTCACCTCTACTTGCCAAAGTTCTATTTGTGATTGAGATGAAATGGGACTAATGGCTAAATGCTATGGGGAGGAGAGAACCTGAAAAAGACATTACAAATTGAGGATCTCAAAGAGGAGAAGAGGAAAGTGGAGTAGGAGACAGAGAAGTCAGTCTGCTAAAGCTCTGGAAACAGCATTTGGAGTAAAAGAAGAGAAAAGCGCCATCTGTACTCTATCACCCAATGATAGGTTTGCTATGATTTCTTTGTAATTCCTTTGGGAGTGGATTAATTTTACTTTACTTGGCAGCACAGATGGATGCTACTGAACTGCAACCGAGGGTGGGAATGGTATCATCCTGTGTTATGTCACAGGTGCTGCATGACAATGAGGAAGACACAAGGGGTCACTTCAGAGACACTTCTTCCATAAAGGCCAAGCAGCTGTATTTCTTCTAACCCTCAGATTATTGGTGCAGACAATACTTCTGGAAACAATGTGCTGGTTCTTCTTCCTGATGACAACTGTGACTCGAGCTCAGAGCCCTGGGCCTGCAGGATCTAGCGCCCCTGAGGTTGCTGCAGCTCCCTCAGGCCTCTGAGGAGTAGGGGTGTCAGAAGGAAAGGCTCTTGCTTACCTCTAAATTAAGAAAGAGAAAGTGAATAAGAACTTTACATTTACAGGGATTTAAAAGAAACTCTCATAGGTACATGACCTTATTTAAGCCCTATGAGAAGCACATAAGGCCAGATTGTGAATGGACACACCTCTTATTTTCCCAGTCTAGCATCCTTTTGGGAAACACCTTTCTCCAATCATTGCATTCTGGTGGGGCTGCCAGTCACAGAACTGTCCCACCTTTCCAATCCCTTCTGTCCCTTACCCTCATGGTTGGACATATGGCTCTAGCTAGGCCATTGGGCGTTTTATACCAGATTTGAATCTTGTGGGGAAATTCCCTGGGGGAGAAAGATGTTGGAGCTGTGTGAAGTGAATGGCTGTGGACTCTTGTTTCCAAGATCCCCAGGATGGGCTAAAGCCTAACTGTTTAGCTCCTCCTTCCATCCTGTGAGTTATTTTAATTTCCTTCCAATAAAGCTATCTTGAGTTTATGTTAGCTAGATTCTACCAAACAAGCCCAAATTATAAACGCCCCCTATTTTCAAATGGCTAGGAGTCAAACCCAGGTCTTCTCATCTCAAATCATGATTTTTCATCACACCAAGTTAATTGCAAAGTTGCACAGCAACTTTAAGGAAGGAGGGAGAACTGAGAAGTGGGGCAATGCCAGCAATGAAGCTTTTTTTTAATAAACCCAAGAGGCTGTGCATCTTTCCCAATAGCATCACACGGGGATCCATCCTTGGGAATACACTTCAAGTTTAATTGCAGCTGTGTAGCTGGTACATACCCTCATTCACCCTTAAGTGACATGGTCAGGCAAAGGCTCTCTTAAATTGTGTTCTTGTTATACTTTCGTAGGATGTGCCTTTGCTGGTAGGCTGATTATTAAGTGTATTTGCCTATGGGTCTCTCTCTGCATTTTCTAGACACTATTGATTTGGCAAACAATCAGAAGTAGCTGGTATAGTTCAGATGGAAAGGGGGTGAGGTTGGTGGGTATGGTTAGTAAAAATTTAGTAGCTGGTAAAATTTTGGCAGGTAGGAGGAAACTTTGCAGGGTAGTATGTATGCTAAAACATATGATCCAGCTTTTTACTACTTCATGCCAAATTAAATTCCAGAATCTGCACTTAGGGAAACATATAATCCTACGTTAAAGCCCAAGGCCCTCTCTCTCCCTCTCAAGCCTATTCTTGTACTTTCTGCAATGGCATTAAATTAAAGATGGATGATCTCTTTTGTGAACTGCATCTCTTCTAGTAAACTAAGAAGTACCGAACTCCTGAATTATTAACCTATTTCGAGTATTTCTAGCTTAGCACTGGAATCAGAAGTGATCCTGGGACTTCTGAGGTTTCTTATACATAGTAGTTGAATGATTGAGTGAATGGGTGAATGGAGTCCAGAGTGGGAGCAATCCGAGAAGCCTAGAGCGCTAGGTCTGAAAGGGGACCTGGTGATCACTCAGTACAACCTTGCATCAGTTATCTGTGACTGCATAATAGATCACTCCAAATCCTAGTGGATTAAGAGAATCATTGGCTTTTTCAAAGGCTTTGGGGGTCAGGAGTTCAGAGCAACCTGGTTGGGTGCTCCTGGCTTTGGGTCTCTTGTATGGTTGCAGTCAGATGTCACCTGGGCTATAGTCATCTGGAGGCTCGCCTGAGGCTGGAAGATCTGATTCCCAGGTGGCTCACTCACCTGGGTGGCAAGTTGGTGGCTGTGACTAGGAAGGCTCAGTTTCTCTCCACGTGGGCCTCTGCACATTGCTGCTTGGGTGTCCTCCAGCATGGCAGATGGCTTCCCCTAGAGCAAGCGATGCAAGAGAACAAGGCAGAGGCCACAATGCCTTTTATGACCTAGCTTCAGAAGTCACACACCATAACTTAGGGGAAGGAACTACACAAAGTTGTGAATACAAGGAGGCCAGGATCATTGGGACAATCTTGGATCCTGACTAACACCAACCTCTTTGCTTAAAACACAATTTTAAAATTTATCATAAAATATTTTCAGACATATAAAAATGATTAAAAAAATAAAACGGATACTTATGTACCTACTACTCAGTTCAAGAAATAAAATATTATCAATTCAGTTGACATCCCCTGTGCACTCATCCTGACTATATCTCCCTCCTCCCCTGTCCCACAGCCCTTAGGAAACTAGAATTCTGAATTTTGCATTTATCCTCCCATGCATTCTCTTACATTTCCACCACGAATTTATATATCCCTAAACAATATGTAGAGTTGTGTGGCATCTTTTCAAACTTTATGTATTGCATCATCCTGTATCATTCTTTTGCAACCTGCTCTTTCTATTCAAAGTCATACTTGTGAGATCCACCTGTACTAATCTGCATAGCTATAATTCATGTATTTTAGTGACTGGAGAGCATTCTGTTGTGTTAACACATCACAATTTGTTTATCCATTCTCCAGTTGATGAACATTCAAGTTGCCTATAGTTTTTAAATTTTTGCTATTGCACACAATGTTGTTGTGAATGTTCTTGCGTACTCTCCTTGTGCCCAGGTGCAAGAATTTTTCCAGGGTGTAAATCTACAGGTGGAATGGATAAGTCATATGATATGTGCATTTCAGATTTACTCAACGGTGTCAAATTCTCTAAAACAGTTGCGTTAATTTCTACTACTACCAGCAGGGACTGAGTTCCCCTGCTCTTTATTCTAGTATTGTCAAATTAAAAATCTCATGGAAAGCTGATGGATGTGAAACGGTATCTATTTGTGGTTTTATTTGCCTCTCCCTGACTACTCATGAGGCCGATTATATTTTCACATGCATGTCGGCCTTTTGAGTGTCTTCTTCTGAGCACTGTTTACATCTTTTGCCAATTTTTCTATTAAGTTATTTCTCTTTTTCCTGCTGATTTAAAAGAATTGTTTATAAATTCTGGATACTAATTTTTGTCAATTATATATGTTGCTAACATTTTTTTCCTGTCGAATGCTGGTCTGTTTTTAGCTTTTTGTTGTCTTTGTTGAGTAGAATTTTTAGGTTAACGTAATTACCTGTGTCAGTCTTCTCCTTTCTGGTTTGTTTCATACAGTGGGGACTGCTGGTTGTCCACTAACATCTGCATCTCCTTTCTTTTCTAGTAAAAGGGTTGTGGCTGGTTGCGCTGTGGAGGACGTCTAGAAGTGATATGTCTAACGCTTACCTCACTTGCTTCAGAGGAAGTCTTTGTTTCTCGATGTCCACTCTTTCCCCCCGCAGCAGGCCAGGATGGCAAGAACCCGAGAAGCTGGGAAGTCCGTCACTGCAGTCGGCAGAGCTGCCGTCAGGCTGGGCTCTGCTGCCCTGTGACTCTTAATCATAGCAGCTTAGCCTACTGAGGTCATCAAGATATTTTCTAGGTTTTCTTCCAAAAGTTTTGAAATCCTCTTTTTCACAGTTAGATCTTTAATCTGCTTGGCACTAACTCTTATTATGGTCACAAATTGTATAATTTTTTTTCATATGGATAACCAACAGTTCCAATTGCCAACACTTTTCTTTTTTTTTATTCCCCAGGTGAATGAAGTCCAGAAAGGTTAAGAGATTCCATCAAGGTCATACAGGTAATCAGTGAGTTCCAGGTTGCGTGAAGAGCTAGCGTTCATGGTGTGCCTCTCTGAAGCCCTATGAAAGACCAAGTTTCGTTGTTATCCTGGTTTTACCTGTGAGAAAACCAATGCCACACTGCCCAGGTGAGCATGTCGTCTCCATGCCCCGGCTTCTCCCACTGTGCCCTTTCTCTCTGTTACCATGCCATTAGAGGGAAAATTCAGCTTAATCAGATCCAACAAGTATTTATTAAGTGCTTCTGATATGCTAAAGGCATGCCAAAATGAGGAAGACACAGTGACACAGCCTCTGGTCTGAGGAGCTTACCATCTGGAAGGCAGTCACCTAAGTGTCGGAGGATGTGTGTGTGTGAATGCGTCCCACTCAGGGTATCAGGAAAATCCTCATAATATCTGAGATTCCATCGGGCAGCCTGGAGGAAGGGCTTTCTGGGGGAAAAGAACAGTTTAAACAAAAGCACACAAGCTGGAAAGCACAGGTGGGTTTAGGACACAGCTGGAAGCAGAGTTTGATTGGAGCAAGTTCAGATGAGAGGTTGTGGGAGATGGCACTAGACCGGGCCAGGCTGGATCCCCCCCAGCTGTTTCTGTGAAAGAGCAATAATGGTGACCAGAGGTGTGGGGCCTGCGGGTCACAGGAACTGCAAGAGGAAAGCTTGTGGGGGTCAGCTAAAATCATTCTTGCTTTAACTGCCTTTTAAAATGTTAGTGCAAAGTCTATATCACTGTATTCTGGCAGGGTTTCTGAACTTTGTAGAACCTCATATGAAAGGCAATTAATGAGGTTGCAAAAAAAATGTTGTTATCTTAGGATTTCTCTTCCAGAGCCTCCTTCCCCTCTTGTGGAGCTGGCCTAGTGTGTCCCTGTTTACAGCCCTGAGAGTCATGGCTCTGGGTCTCTAGTTTGATATCAATTACTTTCAGCAGGATTTATTAGCCTTCTCTGAATTTCTGCACCAACTCCTGCTTATACACTTCTTAACATGACCAGTCTTCTCCAAAAAAATTTCAAGGATGGAGACCCTGCCTTATTCATTTTTGAGTCCCTAAAGCACGGTCCCCTGTCTGGCAAAGGGCAGGTGTTGCAGACACATTTGGGGAGGAGTAAGTGGATGTTGGGAGGGAATGAATGGATGGATTCCGCAGAGCTACACAGTGGCTGTTGCCGCACAGCCGTGCACAGGACAGCCCACACAAGGGGCCCAGGTCGATGCCTGGTGCAGACTTGACGGGTGGCCAGGGAGAGTTCCTGCAACTCTGCACGAATTAGGATACAATCTCAGCTGCTGTCACAGAGACCCAGCTCACACAGAATAGAGGTTTATTACTCTTGCATGTAAGAGTCCAAGTCCATATGTGCTCAGTTCTACAGAGTTGTCAGTGACCCAGACTCAATCTATGTTGCTGCTGCCCGGAGTGCTGCCTTAACCACAGATCCCCCGTTACATCCACATACAGGCAGAAGGAAGAGGGGGAGGAGGAAGGGAAGAGCATGCTCCTTCTGTTTAAGGGCACAACTTGAAAGTTGCACATATTCTTTCTATTCACACTCCATTAGCTAGAGCCTAGTTGTGTGGCCACACCCAGCTGCAAAGGAAAATAGGAAATGTGGAGTCTATTCCAATGGCCAGTACCAAGTTAATTATCATCTTATTCTACAGAAAGGGAGACTGGAGGTTGGTGAATAACTTGCCATTCCTGCCACAGGATGCTTTCACATACTGTAGCACAGAAGTGAGACACAATGGCAGACACACGAACCTGGTGATTCACAAATAGAAAGGATTTATTGTGGACAAATGTGTCAGTGTTGATGCTGAAAGCCACAGCTTGGAATTACATGTGCACAGCACCAAAAGTAGCATTGTCTTCAAATGCAAAGAACAGTGGCACGTTCTCATGGGTTTGGTTTGGTCATTATGAATCTTCTATCTATGTCTAAGAGGAGAGGAAGTGGTCAATCAAATATGCCGCTGCATCACAACGGTAAGAGCAGCAGCAATGTGAAGGCAAGAAGCAGTGCACCAGACTTGTGTAACCGTGTGGTGGACATATCCCTTTATAAGTGATCACCCTCTCTGATCACATTTTCTACTTGAGGGGCACATCATGACCTGTATTGGTAGACACCAAATCTGTCCTCTCCTTCCTCCTGACTGAATAACTAGACTGTATTTCCCCAGTCCCCTACATGGAGGTGTGGCAGTGCGATGAAGTTCTTTTCAATGGACTCTGAGCGTTGTGCATCATTCCCAGGCTTAGATATGAAGACTGAGGCCCCCTCCAACACTCTCTTCTCCCTTTGTACCATTTGCAACATTGGCATAGAGGCCATCTAGCTTTGACCAAATAGAAAACAACGATGCCCTAGGAGGTAGCAGAGCAATAACCTGGAAGGAACATGGGTCTGTGATTGACCTCCTAGACCAGAACTGCCCCCCAGGCTGGTATGCTCATCTCTGACTGCCCATGAGAGGGAAACAAACTTCTTTGTTCTCTGTTCCACAGTATGGTCTTTTGGTTATAGCAGCCTAGCCTTTTAGCTTAACTAATACACACTACACATAGGATCTTTTTTTTTCTTTTCCCCCAAGCGTGGGACCCTGGATAGAAAGCTGTCCCTCAGGGTGGCATGCTCTAATTCCATTAGCACAGGCATGGGGTTGTTCTTCACGATGTGCATCACAGACTTATTTCTCCTTCTGTTCAGCTTTTTCAATTGCATTCTTAAAAAAAAATTCACAAAAGCAATAAAAAGTAAAATGCCTTGGAATAGGCATCTTAAAAGAAATGCACAGAATCTGTATGAGGAAAATGGTAACATTTTTTGAGGTACATAAGAGAGCTGCCTAAAGTTAGAGGCATATCACATTACAAGATTCAATTGTGAAGATGTACATTCTCTGCAAATTAATTTGTAAGTGTTAAGTCACTCTAATAAAAGTCACCATGGGATTGTTTACAGATTGTGATAACAATGACTTAACGCTATAAGAAGAAAAAAAATGGAAGACAATAACCAAGAAAATATAGAAAAATAAGAATTTGGGGGGAGGTTTTCCCTACCAAATAGTAAAACGCTATAATATACAAATCAATTTGACATTGTTTCAAGAACAGACTTACAAATTAATGGATATAAGATAGAAAATCTGATAACTGTGTACACATGCACACACATATATGTGAATTTTATACATTATAAATGTATGCTTTATATTAGTAGGAAAAGGTTGCACGGCTCAATTAATGATGATAGGATGCTAATTGGTTGGCTAAATAGAAAAAATAGTTTTATAGTTATCTCATAAACAATGACTGATTTTTTTAAGGAAACCATTTTTAAAATATAGAAAATATAGGTAAATATTTATCTGATCTTTCACTGAGAAAACAAAGGATGAAATCATTAAAAAAGTTTATAGATTTGACTACCTAAGAATTTAAAAATTTAAAAAGAACATGAATAAACTTAAAAGATAATTAACAACTGAGAACAAAATAACAACAAATAAGTAAAGAACCTTTATATATAAAGAGCTCTTCAAATCAATAAGAAAAAACTCCTCCAAAAAAGTGAACAAAGGACATGACCAGACAATTTGCAGTAGCCAATAAACATTATGAAAAACTCCACCTTCAGTAGTGATCAAGTAAATGATAATTAGAATAACAATGTAGTACTGGTCTTCATTTATCAAGTTGCCAAAGATTTTTAAAAGTTGTCACATTTAGTGGTGAAATAGAAATTCTTTTTTTTTGGTGAGATGATTGGCCCTGAGCTAACATCTGTTACCAATCTTCCTCTTTTTGCTTGAGGAAGATTGTAGCTGAGCTAACATCTGTGGTGATCTTCCTCTATTCTGTATGTGGGATGCCACCACAGCATGGCTTGATAAGCAGTGCATAGGTCCCTGCCTAGAATCCAAACGCGTGAACACTGGGCCACTGAAGGGGAGCGCAGGAAGTCAACCACTATGCTACTGGGCTGGTCCCCTGAAATAGAAATTCTTACACATACAGAGTTGTAATTTATCAGATCCTTTCTGGGCAAATTTGGCAATGTGTATCAAAAACCTTATGCATGTTTATATTCTTTGACCAGACAATTACACTTTTAGCATTAATAGCATGCTATTAATAACAGAAAAATAATCAAAATAGCCACAAAAGACATTGTTTGAATACATTAAATTTGCTCCATATGGTGGAATTTTATGCTGTCATTACAAAATTATGTTTTTGAAAAAAATGTAATGAAGTAAAGAAATGCTCACGATATACCCATAAATGAAACAAAACAGGATATACAGCGGCCTACAGGCCTTCCACACTTGGACTCTCTCCCACTCCACCCTTCACCCACTCCACTCCAGCTACCCTGGACTCCTGAATGGTCTTCCAACATGCCCAGTATTTGTGGCCTCAGGACTTTGCACATGCTCTTCCCTCTGCCCGAGACACTGCCCCAAGATAACTGCACAGCTGCTTCCCACTTTCTTCGGGGTCTGGTCGAATTTCACCGTCGCAGCCAGATCATCCCTGGCAGCTCTATAGAAAAGCAGTAACCACTCCTCAGCCCACCCACTGCCACCCCACACTTCCTGTCCCCTCCCCTCCTTTATTGTTCTCTACAGCACTACGGCAGCCTGGCACAAGGCGTATTTCACGTTTATTTATTTATTGTCTGTTTCCAGACAATATGAGGAGTGCCAGCTCCAGGAGGACAGGGAACTTGTCTGTTTTGCTCATTGCTGCATTCCCAGCACACAGTAGGCCATCCAAAAATATTTGTGAAATGAATGAATGAAATATCTAATTATATCAACTGTGTTATATGACTTTTGTAAAAAACCCTAGGTGATAGGTAGATACAGTTTAAAAGGATAGGGAAGTGGGACACAAAGTATTAACTGTGGTTATTCTTGGGTGGCTGGCTTATTGGGAATTTTGACTATTTCTTTATATTTTTCTGTGTTTTTGCAACTTTTTGCCATAAACTTGTTATAATATGAGAGAAACCAATGTGCTGTTATTATTTTAAAATTCCATAATTTGCAAAAATGACCCAATACCTGAGCTGGCCGAAGGTTCCAAAGTGTAGAACGATTCCGCTTTTTTACAAGTTTACACTTTTTCCATTTTACAAATCAGATGACTCTTGCACAGGCTGTGTTTGAAAAGCCACTGTCTCCTGGCATTGGCTTCCTTTGCCTTCCGCATTCCAACAAGCGCCTCCAGGGTGTGGAATTTCTTTGGTGGCACTTCTCAGTTTACGAAAGCAACATAGGACTCTCCAGAGCCAGTGTGCTTGGCCCAGTGCCAGCTGGGGAATTGCCAAGCCTTCCTCCTCCTCCCTCACCTCCTCCTCCTCCCAGCCCAGCCTCTTCCCTGAGTTCCTTCCTGGGACTTGCATTGCCAGGTGCCTGGAAGCCTGAAGGAGTAGCCTTTCACAGGCCCTCAGACCTCCAAGGGGAAGGGAAGGTTACTTGAGGGTAATTAGTTGAGAACTGAGGAGTTTTACTTGGGACGATTGGTTTGTTAATCCCCTTACTCTTAAATTAATCCCCTTACCTCACTGCAAGGCTCAGCTCCAGAGTCCCGCCTGCACAGGAATGGGCAGCCAGCCCTTTGAGGAAGCTGTGTCCCAGCAGCCATATTGACTGACAGGGGCCTGAGCTGTAAGATTCTTTCCTTAGAAGGAGGGTGAGCCCTGGTCCCAAGCCTTAGGGCTTCCTTTATTTGTACTCCCAGGTGTCTTTCTAGTCTGGAGTATCTCGCTGCGCAAGGTGATTGAAAGGTCACCACCCACCAGCAGGCACTACTGTGAGGCACTTCTCACAGCATTTCACTTATTTAAGAATAATTATCCAAACATAACGAGTAGCCATTCCTTGAGAACCAGAAGCACACCCACAATGACCAGTGGGTGCACAGGCCTGGGCTTGAAGGAAGGAAGTCATCACAACGTGACAGGATAATGCTCCTCCCCAGGGCACCGATTGTGGGGAGCATTTTCAAGATGAGGTGAAAGACGTTTCGTTATTACTCGTGGTGAGGAGGGCTTGTGGGCTGTGGCTGAGCCTGCAGCAGTCAGGGACAGCGCTGGCTTTGTTGGAGCAGAGATGACGATGCACTGGGTGGAGGGGGGGAGCGCCCTGTCCCAGGACTCCAGGCAGGCCTGCAGCTCCTGTGGCCTGCCCAGGGGGGCGGCTCTTCTTGCTGACCTCTTAAATATGGGTTACGAGGGTGGTAGTTGCATCTTCTTAGAATGTGCAGCAATGTGCTTGGCAGTCCTTGGTGTTTCTGAACCACAGCTGCCCTGGAAAGATCCTCAAAATGCATTCACTGTCCTAGGTCAAGCTCTATTGCTGTTTAGAAAACCTCAAACCCTCAGACTGGGCCTGTCCTCTGCACTTTCTGAACATGTTGGGCTTGCCTCTACATATCACTCACCATATCTGAATTATCTGTCCATGTGTCTGTTTCCCCTCCTAGATACCACGTCTTATTTCATATTTGTAGGTCCAGTGTCTGGCACACAGGAGGGGCTCGATCAGTATTTTATGAACCTATGTTTGGAGTCTGTCTTTGAAAGTTTATTTTAAAACATTCCAAGCAATGGTGATTTCTTGGAAAAATTTTCCTTCAGGGCAAAACTCATGGGGATGCTTCTTGGGACTGCCTATTTCTGAGTCTTCAAATGCTGAAGGGGGAGTGTCTCTAGAGCATGAGGGACACTCGTTGCTTCAGATGGGGCTCATTACAATTATTTGATACAATGATTGTCACAATGGAAATCTCTTACATGTGTCTACCATGTCACAATTTAAAGCCCTTTCAATTTTCTTATCTATTATTATGTTCTGATCTCTAAGGCATGATGAAGGGGAGGGGCATATTTTAAAGGCTTATGAAAATCGAATACCCTTTGTCATATCTGAAAGCCTTATTTTTAGAATTAAGCACCGTTTTTCATTTGTTCAACACACACTTATTGCATATCTATTATGTGCCAGGCACTGTGGGCACTGAAGATACAGAGATGAAGATTCATAATTCCTGCTCAGATTAGAAGCATTGATGCAAAGGGATAAGGACTATAATAAAGGTGCCATTAAAGGCTGTGGAAGAAATGGGCAGGAGTGCTTGATTCTGCCTGGGGAGAAGTAGGGGCGGTGTCAGACCAAGATGAGGATGATGATGATGATGATGGTATCATCAGCAATATATGGTACTTACCATGTGCCAGGCACTGTTCTGGGTGCTTGGCACATGTTAAGTAACTTAATTCTCAAAACCACCCTATGAGGTAGGGGCTCTTATTATTTCCATTTTACAGATGAGAAAATTGAGGCATGTGGAGATTAGGTAAATTGCTCAAGATTCTACCAGTAAATGGTGGAGATTATCTACTATTTCTTGGATTTCTGGATCAAAACCAGCAACAATAATACCGGCAAAGAACAGGGTCTTCTGCTACTGCCAAAACCCACTTTCCTTGGTCCCCCTCCTAAGGTGCAGCCCACTTATTTCTTGAGCCAGTCCTTGAGCTGGGCAGTACATTGAGGGCCTTCCTGTCAAGATGGTAAGGCTGGTTTGTGGCCCTGGCCCCATGTACCCAAACAACCCTCCAGGGATAAAGCGTAATGGTTAAGATACGGGATTTCAAACCAGACAACCTTGGGTTAGCTTTCTGGTCCTGTCAATTCTTAGCTCTTGACCTCTGAGCCTTGGATTCCCCACGTGTAAAATGGGAATAATTGCCATATCTATGCCTCTTTGGCTTCACACATAAGCTACTTCTTGCTCACTCCACCCCTCACACAAGATGAGGGCCCTGAACCACACAGATGCTGAAAGCGAGCCAACCTGGAAGCCTGTGGAATTCCCCCGGCGTGATTGGAGCCATTGTTCTGCTGCCTGGCAGGGAGGGGCAGCGGGCTTCGGTGCCTTCGGTAGACATCTGCCTCCGAGGTTTCCTCTGCCTCGCTGTTTGGAGACACAAGCTTTTCCTTCAGAGTCTGAAGTGAATGTCGTTGAAAGAAACAACAGTTGTGACGGGCCGAAGGGCTGGCAAGAGGACTGGAAGTGGGCTTAGCCCGGGGTTGCGTCCCTGGGGTGCCCCTCGGGGGAACCTTGGGGCCAACAGCACGCTCTCTGTTTACTCAGGACTTTCCTCACCGACCTGCTGAGGAAACAGCTTTGCAAGGAAAGGGAAAACATATGGGTTAGGCTAGGTAGTCAGTGGGCCTGATGGGGACCGAGTGGCTGCCTACAAATTGCCTCCTACTTCAGCGCCGAGGGGAGCAGAGTCCAGCGTGGGCGGAGGGCCCACTGTAGGACTCCACACCCTTCAGAGGGGCCAGCCCTGTGGCCGCCACCTCCTGGGCGCACTTGGTACCTTTTAGGGATAGCCATGAAATCTTCTAAGCCTTCCAGGCCCCTTAAGAAATTTCTGAGAGGAAGAAATTTGCATGTTTGTGATGGAACTATCTGTATCTTCACTCACTTGATTCCACCTCATGCTTGGTGGGAGGAGTTTTTTGAAGCATAATAATACATCAAAGTTATGCTGTGAAAGGTTATATTAGCAAGAGAGAGGTCTGTCTGTCTAATGAGGGCTCCACTTGGAAAAGAAGAATTCAGGTGGCTCTTTCAGAATGAAAGGCCTGCTCCTGAGGCATTGTGGCTCTGAGGCTTTGGTGATGCTGGTGATGGGGTGCGTGGACGGGTACAAGGCAGAGGGTCAAAGTAAGGACAGAGGGAACTGAGGAAGCAGGAACTTAGTCATGTTCAGAGTTTGACCCTGTAGGGTCTGCAAGGTGACTGACTGGAAGTAAACAGATGACTATCATCTTCTGGACTCTCAGCTACCTGTGATCAGCTACAAGAAACATAGATTCTTTCTGGAATTGGACTGTGTTTCAGGGGAGGGTAAAACAGCATGGTCCACCTTAATTCAGTGGCCTGATTATCTCCTATGTGCTGGTGCCATGCTTCCCGCTGAGGAGAGACGGGAGGACCTGTGGGGGCTGCAGGATTGGTGCTCTTGCCGAGAAGACCACTCCTGGAATATCGATCACAGACAGCAGTGATGGAAGGACAAGCCAGAGCCTCTTGTGGGTGGTGGTCAAGGGAGGCATCGTGGAGGAGGCAGGTCTTCTCCAGACCTTGAGAGATAGCAGGACAGAAACAGGGAATGGGACTCATGGCTGAGCCAGGGAGAAGGAGCTCACCAGGGACATAACATTCCAGAGCTGGCTTTTCAACCTGGCTAAGTAAGGTCTTTGAGGGAAAACTTGCCCCTGCCTTGAGATCCTCCTTATCACCAGGGATTACTGGCCCTTGATCAGTCAGTTGCAGGACTGGACTCAGGACTCTAGGCTACACTGAAGGGTCTGGCAAATCTGGGTTTGAGGATTCAAGGAATTCTTTGGATGCTGGGCTATTTGGCCTCCTGGCAAAGAAGTACCAATGATGCATATATACTGCATATATACTGGGAAATAAGGGAACTGAGGGAAACACTGACAGAAGCTCAGGAAGGTTTTGCTGACTGGAGAAATAAGCGTGGCACCCACAGTGAGTACAGAGCCTCTGCCCAGACCCTTCACTGGAGAAAGTTGTAGGTGGCTGCAGAGTAGGTGGGCTGCACTGGGCTGGGCTCAAGCATGTGGCTGGGCTCCGAGAGGGTCTGCTGGTGCCCAGATGGCTTCAGACCAGCTCTGACGTTCAGGTCTGCAAAATTCCTGACCCATCCTCCAGGGACTTCCACCAGATATGGCATCAGATAACCTGGATTGTTCTGTCCAGGACCAACCTTCAACCCTACTGCACCTTGCTTATCTGATCCTCCTCCCCATGGGCACATTCAGCCTCTTAGAAATGTGTTTGCTCCCCTCCTCTTTGCAACTATTTAAAAAATGTTCTCCTTTTTGTTTTCTTCTTCAAGAATTTTATAGAAAAGAAAGATCGCAGAGTGTTTGGTGCAGATAATGAGAAAAACAGGATCGGGTGGGTGGTTACAATGTCAGGGGATTTGGAAGAATTTCTTCTTTTCCCTCATCATTGCACCCAGTAGAGAAATAGTTTCAGCCATTCTAGGAAATGTGAGCAATGCAGGGGGTTTTCCGCGCCTCAGCAGCGAAGTGCATCATATACAGTACCTTACATTCACGGGAAGATTTTATACATAATCAAGAATGTCATTTAGAAACCAGGGAGAGATGTCACGGATTGATCTTAGACTGCTGCATAGCATTTGCTATGATGCCTACAGTGTAGGGGGCATCTTTTTTTTTTAAAATTTTTTATTGAGTTAATGATAGGTTACAATCTTGTGAAATTTCAGTTGTACATTAATGTTTGTCATTCGTGTTGTAGGTGCACCACTTCACCCTTTGTGCCCACCCCCCACCCCACCTTTCCCCTGGTATCCACTAAACTGTTCTCTTAGTCCACATTTTTAAATTGTAGGGGGCATCTTGATGTCAGAGCTGAGAATTCTCTGGTCTGCAGCATCCAAGGAGAAGGATCCAGAGAGGAAAGATTTTTCACAAGTTGAACAGTGGTCTCAGGATTCAGTGCTTTCTTCTGCTTTAACAAGACCATTATTGTCATATTCTCTTACACTGTAGACTTTAGAATTTACAAAATGTGCTTTTAGAATGGCATTTGATGTGAGCTCTGATAACACGATATTGCATTTCTAGGTTGTTTGTTCTCGAGATCTGAGTGTGTTTAACTCAAATTCTCTGTTAGGATCTGGGTTAAGGTTTTTCATACCTAGCATGTTCATTTTTTATTTCCAACTGGAAAAGTCTTAATAACAGAATCTTTTTTTTTTTTTGTCAAAACGAAGCCTTCTCAGTGCAAAAATTTCAGCAAAATAGCTACGTTTTCCATTGCTTCATTGTATTGAGAACAGGCGTGTCTTGATCCCACCTGTACTTTTCAAAGGTACGGCAGCTACAGTAGTTCAGGTCTTTATCATCTCTCCCTTTTACTATTTTAGTTATATAACTGCTCCCCTAACCTCCATTCTTATTTTCCCTCCTACCCAACAATTGCATGATTGTCAAACTGAACATTGAAAGCTCAGGTCTAAGAAAATTGACAAAGACGGACAAAGATGTGTCTAAGTGAGCAATCTCAGAGATGCTGTGGTGTGAATGGTGCAGCCCCTTTGAAGGGCAACGTGGTCATATCTACCAGAGTTACAAGCACAGGCACGCTTTGACCCAAAATTCCACTTCCAGGAATTTATCCTATTGATATTCTTATACGTGCAAAGATGTATGTGTGAGGATGTCAATTATGGCATTGTTTATAATGACAAGATATTGGAAACAAGCTATTGAAATGGTAGGAGCTACTGAAATGAATGATGGTAATTGCCTTTTATTTTTTAAGGAAGATTAGCTCTGAGCTAACATCTGCCACCAATCCTCCTCTTTTTTGCTAAGGAAGATTGGCTCTGAGCTAACTCCAGCGCCTGTCTTCCTCCACTTTGTATGCCTGATGCCTGCCAAATCATGGCTTGACAAGCAGTGTGTAGGTCCACACCCGGGATCTGAACTGGCAAACCCCGGGCCGCCAAAGCAGAATGTGAGAACTTAACGGCTGTACCACCGGCTGGCCCCTGAATCATGGTAATTGGATGATGGAATTTGTAAGGGCCATTTGCCAGTTGCTCCCTAGAATCCACTCCCTTTTGTCCCCTCTTAATCGTTGGTTGGGGTTGGCCCCCACTCCTGACTGAGGGCAGCCAATCAGCCTATCATATTTCCCTGGCCTCAGAACTGTTTCATGTAAGAAAAAATCTTGTCCAATCAGAATGAATCAGAATGACTACGAGGCGTAGAATAGCTGCAGCCAGGAGGGGCAGCCTGGAGCCTCCAGGAGGCCTGAGATGGACCCTGAGAGAGGAACTAGTCCAACGACGTGTGCTGGGGGATGGAGCCTACTGGGGTCAAGCTGGGTGACGTGCCGAAGCGGGGCGAATGCCCTTTTGGTTTTGGTTCTTGTTTAGCTGGTCTGAGGTGAGTCGCCTTTCACTTGCAGCCATAAGGATCCTAGGTGCTAAAGGATGCCCGGTAGCTGTGAAAGGAAGTGAGGTGCATCTACATTTGCCCATGTGGAATTCCTTGAGATACTTTGTGAAATGAAAGCGTTATACAACGAATATAGAATATACTCCCTTCTATATAAATGAAAAGCTGTGAGAATGAGTGAGTGCCTGTGCATGTGTGGATGTGTGTGATGTGTATAACAGTCTCAGCTAGTCCACGCAATGCTTTTGAACAAATTAGGAAAAGACGCTCCCTCTGGTATGTGCAGCCCCATGCCACGGAGCAGCTTGGCAAGCAAGTGTGCAATGGATTTTAACCCCTCCTTGTCTCTGTGGCTGGGGGGCTTCATGCTGTACACAATCTACACAATATGCCATGGTCCTTTGTCTATATACTTGTATATGATATTTCCGGTAGGATACATGCAAAACCAGAAAGACAGGTTGCTTCTAGGAAGGGAAGACTCGGAGTTTGGTGGTAGTAGGGTGAAAGGAGGCTTGTCCTCTGTGCTGCCCTGGGGGGGGGGGTATTTGAATTTTACTACCATCTACACAAATTACTTTTCAAAACTAGTTCATTTGAATAAACAAGTAGGAAAGCAAACAAAAACACAGGTTTGATCTCAGTTACTCCCTTGTTTCAAAAAACTTTCAACAATCCTCATGAAGAAATTCCAGCTACTTTAGCACATCATACAAAGGTTGCAGCTGGCCCCAGCCTGCCATCCTAGCCTTACCTCGGGCAGCTCGCTTGGCCTCTCTGCCTTTGCAGCTGCTGTCCTCTCTGCTCTTCCCTGTGTCCCACCTGGGGGACTGCCGTCATCCTCTGGGGCCCTTGTTCCTGGGTGTGCCCACAGTCCTTGGTGCCTTTCCCTTTCTTGCTACCTACCACATTTTATTGCAATTGTTTGTTTATTCCTACGCCACCTGCTTTCTGTGAGTGAGCTCTTTGACGGACCTGTGTCCCTGGACTTAGGACAGTTGGTGCTTGTGACACGATGGGAAGAGGCATCTCATAGCTGTTCGCTGAACAAATGGAGGTAGGTTCAGATTCCAGCTGTCCTCTTACTAAATGGTTCAATCCCTTTCAGATTTCTTTTCTCTAGTGCCTACAAATTCTTATCTGCTCTTTGTGTCTCTGCCCGGTAGCAATTAGCCAGGTTGTAGCAGAGCTCGAGTTTCCAGCCCTCACCAGATTGCATTTCCTCACTCTCAGCAGCTCAGGGCAGTCCTCTTTCACATCACCAAGGACGGGTCTAGATTTACGGCAGGTCCAACGACCTGCTCTTTGTCTGCCCCGACACACACAGTCTGTCATGAAGTGTTCACCCAGTTTATAAAATTGGAAAAGCTGGGGAGAAGAGAAGAGAGAGAAGAGCATTTGTAAAAATACAGTCAGTCACTTGGGTGTCTGTCCCACCCAGCAGTCTGCCCCCTCAGTAAGCCCCTCAACCTGGAGACTTGTATAGGAGCTACACCCCTGGAGACATCATTCCTGTTAAGTAATCACCAAGCCCAGGACAAATCTGCCATCTGCACATAACATCAGCGAGGCAGAATCTTTCCAGGAGAGAGAGGCAATGGTGCACCCCTCATTCATACCGAGAAGCTGGCTGGGCTTGCTCAGGGAGGAACTGACCCATTGCCCGGCCTGCCGCTGCTGGGGCATCGTGGGTGCTCAGGAAAGACCTGGCTGGCTGTTGACTGGCTAATGATGCATAAGAAAAATGATGAGCCGTCAAACCCATTTCTGGTTTTCACCTTCAAGAGCAGCGATTGGTTGAGGGTGCTAGGTGTTGGTCTGGAGAAAACGCGGTGTCCAAGGTTCAGGGCTGTTGCTAGCCTATATAGTGCCTTTGTATGAATCAGAAAAAAATGTCCCCTCTGGGCTGACACAGCCTCACACTAGGGCACAAGGCTTGCAAGTCGGAGCTTCCTCTGCTCCAAGAGTGTTCAGTACTCCGGGTTGGCGTGGCCCCATGCCAGGCACCTAGATGTCAGCTCCCACTTGCCTTCCCAGCTGGGAGCCATTATGCAGCACTTGAATTGTACAACTGTACTCACGGCCCAGCAGATGTAGCTTTGGGGGCATTTAGAAAGGAGAGATGAGAGAAAACCAAATTGATAACTGATGGTTCTACCATTATTTTGGGTTGTTTTTCTCAAAGTGTGGAACTCCCTTTCAGAATCACCTGAGATCCTTGACAAGAATGTGTATTCCTGGGACCCACCTCAGGACAACTGAATTAGACTCCCTGAAGGGTGGAGCCCAGCAATTCCGACTTTTAACCAGCCCCCTCGATGATTCTAATGCCCACTAAAGCCTACGAACTGCTGGTTCAGCAACTCTTCCTTCAGAAGCCCTTGGGATCTGCATATTTGGGAATCTGGAACTACCTGATGGGACAGAGCAAAAATAGACCAAGCGTTCTCTGAGCTCTGCCGCGTCACCTCCTCGTGCGTCCTTGAGGTGTTCCTGAAGGCTGCTTCTCTGGGGTTTGGGGCTGATGTCATTGTTTTTCCTGGCACCACTGCTTTGCTGGTTCTAAAAAGCACTTTTAAAAGTATCAGCTTTTAGGATAAAAACTCTAGGAATCTTGAAACAAAATGTGGGTACAACTCAGATTAACTCCACACTTGTCCTTCCCCAACAGCCTCAAGCCCCTTCCTGCCTGGTCCTGAGGTAGAGAATGTTTCCGGCTGATCCATTTCAAGGAAGTCTCCTGGAGATGCTGTGTTTCCATCTTACATGAAGGTTAATTACACTATGCTAAATTCCAAGGGGCTGATCAGTTTGCTTTGTGGAACTGATATTTCTGTCATTTTGAATAATTTTTGAAACGTGAATGTGATTGGCCTGTATTTGGCCGCCCTTTTTATTTAGAGAGTTTCCCTGGAATAGAAGTTTAGCTTCATCCACATGTGCTCATTTACACCATATATTACAGACACCCATTGCTCTGGGCCACAGGGCAGCGCTCACACCCTCTGCCTCCCTCCCTTGGGGGATGAAGTCACTCATAGACATGGTTCACTGCTATAGACGGAATGATTGTGTCCTCTCAAAATTCATATGTTAAATCCTGACCCCCAATGCGATGGTACTTGGAAGTGAGGTCTCTGGGAGGTGATTAGTTCATAAGGGCAAAGCCCTCAGGGAAGGGATTAGTGCCCTTGTAAAGGAGACCCCAGAGAGCTCCCTTGCCCCTTCTGCCATGTGAAGACAGAATGAGAAGATAGCTGTCTATGAACCAGGAAGTAAGCTGTCACCAAACCCCGAGTCTCCTGGCATCTTAATCTTGGACTTTCCAGCCTCAGGAACTGTGGGAAAGAAATGCTTGTGTAAGCCCCCCAGTGTATGGTAATTGTTATAGCCGCCCGAATGGACTAAGACATTCACATTGTTGCCCTTGTGCCAAGCAGAGTGCAGGATACATTAGTGCAAGAGGGTGAGCCTGTGCCCTGTGTCAAGGAGTTTAATCTAAACCCCCATTCTCCAATGCAGTCGCCCCCAGCCACATGTGACTATTGAACACTTGAAATGTCTAAATGGAGATGTGCTGTAAGCGTAAAATATATATCAGATTTCAAAGACTTTGTAGGAAGAAAAAGCGTGTAAAATATCTCATTAACAATTGTTTTATATTGACTACATGTTGAAATCAGAATGTTTTGGATATATTAGGTTAAATAAAATATACTATTAAAATTAATTTCACCCGTTTGCTTTTACTTTTTTTAATGAGGCTGCTCGAAAATTAAAAATTGCATATAAAGCTCGCCTGATGTTATTATTGAACAGCCCTGCTCTAGAGCATGAGAAAGACAAGTAATTGATGATCATTGGGCAATGCGATTACTGTTGGGACAGGGGAAGGAGAGGGCAGCAGGGAGCAGTTTGAAAGAGCCCTGGCTCAGCCTTGGGAGCTAGGGAAAGTCTTCCAGGAGGAGGTGGTATCTAATTGAGACCCAAAAGCCAAGTAGGAGTGAGGTGCGGAGTGAGGGTGAGGGGTGTTGGAGGGGATGAGGTTGAGGTACGCTTGGCGAGCTGTAAGCAGCTCAGTTTAGCGATAGCTGAGTGTAGGGGGAAGTGGGGAGAAGTAGGCTGGAGACGGAGGGAGGGGTTGGGATGCGGGACTCAGCTTCTTTCTGCAAGGGAGAGCTGTGACCTCTTTTTCCCGGAAATGGAGCTGGAGGTGTTCGAGGTGAAGGAGTATTTGGTTTCCTATCCACCTGGGGTGAGCAGTAGAGTGGGAAGGAGATGCTCAGCAGTATTGGGGGTAGGAGAAAAGTGTTTAAAGTTTTTCCCCTTTTGCCGAGTGTGGAACTAATGAGTTAGAGCAATTCTTACCAATGAGATTATTTATATGAAAGTGCTTTGTAAATGTAACACCCTTGTATAACTTTTAGCTTATTATGCTTAATTGAACTTTGATCTTACTATAAGGATATTGAAATTATAGGTGGGAGGAGGGCAAAATAGTTAAAGGGGCACATGTACAGTGAGGGGTAAAACTAGACTATTGGTGGTGAATGCAACGCAATCTAGACAGAAACTGAAATATAATAATGTACACCTGAAATTTACACAGTTATAAACCAATATGACCTCAATAAAATAATTAAAAAGCAAAAAAAAAAAAAAAGAATATTGAAAGTATAAATTCTATCTTTGGGAAAGTTGGAATGTTTGCTTCAGATTTTAGCCTATTTTATTTTTAGAGGAAGTGATTTTCAATAATAGCAATCTGAATAAGGAGAATTATAATAATAATCCTTTGCAAAGCAAAAGAATCCAGAGAGCGTAACAGTTCTGACACTGAAGGTTCAGAATTTTCTAGGAATGGTGCGGCCCAGGTCATAAACCAAGGATACGGCACCTTTTTACCTTCTTGCAGGGTACAATGCCTCCAGAAGTTAAAGGCCAAAGATTTATACATAAAAGAACGATCAGCATCGCTCTGTTCTTGCACAGGGCTTCTTTACTCAGACAGCTATTGTCATCAGAATTCCAACAGAGCAGCAAACTAAACGCTTAGCGTGGGATGTTCAGGAAGTTTCACTTCTGTGTGTGGTTTGGCTTCGCTCTTCACACACAGTAAAATTGTTAGCATCTGAGAGTACACGTATCTGGAAGCGGTTAGTTTGCACATTGCTTTCTTTGCCTCGGGGTTTCTCTAGGGATGGGGAAAGGCAGAATTTATCCCGAGCAAACAATTTCCCACAGATAAATGTCCTTTGACTCTTGGAAGGCTCAGAATTGGATTACTTCCTCCTAAGAAAAGAGATTCTCCAAGGAAAGGGGATGATTTTGGATTTGTTGCTTCATTCTTCTCATTTATCAAGCACCTACTATGTGCCAGGGACTTTCCTAGTCACTGAGAATAGAAGAATAAAAAAGAATCCCTTGGATTGAACTCACAATCAGGTCAGAGAGACAGACAGACAGTATAGTTAATAAGGCAGCTGCAATGTGGTTTAACGTTACAGTAAAGTAACATTACTTTACTATAGGTACACAAAGCTAGGAAGCCTCAAGGGAGGAAGGAGTTCAAGTTCTGTCTGGATGAGAGTAGAAGGGGCAGGATAGCCTTCACCTAGGAGGTGAGATTGAAGCTGAGCCTTGAAGCATGAGCAGGGGACAGTACAGCAGATAAGAAGCTCATTCTGGGTGGTATGAGAGCACTGGCTTGCTGGGGGGTTGTGGGCTGGTGAGTAAGATACAGGAAGGAGAAAGTATTGCCATAGGACAGGGAGGTACAGGAAGAACCTGGTATGGCACCCAGAGGGGTGTGGACTTCTTCCAGGAGAGTTTTCAGTTGGAGACTGATAGGATCTAGTCTGTTTTAGAAACAGCAGCAGTGGTGAAGCCTAGATTGGAGGAGGAAGGAGTGTTCACCAGCCTAGAGTCCGGTGAGTTGGAAAATTACCAGCATCTGCAATTCCTTTTCTTCTCTCTGGAAAATGTCCAGCCAGCCCCTTGGACCACCAGGCAAAGGCAGCATTGTCTTAGAGCAGAAGAAGCCTCCGCTCCTTACTCAGGGAGCCCACCGGGCATCGGTCATGGGGATTCAGACAAATCACCACTTCCTGCTCATGATGGATTCCTCCCTTGGCCACCTTAGAAAGAGCCTGAGTCACCAAGTGGGGATGGCTCAGTGAGTCTCAGTGTCCAGCCTACTCTGGCAGGGATTGACTGGCGGGTGATTGGAGGGCCTGGCTTTTGTCTGGTGCCTGTGTTTCTAGGGCAGACTGGGAGGCTGGACTCTCTACTGTGTGATGCTGGGCCTGCAGGACCACTGCAGAGTGGCAGGAACCTTGGTGAAAATGTGAAATTTCCGTTGGCCGCCTGCCACTGTTCCCGCTGCACACTGACACTCCACCCTGAGGCAGGATGCCCTGCCCTGTGGAGCCTTTGGAAGTGATAAATACATTTGTTTTTGAATTAGAACCTTTCCTGGCACAGGGGGAAATGCATCTGTGGCCCGCCTGGCCTCTCTGCTCCCCATGCCTCTGCACAGCCTGCTTTCTGGCACAATCTGGAGCCAGTGGGTAATGATTATACTGGCTTGCAGGAGCCCAAGCCTCCAAGGACAGGGGCGCTGAGATGAAGGGCCCTCAGAGAGCTTATCAACATCAAAGGTACCCTAATCACGCCACTCCAGGTAATCAAAGCCCAGCCTGGCCCTGCCCCTCAGTTCCCTTATTATGGCAATTTGCTGTGCTTATCTCAACCCTGTGGGTGGCAGGAGGTCAGATCACCCCCGATGCACTCCAAGGATGGAGGCTGGCACTTACCCAGGTGGGGAAGCAGCATTTATTTCACTCTTTACCTGCTTGGCAGACTTGAGCAATTGGGTGCATTTTTTAAATGCTCCAGAGGCTTCCGTGGACTCCAAACCCGAAGTGCAGCCCTGATACGAGAACTGCCCTTGGCAGGAGCAGGCTGGCCAGGAAAGAAGGGCCGGGTGAAGTAGGGGCGGGGCATCTCGGGCTGCTCCGCAGGGCAGCTGGCCCGCGCATCGTGAACGTCCTCGTGCAACACACCGGTAGACAGATACCTGCTGGGCACCTATTTGTGCCAGGCGCTGTGCTTACTGTGTGAGCAAGAAACTGTCGTTTTCATTCAAGCTGCACTGTCTGGCAACAACCAGGAATTCCTTTGGATAGCCAGTTCTCTTTGGTTGATACGTTTTGGCTAATTTCTTAGGAGGGAGAAATTAAGGTATTGAAAATCATTTTGCTCTTCGTTGTTCCAGGCTGGTAAGATATGTTATCCTTGGATAAAAAACAAAACCCAAAAGTCTACCCTTAGTTTTCTAAGTCATGGTTGTTCTGTTTAAGCATTACTTAAAAAGGACCTGAGGACTACGGATTTGCTGACTCAACAAACAGTCTAACATTGCAGTTAAGAACATCCGGTCTGAAGACACACCCACTAGGTCAGACCCTCCCAAAGCTGTGTGACCCTGGGCAAGTTACTCATCTTCTTAAGCTCAGTTTCTTCACCTGTAAAGGGGAGACATGAGTATTATCTACCTCCTAAGGCCGTAGTGAGGATTAAAAGGAAACCCAGGTAAAGGTACTGAATAAATATTCAGTAATATTGTTAAATGCCTATGCTGTGGCAGGAGTAGATAGTGAAATATGGCCCATGTCTACAGGAGTTCCAAGGTAAGTGGGCGAAGATACTGACACATGCTCTAAGTGTGGAAATACAGGCATGTATAAAGTGCTATTGAACTTGGGAGTATTCACTGGATAATTAGGGAAGACTTCATGGAAGAGGTAACCTTTAGCTAAGCATCGAAGGATGATTAGGAGTCCACCAGGTAGACAAAGATGGGGAAGAACATTCTGGAAAGTGCCATCAGCTTGTACAAAGAGGGGAGAAAGAGCATGGTCTGATCAGAGAACCATAGGAGTTATTAAAAGATAAAATTTTTAAAAGAAGAAAATCATGACTCACATAGAATTATAAACTGAGCATCTGTCAAAGATTTTATTTAACTCATTAATTAATTGGGAAATCAGTGAGTTACAAATGGTTCAAAGGAGAATTTAAAGAACATTCACAAGTAAGTGATCAGAAATGCTGAGAAGAATTTACAAATAGATGCAAAACTGGTCAGTATCCACAGGGAAATAATCTTCTGTATCTCCAGGGACACAATTTGCTCTTCTATCGTCAGGAGTCATTGCATCACTTTCACCAGTGTACAATTTGTAGAAATAAAATATAGAAGAGTTTACAACTTACAGAAATAAAAGAGCTCAAAACCAAGGAAAGATGAAGGGAACCCAAGAGGATAGCACACTCAGTAATCTTTTTCTGGCCCATTTCAAAAATTTTCACAATTTTTTCTGACAGAGTGGGTTAAGTTTTACTGGAGAACCAGAGGGGAGGTTGGGAAGTAGAAGAGAGGGAGATGGGGCCTGAAGTGTAGGCATGGACCAAAACACAAAGAGCCTAGGCCATCATGCAGGGCAGTCTGAATTTTACTCTGCAGCCCACAGTGTGAAGGATGGATTGTGGTTGACTGAGGACACCGGGGGGAGAAGTGAGGAGGTCCCGAACCACGGAGGCCAGAATGGAGATGGAAGCATGTGATTAAACTGGGGACGAAACGAAGGGACATCTGTGGGGACTCAGGTTTCAGGAGGTCAGAGGGATGTGATGAAGTAACCTGAAGGGGCTTTGAGGGCAGAGCTCCTCTGTATGTACACCCAAGGGTGATGTTTTCTCGGGAGGCCTTCATTGCATCAGTTGGAAATGTGGACGTTTGCCTCTGAACTGACTTCTCAGTTAAAGAGAAGAAGATTCCAAACAGCTTTCTTGGGGAAGAACGCACACCTTGAGTTTTCTCTTTGCATTTTCTAAATACTCTGATTCCCAAGATCTACTTAGGAAAAGACTTATAAATCAACTCCTCTCTCTAACCCATTTGGATCCCTTGATTCCGTCATGGAAGTGGATGTTCACTTTGCTGGTTTCTCTCTTCTACTTCCTACCTGCTCCTCTGGCCCTGCCCCCATCCATTCTCCATCCTTTTCTGCCCTGTCCCAGGGGAAGGTTGACTTCCCCGAACAGTATCACCTGGCTCTCTTGTCCTCTGCCTTCTGGTTGGGTTTGCTGCCTGGAGAGTGAGATGAGAGAGAAGTTGGAGTATTTATTTCTCTGTTTGCCTCTTGCTTTGGTGCACTTCTGGCACTGCTCTGTCCCTCCATGACAACAGCCATTCCTGGGCTTCACCTCTCAAACTGGCTCTCGGACACCTTCTCCTCCCTATGCCTCTCCAGGCCTAGGAGTGTGTTATGGGTTGAATTGTGCCCTTTCATCCAGTTCCTATGTTGAAATCCCAGTATCTCAGAGTAAACTTACTTGGAATAGGGTCGTTGCAGGTATAATTAGTTAAGTTGAGATGAGGTCATACTGGAGTAGGGCAGCCCCCAAATCCAATATGGTTGGCATCCTTATAAAAAGGGGAAATTTCCACACAGACGTGCACACAGGGAGAATGCCATGTGAAGATTGGAGTTATGCTGCCACAAGCCAAGGAACTACCAGAATCTAGGAGAGGGACCTGGAACAGATTCTTCCCTAGAACCTTCAAAGGGAGCATGGCCCTGCTGACACCTTGATTAAGTCTTCCGGACTCCGGAACCGTGAGCCAATAAATTGCTGTTGGTTAAGCCACCCAGTCTGAGGTAAGTTGTTATGGCAGCAAAGGAATACAGGGTAGTAGCAGCTTGGAAGTAATATTGTACACAGCTACTCCTGTAAACGGCATCGTGCCAGAGGAAAAGGAAACACACGCACAACTTCCTTGGTGTTTTACATGGCACCCAAACTCTTGAATGTTAATGCCTACCATCTGGGTGACTTGCTTGGCATTCCTCATGCCTCCATCTCCATATTGGGATAACATCCATGTAGGGGTCTTCACCTCAAACTCCAGGAAAAGCAATATTAGACCTAAAAAGACACATTTGTTTGTGTCAAGCCTTAGTGGAGCAGAGGGTTTGTTGTGTGCTGTGGAGTGCTGCATCCCGTCTGCCACTACAAGTGGGAAACAAATATCTCTTTATCCCAGCAGCCCTTTCCTCTCTTCTTCATGCGAGTCTTGGAACAAAGGTTAGCCTGTATTCTTTGGCTGGGTTTCCAGATTTCTCCTCTTACCAGCACAATGAAAAGATCTCTTCTTAGCCCAGTAGTCTTATTTATTTTCTCCAGTCAAGACAAGACACATCACCAGTTATTATCAGGGGTGATAAAGTAACACTTAAGCAAGGTCATACGGATGGCAGATGTCCATACGCTTAATTTCCTCAGACTTGAATTACTAGCATCTCTTCCTTTAAATGTGAGAGGCACTCATGTATTTAAAAGCCTGTTTGATTTATCCCTTCTAGAACGTTCTCTTCACAGAATGTTGTGCCAAACAGGTGGATCTGTGGCGATTTGAGAATCCTCACAGCAATGCAATAATAAAGTTTGCAATAGTAAATTTCTTCCATATTGTTACTTAATCTTTTCCAGTAGTTTTCAAAGTAGTTCTAGCATAAAAACTCTCTGGCCTATCAGAGTAGTGTTGATCCTGCCCCAATTTACCAACTACCTTTTCCCTGGCCAGGCTTTCCATGATAGATAAATAGTAAACAATATATATTTTTTATTTTAATATTTTTACATTTTTTTCATGATTCTGTTTTGTGATTCTGTTTCTGTTTTGGGGAGTGTGATAAATCTGCTTTTAAAAAAGCACAGGTGATGTGTAGATTTGACAAACCTTTTTGAAGGTGGAATAATGAAAAAGGGTAGAAAAGTCTGGAGTTTGAAAATGCAAATGATTCTTTACTCAGCAAATAGATCCGGTCCTTCCCAAACAAAGATTTCAGTGCAATTCTAGTAAAAGTGGCATAGAAAGAGAAGTCAGAGCCTTCTTCCCCTTGTCCAGCCCTAATGGATCTTGTGGCCTGAACATGTGGGTCAGTTGTCATGGTTGTGGCTGAGCTGCTCTGGCTAAACCCAGCGTCTCGCAGGTACGCTTACAGCTCTGCCCACCCTCTGCTGGGTGCACCATCAGGGGTCCCTCCGCAGATCCAGGAGGGAGGGAGACTGGGAAAGGACTTCCTCTTCTGTGAAGACAGAGCCTTCTCGGGAAGCTGAGGCTGGTCTCCTGGTGACTCCTGAATTAACCGAGCCTGACCCCCTAGAGAGCAGTCGGCCACACCAGGCTCTTGTAGGACTGTCACATATTCACATGGTATATTGGTCCCTAAGGCCACTGTCACAAATTACCACAAACTTGACAACAGATATTTATTCTCTCACAGTTCTAGAGGCCAGAAGTCTGAAATCCAGGTGCTGTCAGGGTTGGTTCCTTCCGGAGCTCTAAGGTAGAAACCACCCCTTGCCTCTTTCATAACTTCTGGTGTTTACTGGTAAGCCTTGGTCTTCCTTGGCCTGTAGATGCATTCCGGTTCCAATCTCTGCCTTTGCCTTCTCATGGCCTTCTCTTTTGTATGTCTGTCCAAATTTCCCTCTTCTTATAATGACAACAGTCATTGGATTAGGACCCACCCTAATCCAGTGTGACCTCACTTTAGTTTGATTACATCTGCAAAGATCCTATTTCCAGATAAGGTCGTATTCATAGGTATCGGGGTTAGGACATCAACTTACGTTTTTGGGGGACACAGTCCTACCCAGTATACACAGTAACTAGAAGCCACAGCATCTTAGAATTGAAGAATGATGCTCAGGCATTCCAGACCTGGCCAAGAGTCAAACCCTGGCTCTCCGCTTTCCCGTGTTAGGTGTTGATTGCACTCAGTCTCTGCTTCCTTATCAGCAGGCTGAGAGGATAATAGCAGTGCCCACCCTAGGCGTCTGTATGAGGATTAAGTGGGATAAGCCGTGTGAAACACAGTGCCTGGCACAGAGCAAGCCCCAATAAATGTTATGTAACCTTACATAGCCTCCATATATGTCCAGTCAGCCTCCCATAAACTAGTAAGTGCCACACAGGATGCTTGACAATAAAATATAACACCTTCATGCTGGTCTGGAAAACACAAGTGAGCTTTGGGGATCAAGAATATGTGCTTATGTATGGTTATATTTTGATTTGAAAGAATGACCTTTTTGATGGTTAAACACTGTGGTTTCTTATATAAGCTGTCAGAATAATATCCTCTGTTTGAACAAGGCCTCTCAGTTTTCCAAGTGTTTTCGTTTGATTCACCCACAAATCCTGAGACTGGCAGAGTAGGCATTGATAATCCTGTTTTATAGATAAGGAAACTGAGACAGGGTTAAGAGATTTGCTTTAGATGAGCCAGGGCAACAGAGATGGCTGGCTGCCCACCCAATTTGTACTCTCTCCTTTTCCTTGGTAACAAGACCCCTGTTTTGTTCAGATAGTGATATGGCCAGTTACAAAAGAACATTCCCAGACTTGTTTGCTAAGAGGGCTGACCAGTGACGTGTAAGCAGCAGTGGAGGGCGGGGCAGCTTCCACGACAACCCTTTAAAGGAGGCCAATGCATCTGGCAGGGGCCCTTTTGCAACCAGCCCACCACTGCCACCCAGGGAGTGTGTGTGTGTGTGTGTGTGTTCTTTTTCTTCTAAACCATTTGAAGTCCCTAATCAGGAATCCACATCCCAGGGCGTGGTAGGTACATTTGGAGGGTCCTTCTCAGGAGTCTCCTCTCCAAATGTGACAGAAGACCACCACCTGCATCTTGATTAGAGGATCTGTCAATTAGCACAAAGATTTTCATGGATGACATGTGCATTGGCTAGAAATACTGCAAAGGCACCTGTACCCTCACATTAACATGGTATGAGAGCGAGTCCTCCAGCTTACCGGCCCCTTGGAGAGGCGCTGGTATGGGGGCTTTCTTGAGTTTTGTGTGCTAAGGCCGACCGGAGGATTAACGCAACTGGAAGTTGAACTGATTGTGCTGTTGGAGTGCTGTCACGTCTACCTTCCTCGAGTGAACTTTCTATGCAAGATGTTGGCAGATGCTATTTCTCTGAGCATACATGAGTAGATGGTATGACATTTTTGTGCCTGCTTGTTTGTGAATGTATGCATGGCAGAATTCTGAATGAGAACTGCCGTCATCTTCACACACCTCCTCAGAGGGATGTAGCTGGGGAGGGGAGCTATAGCTCTCACACACCTCTAATGGGTGGTGATTGCCATTATCCATCGAAAAAGACCCCAATGAATGTAAACGGCCAAATTGACTTAGGTCAGTTGTCAACACCTGGACAGTCAAGTTTGAACTAATGGCTGTCCCACTGGTTGTGGTTTCTTGGAGATGAGGGAGACATGGGCCCAAGCAGTGGCAGTCAGATCCTTTCTCTTGTGACTTTGGAATTAAGATGGAAAAACACTGGTCTCACAAGGAGAACTGATCAGTGGTTGCCAGGGGAAAGGAGGTGGGGGAGGGCACAAAGGGTGAAGTGGTGTACCCACAGCATGACTAAGAATAATGTACAACTGAAATTTCACAAGGTTGTAAACAATCATAATCTTAATAAAAAAGAATACTGGTCTCAGGCTCTACTTATTGCTAAAATTGAGGGAATACAAACTCAGGCATGGTGGGGTGGCTGTGAGGATGGACAGGGAAGAAAGGAGGTCTCCAAGAGAAAGGGAGGGACACACACATGCACAGAGGCAGGGATAAGGGACCACCTGGCCCCACAGAGTGAGGACAGGAGAGAGCAAGACAGCAGGAAGCTTCCTTAGTTCCCACTGGCTTGCTAGTTCTGAGTTTCAGTTCCTTGGGAATGTCTGACTGATCTTCCTGCCCAGAGGTTCCAGGATATGCCCCTGGATCCTTATAATAAATTACTCCTTACTATTGTTTACATGAGTGCTTTCTGTTACCTTAACCAAAAGAACCCTGATGCTGCAATGTACACTGTATTAAAACCTCCTTAAAAGGTTTGCATATCTGTAGACTCTGTTAATATCCATTCCTCCCAACGCCATTAACATACAGTTTGATAAAACACACACACACACACACACACACACTGCACTCATATGCTGTTTTACTACCAGATTGCAACTCCTCACATATAAAGCAACTTGTTTATTTCACAGACTCCACAATACATTTGACTAGGTTTTAAGCAGGCTGAATAAATCAATGAATAGAAAAAGCACAGCTGAACTTTTCTTTAAGGTGAGTCTGTCTTTTTTTTTTATTGAAGTATAGTTGACATACGATATTGTATTGGTTTTGAATCCCCCTTCTTATAACTAAATTAAGTTCAAGGACAAGCTTGCAACACACCTCATTGCACAGCTCTTGGGCTGATTCCAGTCCTTTACCACTTGAAGCACAAGAAAAAGAGTCATGTGTTAGGAACGATTCCATTCATTTAGTCAGCTCTTCACTCCGCAGGCATTTCTTAGCCTCTCATGTGCTCTGCTCTGCGCCAGATGCAGTGAATCCAAAGGTGAGTGAGATTCAGTCCCAGCGTTAACCACACCCGTGGCGATCGCTGGAATCTAAAGGGCTCCCTTCATCTCTCAATGAGATTTTCTGGTTTCCCAATTTTCCCATGCCACTCTCATTCCACTGCTACAGATTCTGTACCTCCAGTTTCTCTTTCTTTCTAGAAGTTTTATTTTATTTTTTTGGTCTGTCTGCAATCAGGGAATGATAACTCTCTCTTACTTAGGATTCTTTCCCCAAACATGTCACCCATCAGGAAGTGGTATAATCTCCAACAGACCAGACACACTCTCACCTTGGGACCCTCACCCTGGCTGTTCCCTCTGCTGGGAAAGCTCTTGCTCTGTTGTCTCCCTGGCTCGTTCCCTCACGCCCGTCAAGCCTTCAACGTTGTCCTCTCCTGACCACTCTGCTCAGCACTCCTGATTCCTTCACCCTGCACGTTTTCCCCTACAGCACTTATCCGCTTCCAACGTGCAGTATAATTTACTTATTTTTTTTAATGCTACTTGCTAGAATGTAAGCTCCCCATAGGCAGGGGCCTTTGTTTTGCTCACACTGTATCCCAAGGGCCTAGAATAGTGCCTGGCAGACAGCAGGCCCGCAATGAACATTTGAAGAGTGAATGGTGATGTGGGGCAAGCCCATCTGGGGGAGACACAAAGTCAAACAACTGGAATCTACTTGAAGCCTGGTGTACGGATCTGAACTCACTCAGGTGATGCTAATAAAGGTGGCACTAAGATTAGAGAGCACAGAGTTTAGTTGGAGCTAATTTTGTCACAGTAAAGACTCTCCAGGTACACAAAACAGTCAGCATCCATGGGCAGAAAGCATGCATACTGATGACATGCTTTATGAGAGAGTAAATTGAGGGAAATATTGATGGAGAGCGGTTTTGATTGTGTATTATATTAGGGTATGTACTTCATCATCTAATATTTAAGGGCCCAGCTTTCTTTCCTCTTGATGTAATTAGCTATTAGTGTTTCTGTTAAGCATTATTGCTGTTAAAAGAACAGCATTTAAAAAGAAAAGGGAAAGCTGGGCTACGATGGAGAGGACGTGGAAGATTCGGTTGTGATGAGGACATGAGATACTTACTGAACACCTGTTCTGGGCAATGTGGCAGAGTGGAGGGTGTTGACACTGAGTTGGGAGGTCCAGGTTAAGTTTTGGGCTCTTCCTTAGAGTCCTTGGGTAAGTGATTTCATCTTGTTTGGTCTTGCCAAAATCATCTGTAAAAGAGGGGGATTGGACCAGATAAATTAAGGTCTCTTGCAGCTCCTTGGGGCTGTGATGTGGGATGTGCTGGGCAGTGTGCTGTATTCTGTGGCTGACAGAAGAATGCAGTGAATCCCAAATCCTCATGGGGGGCAATATTCAGCAGGTAAATATACATCAAATCTTACTTAGCTTACAAAGAGGCAAAATACTATAGGAAACCATTTCACGTTCTTGAAAGATTGTTGACTTACAATTTGTCAGGAAGTATCAGGCCAGTTTAAGTTGGACACTGAGAAGTTCAACTTAGTAAAGAAAGACCATTGAAAATACAGGTAAACTAAGGACACAAAGAGAGACAGAATATCCGCTCCTGCAATGGACTGAATGTTTGTGTCCTCCCCAAACTCATACATCGAAATCCTAACCCCCAGTGTGATGGTGTGTGAGTGGAGCCTTCGAGAGCTAACTGGGTCATGAGAGTGGAGCCCTCATAAATAGGATTAGTGCTTATAAAAGAGGCCCATGAAAGCCCGCCCTCCCTCTCCTTTCCTCCACGTCTTCCTCCAGGACATAACAAGAAGTCTGCAACCTGGAGAGAGTCCTCATCAGAACCAGACCATGCCGGCACCCTGATCTCACACCTCCAGCCTCAGAACTGTGAGAAAGAAACGTCTATTGTTTATGGGCCACCTAGTCTACGACACTTTATTACAGCAGCCCAAAGGGACCAAGACCCCTCCTCTCAGTTATGGACCTTGGTTTTCTTTACTTCTATATTCCTAAATACAACCAAGTAGAACTCCTTTTTTTTTCTGTTTGTTCCCCAAATCACCACATTTAACTTTTCAAACTAAAGAATCACCCATCTAATGAAAAATCTGGATTTCACATGGAAGGTGAAACATAATAAAGGAAGAATTAGGTCACAGGGCACCAGGCAAGTGCCCTGCCCCCCACCCAGAGGGTCAAGGAGACCTTTTTGTAGAACTTATCTGAAAAATGGGGGTGCTGTATGCCTACCCACTTGGTTATTATTATGAATATTATCTTTAACACAATAAGCAATTTAATTTAATTCTGTGTTAATGATAATTTAACAATTTACAAAAAAATTTTTAATACACAGAAGCCCTCCCCATCCTCAATTTTTACATGAGGAAATGAGGCCCAGGGAGGCGAATCAGTTAACCCAAGGTAACACATCCGGGACACGGCAGATCCAAGGTCAGAGTCTTTTCTACCTTAATAAGCCCAGGAACCCCCCGGGCCCTGTGGACTACAGGCAAGCAGAGCAAATGTGAAATCTAAATAGCAGGAAAGGGCTTTTGGTTAAACATGGCAGACTGAAGACTTTCTCCTCCCAAATGCCAACTAAAAATTCCAGTAAAGGAATAAAAAAATGTTATAAATGCATAAAAACAGATGCCCTGGAAGGCACAGATTTTGAAATGACTTCAGTTCTGGCAGATGGAAAGCACGTGGAGAGGGTGACTGTCTTAGCCTGCAGGGGGGCATCCAATGAGGAGTGAGCTGCGCCCCCTGCACCCCCCACAGAACCCTGGAAAGGCTGAGGTTCTGTGGCGCCAGGTGTGCAGGAGGCAGGGAGGAGTTGAGAAACGGAATACAGGGGATCGTTCCGAAGTCTGGGTTTAGACTCCCTGCCCACGCAACCAGACAGCACGTCCCCTCCCCTTCCTCTGGCGCCTGCTCGCATAAGGCTGGAAGTTTTTCTCTAGAGGTGTTGAACCAAAAAGACTCTGAACATGGCCACAGTATGCAGCGGAGGGCAGGAGGGAGCTTGGGGCTGATACCAGGGGGAAAGCGAAAGTCGGCACTGATAATCACTGAATGGTGGCGATTCTGCACCCAGCCCCTGCCTCTGCTGGCAGCCAGGCATCATCCTCCACAGCTGGAGTGCAGGGGTTCTGCCTGGGGGAACTGAGTGGCTGCAGAGAACAGACCTGAGGAGAATGCCATTTGGGGTCCCACCCTGAAAAGCCTGGCTCACCACTCGGTCTCCATCAATGAAATTCACCAGCTGACAAGCCCTGACCACCCGCCTCAAAGCAAACCTGCAAATCAGATTTTTGGATCTTCAATATGAATGGACATCCGGGATCACCTGATTCTGGAGGAAAGCCTCTGAGATGAAAGAAACCAAAATCATTCAAGCATGGGAAAAGATTTAGGAGGAAACACAAACAAAGCAGGAGAACAGAATAAAGCTTCGCAAATGCACAAAAAACATAAATTTAATATTCTTAGGGAGATAAGAGGTAGGGCTGCACCCATTCATCAGAAGCAGGATGTTTTAATTCAGGAACGATCCAAGAACAAGAAAGAAGAGTTCTTAGAAATTAAAAATAGAAGACCTAAAAAAAGAAGATCTGGCAGATGAAGTGGGAAAATCTTCCAGAACGATGAACAAAAAGATAGAGATGGCCAATAGGAAAGAAACGATAAAAACATCAAAGGATTGGTCCAAGAGGGCCAACATTCACCTGATAGGAATTCCAGAAAGAGAGAATACGGAAAATGAAAGTGGAAGAATTGGCAAAGAAATGATACCAGAAAATTTCCCTGTGAATTTGAAAAGATCCACACCGGGTTACACCACTTTGAAATTTCAGAAATTGTGAATAAAGAGAAGACCCTAAACATTTCCCTAGAGGGACAGAACAGGTACTGTTCAAAGGAACAGCCGTTGGAATGGCACAGGACCTCCCAATAGCAACTCTGGATGCCAGAAGACAAAGGAAATCATATTATAGCTCACTTCTGTCCTCAGGGTAACAATATCTAATAAGTAAACACTGACTGTTGATTTAACCAAAAAATAATTTATCTGTATTGGGAAAAGAGCGAGAGGCAAACCAAGGAGGGGGATGTGAGAGTCTTATAACAGGAAGCCAAGAAATGATGTCCCAAGTGGATCCATCAATAGCTGTATAAGCTTATTATTTCGAAATCTGGAGGAAACATATAAGAAACAGCTAAGGGGGAAAGGTCAAGGGAGGAGAGCAGGAGACAGTCTTTTTCATTTATGAGACTTGAGTTTTTGGACTTTCTAATCTAACTGCATGCACTACATGATAAAATCCATGGGAGGACCTTGAAAAAGATTCTATTTTCTTTTTTCCATTCCCTGATCTGGTTGCTTAGTCTTCTTGGAGGAGGCAGCCTGACCCTGGCTATCTCGTAAACCCTTCAATGTTAGGGCGATCTGGGTTCTCCTTGCTTGAGCGTACAGGGGCTTGTCTTGGGGAACAGTGTCATTATATAATGTGGGAGAAAAAGAAGTGTGCACTATGGCTTTGTGCCTGAGCTCCAACGGGCAGATAAAACACACGGACATTGTTCTTTGTTTTCTTGGGGATATTTATGTGCAGTTCTTTTCCCGCTTGGTGTTTATCTTTTGGCTGGGGTTGTGAGGAGGGGAATGGACTCAGGTGGTGAGTAATGGCTGAGTCCCATTGTTCCTCCTGGTGACCCCACCCTGAGCCTGAAACCCAGCAACAACTCCATGAGCACATATAGTGCCCGATGGTGTAAAGCCAACCTTGCCTTGGAAGTCCTACAATTTGCAAGAATTTTCTGTCTTGGCATTAACATGAATTTGGGTTTGCAAAAATCAAGGCAGGACAATTATGTCATGAAGAACCCGGAGGTTAAATGCAGTGGAAATAAATCCTTGAAAAAGTTGGGGTGAGAGGAGGAAGCTAGATCAGGCAACAGACTATTATAGTTCTCTCCACCTTTTAAAAAATTCTAAGCTCTGAGAGTCCCCAGATTTAGATTTTAATAGACGCCTTAGAAGTGCTGTAGCTCAGGGAAAAGGAAGAATTAGAATACATGCTGTAGATCCTTATCTCTTTGGAGTTTGTGCTCTCACACCTAGGGCTGTCTCCCTCCTACAAATCACAAATTCCAGGAGTGCTTTACAAAAGCGGCTGCTTCCTTGGACCTTTTCTTTGGTGGGAAGGGCTGTACGGGCAGCAGTGAGCGCCACTTGGGGGAGGAGAGGAGAACGCTGCCAGCAGTTGCTGCCAAAGATCAGTGACCCTTAGGAGTCAGCAGTGAGTCTGCAGACCTGTCGGCAGCGGGAGGGACGCTGGGCCAGGACGCAGTGCTTCCTTCCCCACGGGGCTTCTTGCTTCTCCCTTCAGGGCTTGAGGCCCATTTTCACCTCACCAGGCGAAGGAGCCCACACAAGTTAATGCCCCAGACTGCACCACCCAGAAATGGTCGGTCTCCACTCTACCAGCTCCCTTTTCCAGTCTCTCAATCTCTCTCTCTCTTTTCCCTCCTTTTCTTATAGGATTTGATAAATTTTTCAGCTAAGTGTTGAATCCTTTGGGCAAAATAGATGTGTGAGCTCCTATGGGTTTGTAGGGACTCGGGGAGAGGAGGAATTTATATTTCCTAAATTTGTCTTATTTACAATCCTCCTGGTGATTTAAAAGAGAAAAACAGCAGGGCTGCCCTTGGATAAGATCTTCGCTGAGTTTAATCAAGTGCATGGCCAGGCCAGTCTAGCTCAGTCTCAAACCAGGGGTGTGGGAGCAGAACTCGCAGTGAAAGCCACATTTATCTGATTAAGAACACTCATTAACATTTGAAAAGCAAATCCTGCGCCTCTGCTCTGCTTCTACTTGTCTGATTTCAAGAAGCTTGTCCAGGCCCCGATTTTCTCTTCCAGAAGATTCCTCTCATGGCTCTGTTTCTGCACCTGCCAATAAGATCAATCACTCTCATCTCTTGACAACCGACTGTCTAGAAGAGTCCAGAAGATGCTGGTGTTTTTGCAGTGTTTACCACAAACAGAAGGCCAATGCTTTCAGCAGCTGCCCAGCCAGGAGGGGGTTTTGGAGTAAGTTTCTACATCCACCCTGAATTGCCAACCACCTTCCCTCACTGGGGCTTTCCAGCCTTCTAGGTAGGAGCCTCAGCTTCTGCTGTCAGGGAGCCCACTTTACTGGCCTCTCTCACATAGTAAGTTTGCTTCCTTAAGGAAAAAGGGAAAGTGATGTACCACTTTCTTACCTGAGGGGAAAAGAAACATTCAGGTTGCAGTTTGGGTAAAATGGTTTGGTATTTAAAAGAAATCTTACACAGTTTGATGTTGCATTTCTACGGTATTGCCCACAGAATGGAAAAATTTCATTGTTCTCTACTTTGTGCAAAGAAACCAAGAACAAGGGAAATTCAATTCCATTTGGTTCATATGACAGTGTTTCTTAAACGTAATTGCCATCAGGATAACCCGAGGAACTGAAATGAGGTGGATTCCCAGGTGCCCAGGCATCCTGACTCAATGAGACCACATTTTGAGAAACCCTGACTCTTAGACTTGTGGCTTGAAGCATCACAAAATTGGACAGGGCCTTAAAGCTCCTATGTTCCAATCCCTCACTTGACAGAGGGAAGACTGACTGAGAGACTGAAGAGATCCTCCCAGGCTCCTACAACTCATATGGTTCATATGTCAGAGGCAAAATCAGGCCCAGATCTTGGTCCTGGGCTCTCTGAGGGCCCTGCCCTGCCCAGTAGCCCCAACTGTCCTGTGACCTCATTTCCTGCTCTCTCCCCCTCAGAGCCTCCCCAACTCCTGCTTTCTCCTTTGTCTCTTTTCTCACTCTAACCAGAATCCTTAACTTGGGTCCTTCCTTCTCTCTGATTTTATCCTGCTCTTGGCCCTGGCCTCCTCACCACCCTTCTTCACATTCTACCACAAAGTCAGAGGACACTGCAGTGATGGAAATGACCTCTCTCCTCTACCTGATGAACTCCTACTCATCCTTTAAGAACTAACTCAACTTTGTTTTCTTCAAACCCTTCTGCAGCTCCAGTAAATTTAGACAATTTCCCTCATCTCTTAAAATTTTATATAAGAGTGGTGTTTGCATAGAGAGCCCCATCACATTGTGTTTAATTAAGTTTTGTTGGCTTGCCTACTTCCTCCACTAGAGGATGAACTCTTTCAAGGCAGGCACCCCACCTGATAGATCTCTCTATCTTTGCATCCCCTCTGCCTGGTTATTCTGGTTAACTGTTGTCATCAAAAATATACCAAAACTTAATGGGTTAAAACAACAAAAATTATTTAATTTGCTCACGAAGCTATGACGTGGGCAGGGTTCAACAGGGACAGCTTGTCTCTGCTCCATGCAGTGTCAGCTGAGGTGGCTCCACTAGGGTTGGAGTATCTTCTTCCAATACAGACCACTCACATGGCTGGCAAGTTGGTGCAAACTGTCAGTTCCTCTCCATGTAGGCTTCTTCACTGGGCAGCTTGGGCTTCCTCACACAGTGGTGTCTGGATTCCAAAAACAAGCATCCCAAGAGAACCTGGTGGAAGAAGCCATATTGCCTTTTATGACCTGGCCTTGGAAGTCAACTAACGTCACTTCTGCTGTGGTCACTAGTTGGGGAGGGAACATAGACCCCCACCTTTTCAAGGGAGGAGTGTCAGAAACAAACTGTGAGGAGAGCATGTGGGGTGAGAAGTATTGGAAAATGCCATTTGTCACACTAGCACAGGGCCTAGGACTCAATAGAGGATTGGTAGAAAAATGAAGAAATGTATGAGCAAATAAATGGCTAAGTAAAGCCAAAAGTCTCAAACCTTTGCAGCACCAGAAAGAGCAGTGATTCCTGAGGGGTTCTAACAGGTATTAGGTCTCTTGGACACGCTCTTTTGAGTAAATAGAATTTTCTCAATTGTTTTGGATGTGTGGAAGTTTTCATATAATTGTGAAAGAAAATGGATGCAGAGAATCTCAAGATCCAATCCTTTTTGCATTTTAAACTCTCATGCAGAGACACAGGGTGTCTAGAGTATAGGACTGGGAGGAAGACTTTTGTAAACTCTATCCCCTTTGCACAAATCATATACAAGTATATATATGTATCTTTTAAGTGTTTAAATTCTAAAATTAAATTTAAAATTAAATTTATTGTAATGGGCATCATCACCAACTTACTCTCAAATGATTCAGAAAAATTTAGTATGCATATAGAGATGGAGAGAGACAGAGATGGAGAGAGAGAGAGAATGATAAAGCAAATGGGCAAAATGTTGACAATAGGTGAATCTGGGTGAAGGGTATACGCGTGTTCTTAGTATTATTATACTTAGTGCTTGCAACTTTTCTGTAAACTTGACATTTCCAAATACAAAGTTTTAAAAAAATCCCGGTGGAATGAACATGGACCGAAGCTGCCAGGCTACCAGCATAATGGGTTATCTTTTAGGAGGAAGAGTCTTGTCAGCCGTTTTCTTTGTTGCTTGCCCGGTGAAAATTTAGCTTTTCATTCACAGACCTTCTTTTAATAGTTTTCTAGGATAAATCCTTTCGTGAGTTTAATAGTAACGAAAATTAGAGAGAAAATCATAATGTAATAAGCAATTCTCTCAAAATTGATGGCATCAAGTTTAGCACATTTAGACATAACAAAGGGAGAGTTCCATAAGCTGCGTGTGTGTTGAACATTGTCTCCCTAATATCTAAATTGAAAATTCCGTAAGAGATAAAGAGGAAAGAGAAGGGAAGGGAACTCACGTTTATTTACTTAGCACTTGGTGAGATAGACACTGTACAAGGAGTTCTAAACGCATTGTCTCGTTTACTGGCCTCGAAACCCTATCAGGCAGATTTTAGTCTCTCTCTCCTATGATTGAGGAAACTGGGACTCATGCAGTGGTGTGTCCCTTCTAATGCCCTTGGCTTCAAGTAAGAAAACTTCAACTTGACTGGCTCAAACAGCAAGGACATTTCTTATCTCACATGCTAAGAGGCTGGAAGCAAGAAGAGAGGCCTGCTTATATGCCAGGCATTCTGCTGGCCCTGACGATATGAATGAGAAAACCCAGCTCTCACTCATGGGGGAATGCACGGTACCAGTAACCCTGGAAAGGCAGAGCTACGGTCTCCCATCAGCGTGTATTCTGTCTTTATTTTAATCAGCACGTGTGATTATTATTAAGTGAACATATGGCTTACAGATAGCTATTAAATAAGTCATTGCTTTTTAGGAGAAATATTTGTGCCTCAAACTAATGATGCCTTTTCTCATCAAGATTAATGTTATTTCTATGTATCTACTTATGACTTTATTGACTTACATTTTGTGTAATCTTACATCATTTTGCTTCTTGGCTTTATTTGCAAATAGGGCAATTTTCCAGGCTTAAGGATCACTTTCATGTTAGGTCAAAAACAGTTTGAGTCATTTTAACATTTTCATTATTAAAACTATAAAAACTAAGAATTACATCAATTTTCTTGTGGATAATTCTTTCCTTTGCGTGAAAACTATTATGAGTCTTATGAAAAATACATTTAGAACCAGCACTACAACACTTCATTGACATTCTTCAAAAGTTCACATATGACACCCCATCCAAATCCTTGATTTTTTTCTCATGCTCTTCTGCAAGCTTCTCTTTATTAGACTGTGGCTTCAGTTTCTCCCTACTCCAGTTTGTGTTGTGGAAAGCAAGCTGGTCTAGTAACAAGGAGACCTCAAGACCAGTTTCAGGTTAGCTACTAATTGTTCTGCACTCAGGCCTTGGCTTTTTAAAGTGAAGTGTTTGACCTGGGTCAGAGATGCAAAGTAGGCTTTCTCTCAAGACCTGACTCTGATTGGTAATGGCTGCCCGGATCACTGTGTAATTGATTAGCAATGACTGTCGTAGGCTGGAAGAATGGTGGCACCCCCAACATGTCCTTTCTCAGGGTAGATAATATGTGTGTGTTTTATTTGTTCTCTTTTTAAAAAACAACTTTATTGAGGTATAATTGCCATACAATAAACTACACATATTTAAAGTATAATTTTATAAGTTTTAGCATAGGTGTTGTATTAGTCAGCATTTTCCAGAGAAACAGTATCAATAATATATATATATTTTTTTAGGAATTGGCTTTTGGAGGCTGAGAAGTCCCACCATCTGCCATCGGCAAGCTGGAGACCCAGGAAAGTCAGTGGTGTCATTCAGTCTGAAGACCTGAGAACAAAGGGAACCAAAGGTGTAAATCCCCGTCGGAGGGCGGGAGAAGATGAGATGCTCCAGCTCAGCAGTGAGGCAGAAAAAAGGGGCAAATTCGTCCTTCCTCCACCTTTTGTTCTATCCAAGACCCCATCGGACTGGACGATACCTACCCACAGCGGGGAGGGCAATCTACTTTACTCAGTCCACCAATTCAAACACTAATCTCACCTGGAAACACCCTCACAGACACACCCAGAAATAATGTGTAATCTGGGCACGTTGTGGGCCAGTCAACTTGATACAGAAAATTAGCCATCACAAGTATATTCCTGTGAAATCATCACCGTGAACATATCCATTTCCCTCAAAAATCTCCTCATGCCCCTTTCCAATGGCTCCCTTCTGCCCATCCTTACCTCCTCTGCCCCCCAGACAACCACTGATCTACTTTTGGTCACTATAGTTAGCTTTTCCTAGAATTTTTTATAAATGGAACCATGCATTGAATCTTTTCTGTCTGGCTTCTTTCATTCAGCATAATTATTTTGAGATTCATCCATGCTGTTGCATGTATCAGTGGTTCATTCCTTTTTTATTACTGAGTAGTGTTCCATTGTATGGATATACCACAATTTGTTTATTCATTCCCATGTGGATGGACGTTTGGGGGTAATTACAAATAAAGCTGCTATGAACATTCGAGTACGTGTCTTTTTATAGACATGCACTTTCATTTCTCATGGGTAAATACCTATGAGTAGAATGGCTGGATCATAAGGTAGATGCATGATTAACTTAAAGAAACTGTCAACCTGTTTTCCAAAAGGATTGGGCCATTTTACATTTCCACCAGTGGACAGTGGTCCAGTACACAGGAGGTCCAGTTTCCCTACATCCTCACCAATAGTTGCCCAACAAGTGGTATGTTCAGTATTTTTTATTTTAGACACTCTAATAGGTATATAATGCTATCTCATTGAGATTTTAATTTGCATTTCCCTAATACCAATTATATTGAGCATCTTTTCATGTACATAAAAAAATCTTTTTTATTGTGGTAAAAAACACATGAGCTCTACCCTCTTAACAAATGTTTAACTGTATAGCACAGTATTTTAACTATATGCACATTTTTCTACAGTTTTCAGGTGGTTTTCTTTCCACCTTTTTTGGCGAAGTGTTTGTTCAAATCTCTTGACCATTTTTTTAAAAAAATATTTTATTTTTTTCCTTTTTCTCCCCAAAGCCCCCCGGTACGTAGTTGTATATTCTTCGTTGTGGGTCCTTCTAGTTGTGGCATGTGGGACGCTGCCTCAGCGTGGTTTGATGAGCAGTGCCATGTCCACGCCCGGGATTCGAACCAATGAAACACTGGGCCGCCTGCAGCGGAGCGCTCGAACTTAACCACTTGGCCACGGGGCCAGCCCCGACCATTTTTAAATGGGGTTATTTTGCTGTCATTAAGTTAAGACAGTTTTTCATATATTCTAGACACAAGTCTGTTATCAGATATGTAATTTACAAATATATCCCCCTGGTCTTCAGCTTGTCTTTTCAACTTCTTGCTTGTGTCTTTTGAAGAGAAGATAGTCTTAGTTTTAATAAAGTCTAATTTATTAAATTTTTTTTAATTATGCTTTTGGTGTTCTGGCTGAAACATCTTTACCTAACACAAAGATTGTTTCCTATGTTTTCTTCAGAAAGTTTCACATTTAAGTTTATATCCATTTTCAGTTAAACTTTTTATGTGGTGCAAGATATGAATCAATGTTCAATTTTTTCCCCACATGGATTTCTAATTGTACCAGCACCACTTGTTGAAAAGATTATCCTTTCTCCATAGAATTGCCTTTCCACCTCTAAAACTCAATTAACCTTATATGTTTGGGTTTACTTTTGGACTCTGTATTCTGTTCTATTAATTAATTTGACACTGTCCTGATTAGTGTAGGTTTATCATAAGTTTTGAAAAGTCAGGTAGTGTAAATCCTCCAAAGTTGTTCTTTTTCAAAGTTGTTTTGACTATTCTAGGCCTTTTGAGTTTCCATATGAATTTTAGAATCAGCTTGTAATTTTTTACCAAGAAAGAAAACAGAAAAGAACACTTTGCTGATGCCTGATTGGGATTGCAGCGTTGAATCTATAGATCAATTTAGAGAAAACTGGCATTTTGTTGATAATTCTGAGACTTCCGATCCATGAACATGGTATCTCTCCATTTATTTAGGCCTTCTATAATTACTGTTAGCAATGTTTTGTATTTCTTAATGCGTAATTCTTGTATAAGTATTTATTTTTTAATGCTGTTATAAATGGCACTGCTTTTAAATTTCCAATTGTTTCTCACCAGCGTATGGAAGTACAATTGATTTTTGTATATTGATTTTGTATCCTACAGTCTCACTCTTTAATTCTAATAGCTCACTCTTTAGTTCTAATAGCTGTTGTAGATTCCATAGGATTTTCCACATAGATGACCATGTCATCTGGGAATAAAGAAAGTTGCGTTTCTTCTTTTCCAATATAAATGACTTTAAATTCTTTGTCTTGCTTTATTGCACTGGCTAGAACCTCCAGTACAATGTTAAATTGAAATGGTGAGAGAAGGCATCCTTGCCTTTTTCTTGATCTTAGGGGAAAAGCATTCGGTCTTTACTATTAAGTGTAATGTTCACTGTAGGTTTGTTTCTTTGTTTTATAGAGATGCCCTTTCACTTTACTTCCTGGTTTATGAGAATATGTATCAGGAACAGATGTTGGATTTTGTCCATGTTTTTCCTCCATCTTTTGAGATGATCACATGGTTTTTCTTTCTTAGTCTATTAGTATGGTGAATTACATTGACTGATTTTTTAATGCTGAACCAGGCTTGCATTCCTAGGATAAACCCTGTTTGGTCATAACATATTATCTTTCTTATGTATTGTTGGATTCAATTTGCTAAAATTTTGTTAAGAATTCTTGCCTCTCTGTATGAAGAATATAGATCTGTAGTTTTCATTTCTTGTCATATCTTTGTCTGGGTTTTTGTATCAGACTAATGCTGGCCTCATAGAATATTGGAAAGTATTTCCTCTTTAATTTTCTGGGAGAGTTTACGTAGAATTGATATTATTTCTTCTCTAAATGTTTGGTAAAATTCCCAAGTGAAGGCATTTGAGTCTGGAGTTGTCTTTGTGGGAAAGTTTTTAACTACAAATTCAATTTCTTTAATAAGCCTATTCGGGTTATCGGTCTCTTCTTGAGTAAGCTTTGTTAGGTGAGACTAAGGCAGCGTTTAGTCTAGGGTTAGTTTTCCCTACTACTGAGTTAAGACCCTTCTGAGTAGTCTACCCTATACCCTGTGAATTATAAGGCTTTCATTCTAGCTGTGGGAACAGGCATTATTCCCAGCCCTTCATGAGCTCCCTCTGCTCCTTATCCTCTCTAATCCTTTCAGGTGGTCCTTTCCATGGTCTCAGGCAGTTTCCTCTCATGCAGACACTGAGCAATACTCAACTGAATACTTAAGGGGGACCCTCTGCAGATCTCTGAAGTCCTCTCTCCATGCAGCTCTCTCCTCTTCGTCCTGTGGACTCTAGCCACCTTGGCCTCCCAAGTTTCCTCTACTCAGGGACACAGCCAGACTCCATATGCATTCCCCCTCCTTGCACTGTGGCCTGCATATTCTCACAATGCAATAAGCTGGAGCAATCTTAGGGCTCGCCTCATCTGTTTCCCATCTTTCAGGGATCACTGCACTTCATTGCCTGATGTCCAATGTGTTGAAAACTATTGTTTCATATATTTTGTCTGGCTTTTTAGTTGTTTCAAGTAAAAAGTTAAATCCAGTTTTTGTTCCCCCATCTTGATCCACAGTGGAAGTGTGCAAGCTAGATAATCTTTTACAGGTTTATTTAACATTGTGATTCCAAATTGCCAACATCACCTTCTTGAGACGTTTTGGAACAGAGTTTGGTTGCTTAAATTCATATTATGTTTGACAGTTTCTTCATTCTAATATACTCCTTTTTGGTGGTGGGCGGGGGGGGGGGGCCAGGAGGAAGATTCACCCTCAGCTAACATCTGTGCCAATCTTTTCTTCACTTTGTATGTGGGATGCCTCCACAGCATGGCTGATGAGTGGAGTAGGTCTGAACCTGGGATCCAAACTCGTGAACACAGGCCACTGAAGCAGAGCACACGGAACTTTAACCACCAGGCCATGGGGCCAGCCCCTAATATACTCTGTGTTATAGACAGGTTTTGGCATTCTGCTTGGGCAGAATAAGTAGACCTTTAAAGGAATACCAGGAAGTTCCCTATCCTACTGATGCCTAAAATTTCACCATTAGCCAGCCATTTCCTTGGGTAAAACAATCCTCTTCTAAGCTTCTCTTCCATAATCCAGATACTTATGGGGAAGATAACATGTTAAGTCCTAACATCCTAATGTTAATTAATTCATTATTTTTTTTTTCTTATGAATAACAGAAACAGGAGAAATCCCTAATGTTGGAAAACAGGGTATAACAGATGGGGAAAAGGATACAGAAATGGAGTTACCTATGTGTCAGCTTTATTTGCACACTGAATGCTAAGAAGATTAGAATGTCTTGAATACCCAAAGGGTTGACTTCATTTGGAAAGAGGGTAAGATCAGTTCTCTGACCCAAGGATCAAGTCATCTTAATTAATTTCTAGAATTTTTCTGTTGCTTAAGAGCTCTACCTTGGACGAATCACGTACTCCTTTAGCCAAAGAAGGGTAATATATGATATAGACTGGATAATTGCCTTCCTCCATGACAGAGGACACACAGAGACAGGTGGAACTGCTTTGTATTCTTTAGAGGCAAGATGCAGACACAAAATATGTGTTAAGATGCATTGTCAGCTTTTGGCTCATGGTTAGAACAAGGATGAAGACCTAAAATCAGTTGTCACCCCTGTCAGTGGATGAAGAGTCATCTTGGGCACAAGAATAAGATCTCATTCAGTTATCTCGGAATTTGGGCCAACATTTGTTTTGTGAAGGGTGTGGTGCCTCCTGCATTCCTGTAGCCTTTTTTCTAAAAAATGAATTCTCAGAATCCTCATGTTATCTTCTTTTCTAAACAGGTAAAATGGAGGTCAAGGGCTCCAGAGACCTTTGCTATACTAAAAGAAACACTGTAGACTTGTGCCTCCAAAATGGTCACAAAACTTTGAAATGGATCTCACAGGATGATGGGGAGGACTGAAAATTCTACATGGAGTGAGGGATGGAAGGTGGTCCATGAGCCACCGGCTTTGGGTCTCCTCCGTGGGCAATTATCTTGTCTACCACCGGGACTTGATGAAGGGAAGTCAGGGAGAAAGAAACAGACTCCTGCCTCCAAGAAATAACAATTTTAGTCATTAAGTTGACATTTTCAAAGTGCTTTGTACTTCTTTTCACAGAAGTCTCAGAAGAAAAGACTTGGAGGACTTAAGGCACAAAACTACCCCATGCTGCAAGACGGAATTGAGTCAGATCCACACCTGGTCTTACAACTTCCGTGAGCATCACACTCACCTGGGGGCTTGTTCAATGATCAGAGTTCCGGTGCCTGCGCCAAGAGATTCTAAGTCAGAAAGCTTGGAAAGGAGCCTTCAGCCTTCATTTTTAACAAGAACCCAGTGTTTCTGATCCGGACCTCTCTTTTTGAAACATTGACCTAGATCTTTTAAGCTAGTCAGTGATTTTCCGGGATGGTTCAAGTGTTTCCCAGGAAGCAAGCTTTTCAGGACATAGGAGAACTGCAGTCATGGAGGCACAAAGGAATAATTACAAAGAGCCAACTGGCAGGGAAATGCGGGAGGGTGATTCTGGAAAGAGAAGCCTGGCACTGTGACTGCTGGAGATTGCAGCATCCTTTTCTCCCTTGTACCCAAGCCTCACGCCTGGTCACCCTAGGCCCTCAGTGATAAAGTGTCAAGGTAGTGCAGACTTTGCAGAGAATCAGGGCAGGAATGCCTGTGTCGTAGCAGTAGGATTTGGAACTTGACCGTGCTTATCAACCAAAGGCAGGACCTGTGACTGAACACACCAGCAGCCAAGCTGGTACAGCTGTCCCACAAAGAGAGCTGGCAGCAGGGCCAGCCAGAGAGTCATGGGAGAGCCCTGCCTGCAGATAACGAGCCAGGGTGGGGCCTGAACTTGGCCACCTCTCTGCTGGACATTTGGGAAGCCTGTTGGCAAAACCTTGCATGCTAGGGCTGGGAGCCAGGCCAGGCTGGCCTGTCCTATTAGATTGGGAGACAAAGAATAGTCTGGCCAAGGATATGAGGTCTTGGACTAAGACCATTTTTTGTAACCACACCAAGCCTTGGTTTCATCTGGAAATTGAGGGCATCGTATTGGAAGGGGGTTCCCTGAGGTTCCTCCAAGCCTCCTTGTTTTGTGGTTGAATAAAGTCATCCCCATGACAGAGTCCTTATAAACTGGAAGCTGTTCCCCATGGGCACATCTATGAGGTAGCAGACATGATCCTCGGTCACTGTAGTATTTAATAGGTCCATAAACTACCTAAGATGTAGGTGTCGGGCAGGGAAGAGGGGAACTCTGGGAACACGCAGTAGAATATGTGGTCCTGTGCACATACATGTGTGTCTGAGAGTGTGTGTGAGACCGAGTAAATGTATGTGTGTTTCTAACCTAATTTTACTCATGGGGGAGCTGCCAAGAGGAAGAGGAAAGGATTATTTTGCCATGAGGAAAGCTTGGGTTATACAAAGAAATTTCTTCTAATGTAATTGGTAGATTCTGTTTCCAGGAATATGGGGCCCTGCCCAGCCTTTGTAACTACTGCTCCAGTGTTCCTGCCACACCCACCCCACTTCCACCCCACACCCCTGCTCAGCACACCCTCCTCGCCCAGACAAACACTCCGACAGCTCTGAAATAGTCCTCTTCCCTCTTTTCCCCTCAACAGTGTTTATTCCTATGGATCCTCAGACAAGTTCCTTTCTGCACACTTCTTCCATTAAAACTTCTGAACCACACTGGAAACCCTCATTGGCCAGGAAGCTGTCACTCAAATGCCTTCTCTCGCTTCTCTTTCAGCATTATTTGTTTTATAAACCATCTGAGGCGCAATGGTAAACTCTTTCTAAAAAGAATCCAGTGGTCTTCTTGCCTCCTCTATTGACTGTTTTCTCAGATTGCCGTCTCTTTTGCTTGTTGCTGTCGGGAGGGGCCTTTAAAAAAATTACCTCCCAAAAAAGATGTAGGCACTAAGCTGGACCTAGGAGGCGCTGTGGGAAAGTTGGGAACATGACGTGGCAGGGAGGGGAAGAGGCGATGCTTACACATCCTATAAGGACTGGAGAGCCGAACAGAGCAGAGCAGAGCCAACGGCAGGACAAGGGAAATGGACGTTTCTCGCTGGTGTCTGCCAATCAAGTTTACATTGTTGTGGGCTTGTAAGTTTCATTCAAGGTGTTATGAATTCCAGCAATTTAAACATATTCATTTCACAATGTCCTCCAGAGCCAAAAATAGCTTTTGGATTACTGGCTACTTTGGATTATCCACGTCTTTCTTATACGAGGAAGGGCATGTTAGTGCTCAAGTCCTCGTCAAGGCTGTTTTCAATGCAACAGCAAGTTGAGCCAGCTCAAGGAGGAAGGGGAAATTTCTCATAGGAAACAAGGATGCTACAGGAAGATAAGAATGTCACTGGGGCCCCATAGGGGCCTGAAATCAGAAAAGGCAAAGCTGTTAGTGATCACGGCAGCCATCTTCTCAGTCTCTGGGAGGAGAGGCACGCTGGGTCTGAGGACTGCTTCTGTCTGTTCTTTTGTGCTCCTTCTCCAGATGTACAGCCACCCTGAATTGTCTGAGTTTACAGGTATTCTGAATCACAATTCCAAATTCCCAGGAAAGAGAATTTGGCTTAGCTTGGTCAGGTGTCCGCTCCTGGTCCAATCAGCTGTGGCTGAGGTAGGGGGTGGGGATGGTTTGTGAACACGGCTGTGGGTGCAGTATCTGAGGGAGGAGGCAGTTCTCAGAGGAAGCAGGTCATTGTGGGCTGGAAAGATGTCCCACATGTATCTGCTATAGCTGTTCATATTTTATGTGTAACCTATGCATCCTTTCTCCTTTCTCTCTTACTATCTATATGAATCATTTGTCCCTTCCCCTTCACGTTGAAAGTTCCTGGAGACCAGAGACATGGCCTACTGAGTTCTACAAACCAGCATGCCTCATACAATGTCCTGCGTCTCGTGAGGGTTGCAATAGAGAATACAAGTGGGATATTTAAGATCTTCTCAAACTAGTGCTTCACCAAGGTCAGACACATTTTGTTCTGTTCTAAGACTTGGAATCAATAGAATTTTAAGAGACTTGTGATTAATAGAATGAGACTTGTCCCTAATCCAAAAGTAAAATAATATTAAGAGGGTTATTTTATTAATTTAATGAAATTAAAGAGGGTTTCTTTGATATTAACCTAGGGAAAAGGGGCAGCTATTCGTAGAAAGGACTTTTCAAGATTCCTTCTGGTGGCCAGATGCCTGGACCCCACACAAGAACTTACACATGGAGAAACTGAGAGCCATGCTTTAGGGGCAGATGTCGGCAGAGCTGAGACACAAATGAGTTCCTCTGCTCAGCTCCGTGCTCCAGCCTTTGGTCTGCCCCCAGTGAGCTGGTGGTGCAGACATGATTGTGCTGTGTGGTGTTCCTGGTAGACACAAAGCCCTCATAGGCAAGAAAATGACCTTTGGGGCTGCTGACCCTTGCCCATTATGTGACCTTTCCATTTCCATACAACCAGCAAGCAATTGGGGCTCCATTTTTAGAAAAGAGAACAAATTATTGCAACTTTTCTTACTGGGTTGTTTTGTGCTTAGTGTTAGCAATATTATATCACAAAAATCTACCAAAATTATTTGAACTTTAAATATTTGTTCCCTAAAACCACTTAAAAGAGCAAGATACTGAAGGAATGAGCTAACCTCCACATATCTGAGAATAAACCAGCAAAGTTGCTAATGGCTATTTTTTTGGTCATTGAGTGGTCATCTTGCAAGTGGCCTGTGCCTTAAAAAACTTGGTTTTTCATTCTAGTTTTTGAACTGTAAACTTGGCGTGTTGACCTTGTTGAAGAGAATGAATACATCTCAGTTCCGTGGAAGGCAAATTTAGATTCATTTAGACTTAGGTCAAATCACATCCCTTAAAACATAACTATATATAGCAAAGGCTGACATCAAGTCCTTCACTGATAAGGCAGGTGTCTGTCCTGTCCCCCAACACCACTCCGGTGTCTGTGACCCCCTAGCACACTAACCTTGGGAGATGACACTTCTCACTCCTTCCATTACCCAGCTCACCTACATGACCCTAGTGGTGTTTGCTGAGCAGTCAACGTGAAGATACCTGTCCCTGCTTGTCCCCGTGGCATGCCGGAAAGCCACAAATAGGATTCAAAGCAACAAGAGGCAGCAGAGGAGCATCACTGGAATGTTGTCATCAGCTCTTGGTGTCTTAGGTTCTCTCCATCCTTGGCCCCTCTCATTCGGGCTTGAGTCCTTCACACTGATTCTCATGTTTGGCCCCGTTGATAAGAGCCAGAGGTGTTGCTGTCTTCATGCAGGCAATTTTAAATCGTGTTAAGAGTGATTCAAGCTGTTCTCGTTGACAGGAGATAATGAGAGATATGGTGTGACAAGTGTGTGGGGTGCTGACCTTGGGGATATCCAGAGTAGGAATGTCACACAGCCAGTGGGCTCAGGCAGCAGAATGGGAAGATGAAATGGAGAGGGCACAGTGATCCTCCCTGACCACATCTCCCTCTCTTACACCCTATTATCAGCATCTTGAGGTGGTGGGGAAGGGCCTGAAATGTCACAGAGTTGAATGACCACCATCCCCCTACCCCCATGCTGTGTCTTATTTACTTTATTCCTGTGATGGAATACTGCTAAGGGTGGGCACCTCATTACCTTCCAAGGCACACCATTCTGTCTCTGGAGATAATGACTACAAGCTTTCATTAAACTGGAAATAAACTGCATGTCCAAGAGTAGGGGAATGGTTGAATGTGGAATAGCATGCAGGAAATTACACAGCTGCTGAAAATTATATTTGCAAGAAATTTCAAAATGTTATAGAAAGACACTCAAAATATTAATAAAAACAGGAAATAAAACTATTTACCATACACATACATAAAAACTTACATGTGAGCATATACATTTATATAAACACATGTATATTTGCATTAAAAAGACTAAGACAATCTATTGGTAGTTGATTTACAAGCAATTTTGTTGTGGCAGATACTATTGAGGACTAATAAAAAGCCATTCCCTTCTCGTTTGCCAGCCTCCCACTAAGTAGGCTGGAAAAGCTGGACATTCCTCTTCCAGCCTCTCTTGTGGGTAGAATTGCCCATGTAACCAAGAATGTCCAATGAGATATACAAGGACATCTGAGAAATTATTTCCTTTTCTGACAAGATGATAGCACCATTAAGGTAAAGGTCCTCTTTGCTACGTTGCCTGCCCCCTTGCCATCACCCTCCTCCCTTTCTTTGAATGCTAATTTGTGTTGTTAGAGCTTCAGCAGCCATTTTATGACCATGAGGCAACAAATAGGAGGATAAAACCAATACTCTGAGGATGGTGGAGAAGAAGACTGGAAAAAGCCTGTGGCCTTAACCACAGGCTACTTCTAGCCTTTATTTTAAGTCCTTGAAAATTTTTGTTTGTTTGTTTAAGCCATTATTTTATTTTGTGTGTGTGTGTGTGTGAGGAAGACTGGCCCTGGGCCAACATCTATTGCCAATCTTCCTCCTTTTCCTTGAGGAAGATTGTCCTTGAGCTAACCTCTGTGCCAACCTTCCTCTATTTTATGTGGGATGCCACTACAGCGCGGCTTGATGAGTGGTGCTAGATCCATGTCAGGATCCGAACCTGAGAACCCCGGGCGCCAAAGCAGAGCACGCGAACTTGACCACTACACCACTGGGCCAGCCTCTGTTTAAGGCATTATTTATGAGGTTTTTCTGTTACTTCCAGTTAAACAAATCCTAATAGATACATTTGTTTTCTTCATTTTACATTATTCCACTTTCTCCCTGAAGCAGCCACCCACTGTCCTGATTTCACTCCTCAGAACCATCCATTTCCGGCCCAATCCCTCTTTCACGGGGCAGAATTTTAAATACTGTAGAGAATTCTCACTTCTCCCCCAAAGGTTCTCTTCTTCAGCTATGTTCCTGACTTATGTGGTCTGGGGTTCCCTGATCACACTAGTCGCTCATTCTCTGCTCACAGTCCGGTTTGCATCCTTCTGAATGTACGGTGGGCTGACCTGAAGGTGACTTTCCAGGGGTCTAACCAAAAAGAATGAACCCAGTTGCCTCCTCCCTCCTTTGCATCCCATTTTTCTACTAGAACAGCTTCAGATCCCATCTGATTTGAGGGTGCTCTCATCTGAGTGAAACTCCTGACCCGTTTCCATGTGCTTCTTACAGATAGTTTGTTTTATTTATTTTTTTAATTTCAAGTGCAGGACATTCCCCTCATCCTTATTAAGTTTCCTCTTATTAAATTCAGGCTGGCATTCTAGCTTGTTGAGACTTTTGTGGATTCTAATTATGTATTTGCTGTTCCTTTCAGCTTCCTGTCCTCTACAAATTTGATAAGCATGCCTCCTGTGTCTTCATTTCAACTCCTTGATAACAAGTGTAACCCAGATGTCAGTTGACGTCACCCTGTCCTTTGAGATCTAAATAAAATTAGCTCAAGCCCCCTATCACACATCCTGTGGGAAGTCAGACGCCCTCCCAAAGATCTTTGCAAATTCCCAGGGTTTTTGTGGTCACCGTGGTTCCATATTCCTCCTCCTGCTGGCCTGGGTCTCCCTCACATTCCACTTCTGGGGCTGCTCTCTCCTCTCAGGTTCACGCCGGCCAGGTCCTTTCCCTAATTTCTTTAAAGAAACAAGACACTAAGGGGTGTGGCGGATTTGGCTCAGGACTTGCAGAGATGGTGTTTGTGTGTGTGTATACATGCGGGTTGGGGGAGATGTCATGGTTGCAGAATAGGTACTCAAACAGACTTAACAGGCCTCCTCGTTCTGCCCTTGAAAGTCCCTCAGTAACACCACCACTAGGACTTCCGTCTTGGCTTCCTTTCCTCATGTGCTCCTCAAAACCACCCAGAGAACCAAGGTCCCAGGATTTCCCAGGAACAGCCCCTCTTGTGGCCAGGGTTGGTAGAGGACAGGGGGAGACTGAAGGGCAGAGCCTGGGCAAATTTGTGAGGAGTCAAAGTGCGCTTAAGATGTCCCCACCCTTCTTTTTTAATTCAAATGTTAATAATATATTTTATTTAACCCCAAATAACCAAAGTATTATTTCACCATGTATTATGTGCTGAATTGTGTTCCCCTAAAATTCATGTTGAAACCCTAATCCTGGTACCTCAGAATGTGGCTGTATCAGGGGATAGGGTCTTTAAAGAGGTGACATTATGTTAAAATGAGGCTGTCAGAATGGGCCCTAATCCAATCTGGCTGGTGTTCTTATAAGGAGAGGAAATTTGGACAATAAGGGAGACAGCAGGGATGTGTGTGCACAGAGAAAAGACCATGTAAAGGACAGCAAGAGGGTGGCCACCTGCCAGCCAAGCAGAGAGGCCTCAGAGGAAATAAACTCTGCTGGCACCTTGGTCTTGGACTTTCGGCCTCCAGAACTGTGAGAAAATCAATTTCTGTTGTTTAAGGCCCCCAGTCTGTGGTATTTTATTATGGCAGCCCCAGCAAACTAACATACCATGTTTTCAACATAAAAAAATTATTAAGGAGTATAGTGGGTTGAAAGGTGGTTCCCCAAAAGTTAGGTCCACATCTTAGCTCTGGACCCTGTGAAGGTGAGATGGAATCATTTCAGGTTATCTGGGTGGGCCCTAAATCCATTGACAAGTGTCCTTATAAGAGACAGAAGAGGAGAAGACACAGACACAGAGGAGAAGCCATGTGACGACAGAGGCAGAGACGGGAGGGACGCAGCCACAAGGAGGACCTCGAGCTTTCCAGGGGAGCGTGGCTCTGCTGACACCTTGATTTCGGACTTCTGGCCTCCAGAACTGCAGGAGAATAAATTCCTGTTGTTTTAAACTACCAAATTTGTGGTCATTTGTTACAGCAGTACTAGGTAACTAATAGAAGGAGGTGCTTTATGTTCTTTTTTCATACTTTGAAATGTAGTACATACGTTATATTTCCAACACAACTCAATTCAGAGTAGCCAAAGTTCATGCCAATATATTTGGAAAGTGATCCTAGGTAGTCAGAGTGAGGGAAGAGAGAAAAACAGGGAAGGGGGCCAAGATGCATTCTCAAGCTGGCCACCACTATACCTGCCCTTCCTTTTACATCTCCTGTTTATATTCCTGTGCCCACATCGGTCGGCACCTTCCATGTACAGGCTGATTCCCAGGGCTCCCACTTACGCTGCAGTTCCCTTCCAAGACAGGGGCTCTTTCATCCACCAGGAACTCCAAACTTCCTGTGCAGTCCTTCTCGGGGTGCTGGTGCCCCAAGCTGAGCAGAATGACCAGTATACTGTGAAGTTTCTCTAGTGATGTTGCATGCTGCCCCTTCCCGTTAACGAGGAATCCATGTCTGCACTTCCCCATAATTCTTTCCCTCTTGTATTAGTTTGCTAGAGCTTCCATAACAAAGTACCCAAAACTGGGGGGCTTAAACAACAGAAATTTATTGTCTCATAGCTCTGGAGGCTAGAAGTCTAAAATCGAGGTGTCAGCAGGGTTGGTTCCTCCCAAGGGCTGTGAAGAAAGGATCTGTTCCAGGCTTCTCTCCTTGGCTTGTAGATGGTCATCTTCTCCTTATGTCTCCTCCCATTGTCTTCCTTCTAGGAGAATTTGTCTCTGTGTCCACATTTCTCCTTCTTATAAGGACATCAGTCATATTAGATTAGGATCCACCTTGATGACTTCCCTTAAACTTGATCACCTCTGTAAAAGTCTATCGCCAGGGGCTGGCCCTGTGGCCGAGTGGTTAAGTCTGTGCGCTCCGCTGCAGGCGGCCCAGTGTTTCGTTGGTTTGAATCCTGGGCACAGACATGGCACTGCTCATCAAACCACGCTGAGGCAGCATCCCACATGCTACAACTAGAAGGACCCACAACGAAGAATATACAACTATGTACTGGGGGGCTTTGGGGAGAAAAAGGAAAAAATAAAATCTTTAAAAAAAAAAAAAAAGTCTATCTCCAAATAAGGTCATATTCAGACATACTGGGAGTTAGGACTCCAACATGTTTTTTTCTCGGGGGACACAATTCAATCCATAGCACACTCTTTTGGGTTTCCCCTCATTATCAGACTCAGTGTCTCTTGGCTTTACCAGGCATCTATGGGTCACTTTATTTCTCTAAATTTAAGTTTAATTTCCTCATTTCTAAAATGGGAAACTATTCTGGATATTTCATATAAATGGAACCATACAATAGGTGACCTTTTGTGTCTGGTTTCTTTCACTTAGTATAAGGTTTTCAAGATTCATCTATCTTGTACTGTATATCAGTATTTCATTCTTTTTATGGCTGAGTAATAAACCACCATGATTTTATTTTGCTGAGTGAGATGTGCAAACTGAGCACCAGAATTGACTTGTGTTGGAGTTTTAGAAGCTGTGTGGAGAAAAAGAGAGAGAAGGGAAAGTGAAATGGTGACCCAGAGAGAAAACTTTGGGGAAAAATTATAGATGTTTTAAAAAGACTTTTATGAAGGCTTCAGGGTGGTGTAAGATGAAAATCTTTTTTGTCTTTCTGTGACATCTTCTTTGAAACTGACATCACTAATGTTTTGTGACCTTAGATCTATTATTTTTTCTGATATGACAAATTGCTAAGTGCAACTGGAAGGTATGATCAGGGCAAAAATTGAGGCTATGGATGCCAGTCCCAGGTCATCTGGTTACCTGGTTCAACAGCATTGGGTTAGAACTGACTTTCCTATGGAAGGTGACTAAAGGTTTAGCTTCTCAGCAGAGTATGTATAGATGGTTATTCTGCCACAGCCTGCATCTAGCCTGCTTGAGACCTAAGCTCAGTTTTGGCATATCAAGATATAATTTGGCTGCTAAAAAAATAATAATAATTGACCATGAAATGAGTCTAAATTGAATCTTCATTTTAATCCTGTGTAACTGGGCCCCTTCTCCACACCCCCAGCCCCAATATAAAAGCCCAGGGTGGTGGTAGGGGGACATCTGATAAGGCCTTGTATGAGGAAGGATCTTCTCTGAAAGCCTTGGGTTGCTTCACCTCCTTCCTTGAGATGCATTAGAGAAGAAAGAACTGACTTTCCTATTTAGATCAGATCATGCGGAAATTCACTGTAGTACAAATGCATAGACCTTTGGCCAACACGAAGGTTTTCTTAATCTGATTAGGTGCCTGGCATTCAGAGTCATTTAATGCCTATTGTACAAAATGAATAAAAATGTGCTGAACTTCAGCTGCTTAATAGAACAAATAAAATTATAATTTACTAGGCAAATACATCACAAGAAACAAGGCTATTTCCCTTTGAGGAAACTAGAGACCTGTGATTCTGAGTGCTGAGCCTAGAGACCCATTGAAATCTGAAGAACCCATAACAACAGATAACAAACAGGTCAGAATCCACAAACGGAGCACACCCTTTCCCAAATTCCTCCTCTGCCCCGATGTTTACCACATCTGGAACACACCAGTCCTGAGAATGTTTTTATAGGATTGGCTTGAAAGGCAATAACCTTACAGCATTTGACTTTTACTATCCAAACTATTCCATCTAGAATATATAAAAAGGCAGGGGAGGCTGCAGTCAACCCCACCTTCCCAACCCTAATTTTTAGGCAGTTAATAGATCCCCAGAGGTTGCCTTAAGACAGTATGTTCAGAATCTCTCAATTTTGTTCATTCTGTTCGAAACTTTTCCCCTCCTGATCCACAACATCACCTTTCCACCAAAAAAAGCAACAATTTTTTTTTTTTTTGAGGAAGGTTAGCCCTGAGCTAACATCTGCCGCCAATCCTCCTCTTTTTGCTGGAGAAGATTGGCCCTGAGCTAACATCTGTGCTCATCTTCCTCTACCTTATATGTGGGACGCCTACCACAGCATGGCTTGTCAAGTGGTGTCACGTCCGCACCTGGGATCCGAACCAGCAAACGCCAGGCCACCGAAGTGGAATGTGCTAACTTAACCACTGTGCCACTGGGCCAGCCCAAAAGCTACAATCAAAATATGGCTATGGCTATTCTTTAAAAAGTAAGAGGAAAGAGATGGGAGCAAGAGTGGGGCAGAGAGGGGCACGTGGGCTTGGAACTTAAGTGAAGACAGGTGTGGCCAATATGGATTTACAGAGAGGCAGAGTGGGAGCTGCCCCACACAATCCAGTCTCTCCCTTTCAGGGCCATCCACCTCTGAGCAATGGAGAGGAGATATGAACGCCTGCCATGAAGCTCCTGAGAATTGTACCCATAGGGCCATCTTGGACTTGATATTGATTGAGTATTGATGTTGACTTTCCAGACTCATTCTTTGAGAATGAGCATAGATGAATGAGCCCAAGCATATAAATGGGTTTGAGCTTTGAGTACCTGGCTGCTGAACACCACCCTCACCATTCACAAAGATACCTGGGCAAAGGCACCACATGCTGCTTCAACAGTATGGATTTCACAACTTTGGACAGCCACAGAAACCTGTTGTATGAACACTTATTGACTAAATAGGCTGTAACGACACCCAGATGGTTAAACCTATTTGGGCTTTTGCTGTTTCTTTGGTAAATCCACACCCAAGAACAGTTTCTACTACTCTCCCCCTTGCATGCTCTGCTACAGCCACACTGGCATCCTTGCTATTCCTTGAACATACCAGGAAGGAGCCCACCCCAGGGCCCTTATACTTGACCTCTCCTCTATCCGGAAGCTCTCTCCCAGATAGTTAAATATTTGCTCCATCACCTCCTCAGGTCTGTGCTCTAATGTCACTCTCACAGAGAGTTCCATCCCTCCCATATCCCAAGCACCCCTCCATTGGATCTGCTCTATCTTTTACTTATTTGCTTATTGTTTCTCTCTTTCTCCCATAGAATGCAAGCTCCCTGAGGGCAGGAAGTTTGTCTTTGTTTGTTCACTGCTGTAGCCTCATTAGCCAGCCGTGGTGGTCTAGTGGTTAAGATTTGGTGCTCCCACCACTGTGGCCTGGGCTCTGTGTCTCGGTCAGAGATCCACACCACCCAGCTATCGGTTGCCATACTGTGGCAGCTGCATGTTGCTGTGATGCTGAAAGTTATGTCACCAGTATTTCAAATACCAGCAGGGCCACGCATGGTGGACATGTTTCAGAGGAGCTTCCAGACTAAGACAGGCTAGGAAAAAGGACTTGACTACCCAATTCCCCAAAAATGGACATGAAAACTCTATGAATAGCAGTGGAACATATGTCCAATATGGCACAATGGAGAGGATGGTGCAGAAGACTGCGCAGAGTTCTGCTGTGCTGTACACTCACTCTACGATAGATCTTGCGCTAGGTGCTAGAGATTCAAAAGTTATTTAAGACAATTATTGATTTCAAGAACCTTCTAATGGGGAAAGAAAAACAACAACAAAAAAGCAATTCCATCCTGGGACTTTATCCTCGCCTGCATGGTTGAGGTACATTAGATTATTACTCCCCCAACCTCTGTGGGAGGAGTATTCTGCTCCTCCACTTGAATTTGGACTCCATCATGTGACTTGCTTTGGCCAAGGTTAGAATGCTAGTAGGTGTGGCTCAAGCAGAAGCCTGAAACGTGCTTGCCTTGTTAGGCTTGCCCTCTTGCACCTGTGACATGACACTTAAGAGTTTCCCCTAGGTAGCTGCTGCCTCTCCAGCCTGGGCCCCAGAATGAACACCATGGAGCAGATCAGAGCTCACCCTAGCAAGACCCACAGGTGGAAGCACAGCCACATAGCGAACCCTCTGAGAGATCAAATGATTGCTGTTTGAAGCCTGAGCTTTGGGCTGGTTTGTTACATAGAAAGAGCTCATTAATAAAACAGTCAAAGCTGGGTCATGGTGCATTCATGTTCCAGCTCCCGTGAAGGGGATAAGGCATAGAGGAACAATGCTTTAAGGCCTGGAAGTGGCACAAATCACATCAGCTCACATTCTCACATGGTGACACACAGCTGTAAGCTGCAGGGGAGCTGGGAAAGTTAGTCTCTGGCTGGGCAGCCATATATCTAGCTACCGCTCTATCTGTATTAAAGAAAAGGGAGAATGGATTTGGAGGGACAGCTAGCAATAGCCACTACCTGCAGACAATGAAAGAAATGCCTTACTCTGGAGAAGGGAAAGGACAGTCAGCAGAGAGTCCTCAGAAAAACAAAATAGTGAACTGAGGTTTAAGGGCATGAGTAGGAGTTTGCCAGATGGAAAAGTCAGGGAAAGGTATTCCAGGCAGAAGAAACAAGAGGGAAAGATGTATGGGAAACCTTGGCTTGATCATGGGGCGGCAAAGAGATTGGTGTGATTGGAATGTCCTAGATGCTGCTGGAAAGAGGGCAGATGTAAGCACAGACATGCATGACTAAGACATTTAGGTTCCGAGAGAACACACAGTTTGGTTGATTTTACTTTCTATCCTGATACATCTTTATGATTCTTACATTGTTACAGAAAAAATTAGAACTGAAGCATAAGTTCTACAGCTTACAAGAGCTAACTGTGTGCACTTTCTCCACACTGATTTTCCCCCTAGGAAATGGGGCGGTGGACATGAGCTCTCACATGGGCGCCCCCATGACTTTGACATGATCCTCACCCGCTCTGGCTTCAGGGAACCACAACGTACCTTTTCCAAACCTCTGCATTCCCAGTTCAAACTTCTGTCTCCCCTTCTCCAGATGCTATCTGGGAAGCACGTGGATTTTTCTCCTCACCTCCGTAGTTCCTGACTTCATGCAGAAAGTAAACGAACTTGAAAGACTATTCCTAAACCAAGAAATGGGGCTTGTAATTTTCAACACCTTAATTCTGGAGCAACAGAAACGTGTTATAATGCAGCCTGTTACATGGGATTTGTTGTATGGGAATCATGTCCCCAACAGCTGGATGGATTAACACTTTACTCCACTATCCAGCTATCGGTCCCATCTCCTGGTGAGTCCACTGTAATGGGCTTCCTCTATTTGGGATTCTGTTTCTGCTGGCACCCTCTCCCAGTCCTGGCTACCAGAAGCTGGAGCCCACATTTTATGTGGCTTCCTGATCTTTATGCCTTTTAAGTGCTCTCCAGGAGAGACAGCTTTATAGAGAGATGAAATTCATGTGATGTCAGCAGAATCTAGTCCCACCTGCCCCAATGCTGAAGAATTCTATTGGGCAGGTGCTGCCATGTATCTGCTTCACTTACGGTCTGATAACTCACAGATGTCTTAACATCTGCAAAAATCAGAATAAAGTCCGGCTGCTAGAATCTTCACCCAGGATTCCTGAACTCATCTTCTCAGGAATCTTACAAAACTCCCAACCCTCAGTACACTAAGACAGCCAAATTAAGTAAACCGGAAAAATTAAACTCCTTATAAGCACATTATTTTCTACATGAAAGCTCATTCTCCATTTGAACTTTTTGATTAGTTCCCCCTTGACATAACATGCCTGCAGCTACTCCAGGAAGAGAAGGTAGAGAAACATCCCTGTTTTCTGTGCATTCTATAAATGTTTGAAAGAAACCATTGGAGGTCGGCTTTTAGACAACACTATGCGTTGGCTCCCTCTGACAATTCTGGGCAGCACCTGAGGAAACAGAACAAAGCCGGCAGGCTTCTTGGGGGCTAGTGCTGCTGCAAGGCGGATGCTAGACCTTCTACATCCTAGAAAGGTCCCAGTTGTCCGCCAGCCCCGCGGGGTGACAGAAGAGGCTGCCCAGGGCGGTTCCCTGCCCCTCGCTGATTGGCTCGGCAGTACGTGAGAGCTGATTGGACTAGGACAGGCCCCGCCCCAAGGGCTGCTAATCTATAGGCTGACCGGGCAACAGCGTTTAGCCAATAGGGACAATGATGGAGGTGAACTGGACCAATCAGAGCCTTTTCCTCTCAGGATTTGACTATAAAACATAGCCAAAGAGTAAGGATCAGGTACACAGAACAAATCTGAAGAGAAATAGACACGACGTGAGTGGGTGAATGTCGCAACTGCTGCCGTCCTGGAGTAGAAACCAACGAACTTCCAAGACTGAACGGACAAAGAAATAAACCAGTGTCCAGAGCTGCACTGTGTTTGGGTCCAGGGTTCTAGCCACAAAACAAGAACAGCAAATGCTCGCACAGCAACTCTGTGCCAGGCACTGTTCTGAGCACTTTGCGTATGTTACTTCATTTAATCCTCGCAATAATCCTGAGGTAGGTGCTTTTATCATTCTCTTCTTACAAGGAGGAAACTGACACCCAGATTAGGATTAGAAATTTGCCGGAAACCACACAGTTGGTAGGTAGCTGGAGGAGGATTTGAGGCTTGCCTTCTGACTCTGGAACTCAAGCTTTTCACCATTCGGTAGTGCTCTCAGTCAATCACCGGAGGCTTTAGTTTCACGAACAATTTTTTTCTTATGGCAAAGGTAATACATACCTGTTTAACAAACAGCATTCTTTGATTGCAAGCAAAGAACTGATTCTACTAACTTGAACCAAAAGAAGTTTGTCTGAAGGGAATGAGGTAGCGCAGAGAAAGGAGGGAAACACTGAAGACTCAGGCTCGCACCACACAGAAGCCAGAGTAGCTCAGAGCTCTTGGTGTCAGGACAAATAGACACTGCCACCTGGGCTGAAGGAGCTCCACACTCTTATTTTCTTGCAAATCTCAGGGAGAGAGACCCACTGGTGTAGCTTGGGTCTCACACCCACTCTTTGACCCACTCTTTGACCATCCAGAGATAAACAACTTGTATTGGTCCATATTTTTCCAGTCTCCTAACTCCCATGTGAAGTGGAGTTTTTTTGTCTGTTTTGTTTTGTTTTTTAGATTGGCACCTGAGCTAACAATTGTTGCCAATCTTCCTTTTTTTTTTCTTTCTACTTGTTCTCCCAAAGCCCCCCCAGTACATAGTTGTGTATTTTTAGTTGTGGATCCTTCTAGCTGTGGCATGTGGGACGCCCCCTCAGCATGGCCTGATGAGTGGTGCCATGTCCATGCCCAAGATTCGAACCGGTGAAACCCTCGGCCACGGAAGCGGAGTGCACAAACTCAACTATTCAGCCATGGGGCCGGCCCCCCATGTCAAGTTTTATTAAAATGGTCATCATTTGTGCCCACCCACATCTCTTCCTCTCTCTCTCAGATCCGGGACCGCACAAATGCCTCTGATCTCTGAAGTCTCTCCTCCTCTCTGCCTCTAGTTCAGTGTTTCTCCCAAGATCTCTGATGAAGAGCCCATTGGTTTTTTGCTTTGTTTTTTAAAACATTCCAATCTGTCTTGATTGGTATTTTTGTAAAGTACAATAAAATTAATTACCAGGGAAACTAAAATTTTAAAAACGGGCTCAGAAAGTACATTCCCTAATTTTTTTATTATTAGATTCAATAGATATAAAATTACCTTGTCCAACTGTTATAAAAGTTTCTAAATGCTTACTCTCAATTTCTGTACTCACCCAGGGAAGAATGCTAACAAATAGACTTAGTGGATACTTTGAGTAGCATTGTTCTAGATAACTCTGACCTTTTCTTTCAAGTCTCAGCTGAGACATCACTTCCTCCAGGACGTCTTCCTGACAACCCTCCTCCAACCCGCATCTGATTGGCTGGTCTCATAGAATGCTGTGTGTCCCCCTGTCAGAGCACTCACTAATCAAGCTGTGTTTCAAATGAATCTGTCCCGCTGGATCGGGGGTGCTGCTGCTTACCTCTGAATGTGTAACCCCTTGCAAAAGTTCAGGGCTCCAAAGGCAATAGGGCCACCACGATCCCTTCTGCAAGCCAATTGGTCAAAGGAGGTAAGTCTGTGTAGACCGATTTGTATAAGTGAAAAAAAGAAATGCTGTTATGTCATTAAATTTAAGATGCTGTGAATTGTAAGATGTATCCCTAGGTCAGTGATGTGAAAATAAGAATTGTAAGATGCATCCAGATTTCAGAAATGCTAAAATGTGGGAATGGGTGTCTTTGAACTGATGAAATGTGATTGTTAAAATCTCAGTCGTCTGTCTTTGGAGTGGTGAAGGTCTCAGCTGTCTCTATGGAGGGAAGAAAGAAAGAATACACACAAGGAAGCCTATTTACATTTCTGATTATGAACATTCCTGCCAGAAAGATGTTCTTTGTGGCTTCTTGTAATCCTTTGCAGATATTGTCACTAATCTCTCCTCCATTCCTCCCAATTATGTATGTACTTGGTATTCTTTTTTCCTCATTCTCATCCTGTCCCTCCAGTAAGTAAAGCCCTAGGTGGTGAGTAAGTTACCCAGTGTTGCAGTGAGTGACTCAATGGGGAATGACATTTCTGTTCTCCTCACCCCCAGGTAACATTGCCTAGAGCTATGCTGGGAAGATCACTCTGTAATACAATTCAGGAAATTTAATTAACTGGACAGGTCTGGTCCTGACTCCAATTTCTTTATCTTCTTATGGACGACTGGTGAGTAGGGGCTTTGACAGAGGAATCTGTATTGCCTGGTCTGGGAAACAATTCCTTTGAAAAGCTCATAAATTGACCTATGACTATTATCAATGCTCCAGGACTAAACAGAAGACACAGCTACAGACTCTAATGATATATAAACATAACTCTACGTTAATTTGAATGTAAAAGTTCCCAGAAATCTCTTTGGAGCCAAATTTTTATGTACTTTTTGCTCATCTGGGACAATTGATCTTATAGCTTCTATTCCGTAATGGGCATCATTCTGTAGTAATTACGGTGTATTTCTGCATATTAAAATTTCTTTTTTTTTAAAGATTGGCACCTGAACTAAGATATGTTTCCAGTCTTTTTTTCCTCCTCCTCCTCTTCTTCTTCTCCTCCCCAAAGCCCCCCAGTACATAGTTGTATGTTCTAGTTGTGGGTCCTTCTGGTTGTGCTGTGTGGGTCACCGCCTCAGTGTGGCCTGATGAGTGGTGCCATGTCTGTGCCCAGGATCCTAACTGGCGAAACCCTGGGCCACCGAAGTGGAGTGCATATAGTTAACCACTTGGCCACAAGGCCGGCCCCTGCATGTTAAAATTTCTGTTAACTAGAATGAGTTAGGATTTGCCTAACTTGATCCAAAGTCAAGTTTGGCCAGGGCATAAGTGATCCGTGCATACGAGGGATATCGATATGTAGATAGTTCATATTAACGTTTAAGAAGACCACAGATGGCAATAATGCCAAGCCTTCCAGGCATGCTAGTGATGCCAGAAGCAATGGAGGAGGTATAGGAGCATGGAACATTTAGAAAATGGTAGGTCCAGAAAATGCGTCAGTTCCTTGATACCTGAAAAATGTGTTGCCATAAAAACAACACTAAAGAGACCATAGAGTCCCAGGCCTTCCTGCAAACACCTTTGTAGCTGACAGTGAAGTCACTCTCTTATCTGATGGCACTAACCTGATATCCAGCAGCTGGGACGAGGGATCAAGAAGAGGACGAAGGAGAAAGGCGTTTGCTGCAGACCTTCCTTTATTTGCGTCTTTCACTTCCTGGAGGTCCCCTCCTAGGCAGCAGAGCTGTCAAGCTGCTTTATCAGATCTTCCCCCAGGCTTGCTCAATGTCCCCATCAGCCCCAAGCATCCCAACTACTTCCCTCTTTTTTGCCCAGACAAATCTCTCATTCCCTCTTGGTGGCTGGAAAACAGTCTGATTGAATTGATTGTCACCAGTTTGTGTTTGACTGATCACCCCTATAGTGGTTATTCTCCTTGTCTGCTTTTAAAAAAATCTCTAAACTATGTCCAGTGAGTGGACTTCAGGTACTGAAATAGAGAAAAGTGAAAAATATTCAGTGTGTGTAGGAAGATGATGTTTCAACACATATCCATAAACACAACATATAAATAAAGATAAGATAGATGGATTTGCATTATATATCAATTTTGATTCTTAGGTGTCAAGCATGAGAAACAAATTCTGACTAACAGAAAAGGCATTTACTTAACGGCTGTGGAGTAGCTCACAGAATCAAAAGGAAAGTGGAAGAAGTAGACAGGACAGGCAGGAATTAAGACGATTGAGCTGAAGTGGAAGATGTGTTCTAAGCAGGAGAATTGATGGATAGTATCTTACTAGGCGGAATCGACTCCAAAAGTCTTTTTGTCACTTTGTTCAAAATTCAGATGCCTGAGAGAAAGTATCTGAATAGTCTCGCTTGGGTCAGAGACCCTCTCCTTGGCTGAGAGTGGGCAGGGTGCCTTGACTGATGGTCCTAACCAAGGAGAGACGGTAGTTCACTAGGGTAAAATCAGGGTACTGCTTCCAGAAGAGTGGATAGACATTGGTTAGCAGGACCACTATCTGCTAAGTGTTGTAGGTGCTGACCTCCTTGATTCCTGGGAGTGTGTCCTTGTGTTCAGTTCCCTATCTCTACTTTTCACAGCTGTACCCTTTCTTATTTTAGGACCCATGGCTTCCTAAAAGATCCAAATCAGTTCACACAATAGGTCCCACGATAATAGCAGCTCTAATAGAGTGCCTGGTCAGCCTGTCCTACCCTCAGTCCCCAGTTCTTAGTATGTACAGGTCATTGGAAAGTCTGACATGTTCCCCTGAGCTCAGAGGGATGGGCTGGGTTGGTTTTCAGGTGTAGCACTCTTCTTTTTGGTCCTCTAGCCAGTGTTCCAGTTAAAATGAGAAAATTGAGATTAAGTCCAGGGATGTTCTCATTGCCCCATAAAACTACAGAGTCCTTCATTTGTGACTGACAAGTATCTGGCCTCTTAGAATGTGGAGAAACCCTTGCTTTGCTTAAGGTAGCGTTCCTGGCAGGTAACTCTCAGAACTGCTTATTTAAACAAAGTCTAATTAATGCCCAACGGCAGGAACAGTGCCACAGATTAACATTTAACCAGTTGGAAGGGGTAACTGAGTGTATGGGGTTTAATAACAGATCAGCAGTGCAGGTGGACTGAGTCTCTGCCTCATCAGCACGCCTGGGGTCTCCCTGCTCCCTAGGCTACATTCTCCCCTGGCCTTCCCACCTCCCTTCCCCCGTGAAGGACCTGGGAGGAACGTGGAAGGCGAAGCCTCAAGCTGTGACTTGCTAACTAAAGGCGTAGCTGAATTTGAGTTTAATATTTACTCAGCCAGGAAATGCTCTAATTAAGACTAGCTCTTTAAATCTTAAAGCCCCACCCTGGAAGGACAGTAAAGAGTTCTCCCAAAGGGCTCTGCTGTGGGGTGTGAGTAATCCTTTTCTGCCCTACACCCAGATGTCTCAGAGGTGAAGTAGGCAGACCTTCCTTCCAAGCTTGAGGAAGAGCGTACCTGGGATTGTGGATTGAATCTTCATGGGATGTCCAATGGCTTCCAGAATAAGAACTGGCTGTGTAGATCTCCAATCCTAGACAGCAAAAAAGAAATAGCCAAATATCTGGAGCAAAGGGAGATTTTTGATCTAGGGAGGAGTTTACTATAGGAGTGAGAGTAGGAGTCAGATGTCCTGGGTCAAATCTTGGCTCCACCACCGTTTTCTGTGGGACCTTTGGGTGACTCAACTCTTAGTTTCCTCCTGGGTAAATTGCAGTAATAGTAGCTACCTCATGGGGTTCTGGAATGAATTAAAATAATCCAGTAAAGTGCTTAGGACATAGTAAGTGCTTATAGAATATCTGCTACCATTAATTTGATCATTCATGCAATTATTCAATCAAATAATATGCCGAGTGTCCAAAATATACCAAATAACAGGCTGGGTAATGGTAATCCAGAAAACTGTCCCTCTCCTGAAGGAGAGTCACAGCTTAGTAAAAAAAATAAATGTATAAATTATTCTTCTATGTTGTAATAATTGCAATAATATTAATGTGCAGAAAAGGAGCTCTTTCCATGGAGAATTTCAGGAAGGCTTCATAGTGACATTTAACTGGGTATTTAAGGAAATCAAGGACTTTTTCAGGAAGAGAAAAGAGGAAAAGTTATCCCGGAAAGAAGGAGTATCATGAACAGGAGTACAACAATGAGGGAAAAGCCCCATGTGTTTGGGAAATAACAGAAAATTTGCCTGGAATGCCAGGGTGCAAGATGGGCATGGTGGCACTAAGGCTAGAGAGCCAGGGTCAAGGATGTCATGGGCCACATCAAAGCATTTAGACTCTATTTTGCATGATCAGATTTCCATTTAGGAAGATAATTTATACAGTAATATAAAAATTGAGTGAAGAAAAAAGAGATTAGAACCAAGAAGAACAGAGAGAAGAGTATGGCCACGGTCGAGGCAAGAGATACAGAGGGCCCAACTCAGGGCCACAGCAAATGACAGGAAAGGTGAGGAGGCCAGACTTAAGAGACGTTTAGGTGGAACACTCTTGTCCAGTCTTCTCATAGTAACACTAGGAGCAAATCACTTCTTCCACTGCTCCTGGTCCTTATATCCAAAACTTGTGTTGAGAAAGGATTTGTGAAAGCATATCTGGGAAGTGTTGAGTTTTTCAGAAGAATAATTGGGTAACGACTTTTTTGGTAATAATTCATAAATATTTACCCCCAAATAACCAAGAATCCATTAGGCACATCTCCCAACTACCTCCCACACATGAATTTATCACTTAAATTTGATCCTCCCTTGTTTATTCTTCTTCATCTTCCTTCTTCCCTTCCATCCTTCCTTCCTTCCCGGTGATTTTAAATAGAGCGGTTTTTTTTGCCTGTTCCAATCTCTTTATTAGTTACGTCTCTTGGTTGCAAGTGACAGAAACCAACTAGCATAATTAAGAAAGAGGTGGGGGCAGGGGGGGAGAAGAGAAGTTGATTAGCTGATGTAACTGGGAACTGAGAAGTCCAGGGGTTGATCTAGTTTCAGCTAGAGCCAGGGAGTCAAACACAGATGTTATGGGCTAGTTATTGTTTCCAGAGGGATGGAATACTCTAATTTGGCAGACCTGGGTCATAAACCCAATTCTCTGGTCAGGAGGATTGGATCAGTTACCAAAAGAAGGATGTACATGAAGTTTTAGACTGAAAGAAAAATATGTGACCACAGTCCACCACATGAAAGAATTGGTCAATAAGAATTTTAGCAGCGCTTTCTTTTATGCTCTTTGATCCACAATCAAGGATATTTTCAAGCTGCAGAAATATATCTTTTTCATTAAAAATTCAGATACTGTAAAGAAAAAACAGTGTTCTCTGGGTAGTTAGCTGAAAGGATGGTACTAAGATCCTGTGCTGTGGGGTGGGGTCAGCCAAGGTGGAAGCACCTTTTCAATTGCCGCCTGACAGTAATGTCACCCAAACTCTTGGGGAGTCTTGAATTTATACTCTGGCTTTTGGAGTCACTCCCGATTCCTGACCATGGCCAAATTCTATTCTATCTACTAGGCATTCTGCTTTACTCTGGAATTCTTTTCAGATTAAAGGGAAGGACTCTAGTACCAGCACACTCCTTGGGCCATAGATAGGTTTATACTTTCTCCAGACCTCAGTTACATTCATGTGCACATGTTTGCATGTGTACACAGACACACACATGCACACACACACACACACGTTGTTGTGCTGGAGCCAACTCCTTAGAGCCAATTGATAAATTTTCAGGAACTTTGCGAGCCAACAGCTAACTACAACCATTATTAAAATTTATATAAACTTAATAATTAAATAAATTATTTTAAAAGCAAAAATAATGAATACTCAAAATTCATCATTTCCTAATTATTTATGCGTACTATATCTGTATGCTGGGAATACTATATAACCACGTGCTACCATGCGTCTCTTCCCAACTGTGTTCCGGCAAGTCACATTGGTGGCTTGAAATCAGCCATGGTGGGAGTATTCACATCATGGACATTTGCAAATGCTACAAACTGGGGCTTTTTATTTCAGAGGGTTGGTTGTTTAAACATTTACCGGCATACCACTGCACAGTCACACACACCCTCCCTCAATGCGGACTTCTTCCATACTCTTTTTAACACAGGCATTACCACCTTTGCTATATGTGTCAGCACAACGTATCAAGGAAAACCTTGTCATGCATCAAAATATTGTGGTATATGCATCATTCATGATTAAGATTTCTTACCAAGATATTTACCTGCCTGCTTATTGGGGCAAGTAGGTAAACATTAGTAGACATCACAGTGCTTACATTTCTCTCTGAGTTCCCTTTAAGGGGTTCCGTATCATGAGGGGCCTCACCCAAATAAGATATCTGCATCTCCTTTCTTAGTTGTGGCATTTTCCCCCTATTATAAGACAACATTTGAGAACACTGCTGGTACAGAACCAGAAGTCTTGCTAATTTCCCAAGTCCTTGAAGGAGTAATCACTCAGTAGCCAAGGATAAATTTATATTGGATGAGTCTTTTGGCCTTTCTCGTGAATAGAAACATATATATGAATTCAGTGGCTTCACTGTCATATTATTTTCTTGCTTTGTGCAATTATACCAAGTGTAAGCTCAAAATAGAACCAAATCCTGAATAAATACTGTTTTAAGTTTGATGTAATTTCTTGCTTTTTGCAAGCTGCAATTGAACATACCCATCGAACAGACTAACCATACAGCAGCCCAGCCAATGCTTTAGACTTTTAATCTACTTAATGGGATAAAGGTCAGGCATAATTAAATATCTTTGAGCTTGAATTTCTCAGTGCAATAAGCAGATGACTTTGAATTAAATCCATCCAGGGGATAAAATAAAAACATTCATCAAGGTAGCGATCTTGAAGGAATAACTCTCCTAGTTAAATTTAAAATGGCTTGGTGCTTTGGCCAAATGCCTGAAAAATGCATATCAACTTTAGCACATTCTTAGTAATGGCATCATAAAGAGAATGAATAGAAAGATGAATTCCCTCATCTCAGTCTTCCTAGAGCCCCAGGATTTTCCTTTTGTTCTTTTGTTTCCATATTGTTCTATGAACTTTCTGAAAGAATGTCGGGGGCCCTGATGCAGCAAATGTCTTGGAACAGCAAAGGTCAAACATTCTAACTCTGACACACTGGAGGTTTTCCTACATCTTATAGCGATAAGGCAGCATTGAGGACAGGCAAAGACTCTGCTTTGAGAAAGTTATCTGTTCCTAGAAGAAAGTGCTCAGCTCCTGAAATGATAAGGGATGCCCATGGCCAATCAAGCAGAATTCCTGTGAGGTGCTCCCAAGCTTGACATCTTGCTGTCGCAGATCCTATCTAGAACCACTGTTCCGAGGTCTTGGTTTCAGCTCAATGTGGAATTCTCAGGGCTGATGACAGCTGACATCAGTCACTCCTCTTTGCTACTTGGCCTGAGAAGACTGTGGTCAGCACAGTTGCCCGTGCAAATATAGCTTGGCATCAAGGCTCAGTGCTGTTCTCTCCCACCTGTTGACCAGAAAATAATTCATCTATCTGCTGTCCAACAAGACAAACCAGGTAGACAGGATTCCTTGCAGGTAATTCCCTAAGAGAGTCCATACTACATCTGCAGAGAGATCTGTGCAGCTGTGGGCAGTGACATGAAGGCCAGGTGAGTGAAGGGATGGGAGAGGAAGGGGGCTGGGTAACCAGGGTCCTGTGTCAAGATAACCACATCGTGTCATGTGACAGTAAAAAGACTTTCTGTTAGCTGCTCTGATGCCCTTGTGTCTAATATCCGAGGGGGGTCCCCTAACCTAAAATTTTAATCTTGAGGGCTATTTCTTTGCTTCTTAGAATTAGCTAGTAGAAGAGAGAATGGGGGCCAGGAGATCTTCCCCAACTCCGCCCCTCTCTCTTTGTACATAATATATGCACGTGTGTATATACATACATGTATGCAAATGCACATGCACACACAAGCCTACACTTGTGTGTATGTATGTGTAAGCCCTGACATCAGAGCTTGTTTCTGACCATGTTTTGCATTTTAACAGATCTTTTTCTGCATCTCTATTTAGGAACACTGTATTATACTTTCGAGTTGTGACTGTGTTTTGCGATCTTTCACCTCCATGTTTATTTTGAGCCACTGATTCCTGGCACTAAGTTTTTAATATTCTACATTTTAAATTCTATCAGTGTGCTCCATACAACAAAACTTGTTTGGGCCCAATGCCCACAAAGAGACTGTTTGCTTAACAATAGAATAGGTTCTGTTTCCTTGTTGACTCACTTCAAGCCCTAGAGAGTGGAATGCTTTGCCCTCGCAAGCTGTCTGATAACCATCAGAGTCGCCCTATTTGACTAGGGGGATGGGGAGCACAAGAAGAACATGGTATTTAAGCTGTGATGACCAAGTCAAGTCCTTCCCTCAGCTGAAACTATCTGAGACAATTCTTCCCGAGGAAATGCAGGGATAGAAATTTTCCATGAGATCCAGAGGAAGAGGAGGCAAGTTCATGACTGACAAGTGCTGCAGTTTGAAGGACTTGGGGCCAAGACTAGGGATCCCTGGGTAGGAGCCAAAGGATGCAACTGTTCCTTTCACCAGCTGAGGAGCCTAATGGACACTACTTTCTGCCGACTCCTAGATCAAGTACTTCCTATGGCCAGCCCCCTGTGCTGGAACCTTCTCTGAATCCCTGGAAGTCCTACGTCTGGAATGTCTGCTCAGTTTCCTAGGGGCTTGAGCATTTCTTTATCTGTGTTGAAGAGGTAACCCAACCCAACCCAGACATCTTTCATACTTTTCAGCATTCTTTCTCAAGTAATGGAGATGAAACTAGAAGATGTGTGTGCCTGACGGTGCCAGAGGGACCCGATGGTTATGCATGCCTTCTTCAGACTAGTGGACACTGCTACCCCTCCCCTAGGCCTGAGATACACGTGAAGTCCTCACAGGTGTTACCCCTAAAAGACAGTCCCAAGGTCTGAGCTGCTTGGGTGAATTCAGGCACAGTGATGAGCTGAAAATCCTGAGTTTAAGAGCTTATGAGATAAAGGCTGTTCATTCCCAGCTGCAACTTTCACAAATTCAGTGGCTGTTAAAAAATAGCAGATGAGACTCAAACAGCTGGGTTCTTTCATGCCACGTTCCCCAAACTCGCGAAACCCTCCCATGCAGTTCTCTGCACTGGCAGGACTTTGTGCCTGGAGGTGATGCCCCTGAGCTTGCATCCTCTGTGATTTCTATTTAAAGGCAAATCCCAGACAGAGCAATATTTGTCGTAAATTATTACAGCAATGTGACACATGGCTTTTCTGCCACTAAGGTCACTCCACCATAGGCCTCTTGCTTCCTCCTCAATTGCTGTTCATTCCAGGAGGCTTCCTCAATTTCAGCAATTCTTGTGGTGCAGAACCACCCACCCAGCCATTTATCGCTGGTAATAGCCAGGAGAGTTGCGATCTTTCGCATCTCCACACAATGATCTAAGTCTTGGAAGGCTTCCGAAACGCCCCGGCCCCCTCTCTCTGGCCAGGGCCTCTCTTCCTTTCTAAGTGCAACAGATCCAGAGTTCAGATGCAGGGCTCTCCCGCTGTGTAGGAGCTTGTAGGTCACAGCGACACCCAACAGATTCATTAACATAGCAATAATGGGAGAGAAAAGAAGGCTGGGCGTCCTGGTGAATGCTGAGCCTTGTTCTAAATCCTCATATAGAATCTTGATAGACCCGCGAGCTGGGATTTGAGGCAGTGTTTTGCAAAAGAATTTCAGGGAGCCAAAAGCATGGGAATGGAGCCATCAGGATAGAAGGCCATGCATTGCAAAGCCCTACTGCAAACAAGCTTGGCCCTGGGGAGAGGTCTTAACTGAAATAAAACCGCGCCTTGGTCACTCTAACTCTATTCCAACAGGGGAAAGCATTTTTAAATTTGGAATGAAGCATTTTAAAAGTTTGAATGAAGGGAAGAATTCCTTTTCTCTCCATCGATGGTTCCCGTTCCTTACTCTCTTAAAACACAAGGTCCTTTCTTCAGTCCTGTCTTTCAGAACCAGAGGACCTTCCTGCTACTTGCAGACATTTCCATAGTTTTTGATGGACCCATCCTGGCATTGAGGGTGGAAGCACCTTGTGTCAATTAAAATACCAACTGCCAGGGGAGGCATTTCTTGAGGAAGCAGGCCCGAGTGTGCCTACATCCTTCTTAGTTCTTTCTTTGGATGTGTCCTGCCTGTGAGTGACCTTCCAGATAGGCACCCGTAGCTGGCCTGCCAGGACCCAGGACTCAGGGGTAATCCACAGTCAAGAATGTGGGGTCTGAACAACAGGTCATCTTGAACTCATAACTATATTTTGGGAACAAAAACTGCGCATAGAGATTTAAGGAATTCAGCATTCAGATAAAAGAACACTAATACTATGGGGGAGGGGGCCGTTTTTTGTCCTACCTACTTTTTTTGGCCACAAATTCCAGAAAACTTCTGGAATTGCTTATTCTAAGTCTCCATTGGAAAAAAAGAGTCTGAAACACTTCCCCAGTAGTATGAACCTTTGCCAGCCACTTTCTCATGAAAGAGTTCACTTTACAAGTACTGGATTTGAAACTTTAAAAAAAACCAACAGACCAATCGCCTTTCCCTACTTGGTGACTACATGAAATCAGACACACAAATAAGTTGTATTTGTGCTTTTGAAATTACCCTATTTCTTTCTCTTTACAGTTTATTCGGCAGTGAATTGCTGTAAAGAAATGTAATGGTAGATGTGCTTGCTCTGTGCTGATCCTCCCTCCTTGGCACCCCTGCTTCTTTGGATCACCCCCAGAGGACAGAGCACCAGCATGGCTGCCCCTGGGCCCTCCCTAGGAGGTCCCACATCACATTCTCCTTAATTCAGAAGGAAGAGTTGCCGTTTGTTAGTGGCTAAAAGTCGTGGTCGGCTGATGCTATTGATCTGGGTACCTCTTGTGTCACAGCAAAAGGAGCTGTAGTGGGATTGGGGAGAAGGGGACTGAGTAGGAGGACTTGGGTGTTTGAAAAGTGATCAAGTTGGGGTTATCTCTTGGAAGCACAGTGAGATGGCACAGGTTAGAGGTGCAGGGGGTGGGGAGGGGGCAGGCTCAGGGTCTGCTGCTGCTGAGGGAACATGTTTTCCTGCCACTGGGCCTCCTAAAGGGCTACCAGGCAAGGCTGACTTGTATATCTCCAGGGCCCCCATTCACCCTGAAACTGTGTAATGCTGGCTTCCTAGGCTTGCTGCCTGAGGGGAAGAGGTGACAAGGACTGGGCAGACCTATGACTCTGCCTCTACTCCACCTGCGTGTCCCAGTGAGCTTCCATTCAGAGTCACGCGGCAGACTGTGTACCAGAGTCTATCTCTGAGGGACAAGATGTGCCCCACATGGAGAGAATCTCTTCCTGGTTTTGCCACACACTAAACATCTGGCAAATTATTCTATTCCACCAGTAGAGGCCAACGACCAAGAGAAGGCTCATGAATGAGTTTTTAGAACTTGGCCTTTAAATTGTACTTCACGTCCTCTAGATTTTCCACTAGAACTTCTTTTTCTACTCTTGTTCTTTCTCTATTTGGCCCAAGCCCATTCACGTGACGTCCAAGGTGTAGCTGGGGCTCTGGGGTAGGGTGGTTCATCAGGCTGCCTCAAGTAATGGGGGATGTTGTAAGGACAGACACAGCAGTGCAAGAGATGGGGATCCCACAAGAGCCCAGACTAGAAGGCAAAGGGTCCTAATGGAAGAGGGAATAGAGTTCAGGAATTGGAAAGATCTCAAATTTCTCTAGGGCCTATTTTGTCAGTCCGTCAGGGGGACATTTTGAATCTCCACCATGACAGTGGCAGAGCTCTTCTTGTCTTCCCTGGGATTTTCCCAACATCTACCTGCCACCTGCATCATGTTCTATCCTGTGTATCTTTTTCTAGGTCAGGGATTTCTACTAGCCCACAGCTCAGGAATACTTATGCCTTCTGTTTCCTCCTAACTTTGGTTCCCTTGTGGACTCTCACTGCTCACTGCCATTCAATGCACTTGTACCTTATATTTGAGATTCTACAAGAGACAGAATCTGACTGGCCTGGGGTTTGTCACCAACAATCTTCTGGCCAGAGTCTTTGTTGTCAAACCACCCACCAGTCTATGGGTTGCCTGCCAGTCGTGTCCCATAGCAGGGGGCCCTTGGGCTTTTCCCCAGCGGAAAACTGAGGGCTTGTAGCACTTGATGGTTCCCTCCAGAAGATAAGACAAAATGTGAAAATGAAGAAAATGAAATTTTCTACCATTCCACAACAAGTTGGATGCACCCCTGACATTGAGGCATTTCGGGAGCCTGCTCTTAGCAAGGGTCCTATTACATGTATGGCATTTCTATCAGTAGCAGAGCCTGCAGGTTGCTGGCCGGAAAGTGACAGCCAGCATTATCTGCCTGCCATTTTGTAAAAAACAGAAAAAAACCCCAAACCTTTGCTTAAGGCTGTGAATGCTAAAATTTACCAAAGGAAGTGGTGGGAGCTGCATTACTTAAATCCTTTCAAAATTGTCTGAATGAAGCACTTCACTCAGACGTAAGGAGAATAGACCGGCTCTGACCCTGCGGGGCATCCATAAGATGACCTCAGAGGGTTTTCCTGTGTCTGGTTTCTATGAAGGAGAAAGACTGGAGCTGAACCAATGAAACAAAGAAGTAAGTTCATACCCCTTCCACCCCAAAGCCCTTTCATCTTTAGTTGGGTTCTGATTCCAGATTGTCTCCACCAAAGAAGTTTTAAAAGCATTCATACATAATGCCATCCTAAAATATGGTAAGATCATCCTTTCCACTGTAAAGCGAGAAATCATTTCCAAAAGCCTTTCGTGTTTCCATTTCTTCTTCTATAATTACTGCAAATGTCATCATGAGTGGACTCTGAATAATCCTCCCAATTCCCTCTGGTGCCTCAAAATGCCCTCCACCTTACAGCAGTCAAAGAGTAGAAGGTTCCCTCGCACGGCTTTTCCACGTCTGTTATGAAGTAAGTGCTATTTGTTCTTTGAGATCCAAATGATCACAGGGCAGCTTCTCAGTCAACAGCGAGAATCCAGAAAAGTAAAACCAGAAGGAAATGGGCATCTTTTGCAGGAGGTGTAGCTTGCTTTCTTTTCTTCTTCATTCATTCTGTTTAGAAAGCAGATAAGGAGGTATTATTTATTGAGAAAGAAGTGTGTGCATTAGCTACCATGGTAACTTATTTTACTATTGGCGATGTCCAGGCCAATTAAGGCCCTTTCATAAAGCTCATTTTCTTTCTAGGGGCTGAGAAAGCCACTCAAGTCAGAGACAGATAAGTATCTTACAAGCCCTGAGCATCAGGCTTCGAATGTCCCTCTATTGACTTTCCTGGAAATCTTACTGTGCACAATGGAGTTGCATTTACTCCAAGCCTCTGGGAGGAGTCTGGGCCCTGGACTGTACCCAGCTCCAGCTCTGGGCAGGGAGATCCCCTTTAGCAGGGGTCAGTCTTGCCACCATACCCTTCTGCACCTGCTGTCCAGCCACTCTGCAGTTAGATTCTGAGCCTCACTTGTTCGGTTCTATGGAGATCTTTCTTCCCTGGGCTCTTTACCCAGGCCCTTGGTCCTTGTAGTCATACCTCTTTGATGCTAAAACTGCTTTTCCGCCGATCACTATGTATTTATCCATTTACCCATCTGCCCATCTATCCATTTATTGCCTTCCTACTACATGCCACATTCTGTATTTGGTGCAGGGGCTATTGAGATGCATAGGACTTGGTTTCTGCCCTCAAGGAGCTTGCAGTTTAATAGATGAGGCAGGCAAATAAAAAGGCTGGTGATTTTACATATGGGCATATAAAATTCACGTCAAATCAAAGATTTACAGTGAAATATTTCCTTCCCACTCCTGTTGTGCAGATCCCCAGCTCCCCTCCCCACTACCTTCAACCAATGATTTGCAACCCTTCCAGGGATACATGCACAAGCATACCCAGCTATCTGGATGCGGTGGGCATACAGTGGATGCCTTCTGGCCATAGGGACTCTGACAGAAGCGGTAAGCATACAGTCACTCTAGCAGGGTTCCTGTGGAGCTCTGTCCCAGTCCTGGTACACCGGCAAACACACTTGCATTCTTTTCAACTCTCGTTTGTACAACTGTAGGTTAATCTTCCCAGGCTACCATGATATCTGCGATGTGTGCCAATCCCTAACTGCCTGCTGATCTTGACACATAACTGTTTCCTCAGCCACTTCTTTAGAGGTGACGTGAGGCACCTAAAACTTGCATTCCAAATCCTACATGAGTCACTTCCATTGCTTCTTGAGAGGCTCAGCTCCATCATTTCACACTTTATTATCCACCAACATGGGTGTTCACCTTGATGGAAAATGATGGGCAGGAAGAAAGGCCACATCACGTTATAAATGTGGTTGTATAACTTAGGGGAGTATAGCTGAGTGCTAGTGGCTCATAGCGTGGAGAAAATATGCACTAATCGAGGATGTCTAGTGGATAAATTTTGTATATGTTCAGCACTTACATTCGTCTAGTATGCACTGGGACAGCTATACTGGTTGTTAATAGCTGGTGTATTTCTGATTAGTTGGTGTCATGCCATATAGATTGGAACTATTTCAGCTATTAACAGTGTTAATATAAATAAGGACCTCATGGGACAGTTTTAAATGAAGAATGCCTATATTTTATGTATAATCGATCATATATTATATGCTTGGGATTTTAAAAGCATTTTCTGAGACCTTTAACCTTTCCCTGGAAATTTCTCAGAGCAGCCCTCTTGGGTGAGCAATGAGGCCAAGCAGGTAGGGCCTTGGGTCTCCTTCCTTTTCCTGCCTCCACTTCCTCAGAGCACCTGCTCTTTTGTGTTGGGTTCTGAGTAGGATTTCTTTTGAAGAAAGTACTTTGTTAATTAAAAATAAGGTTGAAACCCTATGAGATATATAATTCCAGTATTCTGGTGGTATTTCATTGGGGGCCATGGAGGTGCATGGGGAAGAATGCCTAATCCAGTCTTGGGTGTGAAGCATGGATCAGGGAAGGTTTTCCATAAAGAGTGATTCCTGAGTGCGTGGGAGCGGGGGTGGGGGGTAGCGCAATTGTGTACCTTCCAGGCTGAGGCAGCAGCTTGCAGAAAGTCCCAGAAGCAAGGCAAAGAAAGTTTAGCTTCTTCAGAAAAGTTCCAAAGGGTTCAATATGGCTAGTGTTTGGTTTAAGACCAGACTGAAGACAAGAGGGGAGGTCAAACCTATGTTCCTGCCTGTTTCACTTTGTCAGTTTCACATCCTTCAACCAGCACTCTAGACCTGGGCAGTGCCACCCAAACTCTTGAACTTCAAACCTAGTCAAGATACCATCTGTTTCTCCCCATCCTTTCAGCTCTGCTGAACTCTGACCCAACCACATTATCAGAACATACTTCCCACGTGAACCCAGCCTGAAACCTGGACGTTGAATGCAGTCAGCTCTGTTAACATGTAGGTTCACTTTTTAGCCATCTGCCTAGACCCATCAACTTTCCAATGTCCTGAGCCCTATCGAGCCTGATGTTTGATTTGTCCAAACTAAGTGCTGACTGACCTTCTGCTGGCTATGGCCTAGCTTTCTGGTTCTCATTTGGTTTCTTAGTCAATTCTTTGGACAAGAATCTTGCAATGGAATGATCGAGTGACCTCGCCAATGCTCAACACCCTAGAGCACGCTGGCGCACCTTTAGGAAGCCAGCCTTCGGTTGCCTATAGTTTCGGTTTGGCTCACCCTCAACAATTATTGCGATCTCCCTCCAGCTCACTAAGATATCTTTTATACCAAATTGTAGTCTGGGCTATGCCATTTTAGTTTAAAATAAAGATTTTTATTTGTGGAAAATGTTCCATCCTCTTCTTCACATTGGACTTCTTTTAGTCAAAGGGGATCTCCAAGTTGTGAGAAACGAAAATGTCAGAAATTTTCTCCCCTGGGGCCCTGTTGAGCATCATGATGACTACCAGCAAGGGAACTTTGGGCTTGTCAAAATCAAAGAGCTCAGTTCAAAGTCTTTAAGGAGCTGTCTTTTCTGGTGGAGAAACCATCAAGTCTTATACTGCTTATTATGGTCTTCAAATTGTTGATTGTGACAAAGCAAGTTTTGTGTACAGGAAACAACCACTTCCCTTCTCCCTTTGGAGGACTTAAAAAAATTTGATCTTAGATAAGAAGCCATAAATAATTACATAAACAATTACTCAGCCTTTGACTTTTTTCTTTTAATCCTGTAATGGTACTTTAGCAATAACATTAAACACTTCTATTTCTCTTCAATTTTCACAGTGAATAAAAATAGGAAGAAAATTTAAATATTATAAGTATTTGGTTTTTAAGACTTCCGTTAGCTCTGAGAAGACACTGTTATTGATGCATTGCTGGCTCCTAATTTGCTAACCATGCGTGACTATGCAAGTGGATGCAAGTTTTTTATTTTCCCCAAGCAGAGAACAAGACCATTTTTACAATGTGTCATTGAGCACATAAATTTCCCAGCTATATGAAGTGCTTCTATTAAAACGATGCTTTTAGATGTGAACCATAGCTCCAATATTTAGTTTTAACTATCTAAACTTTAACTTCTCCCAAGCCATAAAGAAGTTAAAAGCCAGGTCACTATCTAAACAAAGGTTGGGCTTTCTAATATACTGTTATCTTTTATGAGACAACAAGTGATGGCAACGCTCCATAAACGTTAAGTTGGCTTATCCTATGCAGTTTTCTACGGGAAGTTAGGAATGAAAATGTGATCCATCAATGTAAGCAATAAATATTTGCCATGTACTTAGTGACAGATAAGACATTTACTGTTTGAAAATGTTCTAGAAAAAAAAAGGAGGAGCCATTTTACTGTGGAGAATATGACTGTCATTAACGTGAGAAAAGAATTTCCTGAATTGGAAGTGACTCGAAACAGTTGATTTGATGTTAGTAATATGTACATTTTTAATATTTTATAACCACAGCAATACCTGCTTATCATTTGAATGTTGTAATGCCGGATAATACCATGTGACCAGTAAAGGTTATTTCATGAAAATTATCAAGGTGGAAGCTTCATTTAATGCTCTAAAGTAGTTGTGTAATTGTACCTTTTATTTTATTAAGCCTATTTGCCTCATAGTAGTAGGATTGATTGCATAAACACCCTTCTCTATGCCTCCTTATGGTGCTTTTGTCATTCATTCATTCACTCTACTTAAATCATTCATTATTCCTTCATTCCACGTAACACCTGTTGAGCTCCTACAGGGGCCAAGCCACTGGGCAAAGGTGCTGAGGAGGAATTGAAGGTGAGTGAGACCTGGTCTTTGCCTTCCAGGAGTAAAAACCAAGTGGAATGGAGTGTTTACCATGCTCTGACACAAGTGGGCACGTAGGAACAATGGAGGGAGGGGCTGGGTCTAGATAGACAGGGGCTGGTCTCCACAGTCCTTCTACAGCGCAGAATTTACCCACGAAAGGTGAGAAGGTGTCATGAAAACAGCCCTGCGTTGGGAATTAGAAGGCTGGGTTTGGGTCCTTGTTCAGCTACTTACTACATTTGTGACTGTTGGCAACTCATTTCAACTCCTTGTGTTTTCTCATCTACAAAAGAGAAATAATAATAGCTGCACACTCATTTCACAGCATGGTGGTTTTTAAGGCTCAAATGAGCTAGTACATATGCCAATCTTTAAAAGATTATGCATATAACTTTTTAAAAGATTTTCTCTATATATCTCACATTATGGGCACCAGCGTCCAATTTTAAATATTATGACTACTTCTCAATTTCATAATGAGAAAGAGAGATGAAGAATTTGCAGAGGACTCAGAAGACATGGATAAGAAGGGGGAAAAAAAAGAATAAAATGGGAAACTTGAGGCAACATGTGCAATAAACACAGGAAGGGCTCCAGGTGTTTCCTATCTTTATCAAGAACGAAACAAGAAGAAATCGATTTAAATCGCAGCATGAGGGACTTAGTTAGGAAAAAAGGTGATTTTATTTTCTCTAAAGAGCTATTAAAACGTTAAAATGGCCAGTAAAGGAGAGCTCTGGTTCTCCTCCTCTGAGAGTCTTTAAAGGTGGGAAGAACCAAGTCATCTCACAGTGGGTCACTGTTCAGTGCAGAGTATATAAACAGAGTTCAAGCACAAGAAGTGCCCAGGTGATGCTTGGAACATGCACCACTTTAAACGATTCCTTTGGGGGAGAACCAGAATCTGGAGAATTTCATCAGGACCCCACTCACCTTCTGGAAGAAGTAGATGGAAAAGATATGCCTTCTCTTCTGCAGACCTCTGTTATTCTTTGTTCCTTATTTTGTGTAACTTTAGACATTTTATGGCGTATCTACATAGCCTGAAGGCCATGAAAATCATTTGCTTCAGGACCAACCAAACATACAATTGCTTTTTCTTGAGCATTTGGGTTGCTTGTCATTCTTGGTGGGGTTCTGAGATTTCATCCCAGTTCCGTGTAGGGTGCCATACAGGCCTAGTGGACACCGGACTAACCCAAGCCCCTGACGTACAGCTCTGACCTCAGCAGAGTGTATTTCAAGGATCCCTAGTATGTCGCTGGCTGGAAACCAGGTACATTGGGCCCTAAAGACCATACTTGGTTATCTTCCAGGCTCTATAAAGTCAATAAAGTGCAACAGAATCTTTAAAGCAGCCAGGTACAGTCCTAGTCTAGGCAGAAAGCAAGGGATAGTTTGTATAACCAGCCCAAAAAACATACTTCAAAGAAGCCATTTGCCCTGCTGGAGTTGTTCTGGAATGTTCTTGAACCTACACCATGATCAAACCTGGCTTCCATTTCTCAAGAGATGAGCGCCTGCAAAGGAGCAAAGGCCTACAGTGGGTTCGCAACTCCTGCTGTAGGTTAGTCCCACATTACTCCTGCCTCTGCCCTTCTTTGGCTGGGGGAAGAGGAGGTCAGGGCCAGAGGATGCACCAGTGGGTCTCCTACTGTCTAGGTGTGATATTTGGGCCAGACCTGTTCCTAAAATGGCACTGTTCTTTCTTCAACTTGTTTCCCATCGGATTACACCGCAGCTTGGATCACGTACCGCTTTTCTCTCCCCTTCATGGTTGGAGTCTGCCTCTGTATTTGTGTAGCCAACAGGGATAATGGCAGAAACAGGAGGGAGTTTCTGTTGTAACCGTCTATTTTTAGTGGCTCATAACCTTCCCAATATTCCTTTGGCGTGAAGCTACATTTGCTTGGTCTCAGCCCAAAGGGAAGTTATTTTGGAAAGTTTGAGCAAAATCCTCTCCATTGCCGCTTGGGCTGGGTAAGGCAGACAGAAAAAATGGGATTCTGGAAAATCAGGTCAGTAACTTTGGGGCTGGTGTGGAACTGGACACTGGAATCCAATGTGGTCCATCCTCCCCCAGGCCCCCGTTAGAGGCAGGGCTGCCAGACTGAACTCTTAGGGGCCCTTCAGGCTGCTTCTAGTCACAGGAAAGTGGCTGCACCATTGCCTCGGAGTCGAGGGTGATGGCAAGTTGATCAATGGGCTACACCGTGGTATGAAAGGAGAAAGAACTGGATCCAAACTCAGGAAACTCAGAGTCGCCTCTCACTAGTTGTGTGGCTCTGGATGGATCTTCTCCCCTCCCTGGAGTTCAGTTGCCTCTTCTACAAAATAAAGTAGCTAAGCCAGCTCTCAGTTCTAATTCTGCTCTGGAATAAGGGGATAGAAATAGATCTCTTTTCAGGATGAAAGTACTAGGATAATTGGGAGGAAAGCTTCTTTATCCTTTAGGGGCATTGCTGGTAGGAAACCATTGAGAGCAAAGCCAGGCTTTTCCTGTAGCTCATATGAGGGAGAATAAAAAATTGAGTACAAATACATAGAGGATTCCTTGCTGGTGGAAGGTGGAGATGCAGGAGAGAAATAAACAAAAGTGAAGTGATGGTTTTTATATGGTCAGCCCATGTAGTTTCCCAGAACTGAAGCTATTTATCCATCAAAGCAGATGAAAACCAAGCTCAATTTTTTTTTCAAAAAATGTGAAAAGTTCATTCATCTGTTTATTCTTCTATTTATTTCTTCAACTAATATTTATTGAACGCCCACGAATTTTCACCCTTTCCTCTTGGAGTGGGAAAGGAAGTGGACAGGGGATGGAAAAGGTAAGAGAAAAAACTAGTTGACTATCCAAACATAAAAGGTGGGCTTGGGGTCTGGGTAGTACCCTGAACATGAAAATGGTGTCATCCAGGGAGGACCTAGAGCATCCCTGAGCAAACGGTGGCCACTTACATTATACATTTGTGCTGCCCACGTGATTCCAGGTTTCAAAGGCAAATTTCCCTTGCTGATTAGCAGAGGTGCTGGGGCTCTGTACTCAGGGACAGTTGGCAGGATGCCATCACACCTACATCAACCTTCTCGCTTCCTTGTTCTGTCATCCATTCCCATGGGAAGCTCTGAGTTCCCACACGTCCTCAGCCAGGAAGGTCAGTGTGGACACATCTGTGTGTATCACAGGGTGCAGCTGATAAGCACCAGCTGCTGGACCCTACTTGGCCCAGAGCACCACATCCTCTTCCATATCCACTACTGCAACAAAACCGCAGACCCCATCCCACAAGTCTGATCAGAGCCAGCTTTTAAGAAGGGGAGAAAGAAAGAGTGCAGGAAGCTTGATTGGGTTTCTTGCCGACCAGGCAGGACCTGGCGTTGGTACTGCTGCTATCAGAAGCAGCAGAGGGGGAGTGATGACATCCTTTTTCTGAGGGTTTGATGTGAAACCAAGAGAAAGGAATACCTACACTCTCGCCAACCTTAGAAAATGATCTCAGAGCATAGAGCAGTCCTTCTCAAGCTTTCATATGCATGCAAATCACCTGGGGATCCTGTTAATGCAGGCTCTGAAACAGCCGGTCTGAGACGGGGACTGAGAATTTCCATTTCAAGCTCCTAGGTGATGCCTACACTGCTGGTCCATGGATCATACTTTGAACAGCAAGACTTTATTTTATTATCCCTAGCACCCCTCCTCAGGGGTAGGAACATGAATACAAACCAAGCTGGACCAAAGCTATATCTCGACACAGGTCAAGGGGTGGCACATGACCCCTGTGCGGCCAATCAGAGTTTTTGTCCTTTTATAAATTGGGGTAAGGGGTCAAAATGGAACTAAGAGAAGGAAACCCCATCTTCTCTAGTTGCCAAAGTGTAAGCCAGAACTGCTCCTAGCAATGACACCCGTCTCATAGAGGAATTGGTCTGAGAAGATGCAGCAGATATATAGGAGAAGTGAGCAGGGCAACAGAGAGGATCTTGACCGTGTTCAGTGTCCTGGTTCTGGTTGTCCCTAAGGGCAGTTCCACCTGGCCCTTCCTGTGGTTTTCCTCAGTGACTCTGCAAATTACCCTCTATTGCTTAAACCAGTGTTTCTTAACCCGGCTGTGCATTAGAATCTGATCCTGGAGGCCCTCACATGGGGACTCTGATGCAATCGGTCTGGGATAGGACTTGGGTATGGGTAAATTTTAAAATACCCTAGTTGAGGAGTCGGCCCGGTGGCTCAGCGGTTAAGTTTGCATGTTCCACTTTGGCGGCCTAGAGTTCGCCGGTTCGGATCCCAGGTGCAGACATGGCACTGCTTGGCAAGCCATGCTGTGCTAGGCGTCCCACATATAAAGTAGAGGAAGATGGGTATGAATGTTAGCTCAGAGCCAGTCTTCCTCAGCAAAAAGAGGAAGATTGGTGGCACATGTTAGCTCAGGGCTAATCTTTCTCAAAAAAAAAGAAAAAAAATGCCCCAGTAGATTCTAACATGCTCCATGATTGTGACCCACTGAGTTAGATTTGTTCAAGTTAGGTATGCAGCAGCAGCAACTGAGAAAGTCCTAAAATAGGTTCTTGGGAACCACTGAACTAGAAGAGTCAGACTGAGCAAGAAGGCCAGGACAGACTCCTGAGAGGACAACATCTCCAGAAGGCCTGAAGAAAGGGAGGCTGAGGAGCATACTCCAGCCTTCAGTGACCTCTTTGCTCCCTAAACACTGTGCGCCACAAGATACCATCTCTGAATTACGTGTAGTGTTCAATCTTGTTTTGGTCTTTAGTTCTTTCCAAGGGGATTAGCTCTGGTTCCAGATCGTATGCTCCTTCAGGGCAGGGATGGTATCTGATCCCTATTTCATTTCTCCCAAAGCACCAGACACTGCACATGCACTTGAGGGCATTCCTAAATAGGAGGTGGTTCATGCATATCCCAGGACGTGCCGTAACTGGTCGGCCTCATCTTTCAAACCTAAGTCTTCCTAACTTCCTCCTCGATTGTGAAGAATTCCTAAGGCTGTTCACTTATTCTCAGCATGTGTTTTGGAGGAGGGGAAGTGGAGGATCATCAAGTGCTTATTTTATAGTCCAGACCCACATCTTTGCCCAGAGTGGATGGAACGTGCCAGAAGTTGGGGATCAAGGGGTTTGTGAACTCTCCTGCCACTTCAGGTTCAACAACTTGTTCTCTTGAAATAGAAATAGCTGCTAGTTCTATGGGGGTTTTTTCCCTCTTCAAGGTCAGACCCTTTTCTCGGAAATGCAGTTGCCTGTGGAAAACTGACACTCCCTAATGAGTCCTCAACAGCTGTCAGCCCCACTGCAACAGTAACTGTTCTGCAGGCTTCTTGCTAGATTCCAGTGATGGTCTCTGCCAGAGCCTGGGAACACATGCGCACTGGAGCGGCCGGAGCTCGCAGAGCTCTTTGGGTGGTATCCTCTCCCTTTCCCTCAGGAGGACTTGCCCTGGGAGGCTTCCAGGAGGTCCTTCCACAATGGATGTGAGGAGACCAGAAGTGCGTGTAGAGCTTTCAGGCTGAGCCTTAGGGCTGTTCCTGAATGGAAGAATTTGAAGCACAGGCAGAGACTGAGCTGATAGCTAGGAAGGGTCACCAGCCTTGCCAAGAAAAAAAACATACATGAAAGCTTGTTACTATGTAGAAAATCTTTCACAAATGTAAACACTGCCGTTCTTTCTTCTTCAGTATCCTTGTATGGATGAGAGCCACAGCAGATGGAAGACGCCTTCTGACCAAAGGCCTGGGTGAGGAGTCCAGAGCCCGGCTGTGGTCTTCTAGACTTATTCTACCACTAACTTCCTGTGTGACAATTCGGTTAATTTGTCTGGGCCTCAGATTTGTCACAGCTGGGTATCTACCTCTTCTAGCAACAACATTTTTACAATTTGGCAAATTATTCATTAGATAAGGTGTCAACGGTCAATGGCCTTCAAATAATGTGTGGGAAACTAATTACAATTATTGGCAAGAATGCTAGGGGGCTAATCCACACGGGGGTCAATTCTTTTATTTCCTGGAGACGTGGCCAAAATAAAAGGCTAATTGGGAAGAAATTGTATCCCCCTAGTTGTAGCCTTGGTTTGTTAAATGGATCCTCTTTGGCTTAGTGAGATAGAAAATTTATTTTCCAACTCAGTTGAGAATTTCTACTGTGCTCCGTTTCTCTCTCCCTTCTCCTGCCCCCAGGCTCAACAACTTCCTGGGGTGGGGGGGGGGGTGGTTTACCAGAACACCTGGGAAAGGCATGGGGGCGGGGGTGTCCTTGTCCAGTCAGCTGCTGCTTACAGCACATGCTAGAAGGGCTTTAAGCAAATAGTGCGGGATGCCTGTCCAGAGAGCTGCCCCTCCCAGGCCATTCCGTAGAGGTGGAATCCGGCCAGTTCTCCCCAGCTGGCTCCGAAATCTGATGCCTCAATGATTGATTTCACCATCTGACTTGCACGCTGGGGTAAAGGGACATCTCTCAAGAGTGTGATAATCCACGCTTCCTGATAAGGTTTCCAAATGCCATGCTTGCCAGTTTTTTTCTCACATGGTGGCAGATCTTTCTCTTGAGTCTGAAAACAGCCCACAATATTATGATGAAGTGGGTTTTGTACTTTCTTGTTCCTAGAACGGGAAGGATCCAGAATCCGTGGTTTGTATCCTTCACATGCCGACAGCACTTTGTACGTTCCTGTCTGTTGCCACATATCATGAAGTATTGTAATTATTTGTATACTTCTCCTTCACTCAAGAATGACCTCCTCAAGGCTGAGAGCCATGCCTTATTTATTCCTGAAGATTCAGCAACTAACAGAACATAGTTCTTAGCACATTGTAGGTGTTAACTAAATGGTATTTGAATGACATCTATCTATGAACTACATCATGGCATTTTGGTGATTTTTCCAGGAAAAGTGAGACCACTAAGAGTCAAAATATAAAAAGCCACATGGTTTTAAGGTTTCAGTAGGGGGAATACATTTGACAGCAAGTTCAGAGCGTGAGTTAACTTTTGTGTCTGTATAATCAAATTATTGGTTAAATTGGTTTTCTTGCTTATAAATAAGAACCCAAAGTCTCCTAAGATAACATAAAGGAGTCCTATGAGGCCTGAAACACGTCAAAGTGAAAAGCCTGTATGCTCATTTACCCATTCGTGAGTGTTTGGCAAATGAATAAGTGAACGAAAAAACGAGTCCTTTAATAAACAGAAAATATATAAATTCCCTTTAATTTTCTTTGAACTCCATTATTTAAAAAAAAAAAAAAATCACTTGGGCCACCTCATGGCATAATGATTGGGTTCGTGCACTCTGCTTTGAGGCCCAGAGTTTGCAGGTTCTGATCCTGGGTTCGGACCTACGCACTGCTTGTCAGGCAATGCTGGGGTGCTGTCCCAAGTACAAAATAGAGGAAGACTGGCACAGGTGTTAGCTCAGTGACAATCTTCCTCAAGTAAAAAGAGGAAGACTGGCAACAGATGTCAGCTCAGGGCTAGTCTTACTCACCAAAAAAAAACCAAAAAAAGATGTTTAAAGATGCTAATAAAGATCTGTAAATAAAATGGTGGGAATACCTTTAAAAAAACCCCCCAAAACAAAAACTGTACCTTTAAATGTATACATAAACCTAGCATGGTGTGTGGCACGTAAATGTCAGCTATTTTGATTACTTTAATGTAGGTAACAGAGTGGCATGCTTCCTCATTCAATATAAGTCACAGGTAATGCCAAGAACTCTCCCACCCTTTTGTTAAATTAAAAGCAAATAAAAAATAACTTTTGAAAACTTCTCTAGCTAAATATACAGAATAATTTCTCGGATCTGAAGCCTTTTTTGTTTTGTAGTCTTTAATCTTTAGGCACACTTTGATACAGCAAGGCAAGAAATATTATCTTCAATTTATAAATGAAAAAATCGATGGTGTAGGAGCAGAATTTGGCTCCAGCTCAGGTCCCAGTCTCTCTTCGGTGACCTGACTCTCAGCTGGTAGCCCATTCGTTCTCCTTTTTACTTCTGCCTCATTCCCTTTGCTTTGCATGGAGCTTGATGAGGACAATTCTATAACTGGGATGTTAGGCCCCAAAGGCTTCTAGGAAATGGGGCTGGACTAGAGGATTGAGAAGGAGAAGAACAAGGGGAAACGGTGTGCAATTCATTACTCACTGGTGTCTTCGAAACTCCTGAGGGGATTTGACTCGTTCCCTTAGGGAACTAGTGAGGGTCATTACAGAGGATCTGATGTTGTTTTTAATAACCCAGGTGAGTGAGGCCTTTTTATAGGGCAGAGAGTCCACTCTCCCTCTACGCAACCCTCTGCTCACTCAGTGGTGAGGACAGGCTTCCATCATCCATGCTACCCCATTCCAAGCCTAAATTGGGTATAGGGTGCTTCTCCCCTCTTCCCTCCCTCTATAGGGAGGTGCAGATTTTAGGTACAATTTCTGGCTTCACATTATCCAGGTGTCCCCCAATATGGGCACACGAGCCATGCCCATTTTAAGGATTGTTTTGCTATTTAGGACAAGATGACAGACAGGAGATGACAAACCTTACAAGGTGCACAGAGCCACCATCTCCTGAACGGGGCTGGAATTAGAGTGAGGTGAGTGAGGATGAGTCACACGAGCTGAGGGTCTGATCCTGTCTTTATTTAAAATTTCGATATTTTTTTGCATTAAATATTAATTACCTTGATTACTGACTTCTTTGGCAATCCCTTAATTTTTTTTTTTTTTTTTTTTTTGCAGGGAAAGATTTGCCCTGAGCTAAGATCTGTTGCCAATCTTTCTCGCTCTTTTTTTTTTCCTCCCCAAAGCTCCGGTACATGTTGTAGATCCTAGTTGTAAGTCCTTCTAGTTCTTCTATGTGAGCCACCACCACAGCATGGCAATTGACAGACAGATGGTGTCATTCCATGACCAGGAAACTAAGCTGGGCTGCAAAAGTGGCGAGAGGGCTGAATTTTAACCACTAGGCCATCAGGGCTAGTTCATGACCATTTTCACTGAGTCAACAGTATTTTAATCACCAGAACTATCAGTCAGGTAGCGGTTGACTGGTCTCAGAACATTCCAAGGCCTGGGCACCTCCATAACGTCACAGTGCACCATCTCTTCCGAGTTAACATACAGTGACCGTGCCCGGCACAGGGTGGGAACTCAACAAGTATAGGTTCCCTTTCTTCCACTTGAGTGTGGAAATGTCTCAGAGCTTGAGGGAATCTTCCCTACCATAATTAACATGTTTACAGTGAATGTGGGAGGTGAGCATGTCTGCGATCTATTCTCCACTGAAATGTTAGGGTTGTTTTTCCTTCTGATGGAAGGAAGCTGTTTGCTTCCTCCTTGGGGCTCTCACAGCACTTTGCTTCTCCTGGATTATAGCTCTTCCTCTGCTCCTGTTCACATGTCCGTCTCCCCAGACTGTGAGTTTCTCTATGCCGGGGTGCTGTCTTACTGTTTCTCCCAAGCACCAAGCACAGTGCCTGGCTCTGGACCTGTCCAACAAATGTTTATGGAGTGAAGGAATAGATTATGCAGTGTTTCTGACTCATGCAAAATATTTTGGGGAGACACCCTATTGCAGTGCTTTTTGTTGGCATGAACTTTTTGTACCAAAAAGTCTTTTTTGTGTGTGTGTGAGGAAGATTTGCCCTGAGCTAACATCCATTGCCAATCCTCCTGGTTTTTTTTTTTCTGGAGGAAGATGAGCCATGAGCTAACATCTGTGCCAGTCTTCTTCTCCTTTGTATGTGGGATCCCTCCACAGCATGGCTGATGAGTAGAGTAGGTCCACACCCAGGATCCAAACCAGTGAATCCTGGGCTGCTGAAGCGGAGTGCACAGAAGTTTAACCACTCAGCCATGGGGCGGCCCCCAAAAAATTTTTTAATAAATCAAAACCAAGTGATTTCTGTGAATGCTATCTAGTTCTTGCTTCCAATATTTCCATTTGTGAGAGCTCCATGTATGTAGGGTCTAGCCACTTAGAGAAGTCCTTAGTAACTGGACAGAATGACCGTCACTTGAAAACATTATTTGAGTGACTGAAAATTTTCTTGAATTAATCAGGACCTTTTGGGTTGCAAGCAACAGACTCCAACTCAAATTAGGTCAATCGAAAATGGGAATTGACTCAAATAACAGAGAAGCCCAAGGATGGCTGTCAGCTCCTGGGGCTGGAATGATGTAACTAAGACCCCCATCTCTCACCACTGGGGAAGATGGTTTCCAGCAACTCGAGGCTGCATGCAACCTGCTTCTAGCTCCCAATGAGAAAGAGCTCCTTCACTTGAACTCCACCAGGGAAGTCCTGGCAGAGACTGCTGGTCGAGCCCAGATCACATGCTCACCTGTGAACCCATCACTGAGGCCGGAGGGAACGGGCCACTTCAGACAGGCCTGGGTCAGATTCCCACACCTTCAGTGGAGGAGGGGCCAGGAGGGTCAGGTCCACCTGAGCTGCATGGCCTGGGGCCCTCAGAGGAAAGGGAGGCTCTGTTACAGAAGAATGGGGGTAGGTCTGGGCAGGCAGAAACAACAGAGGCCCACTATACTTGTTATATCAGACATACTCTTTTTCCATTTAATTTTCATTTTTTTTCCTTTTTCTGCTGAGGAACACTGGCCGTGAGCTAACATCCGTGCCCATCTTCCTCTACTTTATATGTGGGACGCCTACCACAGCATGGTTTTTGCCAAGCGGTGCCATGTCCTCACCCGGGATCCGAACCAGCGAACCCTGGGCCACCGAAGCGGAACATGAGCACTTAACCACTGTGCACCAGGCCGGCCCCTAATTTTCATTTTTGCATTCAATCTTATTAACTTATCTTCACTTAAGTCACAAGTTAGATTATTATAGGAGCAGTTGTATGGTTTGATCTTTACTTTTTTTCCTTTGGGAAATCTTTTCAGGCCTTTCCTGAGGTAGCCTGTTGTCTGGTTTCCAGCTCTCTATCCCTGGTCTGCTTTTCTTTATTTATCAGTCTCTCCCTCTTTGTCCTTGGCTCAGGGGTTGGTCTTCATCATCCAGGGTGTATCTTGGGCTTCTGGTTATTAACAGCAGAGTCGTGCATTTGTGTGTGTGTGTGTGTTGTTTCCAGTCCTGACTATCTTCAAATGTCACCTCTGATGGCTTCTAGATGGTTTCAACAAGCAAGCTGCCTCATTTCACAGGGCTTGCTCCTGATAAGCCCCACTGGGTGCACGTGGCCCGGGTGCTCAATGCGGGTGTTAGCTGAAGGCGCGCTGATCCTCCTGGATATGCACTGTGCTCTCACTCCACCAAGCATTTGCTTGTGCTGTTATCGCTGTCTGAAATGCCCTTGCTGGTCAATTTCTGTTTGTCCTTCAAGTGTCTAATCAGGCATCATTTCCTCCAGGAAGCTCTCTGGCCGTTCAGACCCGGCTAGGGACAGGGTTCTTTCATAATCAGCCGGTATAGCCATTTATGGTGCCAATTGTTTACGGCTGGAGTCAGTTCTGACCGGTCAGTTACTCGTCTTGAGTAGCTATGGTTAGGGCCCCTTCTGCGAGTCCCATTGCATCCCACATGTCGCATTGCATTGCATTGCTGCATATTCATCTGTTTATCTTGCTCTCCTAGAAGATGGTAAGCTCCTTGAAAACAGGCACTATCTTTTAACTCTATTCCTAGTGTCAGGGACCTGTTAGTAGGCTTCTGAGAAATGTGTGGAGAATGACCCATCCCCTGCACTCAGAGTCTCTTAAGCTCTGCTGCAGGTCCCTAGTTCTCACATCTATTACAGCACCTTGGCTATTTGTTACATGTCTCATTTCCCCTATTACATCGTAAAGTTCCTGTGGTAACCAACTATGTCTTTATTCATTTCTGTTATCTGGCACCCAGTCCACTTCCTGGCATATATAGTAGCATAGAAAACATATTTTAAACTTATATCTCTTTAATGAAAAAGTTTCCAGCCAGCCCTGATGGCCTAGCAGTTAGGGTTTGGTGTGCTCCACTTCGGTGGCCCAGGTTTGGTTCCTGGGCATGGAACCACACCACTCATCTGTCAGTAGCCATGCTGTGGCAGTGGCTCACATAGAAGAATTAGAAGGACTTGCAACTAAAAATACACCTCTAAGTACTGGGGCTTTGGGGAGAAAAAATAAAAAGAGGAAGATTGGCAATAGACGTTAGCTCAGAGTGAATCTTTCCCAGCAAAACAAAAAAAGTTTCAAAGTGGCAGATTATCATATACCCTTTTCTTGGTATCTTGCTGAAGTGCTTGGCTAGTTCAATATGAACCGAACCAAACCATGTGTTTTTTGTCAACACTTGGTTTGGATGTTCCTTAAATGTACTCAGGTGCCAGACTATTAAATAGCATGACCAGATGTCTGTTACTCTTGATACAAGGATGAGAACAAACTCTGAGAGACAATGAGCACAATCTGGGCATTCTGTGCATCCCACAGTCTTATTTATATCCTGGGTGCATCTTTATTAGGTACCTTGCAGAGGGGATCCAAGACTTTCACTGAGCTGAGATTTTAAGACCCCAGACTGTAATGGAGGTGAATGGGACTGGAGTTTGTGTCAAAAACGTGTAGGGGCAGGGCTGGCATCAAGTTCATACTGGTAGGTGCACAGCAAGAACTGGATTCCAAGTAGAGAATCCAACAGGGAGAAGAAGATAGAAAGACCCTGAAAGACGGTACTGGAAAGACTTCCAGAGGCATGGGAGGCAGCAAGGACCTTGTCACCACAAACCTGCATTTGAGTCTGGGTGGAGAGGGATCATTTGGGGCAATGGGTGAGCTCTGAAAGAGACAGGAAGAAGCTGGCCTCTTGGCTATATGCAGAGGCAAGCTTGAGGGCCACCACAAACACACTATGTATGTCAGAGGACATGGTGTAGACAGACACCCTAGATAAGTGTACCCCAAACCCGTCTCCACCAGGCCGCCTTTGGGGCCCGAGGCAACGGAAGTCACATATGGAAAGACAGGCTGCGAGACGGGGTTGTTGCTCTTTTCTAACTGTGCTGAGCAGCCCAGATTCGAACAGCAAAAGCTTCTCCTCATCTCACGGTGAGGCAGAGTCAGCTAAATAAATACAATTAATAACATGTCAGAAGCAGTCCAGATAAAGGAGTTCAGACTCAGCCCAGGTTACCCAGCCAGTGATTTACATGAGCTCCGTGGCAGTGGGCTCGCCATCTATGCTGGATAAAGGAGGGAAGACTGGGACGACAGAGAAAACGGGAAAGCTCACTTCTACTTTTTTATGATACCAATCGAGTTTGGCAGGATTAAGTGGGAACAGACTTGATCCCCTTTCCTCTCGGAAGGAGGCTCTTTCTTTCCTAGCCAGCTTACGTCAGAGTAGATGATGAGGATTTGATAAAACAATGTCTTTATTTCCTATGTATATTTCTTTGTTCCAAAAAGAGCACTAATGTGTTTTCATGTTGGGTTCAAAGAAGAGATTGTCCTGGACAATCACAGCTCCTCTGGAAGGGCAACCGGGACACGAAAACCTTTCTGCTAAACCTTCTCCCTGTTAAGCTGAGAACTGAATCTCCCTGGCCAGCGTGAGCTCACTGGCTCAGGTGGTTTTTAATTAAAGCAATTTATAGTCAAAGAATGTGCGCACATGCAGACTCACGCAAAATCAATGCGGTCAAGAGAGCAAACAGAGAAAAAACTAATGTAACCGAGAAGCACTTAGGGAAGGACAAAAAGAAATTTTTTGTGTCTAATTTCTGTTTAAAACATTTGTATACATAACCTCATTTCAGCCAAAATTCTAAATATGTTGCACGCTATTTACGATTCTGCCCCTTCCTGACATCCCCCTGCAAAATAATGCTGTTTCATCCTAGATCAGGCACTGTTCCTTTTTTTCTTACATTTAAACAAGTACACAGTTTGAGTGCCTAGTAGAACATGTGGAATAATTTGCTGCCACTTTCCTTCAACCAACTCAATGGGAATGAGGTATTAATGAGAGTGTCCCCTTAAACAAGCGGCACGGTTTTGTCATTTGCGTGAAGCTGGCTGGCATATAAATATAACCCCACATTCTTTTATGAAATACATAAATGCAATAAAATAGTTGCTTTGGTTCTGTTCTGGAGGCAGAGGGAGAAAAATGTCAAACTCTCATTGTTCAGTGTTCCTAACAGACCCCTTTTGTCTGACCGCCATGACTTTCCAGCGTGGTTCCAAACTGCAGAGAATAGCTTAAAAGGCTATCTGAACCCATTCTGTTATGGAGATGAAAGGAAGTCTTTAAAATTAATCTATGGCATCTCTGAAGAAAAAAGAAGGGCACTCATCCAACTTATTTCCTTGGGCTAAAGCAGTGAGTAAGCAGAACAAAAATGCCAAAATTCTGCTGCTCAAAAACCAGAGTTTGATGTGGCACAGGCACAGCAGATTAGTCACCAGATTTTTGCTTCTGACCTGTCACTGTTTGGAAATACGAAACAGTGTGTTATTATTCAACGTTATCACCAAATTAGCAGTTAATGTAAGCATCTGACTAAATAAACTGTAGCACAGAGGCTAAGAACCTATAACGTGGCTGTTTCATAACAAACCATTTTACCAGAGATACGTATTAAAAAAGAAAGCAAATAACCTTTATTTAAAAATTAGAACACTGTCTAAACCAAGGGGAGCAACCGAAAAATTCACCATGTTCGTCAAATTGGAATGAACAGACTGGGAAATATGCATGATGCATCATTCTAGAGAATCAATTTTATTAATAAAATTGCGTCGCCAAATTTATTTATATTGTAACAAATACCATATGAAGGAATCAAATGCCAACACCAGCAAAATAAGAGATTTAAAGAAATTCTGACTTAATAAGATCAGTTAAAATGGCATCTGCCATTTGGAGCACTCAGGTGAAAAGACTTGGAAGTCCTCAATTATCAGACCTAATAAGCATTAAAGGGGATCAGTTACAAAATAATTAAGCAGATCGATACTGTTCCTATATGCAAGTAATAAATGAGAAATATAATAAAAATATAGATCCCATTCACAAGACATAGACACACACAAAACATAAAATACATAGGAATAGAAATATGCTAGACCCATATGTAGGGAAAAACCAATTTCCTTATTGAGACATGTAAAATAGGGTTTCAATACATGGAGAAATACGTTTTATATTTCTACCAGTAAAGACAATGTTATTAATGAGTCAATCCCTTCAGATTAAGTTCTGATTTTTAACACATTCCTAATGCAAACGCCAATGGGATTTTAGGGAGAACTTGACAAAAATGTTCTAATGTTCATCTGGAAAAAAAAAAAAAACCCATGTAAGAATATCTAGGAAAATCCTGAAAAAGTCCAATAATGATGTAGGACTTGCCTTGGTTTAAAAATGTTTCATAAAGTTATTTTGATTAAAACAGTATGATACTATCACAGAAATAGAAAGATGAGACAGGAATAAATAAGATATTTGGTCGCTCCACCAACTGGGCAGACAAGGTCAGAAGTGAACATACATACCTGGGGTTTTACTCCCCAAAGAGGCTTCTCACCTCCCGGGAAACAGATTTCTACTGGGCATTTCTTCAGTTCATCAACTATGCTGTGAACCCTGAGGGTAAAAATACTATCATATTTCTCATTCTCATTCCTGCACAGTGCCAGGAAATAGTAGGTATTCAATGTTTGATGAATGAATAAGTGAATATATGAATAAATATGCATTGAAAAAGAAAACTTTGAATAATATCAGGAAGATCTATCAGCTTTAAAATCTCTGCTTAAAAGTTATTGCCAAATTCCTTCATAATAGCTAACATTAGAACGAGATTCTCTATTTAATAAACCAAACACCAGCTAATGCCTTGGTTCAGCGTTTTTCAAATTAAATTAATTTATAGACCTCTTTTCCTGGAAAAAATTCTTATGAGCCCAAGTGTGACAAATTATTTGTTTAAGTAGAATTACTTAAATATAGACACACAAAACTAGGTATATACTTCTTAAGTTTATGACCCTTAAACAAGCATAATACCAAAATACATTTAGCAATTAAACATCTGTAATTATAAAATAAGTAAAATTCAAATGAGCAAGAGATGATATTTTATGGAAACTAAATTGCTGATGTTGGGCTTAATAATAGGAAGATGTGTTTAGTCGTTGTACATTTCACTAGTTGACTTGACTCTTTTGATCTTGAATGTGATGGACCATTATCTGAAGCTTCACTGTTGTCACTGCTGTAATTTTTAGTTTTTACAGTTGGGTTCATATCCATCAGTCCATTGTATCCATTGTGCAATCGATTTAGTACACTGCCTTGTGTACAACGTGTGTACAGTGTGTATACAACACTGAAGAGTTAGCACCAGGTCTCTTGGAAACACAGATGCTGAACTCAAGACAGCATTTGGTTACAAGTGGGCATCCCGATAGTCCAGAACATTCTTATATTGCTTTTCTTAGATCATAATCCAAAGGAAAGCCCCAAATTAAAAAATTCTTTCAGAACTTGCAAATTTCTACCCTCATTTATTTCAAGTAGTGCCTGATTTCTTTTTTTTTAATTCCAGGATAACAGAAGAAATTGGGCAATCTTCTGTGATTGTTGTAAACGAGACTTTGTGACCATTGCTGGATGTTTTCAGCACCCATCTCGAGCATGGACCAACTGATCCTCCTTTGGCAATCAGCACTGCGAACCCTATTATGCAGATGAAGAAACTGAGGCAACGAACAGCACTCCAGGGGCACAGAGAAAGTTGTGATGAAATTTAGGTTAGAGGTCAAAGTTGTGCCCCACTGAGGGGAAAAGTGAGGGGGTATCACAGAAATTCCTTAGCCTTGGGCTTGCTCTGACAATCCTTTAGGCTTCCGCTTCTTTCTTCTTCTGGCTGAAGAGGACTCATTGGGATCTCAGAGCACAATGCACAGAGCCTCATCAAGCACTTGTGCTAAACACACACTCGCTGTTCCTCATCCCTATGTGTCCTATTCAGCTGCAGGGGACTAACCGGAAGCTAATAGCTTGTCTGAGACCATGAGAGCCAGAAGTCTGCTTGCAAGGTGTTATCCACTTGTAATTATAGACCCGCAAGGGGTGAATGCTTACCATGGGGAGTGACTCTTCTTTCCCAAGTACAGGTGTCCCTTCTTCTTGAGCCCCTGCCAGGTGCTCAGCAGCTTGGGATCCCGTCAGATAAATAGCAACTGAGGTTATGTTGCCTCAACTGTGGCATGTGCAGGCACGGCCCTCAGGTATTTGGGCCTGGACTTGCCTTAGTCACGGTGAGACTGGAAAGAACGTGCCTGCAAATCAGACCAAGTTATAACCACCTCTCCAAATATCAGAGGAACATCACCCTAACCATAGTGACTACTGTAACCGAAAGAAAGCACCAGAGAACACAGAACACCAGAGAGATTGTGCCAAGTAAAGTCCCAACTAGTGTTAAGTAAGATACTATTTAGTATCAGATAGAGATTTCCTATGCTTGAAGTCTTCTGCCACTCAGCAGAACAGCATTGGAAAATAATTTCAGTTCCATAGTTCTTATTATAAACTCTAGTAAGAGCTGGAGTCCTATTTTTAAATTACCAGATTTGACTTATTTGCATGTCTGGCATAACCTACCAAAACTAGTCCCTGCAGCCCGGTTGCCCTCTTCTGTGCTGATATTATTTCATTTGTTTGTATTTAGGATCCCCAAAGAAGGGCTTAATACATTATTAAGAGGGAGTTTGACCTATGATCTTTAATAAGGAGCTTCTTAGATTAGTCAAGATTTGAAAGCCAAATATTTATAAACATGTTCCTACATGTATAAAAGGGAGGATGTAAACCAAACTGTTAACAATGAGTATCTCGGGGGAGTGGTACTGGACAGGGTGGAAAATGTCACTTTCTGTTTTATACACTTCTATTGTCTAAGCTTTGTTGTTTAACAAGGAGCATGTGACTCATGTTTTAACTTTTTAAAAACATTGTGTTTATTTAGAATAATTTCATTCACTCATGGGAAATTAAACTGGATTCACACTCATGCCAAGAGCAAGTATGATTCAAGGCATATTAGAATCAGTTGATTGGAATTGATTGGCTTTAGGAGGAACTGGTGGAGACAGACTGACACAAGCTAGCGTAGAGCCTCTTCCACCAGCTGGAGGGATGCTCTCAGTCTCTTCTCATGCAAACCCCCGGATTAGGAGAGAATGAAACCAGGAAGATTGCAAGCCCTCGTGTGGAACCTAGGAGGCAGGGACTGGTGACCACTTAAAGCAGATTGGCTCCAGCCTCAGCAGAATGTGATGCCAGAACATAGGCATGGAATCGCCTCAGCTCTGCCAAGAGTTCGCTCTACAACTTTAGGATTTCTGGGCAAATATAACTTCCATGGTTGTGTTCTACTGCAGAGCCCTATGAATTCTAGTGTGTTGGGTTGTTGTTGAGAAAAAGAACATGGCACTTCTATGATGGTCTGGTCTGCTGGGGAATATACTAGGTGAGATTAGGAAGATCATGATCTGATCCTGATCCTGCCCCTAATCCTTTATAGGCCTCAGTTTCCTCAACTCTACACACATTGAGAAGACTGAATTTTACAGCATCCCTAAGGTCTCTCTTAGCACAAAACATTTATGATGTCTAAAGTGGTCCATAAGCCAAGAATTCTGAGTAGTGAGTACTACACAGTTCCTCTCTCAATCTTTTTTTTTTTTTTTTTTTTTGAGGAAGATTAGCCCTGAGCTAACTGCTGCCAATCCTCCTCTTTTTGCTGAGGAAGCCTGGCCCTGAGCTAACATCTGTGTCCGTCTTCCTCTACTTTATATGTGGGATCCCTACCACAGCATGGCTTGCCAAGCAGTACCATGTCCACACCCGGGATCCAAACCGGAGAATCCCGGGCCGCCGAGAAGTGGAAGGTCCGCACTTAACAGCTGCGCCACCAGGCCGGCCCCTCTCAATCTCTTTTAAAAAGCCCAACTTTAATTAAACACAGCAACTCAGTCAGATATGTCTATGTTGTATGTCATGTGTGGTATGATGCATCAGTTGGAGAAAAGTCAGCCTAACCTGCTTTACAGGAATGGAAATAGGAGAACTGAGAGGAGTGGTATGCTCAAGCTTTCTCATGAAATAAGTATGGATTTGGGATTAGGATTTAGCCTTCCATGCTCCAACATGGAGATAGGGCTGCCTTAAGTCTCTCTTCATCAGCATAGTACCTTAGAAATAAGGACCATGTCACCCATTTTCCTTCAAATTACGTCTTCACCCAGGAGCAGAGCTGTGCACAGCACGGGCAGCTCAGGGTGGCACCATAACTGATATTCTTCCGACCAAGGCATTCCTGCCCTGATGGAGGCCACTCCCAGGTGGGTTCCTGAAGTGAGCTGATGAATCAGTCTTGGCCTGACTGCTGCCCCCAAGGAGGTCTGCGGAGAGTGGGGAAGGGAGACTGCACACGAAGTGCCTAAACTCTTGGCCACTCTATTCGTCAAGCTCAGCTTGGGTCACTTCTAAACCAGGATGCGATTTGATGATGACCGTCCTGTTGCATACTATATTGTACAAAATAAGAGAGTTCAGAGTGACCTGTCATCTGAAAGGTAAATGCAACTTGACCACTTCCTCCGACACATGCCCCTATTTGCTTGTTTCTTCTTCTTCCTCTCTTTTTCTCCTATACTCTTACTATTTCCTCCTCCTCATCCGACTCTCGGCTCCCATGGCACTCATGGATGGACATTGTGTACTTCAGCTCCAAAGACTCTCCTGAGCTCTATTTCTCAACCATCCAAGACTTCCAGGTGTTTTCTAACTTTCTTCTCGCACATCTCCAGGGCTAGGCAGTCCTTGGCCTTCTCCTGTAGCCTGCCAACAGACTTTTCCTCAGGTTTGACAGAAAAGCTTTGACCAAAGCCCATTCCTACTTCTATGAATACAAGACATAACGGTGATTAAAAACCTTCCATATTCTTGAAGGCAAAAAAAAAAAGTAATTCCTTAGCTTTCTTCTCTCTAGAACAATTAGCCCCAATTCCTTGTAGCTTCACTTGTAAGTCGTTCTTTAATAATTTTAATTATTCTTGGAACCCTTGCCAGGAGCTCTATATCTCTTTTTTTTTTTTTAAATGGTGGCTAAAATGACACTGTGTGCTAATTAAGATTTGATTAAAATAGACTTTTTTTTTTTAAATCCTAGCTCTTTAAAAATGACAATTTATATAATACATTGTTTCAAACAAGTTAATATTGTATTGGTTTTTTAAAAAATGGCTTCACAGGAACATAATTCTTAATTTTGGATCTTTGTTTTTTCTTTTTGTGCATCAATATTACCCTAACCTAGTTTGGAGTAGAGGGATTTTGTCCAAAACTGAACTGCTTTTTACTCATCTGATTTTTGGGCTGGGTATTTCTGTTTCCAAGGAACAAAGACCCTCTTGAGTTATCCAAGGCCATGAGGCTTGTAAGTGTCAGTGTGGACCACAATGGAACATGAGAGCCAGCAGAAACCGCAGCAGCTCAAAGCATAGCCATCTCTGATTTCTCAGGTTCATTCATATATATATATCCGCTCTCTCCCTTTCTCTTTCAGTCTGTACTTCTGCCTCAATTCTCCTCTCCAAACTGACCACCTTGCTCTGCTTACTCAAAGCTTCTGCTCCCTCACAGCTTTGGCTTGCACATGCCCATGGCCACAGTGGCCTCTCCTTTTGTTTCCCTACATCTTAAGTTTTCAACGTAAGTTACTGTTGCCAACTATGTCACTCTATTTTCCAAAGCCAGTTCCCAAGAGTGAGGGTCTGATAGGCCCAGCTCATCTTCTCACTCCAGCCTGCGGGCTGACTGTGACCGAAGGGTGACCCAATACCCATCCCTGGGTCAGGTGTTCACCCATATCCAATCATCTGTGCTGGGCATGTGAGGGCATCATTCAAAGGACATGCAGCAGGGAGTGGCTGATTCAGCACTGTGATTAATAAGCATCTCTGGCACATCAAATGTGAGTTGGATAATTTTTATAGAACTATTTTCCCCATATTCTGAGAGTTAGTTTGAATTTCCATTGTCTTCCAGGATATTAACAATTTCACTAAAGTCATTATCATATAAAAATTGAGGGCATCCATTCTAATTCTTTTTATCTATGTAATAAATACTGATATTGAATGAGATGGACTCTAAGAATGAACCCTGTAGGACTTTCTTCAGAACATCACAGGCGGACACTGTCCCAATGAACACCACAACCTTTTGAGTTCAAGCTGTAAACCGTGACTCTAATTCGTACCAAAATAAAGTCAACAGATAATACTTTTTCTTAACTTAAAGAGTTATGTGTTCTGAGAATTAGCTGGGTGAGGGGGTCACACACGCAGGCTCTGGAGCCAGCCTGCCTGGTATCAAGGACACTTCTCATCTGTGTAACTTGGGGGACATATGTGACTCTGCTGCTCCTCACTTTCCTCATGTATAAAATGGGGCCACTGCGAATATTTATGATGCAGGTTATTGTGAAGATTAAATGAATGAATCAATGTAAAATGTTTGCTTCGAATAGCACATACGACAAGGTAGGAATATCCCATAAACGTTAGTTATTATTGTCATAATTAGTTCCATAACCTTTGGTGAATACAAATTGTATAGCTTAAGCTAGTTTTAGGTGGGATTCTGTGAATTTTACAACCACATTGGTCTTAATCAAGAAAATGCAGGTGGATTTCCCGTCACTTTATACCAGTCTATGTGGCCATAATTTTATTATAGAAAGAAATTAGACTGCTTTGTTATGCCAAGCTCTTTACAATTCACATTGATAATATTCTGCCATCTTTATATCTACATTATTTCATGAATTTCCTATTATGAATATTTTCAACTGCCTGGGATCAAATTGAGAGCAATTGCACAATTTTTGTCTTCCAGAATATTAGATATTTAATTTGATTTATTCCAATTGAAGTTTCCTTAATTTAATATGAAGTATTTTACAAAGCTAATACTTTGAATGTTGTAGTGACATGGTTGTTTGCATTTTTCCCCTGTATTACTTCTGAGTATGGTGACTTGAAGCTGTGAGTCTATTGGTGTGGGAGTCTATACTGAAATAGACACGAGAGGCACTCTTGAATCCGAGTTCATGAACTGTGAAAAGCTTAACAACAAAAGAAATGTGGTGTTGCTGGTGGTCATCTTGAACTAAAGTACAAGAGTCCTGATCCAAGATTCTGTCATATTCAATGCATTCGTCTTGCTAAGTATCTGCATCAGGTTCATCGCCTCTAAACAAGCAGCCTCTCCTAACCTAGCGGTAAACATTTTGATTAGTGAGAAGTGTTTTCACATCTGCTTGTTTCAAGCATAAGTGCTTTTCTCCCTCTCACAGCAAAATTGAGACAAGGCAAATATCATCATCCCCATTCATTTCCACTTGCCGTTCCAGCTAGTATGTAAATACAATGCTTGGAGGACTAAAAAATGTCTTAAATTTATACAGTATCCTAACTGCATTGCCCAGTGCTAGGGCGTGATGGGAAATTGGCATTCCTCATGGAGCTGTGGTGAATATTCATTTTTCCATCTGGAAACTAAGCATATGCAATTTAGGACATTGAAAACTGGTGCAACTTCAGCACTGTAACTACATCAAGTTTATAATCTTGAGAGTGTAATTCACATTAAAAAATGAATGTGTTGCCGTAAAAGTGTACAAATGAGAAATAGAACTGAATTAGTTGCCAAAATTAATTAAGTCCATTTTCAGAGGTAACCTGGGGAACAACCATGTTAAAAAAAAATTCAAGGGTGAGGAGTCAGGACTACACTTTGATCGCTATTATAGGGGCCATAGGAACTTGGAGACATGCTCTGCTCATTTCTCCACAGGATTCCAATTTCAACAAGAATTGCCAGGATCGCCTTAGAAATACAGAATATTGAGGAAATGGAAAGAAACTGAGTAACTCGAAGACACACCTTATGCCATAAATAAAAATCCTGTAGTTAGGGCTTGGATTGAAAACCTCCTGGGGATCGACAGCCCGTTCCTCTGTTAGCACCACTCTCTGGAAATTAATGGGCTTGGCTTTGTACCTCCAACTGTTCTGCACAAATGAACCAAACTGGGAATCAGTTGGAGTCACTGAAGCTGAACACAACTCCAGCTATTGTTTACATGGCTCCCATGAAACCCCTGTGCCAAACTGATTAGATTTACAGTTCATTCGATAAGCTTGTCTGCTCATGGCACAGAAGGCAGGGAACCTTTCCACAAAATGAAACTAGAGCTGGAGAGCAAAAACAAAATGAAACAAAAACAAAGCCTTCAATGAAGAGGGGGGCTGAGAGACTTTGGGGAGGAGGGGGTCGTTTAAGTTTTTAGAAAGCCTCTCTTATGCTGAGATTCAGATGCTCTGTGTTGGAATGACGCTTTGGTATCTGCCCTCCTGCTTACCAGAAACTCTGCAGTGCCATTTTAAAATTCGTTGTGATGATGGATATGTGTGATGCTAATGGGATCTGGGTCTATTATAGACTCTTAAAGATGAAGTGGGTCAGGGAGCACCATGGGGATCAGTGGAAGCTATCACCAAACAGACAATGCCACACAGAGCTGCTTTTTGTTCTCCCCCTCCCCATGCTAGAGGCTGGGAGACACTGCATAAAGCCTACCCTATTTGCACATGCTTTGGACCTATTATTGAGGGATTGGGAATTAGTCATGGAGCCATGAAATCATCACCCCTAAAACTCTTTCTAGTCACCTTTAAGCAAGTATAACTGATCTCATTTCTCCAAGACCATGACTCAATAACTTTGCCAACCATGGCCGAGCACTGTGGACTTTCTCCCGTGGAGAAAGATGGCAGAGGAGGGGCCAGCTGAATAGAAGCTGATGACTCCTCCACCCTCAGAGGAGGAGTCTCAGAGGACTCCCACATGGGAAATTTATTCCACATCTGTTTTGATTATGTATTGCTTTATCACAAACTACCCTAAAACTTAGTGGCTCAAAACAACCACCACTTTACTATATCTCACAATTCTGTGAGTCTGGAATTCTGGTGGCTGGGTCATTTGTAGGGTCCAAGATAGCTTCACTCCTATACCTGGCACTTTGGCATGGATGGCTGGGAGGCTGGGCTCAGCTGGACCTCTCCCTCTCTGTGTAGTCTCATGATTGCTCCACCGTGGAAGCTGGACTCCTTACATGGTGGCTCAGGGTCCAAGAATGAGTGTTCCAAGAATCCTGGGAATGAGCTCTAAGGCTCCTTATGCGTTAGCCTGGAAAGTCTCAAAATGTCACATCTGCTAATTTTTATTGGTCAAGAAAGTCACTAAGGCCAGTTCAGATTCAAGGGCAAATAGATAACACCTCTCAATGAGAGGAATATCAAAAATATGTGGCTATCTTGAGTCTGCCTCAAACACTTTCTTGTGATCTTAGAGAAAGAAGCCAGTATTATAAGTTGTCATTTTCAAATCCCTTACCCAATAATGGAAAAAAAATAGAAGAAGAAAACTCTCAATAAACCCATATGTATACAGTGAATATGCACTGAGTGATTAATAATATTTAGTAACAACTGAGAGATCGATTAAATGAAATACGTGAATGAATGTAATTGCCCAGGTTTAAAATAGATAACCCCTGGCTGACAATTTTACTATCAACCTTGAATAAATCACAGAGAAAACTGATGTTTATATAAAACAATATAGTATTAATATTAGTCTGTAAGTATCAAACTCTGAGACTCACACATTGGGTGCCTTTTCCCATTGTTTACCTCATGTTCTATTATCTTATTGTTATAACCATACTCCTTCACACACTGCCCATGTCTCCAGAATTCTATGAAAACTATCGTTGTGGCTTTGAACCACATCATATCATTCTTGCAGATGCAAACAGAAGCCTATTTCCTTTAGTCTTTTAATTTGCATTGCCATAAAAAGTCACACCTGTAGTCTTGCTTCAAGTTCATAAGCCTCAGCCATGTCTGCTATGATACTCATGCATGCTTTCTCCCAGAAATCTTTTCCTGAGAAGGCCTAGCTGGCATTGAGCGTCCTCCCATGCAGACATGTGCAGCTGGAATGGAGAGAGGGCAGGGTGCAGAGATGGACCCAGTTATATACTGTTGGGTGGATTGGGCGTGAAGTGGGGGAGGTGAGGGAAATTTATCACCTGAACCATTTCTACTTCACGTCACCATGTCTTCTCTTTGTTTGGTGATTAAAGGATGAAATACACAGAAGGTGGTAGTATTGTGAGCACTTTGGGACTGTAGACCAATGAGTGACACAAGTATATTTTCCAATTTAGAGAAGCTTGCCCTCCAAGGACCATGCTGCTTTCTTTGTTCAAAGGAATTCTGATTTGCAGCCATCATGCCCCATCTCCAATCCACCCTCCTCCTCTCCACTATCCCTCCAACCTCCCCAAAATCCTTTCATAAGAATTTCCACTCCAGGGGGCCAGCCCCGTGGCTGAGTGGTTAAGTTCACGCACTCCGCTTTGGTGGCCCAGGGTTTCAGTGGTTCGAATCCTGGGCACGGACATGGCACCGCTCATCAAGCCATGCTGAGGCAGCATCCCAAATGCCACAACTAGAAGGACCCACAACTAAAAAGATACAACTATGTACCAGGGGGCTTTGGGGAGGAAAAGGAAAAATAAAATCTTTAAAAAAAAAAAAAAAAGAATTTCCACTCCAGATCATGCAGTCCACTTTCACTTTTTCCTCACTGTCTTTGCATTGTTGGCAGGATTATTGCACCAGAGACCCTGCATCCAAAATGGTCACTTGATAACTGGCTGACTTGATGCAGGGTTTTCCATTTCCATGAGAATTACTGGTCTTTAGAGGAATCTGGGTAGAGAGGATGTGCTCTTTGACTAAAGTGCACCGTTGGGTGTGCTCCGTTTTAAGCATGTAATACAAGGGTGACACATTTCCTAAAAAACCCTCCAAGTTCAAAGAAGTCTACTGGCATAAAAGTGATGATTAGCGAAAACCCTTAGGTACCACAGTCAGTCATTTTTTAGTCGCTTCCACGTTCCAGGCCTAGTTATTGGTGCCGAGGATACGAAGACAAATAAAGCATGGCCTATATTTTGAAGGAACTAACAGTTTAGCAGCAGGCAGTTTTGTAGGCTGCTAAATCACAGAGTCACTCAATATGAAGTAGCAGAGAGGTGTATCCAGAGTGTTGACAGAGTCTGAGAAGGGAGTGCCTGGGCAGATGGATAGGGTGTCTACTTAATGCTACTGTCCTCTTTGAATATTTATTCTAAGTGGCTGATGGCTGGAATATATATATCCTTTTAATGAACATTTGAGAATGTTTCAACTTTGGAATATACTTTAAAAAGACACATAATATTCAAACTATTTTTCCTGCATTTGAATTATTTAAAAAATACAGATTGCAACTGTTTATAACCAGTAGAGACATTACTAGATGACCATAGTCAGCACATAAAGAAACTCTCAGAGAAATAGATGTATTTTGGTTATTTACAGAGTGTAAATTAGGAAATTCTACTAGCCCTTCAAAATCAAAGAGCTGACTGTCTCCCATACTCTCTTACCTCCTTTTCGACCAGTGTGGCATTTACCCAACCGTTTCTGTAACCAACAGCAACCAGGGGTTGGGGGAAGTAAAATTCTTCCGGAGCAATAGGGTGGAGATTCTATTTCCTAGTAGGGTCCAAGGCGGAAAACACCCACCCTGGTTCACTGGACTAGGTAGGGCAGGAATCCCCCTGGTTAGCCTTTCTATGCTTTCCATCCTTCTGTAAACAGGAAGAACAAGCATTTGTATTTACGTATGAACACCCTGACCTAACTGATAAAATGTTACTGGTGGTTTTTCCCCGCCAGAGAACACCTTTGATCAAGATCACCCTTCACAAACTGCTACAATTCCTTGTTTGGGAGACAAAAATTTGTCTCAGCGGACTATTTGTCTGCCAAGACTGAAGAAGGGTATGAAGGTGTGGTCTCGGTTATGAAATCAGAAGTTGGGATACCCCAAGTCTTAATTTGGTCAGAGATCCTGACATTCTTATGAAAAGTCCCTTCTTCGACGTCTCCAGAAATAAAATTAGGACAATGGCTTTTGCCATTGTGGAGAGGCCCTGACTTTTTAAAGATTTTTAAAATGAAATGTGGGATGAGGATCAGTGAGCCCATTTTTCTCCTTTTCCACCAGGGAATGTCTGGAAATACGTTGTATAATGCAGAACTGTTTGGCTGCTCACTTTTGATCATGTGATCTGGGACAGCAAAGCCATTGTTACTGGAACATTCTCAGCTATTAGGTGGTCCAAATTTCCTTTTCTTCTTTCTTTGTTATTTGTTCTAGACAGTGGTTGGTTCACAGCACAGAATTTATTACATTGCCTTCAAATGTCTTGTCAATATGCCAGTAGAAGCAACTTGTTAAATATATTGAGTACTTAATTATTCATGTGCAAATAGCTTGCTTTCCAGATTCAAAGATTTTGAAGAAATTTTGAAGTTCAGGGTCTGATTTCCCTATCAAGTAGCATGTTCTCTTAATTACCCAGCAGATTTATTTTAAGCAGTACGAGCTGCTTTAACATTAGCAGCAAGACGTATTCAATAAGATAAAACTTCAAACAAAATAAGTGATTTTTAAGTTGGTCATGATTTTGGATAATCCTTAGCATTAACTCTCCCCCTGGCCGAACAGACTGAAAAGAGGAAGATAAGGACATTGGAACATTCAGCTTTCATCTCTTTCTCCCCCCAGGCCTGCTAGCTGGCTAGTCCTGTGAACTGTTTTTCTCCTCCAAACTTAAGATGCCGAGTTTAGGACCCATTGTTGCTTCTCCAAATGCTGGTAAGAGATGGAAGTGGTCCATAGCCAGTGGGAAGCACAAACTTGCTTCCAGCCAAACCTTAGGCACTGAGAAACTGTGATATGACAGGGATTATTTGCCAAGCTATAACGGGAAGGAATGGTTTATCCTGACCATTTACAGGAAGTGCATGTGGGGTGCAGGTGACCTTTTCTCACATTCTCTCTGCTCATGTTTAACGCCCATTATCTGAAGCCTTATCTTGTTTTATTTTCTAGTATATTTTCTTCTCCTTCATTTTCATAGCTACTATTTTATTCAGCACATATTTAACAGCAGACAGTGTGCTACATAACTCACATATATAATCTCATTTAATCCTTATAACAACCTGGTGAGGTAAGAATTCTGGCCGTTTTACAGACTAGAAAACTGAGTCCTGGAGAAGCAGAGGAACTTGCTCCAGGCCCTCAGCTGGGAAGTGGGTGAGGCTAAGCTGCTTTCCTTGGTTGTCTGCCTTGGCCTGAATCGACAAACCCCAGAGATCACTGGTTTAAGTCCTAGCTCACAATCAACTTGCCTTTTTATTTTTCATTGAAGATATTTTTATAGAAAGTAAGAAATTAATTTAAAAAATGTCTCCTCTAAGTTTAGCCTTTCAAGACTGCATTGTTTGTGGCATGAGACACACACAGCTACATGTTTATTTCTGATGATGGTGGTGATGGCAAAACAAATTTTCCAAGTGGGGTTTTCACCTCAGTCTTAGGAGCTCAGTTTTAAATTTAACCTGATTCATTTAAGGTTTGAGTTTATTTCTGGCTGGCCGGCAAAATGTGGCTTCCTGGCTTAGAAAAATTCTGTTAAAACAAACTTGAAATAAAGAATCCCACCTAAAATGGCAATGTGAGATATTCTACAACATTTTAATGAGCTCATTATAAGTGAATTAGAATCATTCAAATGAAATATACTTTAAAATAGATCTGAGTGAACAACCTAAGTGTGCCTTGACAGATGAGTAGATACACACACACACACATATACATACACGCATTACACACACAGTGGAATATTATTCAGCCATAAAAAAGAAGGAAATCCTGTTGTTGGCAACAACGTAGATGAACCTTGAGGGCATTGTGCTCATAAGTGAAATAAGTTGGACAGCGAAAGACAAATACTGTATGATCTCACTTATATATGAAATCTAAAAAAAAACCCAAACTCATAGAAACAGAGAACAGATTGGTGGTTATCAGGGTGGGGGCGGGGGTGGAAGGGGGGGAATGAGTGAAGATGGTCAAAAGGTAGAAACTTCCAGTTAATAAGATAAATAAGTTCTGGGGATTTAATGCACAGCATGGTGATTATAGTTAACAATACTGTATTGTATATTTGAAAGTTGCTAAGAGAGTAAATCTTAAAAGTTCTCATCATAAGAAAAAAAATTTGTAACTATATGAGGTGATGGATATTAACTAAACTTATCATGGTGATCACTTTGCAATATATACATATATCAAATCATTATATTGTATACCTTAAACTTATACAATGTTATATGTCAATTATATCTCAATAAAACTGGAAACATAAATAAAATAGATCTGGGTGTTAAAATAAGGTATAGCTGGCACTTTGGACTCTCCTGATCCCAACAAAGCAGGGTTTGCCCCTATAAAATGTGTTGTGACTTAGAGCAAATAAAATGTCAAAACAAAAAGCATTAAGGTTCTGTGTAGAAGGAAAATCCCTGGACATTTATAGAGAGACAAAAAAGCAATACAGGAAAACCCTATTTCTTTTTCTAAAACTAAAAAATCTGCTGTTGAATTGCAGAATCCCTATTTGAAACAGTTTACTATATACATCTAGCTCACAAAACCATAGGCATATCGTGGGTCAATGCATAGGGTGTAACAGGCAAATTTTGAAAGCCTGTACACGGAGGGAAATTCAGGTGTTAGCACATTCTAAGTGCTTCAGATCACACTGGCTTTATTAATCCTTAAGGCGAGGCAGCTTTGTGGGGGACATGCTATCATTACCCCCACTCCATAGCTGGGGAAACTGAGGTGTAGAGAGATTGAGTGACTTAAGGCCACCTGACCAGCGTGGAGCAGAGGCAGGATTTGAAGCAAGGGCCTTGGGCTAACTTCTCTGATATATGGCCTTTCATTTTAAAAGGCTCCCAGGAACACGTAAAACTGCGAGTATAATGCAAACACAGAACCATATAGAGATGTTTTCAATAGCTACTTTCTGTGTTGCTTTAAAGCAGCACATACGATATTCTCTGCTGCTGGTGATGATGAAGTCAATATAACAGAGAACCTGACAGCAAAATGATTCAAGTAGGTCCCAGAAAGTGGAAAATATAGGTATCAGGCATGACATGAGTTCCTCAGACTTCTCCACAGGTGACCAATAGTTTAAAATTATTTGTTCTATACCCTACCTTTGGTCAAATAATTGCACAGAATTACTCTTGAAGCATGGGGTGATATTCAGTAGAGTTAACATCTGGTACGACATGGCCACACCCAACCAGAAGACACCCTTGCAGTGCCAGGGTTTAAGGGCTTAAACCTTTAGTTGCTGGACTGTGGGGAGGTTGGTGGGTCTTAGGAAAGTGGCCAGGGAGGGGCAGTTGAACTTGGGGAGCTTGGGGCAGAGCTTTTATCAACCAGTTCAGAAGTATTTCAGCAACAATTACAACCACATCAGTGGCTCCTGCTGAGGACCAGCCTGCAGTGAGGTTCCCTGTGCGCTAAATAAAATAGCTTGGACCTGTCACTCTGGAAGAGTATGTGTTTAACATGAAGAAGAAAGGCTAACTTGCACGAAAAATCATATTGCAGATGTTTCTTAGCTTAATATAGGCTCCAGCATTTTCTCAACCTTATCAAGTTTATCACACATTTGTTGAAACGGCGTGATTTCCAAGACTATAATGAATGAACCCACTGCATCCCACTTTTGACTGTATTTGACTGTAGTTACTGATTAGCAGAGAAGTGGGACATACCCCCACTATGCTGAGGGACTCACTCTGGCAAGCTGTTACCACCTCTGGACCCTTGATGATGTTCAGGCAGCTTTTCTGTGTGGCACCGACTGCTTCCTTGGTACAAATAACCCTTGAGGTGAAGGGGCACACTACCCCCACCGCTGTGTGCACACACACAGCTCCAGCTCTTTCCTGGGACTGCACTGTGCTTCTATTTTCAATGCAGGATGTCAGATTCCAAGGCAGGCTCCCCAAGGCATTCCAGGAGCTTTCAGGCCAGCACTTCTTAACCTTTTTTGTGCCATGGGGCTCCTTTGACAGGCTGCTGAAGACCACGGACCCCTTTTCAGAACCAGTTTTTAAATGCATAAAATAAAATATATGGGATTGCAAAAGAAACCAATTATAGTGAAATATGATTAGTACAATGTTAAAAAAAACTGTGCTACAGTAATATATTGACTTTTTAATTGCTATTACATAACAAGATCTAAGGGTCTATTGAATAACTACCATAATTTAAGATATTTTCAACAACTGCGACGTGATGTAAAAAACCTATGAGTTCTACTGGAGATGAAGTCATACGTATCCTACTGCCACAACTGTGGTGTGTTGCCTACATTCATAAGGGAAGGAAACGCTAAATGTCAGAGGTTAGTGAAAATACAAATTTTTTGTCATGCAAACTCACAGTAACCCCGAATTCTCTCTCCCATGCAGGTTAAGAATCCCTGCAGGATAAAGTTGCCCCAGGGGTCAACACCTCACTGGAAGGCCCACCCCATGTCCTGGAGGCAGCAGCCTTTCAGGCCACCCACGCTGCCTCTTGGCTGGAAGTTCTCCTTCTAACCACTCCTGGACATTTGGGGACAGCAAAGAAGGGCTCCTGAGCCCATGGATGCCACTTTAAACAACCCATCCTTTACTGTTAAGGGGCTTCTTCTCAGCCTCAGAACAGCTGGAAACCAAGTTTTAATTGCTGACACCGGTGTGACTTCTCCCACAAGCTCTCCTGGTCAACTGGGCGCAGAGCCCTGGGAGCCCCGGGACAGGGCTGAGCTTCAGTTTTCTTTTCGGCAAAAAGGAGATACCCGCCTCATAGGATTGTTAGGAGGATTAAATGAGATAATAGCTGGGAGCTGTAAATTCTACAGCACTGTCAAAGTCTGTGCTATTATCACTTTTGACAGTTAGCTCTTTGAGGGCCGAGAACAATCTATGGAGCTCCATTCCTCAAATATTTGGCACGCGTTCGGCGCTCCGTAAACACTTGTGGAATGAATGAATGAAGGCTGCCTCTGCACGTGGGTCTGGGCGGCGAGAACGCGCGGCTCGGGGCGCTCAGGGCCGGCGCATCACCAGCACCTCTCTTTACTAACAGGTAGTAAACCCCTTTCTGGCTCTGCGCCGAATGGCAACCACAGTTCAAGCGCTTCTTTCCAGGGTGCCCCCGGGACGGGGCTGCTCGGCCCGGAGCGCGCTGCCCGCCCTTCCACGCCGCCGCTTCCGGGCCAGGTGAGGGCGGCGGGCCGGCCGGGGAGGGCAGCGCGGGCCGCCCCGCAGCCGGGCGGCCAGGAAGGTGCCGGCGGCGGGCGCGCGAGGAGGGGCCAGAGGGTGGGGAGGCGAGGGGCGGGGCCGGCGTCCTCGTCGCTTGATAAAACGCCTGCGAGTCTCCAGAGAACAACGGGCTCATTCAGCGCTCGGGAGTTGCCCGCGAGGGGGAGCGGCCGGGCGCAGAGCGCGACTCGTCCCGGGGGTGGGGCCGGGCGCCGGGCGAGTGGAGACGAAGGTGGCCGCGGCGGCAGCAGCGCGGCAGCCTCCAGCCGGCCCGGAGCGCAGGGCGGCGGCGCAGCTCCGCTCCCCTCCCGGTGCGCCCGCCCATGGCGGCCGCGGGGCCCTTGTGGCTGCTCTACCTGTCGGCGGGGCTCCTGGCTCGGCCCGGCACCGCCTTCAACTTGGACACCCGCGAGGAGAATGTGATCCGGAAAGTGGGGGACCCCGGGAGCCTCTTCGGCTTCTCGTTGGCCATGCACTGGCAGCTGCAGCCCGAGGACAAGCGGCTGTGAGTTCCCCGACTCCCCACCCCCGACCCCGGGGCGCCGGCCCGCGCGAGAGCAGGGGCGAGGGCGCGCCGCGTTCCCGCCGGTCGGCCGGCCCCAGGGAGGAGCGGGGTCCCCGGCCCCGCCTGGCGCGGCGCCTCCCCCATGCGGCCCGGGAGGGAGGAGAGCCCGAGGGCCGACCCTGGGGCCCGCAGCGCCGTGCCAGGCGGGGCTGCCCTTGGGCCCGGGAGAGTTTACTTTTTTTTGAAACAAAGTGCTTTCCGGCGGTCCTTCCCTCCGGGCACGTTTGCTGCGAACCCGGCAGGTGGCACGCTTTGCTGAGCTTCGCTTGTGTGTTTGGGGCGGGGGCGACGTGGGGCGCAGGGTCGCCGGATAGCTGCGGTGGGCTTGCTGAGAGCGTTGTTCAGGAAAACCCGGCCTTTCGCAAACTCACGGAACACCCTGGCCCCCCGCAGACTCGCGCGCCCCGCGCACGTTGGAAAGCCACTTTTCCTCGTGTCCTGCGGGGCTTTTCCCGCACAGCGGGCGCTCCTGTAGGAGATACTTTTACACTCCCCCCTCCCCTTTTTTTTTAAAAGATGGAAGTGACCAAACACCTGTTCGCAGAACTAGATCAGCTGAGAAAACAAGACCCTCTGAGTAGTGTGCCCGGGCCCCAAAGTGCCCGGCGGCATCGGAGACCCTCTGGGCCCCTGCACTGGGCAGGCCCAGCCAAGGGAATAAAGTAAAATGTCCGATTTGGGCTGGGGCTTTGCAAACAAGGTTTGAAAGTGACAGCCAGCCCCCCACCATAGCATAGCGGGGCTCCTCCCAGGAGAAAGTGGAGACCGCCTCTTCTAGCCTGTCCTTTTCTTTCTTAGACAGTGTTTGGTTCCCACATGATCAAACTATTTAGGCTGGAGAGGGTATTTGGGAGCTTAGTCGCCTTAATCGCTGTGGGGCTGCATTCTTGATCTGTGCTACCGAAAAATAAACTCACAAAAGGTGCCCCCTCCTGCCGGCCTTTAGTTGAACCGGTGTCCTTCCAGGACCAGCAGACCGGAGAAAGCAAAGTGCGGCCACAGTAAGGAGAGGACTTTGTGTTTATGAGAGGTGAATGGGATTTTAGAGCTGGAGGAAGCCTCTTGATTTCAGCAATTAAGAACTTTGGAATTGGTGACTGTTGTGGGCCCCTGAATCTTAGAATCAGGTTTTTTTTTTTTTTTATTACACCTGCTAGTGAAGCAAAGAAATTAGTCCAGGGTAGGGAGACCATTGGCGGGTGGTCTGCAGGCCTGGCCAGCTGCTTAGATTGTACTCTGCTTTCTCTTAGTAGAAATAATTGTTAAGCCGTAAATCTGAAATGAAAGGTGGTTTCTGTTAACTCAGTTAATGGATGACATTTAGTGTCTCTGAATACTTGAGTCTGTAGATGTGCACCCATGCATATGGAGAATTTGAACTAGTTAGTGCAGAAATGACTGTGGGCCAGCAGAGGGAATACATTCTTCTTGGCATTCCCTCTCCTGCTCCAGACGCCTCCTGAAGCCGGTGGCTTCCTTGAAGTGCTTGTCAAGCAGACGTTGTGAAAGAGAAGTACTGGGGCAAGAAAATATCCTTGGGATGGTGATTTGCAAAATGTAAATTTCCCCAGGAATCTTGTTGAAAGTAAGCAGCGTGCTTGCTAAAACTTGTTACTGCTGGTGGGCTTCTCTGCTGTTAGAGCTGCTACAAGGCCCCTGAAGCTAGCGTAAGCCTGTGATTGGGGTCTGGTGCCTTCTAGAAATGCTCTTCTTGGGAGCTGACGGAGAAGAGTGGCTGATCAGATTCGTGGTTGGAGAGAGGCCCACCTTAAGGGGACTGTATCTTTCCCTTGAGCTAGCTCAGAGTGTGCCAGTAACTGCACTCTAGGGGGCTGTGGTTATGTAAAGTATTCCGGTTTCAGGAGCAGCGCTGGTCCTCCCAGGAGAACCAGCACACACATCAGTTGTCACCTTTGTCTGTAAAGGATGTGTGTATAAATAACAACCGGTGAGACTGAGACCCCACAACTTCTGGTCCAGCTTCCTAGACTCTGCCCTCTATGGACAAGCTCCGTGGGAGTGTTGTAGGAACGAATGAGAGACGTGAGCTCAGATTCCTTCTCAGCTATTTAGCAGCTGTTAATTTACTTTGAGCCTTAGTTTCTTTATCTGTAAAATGGAGATATGACTGCTGAATAGGGTTGTTGTGAGGAAAAAGAGATAACATGCAAAGTGCTTAATTTCTGCCTGACCTGGGTACTTGCTGACTAAATGGTAATGTCAATATTGGTAAATTTCGAAGCAGAAATCGAATTCCGGCTGTGGGCCAGCTCCCGAGTAGGTGTTAAATGTTCTGTGATTCTCACTGCCAAAGAGCAAACAGTAAAGCCAAAGGTTATTGTAGTTTGGTAATTGATATTTTAAACTCTTAGTCACATTTATGAAACCCATGTTCAAAGCAATTTAACTTTAATCGTTCTTAATTAGACTTACAACAGAAGTAAATTTACTGAACAAGGGACCTTATTGAGGAAGGAGAAGTAAAACATCAAAGATGTATGGAAATACCAGATGAATGCACTATTATAGAAACCACCATAGATTTTTGTGGGTTAGTTTTTCTATAATGCTATTTAGATATTTAATAACATCTTAAACTCTAGTTAAGATTTTATAACAGAATAATGTATCTGAGAGCCTTAAAACATGTTGGGTGTTCTACTTGGGTGTAAAACTTGGGGACTATATAATTGAACCAGAGACTGTAAAACTTCACTCAGGTTTTTAGTCTGTATATTAAAGAAATTTCAGACTCCAAAAGATTATTAGATAGTTGGCTGAGTTACTGAGGTCAGAGTTCTTTGGGATCTTTCATTTCTCTTAGGTAGTTACGGTTGAGTCACTCCCCGCCTAGGTAGAAAGTATGGGATGACGTGTGGGTATGTCCATCCTCTGAATCATCACTCCTAGCTCCTCTGGGCAGACGTGGATCTATGTGTGACTGCAGGGCAGAACCTAGAAGGAAGAGATCTATAAGTGATACTCCCTTATAGAACTTTGGATTTCTGGAGCAATTCTGGATTTCTGTCGATCCCCATTATGTTCTTTTTGGGAAGCTTCTGATCACCACTATCATCCAAAGGCTCTCTGGGCCCACTGTCACTTCTGTTCTGACTCTATGATGTTTGTTCTTGATTTTTCTCAGACTTGTGATGCTCCCGCTTTTAAAATCATCTTTAGTGAACTAGAGATCATCTAATCTGACTGGTTCCTTTTATAGATGAAGAAATTGAACCTGAAAGTTAGGAAATGTCTAGTCTCACAACTGCTTAAGCAGAATCTTAACAGAATCTGGGTTTGAACTTGCTATTTCTGACTCGTGCTCGTGCCACCTCTAAAAGGAAAAGTCAGAAATGTCCTTCAGACCTCAAGAAGTTGGCCAGCATCTGCGTTTTGGAAATGTACTATGTTATGTTGATTTTTTAAACTGCTTCCCATATGGGTCAGGGCTATCTATATAAATATCTGTGCCTGGATTCTCTTCCTGTTGCCTCTTATTCCAGCTGGCCTTGGATCAGCTTCTAAGTCCTTCTTTCTTTGCCTGTCACTCCCTCCCCTTCTGAAGAAGCCCAATGAGGGGTGACTGGAGCCAGCCGGGGATCCGAGCTGTGTCCAGGATGTGTACCTAAGCACTTGCTTCCTTGCATTCATTCAGAGTGCCATGTGGCCCAGGGCCATCATCCAGGACTGTGCTCTGTCACCTTGAGTCCTGAGAGTAGAGAACGAGCCAAAATGGGCAGGGAGACTTAGAGGTGATCTTAGGACTCTGCAAGAAAGCAGAAATAGACAAGTTTAATTTTAACACAGGCTGCTGTGAGACCATCTAAGTAATGACTTAGGGTTGGAAAAAAAGGTCAGAGTACATGTTCACATAATATGAATAATTTGTCAGGAAAGTCAGGTTAAATGCTCATATAATAAGATTCTCCACTACTATAAAGAAGCAGTTACTCTCTGTTCTTAGTTGTATAATACTCTATTTTAGCATAACAATAATATTAAGGTTTAAGTTAAGCTTTAGTAATCAAATAGTACTGGAACTATGGCACTTGGTTCCCCTAGGACCTTGGCTCAATGTATCACAGTGGACAGAGTTGGCCAGTGAATTAATTGGCACTTTCAAGAGGGACACTGGAGACAGATTAGAAAATACTATCATATGCTTAGATGACAGGGTCAGTTTTACTTGGAACACTGATTGGTTCCGAGTCAGTCCATCTTAAGAAAGAACATCATATCTCAAGAACCAGTTTAAATTTCTCTGTGAAAGCCTTTTGAGCCCAACCTAAAGTACAGCAGTTTCTTCTTCCTTGGAATGTCTGTAGCACTTAGTATCATGTGTCTGACAATTCTGTTGGTTTTGTGTTTAACTGTTGTCTACCGTTTTCAGAGGATGATCCAATCTCTCCCAACTGGATTCTAGGTTATGTGAGGGCAGGGGTCTCTTGTTCATTTCTTTGTCTGATACCACCTACCGTATGCCTTGCAGATACAATGAAGTCACATCATACACTCCATTTAACTTGTAAAATCAACTCTTGCAGCTTGGGGTAGAGAGATGGAGAAATCCCTTTATTTAACCCTTTGCCCTTGCCTGCTTAAAGTAGCCCTTGGTCTCTGCTGCCCCCAGGGAAAGGAAACTATAGCTGTAATGCAATGAGATACTCAAGACGTTAATTCTTGGTTTTTGCATTTTCAAGGGCTCAGGTCCCAGTTAAGGGATTTTCATGAATGATTTTTTTTTTTTTAAGATTTTATTTTTTCCTTTTTCTCCCCAAAGCACCCCGTACATAATTGTATATTCTTCGTTGTGGGTCCTTCTAGTTGTGGCATGTGGGACGCTGCCTCAGCGTGGTCTGATGAGCAGTGCCATGTCCGTGCCCAGGATTCGAACCAACGAAACACTGGGCCGCCTGCAGCGGAGCGCGCGAACTTGACCACTCGGCCACGGGGCCAGCCCCTCATGAATGATTTTTAATTACGCTTGACTTTTGCCTTCAAGGCAGACTTTAGAACTTAACCGCAGATGTACAGGCTGACCTGCACTGCAGTGGGTACTCGAGATTTGTTGGTTGTTATAAGACTCGAAAGAGAAGGATGGCCGTAGAATAAGATCCAGAAAGCAACTTGATAAGGGTGTAAGTGTGAAATGGGAGTAACTGTGGGAGGGCACTTATGAATTGATGCCTTAAGCTTTAGATATTCAAGGATAGCAAGGAAATCTTGGGTGTATGTCACTTTGGTGGAACGGAATGGAAGCTGTAGAATGGCGATGTGGGTGGACTGCATGTCAGAACCAGAGTTCTGACGGCCTCTTGGGAGGGTGGGCAAGACTGAGCCCTGCGGTAATGGGCATCGGTGGCAGGGCCAGACCCCACTGCTTATTTTACCCTTCCGTGTTTGAGTGCAACTTTCGAATCAAATGACTTTATATCTGCAAAGAACCTTAGGGGGTTCTTAAACCCGGCTGGTCATCAGACTAACTTGGGGAATCTCCTTATAAAAAGTATAGTTTGAGGCCCAGCCCAGATCTATTGCATCAGTTTCCGTAGATGTGATCCAAGAATCTGTTCTTAAAGTTTTCTAGGTTTGAGCTAGACTAGCTTTTCTCTTTTACCCAGAAGCCAGGGTAATGCAGTGGATAAGAGCAGACTCTAGAGCTAGAGCCTAGATCCTAGCTTCCACCTACCTGGGATCAAATCCTGCTCTGCTATTTACTAGCTGTGGCATTGTGCAGGATACCTACAATTCTGCACCCAATTCCAACGTGTGTGGGGGTTTTCCCCACACATCACTAAGTAATTCTTGGACACCAGCTGGGTGGCCTACAATTTAACTCAATTCTGACACTATCAACCTGGAGATAGCATCAGATCCCAAAGTTTAAGGGCTCAGTCCTAGAAGATTGCCTCTCCCCCCACTTCAGATGCCAATTGGAAGTCCAGCTTGTTACTTGTGCTTCTGACGAACTGGCTATAGATTGGTGGTTCCCATGACCTCCTCCTTGCATTTGATTAATTTGCTAGAGTGGCTCACAGAACTCGGAGAAACATTTTACTTATTAGATTACCAGTTTATTGTAAAAAGATATAACTCAGGAGCAGCCAGATGGAAGAGATACATAGGGCAAGGTATGGGGAAAGGCTTCAGAACTTCCATGCCTTCTCTGAGCATGCCACTCTCCCCAAATCTCTACGTGGTCACCAACCCAGAAGTTCTTCAAACTCCATCCTTTTGGGTTTTTATGGAGGCTTCATTATATAGGCATGATTGATGAAATCCTTGGCCATTGGCAATTGAACTCAACCTCCAGCCCCTCTTGCTTCCCTGGAGGTCAGGAGGGTGTGAAAGTTCCAACCCTCTAATCGAGTGGTTGGTTCTCCTGGCAACCAGCCCCCATCCTTAGGTGAGGTCCAGAAGGCACCTCATTAACAAAAGAAACCTTTTGTAAATCACAGTAGCTAACCTCTCTAGACCTCTCTTTCCTCAACTGTAAAGTGGGGATGATTATACCTTAGATGAGTCCTGGCCCAATGTAGGCACTTTGTTTATTAAATAAATGTGGAAACCAAGACTGTCAGAGGTGAAGTGGCCATGGCATGTTGGGCAAGTTAGTTCTAAATCCCCGTCAGCCATGCTTACTGGCCTGTGCAGTGCGAGTGCTTTCTCTTCTTGGGTTTGATTTTGATAAAGTTTAAGTGTACATCCTCTCTTTCTTCTATTCCGTTCTATGGTTACCATGTTTGGAAAGTATATCTCAGAAGAACCATGCCTTGTAGCCTTTTGGTAGCTGCCAAGCAGTAGGTAAATATCAGCGGGGTTTCAATATGCAGAAGAAATGAATGGGCAGACCAGTGCCCGGGTCATAAGGTTCTGGACGGGCAGTGACTTGGTGCGTAGGACGCCCAGGGAGGGTGGATTGTGCAGTTACAGGTTGGAGTTATTTATAAGGAATACCAACTGCCTGATTTCCAGATCTTCTCAGACCTCTATGACTTTGTGTCCTCCACCTCTGTCCCTGGAGGCTGGGTAATTTGCACTTCACCCAGGGCAGGGGTGATGTGGATTTATTTTTCTTAGTCCTTTGTTTGGCGTTAATGTATGGTAGGAAGGAGCTTGGGCAAAGCTGGATCTGATTGGCGATGATGAAGCTGCCTGAAGTTGAAAGATGCATGGACGAAGTGTGGAAGTCATGTCTTAGCAGATTTTTGTTTGTTAAACTAGCATTTAGAATTGCAAACACTGATCTCTTGGAACCTAGTTGAGAGGCTAATTGTTAATTAGGCCTGAACTGGGAGAGGTAGATAGACTCTTCACCAGTGTCGTCCCTGTTAGCCTGATAACAGGGTAGAATGATCACCATCTAATCTGCTGCTGTCTGGTCTGTTGAGATAAACAAGGCAAGACAATTCCAGGTCAGTTTACCTATTTCACAGTTGGTGTGTTTGCAGAACGGACACCTTTCACAGGCCACGGTGTATCGGCAGACCTTCCTCATATCACACACACATATGTGCATGCACACACACATACGCACGTGCTGCATTCCAGTTTTGGATACTACTGTCACTTCATCTAATCCCAAATTGGCAAAAAGATTCAGAAAATATTTAAGTCTCTAAAACCAATTAAGTGGTAAAGAAGGCTATTCTGAATTAGGGGGAATGGGAAAGTGCCACTAAAGCAAGTGCAGAAGGCAGAAACAAATGACAGAGACATCTGCTCGCATGTTTATTTGCCAACCAGCTAGATATATTTTGCATGCCGTACAATCCAAAGGTCACTTTTTTGGAAAAGCCATTTCACATATAGTATAAAAAAAAACCTTTTAGAGAAGTATGCTTTCTAAGCCTGGGAGTATAGAAAATAAAAATAAACTTCGGAATAATTTGGAAGGAGCACATTGGTTAGTGATATGAAGAATAAATGAAGCACAGGGTAATGCCTGTTTCCCCCAGGGCTGTGCTTGCTTTGCTGGGTGATATCAATGTCACTGCAGTTTCTTCATTTTGAAAAGGATGTTCACTTATACTGAGGTTATTTTAATTGTGTGTGTGTGTGTGTGTCACACAAATGATAGTAAACATTTCAGACCTAGATGGTAGGGTGTCACTGAACTGTAAGGCTCCTGGACCAAATAACCTCTTGTGTTTGTAGACTCAGAGTCCTTCTCTCAGGATTTACTGCCATTGATCAAGTAGGTACAGTCTACTGTGGTCCTGATGTAAAGTTAACTAGGGGATCCTCATCAAAGTGGATCACAGCCAAAGGTGTGGAATGGTTGTTCCCTGGTATGGATGGCCCGTTTGGCAGCACTGCTGTTTGAAGCTCTATTCTCCTTGCTCCTCGCTGAGGAGGATAAGAAATCTTCCTGGGTTCCTTTCCCACCGATAGGTCTTGTCAGATGATGGCCTGACTCCCCTCCTACTGTCTGTGTAGTTCTGCCTGTCCCTTGAGAACAAAAGTATTTCAAAGTAATGAAATGGAGATGTTTAGAATTCTACAAGGCTCTGGGGAGATTGCAGATTGGTAGGAAAAGATGTTTAAAATACCGAGGGTAAAAAGTAAGGTGTTGAAAACCTATTGATTGGGCTTAAAGAATCCAGCTTTGCTGTGACACAAATAAACCTAAGAGTTTTCAAACAAGGAAGAGCTGAAAGAGGCTCAGCTGTGATCTGATGGCTCTGCAGAGATGTGATTATAGGAAAATGGCATTTGCCACTGAGGCCTCATGGCTGCCAGTGAGACTAGGCCCAGGCGTCAACTTTAGGACAATACTCAGAAAAAGTTGAGAGCTGGCTTTAAGATCTGGATGGTGAAGAGTTCTCACAGAGACCTACAAGTGGGAAAAGAGATGGGTCTAGCCTCTGTTGGGCCTTCTAGAGGCTCAAGGATAGAGGACCTAGGGCAGACTGAAGGAGAGGCCTGCTGCAGTAGAGGGTCTGAAGCTCAAGCGAGGACTTTGGGAGCCAGCTGGAGAAGTGTTTTAGTGCCCAGAAAATGGTAAAGCCGTTTCAGGTACCATATCAGATCAGCCAGTTTAGAAAGAAAAGTACTTTTTCAGCCTTGTGTTACATTTAGAAAGGGCCCAAGGCTGCTACAGAGGTTGATTGAGAAAGGGTGTGGGAGTATGGAGAGAGGGGACCCTCAGTCAGAGGCTGATCCCAGGAGCTAAGTGCTGAGAGACAGTGATCCCCCAGCTTAGCAACACCACCAGCCAGAAGCCATCTGGCAAGGCTTTTCACTATCATAGGATAAGAAATTGGTCCTCTGTAAGCTCATTTGTTTCTATATGTGTGTATATATATATAAATATGTATTTTATATTTCAATCTAAAAGAAATAGGGATTTTTATCCTTACTTAAACTTGGAGGGGAATATGCTCTGGACCTGCTGGAGAAACCATAACCAGCTTTTTTTGGGTTTTCCTATGGAAGTTGTTAGTTCGACAGATATTCAGTGAGCATTTACTATGTATTAGGCGCTGTTCTAATGCTGGAGATCCAGCAGCAAACAAATAGATAAAATCCCTGCTTAGGTTCTGATGGGGAAGACAAAATAAATAGGGGTATTATGTTAGATGGTAATAAGTGATACAGAGGGAAATAAAGTGGAGAAAGGGACCAGGGAATGGGAGTGGGTGGGGAATGGTGGGCAGTGGGTCAGCCAGGGAAGACTTTTCTGAGGAGAAGCTGCAAGCCATGTCAAGACTGGGGGGAAAGAGTATCTCTGGCAGTGGGAACAGCAAGCGCTGAAGGCCCTGAGGCAGAAGCATGCCTAGCATGTTCAGAAACAGCAAGGAAGCCTGTAGTCTCCTTGGAGGCAAATGGTGTGGAGCCTTATAGGTCATTGAAAGTCTTTGGATTTTACTCTTGAATGAGATGGGAAGCCATTGGAGGGTTCTGAGAAGAATATGACGTGTTCTGACTTAGATTTAAATAGATTTCTCTAGCTGCTAGATTGTTGAGAATAGACTGTATGAGGGCAAGGATAGATGAAGTGATGCTAATTAGGAGAATGCTGTAAGAATAGATAAGAGATGATGGTGGTTTAGACCAAGGGTGATAGCAGTGAAGATAGTGAGAAGCGGTTTGATTCTGGATATATTTTGAAAGTAAAGTCAACAGGATTTCCTATGGACTCGATATTAGGTGAGAGAGAAGAAAAGAATGTCTCTGAGGTTTTTGGCCTGCGCAGCTGGAAGTGTGAAGTTGTCATGTGATGGTTTAGGGAGGACTATAAGAGAAACAGATTTTGAGGGAAGAGCAACAGTTTGATTTTAGACATTTTGGGTTTGAGATCTCTAGACATCCAGTGGAATTGTAGTATGCAGTTGAATGCGAGTCTAAAGTTCAGGTAGAAAGGTTTGGATCGGAGATACAAAATGTGGAGTCCTGGGCTTCTAGATTGCATGAAGAGTGATAGACTGAATGATGAATGGGATGTCTGAGGGAGTGAGGACAGAGACCAAGGGCAGAGCTGTGGGGCACGCCCATATAGAGGTTAGGGAGGTGAGGGGGCCACTCGGGAGGCTGAGAGGAAGGGCTAATAAAGTAGGAAAACTAGGAGATGTGCTGTCATGGGGCCAGAGGATGAAGGAGTTTGGGAGAGGGAGTGGTCGATCAGTTGTGTCAAATGACACTGAGAATTGATCACTGGAATAGCTTTTTGGAGGCCGTGGGTGACCTTGTCCGAGCACTATGGAGAAAGGGGTGGGAGCAATGCCTGCTTGGAGCGGGTTGGCAAGAGAACAGAAGAGGGACTGGAGACAAAGAAGAGGAACTCTGAGCCCTCCTGAAGGAGGGGAGCGAGAGCTGGAGGGGAAAATGGAGCCAAGAGGGAATTTGATTTTTTTTTTTTTAAATGGGAGGAAATTATAGTGAGCTGGTTTGTTGATGAGGATGATTCAGTAGAAAAGAAAAAGTGAATGTAGGGGAGGGGAGAATTGCTGGTGTGATGTCTTGGGGTAGTTGAGAGGCATGTACCCGTGGAGGAGTTCGCCTAGTTATCGGAGCATCAGCCCACAGACTATAGGGGCACAGGTGCAGGTAGGGGGGGAGTTGTCCTGGTGGGAGACTGGGAGGTTTTTTCTGATTTCTTCTAATTTCTCAGTGATTAACAATAGATCGTTAGCCCTAAGTTACACAATACCTGCATAGCAGTTTGCCTTGTAGGTGTAAGAACTCCATTCTAGAAGCAAAGGAATGTGAGGTTTGAATTCCAGCTTCTTCACATTCTTTTGATTTGACCCAGGACAAGTTCCTCGTCCTCATCAGTAAAATGCAGGCCCTAACTGTACCTGCCCCTTAGGGGTGTGAAGGTGAAATGTGGTGGTGAGTAAAAAACCCCTAGCATGGTGCCTGGAACATCCAATAAGCATCAGCCTTTACTGTTGTAGGCACCCTAAAGTAAAAGATGAGTATAATTCCCTCACACGGGAGAGTTTTTGTAGCTATCTTATCTTTACAGTCTGGCGGACAGCAGAGAGCCTTTGAGGGTCAGGCCAAAGGTGAAGTTGCCCCATGGGTGGGGCTACAGCCAGAGTTGGGGGCAGTTCACAGGCAGGTGGGAGCTATAATATTGCCTTGAAGAAGCAAAGAAGGGGAAATATGGGACTTAGAATGGCAACACGTCAAAAGTGTTTAACAATCTCTACTTCCTTACGCTATATTTGAGCTACAGAGAACCACAGCTTTTTATTAAATTCTTACAAGGCTCATTTTAGGTGTTGAGTGAGTATTTCCCATGTGGGAATATCTGCAGCTCCAGAATCTGGTACTGTCTTGATGACGTAGTGTCCCTGTGTCCCCCAGGGTAGATACCAGGACATCGACAGGTGGGCGTGTGCTGTGCACGGTGGAAGTGAGCCAGAGGGTGGGGGTGCCAAGGCCTTGCTTCCTGCTCCTGCTGGCCTGGTCGATAGTCTTTGTAATCCTGGTCAACATATCCAGCGTTTTACCGCATATATTGAATGAAAATGACACATGGCTTGTTGAATTGTCGGAAATGTGGAAAACGAGGCTCGATAGCACTTTGGGTTCTAAAATACTGTCAAGTTTCAATCTCTTCTTTCAAGATAAGTAGTATAGGCTAAAAGAGGTATCTTGAGGTAAATCTGAAACCAAAAGGAAACGGAATATCTCTGAAATTATGCAAAAGTATGAATCTTCAGGACCTTAGCACCCGTTGCCCTGGAATGTGCCACAAATTAATTACAGAATATCTTGCAGAGGTGGCATGGTGAGTTATTTATTTTTAAAGTTAACTCATTATAGTGCAGAATGAAATGCGTGTATATTTTTAATATAAAATATGAGGCTTTAAAGACATTTAAAGCTTTTGGTGCTCATTGTGGGCTCTGTCATTGAGTGCTTTTGTGAAAATGGTTGAGAAGCACTGAACAGCCCAGCTTTTCTCTGTGGAAGGATGACTCAAACGCACAAAAGTCAAGTGACAGCTAGGTAGTGGCAGTGTGGGCCCTGAAATACAGCCACCTGATGCCAAATCCGCCTAATACTGTGCCATACACGTCTACCTTTGGTGAAGTAGCTCATTCTTGGAATTAAACCTGTAGCACATAATCTTGCCCTTTATTAATGGTATGTTGGGTTTTTAAATGTCTTCCCACACAAAGGCCTGGCATAGTGATAGCAAGTATATAGCCACTTTTTCCCTTTCCTCCCTCCTAATTGGGGGCACTCCAAATGATCATAGTACCTTTTTCACTGAGTCTCAGAATTCTTCAGGTCAGCATGAGTTAGCCTTTGCTGATGAATGGGCGTTTGCACATAAGATAACACCTGTTTGCCCTCTTGGCCTGGCCAAATCCTCTGCATCTGGAAGACACTCTACAAATGTTTGCCTGATGGAAATGATCCCTGCTGGTTTGTGAGCTTCTTAAGAGCAAGGCTGACGGCTTGTCCATTTTTGGTTAAAATCTAATACACAGAAGTGGGTACCCAGTAGTTTTTTGTTGTATTCTTTGAGTTGATTTAATTTCTCAAATACCTTAAAGACTTCTAGAGAATAGGAAATAGGATGACCATTTCTTTAGAATGATCCTTTACACCCTGTACTATTACTTCTTTTTAAAAATTGTGGTAAGTTATATATAACATAAAATTTACCATTGTAACCGTTTTTTTTTTTTAAGATTTTATTTTTCCTTTTTCTCCCCAAAGCCCTCCGGTACATAGTTGTATATTTTTAGTTGTGGGTCCTTCTAGTTGTGGCATGTAGGACACCACCTGAGCGTGGCCTGGTGAACGGTGCCATGTCCACGCCCAGGATGCAAACCGGCAAGACCCTGGGCTGCCGAAGTGGAGTGCAAACTCAACCACTTGGCCACGGGGCCGGCCCCTATCTTAACCATTTTTACGTGTGCAGTTCTGTAGTGTTGAATATATTCACTTGGTTGAGAACACCCTGTTAGTTCTTAAACTTGTTCTGGAGCGCCCAGAAATCAGGATGCCCATGTTCTGAGGCCATAAAATATTGATAAACTAAACTTGAAAGAACTAAGTATGGAATTGTGCTAAATCATATCATCTGATATGATATTCTAATGTGGATTAGTGGCAACAGAAGTAAAAGTTTAACAAATTTATGGTAGAAGTGAACGTTTCTGTCTCGTAGCTTAGTATGTGTTTTACAATTTCGTGAAGGACTGCTCTGGGTTGAATTCAGCAGCTGTGCACTTGGCTCCACCTGTGGAACTCCAGGGTTCCTCACGCACATCCTTTAAGAAGTAATTTGTCTTAAGTTTTTGACTGAATTAAAGAGAAAATTGCAACGGATAAAGAGCCTGACCTTATTTGTCTCTTGCTTATGTCTTGCTGCTCTTCCTACCTAACTCTTAGTAGCTTTAAAATGAAACAGCGATTTCAGCGGCACACTAGAGTTCAGGTTGAAGCTGAGGTTTGATATGACAGTGGCGCATTTGTGGGTCGAAGTTCAGAAGGAAGTGTGTGTGTGTTCAGGGAACGGCGGATTAGACTCGCAGCTGTCCCGGTTAGTAGGGCCACCTTTAGCTTGTCTAGCAAATACTTTCCTTGTTCATACCACCCTCCACTACCGCCCCCCAGCTTCCTTTAGCACCATGTTGATTTATTACCTGGGAGCAGCTTTCTTTTCTTCTTCTATTCCTCATCTCTTTGATTTTCTAATGACATATTTCTCTATTGCCCCGATCCTGGGGAGTTTAGTTTAAGAGGCTCTCTTTATTTTTACTGATGTTTTCATTATGAAATTTCTAATAAGCTATTTGGGAGCTACCAGAATAGAAGTTTACTGAGGCTTCTGAATTGTGGGCCCTCGAAAGGCTAGGGCTTGGGTCTCATTTATCTCTGTTTGCCCAGAGCTTTTAATGTGGAGCCTGACGTATGTCAATCCTCAAAAGTAAAACAAAAATGTGCTTTTAAAGAGATCTAAACCTTCTGCTCCCGCCATAGATATTTTCATCTGCACAAACCTGGTGCACATATTCTGATAATCTTCCCCAATAGCGCTTTTGTGAATTTCTTTACCATTGAAATGATTTACCACCTGCAGAAGTTAGGAAAGAACTCGGAAAATGATCTAGAAAGGTAGACCATCTCCCACATTTCATAAATCAAGAGAGAGAAGTCTGGGATTTATTGTAGGTCATGTAGCCAAGGACTGACGGCTGTACCCACATGCCTCCTGCTCCTCATGCCCTTGGAGGTCTTTCTGCTTAGTCTTCCATTTGAACCCCTGTCCTCCAGTGCCCACTCCCAAACAGAGGTCTTTCTAGCCAATATGTCTGTTTTTATAGAATGTCACCAGAAGCTTAAAGCAGATCCATTCAAGTCCCACCAAACTTACCTAAAAGTCTTTTCTCCTCATGGAGAGTTGCCTTCCTGAGTTCCTGAGATACGCAGTTTTCGATGGAGAAGCAGCCTGGATTTGCCTTTGACCACAGATCCAGAAGCACTTGTGTGTTCCCCCAGTGGATCCCCACCCCCTCTGTTGTTTTTGAACAAGGAGTCCTGGTTCCCTCCACCCTCTCATTCATGCTTAGATTAGATGAAAGGTAAGGTGCCTGACTCAGGCCGTGACTCACTCGGCTCCACCCCGTAGCAAGTGGCTGCTGCAGGGCCAGTTGGGCAGTGTCCACAGCATCCAAGACTAAGGCGTCCGAACCCTGCAGCTGCTGTTTATAAATGGCACTTACTGTGCTTTAGCTCTGAATATCGGGATGCCCCTGAACTGAATGGACTTGTTCCCTTCTAAAGGAGGATGGGAGGGGCGAAGATTTTGTGTTGATGTTTTTCTATAGCTGAGATGTTCCCCTGAATGCTTTCGGTGCCATGAACTTTTACAGTGCGAGTGCGAGTTCCTCTCTCTGATGTCATCACGTTTATTCTCACCTCACTCGACTGTGCCTGCAACTGCCTCCACAAAGGTAGCGTGTGTGAGCTTGTCTGACCCAATTATGAGGTTTGCTTTCTTCATGACTTCTGGGCACTGATTTTAAACTCTGCAACCATCTCTGTCATTTTCCCTGCAAGACTTCCAATGACCCAGTGTCCACTGACTGACATTTTAAAAATTACGTTTTTAATATGTTTTTGAATAGATAATACAGTCACATGGTACAAACATAAAAACTGAAAAGATGTGGGTGAACACCCCTGGTCTCTGGTCACCCTCCTCTTCCTGGGGCAACCATTGTTTTACCCGTTTGTTGTAAATCCTTTCACAGGTCCTTATACATTTGTAAGCAAAATATTCATTTATATTTTTTACACATATGGTAGCATGCCATATGTATTCTGCACTTTGCCTTTTTTCTCTTGGCATGTTTTAGAGCTTACTGGATGTAAATAGTGTCCTTAGTATTTTCATTGTCTGTATAGTGTTCAGTTGTAAGGGTGAACCATGATTTATTTGGCCAGTCTGGATATTTGGGTAATTTCTGATCCTCTGGTGCTACAAGCAGTGCTGCAGTGAAGAACTTTATACCTCTCTTGTTTCACCTTAAGCAGAGGGTCAGTTCCTCGTGCAGTGGCTTGCCTGGCATTGTTCTAATGATTATGGCTGATCCTGGACCAGTGGCTGGCTGCTCTTCATGACCTTATTGCAAACTGTCCTACCATGTGATATTATCACAGGCGACTCTAGCAGTGGGCTCGCTGGAATTTTTTCAGCAACCAGAATTGACAGTCTTATGCCTAAGCTGCCAACAGCTGATGGCTTCAGCATTTGTGCCCCACCTCTACCTATACTTGCTAAAAAAGTACTTGCTAGAAGTTAGAATGCCGTGTTAGAATGTGTATTAACTGAATGCTGATAAGAACATGTATAGGGCTTCATCACTGTGTTAGATTTTACAAGGTTGACATTATTTCATTTGATCCTTGCAACACCCTATGACACAATTTAGATAGAGCATTTCATGGATAACCCATACAGATGACACCCAGCTAACGGGACTTGAACCTACCAGGTCTGCTTGTAACTTCTTCACTGATTATGGTTTTAGCTTGCCAGTCCGTTATGGGGCAAATAAAAAGGCGTGCGCTATCTGGAGGTAGTAGCTTCTACAAGCACTTACCATATTATCTGGATAATGACAGGCCCAAGTAGGACTGATGTTCAGCCAGTATACACCAGTGGAGAATACTAGTTGTTAAACTATCGAAATACTTCTGGTTGGTAAATAGTTTTGCCCCCATCCCACTGAGTGTCCATCAACGCTGCCCCGACTGGCCATTCTTCCTGTAGCACCACCCCCCCCCCAGTACCTTCCCCCCATAATCCAGCAACTAAAGGGGAAATGTCCTAATACAGCAGGGGCCTCTGGGACGTAGCTCCAGTGCTGTGTCACCATCTGTGTTGATTAATTGGTTCCCAAGCCATCCTAGTTGCTAAATATTTTTAAATATCATCTCTAAATGTAGGAGTAGAGTAGCAAACAATGTGTTTGGCAATATAATTTCTGTAAATATTTATATACATACACTTTTTTTTTTTTTGAGGAAGATTAGCCCTGAGCTAACTACTGCCAATCTTCCTCTTTTTGCTGAGGAAGACTGGCCCTGAGCTAACATCTATGCCCATCTTCCTCTACTTTATATGTGGGCCGCCTACCACAGCATGGCTTGACAAGCGGTGCCATGTCCACACCCAGGATCCGAACCAGCAAACCCTGGGCCACTGAGAAGCAGAACGTGCGAACTTAACTGCTGCGCCACTGGGCTGGCCCCTACGTAGACCTTTTTTTTTTTTTTTTTTTTTTTTGAGGACTATTAGCCCTGAGCTAACATCTGCTGCCGATCGTCCTCTTATTTGCTGAGGAAGACTGACCCTGAGCTAACATTCCTGCCCATCTTCCTCTACCTAATATGTGGGACGCCTACCACAGCATGGCGTGCCAAACAGTGCCATGTCCACAGCCAGGATCCAAACCGGCGAACCCTGGGCTGCCGAGAAGTGGAACGTGTGAACTTAACTGCTGTGCCACCGGGCCGGCCCCCAACATACACTTTTTAAATTGTATTTCTTTTTTTGTTCACAGTATCCTATTTCTAAATCTTTTTTCTTCTTTAACCTGAAAGACCTCTTTTGGTTTGCTTTTTGCATTGTTGTTTTTTGTTTTCCTGTTACAGAAAAGTCTGGGTAGGTGGTGTGAGGTGTCAGGGACCCAGAACTCATTCTCCTCGTAGCTTCACAATATGTAGCCTCAACCTCATGATCTAAGATGGCAGCATCTCCATTCTAGGCAGGATGAACAAAGGAACAAAGAAGAACAGAGCCAAAGTTACATGTGCACCATCTTTTAAAGAAGATTCCTGGAAGCAGCAATGTGATACTTTGTCATGAGTCTCGTTGGGCAGGACTGAGCTGTATGGCATGTCCAGCTGGAAAGGAGGCTGGGATGGGCAGCCTTTATTCAGGGTGGCCTTATGCCCAGCTGAAAATTCTTTTACTATAGAAAAAGGGGAGAGTCGATACTGGGCAACAGCCAGCAGTCTCTGGCACAGCTACTAAGCCTGTATTTTCAGTTATCTCATTTAAAAAATAAACTATGTGGTCATATTAATTTCCTTTCCAAAACATCGAAAAATTTGGATTTCCTAAGCTGTTGGAAAAGTAAAATGGATATGGCGACCTACCAGGTGTGTGCTTTTTAAATACACCTTTTCTCTTCTTGATTTTTATTAAAAATATTTTCCTGAAAAATGATGGAAATTGAAGTCACTTTTTCCTTTACAAATGAGCTATTTGATAATAGCTTTTAAGAAATGTCTTTTTTTTCATTTAGCACTGATAACATTGATGCTTGGTACACTTGGCATATAAAAACCTACTTGATAACAATTAAGTACTCAAATTATTGAATGTGACAGGGATGGCCCCGTTGCACAGCAGTTAAGTTCTCGTGCTCCTCTTCAGCTGCCTTGGGGTCACCAGTTCAGATCCGGATGTGGACCTGTGCACCGCTTATCAAGCCATGTTGTGGCAGGTGTCCCACATATAAAGTAGAGGAAGATGGGCACGGATGTTAGCTCAGGGCCAGTCTTCCTCAGCAAAAAGAGGAGGATTGGCAGTGGATGTTAGCTCAAGGCTAATCTTCCTCAAAAAAAATCAGTAAAAAATAAACTAAATTATTGAATGTGATGATGAATTACTTATACAATAAACTTCATTCATTTAACAGAAATGTACTAAGCATCTACCATGTGCCAAGCACTGTGTGAAGGTCAGTGACGGGAAGGTGGGCTCACAGTCCAGTTCATACAGGTTCTTAGTCTTAAAGGACAATTCACTAGAAGGACAAACGTGACTTGGCAACTGGAAAGTCAGGTACCTAATAATTCAGAAGCACAGGAAGTGGTCACATGTCACATTTGACAAGGTCTGGCAGCTGCTTTGTAAAACTGAAAGAACAGTGTTGCTTGCAGACTTTCATTTTTCCTTTTCTTACTGCAATAGATAACCATTTTTATTATAACTCTGTGTGACTTCTTACTGGTATGAGTTGCTTGGTCAGCTGAAAAGCCCTTTTCAGCTAGTAATTTTATTTTCAAAATGAGCTGGTTATATATTTATACCTATAGTTTATAAATTTTTATTGAATTGAAGTGGGATTCTTGGCCATTTTAAATGTAGGCCGGCATCTGTGGTCATTTTACCTTGTTGGGTGCTAGTGGTAATCTTTCCTTGAGATTATTTACATCCTTATTGTTGGGAGATTAGAAGCAAGTGTTGAGCCAAGGTCACCCCAAAAATTGATGCCAGGGATAGAACCAGAATTCCTTCCCCACCCCCTTCTCTATTTTGCTGATCTGACCACTCTGGTTGGCATTCCATTTAAATAGTTGAAATTGATGCCATGATTTCACATCTTTCTTTCTTCTCCCCTCATAGCTGGTAGAGGTTTCTGAGCTGGAGGAGGAGTTGAATGTTGTAGATAATAAAACACATTCTGCCTTGGGTGTTCCTTTATTGCCTGAGCGCCCTTGTTCTTGGTCAGAGACACACCTGTAGTAAAAGGTACTGAGTCAGGTAAGAATTTGAACCCTCAGGCTCAGATGTCACAGGAGTTTCATAGTCACTGGAAACAGGATTTAGTTCCAGCATGTTTCTCAGAGGAGACAGGCAAAAAGTCTCTTGTGAAATTTGGGAAGGCCAGGACAAAATTACTGGTTTTGTGATGCAGATAAAGGCAACAGGTATTCTTGGGCCCCTGTAGCATGGATCTCAGAGCACTTTATGGACCTTAATTATAGCCAACCACACGCTTGTAAAATACTGTTTTTTAAAAAGGAGGGTAGATCGAAGTGCTTTAGTGACGTTTTCATCCAATCAAGCAAAAAGGAGATTGTGGGGTTGTGATTTAAAGCAACATCAGAGAGTGCTGGGCACAGCTCCTGTTTCATTGCTTACCGGCAGTGTGACCGTGGACAAGTTACTTGTCCTCTCCGAACCTGCATCCACATTTCTGAAATGGGTGGTGGTAACAGTGTCTACTTCTTAATGAACTTATAGCAGAGGGCCTAATATGTTATAAGAGCATGGGAGATGGTAACTGCCAGTGTGTTGCTAACAATAATAGCTTGTTTGCCTTAGTTTACGGGTAAGGTATTTCTTATTATGTGATTTCTTGGAAAGTTATTAGAAATCTAGTCTTTTGAAAGTGAGATTGTAGTTCATAGAGACAAGGGAGCCTCAGCCTTTTAATCACCTTTCTGTATAAACATGAAAACCTAGACTAGGAAGTGAACAGATTTGTTCCACTGTGAATATTAGCTCATTCTTGCCCAACCGGATCAGCCAGTTAGTATAATTAAATAGGGTTTTGGTTTTTCTTGGCCAAAACACCCTTGATGTTCCTAAAATATGGGACCAGATTCCTGGCTTCAAGGAGTTTACAACCTTATCAAGTGGAGTAATCTTCATACAGGGAAGTTTATTTTGGAGAAGGTGAAACTTGAGTGCAGGCTCTTGAAGGCAAATCCATGCGTAAAGCCTCGAGCTGGAGGTTGGAAGTTGTTGGTGAGGAGAGCTTTCGTGGGGTCGGGGCAGGATAGCAGGAGACACGTGATCAGAGACACCAAGGCCATTGTGTGCTGGGGAAGTGAGGGAGTTGGGGCAACTTGTGGTGGATGGCGGGGGATGGCTCCAAGTTGTAGCAGGAAGAGCATTGCACGTGGGAGGGACATTGGGCTTGAAGCCCTACCTGTGTCAGGTGACACCTGAGCCTCGGTTTCTTCCTCTCTCAATTGCTGAGACGTATTTGAATAAAAGTGTATATGAAGAGCTTTGTAATTATTGAGTGCCCTACAGATGTGAGTCGTTTGCTTGCAAATCAGGTTTGCCTCTCTTTGAAGAAAAATATTGAGATACATGAGTCCTGTTTACCCAGGGTTACAGTCCGCCCATTATTGAACACCAAGGCTAGGCCAGGTGCTGCTCTAGGTGTTGTATTCTGGGAGCAAGAGCAGAGCCCCTGCACCTGCGGAGCCAGGAGCGTTCTAGAGGAGGAAAGGTGAGCGGTTGGCGCAAACAACCGAATATCATAATTTCAGGTACTGATAAGGGCCATGAAGATTATTGAACAGGGTGAATGTAGGGCAAGCTCTAGCTGGGAGGGTCAGGGAACGGCCTTTCTGAAGAGGGGGCGTTTGAGTTGAGCCCTGAGGGATGTGAAGTCTGCAACCCACAAGTGTCTTCGGCAAGAGTCTTCTGAGCTGAAGAAAGTAACTGCACACCCTGAGATGGAAACCAGGTTGGTGTGTTCAAAAGACAGAAACTAGGCCAGTGTGGCGGGAGTGCACACCTGATGGGGAGGAGGCTGGAGCGGCAAATAAGAGGGCAGTTCACATGGGGCCTTGTAGAGCACGGTGGGAATTTGAGTTTCATTCTAGTGGCCATTGGAGTCCATTGGAGGGCTGTAAGCAGAGGAGTGGTGTGATGTGACTTACGATGTAGAAAGAACAGTAGTTGCTCTGTGGAGGATGGGCTGGGGTGGGACAACAGTGGAAGCCAATAGACCAGTTAGAATGCTACTATGGTTGTCCAGGTTTGACCTGATGGTGGCGCAGACCATCCTTACAGCAAGGGAGCCACTGAGAAGTGGTAAGATTCAGAGTAAATTGTGGAAGCAGAGCCAAGAGAATGTGCACTGGATGCGGAATCCAGGGTGACCCCTAGGTTTCTGGCCTGAGCACCTGGATAGATAGTACAATCGTCCTCCCTTATCCTCGGTTTCTCTTTCTGTAGTTTTAGTTACTATGGTCACCTGTGGGTTGAAAATATTAAATGGAAAAAGCTAGAAATAAACAATTCATAAGTTTTAAATTACATGCTGTTCTGAGTGGTGTGATGAAATCTCGAGTCATCCCGCTCTGTCCTGCCCAGGAAGTGAATCATCCTTTTGTCCAGCATATCCACGAGGTATACCCTACCTACCTATTAGTCACTTAGTAGCCATCTCAGTTATCAGATCGACTGTTGAAGTATCACAGTGCTTGTGTTCAGGTAACCCTTATTTTACTTAATAATGGCCCCAAAGCACAAGAGTAGTGATGCTGGCAATTCAGATAAGCCAAAGAGAAGCCGTAAAGTGCTTCCTTTAAGTGAAAGGGTAAAAGCTGTTGACTTGAAAGAAAAAAAATCATATGCTGAGGTTGTTAAGATCTACGGTAAGAATGAATCTTCTATCCATGGAATTGTGAAGAAGGAAAAAGAAATTCGTGCTAATTTTACTGTCACACCTCAAATATGTATGTATAAGAAAATAAACAGTACACCTGGGGTTCTGTACTATCCAAGGTTTCAGGCATCCACTGGGGGTCTTGGAATGTACCCCCTGAGGATAAGGGGGGACTACTGAATACATTTATTGAGATAGGGAAGACTTGTGGGGAGCATGGCTCAGGGAAAAGCTGAGTTCTGTTTTGAACACATTAAATGTGAGATGCTAAGGGAAGATGTCTAGTAGGCAATTGGGGATCTGGGTGTGGAGCTTGGGCAAGAGGTCTGGGCTGAAAAGAGATGTGTGGAGAGTCATCTGTAAATGGAAGGTGTTTCCAGCTTCAACGTGAGAGTATAGCTGGAGACTAGGAAAGAGTCTCAGATCTGATGGAAGAGGAGCAGCCAGCCAGCCGGAAGGATGAATCTGGCAAGTATTGACTGCTTGCACAGACCTTGCCGACCTTTCTCCAACTGCCCGGTCAGTTTCTAATTGTACAGGATTAGAGGGTCAGAATGGAACTAGACATGGGAAGTCACAGAGACTCTTTGGTCCCTCTCCTTCTAAATAAGGGAAGTGAGCCCACAGTTTAAAGCTGCTCTTGGGGTGGCAAGATAGGAATGATCATAGTGGACACAGTTCCTAAACTTGAAGAATATGCAGGTAACAGGACACTTTCAGTTAAATAGGAGGTGAAAAGCTTAGAAAGGGCTCTCTCTGCATGGTACCCTCCTAGAGTTATCTTTTAAAGTTCTAACAATGAAGAGGAGCCCCTGCTACTTAATCTCATGGCTAAGATTGTGGAGGAATTTGACATTCTGGGGATTCCTCTCAAAGGATGTAATGAAATGTCATTTTAGAACTTGATTCAGAAAGAGGTAGAATGTAGTCAGTTTTCTTGTCCAGCTTCAGTGGGCCTTCTAGTTCCTCTTTACAGGTGGTTAATTGTTTTGACTCTTAAGGTCGTAAATGCAGGCTGCATAATTGACCATGGGACCTGGCCAGGTCTCCTCTGCACCTTCATCCTTGTTTCTGTAAAATTAGGGGCTCAAATGAGAGCAAGCTGAGCTCCTCTGGGAAACCAGGGCCTGGTGGGGGTCAGTGGGCAGCAGGTCAGCCCAAAGTGATACCAGAGCTTGGTTACAGTATGTGTGGTGACCAGCACCTGAGGAGGCAGAAAGGGCTGGGCTTCATGAGCAGAAATGTAGGGAGGAGCTGGGGACAGGGCAGATATTCTGGGAAATGGACAGCATTTGCAGAACATTTGCAAAGAATGGAAGTGAAGGGAGAGCCTGGTGGAAAGGATGCATTCGGATAGTTGGCCTGGTCTGGAGTCTAGGTGGGGCATGGAGTGGGGCAAGTGATGGTGGTCATGAGGTTGCAGTGTTACAGGATCAGCTCCAGGTGGTGACCCCATGTATAGGAATAGGGTGATTCTGTATTTGCTCATCTGTAAGTAACCACGTGGAGAATCCAGAATGGGTCAAGTAAAGACATGCAAAAACATTAGGGCTACTAGTTCTGCGTGTATAAAACCAGAAACAAAGTTCAGTCTTCATTTGACAAGTCGAAGTTTCTAAAGCTCTCTCTCAAAACCCATTTAATGGGCTCATTTTGGAGTTTGTTGTTTTAGCTGATGAGTTACAGGTAAGGGCATTTGTGTTGTTTAATGCTACCTTTTGAAACCTCCCAGCCCTCCTTTGGTGTGGGCATTTGAAGCAAACTGCTGTCTGTGGAAGATGTTGCTAAACATTCCGTTTGGAAAGACCAGTTTCCTTTGCATTAATCAGTGGGAATCCAGGAAGTTGGAACCACTCACTCCTCTAATAGGTCCAGTTGAGGTGAGGAGGTGGCCTGATCACAGTGTAGGGCAGAGCACCCATTTAGCGAGGAGCTCAAGAAATATTTGCTGAAGGAATGAACGGATGATTGCAAGGCTGTGCTCTCAAACTGGCAGCCGGCATTTCAGCATCATTTTGCTCAAAGATTTGTTGGCAAAACTTCGTTTTTGTTTAAAACAATGCGACATTATTAATTATAATCTAACTTTGACGTATTTTTAAAAATCACAGGACAAACAGAATGCAAACATTTTTTTCAAAAACAAACTAGAGCCCTCAGAGGAGGGTCTGAGTTGCTGGTATTAGGCTGAGAATAAGGGGCGGGGCATCAGGAGGCAGGACTCATTTTCCTCTGCCTTTAGAGGGCTACTTGTAGAAACGGTTGAAGGTTTCTCAGAGTTGTCAGAATTATTAGAAGTGAACTTTGCCTTTTAACTGTGTAAATTACTATAATGAAGGCGGTCCGTTAAAAATACCTGTTGAGTATCCTGTAAGTGCTAAGCAGTGAGCTGGACGCTAGGGGAGGCCACAGTGAACAGACAGATGTCCATCTCCCTCACTGAAGGTCAGCTCTGTGGGGACGATACACAGGTCATCTCACATAGTTGCAGATGGTTAAGGTTGCTGATCAGCTGACTTGAAGATTAGGGAGCGTATTCTGGAGTATCCAGTTGGGCCCATTGTAATCACAGGGATCCTTATAATGTGGAAGAGGGAGGCAAAAGAGATTCAAAGATGCTTCGCTGCTGGCCTTGCAGATGGAGGCAGGGGCTGTGTGTGAGTCAAGGAGCGCAGGCAGCTTTAGAAGCTGGCAAGGGCAAGGAGACAGATTCTCCCCAGAACTTTCAGAAAGGAGCTGCTGGCACCTTGGTTTTTAGCCCAGGGAGACTCATTTTGGACTTCTGAACTATGGAAGGGTAAGATAATTTGTGTTTTAAGCCGCTAAGTTTTGGTAACTTGTCACAGCAGCCACAGCAAACTAATACACCTGCCCAACTCCAGGTCTCATTGCATAGATGGCTGTTGCCACCTACTCACTTGGTAGTAACGACCTCTGATACTTTCTTCTTCAGTGAATCTTACTGTGCACTGCCATGTGCCAGGCCAGCTCTAGGAGCTTGGGACAAGTCCGTGGGTTAAAAACAGCAAGATTCGTGTCCTCGTGGAGTTTCATTCTTGCTGCTTCACAGCCCTGACCTATGTGGAGGGCCGGTGAGGGCAGAGACTTGGTGTCCAGACGTGCAACCAGACAGTTGGGCGCTTCTAGATGGTGGTGAATAGCAGGGACTGGCCCTGAGAAAGAAGTCAGTGCCCTGTCTTAACTACTGGTAGGAAAATGAGAGTTTAATCCAACGTATTTATACTTAGTTTTCCTTTCAGGTTGTTTTGAGATGATTATTCAGGACTGATAAAACAGGACACATTAAATACAATAATATCTGCTAATGCACAGCTCACTACCGCTGGATATAAATTTTTGTGAGTGCAGAGTTCTCAGGTGTATTTTTCGATCTCCGAATAACCAGTCACCAAAATAAGGAAAATAGTTTTTAAAGTTTCATAACTTGAATTGTGTATATATATATATATATATATACACATACATACTTTGGTGGGAAAGCCTAGCATGGGGTGTTAGTCTGATGACTGACTGATTTTCTGGTTCCACAGGAGAGAGAAGCAGCCCCTTTCTCCTGTGAAGAAATGTGACTCAGAGGCAGAGGTGCCGGGTTTAGAGAAAAGCACAAGAAAGCTTTAATGCTGCCTCCACTTCTCTTTGCCAGATGGAGAAGGGAGGGGAGAAAGGACAAGAGTCCTCAGCAATCTGGGCAGGCTGCCTGGTTCACAGATGGTGGCGGCGGGTGGTAAGGAGTGTGGACATTCTCTGTTGACCACTGGTCCTTGGAAAGCAGGTACTTCTTCCTCCAGCCAGAGGAGGGACAGTGCTGCTGTCAGTGGACATGTAGAGAGTCAACCTAGTGGGGGCAGTGGTTTCATAAGGGCAATGGAGCTTTGGCGACCAGGCCAGTTGTCGTCAGGTAGCCGGGTCATGTGGAGATTGACCGTAGGGCCTCCTGGGCCTGAGCAGCTCACCAGTGCCTGTGAAACCACAGCCAAATCCAACCACATAGTTGTAATTTCAAACCCAGCAGTATTAAATTCAACCTGTTGCATCAGTGACATTCCATCGCTAGCTTTGTATTTGAGGCTGGGGTGACCATATAATTTGTTTACCAAACTGGGACATTTTTGAGAGTGAAAGGGGGCCCAGGGCAACAGGTATGAACAGGACTGCCCTGGGGAAACCTGGATCTAAGCTCAGCCTAGCTAAGGTTAAGTGGAAGCTTTAACCACTTTGTGGATTGTCTGTTGACCAAAAATGACTCAATACAACGTGGCCTTTGTGTGAAAGGGCCTAGACCTTCCAGAAGGAGAGAAGGAGAGTTCCAAGGGCCTCTCCTAAGATGCATGTCCATAGCCCAGAGGACTCTCTAACTTTGGGATCTTGAAGAGCTATTTTCAGTATGTTCCTAAATATAAGGCAAGATCTGTTTTTCACCCCCAAGTTATTCCACCTTATATTTGAGCCCTTATAAAATCATTCTCCACTGAGAGCTGCCCTCTTGATTACTTTATTTTGAACAAGAAAGTTCTGTTTGTTGTAAACACATTAGCCTAAAAGGACCCCAATCAGTTATAATTGTGCATGCTGATCGAGGTTAAATTTGATTTTAAAATATTTTAAATAAAATAAATTGATTTAAAGGAGGCAAAGAAATTTAGCTCATGTTTAGTAATAATTCCTCAGGATTTGACACCATAATTGCCAGTCTTGGGTATTGTTATAAACTTTAAAATGTCCTGGAAATGCTCTGACAGACTAGGTTAGACATTGCTTTCAGAAAGTGATGTCAAAGAAGCATATGGAGTTTGAATAAAATTGCTTCATGAAATATGAATAAAACTACTTTTAAATGAATGTTTAATATGTTATTTAAAATGTTTGTATAAATGATCAAATATTGTCAATTGACCATTTCATCTACATTCAGAAAGCTTGAATATACAAATTGGCAAAAAACCCTTTTTTAGGTTTTTCCCCCATGCAAGGAGTCTTATATGTAGGTATACATGGTATATGGGGGTGGTAGCAATGATAAAGAGATGTTGTGGTAACAATTGGGAGAAAGACAGGCACCTTCAAGCTGTGAGGAAACTAGGCTGGGATGAAGTCTGATTCCTTCCGGAAATGATTGGCTTTTGACTTCTAAGGTGCACAGATTTCCCTCCAGGCTCCTCAAAACTCTGTAAGGGCTGAGAGATTACTAAAAGGCAGAAAGCAGATAGGATCTCTGGCTGATGACCTTAAGAAGGGAAGGAGCCATAATCTGGAGCACATCATGCGGGGCTGAGGAAGGGAAGTGGTCTGCCCTCTGACCACCCTGGGAGTCATCAGATAAGGCAGGGACTGGAAATGAGGCTGGATCTGGAAGTGAAGGTCTGTCTGCAGGGCCACAGACCCCAGATGATACCACCATCCCCATCTCTATAGAGTATAGGCTGGGGGCATTTGATACTCCGGCCAAAAGTGAAACAAAAACCTATAGCGTTGTTTGGGGGAGAGGGAGATGGAAATGTTGCCAGGTGTGTGTTTTATAAAGCTTAAGTCAATTACACCTCAATTAAAAATAAAGAATGGATTCTTGTAGAGGTAGACAAGGCAGTTACAGCATTTTACTTGAAAAAAAAAAACCAAAAATGAAAGCCAGGGAGAGCTGGGGCTTCTAGGAGGATGTGGGCACCCCAAGAATGAAACCTCCCTTCTCCAGCATTTGAAGATCGGTTTGCAGTCTGATGACAGCTCCCTATCCACTCAGCCTAAAGTGATCCTGCCATCAGCAGGCTCCACCCAGGACTCACTTTCAAAATTCCTGCTCAGGGTGAGATCGAGCCAAAAATGGACCTTTTTAGATAACAGCGAAAGAAGAGAACCAAGGATTATCAGGCATTTGATGAGAGCAGCATAAAAGGGAATGGTTGAAGTAAACCCACAGAAAAACTGGAAGAAACATAATCCAGGAACAGAAAGAGAACCAAGGGAAAAAAAGCTTCTAGGTAAAATGCTCAGCATTTTGAGAACCTGTTAATACGCAAAATAAGTATAGAGTGCTTTGTTATGTAAAAGGCACAATCAGAGGAAAGCTTTTTTTGGAGATTACTCATATAACTGCTGAAATTTAAATTTTTCAATAGAAACACTAGAAAATTAAGTTGAAAAATCTCAGAATCACAGAGACGGAGGAAAAGGAGAGAAAAGGAAGATGAATCCAGGAGGTCCGACACCTGACTAGTTAACAGAGGCTCCAGAAAAAGAACAGAAGGTGGAGCAAGTGAAGTGATCAATCCACCATGAGTTTCCTGGAAACTAATGTTCTACGTCTATAGATTGAAAGAGGCCACGCGGTGCACCATTATGAATAAAGGCTCACACACAGATACACTCTCCTGCTGTTCAGAGCGCCTGGGGTAAAGTGGAGAGCCTGAAAGTCACCTTCAAAGAAATGAAAATTGGACTGACATCAGCATTTTCTTTGGCAGTGCTGCATGCTAGAATAAATTAGAGCAGTAACGTCAAAGTTCTGAAGAAAATGTTTTTCAACCTAGAGTCCTACACCAAACTATCAATAAAGGGTGAGAGCAGAATAATGACATCTTTGTATACGGAGGGACTGAGTTTACCTGTCATGTGTACTGTTCCTGAGGATGATATTTAAGAAAATAAATAAACGGAAAACATGGGATCCCAGGTCAGAGCAGACCAACCCAGGAGGAGAGTGAAGGGAAGTCCTGGATGACCCTGTACATGCAGCCGCCTAGGAGAAAAACCCATCTGTGTAGGAGCAGGAGGCCAGAGGGCCCTGAGAGGGAAGCCTGAGCGAAGAAGAGATCCTGATTTAGTAAAAGGTACGATGGGGAGCTCGGGAGCTTAGAAATGGTTGAGGCTAGAATAAAAGCAAACAACATGAGACAAGAAAAGGCAGTGAGAAAAGCCAAGAAAAGCAGAAGACATGGTCCAAATGTAAAGGACACCAGCAATTGATGGAATGTAAGAAAGGTCGGTTTGACCCTGATGCTAGGAACAGTTTCCTTTGAGGCCAAGAGCTTCTGGTACTGGTCTCAGATAGAAAGAGGATAATTTCAATGCCGTTTGGTTCAGCACTGAATAATATTTACCTGGTTATGTAAAAGAACAGATGACTGAATTGTGGTTACAAGACGAAGTGTCAGTGGTGATAGCTCTGATAATAGTATAAAAGTGTAGCTAATGCATGGCAGGACTTGGAGAAACCAAGAGGGAAGTTTGGGAGGAAGCGTCAGAGTGCCGATAGCTTGGTCTTACCAATGGGGAATGGAGACATTTTGTTGAAAGTTGACGAAGGGGAAATAGAGGTTTAAATATATTATTTAAAGCTTAAAGAGTGGCAAATAGATGTGAAGTAATATAATTATCAAACCTAGGAAGGAAAGTAGCAAGTAGTTTAAGTTCTCCCCCTTTCATGTTGTGTGGTCAACAGTTATTGGTTATTGCCTAAAATTGATAAATCAAGAAATAAGTGGAATATCTAGAGTCATAGAGAAGTAAATCCAGAATTTTTTAAAAAAGGTTTTGCCGGGGAGTGGCGCTTGGGATGAATTTGGACTCTGTTGCTTTGCACCGTAAGTTCTTTCTTTCTTTTTGATTTCTTGTCATTTGTATTTATTACTTTAACAAAAATTAAAAATCGAGTTTGGAGGTGGGTTCAATGTAGAGGTGACACAATTACCATGGTAATGCCATCTTCTAGTTCTTTAAGGTTTAATTTGTACAAACTAAGAAGGCTGTGTTTTAAATTAAGCAATAATAGTGTCTTTGTTCTAATGAAGCGATATTTCACGTTTCCTGGGACCAAGTTGCATAGCTAGAGGCAGAATCTTTAATCCTTGAAGAAATGAATTATTGCCAAAAACAATGAAATGAAGCTGCTATTGTCCGTAGAATTTTAAAAGTCCCCCAGTGTTTAGAACTTTTGATTGACGTAGTTATGCAAAAATATATCAGCTTTACTTGGAGAAGAACTTGAACATAGAAACAGGATTGTGGCTTGCTAGAAGTTTGAGATAACCTCGTGGTTAATAGCATAATAGTTGGTCCTGAATCTTTGTACCAAGAATTCTCATCTTAGACACCAAAGACCTGAATTTATGTCATATCCTCAGCCAGTGTCACACTCGTGTAGCCTTTTACGTTGTATTTTACTATTTCAAGTTTTATTTCTTATTTTTAAAGATGACATGGTTTTGCAAGTTTTGAGTTTTGTCTTTTATTTTAAATGTGGGTTTCCAATAGGTTGGAATCCCCAGGCGCTTTTTATGTCAGTATAGCATCAACACAGTGGAGCTGATTGTCCACTGGCCCTCTAGAAAGCAATTTGGGAAGTAATTGTTCTGCTCTTTTTGGTGTCTATAACAATCTTAGTTCAAACCTGGATTCTCACTCTTCCATGATACAGTTTTTCTTTTGACCTGGTATAGTAATCGACTTCTTAGACCCTATTCTGTTAATTTCCACCACTTCCCTTTGAAGGCCGTAATGTACATCCCTTGGTCGCTGTCACTCTCGATGTGAGTTGTTACTGTAGTTCTGAATTCCTCCGTACATACCGGGCGGGTCAGTAATCAGAGCAGCTGCCACCACTGCTGCTTAAAAGAAAATGAACTGAACAGCAACAGCTGCTACCTGGGTCCTGGGAGTTCTGTGGGCATCCTGGCGGTGCCCAGAGAGTGCCTGCCGCTCACACTGAACCCAGCATCAAAGGGCGTTGGGGTGGGGGAGAAAACTTGGGTTTGAGCAGAAACTGTGGATTTCGATGTGGACTGAGGGTTCCCTAGATGCGGACTGTGCCTTCTGGAGCTGCAGCCACTCTGTTAGCTCAGGAGCCGCTGTGTTCTGAATGGTTTAGACCAGTGCCCAGGTCCTAAAGGACTCAGATTAGCAAGTGGATGGGTTGTACTGGCGATGGTGTCATTGACTGGTCGCAGCTCTATTTTCGATTATTTGTCCCTGCCAGACATAGCCTCAGCTAATGGGCTGTGACCTACTGTGATTCAGGCTGGTTCTAAGCAGAATTAAGAGTTTGCTTATTTCCTGAACCAGAGGGGACAGCTTTACCGTGAGGATTAAAGTAACTCAACACCTGCCAATTGTTGGGTTACCGTGTTCTCCCGTCAAGGTGCTTCCTTACCTGTTCTATGACTCTGACTTTATCCAACTGAATTCCACCTGCCCCTACTCATTGTTCTCCTGATTTTCCTGTAAGTGTGGTCCTGGGGAATGGGGTGCAGCCAGAGCAGGGGTGCACCCCCCCAATCTATGTCTGCTTTTCCTCCTCTCGCTGACCGGGACCTGAGGCCACAGAGGGGATCTGCCAAGTGCTGCAGTGCACCCCTGCCTCCTTCCATCCCAGGTGGGACAGATTCTACAGTGGGCTCACTGTGCCAGCTGTCCAGGGACCTGGGAGGAAGGACAGTGCAGGCAGAGCCCCGGGGAGGCAATGTGACAGCTAACATTATTCTCCAGAGGCACACGTTTATTTTGTCAAGTTCTTTTCTTAGATGTTATCTCCTCCCACCCCTAAAACCTTCCTGCTGCTTCCATCCTTCTGTGTGGTCTGCTTTCATCTGCAGTAGCCACCACAGTAAAATGGGAGAACTTCTACAAGAGCTTGGCATTTTTAGCACCTGTGAGATTCTGTTGCCACAGCCCCTGTAATCACCAGCACACTGGAGTTAAATGCCTGTTCTTTGTCATGCACGTGTTAAAGGCCTGGCCTTTAAGGGTCAGGGGAACAAGTGGAAGATGGAGGTCCCTAGGAGGGAGAAACCCTGCTGCGCAGCCAGGAGGAAAGGGGCTGTAGTAAGTGGCTCCCTCTGAAGGACTGTCTGTGTAAATGGAACAATCTCTGCAGCTTTGTAAAGGACAGGAAACTCTGGAAGCACCTGTACCCTGCAGGCACAAGGGTCAGCAGAAGCCTGGGGCTCCGCCAGTGTGCATCTCTGACCCTTCCCCTGAATGTGGAGCTCCGCGGACCCGGCTGCCCATCCCCAACCCCGTCTTGTTGCGTCACTGGCTCTCACTCCTCCATTTCATCTAGGTCTTTCTCTCTCAGCCCTTGCATGTGCCGTGCCCCTCACCTGGCCACCTCCAGCTCCACTGTCATCTCTCGGTGACGCCCTTCCTCGCTGGCAGGTTTTGGCACCCTCCGCTGGACCCCGCACAGCACTCGGTCCCGCCCTTGCATTGCCTCTACCTGCCTGGGGTTTAAAGACCTGCTAATGGATCTGGTTCCCTCAGGGCCAGAGTTTGGCGAGGAGGAAGGCAATCCTTACTCATCCTTGGAGGTTCTTGATGTTTGTGGAATGAATAAGTGAATGAATGAGCGAGTGCAGTAAACAGGAGAGAACAAGCCCGGTACCGTCGTAGGTAGCTTGCCAGCTGCCCCTTGGGTGTGGATGCGGAGGAGAGGAAGTGGTCAGAAGAGACACACAGTAATAACCTTGGAACTCCTGGGCTGCTCTGTATAGCCATCTGGTATAAGGTGGTTACCTTTACAGGAAATCTCGTCCCCGACCTTCGCCTCACCCAAATGCAATAATGCCTTCCCACATCCCTTCTGAATTTAGTCTTAGGTCTGTCAGTAAACCGAGCAGTTCTTGTTTCAGTGTTTTGTTTGTCTAGGTTTTCCCTTTCAGCGGGGTTGTAAATGCCTTCAAGTCCTGGGTTGTATTTCTTAGGAAGCAATTTAAAGGAAGGGAGAAAACATTGCTCCGAAGTAATTTTGTCCTGGCTACCAACCAGCCATGAGATCCGAGGGGCAGGCAGAGTAATCACCCTCCTTCCAAAGGCCTCTGTTTCCTCATCTGTGAAGTTAGAGGGCTGGACGTTCTCTCTGGTGCTTCCGATACTCAGATCTGTGATTCTGTGCTTCTGACCCCAGTACCTTGCTTCTCCCTCTCTGTACCTGGGACAGGGTTCCATTCCCGCATCTGCCGGGTAATTGAACTTGTTCACTAACTGTCTAGGCTAGTTCACCTCTGAGCCATTTGTCCGAGCTCCTGGGATGAGGGACATTAGTGGAATAGGCGTGGTGCAGCCCTTGGCCTTGCCTCTGTCCATTGCCGAGAACTTCCAGTCACTGAGGACCCCACCTCCATCCTGCTCAGCCTCCGCTCCATTCTATACCTTGCTGCATGCTGTTTCATCCCTTCAAGTATGGGACAGATTCCCAGCTGGAGGCTGACTATGCTGCCGTCCAGAGGTCTGCGAGGCAGGGTGGTACTAGGACAGACGTTGCCACACGAGCCATCCCCATTCTGTGGGACCTTCTTCACTGCTCTCCCTGGGCAGAGTCTGGCTCCCCTCTGTTTTCTGAGCACATTTTCCTCTTGTTGCACCTGCTGCATTGCATTGGTTTAAAAAAAATACATTAAATTCTTTGTTGGGATCCCAGCAAAGACAGAGGTGGTAGGAACTGTTTTGATTGGGGGGTGGTTTGTTTTTTTCCTGAGATTTGTGGGTTTCTTGAAGGCCAGGGGTGGCTTGCGTCCTGTTTTGGGAGTTTGTTGTCTGTTCACATTTGTGTTCCCAGCTCTTGACCCCAGCTCCAGCCTCCTTGCTCTTTCAGCTGTTTCTCTCTGTGCAGTCAGGTGGCGTATTCTTTCCTTTTGTTTCTTTCCTGGTTGTTCCATCAGTCAGCCAGACCCCAAAGATTGTAAGACTGGCGGTGAGTGAAGAGCATTCGCAAAAGGAGCCTCGTGGGAAGGCGGTGGGTCTCTAAAGCGGCCTCCTGGCTCTGAAACAGTGAGATTTTAAGGACTGTGGGTTTGGGTTAGAGGCTCCTCTTCTAGGAGATAACAAGAACACTGAGGTGGGAAGGAAGAAGGAATATTAGGATGCTTCGTTCGTAAGTGGCGCTACCCAGACGACCCTCCCTGAATCCTTCATGTGAGACCGATTGGATGACAGTGGAGGGGCTTGTCAGGGATGACGAGAATACTAAGAAGTAAGAATTGACTGTGAAAGAGGCCAAGGCTGCAAAAGACAGTAATTGAGTCGAGCTGTATCTTGGGCAAAGGTTAGGTTCTAAATCAGTATTGTTAAAAGATAAACTGAGGCTTATTAAAGTTTAATGAGTTTATTTGAGCAAAGATCGATTCGAATCTGGCAGTGCCAAACCGAAAGTGGTTAGGAGCCAGGAGAAAGACTTATAACGAGCAAGTAAGGAAGCAAAGAAAGGAAATTATTGATTGGCTCTAGCTCAAAGCCTGCTTGGCTGCCTGTGATTGGTTGTCCTAAGCGTTTGATATTGTGACCTTGAGGCTTTCACAGGCTTAGATGTCTTGCTTACGTAGGCCACCACGGCATAGAGCCACGTCAATCTAATGGCTTCCTAGATTGATTGATTTAACCGTGTATAAAGTGAAAATCTAGGTATAGTCAAAATTACCTTTGAAAAATACCTCAGGAAGGCACGGTGTTAGAGATTGACATTTTGTTCCTTGTCAAGTTTAATGTGACCCTTTTTCTCCTCCAATGTGGATGTGTTTGTCCTGTCCTTGGCTTCAGTTTAGGGGTCGTGTTCTATGAAAAGCATGTCTTTTAAAACACCGCAGTCATACTCGGCAGAGAGCTGCTGAGAGGAGGAGAGTTGGGCACGTTTTTCCCTGAGTTTCAGCAGCCTCTCTTGTGCTTGACTTGCGTGGTTGTGATTGTATTTGTGTGTGTTGCATGAGCCAGTCACAGGGTCACAGAACTCTGCCTTTGCCCTCCCCCACCGCCTAAGCTGGCAGGGGATTAGTGGGCTCCTTGACAAAGAATAATCCTGATATCTCTTGGTTCTGACTAATTGAAATGTTAAATGTGTATTGAACTCAAATGTCTGAATTCTGTTTCGTCAACAGGTTGCTGGTGGGGGCCCCACGGGCAGTGGCCCTTCCACTGCAGAGAGCCAACAGAACAGGAGGCTTGTACAGCTGTGACATCACTTCCCGAGGGCCTTGCACACGGATTGAATTTGATAATGATGGTATGTTCTTCTGCACTCAGTGTTCGCTACTACCAACTCCCCTATACCCCTCTTGCCCTTTTCACGAGGAAGGAAAGGGAGGGGGTACAGGCATTTATTCTTGGAGAGAGGGCCTCCTTTAATTGCATCAGCCTTAACTGTTTCTTGTTTGCCCTGAAAGTGTTTACTTTCTAAATCACGTTGGGATGCACTGTGTGGCTGCCTCTACGGCTGCCTCGCCTCACCCTGCTTTCTGAATTGATACAGTGTGTTGATGTTGCCACCTAGTGGTGTGCTGCGCTTCTACAGGAGGCTGTTGAAAAACTGAACTCAGAGCAGCGAAGAAAATTGAACGTGCATATCTTGTACTCAGCAGCCCAAAGTTCTCCCTTGCTGTTAAAATATTTGAGAGAAAGACTGTTTTACTTATCAGACCTCTTGGAAATGAGAGCTGGCCAACATGGATAAATTTTGTCCTGCTGTCTCAGATAGAGGCTTGTCTTGTGACGACTCTCACAAGAGTTGGGCAGAGCAATTAGCGTGCTGGGAAGCTCAACCCAAACCTAAGTTGACATACTTGGTCTGACATTTGCACATCCATGTTTATGTTCTTCTCTTGCTTTTTCATCTTTTAGAAGTAACCTTTTTTTTTTTTTTACTGATTAGAAAATAATGCATGTTAATCGTGGGAAACTTGTAAACGACATCAACCTATAAAGAAAAAAACCCACTGGTAATCTAGGCATAATCACTCTTTAACATTTTGGCATTTTTTGTTCTGTCTGCTTAAAGTTGTTTAGTTTTCGTATTTTTGTAATGATTCAAGATCAGAAATCCTACCTGCCTTGCTTCTCATTGAGGAAGGCAAAAATTTGGGTATAGGGTCATAGAGTAGGTTCAAATTGATACTGAAATGAGCACATGATGGTATTTGGGGTTTCTCTGTCTTTTGGGGGAGGGAGAAAGAGGTGAGATAAATACATCACTTTCCTTTTTATCAGTGATAGAAAGATGTAAAGTGAATCTGAGGCCTTGTCTTCCCATCTGCAGTAAAGAAAAGAACAGTTTGTGCTGTTGTGCAACAAATTTGGGAGCATGTAGAGAAGTGCCCACTTTCTGTTAGTTTGGATGGTAGTTGGAGTTTGGAAACTAGATTTTTACATTGTTGCTTTAAGGGTCACATGTTGGAAGGCAACTGCTTGGTCTTAGCATTTTCAGAGAGGGTGAAGGGCCACCAGGTAGAGCTATGTATTTTATATAAAGAATTTTATGAAAGTTTCTTACCAATAACCACTTACTATTTTCTTAAGATGAGAAATAATTTTTCTGGAGTGAGTAACTGAATTTGCTAAGTAGCTAGACTTGGAGTCAAGGCAATTTAGAAACTGTCTTTCGTATTTTTGCTCATCTGTTGGTTCATTGCCTGTTTCGGTCCCTTTGAAGTCCTAACTGTGTGTGTCACCTGTGCTGCTTTCCACAGCTGACCCTTCATCGGAAAGCAAGGAAGATCAGTGGATGGGGGTCACCGTCCAGAGCCAGGGTCCAGGGGGCAAAGTTGTGGTAAGTGTGGAGAAGCGTGTTCATTCCACAGTGTCTGCGTGCCTGTGATGTGCCAGCACCGAGCGAACAGCGGTGAACAGAACAGGCAGAGCCCCTCCCCACATAGAGAATACATTCTAGAAAACTGACCGCTTTGAGGTAGGAATTGGTGTTAAGAAGAAATCAAAGCTGTGTTTTTCCTCTGATTCCTGACATACTTTGAAACAGCTAGACAGCCTGCTTTTCTTTATAACTTTCAGATTCAAAGAACTTACTCGAAAACCTTTTGAATATCCTGAGAACTCTAGAAGGTCTTAAAATAAAAAAGCTAAACAAAATTAGACGTGGTTTCTGTCGCAGAAACTATGTAGCTTTTATAGATGAAGTGTAAAAAAATATGGGAATGGTCATAGGAAGTAAGATCAGATAATTTTAATCTGTCTTTTGTTATTTACTCTGAGCTTCTTCAGATAGAAGTGGTAGCGAAGAAAAGAGGGTTTGTTAGATGGATTATGGTCCTTGGCCTTGAAAGTACCCCCAGCCCGGCTGGATTATGATGATCTCTTGTGTCTCTTTCAAAATCTAGTTGCTGTAACAAATTTATGTGGAATTTGAGAAAAATGAGAATTTTACTGAACATTGAATTTTTATATATAAGGGTTGCATTATGGGAAATTGACTTGGATATTGTCAAGTATTTTCAGCCCATGTTACATGGAGTGTAGCCACGAATACCCTGTAAAACTATAGAGATTATTTCATCTCTCCTGGAAGTGTAATTCTCTCTGCCCCACCCCCCTTTTTTACTTTTTTTTGTGAGGAAGTGTTACCAATCTTCCTCTTTTTGCTTGAGGAAGATTGTCACTGAGCTAACATCCGTGGCAAGCTTCCTCTATTTTATGTGGGATGCCCCACAGCATGGCTTGATGTGTGGTGCTAGGTCCACGCCCGGGATCTGAACCTACGAACCCAGGGCCACTGAAGCAGAGTGCATGAACTTAACCACTATACCACTGGGCCGGCCCCTCTCTGCCCCTTTTAAAATAAACTTTATCTCAGAGTTTGGAGTACAAGTTACGACAGATTATAAGGAAATAGTTTTGGTAAAAGGAAAACGTCTTTGTTTGAGCTGTGTTTGCCTGATCCCTATGAAAATATGTCTGTGATTTCTCTATCCTGGAACATAATTACTTATTTTCACAAACATACTGATGTGAAGGTTTATACAGCTACTAAATGCCAATTAAATTAAGAAAATGAAATAAAGTATTTCCCATTGTTTATGTGACAGGTAAATTTACAAATAAATTGCCTGTGGATTACAGATTGGCATTCAGTATTTGGACTGGAGCATTATTGTCTGGGTGGGAATAAGACAGAAGTCTTAGTTTCTGTATGCTAGATAATGGTCTCCTTAGTGCCACTTTGGGGAAGATTTGCTGGTTTTGGATTCAGTCCCAGGATGAGGATATGTTCAATTTATAATTAAAAAAAATAGGATTAAGGTTTGTAGACATGAACAGGCTACTTTATTCCATCTGTTTGCAGACATGTGCTCATCGATATGAAAAAAGGCAACATGTTAACACAAAGCAGGAATCCCGAGACATCTTTGGAAGGTGTTATGTCCTGAGTCAGAATCTCAGGATTGAAGATGATATGGATGGAGGAGACTGGAGTTTTTGTGACGGCCGATTGAGAGGCCATGAAAAATTTGGTTCTTGCCAGCAAGGTGTGGCAGCGACTTTTACTAAAGACTTTCATTACATTGTATTTGGAGCCCCGGGCACTTATAACTGGAAAGGTATGACGTGTGTATTTACAGAAATAGAGATTGGAATGACTATATGATTTCTGTTATATACTCTATGATTTAGTACATTTTAAATTAAAACAAAATGTGTTATAAAGCACTTGTATATTATACAAGTAGGGTAGGATATTAAAACCTCCAAATTATATGATTTTTAAAAATAATGATGGAAATGTACATTTTAAGAGATTTTTTCCCCTCTACCAACAATTTACATTAATGTAAGTAGTTAATTTTTTCCCAAGGGAATGTAATAATTAACATTAGTAGTTTTTGCAGTTTCTATTTGTCTATTCCATGAAGCTGAAAGTTTTAATTTTAAGATAGTGATCTGAAAACTGAGAAGAATTGCGTGGCATCATATACAAATAACAGTGTGTTAATGCAGACGTTTCTGTCATTATATTTTATCTTAAAAGGCTAATAAAGCAGTAAAGTTAGAAGTGTAGTGACAAATTAGGGAATTTTGAGATGATAATTTCAGATAACTTATGGAAAAATTGTTTGATGGCATTGTTTAATTATTATTGTGATGTAGATAAAGGAGACATTGGGAGGGTGGGAGGAGAATGGGCCACAGTCTTTGCCTGGAGGAACCTAGCCAGCTCCTGTGATAAAAGTTTAACTTCTCAAGAATGCGAGCAGGTGTAGAAAACACTATGTTATAAACGACGATTAACCTAACTCTAATCCATAATGAAAAGAAATGCATCTGATTTGGTAATAAGACTCTTTTTTTTGAGATATTTATTAAAATAAATCTTATGGGGGGCCGGCCCCGTGGCCGAGTGGCTAAGTTCGTGCGCTCTGCTGCAGGCGGCCCAGTGTTTCCTTGGTTCGAATCCTGGGCGCGGACATGGCACTGCTCATCAAACCACGCTGAGGCAGCGTCCCACATGCCACAACTAGAAGGACCCACAACGAAGAATATACAACTATGTACTGGGGGGCTTTGGGGAGAAAAAGGAAAAAAAATAAAATCTTTAAAAATAAAAAAAATAAAAAAAATAAATCTTATGGTAGTCACTAGTCAGGAAAAACTTAGGAAAACTTTCCCTTTCCTATTCAAAAATTTCCAAGTTTTAATTCCTCTTAGAAATAATCCTGAGAACACCTACCTTCCTGTGTGTGTCATCCATCGTAACCTTTTGGAGTCATTTCCTTTGGCTTCCTCACCCCCAACCAAATCTTTCACATAACAGTATTTGTCAGGTTATTTTGACCTATTTGAAATAACACATTGAATGTGGAAGTAGTTTTATTTTAGCAAGAATAGATGCTCTATATAGTAAAATAAAACAACAAAAACACTCACCAATATGTCTATTTTAATTTATGGGAAACGTGTCTTATCTGCCTTATAAACTCTCGATTAAAATATTACCATTTTTATAACGTCATATTGTGGGCCTACTATATAGAATCTTTTTAATTATTAATTGTAGAAATTTTAAAAGGATGAAATCTTGGTTAACATGATTTGAAGAGAAGATCAAAATATTGGTTTTACTTTTACACTACAATAAAGAAGGTAAATTGATTTAGGATTACAGAAAATGTAAAATATCAGGTTCATATAATTAAAAAAAATTTCTGTAGGTTTAGTTAACTAAGTAAACATTCCATTTTCCGTTTAGTTTCATGGCATTATAAAGATAATTCATGAAAGTGCATGGGGCTTTTTTTTTTAATTACTAGAACGATTTCTTTGATGTAAAAATTTACATGAACATGATTTTTTAACTTTAGTAACCTCAAAAGTCATCTCTTTCCTCTGCCTTTTCTTCCTCCAAACTTTTCTTCCTGTATTTAATGGTAACATGAAGAATGTTTATTAGGAATTCCCATCTATTTTATTTTGTTTCATCTTCATTTTTTTGTTTGTTTGTTTTTACCATTTCATTCCTTTAGGGATTGTTCGCGTAGAGCAAAAGAATAACACTTTTTTTGACATGAACATCTTTGAAGATGGGCCTTATGAAGTTGGTGGAGAGACTGACCATGATGAAAGTCTAGTTCCTGTTCCTGCTAACAGTTACTTAGGTAGGAATGAGAGTAGATGGCATGCCTACCGTTCAGATGCCTCTATGTGATGCTGCCCTCACCGGACCCTGAACTTCTAGGCTTGAGCATCGGCCAGGTGGAGCCTGGGACCTGGGGCTGCACTTCCTGAAATTTGGTTTAAACCTTGGTGATCCCATGGTAACCTGACTAATGCTTGGCATCCTTCCCTTCTGACCTGGGCCTCCTCCGTGGGGAGGAAACCTACTATCTTCTAAAATCGTTTGTCGTCCCGCATGGAAATCTGTCTCCTGAGCTGACGTCGGCCTCTGTAACCTGAAACGGGCCGTTCATTGGCCATGATAAAATGCATAGATGTTAGCAGTAAGCTGAGCTGCCTCCCCTCCCTTCAGTGCCTCTTTCTAGAGATACTCTTAAGAGCTACATTTATGCAGTTACTCTTAAGTGGCAGGTCAAGACCTCCAGGTCCTTCCTCTGTGATTGCCATTCTCCAAGGGTTGGCCCTGCTTCTGGATTGGGACCCCCATGTCACAGGGCCCTTGGGGGGTGGCACGGGGGCTTTCCAGCTGAAGCTGAGCAGTACTGCTAAAGCAGCTTCGAGGACACCCGGATGGTGTCTAAGTGCCAATTCCTTAACTCCGAAGGCTTGTTTGCATTACTAATGGGTGTCCTAAATTATTCATGTGCATTATGGTAATTACACAAAGGCTTTTAACAGCTTTAATTCTTGGTATGAGTTGACATAAAGAATAATTACTGTGCATTTCTTGGAAAAAATGTAAAAAATCTCCTAAACCTAAATAGTAACCTATTTTTTTTTAAAAGAAAAGTACCCATATGCTAGAGATTTTACTGGAACAATGGAAGGTAAAAAAGGAAAAAATAGATATAGATATAAGAATAATTCTAAACAATCTGTTAGTAAACATTCTTAAAAAGTAGTTCTAATGTATAAATATGTACAAACAGTGCTGTTAATTAAAAAGAAACTTCAGACACCTCCCTCCCCCAAATTTGGTGCGAAGGCTTCGAAGGAAGAGGAGAATTATACCTATCACTTGTTTAGCACCTGCCATGTGCTGTACGTCAAATCCTCTACATAGGCCTTATTTACTGCTTTACGGGTCTTATTTGATATTCCCAACAATATTAGAAAATAAGAATTATTGTCCCTCCATTGCTGATGAAAAATACTGTGACCTAGGGAGATTAATTTCCTAGTCCAAGGTCGCGGAATATAATCCCCTAGCCAAAGAAGGAAATTCTCGTGAAAATGACTGGGGCAGAGTGGGAAGCGGCTGGGTGTGTGAACACTGTATTAGTGGCTTTGCAGGACAGGAAGAGATCACATGGTAGAGCGGTTTGCAGTCTCAGTTGTTATATATGGTTTTTAAAGGTGAAATCCTTTTCAAGGTAAATATTATCAAGAAACCAATATTTTATTTGAATATATTTTAACAGACAACCTTTCTTCAAATGTATTATTTGGGGATTAGTTTATGATGAGAAGTATCTGATTTTAATGGCTCTGGTCAAGAAACCAGCACTTTGGTCTTTAAAATAGGTGCCTATGGATTTTATAACCTTAGTTGCTAACGGAACATTTGAAAATATGAAACTTTTTTTATTGAACACATTTGCCACTTTTAGAATGGATTTCTTCAAAGGTGGATGCCTGGGGGAAAAAAATCAAGTTTGTGCTGTTACATTTTGGTTGTCCATGCTGTCTGTGCATCTGTCATTTCAAAAAATCAGTGGGTTTCAGGAATAAAATGATCTGCTTAGAAGCTGGCAAGGAGGGCGGCTGGCGGGATACACTGGTGGCCTCATCATCCAGCAAGAACGGCAGTAGCTGTCATGTCTCTTACCTAGCATAATTGCTTTCTCTTCAATCTCTTCCGTCCCGTGCTTGTGTACAGGCCTGCTGTTTCTGACCAGCGTTTCCTATACAGATCCCGATCAGTTTGTTTATAAAACACAGCCTCCCAGGGAGCAGTCCGACACATCCCCTGATGTGATGATGAATAGCTACCTAGGTTTGTGACCTCTGAGATGACAAATAAATTGTCTTGGTCATGGTCATTTAAAAATTTTTTTGATTCATACAGAGCATAAATCTTTTTATTTTCTATTTCATTTCAAGTGAAGCACACATAAAAAGCACCGTTGAGGCTCTGCGGCCAGATGGTTTTCAGAGCTGGATTCGATTAGATCACCCTATTTTAAACTTGTAGCTCATCGTATTTTTCAACTCACTTCACAATTTGAGAACTGCAACAGTAGTGGTGTAGCTTTTCCTAAATAGAACCCAATAAAAAGGGTGAGTGTATACTCCTCCACGTCTGCCTCGCCTTTCTGTGGAAAGATTTGCTGATTTTGAATGGTTTTGATATGGGCATTTATATTTGCTCACCACCAAATCTCAGTCTTTCTAATCTGACATCCTCCCTGATGCTTTATCAGTAGGTGTTCTAACGTCTTTCTGCCCTCTGAACAAGTACGTAATTGATAATAGAAGACAACTTGCTCACCTCTATTGTTTATACTAGGTTCTCAAATACTCTATCTCATCAGTCATCGTTTCGTTTGCATGTTTATGTCTGAGAACTCGGTTGGTCCAAAATAGTGAAATGCTGTCTGGGATATATTAATGATGTTAGCAGTTGTTCCTTCCCAGTTACCAAGGAGATTGACGAATATAGGAGTTACTAATCATTATAGCAGAACCCTATCACATGTACTCAATTATGCTACATCAGGTTGTCTCGCTCTATGTGATGTAACTTTCCCATGATAATTCAGTTTCTAGCTTCATCTCCTTTTACTGCAATTTCAGTATTAAAGTGGGGTTTGAACTGATTCTTAAGATGCATGAATGCTTCATGATTCAAGTTACACAAATGATAAATAGCATAGGTGCTTTTCTTTGCACATCTTGATGTATAGAAAGCATAGAAATAGAATAGAAACCATAGAAAGCAGGGAAATAACCTATTACTTTATACTTGTGTCAAACCTCTTAGCTCTGTAACTCTTTCCTATCATAAATCTGATAGCTAGTGGCCAGGGGCTGGTCAGGAGAAGGGTGGGAAGCAAAAGGAAAAGATAGTGATGGAGTTATCAGTGGTAGATACCTCCTGAAAAACAGAGTTGATATGAACTATATTTTGTTTTTCTAGGCTTTTCTTTGGACTCAGGGAAAGGTATTGTTTCTAAAGATGAGATCACTTTTGTATCTGGTGCTCCAAGAGCCAATCACAGTGGAGCTGTGGTTTTGCTAAAAAGGGACATGAAGTCTGCCCATCTTCTTCCTGAGCACATATTTGACGGGGAAGGTCTGGCTTCTTCCTTTGGCTATGACGTGGCAGTGGTGGACCTTAATAAAGATGGGTAAGAGCATCTTAGGTTGTTTTATATTTGCAAAGAAATGTTTTCTTCTTTGGCTTCTGTGGGTCTTGAAAAGAGCCATCCCTTCAGTTTAGTTGATTCAAAAGAATATTTTTGCTGCCAGATTTTTATCATCCCATCAGATCTTCATCACTTACATTTTGGCAGCAGACATTCATTACCCTCCCCGGGGTGTAGGATTACGTTTTCAGTTTTACTCATGTCTTGGATCATGGGTCCATGAGAATTAAAATTTGGAAGAAAAAAGATTAACTCAAAAAATGATACCTGCATGGTTCTGTTCTGTGGTTTCTTAAGGGGCTGTCAGCATCCCGAAGTCCTGTTGAAAGCAGGGATTGGGAACTGATCAATACATAGGTCTATGGCTGGTGGTGCCAATTTGGGTCTAGGATGGAAGGTGGAGGGGAGTGGAGTCTTTCCTGGGAGTCTCTCTGCACTGTAGATCTAACCTGGGGAACTGGCTTCAAGTTCTTACTCTCTATATTTTTCTTTGGGTGTTTATTATAGGCTACCTTCATTTTTTTACAAATGTTTTAATTGATGAGATATAAATTCCAGATTTGTGGTCCTTTCTGTCATATCTCTTTGTGTCCTTCGTACCTGGGCTGGTGGCATTCTCCGTAAGCTTGCTGGTATTTTAGCTGGTGATCCACAGTTCTTCCCCTCGTATCTAGGTGGCAAGATATAGTGATTGGAGCCCCACAGTATTTTGATAGAGATGGAGAAGTTGGAGGGGCAGTGTATGTCTACATTAACCAGCAAGGCAGATGGAATAATGTCAAGCCAATTCGTCTTAATGGAACCAAAGATTCTATGTTTGGCATCGCAGTGAAAAATATTGGAGATATTAATCAAGACGGCTACCCAGGTAGAAAATAAATTGTGAAATGGTTATGATTTATAAATGATTTTTTGATTGTCCAAAGTAATGAGTGCTTATGGCATCTTATTTTAAAATACTATATTGAAATGTTTTTAAAGTATAGTGTTTGTTGAAATGTGATGTTGTCAACAGATATCGCAGTTGGAGCTCCCTATGATGATATGGGAAAGGTTTTTATCTATCATGGAGCTGCAAACGGAATAAATACCAAACCAACACAGGTAACCAATAACCTGGATTTCCACCGTAGGGGGCTCAGCTTTTTGCTTTATAAGAGAATATTTAGGTTTAAGTGAATTTTCACGCTAATCGTGTTTTATTTACAAATCTACAATAGTATGAGTTTTATGTTTTAAAAAAATGTATTTTAGAAGATAGCTTGGAAATAGATATAAATACAATGACTTGCTTGTTTTAATTGTAAAATTTCTTTGATAAGTTAGGAATCAAAATAAGCCAAAGGAAAAGACTATTCTACTCTGACAGCATAAATAGATGGAAATGTGATAGATTTCCTTTAGTAGCATACTATATAGAAATGGAACTGGGCAAACGAAAGAGATGATTATAATTGCATGGGGAATTCAGACACCAAAAATTTAAAATTGCTTGTGAGAAAAATAGGACATTTGGAGGGCAGGTAGAGAGGTTTGGTTTGAAATACCCTGATTGACTTACTATAGTACACAAGCTTATCAAAAATTGGCCCTTTTATCCTTTCAGATATGATACAAATCAGATGACTTTTATTAAATAAAATGTATGAAGTGTTAGATCCTATGTATACTTATTTATAATTTCTTTATAATTTAACTTATTTATAAGTAAACTCTTAAACTTCAATTCAAAGGAAATTTGTGTGTCTTTTTCAAAGCATATATAAGCTTGTTTTGGTGGCGCAGTGTCTATTCTGATGTCCTGTTCATTTCAGATTCTTGAGGGTAAATCGCCTTATTTTGGATATTCAATTGCTGGAAATATGGACCTTGATAGAAATTCCTACCCTGATGTCGCTGTTGGTTCCCTCTCAGATTCAGTAACTATTTTCAGGTGTGTTATCTCTCACTTTAGTTAAGCATGTTCAGTAATAATCAGGTTACACTGAAATTTTGACCTTTTGAATTGAAATTTGTCATGCCTGTACTTCAAAGTGTATGAATTTTGAAGATTTTTCTTTTGAGAGTAGCGTAACAATATAATAACCTATTTTGCTAATTCTGAACGAATTGAGAAAAAAGTCAGAATTAGTAAAAATTTTTACTTCTTAAGTATATTGTAAAAGCTTTTATTTGGATCAAAGCCAAAACATACAGAAAATTTGACAGTACAAAGAATATAAAGAAGGAAAGAAAAATCCCCTATATTTCACCATCCGTTATTAAACTCCAATATTTTGGTTTATGTCCTTCTAGTCTTTTATTTTCTGTGAATGTGCATGCATGTTTAACAAAATTGAGATCATAAGGTACATATTGTTTTGTAACCTGCCTTTGTCAGTTGATAATGCCTAGTGGACTTTTTCCAGGTAAATGAGTTTATAATGCATAGTAGGCTTTTTCCCTGTTGTTGAGTACTTTTCTGAAATGAAGTTAGTGGCTGTCTATGCAGCATCACATGGCTGGATCATTGTTTATTCACAAATGCCATAGTGTTATTGGACGTTTATGTTGCTTTCCAGGTTTGTTTTTTTTCCATGATACACAAAGCTGCGGTAAACATCCTTCCTTTGGTCATGTCCTGGATATTTCCTTGTGATAAACTCCTAAAAGTGAGTTGCTGAGTTGAAGGGCATATGTGTTTTAAGACATAAGGTTCACCAACATGGCCTCCAGGAAGGCCGCAGTGGTTTGCCCATGAGCCGTGGTTGAGTCGGACTTTCCCAGTGAGTTCGTCACCACTGGAAATCACCATTAAAAATTGGTTTTTTATTTTTATTTTACTTTAAAGTAGCACATTCTTGTATAAAAGTTAATACAGAATTACAGAAAGTACAAGTTCCCCAATACTCCTGTCTTGCACAGAACAACTTTTAATAGTTCTGATCTCTCTCTCGTAGGGTTTCATCAAGAGGCCGTACGTAACTGCTGTTCTCTAATCTGATTTTTAAGTCTTATCTCTTTCAGTTCTCTCTCCTTGTCAGTGCAGATATTTCAATCTTATTCTTTTCAACAACTTGATATTATTCTATTATATGCATTTGACTAATCCTCAATTGATGGAATTTTTAGTCTCTTACCTTTAGCTGTTATAAACAGTGTGCTATAGAATATTGTATATATCTCTGTGTGATGGGCCTGTTTTCTCCTTAAGAAAAACTCCTAGAAATGGAATTCCTGGAATAAAAGTTAGCACAGTTTTGTGTTAATACATATACCCATAGAAAAGTAACAATTTATGCTCATGGCAACAACCTATGAGAGGGCTTATTTTCTCATACTCTTGCCAACATTGAACAGGATGAATCTCTTTCATTTTTGCCTGTGTGATATGTGATCTCATTTTTTTATTGAATTTGCATTTCTTTGATGCTAATGAGAATGAACCATTTGTTTTTTTCTTTATACTATTTGGCTTTATAATCATTTTTATCACAAAGAATATCTGTAAAGAAATGTGCAGTGAAACCCTAAATGAAAAAAAAAACTGTGTGCCATGTGTACACTTGGTGCCATCATTGCCCTATAGACTTCCAGAAGGGTGCCAAGTGTAGCTATAGCCTCAGTTATCTGAAATATGATCCTAAGCAAAACTCCTGGGGATAAGAAACCCAGGCCACAACACCACGACACTTCTAAAGAGAATGCTACACAAAAGAGAATATAGTATATGTATGCAGAGTGTCGTATAGAATACTATAGAAAAATAGTTTTCTGGTTAAATAGCAAGATCTATGAAAGCCATTTCATGTGAAGACTAAGAACCACAGGAGAAGTTATATGGCAAAAGTAGGAGACATGAAAATAAGTGGAGAAGAATGTATCTGAGATAGTAGTGAGGCCAAAGGAAGAAGTCAAAAAAAAATTCATTAAATGAGCACATATGTGTGATTGGGGGAGGAAAGGGCTCAGGAAGACACGGACGCATCAGTTGTGGTTTGTGTTTGTGGTGATAAATATCAGTCTCAGGAACCTCTTGACTTTCTGAGCTGTCACACTGGGGAGTGACATGGAACTGTGTGTCCTCCTAGGTCGAAGTATTCAGCCTTGTTCTGTCTATCAAACACTGCCTTCGTATGCCTGTTTCTCTCTGTTCATAAAGATATTATTAACTTTAAAATAGTCAACGTTTTTAAAAGGTAGAAAAGTATGTCACATTCAGCTATTTCAGCAGAGTTTCTATCAAAAAGCGATTGAACTTCTGGTTCTAGTTTGGGGTATAGCCCTCAGGTGTCAGAAGACTTGACTTCCTGTACCAAAATTTGGTTTCCAAGTCTTCCCCAGTACATGCCCTCTCTTTAGTCAGGTGAATGTTCGTCTCTGTGGGTAACTGAGATTTTAATGCCTTTACTTTCCTGTCCTCATAAGTAGGTTATAAACCCTGTAAACTTGTTCCTTCTTCCCTCGTAGATAGTATGAAAGTAAATTTCACAATCCTTCCATAACAAGAGGAGAACCAACTCCCTTATTTTATAAGTGAAGGAATGGAGGCCCAGGGCTTGCTTGAGCTTTTAAGGCTGGATCCTGCGAGAACAGGATCCCAACTTTGGTCCTGAGCATTTTTCCCATTAAATCATACTAGTACTTCAGAGTAATTAGTAAATAAATGCCGATTGCCCATGAGGAAGCTGAGCCAATAAGATTTGCTTTATGAGTTAAAAGACACATTTTTCGTGGTCCATATATCCTACGCACTTAAAATTGTGTGTATGTTGTGTGTTTAAAACACAGAAATAAAAATAGGGTTTGGGCAGAAGTGTGTGTTAAAATGTTTCCTTTAGAAATTTATGCCATGCTAAAGCCTTAATACCATATGTAAAACACATTAGCATGTGTTGCAACTGGTTTTGAAATATTTGTGAATTTTTGCCTTTTAAATATGCTTTCAAAACTTTAAGAATGTATCTAGTTAGTATCTTAGAAACTAACAGCTGTCCAAAATAACAATAGAAAGATAAACAATGGAGATAAAGGGAAATGAAGAAGGGAATGTGGGAGCATTTGCCTTTTATTGGCTTCCACCTTCCCCATAAATATGCCTGTGCCCTCTGTAGCCTGCTGGTAGATTGATTCCAGAAGTTTGAGCCAGCCATTTGGGATTTGGAGTGCATTTTCCTATGGAAACACTGTTCTCCGGGATGGCTTGGTTTACCACAAACCCACTAAAGTCAGCCTAACTGAATCCGTGTGGTAACGACACCATGGAACCCATTCTGAGTGCTGGCTGGGAAGCCACAAGAAGAGAGGTGCAGTATCTCCCCATCCCACTCGCACCCCAACCACCATAGACTTGTGTTGCTGGTGCCTGTGGCAGAGGTCAGGCCGTAGGCTGGTGGTGACCCCTTTGGCTGTGGGGGCTAGAGGAGACTATATAAGGGAGAAAAAAGATGTTTTTATATGGTGAGAAGGGATAAGGTGTGGATTCTGGCTTCTTGAGTATTTGGGAGGTTGGAGTTAGAGCAGAGATGGGAAAGGTTAAAGGATTCAAGTTTTTGCCTGCGGAGAGATTATGGGGTAGAAAAGTTGTAGTCAGTTCTGGCAGCAAGACGACAAAGACTTAAGGTTGGGGGTGGGAGATTCCGAGGAGGATAAGGAAGAGCATCTGTTTGTAAGGTGGAGACCTGTATTGTCTGTATTACTAAAATTCATGGGTATGTAGAAACCCTGATATGGTGTAACCTTTTTGGAGGGTATTTTGGCAAGATTGCTCATAATTAAAAACGTACGTATTCTTCCACTCAGAAATTCTGTTGCTAGGAGTTTGTCCTACAGATAGATTCAAATGTGTGCCTGGATGCATGTACAAGGATGTTTGTCAGAGTTGAATGCCTAAAACAACATAAATGTCCACAGTGGGACTGGTTAAAGAAATGAGCTTACGCTTGTGCACTGCACACCACCAGCTGTGAAAACCACCGAACTAGATTTATGTGTATGCTATGAGAAGACCTCTGAAATATTACTGAGTGAGAAAAAGCAACATGCAGAACAATAAGCGTGAAAAGCTCCCATTTAAGAAAATTATATGGATATTTCTATATTTAATTTTAGGTAATGTTTTTAATAGAAACAGACTATGATGTGCGTCTGGAAGGACATACAAGGGTACTTAGAGGTTTAAGTGGGGACAGAGACATAAAATTTGCCTGAAAACCCTGGAACTTTTATATATTGTACATATTACTCTTTCAGTTTAAAAACTCTAATATTAAATCTATAAAACATTTTATAATTTTAAATAAATATTTAAAAATTCTTTATAAATGTTGTATTACTAAGTTTTAAATTTTATCTGTTAATAGTTATTTTCTTTAGCAATGGGGGAAAATATCCCATGGGGGAACATTTTTTTCCCCTGTGGTTTTTGAGATGTAGTAGGCAGCGGGGGATGCCCTCTAGAATATGAATTCATCTTACATTCGGGGCACCAGAAGGCTGAGCTTCTCTTCACTCCTTTGTCTTCAGATCCCGGCCTGTGATTAACATTCAGAAAACCGTCACAGTAACACCTAACAGAATTGATCTCCGCCAGAAAACAGCCTGCGGGGCGCCCAGCGGGATATGGTAAGAGTTTCCTGTGTCCGAGTAATCCCCCTCACTTTCACACCTCTGCTTTATGATGACCCTGTGCCCCAAGGAGCCACAGGGAAGACTGAAGGAGAAATGGGCAAAGGGACGAGGAATCTGTCGAGTGAATATGTAACATTCTACTCATCAGTGGGCAGTCAGGGATTTGAGAGCTGGGAATATGTTGGGGTTTTTCCTACTGCAATAATGCATCTTTTAAGAAATATGTGTTTGATTTTCTACAGCCTCAAGGTTAAGGCCTGTTATGAATATACTGCCAAACCCACTGGTTACAATCCTTCAATATGTAAGTACCTAGTACATCTAAAAATTGTGTATTTTCTGTCTGCCAGGTTGAAAGTTCTGCAGAAATAACAGAAAAATAAAACTGCAATGGCCAAAATGGGTCCATAAATTCTTGTTTAAAGAATTAAATGTGTCTGTTGTCTTCTCTTTAATCAGGACGGTGAAGCCCATGAGGGAAAAACTCTCCATTTGGTCCCCATCTGAATTTTCCAGGGCAGCTGGTTTAGGACAGAATGCCTTGGAAAAGTACTCATTTGCTACCACAACCGTTTCCTCCGTTTCTGTCTTTGAAAGGCAGTGTGGAAAATTGGTTTTGTGGTTGTGAGGTGGTGGGGGGTGGTTGTAGGAGAGCGACTGCAGAGCCGCAGTACCACACAGAGTAATTGCCAGTTTAGACCCCCTGTACTCCCCAGTCCCCTCCCAAAGAGGCCTCCGTGGCCTGGAACACCCAAGCTGTGTCCCCGAGTGCAGGCCTCTGGGGGATTTGAAGGCTGGTCTTGAGAATTCAGAGACTGGGGCTCTGCTCCTGGTTCCAGCTCTGATGGTGACTGACCCTACAACATAGAGCAAGTCCCTTAGCATTAGAGTTTTTATTTTCCCGTCAGTTAAAAAAATGCCTCTGATAAAAATTACCATATAATATTGTGGTAGAGATCAAATGAGATAATGTGGTGAAAGCAGTTTGTCACTTATGAGGTATTATTCTGCTTCCTTTCTTGATAATCCGAACAGGATTTTTGCTACAAATTCTGACAGGGCTTAGGATTCTCTCACAATAGCAGTTATCACCAAGGCCTTCTCTGGCATGTTTTTGTAGCAGCCACACCTCTTCGGGTGTAACCACCTGCTCAGCTCCAGAGTGAAGATGGGGCTGTGGAATTTAAAGAAAATCTTTTCCCCAAAGAGGAGGCACAAAGAGTGAGAGTGGTTTCCATTCTGGGTCAGGCCATGGTCCCAGCGACTTGGTGTTACCGTGTAGCATGCCACCAACGGACGCTTTCTGGAAGGGCAAGGTGCTTCTGTCCTTTTCATGTTTTTTTTATTTTATTCCACCTTGAGGTAATGAGTTCTCTTAAGGTTTCTCCATGTTATCTAAAGAATTACTCTGTTTTCTTTATTAACAAGATGTCCCTTTTAATGTTCCAGAATTTGGCAAATAAATCTGCCTTCACCCACTTCACGCTGTCGTAAGCCCACTTAGCTTTCATCTTTCCTGAGTTAAGCTTTCCTCAGGTGGTTTCTTCATCTCCCTGATCTTTTAGGCCCCTTCTACTAGGCGGTCTCCTGCTTTATCTTCTCTCCACGGGACCTGCAGACCTTGCCTGCAGCGTGCTTGGTGTTGGTGTATTATGACTTTATGCACAGGGGGAGCCGTGGCCTTTCACTTTGCTTTCTGATGTGGCTGGCATTTATTGAGTATAGAAAACAATTCTTTTGTGTGGCTTTTAATGACAAGAAAACAGCTTCCATGATTTCTCACCATCTGTCATCCTTTCCAGTATCTTTTGTGTTATTTTTACCCCAATACAATACCTTACCCTTACCTGCTTGGACAACAGACCTTTTACCATTGTGTTCGGAAGTGGACTAGAGAGACAAGGAAAAACAGTGATTCTTTGACTAGGCAACAAGAGGAAAAGAGGAAACGTTTTCATTCTGTTAGTCTGTCCTTTGCTCACACCTCTCTCAGTTGAATATAGATGTGAAGTCTCGCTAGAGTACTCCTTATCCCCCCGATCGATCATTTATATAAAATAAATTAAAACTTTCTTCTAGCTTTAATGCAACGTATGATGCCATATGGATTAATTTTATGTTATGTAACTACTCCCTTACCCAAGTGTTTATTCATGGCTGTGTGGATAGAACTTTTTTCTCAGAAGACATTTAGAGAAAATGTATTTTTGTTACCTGTATTTCCACAGTATTGGGAAATGTGAAATCAGATAAAACAGAACTTCCACAAAGCTGCCTAAGTTAATACGTCTAAAATCTGTTCCCAGTGTCTGAGAATGTGAGATTATTGTTTGAGCAGGCTGTTTTAACTCAGCAGTCCTCAGATGTGGTGTTCCATACATACACATATTTATAATTGAGCCTTAATGAGTATTCTACTTGGCTTGCCCCTCAAAAGGTCAGCAAAGGTGACCCACAAGGATTTTAAGATGATGTGAACTGTCTGGGGGGTTAGGGAAGGTTAGAGTGGGTTTGGTAGACAAACGGTTTTAATGTACCCACACCCTCCCCTACTTTTGCCGTGAGGGGCACTCAGCATGTGAGCCTTCGTCTGGTTCATTGTGAAGTTAGCAGGTCACCAATAAATGGATGATGTCAAGGCTACAGAGGGCCTAAAATGGAGGCACATTCCATTTGGCAGCTGTGACATTTAAGAATTCTTCAGATGGACTCAGAAATTACTATTGAAACTGTCAGTGTTTCTAAATTTTGGTTTCACACATCTGAAGAGCTATCGTCTCAGCGTAAGAGTAACATCACATCGTGTGTGTGTGTGCAGATGTGCATTGTGTGTATGGTGATGCCAGTCACTCCCACTTCTGTTCATCTTGTCTACAAATCGTATGTATATCAGGTGTTGTGCTTTTGCTGGGGAATGCAGTGATGAACAGACCGATGTGGTCCCTGTCCACGGCTTTGCCCAGGAGAGATGGTCAGGCAATTACAGTGTAGTGGGTTAAGTGGAGTGATTGGAGACATAGAGTACTGTCCGATCCCCTGGGGCGGGGGGGGGGGGGGGGGGGTCAGGAAAAGCTCCCTGGAGAAAGTGATGTCCCTGCTGAGATATGAAGGAGTAAGGCTACCCAGGCAGTGGAGCAAGCTGGAAAAGGAGGGGGTCCGGCCTGGAGGAAGTGGGAACTGGACATATCAAGCAGTCATCTTTTGTGTTTGTGACAGAGACTTAGAAGCTGGCACTGACTTTGTCCCTCACTCTGTGTCCCTGGGCCAGTCACCCAGCTCTATGGGCCTCCATTTCCTCATCTGTAAGAAGAGGGTATTAAAATAAATGCTCTCAGAAGGTCTCTTCCCAACTCTAATGTGAATACTAGAACATGAGTTGTTGATAATTTTCTACGTTTTCTGGGGCAGATTTTTTGCCTTGAGGTTACCTTCTCTGGCCCTGTACACACTTTGGTTTGCTTCCCCTTCTGATGGTTAGTGAGTGATTATTGAGTGTAGGTTATTTAAATATTGGCCCATAAGGAAACATAGCAGCTACATCCAGCAAACTGGCAAAGAATGCGTTCTGAAGTCAAGAAATGAGATTTTGATCATCCAAATCCTGGCTCGCCTCCAGGCTCCGTTAGTATGGTAATCAAGGGCGGGATGTGCCTTCCCGAGCTTTGGCGGTTGGAAGCTTGTTGTGGGAGCTGTATTACGGGCCCTCCAGCCACTCAAAGGAATATGTTTTACCTTTTAATTTTTCTTTAAGTGAAAAGTCTCATCCTAGTGTCAAAAGACACTTCCTCCTCCTTTGGACAACTGCCCTTTATCAGTGCTTATTAAACTTTAATGTGTATAAGAACCACCTGGGGGGCTGGCCCCGTGGCCAAGTGGTTAAGTTCACATGCTCCGCTGCAGGCGGCCCAGTGTTTCGTTGGTTCGAATCCTGGGCACAGACATGGCACTGCTCATCAAACCACGCTGAGGCAGCGTCCCGCATGCCACAACTAGAAGGACCCACAACGAAGAATATACAACTATGTACTGGAGGCCTTTGGGGAGAAAAAGGAGGGAAAAAAAAAAAAGAACCACTTGGGATCCCGTTAAAATGCAGATTCTGGTTCAGTAGATGTGGCGAGGGTTTCCTAGTGGCTTTAGGAGATGCTGCTGCTGCTGGTGGTCTGCAGGCCTTTTTTGACTATCAAGGTGCTAGGCCATTTGAGCGTAGGACTCTTGAAGGGGAAGTCAGTTTAGGCCCTTAGGGACTGTTGAGTCCCCTCCTGTTATTTTTAGTGCTCTGTGAGTTCTTGAAATTCAGCCAGAAACTGATTCTTAGATGCTGCTCAGAGGTTTTGACTTATTCTCGAGCTCCCCCAGGTGGCCCAGTGAAAGTTTCACTTTAAAACCTTTGTTAACAGCAATGGGCGGGGAAGGACAGCTCGACTGGAAACATCCTAAGTCAGTCAAAATGTGCATTAGCAGGCAATATGAAGAGAAACAGTGGCTGTGGGAACAAGTTCTTCTACAGGGAATTGAAATATTTTGAAAAGGAGCTCTGCATACTTATAGCTGAATTGTGCATGAATGCACTTTAAGTTCATAGGATTTTGTTCGTTTTATCTAGCTATTGTCGGCACGCTCGAGGCTGAAAAAGAGAGAAGAAAATCTGGGCTGTCCTCAAGAGTTCAGTTTCGAAACCAAGGTTCTGAGCCCAAGTATACTCAAGAACTCACGCTGAACAGGCAGAAGCAGAAGATGTGCATGGAGGAAACCCTCTGGCTCCAGGTGAGGCCTGCAGACAGTCGCATCAGTGTTTTAAAGGGCACAGAAGTTGGGTTTTATGGTGGCATACGTGGATTTCTGAAATTTGTAATAGCAACACATTATTCAGTTATTCAATTCAATACAAAATAAGGCATTGTTTAGGAGTCCCCAGTAGCGTTCATATCGTGCTTAACCATCTCTCTGCATACTTTTCAGGAAAATATCAGAGATAAACTGCGGCCCATTCCCATAACTGCTTCCGTAGAGATTCAAGAGCCAAACACTCGGAGGCGAGTGAATTCAATTCCAGAAGTTCTTCCAATTCTGAATTCAAACGAACCCAAAACAGTACATACAGACGTAAGTCTTTCTGACTTTTGTTTTACCAAAGTTTTCTCATATTATTATGCTAAATCAAATGTCTTTGAAGGCAATAGAACCTAGTGATTTCCTTTAAAGGCCATTTCTTTGTATTAAATAAACTTTTTAATATATGCCAAGTTTGTTTGAGAAGATTTGTTCCCCAAATTAGCAGTGAATATAGAAACATACGGAATATAGTTTGGAGCCAGAGAGTGTTTTTCTTAATGATTTTTGGCCACTGCAACTTATTAAGACTATAATGGGCAGAACCTACTGTTCTCACATCAAATTTCTCCTATAGCTGTATGTGGAAAGAAAAATACATTGTATTTTACCACTGAGAACATTAAAATGGAGAAAACTTTTGTCAGTCTGAACATTAAAATCAAGGAATATCAAAGTTCAGTAAGGCAAAAAAATATTAGCAATGAAATAGTCATTTAATGCCTAATGTAGCCCAGGTAATCTTAGGAAGAAAAATTTATATTAGAATATGGCTTGCTGTATACCTCATGTGAGGTGGGGTCTATTTGCTAGGGTTTAGGATGGTTGAGATGCAAGATTAAGCCAGGGAGCTGTGACATCTGGATTTGTCCTTATGTGCTTGCTGTCAAAATCCAGTTGGTACTGTGGGCCAGCCCGGTGGCATAGCGGTTAAGTTCACACTCTCTGCTTCGGCAGCCTGGGGTTCACCAGTTTGGATCCTGGGTACAGACCTATGTACCACTTATCAAGTCATGCTGTGGCAGGCGTCCCACATATAAAGTAGAGGAAGATAGACATGGATGTTGCTCAGGGCCAATCTTCCTCAGCAAAAAAAGAGGAGGATTGGCAGTGGGTGTTAGCTCAGGGCTAATCTTCCTTAAAAAATAAAAAAACTCCAGTTGGTGCTAGAGCCTCCCGGTTCCGGTGACGCACTGATGAAGCTTTCCAGGAGTACTCACTGCAGTAGGCTTAGGAGCTGATGCCTAAATCTACACATTGCCAGTCTTTATTGTCACCAAGTATAGCTCTTTATACTTTTGGATACTTTTTTTAATATACTTTTGATGTCATTGATTATCACATTAATATTTCTTGTCTATATTCTCAGCTCTGTAGTCATGTTAAACATAACAAGCAAGGAGATAGTTTTCCTAATTATTTATCAGTGTGATTATCGAGCACCCATTAGTACTGTGCTAGACACTCTGTGCTATTTGCTTTCCTGACCTGAAACTCTGTTTCCTCGTCTGTACAATGGGGCTCCTAATAGAATCTTTCTAATGGGTCTGTTGTGAAGATTAAATGAGTTAAAATATGTAATCGTGTGTTGGGTGGCATCATCATTATTGTAATTCTTACGGTAGCCCTATAAAATAGGGTGGTGGTATCCCCATATTACCTATGACGAAACTTAGACTCTGAAAGGTTAAGTGACTTGCTCAAAGCCACATAGCTAAGTGAGTGGCAAGGCAGGCTGGAATGTAGACCTGAGGCTGCGGGGCTCACGCTCTTTCCTACCCCACACTACCTCAATGCCAGGGGCAAAGCGTTCTTAAAACACAGTTTTGTTAAAGGACAGAGTGGGCATTAGATGCATGGCAAAGTATGTTTGAAGCTTGAATTCTGCTATGGTAACTGTCACACAGGGAAATGAGCTGTATGGATACAGCCAGTCACCTACTCAGAGTCCTCAATGGCATAAACTACAATGGTTTTGTTTTCCTACAGGTGCACTTCTTAAAAGAGGGATGTGGAAACGACAATGTCTGTAACAGCAACCTTAAGCTAGAATACAAATTTTGTACCCGAGAAGGAAATCAAGACAAATTTTCTTATTTACCAATGTAAGAATCACTATCTAGTACTAGCAAAAATGACTCTGGCTTTGCTGTGGCTTTTTGTTAAGAAAAGGCTACTGAAAATGTATTGAGGACTTGTCATTTTCCTTGTGTTTTTTATAGTCAAAAAGGTGTACCGGAACTCGTTCTAAAAGATCAGAAGGACATTGCTCTAGAAATAACAGTGACAAACAGCCCTTCCAACCCAAGGAACCCCACAAAGGATGGTGATGACGCTCATGAAGCTAAACTCATCGCGACGTTTCCAGACACTTTGACTTACTCTGCATATAGAGAGCTGAGGGCTTTCCCTGTGAGTATTTTTAGAGACCAGCTGAGAGGGAAAAACCAACACTGTGTGCAGGTGACTGTGTTGTGATCTACTGTATTTTCTGTTATAGGAGAAACAGCTGAGTTGTGTTGCCAATCAAAACGGCTCACAAGCAGACTGTGAACTTGGAAATCCTTTTAAAAGAAATTCCAGTGTAAGTGATGCCTTCACATATTGGATTTTACTATTTTGAATACCTTTACAGTGTCGATATGCTTGGCCTGTGTTGATGACTATTTCTGTTTTTTAGGTTACTTTTTATTTGATTTTAAGTACAACTGAGGTCACCTTTGACACCAGAGATCTGGATATTAATCTGAAGTTGGAAACGTAAGAGTTACTTCAACCTTTCCATTCAGAATTATTTCATGAAAACACAGCCAGTCAATGAATTGGCCCTGATCTAACTCATAAAAGAAGTGTAATTGTAATGAGAAAAATGACTGTTAAAATAAAACCCTATTGTTTCCTTTTCATTTTCAGAACAAGCAATCAAGATAATTTGGCTCCAATTACAGCTACAGCAAAAGTGGTTATTGAACTGCTTTTATCGGTCTCCGGGTAAGTGTTTGTGTTTAGCATAACAAATCAGTGTTTGAAAGAACCATTTACAGTCCTCACTAAAACTGGTGTTTTTTAATTTAACAGAGTTGCTAAACCTTCCCAGGTTTATTTTGGAGGTACAGTTCTTGGTGAGCAAGCTATGAAATCTGAGGATGAAGTGGGAAGTTTGATAGAGTATGAGTTCAGGGTAAGTAGTAGCAGTTGGTCCTTTTATTATACTTACCGGAAGCTGACATGTATGATATGTGGTCTTGAATATGTAATTTTCGTAATATTAATAAGAATGATAAATGCTCAGTTTAAAGTGAGTTTGCCAGTTTGTAAACAACATACTGGCTTTTGGTAAAAATATTGTCTTCCAGATTGGGGAACGGCAACTGCCATTCAACCCAGGACTTTGTTCAGAATCCAGTTCAGTTTGGTCTTTTTCTTATTAGAGAGTTTTAAATGTATAGGTGGTGCAGAGACAAAGGAATACTTGATTTTTCCCCCCAGAGTCTATCTATGAAACAAGGAAAAATCCCAAAGTAATTTATATTTGGCTTTAGAATGTGTTGTGATTTATTTCTTCCTCCAGTATAAGGTCACCTCTCTTATTGCTTGTGGTTAATGTTCACTTACCTTTCACAAGTGCAATTTTGTGATGGCAAATGTGGATTTGGCATATGCCAGTAAGGACGATTAATGATTGCTCTGAACCGTTTCAAAGTAGGCCATCATAGTGCCTCTAAGTCCAGTTGAATGAACATACACACGTGGTACAGAGTTGGCTTGTAACTCATACATGGGTTTGGGTCTGCATGGCTCAAATCACTTCCCTGAAAGAGTAGTGACCATCGTCGAAGTGAAAATCTGAAATAGCAATAGTGGGCCCACCCCGACTCCAGCAGGATGAAGAGGCTGAATTCTCCTCTGTGCATCTCTTGGCATTATAAACACAGTTGTGACAGATAGTGGTGACACATGTGCACGTGTGACTGAAAAAGAAGTCTGTGGATTCCCAAGCAGTCCTCCACTCAGACAAGGGAGCCCTTACCTCTTTTAGCTCTTGCTACAGGATGTTGCTCCATCTCCAGCTTGGACTTGTAGGTTCATGGCTGCCATCATGGTTTTACTCAGAGTCTCTTAGTTGTTATCCCAAGCCTTCCCTGGGAGTAGAGGGCAGAGGCAGCTTCATTTTCAGGGAAGGTGGGGTTACCCAGAAGCAGGTGGTTGGTGCACTGCCACAGCACAGGCTTTCTCATCTGCCAGGCAGGGTGGTTACAAAGTGCTTCACCAGCACACGTGTGAGTTTTCCCTGGGCATGTTGAGAGCATTGGCTGATCTACACTGCAGATTCTGTTGCACACAGCAGGTATTCTTGGATTAAATGAGCAATCATTTCTCTTTGACCTTTTTTCCCTTTCTTTCTATTTTTATTGACAAAAATCTTTAAGCACAGATCTCTATTTTGAATACCCTAGCTATAGTCCATTTTTGGAGCCTGTGCTTTTCTTGTAGGATTATGCCAGATATTTTGGCTTTTTCTCTTGGCAATAGGAGCTGCTACTTAATTTTACTTTGAGAGAGTTACACTGAGATAATGCGTATTATTTTCTAACAGGTAATTAACTTGGGGAAACCTCTTAAAAACCTCGGCACGGCAACCTTGAACATCCAGTGGCCAAAAGAAATTAGCAATGGCAAATGGTTGCTTTATTTGGTGAAAGTAGAATCCAAAGGATTGGATAAGATAGCTTGTGAGCCACAAAATGAAATAAACCTCCTGAGACTAAAGGTATGTTGGTGGATTTGTCTCATGTCTCCATAGATGTAAATAAGAGAAACTAACTTTTGAGGGGAAAGTCATTACTTTGAGGAAACTGACACTCTGGCATGCTGGCTTTTTCTTTGGTGTCACAATTTCTCTTTTATAGTTGAGTAACCAAGTCAGGCTGAGAATTTCTGCTGGTTAGCAACCATTATGGTACGTAAGTCAGGGTCATTCAGTGCTTGTTGAAGCAAATGACATTTTCTGAAATTTTGTGACCCAGTATGACATATAAGGAGGACTGGGACATGCTCCCCGGGGGTGGGCCAGGCAATGTGAACTCCCAGTAGAACCAAATTCATTACAAAAGATTAGAACCTTAGCAAGTGACCTTGAAAGCTTTTCATTCTTATTTTTTGAAATAGTAAATATTTGTTGAGTACTCATTGTGTCTTAGGCGCTGTGCTGATAAGCATTTTCTCATTTCATTCTCTTGATAGTCCTGTGAGGTATTTTTCTTATCCTCACCATTTCATAGATGAGGAAATTGAAATTCAGAGACATTAGTTTTCTCAGAGTCCCTCACCAGTTAAGAGGCAGATTCTGCATTCTGGCTCAGCTCTGCTTCCAAAGCCTGCACTCTTAACCCCTCTCTGCTGCTCCACACTTACGTAACCCCTTTATCATTTACGCTGCAGTTTGATGGTTTGCTTTGTTATTGCATGTCTGTTTCTTTTAAGTTCTAAGATGACTGGGTGTGATCAGTGTTCATAGTTGGTAGCTTATAGAATGATTCTCTATTCATCAACTTTGAAAAACAAGATGATCCTATATTCCTAATCTTTTTTTTTAAAGATTGGCACCTGAGCTAACCTCTGCTGCCAACCTTCTTTTATTTTTCTTTTCTTCTTCTCCCCAAAGCCCCCCAGTACATAGTTGTATATTCTAGTTGTAGGTCCTTGTGATTGTGGCATGTAGGACACCGCCTCAGCATGGCCTGATGAGCAGTGCCATGTCTGCCCCCCAGGATCCGAACCGGTGAAACCCTGGACCGCCGAAGCGGAGGGCGTGAACTTAACCACTTGGCCACGGGGCCGGCCCCTGTTCCTAATCTTTATTTTAAGGAAAATGCAATTTTAAAACTTATTATGTGGCTTAACTTTCAGTACTCTACTCTGAATAAGTCATATGCTAGTTCTTTTTTCTTCTTTCCTCCTTTTCAGTGTCACTCATTCATTCAAGATGTGCTGACTTTTTACCGTGTGTTAGGTACTTAGCTGGGTGCTAGGGATGTAGGAATGAGATTTGATCCCTGGTCTCAGGATGCTCACAGTTTGGTGGGGAGACAGAAGAACAGTGAAGGCCTCTGTCTCTCGCTGAGTTTTAAGGTCAGAGTGGGAATAAATTACCTTAATAAACTTGAAATGAAATTGGTAATAACACTTGCGATTTTACGCTTAAATTATTTCTGTGCCTTTGGTGACGGGAGAAGGACAAGTATTAATTGTCGATTATGTGAATCCTGCATTGTCTGGGAGGGTGTGCTCAAGAGATTTGTACAGTAGTGACAAAATTAAAGGGGAACTATTTTGGATATCATTCTCTTTAGGAGTCTCACAACTCAAGAAAGAAACGGGAAATTGCCGAAAAACAGATAGATGATAACAGAAAATTTTCTTTATTTGCTGAAAGAAAATACCAGACTCTCGTAAGTATTTTTTAAGAGCCGTGACTGTTGGACAGAGGACGGGAGGAAGGTCTTCCCCAGACCACTGCATCGTAACTACTATTCTTCCTTTTCTCTCCAGAACTGCACTGTGAACGTGAACTGTGTGACCATCAAGTGTCCCCTGCGAGGGCTCGACAGCAAGGCCTCTGTTGTTTTGCGCTCAAGGTTATGGAATAGCACATTTCTAGAGGTGAGGCTGTCCCCTGGAAGTCATTCGCCACCTCCTAGGACATTTCTCACTTTCCTAATGCATTTTCTAACTTTGTCTCCAGGAATATTCCAAAATGAACTACTTGGACATTCTCGTGCGGGCTTCCATTGATGTAACTGCTGCCACCGAGAATATCAAGCTGCCAAACGCGGGCACTCAGGTGAGAAGTCTCCCGGCTTCGGTCAGTCCAGAGCAAATCACTCTTTCCTCTAGCCCAGGTCACTCGCCTGGGGGCATGCTACTTTGGCGATCATTTCCCCGACAGCACCATTACCCCCATGAAGGAGAAATCAGAAAATGTCTTAAGATGCTGCCACCCTAAGCTGTATTTTAAGAGAATCATTGGAAAAAGGAGTAAATCTAGGGGTCATCTAGTTCTCAGTGCACAGGATGGCTTTGAGAGCTGTTGGCTCCACGGAAGAATGAGCGCACCTCCTAACTATAGAAACCCCACGTCTTATACTGTCACTGATGCTGCAGCCATGGTTGGAGTGCCCCCAGTGATGGCAACCTCACCACATTATGGGGTAGCTGGTGCCATGTGTGGCCAGCTACAGTTATTAGAAAAGATCTCTTCCTATGTGAATCCAGAATTGAATCTTGTAGAATCAGCCCCTATTGATGCCCCTTAGAACAAGTACAAAATAAGTCCTATCTTTTGGCTATGTAGCAGCCTTTGAAATAATTGAAGGAAACTGTCACACCTCCTTGGACCTGTCTTTCCTATTCTCTCCAGAGCTAAGCATCCAGCTCTTTAGTTAATGGTCATACTGGGCACTGCTGGACTGGTTCCAGGCTGCTCTCCTGCCTGGGCTGGCCCTTGTCAGGCAGTATGACTTCCGCTGGGCAGAGAGCTGGTATGTGGTCTGCCTCATTCAGTTTGCCCTAGGGCCATTACCTTCCAGCATCTCAGCTCCACACTCTGTCACTCCAGTCTAAAATGTGGTTTTTAAATGTTTGCTGAGAATTGTGTTTGCGTTTCTAGCAGCTACCATTTTTGTGTTTGTGTTCTGTTAAAACTTCTAGGTGTTTTCATCAGAATTTGTTGTCACACTGTATTTCTCATATCCTGTCCTTGAGCAGTTTTTAAAAATCTAAATGCATGGGGACTGGCCTGCTGGCGCAGCAGTTAAGTGTGCACGTTCCACATCAGCGGCATCGGTTTGCCGGTTCAGATCCCGGGTGCAGACATGGCATCACTTGTCAAATCATGCTGTGGCAGGCATTCCACAAATACAGTCAAGGAAGATGGGCACGGATGTTAGCTCAGGGCCCATCTTCCTCAGCAAAAAGAGGAGGATTGGCAGCAGATGTTAGCTCAGGGCTAATCTTCCTTAAAAAAAAAAAAAACTCTAAATGTTTGGCTTTAAATGTATCCTCACATTTTATGTGCTTTGGTTTTGGTTCGTTGTTTCAGTTTACAAAGTAATTTTGAGCCTTAGTTATTTGCTGTCTTAACTTTCTATCCCTGCAAGCTTTATCTTTTGCAAAGCTCAGAAGCATGTCTTCTGTGTCTTCACCCAGGTACTTAGGAAAAATACAGAGCAGGACTAGGAGCAGAAGCTTGTGGTATACCGCTAGTGAGGGGCTCCTTGCGCAGGTCTGGAACCCACAGGGGCCTGTATCAGGGTCTCGAGGTAAAACGACTGCGTGTTATGGCTGGGAATGTTTTGCAAAAGACACTGGAGAAAGAAAGATTGTGAATTACTGTTCTTAAGTTGATCTACTCATCTAATTATGGAAATGTTCTGGTTTCAGTCCTTTAGCCAGCTGAAAATTCAGCGAGTTTCCGGGATGACTCTGGTTTCTGAAATAAGTGATCCTTAGCTGTAACAATGTATCATCCAAACCAGAATACATTTGTCTGGGGCAAATGCTAAGCCAGGCAGGATGCTGGACAAGTGGTGTAAGCTCAGACTGTCCCAGGGTCAGCAGGACATAGGGTCACCCTGGCCTTACATGACCTTGGCATGTTACTGCAGCCCACCTTTCTACATCATATCAATAGGGCATCATCAGGGGCTGTCAACTAAACCACACCTTCCCAGAGAATCCATTCTCTGTTCCTCTGACTGAAGGCAGCAGTTATAGCATCCTGTAACTTTAAATCAGCAACCCTGAGAATCCCTGAGTTTTTAGAGCCGAAAAGAGAATGAACACTTTAGAGGGAAGGGACTAACATTTTAATAAGATGTTAATAAAATGTCTACAATTTACTGGACATTTTACCTATATGCTATCATTTAAACCTCAGAAGAATACATTGTACCCATTTTACAAAAAAAGAAGCAGGCACAAGAAGGGGACATAATTTGAGGTCCTGGATTGAAACCTATAATTGTCTGACTTCAGGGCTCGTGTTCTCTGTCTCTGTGACACTTGCTCCACATTGAGTCCTCAAGTCTCAAATTTAGATGAGAAAACTAAGTCCAAGGAAATTTGTCTCTCTGTCAGGGTCACAGGACCAGCATGTGGAGGTGAAACCAGACCTCAGGCTTATGACTTCTCATCAGTTGCTTTTGTTTTCTGGAAGGTGATGGAACTAGAAGCCGTGGCATCCAGTCTAGTGGCTGGGTCACAAATGAAAATGAGGTTCTCTTGGGCATTTCATGTTCTTAGGGCTTGGGGAACCCATGCCTGCTGATGGGAATTGGAGTCATTGCTGTGTTCCTACTTTGTTTAATAATTGGTAGATTTGGGAATGGGTTACTGGTCTCTTATATCTAGAACCTATTTTTTTTGAAAACTGAGACATCTCCTGAGCTGTAGTCTTTTGATACCTCTTCTATTAACTGTAATTTCTGAGATACAAGAGCTCAGATATATCTACACACCTCTTCAGTGTTTTAGGTGCAGTTTTTCTGGACTTAAAGATTTGAGCTTAATTCAAGTGTCAGGATGCCTTCTTTTTTTATTCCCTCACTTATGATGAGTTTCAGTTTCATCTTTGTCTTGGTTCATCTGTTCTTTCCAGTCTGAAGATTATTTTTCTTTGGAGATAGAAGCAAAGGAGGTTGAGTAATCTGACTTGTCTGTTGGTCTTGATATTGAAACTTCTTCCCACTGCTTTTACTCTAATCCTGTTTTGTTTCATTTTGTTTTTAAAAAGAAGAGAAAAATCTTTGTGTTTCCTTACAACCCAAGCAATTTCAAGAGTTTTGTGTTCACTTCTCAATAAAATACTTTTAAGACATTGTTATAAAAAAGTCAGAGAGAGCTGGTCACCTAATAGAACTAGATAAGATGGTTAGATTCTATCGTCAATTAAATTAAATCCATCCATTTAACAAGCACTTATTAAGGGCACACTGTATGCCTTCCTGCACAAATGAATAACGTACAGTGTTGATTATTAAGAACGTCATCATCTAGGAGACAGTGAACCAGGAGAGAATTGTCGGATTAAGCCAGGGAAGGGGGGATTGTTGATTGGCTGTATTTACATACTCCTACTTCATTCCTAAGGGATTGAGAAGAGAGTATTTAAGCTTCCTGGCTGCCAAAGACTAAAGAAAATGTGATAGGTAAAAGTAGGTACATCATTCTTCAGGGGAATGAGATTTTCTTTTTTGACTCTAAATTCAGAGCAGAACTTAAGATACGGACCTTGTATAAGATGGATTTCTGATGTAAGGAACACTCACTAAGAGACTGATGTCTTGAATAAAGAGTTTGGTAAAAGATACGAAAATCCCTTCATTGGGTGGTTTTCTATACTGACGTTCCGTAAGAGCAGAGATTATTATATTACAGAGTGACTTAGGGAAACGATTTTGCCAGTGGGCAAGCTAATGTGGTCTAAGCACTGCTCTCTGGTGATAGAATTCAATGCATCAGCAGAGCTTAAGCCCTTTTTCCCCTTAGGGGCACATGATGGATGAGGTTCACATGCATAGGTCATCCCAATGGAAGTGCCTAGAGTTCAACAAAACCAAAAAAAATTTGTTTTTGGAGTTGGAGTAATTTCTACTCACCTTCACCTGTCATTGTCCATCAGTAAGATGAGACAAGGCTTCCCAGAGCTCTGGGACTCTTAGCCCACAGTTGGTCTCCCCTTACCCAGTGTTAAGGCCAACCCCCCCTTATTCCCAATCCCAGCTGGAGAATGACTGTCGTACGAGAAAAACAAACTTCAGTTGACAATTTAAGGACACAAAAAATAAAATCTTGCTGACTGGCCTCTCTTGCCTTCCTGGACTGCAGTGTGGTCGTGCACACAGACTGGGTTTGCAGAGCACATGTGCCCTTCAAATGTGTGGCCCAACCCCTAGTTGCAGTCCTCAGTCTTTGACGCCCAGTGAGTTGTTTTGCAATTTGTAAAAGGCTCTAAGATTTGGTTTGAATGGTGGCCAGACCTGGGGCTTAGAGCTCTCAGCTGGATTCCTTCCCACAACCTCCCCATCCCTACAATCAAAAATTACCTTGTTCAGCCCTTATGCTATTGGATTGCAGCCATTTTGGGGAGTGATTCCCCACCCCTGACTCCCACTGATAGCAGTCATTTAAAAGGCTCTGGTACACAGCGTGATTGTAGTAAGGCTGGTTCCCCTTGCCATGGACCAGTCCCCACTCTCCACTTCCACGTGTCAGAACTTATTCTTAAAAATGAGGATGGCCCTTCCAAGTTGTCACCTTGTCCCCAAGGACACACTGTTGTGCCTTCTCTTTGCTAGATACTAGGAAAGCAAAGTTATACAAGCTACAGCATAAGTTATTGAAATAATCTTTTTGTTTTCTTTTACAGGAGTCAGGTCTACCAATCATGTCAACTATATTATTTCTTCACTGGTCTCTATTCTGTCTTCCCTATTTCATGGCTACCCCTGTGTTAGAACCAATAATCTCAAGAAAGAGTTGCTTTAGCTTAAAGCTGGGATACCTATGGGGGGAAGGGAGGCTGTGACACCCCCCGCCCCCCCCCCCGGGGGGGTTGGGAGCTTGGCAAATGTGAATCCTTTCCTATTAAATGTTTAAAGAACAGCAGTTCTCTTGCTTTTAAGTACATTCTATAAGTCAAATGAGGTTGAGAAGCTGTTTTCTAGTATAAGTAGAAAGTGAAGTGCTTTAATGAAGAGATTGGAAAAAAAAGAATTGTAGTATAGAAGTATTGATGCACAGTGTAGACACAGAAGCATGTTTAGGCGGCATCCAGAGTTCGGTGCTAATATGGAATACTTGACAAAAAACACTTCTCAGAAGTTAAATGCTCCCTCTAAGTTTTGTTTACCCTTCACTTTGCTTTCTCTTAATCCAGAAACATCAGAAACTTCAAACTGGTAGATCTCTAATCAGTGTAGTTTACAAAATCTTATTCATAGCAATCACCAGGTCTTTTACGTGCTTTGAAAAATAGTCTCCTGGCATCACAAAAATCCACTTGAATTCTAAACCTACATAACCAAGTTGTTGTGAATTGCCCTAAGCAACTTTTTAGGTTTATGAATAAACACCATTTCTGTTTAATTGGTATTTGCCAACTATCAAATGTTTAGAGCTTAAGCTTCTCATCAGCTGCTGCTTAAAGCTCCAAGCTGCCCCTCACTGAATCCAGAGTCTAGCTTGTCCATACACATTGTTGTGGAAGACAGCACCAAGCCATTTCAGGAAGTTTTATTGTTTATGAGGGTCCTTAGTTTGATATCCTAAGGGAAAGTTAAAATGGTATCAGTACTGCAGCTCCATTCTTATTTTTATATTTCACAACATCTTTAAAGTCTGAGCGAGGAATATAGGCTAATTATGCATAAACTAGCCCTTTTATTTCCATTGCTGAAAACTAACTAAAAGAGAGAGTGATCTTTCTCAAAAAGATACCAGATTATACAGCTGAAACAAGATTGGCTGTGTTGTGATAATTGTTGAGACTTGGTGATGAATAAATGATGGTTCATTGTACAATAGTCTCTACTTTTGTTGATTACAAAAATTTTAAAAAGATAAGTTAGCAAAGAAATAACCACTTTGTCAAAACACAGTCCAGCATTGTCCAGGTTCTGGGAAAAGAGCTCCAAGAAATACCTTTCAAAGCAAGATTCCATTATTAAAGGAAAGGATCTCACATCAAAAAAGCATCTCGTCCCCCCATAGGCTGCATTGTCCAAAATGTGTCCAGAAGCAGAATTAGAACTATAAACTCACTCCAATTTATGATGATGTTGCTTTTTATGCCCCGTAGGTTCGTGTGACTGTGTTTCCTTCAAAGACTGTAGCTCACTATTCAGGAGTAGCTTGGTGGATCATCCTAGTGGCTATTCTTGCTGGGATTTTGATGCTTGCTCTCTTAGTGTATATACTCTGGAAGGTAAGTAATATCTAGCATTTGAGTTTCGTGATACAAACTTTATTTCATGTTTTTAAAAAGGTGAATTAACACTGATAGTATGGACATGTCTTTTTCTTCATTGCTTTGTTTTTCCCAACATTTTATTATGAAATTTTCCCAACATAACAGCAAACTTGAGAATTTTACAAGGACTCCCTGTATATCTACCTCGTACTGTGTATTTAAAGCTATATTGTACATAATAATGTTTCTTAAATGTATAAATTTTGGTGTTTTTCACATATAGTTTAGCGTGTTGGGCAAATAACAATTTTTTAAAGTTGTACTACTTTTAGTATTTTTTTCTTCTAAGATCAAATTCTGAATCTAAGCCAAATTGTTGTGTATCCCATTAATCTGAATCTGTAACCCTGTTAATTTCAACTTCTAGAAAGAAATGTTCATGGCAGCCATTGGGACTTGTTACAGCAGCACGTAGAGTAGGAATAGAAAAGCAAGAAATTAATGAATAACTCCATCTCAAGGGGTCATCATGGCCTATATCAAACATGAGGAAGATTTGGGTTCGATTTGATGTTCTTCATTAGAATTTGGTCCTGCAAATAAAATGTAGTATCTTCCTCCTGCTTCCTACCAGTAAATAGTCTACATTACAAAAAAGTGTGTATGAGATAGATACAAACTTTGTTGCCAAAGATTACAACCTATAGATTTTGGATTATTCTCAATGAGTAATGGAGGTCCACAGTCCCTATCAACAGTTACAAATTGCAAAAAACTCTGAAAACTGAAAGTTTTTAATGACTTACTTGGCAGCAAAACTTGACATGATGTAAAGAGAGGCTATTTATAGTCTTTATCTTTTATTCATTCGTTTCACTGCAGAAATATGAATGTTTTGATTACAGTGGCATCATGTATATAGTGTATTACTTTTCTAAAATGCCCCAAATTCCGCATTTCCAAGCATGTCTCGTACAGAGGACTTTGGATAAAGAGTTATGAACCTCAACCAACAATCTCTAGGATCAAACCATCCTTATCCTTTCCTTAGATCCAAGAGTATAATAGACAAGGGTTCAGAATATTCTCACTTTCAAATATTGGGCATCTCTTTTTTACTTTATTTTTTCAAGTAACTTCCTCTTGCCAATCTGAGATAATTTTCTGATGTCCTCCAAATGTGTGATTGAAGGTTGGTATCTGCTCATACCAAGATTCCTCCTTGCATGAGATGTTAGCCTGTCCTCCTTCTGATATTTACTTAAGGCAAGAGGTTTGTCTGGTAAAGCACAGCCAGCCAATATAGGAGATGCTCTGAGAATTATTTTGATATCAAAGACTGAATTTGAGGATTGATATTTGAGGATGAGCTTCTTGTGCTCTCTGGAAGAGGTCACAAGTTCAATCTTTTTCAGAGCAGGTCTTATTGGGAGTCTTTAATGAGGGTGAGACATAGCAATGGGTTCAGAGTTAAGAAACCCAAACTGTATATAATCTTGGGCAAATCGTTTCACCTCCCTGGTACACTGCTTTGCCTTAGCTGTTTAATAAGTCATTCAGACTAGATGATCTCATTGGGTTTTTTTGTTTGTTTTTGTTTTTGAAGTTCTAAAGTATCCAGACTCACAAGTAAACTCTAAAGTAGTCAGATAACTTCTAAAACCCCACATGAAAATAATTTTTATTAATTTATAGATGCTCTTCTTTATGAAATGGACGTATTTGTTTTTATGTGTTAAAAAATTGTAGAAATTGAGGTCCAGAAAGGACTCTATTCCATGGCCTTTAATTGGGTTTTGCATATCCACATAGGTGCTAAGACTAAGCTAGGCAAGTGGGCCTAGGGCCAACATCCCCACTTCAACAAGAACAGTTCTGATTTCATCTGCTTTAAATATCGGTATTCTGCATAAGGTTTTCTTTGGAGGTAAAAGAGGAAAGTCTTCCAGGCTGGTCCAGTCACCTTCATTTTGCAAACAAAGATGCTCGTGCCCATGGATATTGGGAATGTTGCCAAGTTGGAGGCAGGACCAGGACTCTTGGTTCCTGGTTCATTCATTTTCCCATCCTATTTACCTATACATGTTATTGAAAGTTGACTGGGTGTGTTCACTGTGTATTAAATTGAGAGTCACAAATAAATATCAAGGTAAATAGTCTAGATCAATGCTCCTCAACCAAACTTTTTGTAATGGAAGCGTTCTGAAGCTCTACTATACAATATGGTAGTCACTAGTCACATGTGGCTATTGAGCACTTGGAATGGCTAGTGCAACTGACGTATTGACTTTTAAATTTAATTTAAATTTGAATAGTCACATGTAGTTAGTAGCTACTGTTGTACAAAACAGATCTAGGTTTTTACCTTAATGAGTTGCCAGACTAGGAAGCAGAATTTTCCAACAGGGCAGAGATTTATTCCACCGAGTTATATTTCAAAGGGCAGTTCCATGGCCTTATGAGCTAGATAAAAGTAAATAGAAAAGTTTCTCCATCGTTGAATGAAGGAAATTATAGTAGAAAATGGAATTATACTTTTATCCTCATTTTGAGTGACCTAACCTGAGGAGCATACGTTCCTATCACTTAAGCGTTACATGGTAGTTCAGAATTTGAGAAAATAACAGCAGTCATTCTTTCATAATGGTGTATTCGAATTTATATTGTGATTTACCGCACAAATCCAAAGGCCTCAAGTAAATGGCATTTGTTCCATAAAATTTCCTGTGAAAGGAAGAAAAATACTCACAGTAGCTATTTTATTTGGATTTGCACTAAATCTTACTTAGAGAATTGATTCTTTAACCTTTGTCTCAATAAACTACAGAAGTCAATCTTTTGCCTATTTTAGAGTCCATATTCTCCTGTAAGAAGAAACCACCCAAAACTATAATAAGATGTGTATGATTTTCCCTTTTAGGATGATTTTTGTCCTCGGGATTTCTGTTACAAATAGAAAAATCAATTAGCTGACTAATGTCATCCATATAAATATTTGACCAGAGACCCATGGTAATAGAGCTGGGTTGATTGCTGTCACTACGTAACATAGTGCAGTGGCTGTTTGCTTCTGGTTGATCCATAGTGGTCTCTTTGTAAACAAGCTAAAAGTAGAAAACAGGTTAAAATCTGAGATTTTCTTTTGTTTAGCTCTTGTACACAAAACTGTAAAACTGACTAAATACCTTGCTTCCTTGTAGTGTGGTTTCTTCAAGAGAAATAAGAAAGATCATTATGATGCCACATATCACAAGGCTGAGATCCATGCTCAGCCGTCTGATAAAGAGAGGCTTACTTCTGATGCATAGTATTGATCTACTTCTGTAATTGGTAATTGATCAATGTTTTTTAATTGCTAGCTGTGGGACCTGCTATGGTTGTGGTGGCTAACTTTAAGAGCAACAGCTTGCTGTGTGTGTGTCCCATTAACAGATGTTTCCAAATGTCCACACTGGCTTGCCTTGCTTGGATTTATTTTATTTTATTTATGTCACTTGAAAGCTTACAGTTTTTTTAAAAACGCACAGAGAATCTTTGGTTGCAGGTGAGTTATTTTGTGTTGTTGTCGTTCAACATCACCTACAGCAATGAAGAAATCTAAAATCTATGTACATATAAAAGGAGGCTTTAGACCTCCACAGTAGCCCAGTCTGCCGTGAGTTGTTAATCTAGTATGTAGTGTCCCACTCGGAATTTCAAAGATGCATAAGAAATCATTCCAGATTTCTTGTCCATTTTGGAATTTTCCACAGATAGAAGCTTGTGTTGATTGCCTAATTAACCTGTTGCATGTTGGAAACATTGTGTTTCTCTTGATGAGAAGGCTCTCTCACTGTCATCTTTTTGATCTCCTTGCTTTAAAGTGATGGGGGAAGGCTTGGAATGCTTTTATTGCTGCTCAGAAATTGTTTTATGCTAGCTAAGCATGCAACTTCCTTTTCCTGCATATCTACTACAGGTCAAAGACCATTACAACAAACTATGACTATTGGCATGATGGACACTACAGCCAATTTCAGAAGATGGTTCTTTATCAAAGTGACCTTCGATATACAAAATTCTAGTGTAAAAATGCTCTGGATAGTTTTTATTTCAATATGTTGTGATGGAGTTTGACCTTGTTTCATGTTCCTAGAAATTTCATTCACATGTGGGTCTCAGTTGATTTTAAGTTCATGTTTTGCTTTTTCATATTTATAAATCCATGGAAACAGGAATTGGCAGTGATTCCTTTTTCCATTTCTGTGGGCATGAGGGGATAGAATTACTCCTAGAATCCCTTTCCGTGGCATCGTCACGATGAATCCCAACATTTCCATTCCAGTTTTACATATCACCCTTGATTTCCTTCTTTGATTACATGGGGCAGGAGCCACATTTTGTAATAGATAGGTATTGGCTTTTTTGCACAGAATGATAAAGGAGTCCATGTAGAAATGGCCTTAGAACAAAAAACTTCTTGGTCCATTTTTCCTATTGATTTAGTGATAACTGTGCACATAATTTTTAGAACATAACATCATCCAACTTAAATGTTCTGTTCCTGTTGATGTCACATAATAAACACATTAATCAACCATTCTAGTATCTTCCTCATCCTCCCATCTGCCTTTTTAAATGGAAAACACATCTTTTTTAAAAAAACATATATTTTATTCATTTAAAAAATTCAATCTGATTTTAAAATTTCCAGATATGTTCTCAGTAAAATCTCCTTTGGATCCGATTGAATGTTTTTTGAAAAATGAATAAAATATATATTCATTAATCATTTAAATGTAAATGTTGTCTTTTGCAAAAAAAAAATAAAGAGAAAAATTAGGGGGTGCTCGGAAATTCAATCTAGTGATGCTTTTCCTCAAGTTCTTTGAGGTACGTGATTGACTTTATTGCAGGACACAGTGACTACACGATTTATTAATGAAACAGCTTAATGTGGAAGCACAACAGCAAATCCAGGTAGTGTAAATTACCTCCTAGTTAATGAGAGATGTGTCCTGGACCCTCGGAGGAGAGAAGATTCTTAAAGTGAACCATTTCAACACTGGCATATTCAAATAGTAATTTGTGAAATATTTGTGACCCAATTTCCATTTTGTTAGTGGGAGAGGGGCATGAGATAAGCTTTGGTTTATCGCCTTTAAAAAAAATTGTTCTTTAAATTAAAATGATGTTCTAATAATCTGAAAATTAGATCTTTTACATATAGTATTGTGATTATAAAAAAATGGAAGCACTGTTTCATAAACCCTTAAATTGTTAGTAGAGGTAGCTTACATTTGTTATAAAATGTAAAGACAAGATGGAAAACCGGATGTTTCTTCCAGTTTTACAGCTGTTCTTCTCTTCCATTTATATCCACTGGCTGTTACATTCTTTTCTATCTGTTAGTTCCTTGTTAAAAGAAAACCATGCCTTTTTTCCTTCGTCCAAAGGTAGGCAGAGCTGAACAGAAAGCTTAGGCGTTCCCATTTAGTGCTCTTGCTTTTCTTGAGATAATTTAATTTGTTTCTTTTTCTCTTCCCCCTTCTCCAGTGTGGATTCTTTAAACGCTCTAGGTACGATGATAGCGTTCCCCGATACCATGCTGTAAGGATCCGGAAAGAAGAGCGAGAGATCAAAGATGAAAAATATAATGATAACTTTGAAAAAAAACAGTGGATCACAAGGTGGAATGAAAATGAAAGCTACTCCTAGGGGGGCCAAACAAGCTTCACTGTACCCAAACTGCTTTTTTTCCCAACTCAGAAAGTCAAATGGATTTAAAAGTCTGTTCAATACCTGCATATTGATTTCAGACAGACTACACACAGTACGAACCTACAGTTTTAACTGTGGACGTTGTTACGTACCTGAGGCTCCTGTTTTGCACAGCCAAATTTAAGACGGTTGGAATGGATTTTTCTTTAACTGCCTTAATTTAACTTTCTGGGTTGCCTTTGTTTTTGGTGTGGCTAACTTAAACATGTGCTGGGGACGGGCCTGCCCAGTTGTGCTTTTGCGACATCCTCCCGATAGTGTAGCTGGAAGAAGGCACCCACAGTGACCGCGCTAACAGAGTGACCGTCCTAACCTCAACGCTGCCCCTGCAAACGTTCTTCCTGTAGGACTGGAGGACCTGCAAGTCAACTGTCCCGCATCCCAAGACTCCACCATCGGGGTAGTTGTGTTTCAATTTTAAGTGCTATCTTAAATTAAATGTGCAATAGAAGGTGATGTTGCCATCCTACCATCTTTTTCCATTTCCTAGATGTGTGAACACTTGCTCACACCAAATATATACAGGTCTCATTCTCCCTTTTCACTAAAACATCCAGGCGCAACAGACTTGAATGCTAGTTATACTTATTTGTATATGGTATTTATTTTTTCTTTTTTTACAAACCATTTTGTTATTGACTAACAGGCCAAAGATTCTCCAGTTTACCCTTCAGGTTGGATTAAACAATCAGAATTAGAACATGGGAGGTCATTAGTGTGACCTAAATTGTTTACTGCAAAAGGAAAATAATAATTCCTTATAAATTGCTAGAGAGTTCTTATAATTTACAGATAGGTTTAAGTTATTGAAACATCTCCCTTCATGACAGCCCTTACCCACTTCCTCCAAACCCAAAAGCTTGGCTTAAGAAATAGGATTTAACCATAAGATGTTTAATTCTTATCAGACATTGGATATTTTGGAGTTTAGAGCCCTGTGTGATATTTCTGAATTTCATGCTATAACTTTCAAGAATCCTTGGAAATTATGGGTTGGTTGGTTCGTTGAACTTTAGTGCAGTTTAGTCACTGCTGCAAATACTGTATATTCAGGACTTGAAAGAAATGGTGAGTGCCTATGGTGGATCCAGACTGATCCAGTCAGTGTAAGACTACTGAATATCTGACCCCAAGAGTCAGGGAGAACATCCTGGCCTTTAAGTTTTTAAATGTTATTGGAATCATTTAATCAGTGAGATGATCTATTTTTTGCTTTGTTTCCTCCTCTATCTATATTTCCAAAATTACTTTGGGAATGCTCTAACAAGAACCTTAAGTTGTTTTTTAATTTTAAAAATGAAGGTGGGAGAGGAAGATATTATTCTATACTTTCAGTAGAGACTGAATAGCTATGAAAGCTGAATTTTTTTCCTAATTACTGTACTTCCAAATGTTAAGTTATATGGGGAGCAAAAGTAACCCGGTGCTAATTTGTTGGGATATAGTGTAAGCAGTGTCTCGGTCTTTTAGAAGAACAAAATACAGCTACATGTGCCATTGTCGCTTTTAATTTTTTTGCTTTTCAGAAATCTTATGCCCTTAAGATACTAAGGACATTATTCTAGTTGTACTTTGGAATTTTCATTCACAAAAATAGTTTTACAATGATATTTTGTTTACAAAAATTTCTCTAAAACAGGTCATAACAGTGTTTAAAATCTCAGTTTCTTGCTTAGGTAACTTAGAACCGAACGCACTGGCTTCATAGGTTGCTAAGAAGCTGATATTTTGAAAGTGTTTCTAGACCTTTGTTATAAAAACAAATGCCCTGAAGGTGGGGAGGGAGGGGCGGGTGGTTCAACAAGAAAGAAACGGGAAGGTAGTGGTGTTTAAATTTATAGTTGTTAAAAATGTCATCTCAAGTCAAGTCACTGGTCTGTTTGCATTTGAGACATTTTTATACTAACTAGCATTGTAAAATTGTTTCATGATTAGAAAATACCTGTGGATATTTGTATAAAAGTGTGAAATAAATTTTTTTATGAAAGTGTTCCTTGCTTAGTAACACAGCATTGTATATGTGAAACAAACTCTAAAATTATAAGTGAGAACCTGAATTGCCTTTCTTTTTATTTCATCAAGCCAAACTAAAGTTTTTGATGTTTTTATTTATTCTTACTGCTCCATATAATCTCAGATCAGCCAAAGATACCAGTACCCAAGAAGATGCAATGTCAATGTGATTGAGGCTTTTTTTTTTTCCTCCTTTTGGCTCTACTGCTCAGTTGATACTCAAAAGAAAATGATCTTAAAGATGGTTTATTCAAGATACCTACAAATTGGGAGATATCTGTTTGCAATGATTCATCTGCTTCAAAGGATTATGCTTGTGAAGGGCAGGGTATTATTTAGCAATGATACCATAGCATGAAGAATAAAAGTCCTTATGGCTAAATTGCTTTCCTCTTAGAACACGTTTTGGTTGTGAGAGCAGTCCAGCTGTGACGTGTGTCATTATATTGATCACCAAGGACTGATTTGGCAGAACTGACTGGTCAGAAAAGACTTCCTGCACCAAAGGATTTCCTTTAGATTTAAGCAATTCTATGAAACTTCTCTAGCTGGATTATCACAATTTAATAAATAAAGATAAGGCATGTATATAGTACCCAGACAATATAGCATGCCCTGGCCTGAATAAATTTCCAGTCTAAAATGTGTTATCTGTCCAGTGTATTAGGTAATAGTTTTCCACTGTACTTGGTATATTGTCTTAGCCTTTTTAGTGCTTTGAAGATCAAACAGGTGTTACCACCCAAAGAAATGTGTGATTGGCACTTTAATGATGGGCCGGTAGCTGTGAACCCTTCTTAGCCACAGTCTCATGGATATACCCAGATTTAAAAGCTGCAATAATGTGTAATCACCAGAAGCATTAAGAATGTCAGTAGCTGTTCTTGGCTAGGGCTGTGGCATAATGACCTGGGGTGGAGGTGCTTTATATGATTCCTGCGATTCCACCCCTTTCTCTCCCTCTCAAAACAATCATACAGGAATGCCTAGGAATGACAGGCATTACTATAGGGATATCCTTGGGCCCATTTGCAAACATTGACACTTTATTGTTGGTTGCAGAATAATTGCCACAGCCTCCCAATGGATTGTGCACAGTCAAGGCTTATGTCATGCCCTTCTGGTTGAGAATATTCTAGAATGTGAGGTAGATGTAGGTAGGAAATGCTTTAAATTGTCCAGATCAGGGAGGTAAGGTTCAGGCTGAGCCTTCTACCCTAAATGAAAACATCTTAATGAAAAACTGATCTCTAGTACACTAACCCATAAAAGGACAATGTGAGAAGACAGACTGGGATTGATAATTGTTTTGTTTTAAAGTTGAGAAAGAGGGAAATGTTGTAGTTGACTGGGTTCCACATAAGGCCATCCTCAGGGCTGAGAAAACAGGAATGTGGAAGAGTTGTTTGATCAGCTTGGGTAGCATAAAGTAAATGATTAAAAAGGCAGTTCCCTGGGACCAGAGGATAGGGTCCAACCACTATCACGGTCCAACCCCTTGCAGGAGGAGAGGGCAAGGTTCAAAGAGATGAAGAAAATGAACTTCAGAATGATTTCATGAGAGTGGCTAGCACAGAGAAGCTCGTAGGCCTCTGTTCTTCCAGTAGTTCCTGATTATGATCAAATGGCAAGTGTTTTTTTCTCTCTTGTACCTTGAAAACCAGGTTTTGACTGTGAAAGGCATCTGATCCAGCTGTTAGAATGTGGGAGTGCTGTGTCCTAGTGGCTGAGGCCATGGCTCCCACAGACCCGTGTAGGAGGAAAGTTATAAAGGGATTCAAGGTTAAGTCCTCTCACTAAGGATAAGTGAGCTGTAAAATGCAAAGCAGAGTAAGAAAACTGGTCTAGCACAGTGCAAGGGTGGACCAGGCGCCACAAAGGGCAAAACTAACCAGGTAATGGTTGATGATTACACTGAAAGTGAAGGAATTGGGTGCAGTTTTTGCAGCAGTCAGCAAAGCTTAAGTGCCTCAATCTTCTCTTGGCCCTTACCACCCTAAGGCCATCTCTCAGTCAGGCTGCTGGTGCCAGTATCATGGAAATGGGCAGAGACAGACCCATATTAGCAAAGGTCAGATAAAATTTCTCACACACTGTTCATCCTTCTAGAACATCCACAAAGAAAACCTCAAGAAATGACAGGGAGAGAGTGTGCTGCTTTCCTTATCTCAAAGCGTGACAGGTAAGTATTCAGTTCACCAGTAACAAGCAGATAGGTTTAAGTGAGTGTTCTGTTAAGATCCTGTTGCGAAATGGAGACAGTTAGACATGGTTTACTCATTTTTTTTCCAATTGGAAGTAGAGTTTCTAGGGATGTTACTAGTCTCTGGGGATACATATACAAATAAGACACTGGCTCTGACCTTCTATAGGAAGCTTATCATTTAAAACAACTGATCATACTGACAAACATAGTATTTAAGTAGCAGAATTAAAAATCTTGCATGATCAATGGTTGACATATAAAGTCAGCACCTAATCCTATGTGGGTGGAACTTGCCTCCAGAACCAACCCCATTCTCAGAAAATTTGGAGTAGTCGTTCTCAACCTGGGCTGCACATTTGAACTCTTAAGGAACATTAAAAAAAAAAAAAAAAATTCCAATGCCCAAACTGCATGCCAGACTGCCTCTCAGAATCTATGAAGATGGGACCCAGGCATCAGTACTGTTTAAGGCTCCCCAGGTGACTCTTAAAGTGCAGCCAAGGTTGAGAACTGCTTTAGAGGTTGTTGGATGACCTGAATATTTATGGAAAAAGCTCTGTCTTCTGTGTGGAAATGCCTCATTTCCGCTTGTGGTGCTTCCACTGCACCAGTAATAAGAGCTGAGAGGCTAGAGACATATTTGCCATAGAGCAAGGCAAGTGAGCAGGCTGTGTAAGAGCAAGGCTCGAGTCAGACTGCCAGGGTGTGCATTAGCTTCACCTCTTAGAATATAACCCTAGTGAGTGACTGACTTGTCTGTGCCCCAGTTTCTTCATCTGTAAAATAGGATTGATAATAGTACCCATCTCACAGGTTCTTGTAAGGAGTGAATGAGATGAGCTGGAAGTGCTCATTAAATGTGAGCTATTTTTATAAGTACACTTGTTTGTTATGTAGGATCAGAAAACGTTAAAATAGGAAGGAAGCATGGAAATCTAGTTCTACTTCCTCATTTCACAGATGGGGAAACAGTTTATTTTGATTGCCTCTGACCTTTTTTCTCCTCACTCTTCAATGTCTCATACCCCATGATTTACAGTGGGTTTTATAGCTACAATCTACAAGTCTGAGTACCCTTAACTAAAGATACTGTGAACCTAACTCTTAAATTTAAACTGCTTAACAACATCAGTCATTTTGTACAAGAAGATTGGCCCTATTTCTGTCTTAAACCTTAAAACAATGGCCATAATGCAGGTTTGGGTTGGGGTTGGAGCGTGTGCACAAAGTCTGTGTAGGCATCTTGAAAATGCTGTGTACTGATTCTTCTTGATTTTTCCCCCCCACCCCGCCCCGAATTGGAAAAGTGTAAAAGAGCAGACTCTTTATGAACCCTTTCTCAGCTCTTTACACGCACTATCAGTTCTTTGGTTTCCTTTAGTGGGAAAGTCCAGTGCAGTTTTGTGGCTTATCCCCTTTCCTGCTGTGCAGAGGGGGAAATGCTCACACAGCCCATCTCGTGCTTGAGTTACATCATGCATATTAGGCCAGAGTTTGTCTTTGGAAGAGCAGTTTGAAAACTCCCATTTCTCCCTGCCACTTGTCACAATACGTTGACTGAAAGACCTGTTAAAGGCCAAAAAAAAAAAGGGAGGGTATCTGTTTGATTCCAACGTGTCCTCAAATTGCTGATGGAACTGACGTTCTAGGGTGCTTACCTCCCTGAGATAGCCACCCCTGGTTAGGAAGTCCTAATCAACAAAGTGGGTCAGAGTGGTCCTCCTCACACTTTAACATGCCTAAGAATGACCTGGAAGCTTGTGAAGATGCAGGTTCTGATTCAGGCAGTCTGAGAAAGAGCCTGAGAGTCAACATTTCTAACATTTCTAGCAGCCATGCTGCTGGTTCATGGATTACACTTTGGGTAGCAAGGATCTTTGGCAGCAGTCTTCAAGTTGCTTCTCTGCCACTTCCAACCTGAGTGACATCGGGCAAATTTACTAACCCTTAATGGCTTAACCTCATTTGTAAAAATGGTATATGGAATAGCCAGAATGATAATCTAGACCTCTAGGAAACAGGCACCATCCTACTCACCTCTATACAACTTCCAACCTCCTAACATCCTCAAGTGTGTGGATAAAGAGCAATTGAGGCACATTTTAGTCTTAGTTATATCTGAGTATATAGCTTTCACTGTCTTGACAGGATAGATGACAATAGTCTTAGGGTTACTCTTGTGAGCCATGCCTTCAAGACACCTGCCCTGCTAGAAGCAAAATCCCATTACAGTGAATACTGTTACAGCTGAAAGGGGAACAGCATGCCAGCTCTAGTAGCTGACCCACAGAAGCAGTGATTTGTTGGTCTAGTTATAGTGACTTCTCTAAATCGGTCACAAAACAAAAAGATTGAAATAAGGTTCAGGGTGACTAAGAGTTAAGCTTTTGCAATTTGACATTTCCTTTCTCAAGCAGTAACTATTCTTCAGTTCTCCTTTGCCTGTTCCCAACTACTCCTGCCAGAAAACAAACAAAAACAAATGAATAAAATGTCTAAGCCATTGTGGTAGATAACTGGTTGGGCTTGCTCAACCTCTGTTCTCCCCTTCCTCTAGCTGGAAGGCTGGAAAGCTAACAATACTTTTCCAGACTCCCTTGCCGCTAGGGTTTTACACGTCAGTTAGATTCTATGAATTACATACCTTCATTTGAGATCTGAAAGGTGGACTCACAGTGGGTGTTTCTCCTAGCAACCAAGGTTGTGGAGACCTAAGCTTCAGTGTTGAGTGTCTTCTAGATTTCTGAGTATCAGAGAAGGTTAACTGGTGGTGGCCTCTTGATTCCTTTTCTTGACCTTGGATTGTAGCTAGAAGTATTTGTCTTCACCTCAATTTCCAGTGACTGGCCCGGAGCTCCTGGGCAGGTCATTATTCTAGAAATTATTCTCAGAGGCCCAACCTAGAGCCCACTTAGTCTATTTTGTGTTCTTGTAATCTGAATTAAATCCTTGCATGCCAATAATCTGGAGTGGTTTCTATTTTATGAACTGAATCCTGATTGACATGGCCACTCACCCACAGAAAATGCTAAAAGATCTAGGAAACTGAAAGGGAAAATAGGTAGAGAGGATGTAGCTGCCTTCTTCCAGCTAATGCTGAATTCAGAATACTTTTACTGCTGTTAAGTTCAACTTGATTCTTCAAGATATGTCCAATAAGGTGAATCTTGTTTCCTCTTTTTTCTAGATCTCCTCTAAGAGAGGATGGAAATGAGTATGTACATTACCTGACTTAAAAAAGAAATAATCAGGAAATGAAGGGAATAAAAACAGAAAAACAATGTTAAGAATAATTATTCTTCAAGTTTGAGAGAATGTCACATTTCATGGATTGAATTTGTTCATTAAATCTCAGTAATGAATTCTAGCAAAAATGAAAAACTCTTCAGTTAGAAGTTTATAAGTATAAATACAATATAAGAAAACATATTTCCAATCTGCAGAACATGGAAATAGATCAAGAATGCATATTGTTTTTACCCGCCTAGCATCCCTTCTTGGGGTGAAATGATCTGCTGTCCTTTGGGGATCCTTCCTTCTCCTAACTCAGTCCATGAAGGGGTGTGTGTGTGTGTGTGTGTGAACCACCTCTCCACACCTATTCCTGGTTTCCAGGAGTAGAAACATGATTGCAGCCTGGCCAATCAGAGTCAATCTTGGTGTTTTTCTAGAACAATTAAGGAGGGAGGTGCTCATTGCTGAGATTCTGCCCATCTAGGACTACTGAAGCTTGCTGCTACTCTGTCTATGCCTGAAATTACAAAGAAGAGAGTCAGCCCTGTGAAGCTTGTGAAGTCGACACCAAGGAAAGGGGAGCTGAAATATGGGGAGGAAGAAAGAGGAGGAGGAGAGCAGGGCACACTCTGATGCTTTGGATCCACTGTACCTGTAGAATCTTTGAATAACGTGAGACAAAATAGTCTATTCATTTAAAGAAGTTTGAACTGGGTTTTCTGGTGAGTCTGCAAGAGTCCTGCCTAATACAAAGTAAAATCCTTCAACCCCATTGCATCTCTGAAAGGATTATCAAAGGAAGAAAACTATTTGGTTATTCTGAATTTCCTTTCTTACATGGTTTACTCAACGGGTTTCTCCCACCTTTCCCCTTTGCTTCAGCCGTACTCTGCCTCCTGCTTCACAAAAAAATGTAAATTATCATATAAGGATTTTTCTCAATTTCCTGCCTAGATTTGGGCTCTAGTCTAATTTACTTTCACACACATGTTCTCTCCACTAGGCTAAACAACCTCAGCATTCTCCTTTGTAAAAATAACTATTTCATTGGTTATTGCCTGTACTATAGAAGGTGTTCAATAAGAGAAATGGCCATAATAATTGGAGAGAGTGAGCAGCTTAGCCAAGGTTACACAGTTAGCAAGTGGCAGAGCCTTGATTCCAGCCCAGGTCTACCCACATCAATTCCACACATTTCTTAAACACACTGATAATGCATCCCAATCAGAAACATGTCCCTTCTCTCATCTAAGACAACTCTTCCAGTCTTCCAGGACCTTATTCAGGCACTTAACCTCTCTCTCTTCTTTACACTCAGCTTGCCCCAGCGGTTAGACATACTCAAGATTTTCCCATTGAAAAAAATACATAAAGAAACCCATTCAACTCCATAGTCCTTCCCAATGTCTGTGTTTATTTATAGCTATTGTCTTTGCTTCCTCATCACTGTTCTCATGAAACCACTTATTCCAAAGCCACTGACAACCTTTGGTTATTAAGTCCAAAGCATACCTCTCAGTTCTCATCTTACTTGACTGCTGGAGAATATCTAACGGTATTGTACGCCCTCTCATTTTTGAAAGCACTCTTCCCTTGGCTTCTACTATTGGTCATCCCTTAAATATTGTTACCTTGGAGGATTGTCTCTGGCTTCCTACCTTCTCCAGGTGATCACAACAATCCAATTACCATTTGCCTTAGAGACAGTGAGTTGTCTCCCAATATCCATTCTCTCCATTTACCATAATAATACAGACGCTAGCTGGACAGATTTACTACTCAGAATAAAACCCCTCTTGAAGCTGTTGTTGCACTGTTGTTGCCCTGAGGCATGGCCATGTGGCATTAGCTCCATGGAAATGTCTGGATACAGGCAAAGAGAAGTCAGATGTTACAGGCTGGAATACTGTGTTCTTTGTTATGCTGCGCAAAACGTTTAATAACACCATCATCTGGGATAACTTGGAAGGCAGACTATATCCCAGCCAAGGAGAAACAGTAGAAAAGATTCAGTAATTGACATATGTTGGCTGCTTCCTGCTGCTTTTAGCACAGTCCTATGAAAGCAATGAGCTCAGGCAAGGGCTAGCCACTTTGAGGCAAAGATGGAAGGGAATACAACTCTGATAAGGGAGCTGTTTTCTGCTTGCTGCCTAAAATTTTTTGATCAACCTCATGTGGTCCTTACAGAATCAAAAAAAAAAAGCCACGGAGTTTCTTTACTCCAGACAGAAACAGTTAAACCAAATTTCATCATAACTGAGACACTATCAGTTGTAAGACGCACAAGAGGTAACATTGACATTTTTTTTCTCTTAAGGCCTGTCGACGCAAATAATCAATCTATAAAGCAAAATTGAGGTGAGTTTATTATATAAGCCAGTCTGAGGACCATATAGCCTGGGAGAGAACCGTCACCAAGGGAGGAAGCACTCTGAAGAAGTGAGGTGTACAGCATGGTTATATACAGTCTTGGAACAGGGAACATAGATCAAATATGACAGGAACATCCCTTTTTACTACAGTCACAAGATGTTTTGCTAGCACAGCAGGTCAGTGGTTCACAGTCACAAGATGAGTACAGCAAGCCAGGTTGACCCTTAGTTTCTGGAAAGAAATGCTTATCTTGAAAGAAATGCTGATATGGGGGAGGCATACATGCCTATCTTTAAAGGCACTATTCTTTGCTTTGTAAATGTTTCCAGCAGATGTATAATACATGATTGACAGGCCACGTCAGGCCTTTCTGGAAAAATAAGGTCAGGCCAAATTAGTTTCGAACAAAATGGCTTCCTCATATACCTCAAAATTTTAACTTTTCCTATTGCTTTTCATTTATTCATCAGGCCTCTTAAGGTCTTAACCTCTGGTGGCTTTTGCTGACCTCCCCTGTGAAGTAACCTCCATACAACACACACACACATATACACAATCTATAACAGTACTGTTTTTTTAATCTTTGCAGGCTTTAGCACTCTCTGGGATAATCTTATGCATTTATTTACCATCTGTCTCTTCCCCTTAGAAGTCCCATGAGAGCGAGGACCTGGACATCTTGTTCACTGCTGTATCCCCAGAACCTAAAATAGTGTTTGCCCAGCACATAGCTTGTCTAAAGAAACATTTATTTATTGAATGAATGAACCCCAGAAGCAGACAGCTACGAACCTAAGAAGAAATGAAATGGAAGAAATAAAGGAAAATTGGTGGTGAAACTAGAAATTTGCATCTCCCCACCCCAACAAAATTTTAAAAAGAGAACAACTTGAACTTTGCTGATGACATGTATAATTCAGACATCAGCAGGAGACTTCTCGCCCCTCAGAGACCTAGGCTCCAATTGCCAATTCCAGTTTGTCCAAGTCCAGAGTTCCCCCTGTCCATGTCTGTAAATTCTTAAGGGTTTGCAACCTCAGAGTCCCCCTCATCACCCCCTAGCTAACAATACTTAGGCTCCTTGTGTGCCAATACCGTTCCCATTGGCTCCAATTCTCATGCAAAATTCATCTTCTTCACCAAGTGGCACAAAGGCACAAAAGATTCAGTCTCAACAATCTTTTTCTTTTTCTTTTTTTAGTAAACTTCTCTGAGGGTTACAGGGAGTGCTCTCATTGTGAAACAGCCTTTGTAATCATCTGCCACCTCCCTTCCCCTCGGCTCCACACAGGGAATTCCTCTCCTGGCTTCCTGCAGAGTTGTTCTGTGAGCTTTCCCTGCGGATCTCTCAATTCCTGTAGCATATCAAAGTACCTACTCCAGATAAATACGGTGTTTTCCCTAAAACAAATCCTGCTGAATAGGATGGCCTCCACATCATTGCACAAGTAATGACTCAAGGACAGCACTCCTTAAAGAGAGAAGGCAAATGCATGTAAGGTAAAATTATTTCAGGGGAATACAATGCATCATCTTGAGCACAACCTTCTAGGGTGTCTGATACTGATTCACTGTCTATGAACTATTTATAACTCTGTAAATTGTAGATAACTGATAATGCAAATAATTCCTTTTTTTTTTTAGATTGGCACCCGAGCTAACAACTGTTGCCAATCTTTTTTTTTTTTCCTGCTTTATCTTCCCAACCGCCCCCCCTCCCACCCCCGTACATAGTTGTATATCTTAGTTGCAGGTCCTTCTAGTTGTGGGATGTGGGACGCCACCTCAACCTGGCCTGACCAGTGGTGCCATGTCCGTGCCCAGGATCCGAACCCCGGGCCGCTGCAGCGGAGCGCACGAACGTAACCACTCGGCCACGGAGCCAGCCCCAATAATGCAAATAATTCTTGCCTATATCCATGCAAATAAATTCTGTCAGGTGGAGGGTTCCCGATTCCTAAGGGAAAAAAGCCAGTTTTGCGGCCCTTTGCAAATTCATTTCCGTATTCCTGTTTTTTGAGTTCTCCTTTGAACTGGTTGTAACATCTTTTCTGATTCCCTCATTTAATCAACATGTTAATCTTTTGGCATGTTCATTTTATTTTATTTTTTTTCAGCTTTACTGAGGTATAACTGACAAAACTGTAAGCTATTTAAAGTATGCAACATGATGTTGACATGTTCATTTTACAGCTGCATGGAGTCATGATTCTACCTTTTCTGAAAATTCCCTTTCCAATGTATTAGTCAGGGTTCTGCGGCACGCAATGGGCGGCACACTCAAAAGGGAAATTGAAGGGACTATTTACAGAGGTGTTGGCAGAGCTCAGCAGCTGGAGGGTGAAGCACCTCACTTAACAACGGGAAACTGGTACCATGTCTAGGACTCTAGGACTCGTTGGCCATGGGGAGGGAGCTGTGGGCAGACTTAAGAGGGACACAAAGCACTGCCCGGCAGGAAGGGGCAGGGGAACAAATATCATGACTTTTCTCTCCTCTTCTCCTCTGAGCCCCCTGAAGTCAGATGGTAATACAGACAGCGTGATACGGCCTAGGGTGTTTTCCATTGCTGTTCCCACTGTTTTCAGTCAAATCAGCCCAACATGAATCATAAATTCTCAGTGAATTTACAGGATCTGGTGCAAGGATACTATATAGAAAGATTTTATAGAGCCTTAGAATATGATTATGTTTTCTATCTACATAGTTAAATAATATAGCCTGTCAGTAAAGTTCATATAAAAGAGACCACCCTTTGATCACTTTCTCCACATCTCATGGTCTTATGTTCATGCCACTTCCTGTAAGATTATTTTTACAACAGTATTTTTACAACAGTCTTGGCAACCATTATGTTAACAGATACCTGAAAAAAAATCTCATGTTCTTTCCAGCTTCTGGACCCTAAGCCTTAGGACCGAGAAGCAAAAAGTTGATGCCATTTTATACATGTTTTCATATACTCTTTGTCTGCGTATTGGGTGGAAGCTTGGTGAATATACTTTGGAGAAAAGAAAAAACACCTTATAAAACAGTTGGATTGGTTTCTGGGAGAATGAACTTGCCAAATGAATCTCAAGCTTTCTGCTGGGCCTTGTGCTTCCACACAAGTTAATGTTTAGCTGAGCACCTTGACATGCTCAGGTGGAAAGCAGCAGAGTTGCAAAGAGAACTTGAGGGAGCTGAATACTACTGTGCATGATAGTTGAGAAGAATTTGGACCTCAGGCAGTGGTCTAGAAGGAAGGAGAGAGGAAAGGAGGAAGGCAACATGAAGGGAGGCTGGAGCAGAGTTGTGGAAAATGGTTGAGGAAATAATTTTAAGGAGGTCTAATTTTTAATTGTTTTCTCCAAAACCTTCAGTAAAACTGGCTTCAGGCAAAACATGTGTGAGTGGTTCTGATAGAATCCTAATAAGGAAATAATAAAATACAGCAATAATGATAAGAAATAGAGGCCATTCATTGAGTGTCTAGTATGTCCTGGGCATTGTGCTAACAAGATAGCTAGACTATGTCACAGTCACCCGGTAAGACAGTTATTATTTCCCCTTTTTAGGTAAGGAGGCTGAGGCTCAGAGAGGTTAAGTAACTCACTCAAGGCCACCTGGCCCCTACATGGCAGAGCCAGGATCTGAAACCAGAAGCCAGGCTCTTTTCATCACACCACAGGGCTTCCCCCAAACCCTCCCCACAGTGCCCTTATAAAGCTGTCCTCTAGACTCTAACAGCCATTGACGAGAACTCCCTGTTCCTCTAAGGCTGCCCATTTCACAGTCAAACGGCTGTAACCATCCAAAACTTTCCATGTGTGAGTCAATCTGCCTCCCTACAGTTTCCACCCACAGGTCTTCCATCTGGTGTCTGGGCCATTCAGAACAAACCTAATCCTTTCAGAGAGCAGGCTCTCTAATATTTGAAGAGATGGTGTAAATTTTCTACCATGTTGGACCCTACAGCATATGCTTTGTAAGAGCAGGTGTATCTGAAAGGGATTTTATCTGAATTGCATGTGGTTTTATTCCCAGCCACCTAGAACATTACCTGGTACCTACTGTAGGCATTCACAAATATTTATAGAATGGATGAAGGCAGGCCAGATTGGGCAGTTACAGAGTATGGTTGATGGCGCAGCAAGCACATAAACAGATACCACCCTCTGATTACTTTCTCTGCATATGTTATAGTCTTATGTCACGCTGTTTCCTCTAACATGTTTTTACCAAAATCATAACCACGACGTTAGCAGATACCTATAAAAGTTGTTAGAGGCACCACCTTCAGAGAATGTGTCCAATTGCTGCTTCCACCCCATCCCCTCAACTACCTACACTCGTTTCCAGGTAGTCAATGTTCTCCTTCAGGCCAAACTCGTGGGACTAATACACCCTAAAAAGAGACTCATCTCATTCTTTATACATATCATATTTTTATAGAACCCAAGACTTGACCACCATGGAGAAATTAATTATTTTATACCAGTAACAGCTGAAGATAGACATATATATTTTTTTTAATTGATAAACTACACACCTAAGGAAAAGTAATTTTGTTGCATCTGAGACATCACCTAAGCCAGAGCACTGGGGGTGAAGCAGTGGACGAGGGGCAGCAGTGATTTTCATTGTAGACTGCAGCCCTCACAGCTCTATGGGATTAAATCAACACTAGATATGACTAGATAGTCATATATGCACTATTTAGAAACCTGGAAAGGAAGTAGCAAACTGGGACGCTAAGAAGACAGAGAAGGGCGGGCAGTCAGAGTGGAAGGACCCTTTAAATACACTGTGACCATGCCGAGAATGCCTGGACATAACGCTTCCAGTTGGGCTGCCAATCATCTTCTCTGGGACAGCAGTCGCTGTGATCTTATTTAGGACCACACTCTCCACTGTTCACCATTCCTATTTATGTCCCACTGTTTGAGAAGGCTCGGCTCTGAAGCTCCAGGGGGTCTCAGTCTCTTCACCTTTAAAATACGGGCTTGCATCACAGAGGAGTTTCCGGAACACGCTCACGGCGGGAGACCGCAGTGTGTGGAAGCGGAGCGCGGCCCCGGACTTGAGCCTTTTGGCTGAGGCTGCGCGGGCAGAGGAAGAAGGAAGGTGCCTTTGTTCCAAAAGGGCGTGGGAAGGGGGCGCACCACATGGCTAGTGCGACTCCGCAGCCTGCGGTAGCGGCGGCCACCCGCAGGTGGTCCGGCGGGGCGGCGGGGCCAGCCTGGGACGGGGGAGGCGCCCCGGCAGCCGGCCTCCTCCCGTACCCGCGGCTTACCGCCACCACACCTGCGCACGCCCTCCCGGCCCTCTCGCGGGCGGGGGCCGAGGCGCGGGGGCGGGATTTTGGCTCGGGGGCGGGCCCCGCGCTCTCCCCGCCCCCCTCGCGCCCGCCCTCCTCCCCGCCCCCTCCCGCCTCCCTGGATCGAGCCCAGCCGCGCTGGGGGCGGCGGCCGCGGCGGTGACAGCCGCTCCCCCCGGCGGCCCGCCACGTCCCTCACGTACTGCCCGGCCGCGGCGCCGAGCGGCGACCAGGCGCCGGGGGCGCGGGCTCCTCCGGCGGGCTCGGCATGAGGCTGGCGCGGCTGCTGCGCGGAGCCGCCTCGGCCGGCCCGGGCTCCGCGCTGCTCGCCGCCCGCCCCGGCGCCAGCCGCAGCCTCACCTCGGACTCGGGCTCGGGCCCGGCGCCCGAAGGTGGCATTCCGGGCCAAGTGGACTTCTACGCGCGCTTCTCGCCCTCCCCGCTCTCCATGAAGCAGTTCCTGGACTTCGGTGAGTGCACCCGGGCCTCGGGCCTTTGTGCGCGGCCCTGGCGGGGAGCGGCGGCCGGCCCGCGCTGGCCCCCTCCCCTCTCCGTGGCGCCCCTCCTCCTTAACGTCCACCCCAGCGCCTTAGGTGCTTCGTTCCTCCCGCGCGGACACATCCTTAAGCTCAGGTGCGGGCGCAGGCAGGCCGGGTAAGTAACCCGGGGCGTGTGCCTTTTTACCGTGTATTGTTGAAAAACAAACCGGGAGGGCCGCGGGTGGAGTGACCTCCCGCCTTTCGGCGCACGTGTGCGATCCGTGCTCGCTGCCAGGCCCCTTCCGAAGAGCTCCACCGAGAGGCAAGTGTGTGGACTCCGCCGGGAGTCGTGTTCGAATTCTGCAGAGTGATGAGAAATGCTCAGTTTTGTATATGATGATTGCTTACAACTGGCGTGATGATAGGAGAAGCAGGTTATAACTTGCCCAAATGTTCCAGAGAATGTTTTCCTTGCTACTTGCTTAAGAGTTTCCACCAACAGCACATTCCTTTCAGCAGCAGCAAATAAGTCTTGAGCACGGGTAACGTGCAGAAGTGCAAGATGCTGTGGGGTTGACCGCATTTCACCCCTGTAGAAACGAGCATCCACTTTCTTCTTCCTCTTATGGGTGCTTCCTGGTTTTCTCTAGAAAGGATGCAACCGATGGCCAAGGAATTGCAAAGTTAGGTATTTAACTTTGACTTCTCATATGGGAGTGCCAAAGGGAAAAGGGAAAACTTTAATAAACTCATTAAATTTGAGTAGAAAAAGTTATCTTCTGCATTGTAAGTGCTGTTAGGTCGCTAGCAGATCACTGGTGGGCTTAAAAGATACCAGCATGGCTGGCCGGTTTATCTTAAAATTGCGGCTTACAGTGGCAAATTTGTTTGACTCAAAGCCCTCGGTTTTTATTTTTACTTTAAAATGACTTTAGTGTGATTAAGGGGTGGATTGGGCCTTGTTCACAAGTAGGCCATTAAACTTTCACAAGAAAATATATTCCTTTAATGCTGTAATTCCTGCTGTTGATAAGCTAGTTTTTGCTCAGATTGTCTCTTGCTAAAACAGCAAAATTAAATTAGTGAGTTTAAAATGCATTGCAGTTTAACTGCTTGCCAGAGGACATTTTACAACTGTTCTGCTTAGCATCCTGATGCAGGAGTGGAGGAAGTAGGAGTGGAGGAAGAGAAGGTTGCTTTCCAGGCATCCATAGAATAGGACCTGTGGGGGGAGAAGCTTGAAGATGGTTGCTGAACAGGCATTGTGTTGTTTGCTTTCTGTGGCCTAGGAGCCCTTCTCTACATTTCCTCTTTACTTTTGGTAGTTAGTATGGTTCCTATGCACACATCAAAATTGCCCTGTTTCTTAGACAGATATTCACTTCTCATAAACCTCGAGTTAGGAAACAGATTTTCTGAATGATGGCAGGTTAGATAGAATAGGCTTTTGCAGGTCCTACTGTTAATTAGACTCTGCCCCTTGCTCAGACTTGCTTGGGGTGCCTTTGTTCTAAGATGTGAGATCACAGTACGGTTGCAAGTAATGGAGATGGGGAGAGTGCCTTCATTGCTCTGCAAGGTGGTTGGAACGTCAGGAATTGGAAGGTCATTCAGGATGCCTCACAACCCTGGCGACTGGTTATCCCGTCCCTTGCCTCCTCGTCCTGTCATTATGGTGGAACTGCCACCCTTGCCAGAGAACTCCCCCTGTGTTCTCCGTGCCTCTCGGCTTCTGCTGCCTCATGGCTTCTGCTTACTTCTGTTCCCACCATGTTTGGTTTCAGGATCTGTGAATGCTTGTGAGAAGACCTCATTTATGTTTCTGCGGCAAGAGTTACCTGTTAGATTGGCAAATATAATGAAAGAAATAAGTCTTCTTCCAGATAATCTTCTCAGGACTCCCTCGGTTCAACTGGTGCAAAGCTGGTAAGATTCCCGTCTTGTGTTTGCAATTTCAGTGGAGTTGTGAACTTTACTCAAGGTTAGAGCAAATACTTTTTTTTAAATCTTCAGTGGAATCTTAAGGTAGTAGCAGCATTCCTCCTTTTTGGGCATGTGTCTGGGCTTGTCCCCTGAATCCTGGTTTCTTCCACTCCTCGGTTTTGAAAAAACCGATCAGAACGGCACAGAAATAACAGTAAATTTGAGAATTTTGTTATTAAATCTGCAGGAATGTTATGTTATAATATAATAAAAATATCTACCATTTGTTAATGGCTAGGGATTTATATGCGTTACCTTTAATCCCTTCAATAACCCTGCCTGGTAGGCATTATCTCTGTTTTACAGATGAGGAAACTGAGGCACCTACAGGCGAAGACCTTTGCCTAAGGCAATACCACTCATAGTGGAGCTGGGAGTCAAACCCAGATTTGTTTGTTTCTACCATACTGTAGTCAGAATGATGAAATGTATTAAAGGGTGTAGTTTGTTCCATTGAAATATATCTTTATACATCACAAAAATTAAAATTTTTATTCTACCGTGTTTAAACAATTAGAAGTTATTGGAATTGTATAGAAACTATGATCTCTTTTCCAAAAAATGACAGTGGAGGTATTAAGGGTGTGGATGCATGTGGCCACCTATATACAGCCTTTTTTGTTAATGTTTTTAATTTAAAAGTGTTATTCTCTTAAGCACTGTCCATTTCAAGCAAAATAGTTAGCTAGAGTTCAGTCTTAAATGAAAATAATTTAGCTGCAAGACATTTCACAATTATGGTTCATGGAGAGCCTAACTTTCCTTTTGTAGGCATTGTAGTTTGTGGGAGAAGCTGATCTAACATCAGTTTTTAAAAATAAGCAAAAACAGTACGACTGCAGTACGTATGATAATCAGATGCTGTCTGTTCCACGTACGGAACAGTCATAAACGTGGTATAACTACGCTGGAGGATAAAGGAGAACATATAATTTTCTGTGGAGCTTATTCCTGGTTTTTTAAATTCTTCTTTAAAAATAGAATATGCTGCATTTTCAAATCTGATCTGTGCCAACACGTTGTATGTACTCAGATATCTCTTGAATAAAGAGCCTAGTTTTTCTTGCCAATGAAGAGAAAAGTAAGGGTTAAAGAAAAACGGTAGACACCAGAATCACTTGACAGAGAGGCCCACTGCTTGCCAGGAACAGCTTTCCAAACCAACATATGGATTTGCAGAATCTTAGCACGCTTGCACTGGCCCTGGGTGCCTACTGAGTTAGGGCAGTTGGCAGTAGGTAAAGCGCGAACAGACGAGCCAGGGCAGACCTTACACCGTTGATGGTCGTTGAATGGCAGGGTGGTGTTTTTAGCTCCGGCCCGCCCTGCCATTGTGCCTGGTGGCGTGGCCTTGGGAAAGGCATGCCCTTGAGAAAGTCATTTGGCTTTCCTCCTGCTCCTTCCTTAACAGGTGTTTTGCTACGTTGCATTGTAAGGTAAATTAAAAACCGACATTTTCATGACTTTTGTTTTTGTTCAGTTCTGTTTAAAAGAACTATGTGGTAAATTGTAGGCTTTCAACAAATATTTGTTGATTAGACATAAACCTCTAAAATTAAGGTTTTAAAGTACAGATGTTTAAATTAGGCTGTTAGACAAAGGTAGACTGGCCTCCCCATTTTACTGAGACTAAGGCAAGTTAGGTCATTTTTCCCAGAGCACACAGTTATTGATGACAGACTCAGTTCTGATGACAGTCAGTATTTATACTGCAATGTACAGGGGTAAATTTAAGAAATTGGAAAACTATTTTAGAGTATAGAACTTAAAAAAAAAAGCAGTAGGAAATCTTAAAATTCTTAAATCAAATTAGCCTATGTTTTTAGAAGAAAACATGTATTTTCTACTACTTTGTGTTGGGCGCTTTGCTCAACTATGAATGGATGTAAAACTACTAAAATCATAATTTCTGGCACTATTCTAAATTAGAAATTAAGAAATATTAAAAATGCCTTTTGAGTATTCTTACAGTATTGAACTTTAAAAGTGTAAAAGAACCAATTCGCCCTGTTGATTTGCATTTTAGGTATATCCAGAGTCTTCAGGAGCTTCTTGATTTTAAGGACAAAAGTGCTGAAGATGCTAAAACTATTGATGAGTAAGTACGCTGTTTTGACCCTATTCTGAACACAATTTTTATACTCTTTAAACATCATATAAAAATGTAGATGTATTGAGCTTAAACTGCTGTTGGGTCACTTTGGGGAAACTGATGAACTTTTTGCTTCCCACTACTCTAGAACACATAGTAGTATATTTATCTATAACAGCCCATACAGGTGAGGCAGGTGACATGAATCAGTGAATTGGGCTGGGTGTACAAAATGCCTCATGTCCCTCATTGCCCTACCATAGGAAAAGACACCTTCAAGTGTGATGATCAGTGGAAATCCAGATGTGGCCTCAGTGCCACTTGGATGGTAGGGAACTGGTGAGGCCTTTTAACCTGGAGAGTACGTGCTTCTAAAGGACAGCCACCTTCAGCTCAACCTGACTGTGGCCATGCAAGAATGCTGCCCAGATCATCCGATGTTTTTGTGTGGTTAAAGAAAAGCCACAAGTCTGGATTTTTAATGTAAAATCTCCCAATTTTGAAAGATCGGCATCTAATTAAAAGTTTTTAAAGACACTGGAGGCCTATAAAAACACGTCTGTGGGTTCCAGTTTGTGACCTGTGATCTCTAAGACCATCTAAGTAATGTGATCAGTTTGATAACCAGTAGTCCCCTCAGGAAGTTACCTGCTTATTCCGATGAATGTTGCTCAGAACTGAAAGACGACCTCTTTTGTTTTCCTCAGAGTCTATTCCACATTGTTTTGACTATCTTTAAAGATGATGGCAGCATTTCATTTTTCAACACGATTTTGATCTGAAAATAGCATTAGACTTTACTCTCTGCATAGGTATGGAGCACACTTTACACGAATGATGTCCTTTAATCTTTCAAACAACTCAGTTGAGGTAATGCTGTGTGTGCACAAAGAGGTTAAGTAACTTAAAGTAGCCTTAAGGTCACGTAGCCGGAAAATGGTGGGACCAGGATTTGGACCCAAGCAGTCTTGCTTAAAAGTAAACATTATGCTATAGAACCTTCTGAAAATGGTAAGTCATTCAGAGCTGAGTCTAGAATATAAGGTGAGCAGCCAATCAGAATAGTACTGGTTTTGGTTTTCAAAAGAGAGAGAGGTGAAATAAACAAATGAAGGAGTGCCCAGAAATGATGAGTTGTTTGTTGTTTTTGAGGAGTTTTCTTGTTTGTATTTTGGATTAACAGTTTGGTTTTGAAGCTGATTACAAACTAGGAATTCCAAAATTGTCTTGAGTAGTGAGAGCATCATCAGAATAAGTTAATAGTACTCAAGATGATGACTTTGAATGGGAAAGCACTCATTGGCAAGTGTAAATTCTGATGCGTATGTTACAAGATGGATTTTATTACTTCATAATTAAGACTTCTTTCCTCTTTTATTTAGTTCTTTAACCATGCAATAATGTCTTCTAAATGAGAGAAATGAAAAGCCAGGATAATTTGAAAATTTTTTCTTTTAACACAATGGTCTACTTTTCCTCTTGCATTTTTTGAACTCATAAGATGAATGAAATTAGAATTCTTTTCTACTTTTCTGTTCTAAGTGGTTCTTTCTCTCTTTGAACCCTAGGGAATAGTTCCAAAACAGACAGGCTTTCTTGGCTCATTCATCTTCATTCCTTACAGAGCATGTGTTCCTAGAAGGAAGAGCTCTGTCTTATGCTGAATGTCCCTGGAATACCGTCCTCATAGTGAGTGCTCAGATGCTCTTAGTTGATAATGGTTAAGGAAAACCCTTAACATTTTTAGGATTGTGTTTCATGGCAGCTTTACTTTTAGAAGTTCCAAGAAAATAATTAAATTTCAAAAGTTTTGTTTTGGAAGTCCTTATACTTTCATAGCTTCCATGTATTTTATAGTCTGAGATATATTTTAAATAAGTGTAGGAAAACATGCACTGAAGCGCCTTTAACTGAATTGAGAATTTCTTGCCTAGTATACTTGGTTGAACTTAGACTTTAGTATTAAATTCACTTGTCAAAATATTTGGCTGTTTTGACAGACAGGTTTGTTTAGCTTTACAGACGCTGTGATACGGATCAGGAACCGACACAATGATGTTATTCCCACGATGGCCCAGGGTGTGATTGAATACAAAGAGAGCTTCGGGGTGGATCCTGTCACCAGCCAGAATGTTCAGTACTTTTTGGATCGATTCTACATGAGTCGCATTTCAATTCGAATGTTACTCAATCAGCACTGTAAGTGTCTGGAAGTCAAGAGAAGAAGCTAAATAAAATGTGTTGGTATATTTTAAATTTATTTAGAAAGCCTCCCTTTAGTAAACATTTTATTTTACTTTTTTGCATATTAAGAAAATAAAATAGACTGCCATACAAAGGTGTTTTTATTGAATGTAAAATACTGTGTTTATGTTTAAGGAAAATATTTGTTCTACTGTTGGGTGCCATTTAGAGAAACTGTATTCACGTCTGGAAAAGGGCATTTGGTAGTTTAGCTTATTTTGTTTGGTTTTTATTTTTTATTCTTGATAGCTTTATTATTTGGTGGGAAAGGCAAAGGAAGCCCATCTCATCGAAAACACATTGGAAGCATAAATCCGAACTGCAATGTAGTTGAAGTTATTAAAGGTAAATACTTACATTCCTCCTTTTAGAAAGGATGCAAAAATTAAAATTGTTTAGTGTTATTTTTTGCTATTAAAACAACTATTTATATCATGAGATAAAATGTTAGGAGCAAATGCATGGATTTGAAAATAACTTCATAATGTTAATTGTGTATTACGTGTGGAATGAATATTTTGTTGGTACAATGCTTTGTTAAGCAAAATATGGTGATACTATGAGAGTATCTGTTTCACTTCAAAAGAAAATTCAGTTTTCCCCTCCCCACTTTCTAGTTCCCTACACTAGGAGGCATAATTCATAATAGTTTGGTTTGCTTCTTTCCATACTTTTTTCTGTTTATACTGCCTGTACTCGGACACATGCATAATTGTCGGTCTTACATTGTTGTTTTTGGAAAATGGGGTACTCTATGTATATTTTTCTACAAGTTTACAGGCATCTTACCATGTTTAGTACAGATGGATATACCCCAGGTTTTGAACGGCTGTATGGACATATCAGAATAATCAGAATTAATAATCAGAATAATTCAGAATTAATCAGAATTAATCCATCCTCCTATTCAGGCACATTTAGGTTATTTTTTTTTTTCTGTTACCAACACTACTGCAGTGAACATCCTTAGCTGTGTGCTGACTTTTGCTAGTGTTTTAGAGGGTAGACTCCTAGGATTGAAAACATTTAAAGTGCATATAAAATTTTGATACCTCCAGAAAGGTGTCACGCAATGAATGAGGGTATCTACTTCCTAAACCCTTACCAATTCTAAATTTTTGCTGTATCTACTGTAGATATTTTCTTCTGCCTGCTGTTTTTCTTTTTACTTTGTGGTACCTTTTTTCATACAGATGTTTTTATTCTGTTGTAATCACATCTGTCATTTTTCCTTTATGGCTGTTAGGCTTTGTCATGTCATACTTAAAGAGACCTTCCGCAAACTAGGATTATTAAAGTATATTTTCTTCTCTAGAAAGTTTTAAAATTTTATTTATCGGTACTATTGCCATCTTAATGCATGACCCAAAAGTAAATTTATTTAATGCTTTTTTTGTTTTGATTCACACTAGATGGCTATGAAAATGCTAGGCGTCTGTGTGATTTGTATTATATTAACTCTCCTGAACTAGAACTTGAAGAACTGAATGGTAAGCCTGATGTCTTTTCCTCAGTGATTCGTGTTATGATTACCTGAGAGGGAATAAGTAGAAGAATTTAGATTTGTTTTAATATAAAAGGACTTTTCATCAACTTCTTCATTGGATATGAAAGCTGAGGGAAAGCAATGATGTTAAAAAATATGTGTGTTATATATATTTAATTTAGTTGGATTCTTTCTGAAAGACAGTGTGGCTTTTTCTTTCCCATTTTCCTTATTTTCAGTTGATAATATTGATTCGTTGCTTGTTTTTGATTTTCTGGTTAGTCATAGAAGAAAATTATGCCAAGAAAATTACATTTGACTTTTATCTGCTCTTCAATAATGTAAAGTTTTCCCTTTAAGATTTCTACTTCCTGAGTTGTAAATCACTTTTTGTTATTGAGAAAGTAGAAAGACTGGAGGTGTAAAAGAAGGAAGAAAGATGCTCGTCTGTTTGAGAATCTGTTTATCTCTGACCATCTTCTTTTCACCCTGAGTAGTGCCTTTTGGACAAAAAAGGTTTTAATGCTTTGGAAGGAGACTGATGAATCTCACTGTTTTTCCTAAAGGTAGGGTAGGTTGGTAGAGGGAAAAACATTTCCTAAGTTAAGATGACGCTTTAAAAAGAATAAAATTAAATAGGCTTTTACTTAGCTGTATTCTGGAACTTATAGTAAGAGAGCAGTGGAAGAAGTTACCCAATTGAAAATACAATTGCTTGTTTTTTTTCTAGAGCCATATTAACTCTTTTGGTCCGTAATGGTACCATTCAGTAAATAAGAGTCACAATGCACAAGTGATAGTTTGGAAACCTGAACTGTAGGTTGTTTCTAGATGTCCCATCCATGTTTCCAAGGGGCAGTTTATTCAGAGGAGAGTCCAACTTACTGGTTTTATTAGAATTCTAATGGTGAGTCTTACTCCTTTGTTCTACTAAAGGTTCTGTTTTACATACTATCTGCCCTCCATCCACAACTGGCTCCTATTAAATGTTTGAATGTAGGATTAGTATCCTTGATAAATTGATGCTGGCTTAAATTTATTATTCAGATCTATAGCCATAGAAATGCCTGAAACAAAACAGAAACCATTTCACCTGGGTGAAACATTTAAAAAATAGCCTTTTAAAAAAAGAATGTATTTAGGTGAGTTGGACTATGGTGTTTATAGACTTTCATACTTCTCTTTGGAAAGCAAAATTCTGACCTTAAGGTTGAATTTCCTTTAAAAAGACTCACATCATAGAGAAGAATGGAAGATGAGTTGGTTAGATTGTTATTCAGGATTGCAGGAGTGACTTCAGGACTCGTGTTCTCACTGTCAAAAATCTATGTGAACGGGGTTCAAACACTAGTACCGTGAAGAACTGGTGTGGCAGTTCTCTCCCAAATAATACTATCCTCCGTAGTAAATGTTTTCTTTTCATCACTACACAGTTTATTCTTAAAAATGCTTTAAGCACATCTCTCTGTACTTTTATATTTTTCTCTTCTGCTCTGTAGCAAAATCACCAGGACAACCAATACAAGTGGTTTATGTACCATCCCATCTCTATCACATGGTGTTTGAACTTTTCAAGGTTTGTAAAATAGTATTACATAACCTTTATCCATCCTTTCCTGAGGTTAGGAATCTCTGAAAGTTTCCTGCTGGGTTTTCCTCAGTTTCATTAAAAGATGTCATTTCATGTTCAGTGTCACATCACGTTCTGGAGATAGCCTTTTGTCAACACTGATGGGCACCTCAGTGTGATGATAAAGCTCAGACTTTGGAGTCAGAGAGACCTGGCTTTGAATTCCAGTTCTGCTACTTTATGTGTGTGTGACCTTGGCCAAGTCACTCAACCCTTCTGAGCCTTAGTTTCCTCTTCTGTAAGATGAGGATAATACCTCCTAGGTTATTACGAAGACTGGGAATAACATGCTTACTGTCCAGTACAGTGGCAGCAGATTATTGGTGCTCCATAAAGTGTTTGTATTTTTACAATACAAAATATTTAGAAGAGGGCTCCTCTACTTTCCACCTTTAAAGGCCCAGAGTCCCACTGTTATATGCTTTTCTTTTTGGAGAAAGTTACTTATATTGACTTCCAGGGCTTCTGCTATTATATTTGCTCTTCACAACAAATTTCGAAAACTAGGTAAAATTATGCTAGTGATGTTGAGTACTTTTTTATTCCCCCGATAGCACACCAGCAACCCTGACTGGTAGACAGGAAAGTGAGTGATGAGGGGTGGTAGGGGTCTCTGTGACTGAAAATGACTACCCTAAATCAAGCCTGTAGTCTCTCTTACTTTAGTTACCATATCTTTGGCCAGCAGCAAACTACAAGAGAGAAGAGGTGGCCTTCAGCCTGATCTTGAAAAATAAAAATACACTGAAACAGAGAAACTGACCGACTGTTTTAGAACAGCAAAGGTTCAAGAATGCGTTTTTGCTCTAGGACCGCGAGAACTATCTAATACCTTACAAAAATCTTTCTGTCAAAGTGGTTAAATAAATGAACAATTGGCACCTAAAGGATTAAAACTGAATTTTTCCTTGAAATTTCAGTCACATAAAGGTCTTGTTTCCTATGATGCGTAATAAAAGAAATATTACCATATATAGAAGAGGTTTTACATAATGTCAATAATAATGCTTCCATCTGGAACCCAATCTTAAATGGCCCTGGTAGAGGTGATAGGATCTCCTCCTCAGGGATCCTCAATCCTGATTGGTGTGCCAGGGCCACACGCTCTTAATTCCAAATTCAGCCCCGTCTTTTGCCTTTTTAACTGTATCTAGTCTTATCAATTTCTACTCCAATGCTACATGCCATGTTGTCTTTTAGTGCTTATGATATGTTGACATTGTGTACCCTGTATCCTTTAGAAATTGATCAAAACAGTTTTACAATGTAAATATCCTTAGTTTCAAACTAGTGGTAAATTGGGTTAGTTTCTACATCATAATAAGACCATTGCTGTTAGTTATATTGAAAAAAATGTTTTTTTAAAGCAACTTAAGACAATTAAAATGGGTCTTAAAAATAGAGATGAAACTGTTTTCAAAAATAAGATTTGCCTGTTATCTACTAAATTATCAAAGTATTTGAATAGAATTTTTGCTCTAATGTAAATAGTTAAAAGCGTTGAGATGTCTGGTTTTGGAAAATATGCAGAATTTAGTTGGAATCTTTAAATCAAAAATCTCAGGTCCTCCAAAACTGACTTAATAATGTCTTTTAAAAAGTAATTCTTTAAATCTGGTTATAAGGATTATGATTCTTTGACATTTTTCCATTGAATTAAAATTTTTAAAATTTCAAGTAGTGCATGTGTACTTGAAAATTACAGTTAGTTTTTCTCTTTCTTTAAAGCTGTATTTTTGATGTAAGGCTAATGTATTTCAGAACGCAATGAGAGCAACAATGGAACACTATGCTGACAAAGGTGTTTACCCACCTATTCAAGTCCATGTCACACTGGGTAAGGAGGATTTGACTGTGAAGGTAAGTGTTTTGTTTTTTTTAATTGATGTAAAGCATGAGCGTAATTTCCAGAAGACATAATTTTCTTAGGAGAAGGAAATCATGTCCCTAATAGCTAATAAGCACGTTGCTTCATTTGTATCGCAGATTATGGAATTATCCCTTGAGTCTGTTTCTATTCCAGTCCCTAATCCAGATGATTTAAGTTAAAGTAAATCGTGGAGACAATTTAGCAGTAATCATGAGTATCCACTTTGATAAGTAAAATTTAAAATATTTGAGTACTGAGGCTGGCCGCGTGGCTGAGTGATTGAGTTCGTGTGCTCTGCTTTGGTGGCCTGGGGTTCGCCAGTTCAGTTCCTGGGCACGGACCTACGCACTGCTCATCAAGCCATGCTGTGGCAGCATTCCACATAGAAGAACTAGAATGACCTACAACTAGGATATACAACCAGGTACTGGGGCTTTGGGCAGGAAAAATAAATAAATAAAATAAAATATTTGAGTATTTTAGAATTATCTAGATAGTGTTTAATTTTTCATTTTTACGCAGTGCTTTTCAATCTACTTTTATTTTGATTGTTTCACTTGATTCTCATAACAGCTTTTTAGTTAGGAGCACAGCTAATTTTATTCTTAATTTTACAGATGAGGAAACTAAGACACAATGCTTAGCTCATGATTACCTAGTGAATAAATGACATGGGACGTGAAATCAGGTCCTCCGACTTGTTCCCCAGGCCTTTTCCACTACATTGTTCAGGTGGCCCAGTTTCTTAGAGTATGATGACATTTCTCTTTTTTAAATTATCATTTTAAATTTTGTTTTAAAGTAATAAATGCACAGAGGATAAAAATCAAATGTGTCAGTTCTTGGCCGTTTGGGAGACAGTACCCAGAGAGAATCTTTTGGTTATTTCTTCTGGGATTTATTGCTATATTTTTAAGTAGTATTCTGATATTACGATTTCTAAAATGTTAAAGTTTTAAACAGCAAATACTAGCTCTCTGTTGTGGTAGCTAAAAAGTCAGCTCTCTTGGAGCCTCCCCACCTCTTCTCCCCGACCCAGCCTCAGTTGTCATTTTCCCAATATTTAAGTTCAGACATGGAATTCTAGATTGAAAATAATCCTCTTGTAGATTTTGAAGCCATCTACTGTTCCTTTTTTTATAAGTGTGTAATTCAGTGGTTTTTAGTATATTCATAAGGTTGTGCAACCGTACCACTGTCTAATTTCAGAACATTTTCATCGCTCCCAAGAAAAACCCTAATACCCGTTAGTAGTCACTTCCCATACCACCCCCCCACCCCCCCAGTCCTTGGAAACTACTAATCTCAAAAAACCAACTTTTTGCTTTGCTTATTTTTCTTCCTTGTTTTTTCTTTTCTTTATTTCATTAATTTTCACTCTAATCTTTATTATTTCCTTCCTTTTGCTTTCTCTGGAGTTAGTTTGCTCTTTTGTTAGTTTCTTAAGTGGAAGTTTAGGTTATTGATTTGAGACATTTTACAACTACAAATTTCCCTCTAAGTATTACTTTCTCTATATCCCATAAGTTTTATTTATATATATGTGTGTGTATATATATATATATATTTTTTTTTTTTAAGATTGGCCTTCAGCTAACAACTGTTGCCAATCTTTTTGTTTCTTCTTCTCCCCAAAGCCCCCCAGTACATAGTTGTATATTCTAGTTGTAGGTCCCTCTGGCTGTGCTATGTGGGACGCCACCTCAGCATGGCTTGGTGAGAGGTGCCATGTCTGTGCCCAGGATCCAAACTGGCAAAACCCTGGGCCGCTGAAGCGGAGTGTGTAAAACTTAACCACTCCACCATGGGGCCAGCCCCCCATAAGTTTTTTCTGTTGTATTTTCATTTGACTTAACATGTGCTTTATCCTGGTGAATGTTCCATGTGTACTTGAGAAAAATGTGTATTCTGCTATTGTTGGATGGAGTGTTCCATAAATACCTCTTAGGCCTAGTTGATTTATAGTGTGTTCACATCTTCTATTTCCTTGTTGGTCTTCTGTCTAGCTGTCATATCCATTATTCAAAGTGAGATACTGAAGTCTCTAACTATGATGTTTGAATTGTCTGTTTATCCCTTCAACGCTGTTGGTTTTTGCTTTTGTGTATTTTGGAGCTCTGTTGTTAAGTGTAGATATGTTTATAATTTTATATCTTCTTGATATACAGTCAAGCCCCACATAAGGATGTTTCAGTCAACAACGGACTGCATTTATGTTGGTTGTCCCATAAAATTAGTAGCATATAGCTAGGTGTGTAGTAGGCTGTACCACCTAGGTTCATGTCAATACACTCTATGATGTTCACACGATGACAATGCATTTCTCATAACTGTATTGGCCTTTTATCATTGTAAATGCTCTTTTTTGTCTCTAATGACAATTTTTGTCTTAAAGTATATTTTGTCTGATGTTAGTATAACCATCCCAGCTCTTTTGGTTTTTGTTTTTATGATGTGTCTTTTTCCAAGCTTTTACTTTCAACCTGTTTGTATCTTTAGTCTAAAGTGTGTCTCTTGTAGATAGCATGTAGTTAGGTCATGTTTTTTTAATCCATCCTGCTAATGTCCACTTTTAATTAGAGTGTTCAAGCTGGTTACATTTAGCATAATTACTGTTAATGTAGGATTTAAGTTTGCCATTTGTTTTCTATATGTCTTATGTCTCTTTTTGATTCTTTATTTCTCCATGACTAATGCCTTTTTCGTTAAAATGATATTTTCTGGTGTACCATTTTAATTTCCTTCTTGTTCCTCTTATTATATTTCTTTGAGTTATTCTCTTAGTGATTGCCCTAGGATTACAATTAACATCTTTATTTATAACAATCTAGTTCAGATTAATACCAACTTAATTTCAGTGGTATATACAGACTTCGTTCCTACATAGGTCCATTCCCTTCCCCTTCCCATCTTCTGTGCTGTTATTGTCATAAAACATACGTCTTCATACATTGTATGCCCATCTACACAGATTTATAATTATTGCTTTGTGCAGTTGTGTTTTAAGTTAAAAAAAAAGTTACAAACAAAAACACACTTATACTATTCTTTATATTTATCTATGTAGTTACTTTTCATGGTGCTCTTTATTTTTTCATTTGGATTTGATTTACTATCTAGTGTTCTTTCATTTCAGGCTGAAAGATTCCCTTTATTATTTCTTTCTTTTTCTTTTTTTTTTTTTAATTTTTTGGCAGGGGAAGATTCACCTTAAGCTAACATCTGTTGCTAATCTTCCTCCTTTTCTTTGCCTTTGTTTTTCCCCAACAAAGCCCCAGTACATAGTTGCATATAGTTGTAGGTTCCTCTGGTTCCACGTGAGCCTCCACCACACCATGGCTACTTACAGACGAGTAGTGTGGTTCTGTGCCCCGGCACTGAACCTAGGCCGCCAAAGTCGAGCGCGCCGAACTTTAACCACTAGGCCATCAGGCTGGCTCAAGATTCTCTTTATTATTTCTTGATGGGGCAGATCTACCAATGATGAACTCTCTCAGTTTTTGCTTATTTGAGACTGTCTTAATTTCTCCCTCATTTTTGAGGGGTAATTTTACTGGATGCTGAATTCTTGACTGATAGTCTTTCTTTCAGCACTTTGAATATGTTCATCCTACTGCCTTCTGGCCTCCATGGTTTCTGCTAAGAAATGCAGCTGTTAATCTTACTAGGATCCTCTATGTATGTAATGAGTCGCTTCTTTTGCTGCTTTCAAGATTGATTCTTCCTGGCTTTTGACAGTTTGATTATGATCTGTCCAGGCTGAATCTCTTTTGAGTTTATTATACTTGGAGTTTGATGAGCTTCATCTTTTTCATCAAAATTGGGAAGTTTTCAGCCATCATTTCTTCAAGTATTCTTTCTACCCTTTTCTCTCTCTCCTCTCCTTCTGGGATTCCCAATATGTGCATGTTGGTACACTTGATGAAATCCCACAGATCTCTGAAGCTCTATTCATTTTTCCTCATTCCTTTTTTTTTTTTTTTTTTTTTGAGGAAGATTAGCCCTGAGCTAACATCTGCTGCCAATCCTCCTCTTTTTGCTGAGAAAGACTGGCCCTGAGCTAACATCCATGCCCATCTTCCTCTACTTTATATGCAGGATGCCTGCCACACCATGGCTTGATAAGCAGTGCCTAGGTCTGCACTCAGGGTCCAAACTGGCGAACCCTGGGCTGCTAAAGCAGAACGTGTGAACTTAACCTCTGTGCCACCAGGCTGGCCCCTTCACTTCCTTTTGTCTTTATGTTTCTCACACTGGATAATTTCAATTGACTTGTTTTCACTGTGGCTGATTCTTTCTTCCACATGTTTAAATATGCTGTTGAGCTATTCCAGTGAACTTTTTATTTCAGTTATTATACTTCTCAACTCCAGAATTTCTATTTGGTTTTCTTATTTAATTTCTACCTTTTTTTAATTGCTGTTCTCTGTGTGGTGAGATATCATCCTCATATCTGCCTTTAGTTCTGTAGAAGTGATTTCCTTTAGTTCTTTGAACATATTTAAAATAATAAAGTCTTTGTTTAGTAAGTCAGAGTTTTCCCACGTCTAGTTTCTGTTGATTCCTTTCTTCCCCTGTGTTTGGGCCATACTTTCATGTTTCTTTGCATGCCTTATAACTTTTGTTGAAAATTAGACATTTAAAATAATCTAATGTGACAACTCGGAAGATCAGATACTTTCCCCCTCTCCAAGGTTGGTGGTTATTGTTTGTTTGTTTAGAGACTTTTTAAAAACTAATTCTGTAAAGTCTATATTCTTTGTTGTGTGTGACCACTGAAGTGTCTGCCAGTTAGCTTAGTGGTGGTCAACTAATGATTGGGCTGAGATTTACTTAAATACCGTCTCCCTGTCTTTATCAAAGGACTCTGTGTGTGGGTTGGGGCACACCTTCAAGACTCAGCCAGGCAGTTGACAACTCTTAGTTAATGTTTAGGTCCTGCTTGTACAGAGCCTGAAGGTCAGTCAGAGGTGAAAGCATAGGACCCTTTCAAGTCTTTCCTGAATTTGAGTGTAGCCCTAGGCATGAACATAACTTTTTGATTCCCAGGATATCCCTGATCTTTTCTAAGCCCCTATGGAGGTCTCATTTCCTAGCTTTTCCTATTAAGCTTTTGGTTAGCCTATTGTTTGCCTTAACTGTTGTGGACTGCCTCAGGCAACCCTCAAATTAATCAATTCCCTCTAATTGTTTTTGACAAATGTTTCTGAGAATGGGGAGTCAGTGTGTACAAGACTTTTTGCATTAGGGAGCTCAGAATCAGGTCAAAAACAGACAGCCTTTCCAGTGGCTGCCAGGCTGTTGGCTTTCAGCCTGACTGCATGTTACTGATAGGGTTGAGGATGGGGCAGGGAATAAGCCAAGTGAAAACACTGCAGAGCTCACTGTTGTTTTTCTTGACTAAATGCTCCCCAAACTGCTGCAAGCCTTTGGTTAATTTCCAGAGTGCTGAACAAAGCTGATTCTGACAGTTTGGCTTTTTTCTCAGTGCTTCGGTGGAGGAGAGACTTTGGAGCTCCTTTTCCCCTATTTTTGCTGAAGTCATTCCTGCTGTTCCTTTTGAGAAGACTTATGCTTATTCCAATTCCCATTCCTTTGTATGCAACCAGTTTTAGGTGTCAGATGTTGTTGTTTTGACTGAAGCTTTTAAGATCTTCTCTTCAGCTCTATTCTGAAATTTCATAGTGATGTGACTTGGTGGTGGGTCTCTTCTTACTCCTTGGGCTGGGCCCTTTAGAATGTAGACTTTCCACTGCTGCTTTGATACTTTCTTTCATGCTGTTTCTCTTTCTGAGGGTCGTATTTGAAGGATGCTGGGCATCATGAAATGATCCTCTGTTTTTTCTTATCTTTTTTTCCTCCTGTTTTTTGGTCTCTTTAACTTTTTATTCTACTCTGAGATTTCCTCAGCTTTAAATTCCTAGCCCTTCTATTGAATTTTTATTTCCATTGTCTTCTTATAGATTTCCAATGACTCCTATTTTTTATTATTCCTTTTTTATGGTATTCTGTTCTAGTTTTATCTTCTTTTATCACTCTGAGGATATTAATGATAGTTGTTTTTAAAAAAATTAATGTCTCTGCTTTCTGTACTGCCTGTTTCCCCTGAATTTCTTTTTGTGTTTCTCTCTTTTGGCTGTTCATTTAAAAGAGTGAGGCACTAATAAGTATATGGCAATACCATCTGTTTGCTGAAAAAGTAATGTGACGCTTACTTAATGTGATGTCACTGTTTTTTAGCCCAGATGCTAACGTGTGTCTATTTTTTGGTTAGTTATGTGTCAGCTACTTGCCTATTAAGGTTTACTTCATCCAACCTAGGTCCTATCTGACTTCATTTGTGCTGCAGCATGGTCTTTCTTGTCCCTGTTTTTGCTTCTGTGTCATGTGCTTTAGCATGCTCATCTGCAGCTGCTTTCCATTACTTGTGTTCATCCATCACTGCATGGATCAAGGTCCGCTGAGCTCTTAGGCACTCAGCAGAGACTCATTCGGTGCTGATGGCCAAGCTTTGCTTAGGGAATCTGTCTATTTGGTGTAAAGAAAGGTTCATAATGACCCAGCAGTTCCACTCCTAGGTATATGCCCTAAAGGATTGAAAACAGATATTCAAGCAAAAACTTAAACATGGATGTTCATAGCAGCATTATTCACAAGAGTCGAAAACTGGAAACAGCCCACACATTCATCAACGGGTGACTGGATCAACAAAATGTGATGTATCCATACAATGGACTGTTATTTCGCCATAAAAGAAAGGAAGTATTGTTATATGCTACAACATTGAAAACGTTATATAGGGACAAGACATACATTAGTGGTTGCTTAGGAGTGTAATCAGTAAAGAGGCCAAGATTTCTTTTTAAGGTAACAAAAATATTCCAAAATTGTCTGTGGAGATGGTTGCACATATGTGAGTACATTAAAAACCATTGAGTTGCACACTTTAAATTGGTGAATTGTATGGTATGTGAATTATATTTCAATAAAGCTGTTAAAACAAAAGAAAGAAAATCTCATTAGGGTCTTGAACAGACTGTTCTCGAAGCCCCTGTGAAAGCCCTACCTGTGTTGGGCTCTGCCTCCACCTGTTGCTCCTCCTCCTGACTTCCAAGGTCACGTGAGTGCGTGTACTCTTGTAATCTCTTTAGATGTTAAATGCTTGCTTTAATTTTCTTCAATAGAGCTTTCATCCTCCTGTCTTACCCTAGACTTTCAGGATCAAGGCCTGGGTTTTTTTCCCCCATTCTTTTAGTTCAGATTATTAACATTTTTCACCTTTTATCCGTCTGCTGAACATCACGTGAAAGAATTGATTTTTTCTGTCTTACAGCTCTAGCTGCTCTTTCAGATTTTGTTTGGTCTGTATTCAGTAAATAACCTAAGTGTTAGAGTCACGTGTCTTTTAAATTAAAATGTAAACGTCTTGGTTCCTTCGCTGTTGGTGATTTTACAAGCTTGACATGGAAAAAGCTGTTGAGTAAGGGACTTCAGGAACTCTGGGTGAGTCCAGGGTTAGTAAATCTCCTGCTTCAGAGCTGTCATCAAGTCAGTAGTGGTTCATTTCCCTTGGACCTGAAATTCACATGAATTAGCCCAGGGAGCCCAGTGTTATGGGGAACAGGAAGTTAGGGATGGCAACTCTTGGTGAGATGACATTGAGAAGTGGTGATTTCATGCACTGAAGAGCAAACTTGAAAAATAATTGGCAGGCTTCCTTTCCTCAGCCTTCCTGTTGACATTACTCCCCACTGCCCATCTCTTTCATAATCTCTTTCCTTTTCCTTGGCATTGGTTTATGTTCCATGATTCTACATTTTTTTTCCCAAATTATTTTAATGAAAGACTTTTTGTTTAATTTTCACATTCTTTCTCAATGTATTTTTCATCAGAGTACATTATTCTTGTCTTAAATATATACAGACCAAACATCTGTCTCTCCCATTATTCCCACCTTCTCTTTTCCCAGAGAACTCAGATTCTCTGGTGTAACAGCATCTGTTACAACTCTCTTGGAAGCTCTTTTGACCACTTTAAAAACCTACTGGTTCTAGTTTATTGTGTTGTTGGCTGTAAAGCAATGGAATATAGTTCTTAACTATATTCCTGTCACCTCTGTCCTTTCTGCTCAGCTCTGTGCTTTTCTCAGACGAGCCTGAGGCTAGAAAGCACTTGCTGTTTCAGACCTTCTGGATTGCTATAGTCTTTCTGGCCAAAAAGTTAAGGAAAAAATCAGGAAATATTTATTGAAGTTCTGCCTTTTTATCTTAATATCTATTGTAATATGTTGTCTACTTACTTAATGTTTATAGAACAGCTACACTTCTTACTCACGTTACCAGCAAGTGTGCAGCAGAGCATTAAATTAAAGGATGAATAATTAACAAATTGATGGATCTGAGAAAATAGCCAGAGCTTTTTATTCATCTTACTAAAATAAATCTCTTCACAGGGCTTTGAATTCATAGCTGAGAACAGTTTCAAGCATACTGCTACATATAAGTTCTTACCAAAGTCCTTGAGTACTTTTATACTGTAATGATCTCATTGTAGATATGTCAGAGGCAGGTCTTCAAATGGTATTTCCCAGCAGATTTTTATTTAAAAAATTAAAATAGCTATGTAATTTCCATTATGAAAGTAACATATATCCATACTGTAAAGATTTTTTTTCTCCTCCTCCTTCTCCCCAAAGTCCCCCAGTACATAGCTGTATATTCTAGTTGTGAGTGCCTCTGGTTGTGCTGTGTGGGACACTGCCTCAGCATGGCCTGATGAGTGCCATGTCTGCGCCATGTCGGCGCCCAGGATCCGAATCAGCGAAACCCTGGGCCGCCCAAGCGGAGTGCGCCAACTTAACCACTTGGCCACGGGACCGGCCCCTTTAAAGATTTTTTAAAGACTACATAAAAACTCAACTATAAGCCATCCAGCCTATTGACTTTTTAATACATACCATTCAGTACTATTTTTATCTATCCATATATCTATATACATATGTTAAAAGCAGATTTTTTTGTATATGAGAAAACTATTTTAATGTTGTAGATAGAATCAGTTTAGATTTTGTAACAAAGGAAAATGGCTGTGGCAGATTAGAATATAAACTGTACAGTAACTAGGAAAATAAGTCCATGTTAACTGTGAAGGAAAAAAAATGAAGATAATCTGTAAAGAAATGATTAAATTCAATCTGTGTAATGATTTGAGTCAGGAAAAAGAATAAGAACAATATAAAGACCTATTTTTTTTTTATAAACTCACCAGAAAATTATCTGGGAGGCTAAGCTGTGAAATTGCTTGTAGATGAGACTCTGCAACACAGTGAAGTGGTTCTGTTTTTTTCCTCCCTGAACATGAAAATTATGCTGTTTTTTCATAATAAAAGAAATTGTGAAAAAAAATTCAGAAAGTAGAAACTCAAAAGAAGAAAATCACTCATAATTCAATAGACAATAAAATTATATATCATTACAGACTTTTTATAATGTAATTTTCACAAAATTAGAATATTATGAATGCCTCTTTGTAACTTTTTGCTGTTGCACAATATTTTGTGAACATCTCTCATGCCGGTACATACAATTCTACATAATATTTAATGGCTCAATAGTATTCTGTTTTAGAATGTACGCTAGTTTACTTAAACAGTCCCCTGTTTAGGTTGTAATCCAGTTTTAGCTGTTCTTTGTAATACTATGATGGATATTCTCATAAATACCTTGCAAACGTTTCTGATTATTTTCTTAGGATAAACATGATTGGGTCAAAGAGTTCATGCATTTTTAATCTGTTTGCCAAACTGCTCACCAGAAAGGAATAACAAATTTCTTGTTACATCCAAGATAGCTTAGGCCCCATTTCTGTGCTATATTGCACTGTTAGTGTGACTTAAGTAAATACACAGGCCACAGCACTGAATTTGTATTATGAGTGAGTTTCTTATGTATTAGAGTTCTGTGTATTAGAGGAGTTGTGTTAAGTCTGCCAGTGGGCCAAAGTTTCCATTCCCAACTTGGATTGCGTAGTATTCATTTTGAAAAGCGGTACTCTCCAGCCAACAGTTAACTGTGACACTGTGGGTATGCATTGGTACTTTGCTATTTATGGGACTTGGTCATAGGGCGTGATCCTTTCTCATCTTAGATGAGTGACCGAGGAGGTGGTGTTCCTTTGAGGAAGATTGACAGACTCTTCAACTACATGTACTCAACCGCACCCCGGCCTCGTGTGGAGACATCCCGAGCAGTGCCCCTGGTATGTGATCAAGAGATAATGAAGTATGTTTTTGTGAACTGCCAAAAATATATCAGTTACCAAATAAATCAGTTAAACCCTTGTGTAGGGTACACCACAAGGAAGAAGGGAAACTATTAGAAAAAAACACTTTCCTCTTTTCTTTTGATTGAAAAGAACACAGGACAGAGAGTGTCGTTTTAGTGTCTCGTTGCCAAGCTTGATAGTGATATGCCAGAGGTTTTCACCTGGTAAACCACATCTGACACGCTGTTTCTAATGTGAAGGTTAAATTACCGGTTTTACTAGTATTTGGTCAACACTGATTTAATCTTTAGTTTTGATTTTTTTTTTTTCCTCCGGTACTTGTAATTAGAAAGAGCTCATGTTCTAGACCCAGAAATAAGACCAGAATTCTGATCAGTTTAATCCCCAACCTGGAAATGGCTCAAATTATAATTGTTTTGATGTTAATTTTTATTCATCTTAGTCACCTATTTTCAAGTTTAATAAGGTTAGCTTTTGAATTGACTCTATCCTTGTCCAGCTCTCAGCAAAGCTCTTTGCCAAATCTCTGACCAGTAATTCTGGAAGAACTATTCTTCCAGGCTTTAAACTTCTCTGGCAGGTACATTGGAGTTATGCCATAACATGATGAGATACAATATAGGGTAAATCTATTTTAGACTCTGTCTGGGAAGTTACTGGAAGGACTTTATTCTAATAGTTTTATGTGTTAACACAGCACAAATTCTGTAGCTACACCTGTAATATAGTTCATGGCTTACAAACTTTTAAAATGATTGCTCCAGTGATGTGCTTCTCAAATGGAGCTTTGTGGCTCCCAGGGTAGGCGTCTGTGTGCCAAGAGACGTACAAGGCCCAATAATAAACATGAGCGTCTTCTCAGATTCTGATTTTACTCTGAGAAGTAAGGGGAGAGAAGGGATAAACCGCTTTTGTAGTAGACAAATACTGTGGCATTTTTGTGGAGAGTGGCATAGCGTCTTCGTCCAGGCTGGACCTCGGTCTCTCTGGTTCCATTCCTGACTCCACCACATCCTAGCTGTGTAGCTTTGGGAAAATTATTATTATTATTTTTCACTATTTTATTTTTCCTTTTTCTCCCCAAAGCGCTCCAGTATATAGTTGTGTATTTTTAGTTGTGGGTCCTTCTAGTTGTGGCATGTGAGATGCTGCCTCAGCATGGCTTGATGAGTGGTGTCGTGTCCGTGGATCCGAACCAGAGAAACCTTGGGCCACCAAAGTGGAGTGTGAGAACTTAACCACTCCACCTCGGGGCCAGCCCCTGGGAAAATTATTGACATTTTAATACCACAGTTTCCCCAACTTTAGAAATCAGGTTATTGTGATGATTAAATGTGTTGCTAAGGATGCAAATTTTATGTGAATTTTTAAGAAAACAGGAGGCTTGACATGGCACAGGCTCCCCTATATACCTACACAGGCTTGCCAAGGGTAAGACAGTTGTTCAGCCTGCACAGAGCCCCTTTCCTAATGTCATGACCACTTTGTAAGTGGACCCAGTAAGCAGGCACTGGGACAGCTGGAGAAAGGCTGCTTGATATCCACAGGAGTGATCCCTTGTCTACCCAATTACTGAGAGCTTCTTCCACGTGGATGCCTTCTGGTGGGCATTTGCATGGACGGAATATCTTCACACTGTGAGCCCATGCAGAGAGGACCATCTGCATCCCTCTCTTCCAGAGCTCCCTCTCATCAGTTATCTGTTTTGTTCTTTGCAAGTCCCTGACTCCAAGCCAGCGTGTTTGCCCTGCCCTTGAGTCCCTGTAGGGTACCACCTCAAGTTCTGCCCACTGGTAGGAGTTTCCTTCACTCCTGTCTTTCAGGCCCACCCCTGAGAGAGGTTACAGTGAAAGGACATCCACTTTTAGCTGGTGCTGGTGCACTGTAGATCCATCAGTGGGCCAAGCCCATCCTGGTTTTATTCTCTTAAACTATCTATAGGGGATGTCCCATGAGTCCATAGGTGTGGTTAAGGGAGAAGCAGTATTAGAGCAGGTCAGGCACCGTGGGATCCTGCGCCACCTGCTTGTGCAGTTTTCTTGGGGCTATTTCTGGAACCAAATAATGTATCAGTCAGGGTCCCAAAAGCAAGGAGAGAGCTCACTCAAATTATGGTAATTGAAGGAAAGCTTATTTACAAAAATAGAAGTAGGGATAGTGCAGGAATCCAAGGCTAGCAGCAGTAGAGCTGTCCCTACCCTGAATCAAAGGGAAAAGGAGGAGAACTTAGCAGAACCCAGAAGAAGGGAAAATGGCGGAGCAGCTGCTTACTCTCAAGGGGCCCAGCCTGCCCAAGGGAAGGAAGAGGGGGAATGAATACCCTGATCTGACCCCCTCTGAACTCCTCCTGGATTCTCCATTGGCCGGACTCGCTGAGGCAGAGGGCATGGAACCCAGTGACGCCATCCTTTCAGGTCAGCCTCCCAGGGCAGGGAGAATTGTGGAGAATGGAGGGTTGATTAGGAGGGGCAAACAGAAACTCTGGTTAGAAAAGTCAAGTAATAAATGATGGAAGTGAGTAAAGCCAGAGCCTGGATTTGTTAATGGCACTCTGAATCCTGAAACCGTGTAAGCTCTTAACTAAAGCGTTATGTGGAATGTTATTGAACACCTGACTTGGTGATAAAAACTGTTTGTATGCTTATCCAAATGTTTTGCTTTGCGTTAAAAATTCTAGGATTTATCCAGGTAAGAAGGCCATTCTAGATACTAGGAACGGGATGAACAAAGACTCCTGAGTGAAAAATAACATGATATGTTTGAGGAACTTAAGAGCAGGAGATTTAGTTCAGCTGGACTGGGAAGTGGGAGGCAAAGACCTGATCTTATTGGGTCTTGAAAGCTCTTTTTAGAAGCTTGGATTTTTTATCTCAAGGCAACAAATGGGTTGGGGATGCTGCGGGGTGGGGTCGTGGTGATATGCTTTGAAGATTTTTAAGTAGGGAAGTGGCCTGTCAGAATTAAGAAAGTAGACCTATTATGGATCTCTCCAGGTTCAGAACACGGGCTAGAAATTCATGGTATGAAGTAATGAGATATATCTCTTAAGCTGCAACAAGGCGTTTTCTACTCTTGCTCTTAAAAGAGAGCACATATTTTTTTTTTTTATTGAGTTATTGATAGGTTACAATCTTGTGAAATTTCAATTGTACATTAATGTTTGTCAGTCATGTTGTAGGTGCACCACTTCACCCTTTGTGCCCACCCCCCACCCCACCTTTCCCCTGGTATCCACTAAACTGTTCTTGGTCCATAGTTTTAAATTCCTCATATGAGTGGAGTCATACACAGATTATCTTTCTCTTGCTGGCTTATTTCACTTAACATAATTCTCTCAAGGTCCATCCGTGTTATTGCAAATAGAATGATTTGTTCTGTTTTGCAGCTGAGTAGTATTCCATTGTATATATATACCACATCTTCTTTATCCATTCGTCTGTTGATGGGCACTTAGGTTGCTTCCACGTCTTGGCTATTGTAAACAGTGCTGCAATAAACATTGGGGTGCACAGGACTTTTGGGATTGCTGACTTCAGGCTCTTTGGATAAATACCCAGTAGTGGGATGGCTGGATCGTATGGTAGTTCTATTTTTAATTTTTTGAGGAATCTCCATACTGTTTTCCATAGTGGCTGCACCAGTTTGCATTCCCACCAGCAGTGTATGAGGGTTCCTTTTTCTCCGCAACCTCTCCAACATTTGTTGCTATTAGTTTTAGATATTTTTGTCATTCTAACGGGTGTAAGGTGATATCTTAGTGTAGTTTTGATTTGCATTTCCCTGATGATCAGCGATGATGAGCATCTTTTCATGTGCCTATTGGCCATCAGTATATCTTCTTTGGAGAAATGTCTGTTCATGTCTCCAGCCCATTTTTTGATTGGGTTGTTTGATGTTTTGTGATTGAGTTGCGAGAGTTCTTTATATGTTAAGGATATTAAGCCTTTGTCAGATATATGACTTGCAAATATTTTTTCCCAGTTAGTGGGTTGTTTTTTTGTTTCAATCCTGTTTTCATTTGCCTTGAAGAAGCTCTTTAATCTGATGAAGTCCCATTTGTTTATTCTTTCTATTGTTTCCCTTCTCTGAGAAGGCATGGTGTCCGAAAAGATCCTTTTAATACTGATGTCAAAGAGTGTACTGCCTACATTTTCTTCCAGAAGCCTTATGGTTTCAGGTCTCACCTTTAGGTCTTTAATCCATTTTGAGTTTATTTTGGTGAATGGTGAAAAAGAATGGTCAATTTTCATTCTTTTACATGTGGCTTTCCAGTTTTCCCAGCACCATTTGTTGAAAAGACTTTCTTTTCTCCATTGTATGCCCTCAGCTCCTTTGTCAAAGATAAGCTGTCCATAGATGGAGAGCACATATTTTATATGATATTCCCAAAAGCAGTATTGGGTTACTCTAGGACAGTGAAGAACAGCAACATGTTTTTTCCAGAGCCCCACAAGTCACTTTATAGAAATAAGAAGAATGAGGAGTCTTAAATGACCCAAGGGGAGTCATCTAATGTATTACCCAACTAGGCTTCAGCTTGATCATTAGTGATACTTGGGTATTAATGGATCTCTTCGAGGCAGGCTCTGATAGCCCTGGGATACTCAGGAGCATTTATTTTAATTAGAAAAGTATGTCAGTGTGTGGCTTTCTGAATAGAATTTCATTTTTCTCATCAAACAGGCTGGTTTTGGTTATGGATTGCCCATATCACGACTTTATGCACAATACTTCCAAGGAGACCTCAAGCTGTATTCCCTAGAGGGTTATGGGACGGATGCAGTGATCTACATTAAGGTAATAACTCCAGTCTTCTTGATTTACTGACACCTCATTTATGATAAAAAAAGATGCCAATATTTAGCTGTAATGACATTTTCTCTACCTCATGCTATTAAAATATAAGAATAAGGTTTTTTATATAGGATCTCGATCTATTTTGCCAAATAATCTCCTTGACTATGGGAAAAGAAACACTCTTATCTGTAATGATCAGGACCATGATAGTTAATAGAAAAAAATCAGGTTGAAGTGGAGCATCATCCAAAGTTATATATTTTACAAATTTAATTTTAACATAAAACACGTGAATGGACATTGATCTACCAATCTTTTGATGTACTGCCAAGGCCCTTTCTTTGTATTTGGGTCTGCAGGTTGAAGTTTCAGTTGTCTTTCTTGGAAAAGCTGTACTTACAATGCATTGTTTTGGTTTCTTTAAACAAACAACCAACCAAGTGCGTAATCCTTTTTGATTTTTCTGCAGTCCTTTACAGATGTTTTCTGACTCTGATTTGACAGCAATTTTTATGTAACTTGCTTTCATGAGTCTTTCTAAAGCATTCATCTTCATTTTCAGAAAACCCCCCTTTTCTTGTGGAGCAATACATGATTTTGTAGTTAGAATTACAGTTGTAAGTGTATAGACAGATTTGGGAACAAGCGTAGGTGACTCTTGGTATGCATGTAGCTCACCTGGTGGGAGCAGAAGCACTGAGCTGCTGGTCTGGGACAGTCCACGTGTTTCTGCAGAGATCAGTATATTTTGCAGGGATGGAAAGCACTGGGCACCATAATCCACCAGGCAGAGGACTGGTAGCACCTATTTAGTGACTCTAGTTTCTTGTTCTGTCCACTAGATGGCACCTACTTTATAGGAAATGCTGAAGATTTTATATTGGAAAAATTTGTCTGAAAAGGTTAAATTCTTTCAAGATAATAGTTACTTTTCTTTTTTTAATCCATCTCAATTATGAGGAACTTAAAAAGGGCGACATGAAGGCAATATTTTTGTCACCAAATGTAACATTTTTGATCCACATAATTGACCAAGGGATTCTGGTAGTTCTGACATATTTAAAGAGAATATATAAGTGAAAGATTTTTAGTTCCATTTTGGAAAAAACAGAAGATAGGAAGTCTTAAAGAATCATTAAAATCATCAACATCAAAGATCTTCCTTATCATTATTGGAATGAAATTTCCAGTTCAATATTTTCTACATCTTGGGAAATACCTTTAGGTTGAAATCCTACTGAAATATCGTAACTGAAGAAGATAATGAGGAACATAGTTGCTGTCAGGTTCCAGTGCTTTTCAGGAAGCTGAAAGAGAACAGTGAATGAAAGGTAATGGAATTGGGAACCTGAAATGATGCATGATGCAGAGATGACATATGCTGTCACTGAAATTGGTGGCTCTAGTGGCAGAAGGAGAAGACACAGCTCAAACCCAGGGCCAAGAATTGTTCAAGCAAAAGTCAAGATGCCTTGGACATAGTTGTATATTTACTGATAATAATATTGTTATGATGACTTTTTTTTAAAGTACAATGACTATACTGAAAAAATAGCATTTCTTCTAATGAATAATTAAAATAGACTTCATTAAATGATTGTGCAATTACATCTATTAAGGTACATATATCAGTTCTTATGCTTTTATACTTAACTGGCTTTTTCAATTAATGAACTTGTGGCTTGTGCTTTGTAAGAGGTGTCTGTTAGACCTGTGTAATCTTGCAGTCCAGCAGCTGGCAGGCTGGCTGGAGAAGTACTGCAAGCTAGAAAGTCTTGCTTGCATGCCAGGCAAGCATGTCAACATGCACACCAAGCGGTGCTGCAGACTTAGTAAGTAAACTGTTTCAAATATGTACACTATTTTAAAATGTAGGTAGATGGTGTTATGATTAATAAAATACAAATCCAATAAAGTATTGTTTAATTTGTAGTAATCTTTTTGCCATTGTATATTTCCCCAGATAATGAAATGTAAAAACATGCCAGACTTGGGTCCTTGTTTCTCTTTCAGGCGCTGTCCACAGAATCAGTAGAAAGACTCCCTGTGTATAACAAAGCTGCCTGGAAGCATTACAACGCCAACCACGAGGCTGACGACTGGTGCGTCCCCAGCAGAGAACCGAAGGACATGACAACGTTCCGTAGCGCCTAGATAGACTTGGGACACCTGCAAAATCCAGATGCAGCTTTTGTATTAAATTTGGAAGAGATTTGGTGTTCAGAACTACCTTATACCAAATACTTCACCTGTTGTTTTCACAATTAACTTTTTGGGTAGAATAAATGGATAATGAATTCCGTTTATGCCTGTTAAACCTCCTAAAGGATGAAACTGTACCTATTTTACACTTATATTTTCACAGTTAATTGAAGATATTTTTAAACAACCATAGTTTTGGTCAACTTTCCTCTTTATGGTAGACTTCGGAAGCGTTGAAGTTTTTGGGTTTCTATGGGAAGCTGTGTGTTTTTAAAAAATACTTCACGTTTATGTCTGCTAGAACATTTTCTTAGTAATACTGATTAGCTATTTAGCCATCTTTCGTTTTTTTGGAGGAGTTCTGCCATCCTTTATTTGGTAATGATAACTGATAAGATGCTCTTCATTACCAGTGACTGCAAGTAAAGCGGAAGGCAGTTGTCCTGTAAGTATAGAACCTTTCAGCATCTACATGCATTGTCTTCACTCGGAAGTTAGTTTATCATTTTTTAATATTATTGCAAAGAATTGTAATGACTGGTTCCCCATGGAGCTAAGCCAAGATCCTGCGCAATCTTCTTTGAATGTACTTGTGATTAATGCAAGGGGGAATTTTTATACTAAACCCAGCACTGCTACAGTCCTAGAAAGGGATTTGAGGGCAAAGCAGTGAGTCCAAAGACCTGAGCTATTGATTGTTAGGGTTACTTGTGGGAGATTTTGAGAAACAGAGTTTTTCTGGGTCCTACTCCAGACGTACAGAATCAGACTCTTTATGGCTGGAGCCCAGGAATCTCACTTTTTAAAACGCTTCCGTGGTGAACCTGATGCCTCGCCGATGGAGGAAACGAGTCTTGTAAAGGGCATAATGATACCACATTCACTGAAATAACAGAGAGGTCTTTAGGTTTTGGTTTTCACCTATTGAAAGGTCAGACTTCTAGACTCCAGGAGATACAAACTGGATCTCAGGCCTGGTGCAGTTAGAAGCAGGAGGCAAACTGACACAGGAGGATAGTCAGGCAACCAAAGGCTCAGAATCACAAATGTGCAAGTGTTGACAAAGAACTTATATTTTATAAAAAATACCTAGACTTTATTATCAGGAAAAAATCAACTTGGGTTTGTCACAACAATCCTTTACATTTGTATGGTAATTTGTAGTTTACCAGTACTTTGGTATATCATGATAACTCTGTTGGGCTTTAAAATAGAGAGATCTAGAGCAGGTGGTATCATCATCATTTTGAGATTCAGAACGTGGCCCAGAGTGGCACAGAATTGGAGTCAGGGCCCAAGCTGTCTGTGTCTGCCGATCCCTGCGTCAGCCGCCAGGACTGGGAGACCGTGAAGTGAGGCGACCATGTTGTTAGCCATACCTCCTCTTCTTTTTAGGCGACAGGGAAATACATTCAAAATAAATTTTAAAGTAAGATTTTAAATGTTTAAAGGACAGCTTTACTACTTAAATGGGGAATTTTATTTATCTGGAAAATACTTTGAGTTGAAACACCTCATTCTCAAAAGGATTACGTCAGCTTAACAATTCTACGTACATTTGTAAGTTGGAAGGGATGTCAAAGGGCAGTTAGTCCAGGCTCCTCACCTGAGAGATGACGATCCTGGAACTCCGAGTGTGTGGTTCGCCCAGGGGTTTAGCTGATTTGACCAAATGGTGGAAAAAGAAATCTTTCACCTAACCTGTTGTTCCTTAATATGGGTGTTGTGAAAAACAATAGGATATGCTAGTGGATGACTTCTATTAGTTTCCTACAATTTTGTTGGTTTAAAACTTTTCTTATAATGATGAAATATTTTAGAATCCTTTGAATCAAAGTATTGACTTTCTTTCCTAAATGAGACTTTTGTACGATTGACATAAACTTGATGTTTTTACTTTGAAACACTTCCCCCCAAAAATTAAAGTTTTTCCTTCTTTATTTAAGAGCTAAGAAATGGTATTTTCAAAGGAAAAGGACAATATTTTCCTTTAGCTTCTTTTTAAGGTATGACAGCCTTTTCACTTTGTTATTTTGATAATGGACAGAAAATTACGTACAAAAATATTTGGAGGGTAGCTGTTTCGTAGTTGGCTTTAAATCATTGTGCTACCTGAAAAGTTTTTAGATTCTTCAGCTGTTTTGTCCACCAGCATTTAATGTGATGCCATGTAGATAAAAATACATACTGAAGGATAAGAAGTGGATGCTAAGTGATCTTTATAAATTTTTATAAAATTTAATGAATGTGCTAACATTTTTTAGGAAGAATCACAAAAATATTCTACCCTATGCTTAAAATACTGGTTGGCTTTAGATGTCTTCGTACTCAGCAGCAATCACTTTCTTGCACTGTGAAGTTTTACATGAAGATGTTGAAGTGGAAGTCTACCATATTATTTTATAAAGTGTTTTGTGTAAGGCAATAAACTGAAAACATGGATCAACTCTTATTTTGAAAATGAATTGGGTCAATTTAGGTTTTTAAAAATATAATTATGTTTTTTAAATAAAAGTCTCTTCTCTCATCAAGGGTCAGCCTTTCGTAAACATTCAGAAAGTCGTGCCTGGGTGGCTCCTGGTAATTCTCACTGTCTTCAGTAGAGGAAACGGTTGGAACTTTCCAATGTGCATATTCTAGTAGAGAAAGCAAGAGGTAAAGTGTGTATGGTTTGGGTTATCCTAGAGTTTCTTATCTGAATATCCACAGATGACTGACTTATTGCGTCAATGAAGATCTTCTGTTGTGTGATTTTTGAAAGGTTATGTTAATGTACTCTTCAAATAACTTTTCACAGTATAAGTAATGGTAGGAAAGTTCTTAATTTAACCAGCGTGACCCTCTGTTCGTACCAGTTGAAAGTCAGAACTAAACTCCTCTAGTCAAAGATAGATTCCTATCCTAGTCTTGGTTGATGGGATATGAGCATAATTTCCCTTCATTGTTAAAGCTGACAAGTTCCATAACAGAACTCCATAGGTCAAGAAGTGGGGAAACAAACACTAACGTTATGGTCCCTTTGTGGCCGTGTGGGTGGCTAATCACAGAGGAAGCCAAAACAGTCAACCTGTTTCAGTTTATGTTTTCAATTTCTGTGACATAAATGTGACGTTTTAACAGATGGGTAATCAGGATTGAGTTAGCTGGTTTGCAAATGTGGCTTTTCCTGGAGGAACTTTTCATCGTATACGATTAACTTCTGGCCCCAATAATTTATTTTCTTACAGTCAAGCCCAATGCACTTGAAAGAATACTATAATTAATGCAGTATGAAGGATTTTATGTCTGTCAAAAAAGAACTGGTTTGCTTAGTTCTCGCATTCGTAAACTATTGTACCTTTTGTTCTGTTTACATGTTTGGAAAGAACTAGACAGTCTACTGCCCACTTTTTTGCTAGTCTTCACATTTCTTTAGCAATCGCTAACCATAGGCTTTTAACAGCAAAAGATAAGATTGCCAGGTTTTTTTTAAAATTTACAACATGAAATTTAATATGTGCTTAAACAGTGCTCGTCACATAGTAGACACAATATAGATGTATATTGTTATTATGACTATTATTAACACTTTCCTCACTGGATCAAAATTAGTAAATAGTCCTACTGTAGTAAAAAAAAAAAAAAAAAAGAGTTCTTCAGAACTGAGGTGGTGTTTGAGTGGAGTTTGGAATGTGTTTCTAGGTCCCTTCGTTCTGGTGCAGTACTGCTAGTTTTTGCTGCAAAAGCTCTTATTTATGTTGGGTAATAGTGATAGCTATCTTTTACCTTGTTATGTTAGAGATTTTTGAGCAAAAATACACAATTTTCATTTCAGTAAGATAAACCAGAGAAACTTCCATTTGAGTGTTGTACTCATTCAGGAGTTATTTCCTGAAAGTCCAGGAGGGCACTTCATGCAGTTGTCACCTAGAATATTGTCAGAAATTTTGTGGTTTTGAATTGAAATGTTGACATCTGTTTATAATAAAAATTCCTTTAGGAAACAGTTTATAAGGCCAGCACATTTTAAAGTTTAACTTAAATATAAAAAGCCACAGTGATCTGACCATGGGTTTAGACTTAGATGTCTTCCATTATGGGATTCAAAATGTAACAGTTATACTGTTAGAGTACTGTATGAAAATATCTAATTATTTGTCCAAAACCTTCATTCAAAAATGGAGCCTGATTACACGATAAGTAGAATGGGAGAGAGAACCAATGTCATTTATTTCACTGTATTACAGTATAAAAACTCACCTGGTTAAACATGAACTATTTCTTTTCATTCTTTACTCTATTTCCCATAATGCCCAGCATATAGTAAGTACTTATAACAGTATGCTCAGGGTGTGAATAATGAATAATAAATTTAACAACGTTATGTACTTTCTCAAAATGATAGCTCACACAAAAATGAAACAATACAATAGAGAAAACTGTGGATAGTAAACAACACAGGAAACCTAGCAAAAGGATAAAATACAGAAAAAATGAGAAGTTAGAGGATTAGCAAAACAGCTGTACTAAAGCTACGTTTATTTTAAAGTGTATTGAAAGTGTAAAGTATAAAGTGTAAATAAGCAACACTATTAGTGTAGGTAAAGCCACAGCTGTAGCAGAAACCGCTGGTGGCCATCCCTCGAGGGAGACTAGGCTGCTTCAAAAGGATACTTTCAGAAAAACCTCTAGCAAGGACTATTCGGAAAAACAAGCCCAAATGAATGGTATTTAGATAAAAACAAAAAGACGTAACTACAAATAGATTTCTAAAATAAACATACTATTTATGACAAAAATTTTGAAAGTGTAAAAGAAAGAAATGGATAAGCTTATAGGAAAACAAATATTACAGAGATTTTGACAATTTAAATCAACCAATAACCACTGAGGAAATGGAATTAGTATCACAACTGCACCTCACCAAAAGACAAGGTTTTAAAAGTGAGTTTGGGACAATTGGGAGGAGCCAGAGCAAAATGGCGGGGTGAGCTGAGCCGGGACTCTCTCCCCTCCAAAAAACAACCAAAGAAATGGAAAAACTGAATTTCAAATAATAACCCTAATGCCGAGACCGTCAGAGACCTACAGAGCAAGAAGGCAGAGGACGGAGAGGCTGCGGCCGGCCTCGAAGGAGCTGGAATGGGGTAAGAGAACTTTCCTCCCTCCCCTAAAGACTGGGATCGCTGCCACGGGTGAGGGAAGGAGCCGGAGAGGGGCTGCGCGACTGGGGGATCATCCAGGACTCCAGCTGCCAGTGCAGTGGAAACCTGCTGATGGGGGAAAGCTTCCGTGTGCGGGGACCCCATCAAGCCAGGCCCCCGGGAGACCAGAGAACAAGAGCTGATTGAAATCCAGATTGGCTTGCCAGAGAAAGAGCACCTGCTCTCCCAACCCGCACTGGGGGCCGCCATCTTAGCTGAAGGCAGAGGGCTCAGAACGCGTAGCTCTCAACCCCCATTTAGTGGCGACAGGCTGTAACTGCAACCGAATACCACCATCATGCGCAAAAACCGCTCCTCTACCATTCAGCAATTTGTAAAAGCTCCAGAACAGAAGGAAAACAATAAAAACACAGAATTAAGTCCTGAGGACTTGGAAATAGGTAAACTAAGTGAAATTGAGTTTAGAGTAACTATCATCAAAAAAATTCAATGAGGTAGAGGGAAAGATAGAGAAACAAGTCAACGAGTTCCGGAGTTACTTCACAAAAGAGATTGAAACTATAAAGAAGAATCAAACAGAAATACTAGAAATGAAAAATACAATGGACCAGATAAAACAGAATGCGGATTCCCTGAATGCCGTGTAGACACCATAGAAGAGCAAATTAGCATAATTGAAGACAGACAGGCTGAATGGCTCCAGACAGAGGAAGAAAGAGAACTAAGAACTAAAAAGAATGAGGAAAATATCAGAGAAATAGCAGATTCAATGAGGAGAACGAATTTAAGGATCATAGGAGTTCCTGAGAACGTGGAAAAGGAAAATGGAGCAGAAAGTGTGCTTAATGAAATTATAGAAGAGAACTTCCCAAATCTAGGGATTGAGGGAGAAATGTGTGTGGAGGAAGCTTTCAGATCTCCTAGATTTGTCAATGTAAAAAGGCATATAGTAGTAAAAATGGCAAAAATGACAGATACAGAAAGAATACTCAGGGCAGCAAGGCAGAAGGAAATAACCTAAAAAGGAACTCCTATCAGACTTTCAGCGTATTTCTCTACAGAAACCTTACAAGCTAGGAGAGAATGGAGTGACATATTCAAAACTTTAAAAGATAAAAATCTTCAGCCAAGAATACTCTATCTGGCAAAAATATCCTTCAGACATGAGGGAGAAATTAAATCTTTTCCAGACAAACAAAAGTTAAGGGAATTTGTAACCAAAAGTCCTCCACTACAAGAAATCCTCAAGAAGGTTCTGAAAAAAAGGAAAAAGAGGGAGAAAGGGATCACAAACCACAGAGTAGGGAGACAGATAGATAGAACCAGAATAGGATAGCAAATATTCAACTATAGCATTAGGATAAAGGTAAGAAAACCACCAAAGCAAAGACAATCTTGTCACTCTAACTACAAACTCATAACACGAGTTGGAATAAGAGATGAAAATAATAATTTAGGAGGGGAAGAGCAAAGGGACTAAATCAGTCTAGGCCAAGTAAGTAAGAGACCACCAGAGAATAGACTATATTATACACGAGATTCTAAATACAAACTTCTGGGTAGCCACTAAACTAAAAAACAGAACAGAGCCACAAAACATAAATAAGGAAAAATCTAAGAAACCCAGCATAAGAAATTGCAGAAGTCACTGGGTAGGCTAAAACACACAGGACGAGAAACAAAGGTAATGCAGGAAAACCAGATAACAAGCGACAGATTGACAGCCTTAAGCCCACATGCATCAATAATCACCCTCAATATAAACGGATTGAACTCTCCAATAAAAAGACACAGAGTAGCAAAGTGGATTAAAGAACAAGATCCAACAATTTGTTGCCTCCAGGAAACACACCTCAGCCCCAAGGACAAGCACAGGTTCAGAGTGAAGGGGTGGAAGACAATACTTCAAGCTAATAGCAAGCAAAAGAAAGCAGGTGTTGCAGTACTTATAGCAGACAAAACGGATTTCAAAATAAGGAAGGTAAAGAGAGACACAGAGGGACAATATATAATGATCAAAGGGACACTTCATCAAGAAGAAATAACGCTTATAAATGTCTATGCACCCAACACAGGAGCACCAAAGTTCATAAAGCAACTATTAACAGACCTAAAGGAAGACGTTACAAACAACACAATAATAGTAGGGGATCTCAACACCCCACTCACAGCAATGGACAGATCATCCAGACAGAAAATCAACAAGGAAATAGTGGAGCTAAATGGAAAACTAAAACAATTGGACTTAATAGACATATATAGAACACTTCATCCAAAATCAGCAGAATACACATTCTTCTCAAGTGTGCATGGGACATTCTCAAGGATAGACCATATGTTGGGAAATAAGGCAAGCCTCTACAAATTAAAAAAAATTGAAATAATAACAAGCATCTTCTCCAATCATAATGCTATAAGGCTAGAAATTAATCACAAGGAAAAAGCTGAGAAAGGCACAAAGGTGTGGAGACTAAACAATACACTACTGAACAAGCAATGGATCATTGAAGAAATTAAAGAAGAAATCAAAAAATACCTGGAGACAAATGAAAATGATAACATGCCATACCAACTCATATGGGATACAGCAAAAGCTGTGTTAAGAGGAAAATTCATTGCAATACAGACACACCTTAACAAACAAGAAAAATCCCAAATAAATCAATCTTACACTACACCTAACCGAATTAGAGAAAGAAGAACAAACAAAGCCCAAAGTCAGCAGAAGGAGAGAAATAATAAAAATCAGAGCAGAAATAAATGCTATTGAAATGAAAAAGGTGGTAGAAAGGATCAATGAAACAAAGAGCTGGTTCTTTGAGAAGATAAATAAAAGTGACAAACCCCTAGCCAGACTTACAAAGAAAAAAAGGGAGAAAGCTCAAATAAACAAAATCAGAAATGAAAGAGGAGAAATAACAACAGACTCCACAGAAGTACAATGGATTATAAGAGAATACTACGAAAAATTATATGCCAACAAAATGGATAACCTAGAGGAAATGGACAAATTCTTGGACTCCTACAATCTCCCAAAGCTCACTCAAGAAGAAGCAGACAATGTGAACAGACCAATCACAATGAAAGAGATTGAAACAGCAATCAAAAACATCCCAAATAATAAAACCCCAGGACCAGATGGCTTTCCTGGGGAATTCTACCAAACTTTCAGAGAGGATTTAATACCTATCCTTTTCAAGCTATTGCAAAAGATTAGGGAGGATGGAACACTCCCTAACACATTTTACAAGGCCAACATCATGCTGACACCAAAGCCTGACAGGGACACCACGAAAAAAGAGAACTACAGGCCAATATCACTGAATGAACATAGATGCAAAAATTCTTTTTTTTTTTTTCCTGCTTTATTTCCCCAACCCCCCCGATACATAGTTGTATATCTTAGTTACAGGTCCCTCTAGTTGTGGAATGTGGGATGCCGCCTCAACGTGGCCTGACGAGCGGTGCCATGTCCGCACCCAGGATCCGAACCCTGGGCTGCCGCAGCGGAGTGTGCGAACTTAACCACTCGGCCACGGAGCCAGCCCCGATGCAAAAATCCTAAACAAAATTTTGGCAACCAGAATTCAGCAATTCATCAAAAGGATCATACATCATGATCAAGTGGGATTCATACCAGGGACACAGGGATGGTTCAACAACCACAAATCAATCAACGTGATACACCACATCAACAAACTGAGGAATGAAAACCACATGATCATCTCAATAGATGCAGAGAAAGCATCTGACAAGATCCAACAGCCATTTATGATAAAAACTCTGAACAAAACGGGGATAGAAGGGAACTACCTCAACATAATAAAGGCCATATATGACAAACCCACAGCCAACATCATACTCAATGGGCAAAAACTGAGCGCCATCCCCCTGAAAACAGGAACGAGACAAGGATGCCCTCTATCACCACTCTTATTTAACGTAGTACTGGAGGTCCTGGCCAGAGCAATCAGGCAAGAAAAAGGAATAAAAGGAATCCAAATAAGGAAGGAAGAAGTGAAACTCTCGCTGTTTGCAGAGGACATGATCTTAATATATAGAAAACCCCAAAGAATCCATTGGAAAACTCTTAGAAGTAATCAACAACTACAGCAAAGTTGCAGGGTATAAAATCAATTTGCATAAATCAGTAGCATTTCTATATTCTAATAACAAGCTAACAGAAAAAGAACTCAAGAACATAATACCATTCACAATCGCTACAAAAAAAATAAAGTACCTTGGGGTGAATTTAACTAAGGAAGTGAAAGACCTATACAATGAAAATTACAAGGCCTTTCTGAGAGAATTGGATGACGACATAAGGAGATGGAAAGACATTCCATGTACACGGATTGGAAGAATAAACATAGTTAAAATGTCCGTTCTACCTAAAGCAATCTACAGATTCAACGCCATCCCAATCAGAATCCCAAAGACATTCTTTATAGAATTAGAACAAAGAATCCTAAAATTTATATGGGGCAACAAAAGACCCCGAATTGCTAAAGTAATCCTGAGAAAAAAGAACAAAACAGGAGGCATCACAATCCCTGACTTCAAAACTTACTACAAAGCTACAGTAATCAAAACAGCATGGCACTGGTACAAAAACAGGTGCACAGATCAATGGAACAGAATTGAAAGCCCTGAAACAAAACCACACATCTATGGACAGCTTATCTTCGACAAAGGAGCTGAGGGCATACAATGGAGAAAAGAAAGTCTTTTCAACAAATGGTGCTGGGAAAACTGGAAAGGCACATGTAAAAGAATGAAAATTGACCATTCTTTCTCACCATTCACCAAAATAAACTCAAAATGGATCAAAGACCTAAAGGTGAGACCTGAAACCATAAGTCTTCTAGAAGAAAACGTAGGCAGTACATTCTTTGACATCAGTATTAAAAGGATCTTTTCAGACACCATGCCTTCTCAGAGAAGGGAACAACAGAAAGAATAAACAAATGGGACTTCATCAGACTAAAGAGCTTCTTCAAGGCAAATGAAAACAGGATTGAAACAAAAAAAAATCCACTAACTGGGAAAAAATATTTGCAAGTCATATATCTGACAAAGGCTTAAAATCCATAATATATAAAGAACTCACACAACTCAACAACGAAAAAATCAAACAACCTGATCAAAAAATGGGCTGGAGACATGAACAGACATTTCTCCAAAGAAGATATACGGATGGCCAATAGGCACATGAAAAGATGTTCATCATCACTTATCATCAGGGAAATGCAAAACTACGCTAAGATATTACCTTACACCCATTAGAATGACAAAAATATCTAAAACTAATAGTAACAAATGTTGGAGAGGTTGTGGAGAAAAAGGAACCCTCATACACTGCTGGTGGGAATGCAAACTGGTGCAGCCACTATGGAAAACAGTATGGAGATTCCTCAAGAAATTAAAAATAGAACTACCATACGACCCAGCTATTCCACTACTGGGTATCTATCCAAAGAGCTTGAAGTCAGCAATTCCAAAAGTCCCATGCACCCCAATGTTTATTGCAACATTATTTACAATAGCCAAGACATGGAAGCAACCTAAGTGCCCATCGACAGATGAATGGATAAAGAAGATGTGGTATGTATATACAATGGAATACTACTCAGCTGCAAAACAGAATAAAATCATCCCTTTTGCAACAACATGAATGGACCTTGAGGGAATTATGTTAAGTGAAATAAGCCAGTTAGAGAAGGACAATCTCTGTGTGACTCCACTCATATGAGGAATTTAAAAATGTAGACAAAGAGAACAGATTATTGGCTACCAGAGGAAATGTGGGGTGGGGGGTGGGAACAGAGGGTGAAGTGGTGCACCTGTAACACGAATGACAAACATTAATGTACAACTGAAATTTCACAAGATTGTAACGTATCATTAACTCAATAAAAAAAAGTGAGTTTGACCAAAATATCAAAAAACTAATAATTTTTATCTTATAAAAACTTACAGAGAATAGAAATGAGAGAAACCCACCCAATCCATTTCATAAAGTTGACGAAATCTCAGAGCTAAACCTGAACAAGGGCAGTATGAAAAATTTATAGACTAATTTCGCTTATGAACATAGGTGAAAAAATCACCAACAAAATATTGGGAAATTGATATAATAGTATATAAAAAAGAATACATCATGAACCAAGTAGGGGATTTCCCAGGAATCCAAGGATGTTTTAACATCTGAAAAGTCTGTGTAATTTATCATAAAGAATAAAAACCAGATGATTACCTCAACAGAGACAGAAAATTCAATATTTATTATTTTGAAATAGAGTTTAGTTGTAATTACAAGTGCTTAACTCAGTATACAGGTCAATGTTGAATAACCATGGATAGGGCAGCCAGACATAAGACAGATATACAGAAATTGTCTGTTGGGTTGGGTCCATGTTAGCGCTGTCATGGAGAATGTGATGAGTCCACTGTCCAGAGCTTCACTATTTGCCAGGTAAAAGTTACTGGCCTGGGGATTCCTCCTTCTAACTCTGCTCCAATACTTTGAAAAATGGAGGAAGGGAACATCCAATGTCTTTGTGGGGAGAATTTACATCTTAACAATGTTGAGCCTTTCAGTCTGTGAACATGGTATATATCTCAGTCTGTTTAGATCGTCTTTGATTCCTTCCATTGGTGTTTTGTAGCTTTCAGTGTACAGATCTTGCACATATTTTGTTAGATTTAAATCTAAGTATATTATTTACCAGAGTATTATAAATACCCTTTTAAAATCTTTTAAAAAATAGTTTTGCTTTCCAATTGTTCATTGTTAGTACATATCACCCTTCAAATCTCCAGTGCCACCCCTCAGAACAAATCACAGTTTCTGGAGTTTTACTGAGGACCAAAGATAACTGAATAAGATAGTTTCACCTGTATTCACTTGGTCCTTGACGTGGTCTTCATTATTGAGTAAATGGCAGCATGTCCAATCCAGTGTCATGCTGCCATGAATTTGACCATGCTCTCTTTTCTAGTCCCCTCTATCTAGACTACTAGTTGACTTCACTTGAGAGGGTCATCAGTATAATTTCACTGTCCCACCCTAGGGCTGTTTGAATTTTCGTCTTGTGCTGCAATATAGTATGGCCAGACCACTTCTCTGGTTCTGTCTTTAACTCAGATTATTCTGGAGCTTTATACTGATTATGTCCTTATCCAAGCATCATCAGGGGCATTGATCTCTGATGCCCTTCTGTCACATCTCCAAAATGACAGACAGGAAGTGGCTTATTAAGCAAGCATAAGGTTCAAGATCTCAGCCCCACAGTTATATTTGTGGATATCGTGCTTAATGTTCTTGAGGCTCTCAGGAAAAAGTTTTGCCTCTATAGACTCCCCTCCTTGAGAAGGAGACATGAGACTTGGTTGGTCCATTTAGTTACTGGCACATCTGTTTTACTCTCCTCAGCATCTTACTCCAGCCCATCCATTTGGTTCTGTGTCAGTCTTCTATCTATAAATGAGGGCCCAGTTGACAAGAAGCACAAGAAAGAATCAGAAACCACTATGCGTCCTTTCATTCTGCTCTGAACAGTCAAGACATGAAAGGCCTCTGGGTAGGATACACATGCCTTCAGGAGCCTCTAAACTTAAAGATATGCATATGGACTTAAATAGACTGCCGGTCAAGGAAGCATACCACCCGTCTGTTTGTTGTCATACTGAGACGGCTGCATGTTGCTGTGATGCAGAAAGCTGTGCCACCGGTATTTCACATACCAGCAGGGTCACCTGTGGTGGACAGGTTTCAGTGGAGCTTCCAGACAAAGACATACTAGGAAGAAGGACCTGGCCACCCGCTTCCAAAAGAATTGGCCGTGAAAACCCTATGAATAGCATAGCACTGGAGGGTTGAGAGGATGGCACAAAAAGATTGGGCAGGGTTCTGCCCTGCTGTACACAGGGTCTCTGGGAGTTGGGATTGACTCCAGGGCACTGACAACAACAAAGGCTGCCCACTGGTCCACCCCGTCTGTCTTGAGTCAGGGCACTGTGCTCATTAAATCTATACCTAACAGTTGTCTTTAGATTTTAATATTCGTCTTTGCTCCATTAATGCCAATGCTAATTGTTAGAAAAGAAACTATCTACTTTGCTTCTCTCTGGCCAACACAGGGATAGGATCTGTAGAAAGATATTTGCCACCCGTTTGAAAAGGTTTAGGTGACTATCAGCATATTGATATTCACTAACTAGACCCACCCCCCTCAAGAATGTGGTAGATGCCATAACTTGTGTCTAGATCACCTTTCTCCCCAAATCCTAGGAGCCAGATTATATGTGTACTTTGTGTGACATAAAACTCTATACTATTATAGATATAAAACCATTTAATTGTGTGGATAATTCCAAGGGCGGCATCTCTGGTGCCCCCCCCCTTGGATAGTGTAGTCCTATGTCTAAATAGGTCACTGGTTAATTATGCTTCATGGGAATGTGATGCCTGGGAGAAGAATGCAGGCTAATTAAACAACAAATGACAGATTTGAGTGTATACTCCAAATACTGATTGGAATATCATGACCCCAAGCAGAAACTGGGTGCTGTAGCAAAACCAAGCTTTGTCTGCATCATCTGGGAAGTAAAATGTGCAAGATCTCCTCTGTCTTAGAACTTAAAGTCTCAGTCCGTATTCACAGCATCCACATGGCAAGGAGGCAGTAACGAGTACTTACCATTTTTGTGGCAGTCCACTACCTTTTGAACGGCCTTTCTATTATGAGTTTTGCTTCCTGCAAGTCTCCTTTGCTGCTAGAATACAGACAGTAACTTGGGCGTTGCCAACAGAAACACCTGCACTAAGCCACATGCAGAGCAAGTTCTGTGAGTTTCCCCTGTGCTGGCTTGAGTGGTGGCAGATATACCTGGCTTTCAGAGGGCATCGTGGTTTCAAGGTCAAGTTCTTGAAATGTAAATGGCATCAGTGCCGGTGTTGGTAGATGCTGCAGCAAAGTCGAGTTCCTCCACTTCAGTGCTCAGTGGCGGCAGAAAGAATGGTGGTGATTTCTTTTTTCTCTCCTCCCTCCCCCTTTTTTCACTTTTTTTCTTGTTCAGGTAAAATTCACAGAACGTAAAACTACCATCGTAAAGTGTAATTCGTTGGCATTCAGCACATTCACAATGTTGCACAGCCACCGCCTCTATCTAGTTCCAAAACCTTTTCATCACCCCAAAGGAAACCCAAAGGAAACCCCGCGCCTACCGAGCAGTGGTACTTTCTGTGTCATGTCAGCTTTGTGGTGTGATTCAGGATATTATTCTTGAGAACTCATCCTGGAGTTCTTTTCTACAGTGGTATAATTATGTGAGAGTAAAAATATGCAAGGGAAGCCTACAGAAACAGTTTGCCCCTAAATTAGCTCCTGGACATATTGTCTTCAAAGGAATGTTTTAAACCAGCCAAAGACTAACATCAACATGCTTACATTTTGAGTCCATTTTAAATTAAAAATCCAGAATAGTAAGTGCATTGGTTTTTTTATGAGTTTGGAAATAGTATCAAACAATTGCAAAAATATAATTGGGTAAGTTATAGGTGTAGTTCTTTCTAAAGCCTCTGCTGTTCACATTTTTCTCTGAGACGGAGTTTGAACCAGTCAAGGATTCTGGTTTCAACGTGCCTCCAATTGTCTTGCCTCTCCCGGGCCCGCCTTGAACCAAAATAAGATGTACTGTTACCCTGAGGCAAGCCAATTCTCATTGCATTGGCATTGCCATCCCGCGGCCAAGCTCTGAACAGAGTTCTTTCTAACTACTGGAATGCAGTGATACGGGAAGGGCAATCACGTGATGGCAAACGCAAAACTATGGCACTAGGAATGAGGCTGGCCAGACCCCAAGTAGAGGCTGATCCTGTCTGGCTGTAGCAGGGCCAGCTCTCAGGGAGCAGATTCGGCAGCAGCCAACCTCAAGGACCCCACAGGCAGCAGGGGAAGGAGGAGAAGCAGCAGGTGAGGGAACTCCCAGGAGGAGAAGGATAATTGGCACCTCGCACTTGGAATCTGCAGCTTCTGCTTCCAGAGAGTCCACCATATCCAGCGTGTACTTAGTCTCCAACACGTTTCTTGGGCAATTATCTAGAAAAAACACTTTTCAAAGGAGCTATGTTCATTCCGTGTTAGATTATAGTTGTCTAAGCACTATCAGATGGTATGCAGTTTTTGTAGTATAAAGCAAAATCTGAATAATAAACTAAGGATTATTAATAGTAGCCTAGTCCATGCTAGACTCAACTGAGGGTGAGACACCTAATACAAAAAGGTAAATTTAAAAGTTTCATCCTGCTGAATTGTACAAGCGTTCAAGATTCACTGTGCTTGAAGTCCATCTATGTGAAACCAAATCCAGAGATTTCCCAATGGCCATTTTGCCAACTCCAAGATTATTTCGTACTTTTTAAAATTTTCTCTTTGCTTATTCCATTTTCTTCTGTTTGATTAAAATCTTCTATATTCTCCTGTATTATATGTCATTCATTTGTGTGTGCGGCACCTAGACCCTTTGAGAAAAAAAGAAAGGCAATTTAATTTACGACTGTCTATTTATTGAACATATATATATATATATATTTTTTTTTTTTTTTGAGGAAGACTGGCCCTAAGCTAACATCTGTGCCCATCTTCCTCTCCTTTATATGTGGGACGCCTACCACAGCATGGCTTGCCAAACGGTGCGATGTCCGCACCCAGGATCCGAACCAGCGAATCCCGGGCCACCAAAGCAGAACATGCGCATTTAAGACCCACTTGGTTGACTGGGTTCCATTTTTAGTTATAAAATTTGGAGATTCACAGATAATTGGATATTTTCACAAACCACATTAAATGGTATAATTTTGAACTTCTACAATGAAAAAACATGTAAGTCCCAAATTGTGGAAGGTTATTGTGACTAAAAATGTTCTTGCCTCAGCCCTATGTCTTCTAAAGAGATAAAGCTAAGGATGGGTGTTTCTGAGCTAGCACACGAAATGCACTTTCCATTTCCAGTCAGCAGATAGCAGCACTTGATTTCAATTCAAAGAGGAAGTTACAACGGTTTCTGTGTAATGTTATGACAAGTACGCTCAGAGCTTCCAGAAAATGATTCTTAAGTGAAAACTGAACACATTCAAATGGAAGATTCCCTGCTTTGTCTTAGAAGGAGGAGCATTGTGGTACTTTGGTCAATTTCCCTTTGATTTAACGAGTTAAAGACAGCTTTTACACTCCTCAGTGTAAACAGCTGGGCTTTTTCCTGTTAAGTATCATAGTAAACACAGTCTGTAGTTTTATTTACTACAAAGGAAATACGATTTTACGTTTTTCTCTATTCTCAGGAGCATTATGGCTGTGGGCACTAAGCTATCCTCTGCACTCTGTAAAATAAAGACCACACAGAAGAAATCCCTCCAAACAAGCCAAAGAAGTAAAAGGAGACATTCCTGGATACTAGCTTTATAAAATGAGTATGTGCGTTTTCTTAAATGCTCATCATCATTGGCAGGCACGATTATCCTGATGCTTGTGTTTACAACATTGTCCCAAAAGTAAACTGAATTATCCATTCAATAAACATACCAGGCCCTGTGCTAAATCTGTAGTTTCCTGACGGTGAGTACAAGTCACCATAGGCGTTCCCTTTCAATTTGTAACTTTCCACCTGAATTATCTCTTGTCCGTCTATATCTTTGCTGTGAATTCTGTAATATATTATTTCAGGTAAATGTCTATTCAACAGTGGCTCTTCTTGATTTGTCTTCTCTGAAATGGGTTCCTATGTCGCTGATTAGCATAAAAATTGAATGATTTTCTTTCAATACTCTGAACACAGAATCAATAAACTGAGTGACTTAGGCTGGAAGAATGAAAACAAACCCCTCAACACAGCACCCAGCACTGGTTAGACTCATCATTAACAAGTGCATAGTTAAATCCTGAGTATAAAAATACTTCACACTCTATGAACTTCTCAAATTACTAGTAAGACCTTTGTATTATACATGACCCTCTCATTGAATGTTTTCCTCCTTCTCTTCAAAACAGCTAGGAGGAAAACCACAAAATACCAAAACTCAACCAGGATGAACCAGATAATCTGCATAGTCCTTTAACTATTAGAGAAACTGAATCTGTAATTTAAAAGTCTCCAAAAAAGGATCTCCAGGCCCAGACGGTTTCACTGGAGAAGTCTACCAAACATTTAAAGAAATTAACATCAGTTTTACACAATCTCTTCCAGAAAATAGAAGAGCAGGGAACACTTCACAACTCATTTTTAAAGCCAGTATTACTCTGAGCCCAAAACCAGACAAAGAAGGTACACAAAAAGAAAACTGCACACCTATATCTCTCGTGAGCTTAGATCCAAAAATCTTCAACAAAATATTAACAAATCAAATCCAGCAATGTATAAAAAGAAGTCTATACCATGACCGAGTGGGATTTATTCCATATATGTAAGACTGGTTCAACATTAAAAAAAAATCAATCAATATAATCTGCCAAAAACAGGCTAAAGAAGAAAAATCATATGATGGTATCAGTTAACACAGAAACAATGTTTGACAAAATCCAACCCCATTCAAAACAGCCAGGAGACCCTGCTTTTGGATCTGATGGTGTTAACTCCACTCGCAAGCAACTTTGACATCCTTGACACTCCCCTAGGTAAAAATAATACTTTTTGTATCTCATTTTGTGAAGTAACAGGTAAGAACTTAAAAGAAATACATGGAGAGAAATCGTATAAATCAAACACGGATTTACTGTATCATAATTTTCCACGCCACAATTTAAAAATATTTTTTCTCATAGAGATAATAGTACCTTTCTAAATAAACAATGTAATTGAAAAGTTCATAATTACTCCTATGCTATACACTTTACTAGACCAAGCCAATAAGCAGCATTACATTTCTGTTCCCAAGATCCACCATTATACATTTAACATTTGAAGGAATATATTCATTATATAGGCAGAATAGCAATTTTCAGATCCAGTGCTAATGTACTTCCTGGCTAAAGCTGAAACCCTTAAGAACAATGAACTAATTCATGACTTAATATTGCTTAGGTGTCAGCCTCTGGAACTAAATGGGATAATATATGTAAAATGCTTAGCACATTTCCTGCCATATAGTACGTACTCAATAAATGATAGCCATTTGTATCAGTATCATGAACTAATGATGTCATGAGGTTTTCTACATTGATTATGGCCACGGGTAAATTTTTTTTAATGTAAAGAATTTTCAAGCTATGAATAAATCTCTCAAATGCAACGTCCTATATGATGGGAACACTTTTACTCTCTCCTAAGTCCAATTACAACTCTGTCAATCCGAAGTTCAATTAAAAAATTTACCAGTAGTTTTTCCCTGTAGTGGACTTCAGCCATACATGTGCTGTGTATGCATGTCACTGAAAACAAATACTGCCAGCCATTGTTTTAATTAAAGCCCCAGCTACAGAGAAGGTGTGTCAGTTGGGTACTCTGGGAAGGGCAAAAAAGTTTATTGAGGGGTAATTAGATCAAAATTTAGAGATGAATTGGGAGGAACCGGTATTGGGTAGAAAGAGCCTCAGATCATGATGCAGGTCTCACAGTCTTCGCTAAGATAATGAGGAGCCCTGGAGCAGATTGCCCATGAGGACCCCCACTCAGGGCAGAAATGCCCAGTACCCTCACCAGACTCAGTCACTGGCTGGGGGCTACCCTAGAAGAGTGGCCTTGGCTTGAAAGGTGAAGCAGGTCCTGAAGGTACTAACAAATGGAGGTAGTCAGCTAATTGCATTCTTTACAGCTAACCGGTAAGTTCTTTTTTGAAGGGAGATCTGAGCAGCACACCTCCGTGACTGCCTCAGAAGAAAGGCTGGAGAAGACATATAGAAGTGGAATTCCTATCTGACCTTTCTTGCTGCAAATGGCTTCTTACCTATGCGGACTCCTTTGAGAAAGCTGGTTTTAAAATCATGCTTCTGTGGAACACCTTTTAGCTAAAACTATGTAATAACAACCTATTTCTAATTTGGAAACATTTAGAAAAATTTAATGAAAATTAAGGTAATGGGTAGAATTTTCTATTGTTTTCTTCTATTAATTTTTCATAAATTTGGTGCCTCATATGACATATCTGTTTACAAGTATTAATACACAACAGCGATAGGAATAACAGCTTATCCTTCTCCTTGAACCTAGTTTCATAGATGTGATTTTATACTATTTGCTTATAGTAGTCACTTTCTGTTAGGAAAAAATACTGTTAATTTGTTGAAATTAGTTCCCATATTTCATGTTTTTCTGAAAATTCTTAATATTCTGAACACATCAGCACTGTTTGTATTGTTTGGCTACCCAAACAAAATTTAGAACTCCTCTACTGCCATTAAAACTAAATAATAGAGGGGCTGGCCTGGTGGCATAGTGGTTAAGTTTGTGTGCTATACTTTGGTGGCCAGGGGTTCGCAGGCCTGGATCCTGGGCACAGACCTACACCACTTATCAAGCTATGCTGTGGTGGCAACCCACATATAAAGTAGAGGAAGATGGGCACAGATGTTAGCTCAGGGCCAATCTTCCTCACAAGCGAAAAAACAAAAACAACAACTAAAGAATAGAAGCAGGGCACTGCTTCCGTAAAGGTAACTAATATCTTATGCAAAATCATCTTTGAGATAATTTAAGACTGTAATCATCTCTAGATGAACACTTTTTAAAAAAATGAATTATGCAAAAGAATCAGTTCAGGTATCAATCAGTTACAGTAAACTGGCTATAGAAAGAAAGGTGTTAAACTACAACGAAGGCAAATAGGACCTGTAATTAAACATCTTTCTTAAACTAAGTCCATCTCCTAAGTCTCATTTTGCTATGTGAGGATTCATTCATTTATTAACAAATGTTTATGGAGTGCCTAAAATGTCAGAGGCGCTGTGGGGACACAGTTAGGAAAAGGTGCTTTACAGAAGAAAAACACACATGGCCAAACTGCATAAAAATAAGTGCTCAACCTCCCTAGTAAACTGGAAACGCAAATTAAGACCACATTGAGATACTATTTTAAATCCCTTAGATTAAAAATCGAACAAAGGCAAGGGTGAGAATGTGGAGCCATGTGAGCTCTCAGTGTACATTATGATGTATGTGCCGACTTACAAATTACTTTCAAAACCAATTCGTCAGTTTCTTGTAAAGTCACACACTGACATATCTTAGGATCTAGAACTCCACTCCCAGATACTCACCCCAGAGAGACATGCACGTGTACTGGAATGCTTATAGCAACATTTCTCTAACAACAGAAATAACTGGAAATATCCTCAAAATCCAACAACAGAAAGTAAATACATTTTGATATATTCAATTTTTTGCATGAAATAACCGGGCAGTGAAAATCAACGAACGACACACATGGGTGAACCTTAACAACATAATTGTGAGTGAAAAGCAATTCCCAGAAAACTCATACTGTCTCTAAAAGCTCAAAAATCAACAAAATAATACATTGCTTAGACATATGTGAAAAACTACGTTTTTTAAAAAGTGAGAGAATGATAAATGCAAAACTCAGACCACTTGTTCCGTGGATGGGATAGGGAGGGGCACAGAGGTGAATGTGGGTTATTGTTAAAGTTGCAGGTTTTGGGCTGGGTGGCAGCTTCATGGAGATTCATTATATTATGCTACATGATTTACATACAAGATATGTCTGTTCTTTTGTAATTTAGAAATACTTTTTAATTATGTGGATAATTTTTAAAGCAATAAAATAATGCTTCCTCTTGGATAGCATATTCCTGCCTTTAAATTGGTTAATGGCGGAATTGACAGTGAATCCCATGTTTTCTGTCTCCCAGGCTAGTGGTCTTGGAAAGTCCACTTTAAATAAACGGAAAAATGGGACACAACAGCATATGCTATACTTTCCCACTAGAGTAGGTTTTTTCTTTCTTTTTAATTTATAAAATGATAATTGGTTATTATAAAAAATTCAAACAATACTTGAGTATTAAATAAAAAGAAATTCTTCTTCTCTCTACTTCTCAACTTCCACAATTCCACTCTCCAGATAAGATTACTGTTAACACACTTTTGCATTATTCCTGACATTTTCTATGCATATATGAATATATGTATGTTTATATATACACACCAAATATTCTTTTAAAGAGAAAAACACAAAAGCTGTTGGCTTATAAGTAGTTTTCAAAAACTTACTCTTATTTAGCAATAACATTTTCCATGTTGTGATTTTACCCATAAATCATCCTCAATCCTTTTAGGGGTTGTATGCGTTTCCATTGTGATGGCTATCTCGTGCTTGAATTTAAACACTCACTTGATGATAGGTATTGAGGTTATTGTCAGTATAAGAAGATGTTAAATGAGACTCTTTCTATGTTAATTTTAGCTGAGACTTCCAAGTCTGTAAATTAAACCAAAGGTGCCAACTACCCCTTCATTCTAAAATGAGATGCTAGACCTGTTAGACAGGACTTGCAAAGGGGTCTCTATAAACTAGCTTGGGACTCTGAAGTCACCATCCATCTTAAGATATAAAATTATCGAGGCTTATAAAACGGAAAAAGAAAAGCTAAAATCTTAGAATGAGATGAGATTTTGAAAAATGCTAAAGACAAAACAAGGAGTCCTTTTTAGTTTACTCAAAAGATAATGGCCAAAAGGTATGAACTTCTAGCTATAAAATAAATGAGTCCTGGGGATGGAATGTGCAGCATGGTGACTATAGTGGATAATACTGTATTGCATATTTGAAAGTTGCTAAGAGAGTAGATCTTAAAAAAAAGAAAGAAGGCCAAGGAAACATTGAGCCAATGTTTGGACAATGATGGTAACAAGCAATACGGTCAAGGTTAAAACACTCCATTCCTACTTCGTTTCACGTTCATAATCATTATCGGATAGGAAAGGGTAGAGATAAAATTGGACTGAGAGCAGTGAAGGCCAAGATGGGTGAAGGAAAAAAGTCTAATAGTGCACCAAGAACCTATAAAATAATTTCTCTCCAAACCTGGAAAAGTTATATTTGAAGCAGAATTATGAATTCTCAAGTTGCAAGCTCAGGTGTGCAGATGCTTTAGGTTGGATTCCCTGGAAACAGAATGAAGGGCAGAACTGAGTTAGAAAATGTACTGGGGAGAGTTCTTGGTAGATAAGCCTGGAAGGACATGAGGGAGGCAGGGTTAGGCAGCGCAGGAAGCTTTCCTGCAATGTAGTTGCAACTGAGGTTTCAGCAGTCTTTCTGAGAGTTCTGGAACTAGGGTGGCTCTTCACAGTTGTCTCAAATTGAGGCGAGAGGACTGGGCCATTTTATTCTTGCATCAGTCAGTTTTTGGATGGAGGCCACCCTCTTGGCAGGGGCATAAGCTCGGGTGAAGCAGTTGTTGACGAAAATAATACATAACCAATCTATAAATGAAAATTTGGGTGAATTTATTCTGAGCTGAAATCTGAGGACCATGGCCCAGGGCCTTTCTTCCCAAGGGAAGAAAGGGCACCAAAGAAGTGGGGTGCACAGAGTGGTTATATACTCCCAAACAGGCTGTTTCACATATGATTGAAATGTCCCTTTTACAATATTCGCGAGACTGCTCTGTTGGCACAGCAATTGATGGAAATAGCAGGTAGGTCTTTCTGTCTCAGTGAACACAGCAGGGTGGCAGTCTGTTGTCTCCAGCTGAGTGGTCACAGGTGAGCACCGCAATCAGTTCCTAGCCTAAGGAAAGATGCTTCATCTTTAAGGAAATGCCAACGTTGGGAGGGGGAGGGAAGTTGCACCTTTATCTCAAGGGCCTTTGTTCTTGCCATAGGAAATGTATATACAATGCATGCTCAACGGCCACAGTCAGGCCCTTTTGGAAAAAACAAAGTCAGGCCGAATTAGATTTATACCAAACGGCTTCCTCGTATACTCCAATATATCCTATTGCTTGCCATTTTTATTTGTCACAGTTAAGATCTGCAGCTGAGATTCCCAGCAGCTGGGGGTTGGATGAATTGACGCTAAGGAGGGAATCTGGGTGAAGAAACTCACTATCCACTACAAGTAATGTAGGTTTTTTCCTTTCTAGTACTCATTCATTTCTGTCTTAAGCCTCCATTTTAGCACGACTTTCACCATTTCTGGGCTACCCTCAGGCCCATGGGAAATCATCTGCCATTCCTCAAGTTGCGCTGGGGAGAGTAGGGAGGTCTGAGGTTGTCTTGGGTGGCCTACATACATCATTTAGACACTTCCACTCATCCTGCTCCTCTGTGCATGAGAGACCTCTCACATCTTGCCCCTTTCCCAGGGATGCCACGTTCTCTGATGTTCTTGGATTTCCACTCGTATTGAGTGTTTCTCCTCACTCTTTCTCCAGTCTGAACAAATTTATGCATCTCAATAGACCACAGGCCGTGATGAAGGGAAGCAGTGGGTGGGACAGGATCAAGAAAAGCAGATGCTGACTATAGATAACACAATTTTCTTCCCCATCTAATTTTTATGACCTGAGTTCCCCCTGGGCCTAGGGTTTTTTATGTCCAAAAGCACAAACTTCAGGAATTTAAAAAGCCTTTTCTTTGCTTTTCTGCTGTAACAAACCTTTCCCTGAAGCAATGAACGCATTGACAAAATGAATAAAGGGCAAAGAGTAAAAGAAATTCAGAAAAGAAAATCTTAGGTAACATCTCAAAATATTATCCTGCCACAATTACATCCGAAGATCCTAAGAGGAGCTGTGGATGAGATCAATGAAACTTTGTTATAGTCTTTGATGGTTTAGGGAGAAGGCAAAAGGATCAAACAATCAAAGTCAGGGGAAAAGTCTCCATTTTTTTTTTTTAAGATAGAAGAAAGAGGATGTTGCAAACCACAGACTGGTAACCTTAATGTTCCACATAGAGAAAATTCCAGACAAAACTCAGCTCATTTCCCCTTTTTTTTTTTTTTGATAGTTTGGTCAGACAAAGGCCTTAAGATATTTGGACTCCAGCAAATAATTTGACAGTCTCCTGAGATATCACTATGAATAAAATGCAAAATGGAGACCAGAAAACAGAAGGGGTGGTAGATTGTAATATGATAAACAACTGTCCCCGCTGAGAACTGGAACATGGCCAAAGCAGGTGGGCAAGATAGAGGTGGCTGTGGAAACCATGACACACAAGCAAGTTGGACAGAACTGAGGACCTGGAGCCTGAAGGAGAGATGCCCCAGGGAACCCACGGTAGTCTGAAAATGCGAAGTTTAGCACCTGTCATGTGTAGGCTAATTCTGGGGGACTCAAAGAAAAAAAAACTTGGGAAATTTTCTGATAATTAGAATTTGTCTCAAAAACAAACAAAAACAAATAGCAAAACCCCCCTGGGGTGTTGTGAGGTGATGAGTTCACCAGCAACATGACTTCATGGAGGAGATCATTCGTTCCAATAAATGTACCTTGTCTACACTCCACTCTTAGAGAACTAGAGAGTGAGACTAGGTGACTTGTAGGAGTTCCTACAGTTCTGAGCAGCTGTGATTCTGCTCTTAAAAAATGCAAGTGCTAAACCAAAACCAAGTGAATTGCCACTTTTCTACAAAAATGTTTTATATGATTTACAGAAAAACTAGTGATTCAGAAAGAGTTTTATAAAAGGCTGTGGATACACTCAGAGTCGATTTTATGGCTCATGACTGGCAATATTAATGGAAGCACTAATAAAAGTTATGATATGTAGTAAGAAAACCCCTAAGCATGGACTCATAAATCATATTACAGGAGGATAAGGAAGGTCATTTTTCCTTTGTGATTTAATACAGAGTAGCTTTTACACCGAACTTAGCTTCCCGCAGGAGACCTGTAAACCTCAGCATAGGCTAAAGTCTGAGGTTAAACTATACCGTTTCAAAGATAAAATAGCAATGAACATATCGATACGAAAAAAGTGTGACATTCTAGATTTATAAAGCGGAAATGGCTTAGTCACCCTGCTTGACAGCATAAGAGCACAGGAGGTTGCTCACTGAGTATCCTAGCTTGAGATTCAATAGGCTGATTTCCTCCCGTTCAGCTCTACCAAGATTCCAGACCAAAGTTTGACGAGGAATTAAAACTTATACTAGCTTTGGTCACAGCTGTTGCTTTTGCAGCTCAATGACTTAGCCCTGCCCTCAGGCATCAGAGGCGCTCTGTTCCACTCAGGAACTACTCCTTCAACACCTGATGAAGCTGCCAATCGTAAGACCTCACCTCGCCTGCCACTGGGGTGTGACTCAGGCTGGCCAAAGTTCCCCAACCTCCTTGAGATGGTTAATTTTGTGTGCCAAGCTGACGGAGGTGAGTGATGCCCAGATGGCTGGTAAATATATTATTTCTGGGTGTGTCTGTGAGGGTGTCTCTGGAAGAGATTAGCATTTAAATAGAAAAACTGAGTAAACAAGATCGCCCTCACCAGTGCGGGTGGGGGTCATCCCATCCATTGAGTGCCCAAATAGATCAAAGAGGCAGAGGAAGGGCAAATTCTCTCTCTCTGCTTGAGCTGGGACATCCATCTTCTCCCGCCCATGGACGTTAGTGATCTTAGGCTTTTGGACTCAGACAAGAGATTACATCATCAGTCTCCCAATTCTCAGACCTCTGGACTCCGACTGAATTACACTATCAGCTTTCCTGGTTCTCCAGCTTGCAGACTGCAGAATGTGGGACTTCCTGTCTTCCATAACTGCAAGAGCCAATTCCTATAATAAATCTTTTCATTTATATATTCTATTGGTTCTGCTTCTCTGGAGAACCCTGATGAAACATACCAGGACAATGACTTGCCCAGTGAATCCCCCCATCTGACCCAAACAGGCTCAGAATCCTTTTTCAAGGATTATTAGGGATGCTAATAGGAGGCTTAGCGGAAGTTTATCTCCTGAGATCACAAGCACCAGAGACCATTTGAGTCTGGAGATGCTGGGGACCCATTCTTATCACAGCAAAGAATGAGCCTCCCTGGGAGTAAACCAGTGCAGAGGAAAGACGAGTCAAGAAATGGGGAGAGACAGAAGCCCGACTACATCCTTTGAGTCTCTGAATCCAGCTACGATTGAATTCATGTGAAGCCCTGGACTTTTCGAATTCATGAGACAATGAATTCTCGTCTAAACTAGTTTGAGTTCAGTTCTGCCACTTGCAACCCAAAGAGTCCTAATTAATTAGCCATAGCGCGGTTTCTTTTATGTTACTGGTTTATCCCTAGTACTTTTTCTGACAATTATCTTCAAAGAGCTAGTAAGTGAGTAAGAGGAGATTTTTTGATCGACAACTTAGAGAAGACTGAAGCTTTAGTCCCTCATTTCATTTACTTGTTTTTGAAGAATGACCCCTTCAGGCACATTAGTTAAGAAGAAATAGTGTTGAGCACCAAAGCTGCCCTGGGATTTGAACTGCTTTTTCAAGTTAAAATGAGTTGGTCATTGAGATATATTGTATTTTCCAAACACGGCTGCACCAATATATTATCCCATCTCACATGCTCTTTGCGAGATGTGACTAATACCCCTCCAACGAGAGGTAAGATCTCTTTTCTTGAATCCTGATGGGGCTGCAACAGCCCTGATCAGTGGGGAATTACACGAGTGATGCTATGTGGCTTCTGAGGCTGGGCCATAAAAAGGATACAGCTTTTGCCTGGCTCTCTCAGGACATTTGCCCCTGGAAGTCAGCTTCTATGCTGTGTGGAAACTCAAACCAGCCCACATGGAGAGGCTCATGAAAGAGGAACTGAGGGCCAGCATCAACTTCAAGATATGTGAGTGAACAGGTCTTCAGATGAGTCCACTCCCAAGGCTTGGAGTCTTCCAGCTGAGGGCCCCAGACACAGCCACTGTGCTTCCCACTGTGCCCTGTCTGAATTCCTGATGCCCCAAACCATGAGTGATGCTAAAATATTGTTGTTATTTTAAGCCATTAAGTTTTGGAGCAATTTGTTAAATAGTAATAGATAACTAATATGGTCATCTTAGTTGAGATGATATATATTTTGCTGAGAGAGAAAACATGGAGGTGTATATGCATGGTTAAAAACCTATTTTCTCAGAAAATTTAAGTGGTGGCAGAATCACTTGGGAGGTTTAACACTGGTGATTGCATGGCCTTTATAGTGAGACTAGACCTTCTCAGATAGAAGTGAAAACACACAACTGTGAGAACACAGAATCTCCAAATGACTGTTCAACCTTTGGATGCTCTTCAACCTAGAAAAATGGGGAAAATAAATGCTTCAGTATTGGATTTGCATCTCCCAATTTGGAGCTCAGCTTCTGGAAATTGAGTCAGTTTGGGTTGGCAATTAAAGCAGAGATGATGCAATGTGTTCTGCAGGACATTTCATTTTATTTATGGGCACATAGCCCATCCTCATTTCCCAGCCTCCCCTGAAGTTAGATGGAGTAATTGAGTTCTGGCCAATGAACCATGAATGGAACTAAAGTGGTCTGTCTGGTCTGAGGCAGTCGAGGGCAAACATGCTTTCTCTACAATCTGAAACCCCTTGTCTGGACCCCAGTGCAGACAGGAATTGAAGATAATGGAGCCTCTGTCAGCCTGGATCCCTGAATGACTGTGGGGAGCAGAACGTGCCTCCTCCCAACTCAGCTTTGAACCGTGAGTGAGAGAGAAATAAACATTTATTGTGGTAAGCCACTGAGATTTTGAGTTGTAACAGCAGCTAGCATCGATAAACGTGACTAATACAGTAGCCCACCACATAATTGCTCACCACTATGGCTAAAATTCAAGTCAGAGCTGGAATCAACTGTCCTCTCCAACCTCACCCCAACAGCTCATCAGCCGGCTATCTTGTGGATTGACTTTTTTCCATAAATCCTCTTTCTCTATCCTTACTGCTTTATCGTAGTTCAGCTTTTGTTTGGATTCCTGACAGAGTTCCTTGTTCTCCATGCTCACCCTGCAGGCAGAAAGATGTTTCTGAAATGTTCATCTAATCATATCATGCTTCTGTTTGTAACTTTCTCCCTCCAGCTTCATCTCCTGCTGGTCCCTGTGCCTGGAACACATTCCTCTTATGCTCTTGTTTCCATAGGACTGAGTCTGGCTTACCTTTCAGGGCTCTGCTTAAATTTCTCTTTGGTCAGCAAGCCTGACTTGAATCTCTAGTCTAGTCAAGTCAGATGCCTCTAGTACGAGCTCCCACAGTACTCTTTACCTACCTTAGAGGAGCACATATGACACCTCATTTAAACTGCTTAATTGTCTGCTTTCCCTGCCTGGATTATAAGTGCTGTAAAGGCTCATGGGTATTGCATTCCCAGGGCCTAGAACAATGCCTGGTGCATAATAGGAAATGTATAGGTCTATGTCATACATATGTATATATAAATATGTCATGAACAAACCTTCAGATGACTTGGTCACTCATATATGTGTGTATATGACATATTTATAAATAAGCATATATACACATATATATAAATATGTCATATACACATATATATGAGAGATCAAGCCTTGGGAGTGGAGTCATCTGAAGGTTTGTTCTTTCATATGTTAGGAAGTTGATCCTGGCTGTCAAGTGGGGCCCCTAGTTCCTCTTTACATCAGCCTCTCCACATGGGCTGGTTTGAGTGTCCACATAACAGAGAAGCTGGGTTCAAGGGCGTAAATATGTCATAGACACATATTTATGTGCTTAATGACATGAATGTATCAATGACAAAAAAACAAAACAAAGAAACGAAAAACAAGTATGAGGGGCTGGCCTGGTGGTGTAGTGGTTAAGTTCACACACTCCGCTTTGGTGGTCCAGGGTTCACGGGTTCAGATCCTGGGCATGGACCTAGCACCACTCATCAAGCCATGCTGTTGGAGCATCCCACATAAAATAGAGGAAGATTGGCACAGATGTTAGCTCAGCAACAATCTTCCTCAAGCAAAAAGAGGAAGATTGGCAATAGATGTTAGCTCAGGGCCAATCTTCCTCACACACACACACAAAAATACAAAACCCCCAAAGATCCTCTTCCCATGCAAGCTAAACTAAAGTTAGCAAAGCTGCAGCAGGTGAAAACATTTCCTAGAAACATTTCAAAGCTCAGTCATATACTGGATTCTCCCAAACATTTTTTCCATTTCCTTGGGAGATGTAAAACAATTTTGTCGGTTAAGCAACTAATTTATTTATTTATTTGTTTGTTTTTTTGCTGAGGAAGATTTGTGCTGAGATAACATCCATGTCAATCTTTCTCTATTTTTTTTAGAATGTGGGCCACCAGCACAGCATGCCTATTAACAGAGCGGTGTAAGTTCACGCCTGGGAACCAAACCTGGGCCACCGAAATGGAGCACGCTGAACTTAACCACTAAGCCAATGGGGCTGGCCCATGATTTGTTTTTTTAATTCTGAATTTGATTAGTTGCTGAGGCTTTATTCTCTGAAATGTAAGTACTTAAAAGTTTTCAATAGCCTAAGTCAGATATGTGCTAAATTTCAGTTTGGTTTTTTTTTTTTGGAGGTGGGGCGTTAATTGGTAATAATGAGAATCCATGAAAATAAATTTGCATGCCTAAAATTTCTGTGAGCATATCACTATTTCCAGCATTGCAGAGTTGTGCTTATTTTGCAGAAGAGAAAAGCTTTGTAAGGAATAAAAGAAGTAAGTGCTCTTCTGGCTGTAGTTTGGAAATCCATATAGACATAAATTCCATTAATTTAAAGATACACTTTTCAAATTGAAATGTCACATGTTACTTTCAGGGAGGTCATTCATTTATTTAAGAAATCCATTAAAAAAACAAGAAGGTAAAGTAATTTACAAAGAGATCGGGATAATGCCTTAGGGAAGGCGCAGTAAAATACAACAGTGTCCAGTCACTTTCTTTTGCAGCTCTGAATACTTTCCAGTTTATGAAAGATTGACAAGATCAGCTTCTATATAAAGAAAACCCCCCACAAATCCATTCCTGCAAAATTCTAAAAGAGAGAGGAAGACAGACGAGAGAATCTGAGAAAGCTTCCGAGTTGCCATAGGAATCAAATCTCAGACCCAGACATGTACTTATGCAAATCATTTCAGGTGCAGAGGATTACCTGATACACTGGGCTGAGAACCTTGTCTGAAAGAATAGTATCTCAGCCTGCACCCAGAGCAGCCACCGTGAACACCTGTGAATTGTCACCGGCTCTGTTCTTCTAGGCCCTTTTGCTCGTCAGTTCTTACAGTTTCCATGCAATATTCAAATATTTTTTGCAGTACAAGTTTCACAAAGCATTAGGTGCTTTAGGGAGAACCGGAGTGGAACATGGAATAGTCTGTTGTGCAAAAGCAATAGCAGCTGATGGAGTTCACAGAAGCCGGGAGAGCCCAATACAAAGAAGTATAATCATGCTTGTGTTTCAAGCAAGCAGTGACATAAAAGAGGCAACAGAACAGAAAATATGCTTCTGTTTAGCTCATAAAATATGCACAGTATCAATGAAACCATAGATAGTGATTAGATGATCCAGGAACTTCAGGTACCAGGCCATATTCTGCTCGCCTGCCTTTGGACATCAGGTGCAAAGGGTTAAGATAATCATACTCTTTCATTAATTATCATCACTCTTTTTCGCAGCAGCCCTCTTTCTTTTTCTCCCTTCATCCCTGCTCCCCGCTTCCCTTCCACCATCCTCACAGCGACCAGGAGTAAGCATCTTGGATATGTAAGCATCTTGAAAAGTGTAGTACTCTTTCTGTGTGAGTTGATGTTAAAAACGTACATTACTAGGATTATGCTACACATAGCAATCTGTTTCTCGCCTTTTTCAGCAAATATTAGGTTTTGTGGGGTTATTTTAATTGAGGTCAAAATAGTTGATAACATTGTGAAATTTCAGTACACACGTACACGTGATTATTTGTCAGTCACCATATAAATGTACCCCTTTACCCCATATGCCCATCCCTCAAGCCCCTACCCTCTGGTAACCACTAAACTGTTCTCTTTGTCCATGTGTTAGTTTGTCTCCCACACATGAGTGAAATCACACCTTGTTTGTCTTTCTCTGTCTGGCTTATTTAGCTTAGCATAATACCCTCAAAGTCCATCCATGTTGTTGCGAGCGGAACAATTTTGTCTTTTTTATGGCTGAGTAGTATTCCATTATATATATAGATACACTACATCTTCTTTATCCGTTCATCAGTTGATGGGCACTTGGGTTGCTTCCACCTCTTGGCTATTGTGAATAATGCTGCAATGAACATAGGGGTGCATAAGTCTCTTTGAAATGTTGATTTCAAGTTCTTTGTATAAATACCCAGTAGTGGGATGGCTGGGTCATATAGTATTTCTATTTTTAATTTTCTGAGACATCTCCATACTGTTTTCCATAGTGGCTGCACCAGTTTTCATTCCCACCAACAGTGTATGAGGGTTCCCTTTTCTCCACAGCCTCTCCAACATTTGTTATTTTTTGTCTTAGTGATTATAGCCATTCTAACAGATGTAAGGTGATATCTTAGTGTAGTTTTGATTTGCATTTCCTTGATGACTACTGTTGCTGAACATATTTTCACGTGCCTGTTGGCCATCTGTATATCTTCTTTGGAAATATGTCTGTTCACATCCTCTGCCCATTTTTGTGATTGGGTTGTTTGTTGTTGAGTTGTGTTAGTTCTTCATATATTTTGGAGATTAACCCCTTGTCAGATATATGATTGCAAATATTTTCTCCCATTTGGTGGGTTGTCTCTTCATTTTGTTCCTGGTTTCCTTTGCCTTGCAGAAGCTCTTTAGCCTGGTGAAGTCCCACTTGTTTATTTTTTCTTTGTTTTCCCTTGTCCGAGAAGACAGGGTATTCAAAAAGATCCTTTTAAGACTGATGTCAAAGAGTGTACTACCTATATTTTCTTCTAGAGGTTTTATGGTTTCAGGTCTTACCTTCAAGTCTCTGATCCACTTTGAGTCTATTTTTGTGTATGACAAAAGATAATGGTCTACCTTCATTCTTTTGCATGTGGCTGTCCAGTTTTCCCAACACTATTTATGGAAGAGACTTTCCTTTCTCCGTTGTATATTCTTAACACCTTTTTTGAAGATTAGCTGTCCATAGATGTGTGGTTTTATTTCTGGGCTTTCAATTCTGTTCCATTGGTTTGTGTGCCTGTTTTTGTACCAGTACCATGATGTTTTGATTACCATAGGTTTGTAGTACGTTTTGAAGTCAGGGATTGTGATGCCTCCAGCTTTGTTCTTCTTTCTCAGAATTGCTTTAGCTATTTGGGATCTTTTCTTGTCCCATAAGAATTTTAGGATCCTTTGTTCCATTTCCATGAAGAATGTCATTGGGATTCTGATTGGGATTGCATTGACTCTGTAGATGCTTTAGGTAGTATGGACATATTAACTGTGTTTATTCTGGGGCTGGCCCAGTGGTGCAGTGGTTAGGTTTGCACGTTCTGCTTTGGCGGCCTGGGGTTCGCTGGTTTGGATCTTGGGTGCGGACATGGCACCGTTTGGCAAGCCATGCTGTCGTAGGCATCCCACATATAAAGTAGAGGAGGATGGGCATGGATGTTAGCTCAGGGCCAGTCTCCCTCAAAAAGAAAAAAAGATAACTATGTTTATTCTTCCAATCCATGTGCATGAAATATCTTTCCATTTCTTTATGTCACCATCAATTTCTTTCAGTAATATCTTATAGTTTTCATTGTATAGATCTTTCACCTCCTTGGTTAAATTTATTCCTAGATATTTTATTCTTTTTGTTGCTATTATAAATGGGATTAAATTCGTGAGTTCTCTTTCTGTTAATTTGTTATTAGACTACAGAGATGCCACTGATTTTTGTAAGTTGATTTTGTACCCTGCAACTTTGCTGTAGTTGCTGATTATTTCTAATAGTTTTCCAGTGGATTCTTTAGGGTTTTCTATATATAAAATCATGTCATCTGCAAACAGTGAGAGTTTCACTTCTTCATTACCTATTTGCATTCCTTTTATTTCTTTTTCTTGCCTAATTGCTGTGGCCAAAACCTCCAGTACTACGTTGAATAAGAGTGGGAGAGTGGGCATCCTAGTCTTCTTCCTGTTCTCAGAGGGATGGCTTTCAGTTTTTTCCCCATTGAGTATGATATTGGCTGTGGGTTTGTCATATATGGCCTTTATTATGTTGAGGTACTTTCCTTCTATCCCATTTTATTGAGAGTTTTTATCATAAATGGATGTTGGATCTTGTCAAATGTTTTTTATCTGCATCTATTGAGATGATTATGTGGTTTTTATTTCTCATTTTGTTACTGTGGTATATCACATTGATTGATTTGTGGATGTTGAACCATCCCTGCGTCCCTGGTATAAATCCTGCTTGATCATAGTATATGATCCTTTTAATGTATTGCTGTTTTCAGTTTGCCAATATTTTGTTGAGGATTTTTGCATCTACGTTCATCAGTGATGTTGGCCTGTAATTTTCCTTCTTTGTGTTGTCCTTGTCTGGCTTTGGGAACAGGGTAATAGCGGCCTCATAAAATGTGTTAGGAAGACCAAACACTAAGTTTTTAAGCTCTGACCATGTTGGTGTATGTAGTTCTGGTTCATTATTTCTTATTGTAGCAGAGTATTCCATAGTATGCCTCTACTGCATTTTAATTCTACATTTCCACCACGATGAATTTACATTGCCTCTAAATCTCTACCATCATAGACAATGTCATGATGGACATTTTTGAGCATGCACCTTCTTGAGGACCTGTGTGTGAATTGTTCTAGGAAAAGTGAGATGGATTGATTGGTTATTTGATATACATATCCTTAATTTCACCATATTGTTTTCCAAAATGTCTACCCCCCAACCTTCAGAAGTAAATGAGGGTTGCTTTACCTCACATCCTCACCAACACTTGTTATTCTAAGACTTTCTAACTTTTAGCAATACAAAGTTATGATTTTAATTTGGATTTTTATAATTACTTGTGATTTTGGATCTCTTTATATAAGTACTGGCTGTTCTATCAACTTATTACATTTTTCTACTGGACAGTCTTATATTTTTCTCATTGATTTGCTAGAATTCTTTGAATACTCTAGTTCTGTACTGCCCAATAAAGTAGCCACTTGTGATAAGAGGCTATTTGAATTTAAACTCATTCAAACTTAAAAATTAAAAACTCAATTCTCAGTTACTCTAGCCCCATTTCAAGTGTTCAATAGCCCATTGTGGGTAGTCGCTACCACATTGGAGAGCACAGGTACAGAACGTTTCCACCATCACAGAAAGTTCTATTGGACAGCACTGTTAAATGTTAATTCCTTGTCAATTTTTAACATGCATGTATCTTCTCCCAAATGGTCAACCAACTATAAATCTTATATATTGTGTCCTTCATTGAAAATCTTCAACATTCATGTAGTCTCATCTGTCTATTTTTTATACTCTCATGGGATCTTAAGAAGTCCTTCCCCACTCCTACATTTTCTGCCATTCACTTTACAGCTTTACCTTTCATATGTGGATCTTCTATCCATTTGGAAGTCATCTTATATGGGGTGACATAAAGTTCCAGATTAATTTTTCTCTGTACAATGGGCCAGTTTTTCAAATACCATCTATTGAACAATCCATCCTTTCCTGCTGACTTGTAGGGCCACCTCTACCAAATACAAGCTCCCATATATACATGGATCTGTTTTGAGCATTCTATTCTATTCTAGTCCATCTGATCACATCTCATACTATCCTATCTTATCCTGTTCTATCCCATGGTCAATTTGTTTGACTTGCGCCCAAAGTACATCGACAGTTTGTTTGTTTGGTTGTGTATTACTAGAAGAATAAGTCTTCTCTTAAAGCAAATTCTCCTAATTACATATCCAATATACATTCTCCCTTTCTTTTTTACAAACACAATTCCAGTTTTGTTTGGGATAGAATATTCCTAGCTGAAAATATTTGTTTTCTCAGCCTTCCTTGCACCAAGAGTTGGTTATGTCATACAGCTATGAATAATGAGATGGAGGCAAAATTCCGAAAGGATAGTTTCTTTTCGCAAATAAAAAGGGTCACCATGAGAAAGCCATTCATCTCTTCTCCCCTTTTTCTTGCTTAGAATGTATGTGTGTGGCCTGGAGTCACAATACTCTGAGATGACAAGCATGGAGACAAAGGTCTACATATTAAGAATGGCAGAACAGAAAAACTGAAAGAGCCTGGGTCGCTGATAGCATTGTTTGGCTATCAATATCAATCCTAGACTGCCTCTGGGCTTGACACCTGAGTCAAATCATCCACTGTCTGTGAAAGCCTTTATAGTGGAGTTTTCTGATATTTGCATCTGAATATAGTTTTTACTGATACAGCCTTCCTTTCCCTTTCTTTTCCAAAATTGCCTTACTTAGACTTTCACTTTTTCACACAAACTTTAGAATAAGTTTTTCAACTTCCTTAAATCCTACTTATAGATTAATACAGAGAGAAGTGGAATCTTTGCAATACTGTCATCCCAATCACGAAAATAGCGTCTCTCTCTATTTATTTAGGTCTTCTTTCCTGAAAGAGTTTGCAAGTTTTTCTAGTAAAAGTCCTGTGCAGTCTTTGTTGGGTTAATTTGTGATGGAAGATCCAGAACACCAGCTTATTGCATTTTGCCCATTCTAAGACACACTTGGTTTCGTTTTGCTTTACATTTGAACGTCTTTGCAATCTGGATTCATCTGTAGATCGATGACATGTAACACCATAATTGACAATGTCCCCCTCCCCCTTGCTTCCCTATGGGTACAGAAAGTAATAATACATTGGACCATAGATGGTTTCTTGTTCATAGAAAAATACTACATATTTTTATTTAATATTTTTTGTTTTCTTGCCCTTTGGTTTCTTTTGTGCACTCTCTTGGAACTTCAAATTGATCAAAATCAAATGGCCACTGTTTAGAAATACTCATTAACTTACCAAATTATTACATGTACTACTTACTCTAATTATTAATTGATAATACTCAGGGCATTTCTACACTTTTCGTAGATAGAGTCAATCTATTTTTTTGTTTTGCTTGCAGTTTTTTTAATGAAAATGTTTTGAAAAGTGCAATAGATAATATAACAAACTCTCATAAGCTAGCTTCTCAAATGAATAAATGCTGACAGTTTACATTTCCTTCAATTCTATTTCTTTTCTTTTTAATAATAAAATTTCTATTTTATTTATTAATTTAACTTATTTCATTTATAACAAAATTATCATTATAGACAAAATTAAAATACCCTGGTTTTTCCTTTCCATGCTCTTTTCTCACATCCCCTGAAGCAACCACTCTCTTGAATTTGGAGTGTAGCCAATCCACATTTTGTCCACTTTTATTACATACAACCGATTCATAAGTAACATATGTTATTGTATTGTGGATTTTTAAATTTTACCTTTACGACATCCATGGTAAATGATATTTCTATAATTTTCATTCAACATTGTTTTTTAGTTCCTGTTGTATTAGTACATATGGATTTTATCTATTTATTTTAACTTCTGGATATAATTTCATTTTATACATTCCTTTATTGAGAGATATTTGGGTTGTTTTCATTAATTCATTATTACAATCAGTGCTGCAATGAGCTTTGAACGTATTTCCTTGCTCATGTTCAGGTATCAAATATTCCTTGACCACATCTATTTCGTCAATAAAGGCAATCTGTTCTTTAAAAGAAAAGAATAGATAAGTTCTCTTATTATTTTCAAAAAGAAAATATAATTAATAAAAGCTATAAGGATGTCTTTTCCTCTCTTGGTATGAAATAACTGTGACGTGTTAGCACATTATAACGAAAAGATGGTCACTGTAATTACATTCCATGAAAAGCTCTTATCAGAACGTCAACTTTCTTTATTCCATTGGAAATTACTTTTTAGAAAACTTTCTATGTGCTTTTTTCCCCAAAAAAGCAAGCACCATCTAGTCGTTTCCCATATGCTTCCTTTGGCAAATATAGACCTGCATAACTCCTTCATCAGAAATACTGAAATTCTCATGACACGTGCTTGTCTGCAGTATCACTGCATTGTCCAATATGTAAATCTAGTATGTATCTGAGCTTTTATACTCCACCTGTTTCTATAGCAACTGGGTAGATTTATAAAACTGTGCATATGTTTCATAGTAATATTTAATTGTGCAAACAATTATTACATTTCTATCATCTATAGAATGTGTACCGCAGTGTCCCCCCCAAGCGTATCCTTCCTTTTTTTAATTTAAAAATAAAAAGGCAGGTAGGAAAAGAGTCAAACCGCGTCGGAAAGTAAACGGCGAAAAGTAAGTCTCCTTCCCGCACCAGACCTGGAGCTCCCCAGAATCTCTGGCTCTGTTTATAATATATAAGCTGTTTGTGTAACAGTCTATGACATTCAACAACAGGATTTAAACAATTGTTATGAGAAAGAATATTGTAGGACAGGTTGTTGAATCTGAAAAAAGATCTGACTCTAAGGATTTCTATGCAAGGCAACCTTAGCAATAACTTTTAGAAAATGGTTAGCGTTCCCAAATATTTCTTGGCCAAACCTTTGACCAGTTCCGCAGTAGCTTCTTGTCATCAGCAGTTCAGCGCCTCCTGGGGAGAGTGCTATCTCACGAAGGATTCCTCACCACTGTGCTGGAACACACGGGGCTCTTGCCCCGAACCTCCACACAATCATTTATTCTGCCAGCTTCCCTTCACTGGAGGTTCTTTCAATGTCTACCAGACAGCCTCGGGCGACCCCACACTCCATACACAGTAACCCCCTTAAAATGTATTCTTTTCTCAAAAATGAGTAAATGCTCGGAGTATTTGGTCTAGGGAATTCTTTGTTATTCTTAGGGAACTTTGAAATTGTATCAATCAATATTTTTTGGTTTTCCTTCATTTTAATCCACTTCTCTAACTTCACATATTTAAATTTAATTCGTTTAATGTAATTTAATTGATTTTAGTGAAGTAAATACAAGTTGGTACTTTCCATTCTGATCTGCTCCCTTTTCTACTTCCATGTTAACAGTCTGCATTTATTCTCTAAAAATAGGGTGGAGAGAAGGCTGATAAAAATCAACGTTAGGGTAAAGAAAAGAATTCCTTAGTATTTATTGTTTTTCACAATTGTTAATTGGATAGAAACAGCCATGCAAGGAATTGGTGGTCAACCAACATTCCCAAGCATGGTCCCAGGAAAAAAACACCATGGATTTCTGCCATGGTCAGACGTGGCATTTTTATTAAAAAATCAATTTATGAAGAGAATGACATTTCGTAACCATGCATGGATTGCCTTGGGGGATGCCACCCATTACTGCGAACCGAAAAATAAAAATAAACAAGTGGGGGCCGGCCGGTGGCTGAGTGGTTGAGTTTGCGCACTCCGTTTAGGCAGCCCAGGGTTTCCCCAGTTTGGATCCTGGTTGCGGACATGGCACCGCTCATCAGGCCATGCTTAGGTGGTACCCCACATGTCACAACTGGAAGGACCCACAACTAAGAATATGCAACTATGTACCGGGGGCCTTTGGGGAGAAAAAGAAAAAGAAAATCTTTAAAATAAATAAACAAATGAATAATAAAACAAATAAAAACCAACCTTTAATTGCCATTTTGTGTTTTTGCTCACATACATTTCTGAACACAGAAAATCCTCCCTCCTATGAAGTCAGTGGGAGGGAAAAAAACTCTTTTTGAAAATTATTAACTGGATCCAGCAGAAATATTAACCTGCCAATAATATTATTTCTTTGGTAGAATTAATCATATAGGTTAAATCTGTATAATGATTTTTACCCACAAAAGAACTCATATTATAATATGTAGCATGAAACTAGAAAACATTCATGCTTAAATCTTATTAATAAAACTTTGAGTGACCATTTGATTTTTAGCTGTAACGCGTCTATAAAACCGTATTTCTCTTTTCCGTTACCCATTGCCCATTTCAGTCATTCATTTGTAGATTGCAAAGTCATTATCTGCGGGCAGAAGAAATAATTTCAAGTTCCTGAATTCAATTCATGTGCCTTCATTTCTCTCTTCTTCCTCCCTCTGCCCTCTCCGCTCCATTCCAGGGATGGCCTGGCATGAAACCCAAAGAAGGACCATCTGAGTCTCTCTCAGTAATAGTGAGAAAGGATGGGTCATGTTGGCCCATGTTGGAAAGAATGGGTCAGTTGGCATCAGGAGAAGAAGTGAGAAGAAATATAGACAAGGGGTCATGAAAGGCCATGAATAAGTCGAAATTAGGTCTACGTGAAAAACATACAAATAGAGGACAAGGTAGTCGGTGGCAGGAGCAGGTGCCATGCAAGCAGACACACGGGGGCCACATGGTAAAAGGAATCACAACTTCCGCTAGCGAGGGGGCCAGGGCTGCTTCATGGACATATGATCATGAATACTACCCAGTGCTTGATTAAATGCTCTGCTGCGGCTGTCTTGAAATGTCTGTTAATTTTGTCTTTGAGATAGCTGCAATATGAGCATCTGCCACTCCTTACAGCTCCATTTCTACGTAGTGTGACGATACCCCAGAAGCACAGAAGTCTGACGGTCCTCTGCTGCATGGGAGCGCAGAGAGACTGGAAGCGAGTTCCAGGTAAGGGTGTTACGTCTAACACTGAGTAAGCAGGGGACTTGCAGCCTCAAGAGGCCACACTTGGCATCAGAACCAGAGCTTGTTTTGAAAGCACAAAGAATGCAGTGTTTTAAGAAACACAAATGACCAGGGAATCCTAGCATGTCCCTTCTCGTTCATGTTACTTCCTGGGATTGGCCAACCACCTATAATGAAAACGATGACATTGCAAGACAGGCACAGCCCAGGCAACCCATAGTCCTTTCTCTTTCAGTGCATCCTCACTCATCAGTAGGCTGAAGGTGGAGTGGGGTAGAACGGTAGAATGTGCACATATGAAGACGTGAGAGTCAGACGGTTGAGTTAGTTCTGTGCAGCACTTCCACTGCTCTGCTAAGAAGGGGCTGTATGAGCCTATGGGAAATACAAAACAGGAATTGTGTAGTTTTGATGATTCCACGTATGAGCTAAACGTTCTTATATATGCATTTAAAGCTGGCATCGTACCATATAAAGATTAACAGTAAAAATCATGCTGATAGTCTAAAATTTCAACTTTACTTAGAATGACATTAAATAGCAAATAAAAAATATCATGACGAGTTGAGAGAGAAAGACAGTGGAAGAAAGGAAAAAGCTTTATATTTTAGAACCTAGAATGGAACATTTAAAAAAAATTTTTTTATTTTGCCTTTTCTTCCCAAATGCCCCCTGGACATAGTTGTATATCTTAGTCGCAGGTCCTTCTAGTTGTGCCATGTGGGACACCGCCTCAGCGTGGCCTGATGAGCGGTGCTATGTCTGAGCCCAGGATCCAAACCGGCGAAACCCTGGGCCACCGAAGCGGAGCACGCGAACTTAACCACTCGGCCACAGGGCCAGCCCCAACGTAATGGAACTTCCATCTGCTTTTTGAGAAAAAGGCCCCACATTTTCAGTTTACACCAGATCCTGAAAATTATGTAGCCTGTTGTGGAGGGGGCTGTGCAGTTACTCGGATCCACCTGTAGCCTGAATCACCTGCATGTCACAAGGCCTGTTTGATATCCTGTTCTTCCTGTGAGGCTTGAGTACTTGATTTTTCTAGGTCCCCACGTGTCCTAGCTGTGTGTCAGATCCCTGTTTCCTTATCTGGGCAAGAAGATTTACAACAGACTTCCCCAGTCTGAGACAATCAGAATTCTCTATTGTTTGCAATTAAAAGCATCTAAGACAAAACCCACAAAATATGCTGTAATTTTTATTTAGTAAATCACACATAATCATTTTCATTCACAAAATAAATGACGCTAACTTAAACATGCTGTATTGGTAAAAAAATAGATTTTTATTTAAAATAAAAACGATTTAGCTTGAAAACTGTATGAAACACCATTGATAAATAAATGAAAAACAATAGAATATATTGGTGTATATGAGGAAGCCATTCGGTTTAAAACTAATTCAACCTGACCTTGTTTTTCTGGAAAGGGCTGATGTGGCCTGTTGAGCATGCATGGTACATCTGCTTGAAGCATTTACAATGTCCCAAAGACAAGAATGATGCCCTTAAAGATAGGGATGTAGCTTCCCCCACCATATCAGCATTTCCTTGAGGATAAGCATCTCTTCCTAGAAACTAAGGATTAGCTCACCTTGTGACCACTGACCTGCTGTGCTAGCAAAGTAATCTCATGACTGTTGGAAAAGGATAGTCCTTCATATGTGACAAATGCTCTTTGTTCTAAGACAGTATATAACCACCCTGTACACCCCAGTTCTTTGGTAAGCTGCCTTCCTTGGGAAGGAATCCCCCTGGGCTATAGTCCTCAGACCTGGCTCATAATAAACTCAACCCAAATTTTGATTTATAGATTGATTGTGGATTATTTGGGTTGACACTGTGCAAGTGAAGTATTTCTGGGTTGAAATTCTCTAAAAATCAGCAAAATGAATCAAGAATCTGGTCCTTTCATCAGACTTTTGCCCTGAAGGACTCCAACCCTTATGTGTGTTTTCAGGAAGACATGTCAGGTGTTACATGATCACTGTGGCTTTGGTTTACGTAGACAGGGCATGATCGTCAACGCAGGTGAGTCAGCAATGACCTTTGCCTCGGGGCAGATCATTGAGTAGAAGGAAAAACAAATGTGCTGGACATGATCCAGGAAGCTATAAGTGAACTGTGAAAGTCAGTGGGCAAACCAGAAATCTTGAGAAATATTGCAAATGTCCAATGTGAGAGATGGCATGAGATACTGCCAGAAAATTCGTTTTATCTTTAAAATTTATCCTTTAGGATTTTAATTTTTCCCTTGAAGAGCAGCATAAAGGTACTGGAGAATTTAAACATTTCAGTAAAGTTAAAGTTATGGGCTGTATCTAAGTAGTGCACAGTGTATAGAAATTGAGTAACTGGAAAGGATGTCTTAGATTTACTCATCAATGTATATTTAGGATCGATGTGAGTATAGACACTACGTCTCACTGTGAGCCTTGACTTCCTGTCCTGCAGAGATGGGCCAACCAAAACTGCCTGAGAAGCTCAGGCTGCCCATTGGTGGATGAGCAAAGAAGGCAAATGGCTACAAAAGAGCCACAAACATAGGCCAGGGGGAGAAAAAGAAAGAAAAAAAAAAAATATATATATATATATATGGCTTGATTGATAGATAGTATGGTTCCAGAGCTTAACACTCCTTCACTCCTTTAGAAACTTAACAGGTGGCAGCTCTCTGCTCCCCTTGGTTTGTTAGGTTTGTTTAGGCTTTTCCCCTGGGTCTGTGCTTGTAGCACGTGGCTTTCTGCGCACAGCTGGTCACACAGGTGCTAGCCTTTTACATGGAGGGGTAACCTGTCTTTGTTAGAGGTAATAGTGTGCTGAAAATAGAAACAGGAAGGGTTTAGATAGCATCACAAGTAACAAATCCAGAAGAAAGAGGTGTTGGATTATTTAGGCTAATTATGGAAGTCAGTATTTTTGGATATTACATTCCCATAAAATATCTCCCAGAGGCATTGTTCTCCGGGAAGAATACAGAGCTGAATGGAGTGTCCATGGTTTTGTTCGTAGCAAAAAAGGATAAGAAGCAAGATGTTATTATCATTAAGATCTTTAGAATTTACCATTAGTTTGAAAAACAGCATGTGTTTGGTAATTTTTTCTTTTTTGCTATGTAAATTGCCTACATTGTTGATTTTAAGCTCCTGTATGGTTACTTGATGTGAAGATGAGCTATCAATTACGTAATTATGTAGGTGGGAGGGGGAGCGGTTATAGATGGAAGCCATGCTGTGGGTACATGAGTATCTGTGAAAACTCCAGAGCGCCAGCTCTCAGGGTGGGGTTCCCAGAGCAGCAGCAGCAGCACGCCCTTAGAAACTTGGTAGAAATGCAGACTCTCAGGCCCCACCCCAGACCTACTGATCAGAAACTCTCACGGTGGGGCCCAGCACTCCTCTGCAGTTTGACAAGCCCTCCAGGCGAGTATGATACACAAAAAAGTTTGAGAACTTCCATACCACAGAATGGCGTAAGCTGGGCCTGGTGTGCATCACTGAGCCTCCCGACCCAGTAGCCAGTCCCAGCCTTGGGTGCGTCCTGCTCGGGGCTCCCAGTCAATAATTTACATATTCAAGAGGGGAGCACTGGAAGGAGGCAGCACTAAGAGAGCATTGAGGAGCCTGCCGTTCATTGAAAATGAAATTCTTTTTTCGAATGTCATATGTTTATTACAAGCAATTAGCAAATTGGATTAAACTGCATTAACTTTCACCTTGATCTTGTGGACAGCAGGGGCTGAAAAGGTGACTTTTAGCCATTGCCATAAAGCTCATGATGATGGCAATTATGTAAATATTAGATTGCTACCTCACCTCGCTTCATCCCTTTATCAACTACTGGAGTCACTCAAAATTAATGCCCAAAGGGTCAAAGTTGTGTCCCGGAAGAGCATACTCAAGGGCTCCTACCACCAGTATCAACTCTTGATCTGTGCAAGAGAGGCCTTGACCATGAGCCCTGTGCTGTGGAGGGCTGTGCTCAGGTCCTCCTCCAGCCTCAGGTCCCCTCTTCTAGCCCCTGGGCCCTGGAATTTCCTGCCCAAAGTCCTTCTCCTTTGTTCTGCCTTCCTGAGTGGGGGCCACAGCTCCAGTGTGTGTACCCCTAGAGCAAAGAGGTGGCTAAGGGGCACCGCTTTGCTGGGGTGGGGCATCTAGCTTGGATGTATGGACTGGGGTGTCCATAGTAATGTGTGCAAGGACAGAGGAGTGGGAAGAAAGTAGGCAGCCCCCGGGTTAGGGACCAGCTCTCCCTGCTCCACCACGAGAAACTCAGAGAGTTCAATAATTCTAAATTGAAACCCGACCTCCCAAGGCACTGTGAAGAACAGCATACACTTTGTTTAACAGTTTACTGGCTTGATTTGTAATTCTAAATATTTGGATAGTGGTATGTGGGCCTCCAGTAGCATTCTTGCCCCAGGCGCCTCAAATGTCAGGGGTGGGCTAGCCGCCTACAGTAACTCTTGTCCCACCTCATTATATGAAACTTGAACCTTCAGTTCCATTATCAAATTCTATGAGTGCCATATTGAGTAGCATGGGCGGTTCATAGCCAGGTGAACTTGGAGAGCAGCCCTGTCGTAATGAGGAGGCAACCCAACTCCTCTGGCCACAGTGAACACCTGATTTGGGTAAGACAAAGGCAGCTAACCATGGATAGGCAGGAAGAGAGACTTTTAAAATGTACCAGAAAAGCACTTCAGGAAATGTAACATGGAGTCGGGTGGCTGGGGTATAAAATCAGCCTGCCCCTTGGCATGGAGCGTGTAGGGACTAAACAGAGTAACATAATGGTGAAGAGTTCAGGCTCAAAAAACACACCTGTGGCTTGAATCTTGGATCTGATAGTTGTTGGCTGTGTGATCTTGGGAAAAAAAATTTTTAACCTCCTCTGTGCCTCCCCATGTAAAATGGGAATAACCATAGTGCCCATCTTCAAGGGTGGCTGTGAGGATGAAATGAAATGAAATATATAGAAACTAGGGTGCCTGGAGTATTGTAAGCACTCAAAAAATGGTAGCTGCTCTCATTACGATTACTAGTTGTTAGGGAAATACTTGCCTATAGGGATAATAGGCAAAGTTTCAAGTGAAAAGCAAACTCTTAAGGGAATGGATCCAGCGCTGAGCCACAGATAACCTGAACCCAAGAAGGAAAAAGCTTTGGGTCTCACAGCTGAGGGAACAATGGCTTCGTGTTCTAAAGTGAAGGAATTCAAAACCTAGAATGCTTTTGGTTCATCAGGAAATATTCAAATGGGAATTTTCATACCTCTTCATCTCACTCCACATTTGTTAATGGAATAGAAGGTCAGTGAATTTAATCTAATACTAGTTTTAGTCTCACAGAGCCCTGGCTTTGCATCCTAGCTTTACCATTTACTGTCTGACCCTGAACAAGTTACTTAACTTCCTTATGCTCTTGGTTTTCTTATCTGCAAAATGGAGATAATAATACCATAGCAACAATTCTAACATCATGACATAGTCTTCCTGTGATGATTACATGCAGTGTTGTGTGGAGTCAGCTCATACCGTCTTGATGGAGATAACTGTGAAATTTTCAGGATTTTTACAAGCCAGTTGTTAAACCATCGGGTAGGTTGAAATTAGCCATGGTGGGAGTATTTCTGCCACGGAGATCAGCAAACACTACAAATCAGGCCTTTTCCCCTCTGGAGAGGCATTCAACAGCACAGCAATGATTATATGCAATAAACATTTAAAAGGCTTAGCACTGTACACAGTACAAAATAAGATCTAAAATTAAGTTAAATATTTTTAATCGTTTACTGAGTGCTTAATATGTCTCTACATCTATTTTAGGCACTGTATAAAGAACTGCTGGAAGAGGATAGGTTGGCACATATGCTAAAAGAGAGAACAATTTAGAATGTGATAGAGGAAACGGCAAGGAAAGCATTTGTCACTGCAGCCACGAAGGCTGGAGCAGCAGTTACTGTAGTTACTGTGAACTTCCTCTCCATCAGACTCTTTTATTCATCTTTATTTCCTCCAGATTTTGCACAATACCTGGCAGAATGGATGTTTACTGGCTAAGTGATTGAATAAATCAGTTTGATTATGCACTGATAAAATAATGTGTATGATTGTTTATATATCACATAAAAAGTGATTTTTAAAGGATTTAAATGACTGGTTGATTAAATCAGGCTATTCTGGGTAAACTTGGCCAAAATACCCATTATTATCCTTTCCTTTCTCTCTAAGCATGTACCTTTAATAACGAAGCAAGTAACACCTAATTTTAAAATACTAAATAAAATAGCATAATTGCGCAGTGTGTACTGCCTTGGCTGGGATTATTATAATTTACTTTGGGGCTTGCCATGGATAGATAATAATGTACACAATTGATAAATAAAGACCCAACAGGAAAGAAGCCTTCTTATATATGTCTGCCAGAGACTGATTCTCATTGTACAACAAGAGTTTAAATTAAATGACAACTTAATTCCCATATACATTACATTTTTGTTATTTTGGCATTGTTTCTTCTGTGAGAAGGACACTGGAAATCAAAAGAAAAAGGAAGTGATGCTCTGTGTTGGAACATCGATATCACTCTTTGCAAACAAGAACCCACTTTTTCCCCTCTAACTTGACAGCTTTATAGAGGCACTGAGTCGTATTTGGAACAATTTGGATGATACCCAAGAAAAAGACAGCTTTGGATTATGGGAATCTTTAGGTAAACACATTCCAGGGGAAAAGAATGAGTCAGCTTGGAGTAGTTGCTTCTAGTAGGGTTTAGACTGGAGCGTTGAATTGTGTTTGCCTGCCTGTGATTTTTACCAACTACAATACAAGGCAGAGCTCAGAGACATTGCGGATTGTGTTCCAGACCACCAAAAATAAAGTGAATCACATGAATTTTTTGGTTTCCAAGTGCATATAAATTTATGTTCGCACTATATTATAGTCTATTAAGTGTGCAGTAGCATTATGTCTAAAAAAATCAATGTACATACCTTAATTAAAAAATACCTTATTGCTAAAAAATGCTATCCAGGGGCTGGCCCTGTGGTCGAGTGGTTAAGTTCGAGTGCTCTGCTGCAGGCGGCCCAGTGTTTCGTTGGTTCGAATCCTGGGCGCGGACATGGCACTGCTCATCAAACCACGCTGAGGCAGCGTCCCACATGCCACAACTAGAAGGACCCACAACGAAGAATATACAACTATGTACCGGAGGGCTTTCGGTAAAAAGGAAAAAAGGAAAAGGAAAAAAATAAAATCTTTAAAAAAAAGTGCTATCCACCATCTGAGCCTTCAGTGAGTCGTAATCTTCTCGCTGCTGGGAGGTCTTGCCTCAATGTGGATGGCTGCTGACTGATCAGGGTGGTGGTGGCTGAAGGTTGGAGTAGCTGTGGCAATTTCTTAAAATAAGACAACAATGAAATTTGCTGCATCGATTGACTCTTTCTTTCACTAATGATTTCCCTGTAGCATGTGTGTTGTTTGATAGCATTTTCCCCACAGTAGAACTTCTTTCAAAGTTGGAGTCAATCCTCTCAAACAGTGAGGCTGCTTTACCAACTAAGTTTATGAAATATTCTAAATTCTTTGTTGTCATTTCAACAATCTTCATAACATTTTCACCAGGAGTCAATTCTCTCTCAAGAAACCACTTTCTTTGCTCATCCGTAAGAAGCAACTCCTCATCCGTTCAAGTTTTATCATGAGATGGCAGCAATCCAGTCACATCTTCAGGCTCCATTTCTGATTCTAGTTCTCCTGCTATTTCCACCACATCTGCAGTTACCTCCTCCACTGAAGTCTTGGACCCCTCAAGTCATCCATGAGGGTTGGAATCAACTTCTCCCAAATTCCTGTTAATACTGATATTTTGACCTCTTCCCATGAATCGCAGATGTTCTTAATGGCATCTAGAATGATGAATCTTTTCCAGAAGGTTTCCAATTTACTTTGGCCAGATCTATCAGAAGAATCGCTATCTATGGCAGCTATCACCTTATAAAATGTACTTCTTTCTTTTTTTTTTTTTTGAGATTGGCACCTGAGCTAACAACTGCTGCCAATCTTTTTTTTTTCCTTTCTTCTTCTCCCCAAAGCCCCCCGAGTACACAGTTGTATATTCTAGTTGTGAGTGCCTCTGGTTGTGCTATGTGGGACGCTGCCTGAGCATGGCCTGATGAGCAGTGCTAAGTCCGCACCCAGGATCCGAACTGGGGAAACCCTGGGCTGCCAAAGTGGAGCGCGAGAACTTAACCACTTGGCCACAGGGCCAGTGCCTGAAATGTATTTCTTAAATAATAAGACTTGAAAGTCAAAATGACTCCTTGATTCATGGGCTGCAGAATGAACGTTGTGTTAGCGGCATAAAAACAACATTAATCTTGGTGTACGTCTCCATCAGAGCTCTTGGATGACCTGGTGCATTAATGAACAGTAATATTTGAAAGGAATTTTTATTTTCTGAGCAGTAGGTCTCAGCAATGGGCTTAAAATATTCAGTAAGCCATGTTTTAAAGAGATGTGCTGTCATCCAGGCTTTGTTGTTCCATTTATAGAGCAAAGGCAGAGTAGATTTAGCATAATTCCCAAGGACTCTAGGATTTTGGGAATGGTAAATGAGTACCGGTTCAACTTCACTTAAGTCTGAGAGGGGCCCCAAAACTTGCATTTCTAACGCATTCCCAGGTGATGCTGATGCTGCTGGTCTGCAGACCACACTTGGGGTAGCGCAGTTAGAGGCCAATAAGGAAGACACTCCCGTAATCTATGGAACAGAAAAGTGATTTCCAAACATAGTTAACTTTAGAATCCTCATCTAATGAATTTTTTACAAAATCTAGGTAGATGTCAAACATCAGACCTGCTAAATCAGAATCTCAAGAGGTGGGCCCGGGGACTATGATGAATCTGGGAGACTAAGAAGTTGAGGGGCTCCCATCACTTATTCTTAGGAAGCCAGTTTTTTGGTCAGGACGGATGAAACTTAAAGGCTACCACATTCTGGAGCACATGCTGAAAAGCGATGAACCTTAAAATTCAAGCAAGAAACTGCTCAAAAAATAATAGAGGCATGTTAACAGGACACAGGAGCCAATCAATGGCCAAAGCAATTCTAACTTGAGAAATAAGATAAATGTGATAGTATTTCATTATAACCCTCAGAAAAACGTTAAATATCCATGAGCCCATATGGACATAAATAAATTATTGAATAAATAAATAAATAAATAGAAGGAAAAGACACTTCCTTAAAGAAGAACCCAATTAATAAATGTAAAAGGAATAAGAGAAATAGAAAATCATGTTTTCTATGTTGTAGTGTTAAGCAAACACTACAGTAACAATTGTTGCAGGCAAGATTCACTGATGGATGCTAAAATTGTGGGTGAAAATTTGATGAGAAACAAGATATTTGTATAGTCTCAAAGTATTTCTCCACAAGCTATTCATCAGTTTCTAAGAAAATACAGTAACGTTACAGTGGAGAAACCCAGCAGACGCCTCCCTAACCAAGTATTAAGGTGAACATCACCAGTAATAAGACATCATCATGTACCCCCTGATATGATGCACTGAGAAGGACACATCATTTCTGTAGTATTTATGCCCAAAATACTCTACTTTGATCTAATCATAAGAAAATATCAGGAAAACCCAAAATGAGATCAACTATATTATAACTGACCGTAACCTTCAAAAGTGTCAAAGTCATGAAAGACAAAAAAGATTGAGAAACTATCACAGATTAGAGAAGACTAAGAAGAAATGAAAACCAGATGCAATGTAGGATGCTGGACTGGATCCTGGACCAGAAAAAGGACATTAGTGGAAACCTGGTAACATCTGAATAGGGTCTATATTCTAGTTAATAGTATTGTAACAGTGTGAATTTCCTGGTTTTGATGATTGTACTATGGTTATATAAGATGTTAACATTAGGGAAAAGTTGGTGAAAGGTATATATGGTAACTCTCTGTACTATTTTTGCCACTTTTCTTTCAGTGTAAAATTATATATTTTAAAATAAAACGTAAAATTTTCAATGGACTCTTCCTTGTGAAAACCCCAGTTGCCTAAGCAACTCTACCGGCTGCCTTATCAATCTGTGGATATGCTATAGGAACAGTTTCCCTTGGGGGGTTATCTAATAATGAGCAGAGAAGGCAATACAAACGTGAGTCCAGTGGCCTCCCAGGGACTGTGGTTTTGTCAGCTGTACTCAGTCAGCCCCTCCCCCCAAGTTGCTACCTCATGGATGGATTAAAACAATTGTGGGAGCCCCCAAGGGCTCCTGTCAAAATTCCCTGAACTTTGGACCTCATGCTGAACTTCTGTAGCTCCTGACCCACTCTTTGGGGCACCCCTGCCACCCAGCCTGCAGCCCCATCTGCCATGATAGCAGGAGCCAGCAGATTTCCATGGCCTGGGAAAATCCTAACATGTGGTGCTCTGGATACGGCCCATGGGGTCTCTGTTTAAGGCAATAATCTGTCCCCCATAGCATCTTTAATGTTCTGTTTCTTTAGAGGGTATTTTATCGAATGCAAAGCTCCTTAGGCAGCAGTGTTCACATTTTCCCGATGTTGATACTTTGTCACACATCCCATCATTAGAAGTCAAGCTGATTCTCTTCCAGTGGTTGCCTTTGGGTTGCTGTTTGCTATTCCCACTTACAGGAAAAGCTCATTTCACTCCTCTGTTATATGTCTCATTTGCACAGACAGGCCTATATTTTGTTTTAGTTAACTTTCCCTTCACATAAAAAGGTGCTAAACTGTGTTTTCCAAACTATAGGATCATTTTCTGGTCATTCTGGGGAGTGCATGATGAGGGAATTAGTGGAGATAGATTAAATGGGGTTTGATTTCTGGCTCCAACATTTACTAATAGTCTGATCTTACACAAGGTTCTCCATTCTTCTGAGTCTGAATGTTCTCAACTCCAAAAACAGGCAAATAACACAAGCAAGCTTTCTGAATTATTATGAGGATGACACGAAATAATGTGTAGAATTAGAAGTCTCTCATTTATTAGATACAATAAAAATTACCTAAGATTCTTTTTTGCCCAGACATAATGAAGAAGAAAACAGCTACGGAAAAGGAATCTTGCACAGGGTGGAAACTGTCTCTGGACCCACCTATACTTTATTTGTACAATGATCCACCCTCAGGGGCCTTACTTTGAGCCAAAAAGGAAACAAAATAAACCAAGAGCCGTGTTTCAATAAGACTAAATTTAATTATGCCTTGTATATCCCAAGTGACAAACTTCCTCTTGTTAATTTGTCTTACTAAGACTGTCTTTAAATTTCTGTTGGAGAACCTTTAACCTGTAACTTGAGAGAATTACTGAAAGTCATTAAACGCATTTTTGCCAGGAAATAGTGGATCTCATGAGATTTATGTCTGATTCTTCCCTTAAGTTGTAAATTATATTACCAGTTTTTTTTTGGGGGGTGAGTTTTTTGTTTGTACAGTTTTGTTTGTTTGTTTGCACTTTTTATATATTGAAAAGCTATGAGTTTTAAAAAAAAACACATTGAATCTGTTTTCCTTCCAGCATCTACTGGTTTTCAGAGTGCAGAAGTGACTCTGGCTTGTTTTTGACTTAAATCTAGGATGAAGTTGGTTTCTTTACAATTCACAAACACTTTAAACATAGTAGGTATTCAATAAATGAATAAACGTTAGCCGTCTTTCCCTGTACGTTTATAGTTTGTGCTTAAACATCACCTTATTTTTATCTGAAACTTTATTGTCCACATTAAATTCACTTAATATTTTTTCGGTCCTTCTTTCTTTGAGGCTTGACATTGTGTTCAGGTACAATTAGACCACTTTATTTTAGGATAGAGGTTTTCAAAATTTCTAAGTATTTTTTAAACTAGAACAATTTATTAAACCTCCATATGATAGTGGTAGAATCACACATTAAGAAAATACCTAACGAGCCCTCCCCCTAGCTTTGCCCAGACTATCTAAATGCCTACAAATCCATCCTGTGGGAGCAAGTTATGAAGCCCTTTTGTTAAGGAGGAACTCTTTTTCTGGGAAGGGAACATTTTCAGACCATAATCAATTATAAATACTTTAGCTAGAATTAGCCAGCTAGGTTATTGGTGAATTCACTAATCTAGGTTGCCATCTAGCAGGAATATGAGAGAATGAGATACAGGGATGACAACATTTTGATGCTTTCATGAAAGTTCTTGCTTATTGTGGAGTCTGGTAACCATCCTGGGCTAGTGGAGAAAATAGTGGAACCTGTGGGGCGAGGGCAGAGGTTCCGTGGGCTTGAGAGATGCCAGAATTGCTTAGTAGTGCTTTAATGGATTGATAAGAATGATGTGTGATTAGCATGTCAATGTACCAATCTAACTGAAATTGTTTTCTCTTATATTGCTTGACTGTAACCTCCTTAATGGCGTTGTTCTTTTAAGTAGGCAACACCTCCCTTGAAACCTTACTTACGCTATTCATCTGTGACTGCCCCAGGATGCCCCTGCTGTGTCTCCAGCAGACGCCCCTGCCTGGTGTGGCCAGCCCTGGTTGAAGCAGGCACTTAGTGGCAGATCCAAGGAGACCCTGGACTTTCTCTTGCTCCCTGCCCAGCCTTTCGTTGCCCAGGCACTCTCTTCAGTCCCGCTTTGTTGTACACCCTGCAAGTGCAGGGTCTCTGCCCTGCTGCCCTAAACAAGCTGAAGCCAGGGTTTCTGCCCCTCACTCACCTGCCTGGAATGGGAGACAGGACAGAAATAACTATTCTTTGTTTTCATGGGCTCTGGACAATAATGATGTAAATAGGCTTGTTATGGTATATAAAGACAAAAATGAGATTCAAACTCACCATGGGGAGAGAGTATGGAGATGATGACTCTGTGACCCTTCAAGATGAGGAAACTACAAGGTCAGGAACTGAGGTTGACATCTCATCACGATTGTTCCACCATTTTGATCAGCAGCTGGGGTTGGGCCCTATGATTTTCAGTTTGATGCAGCTACACTGTTGTGGGCTCCATTCTCTTCCAATCGACCTCCAGGCAGTGTTGTGCTGGGGCTGCCCCGTCATTACATTTTCAGGAATTTTGCAATCTGGTTGTTAAACACAGCCATTATCACACTTAAATTATGTACAATTATTACATAAATTATATACAAATTATTGTAAACAAATTTTGTTGTAATATATGACATACAAATACATTAAATTATCTACAATTAAATAAATTATATTGAAAACAAAGGTAATAAATACTCAAAATTCATCACTTCCTAATTATCTTACTAAATTTTACTACTACTCTCGAGGTTATCAAGTACCTGAATGGAGGAAACACCACATAACGGTGTGGGCTGTGCTTCCCCGCCCAACTCCACGCTCAGTGACACCACATTTGTAGCCTGAAATGGCCATGGTAGGAGAATCTACACCATGGAAATCGGCAAATGTTACAGATCAGGGCTTGACTTATTTTTTTGATTGCCTAGACTTAAAAAAGTGTTGGAGAAAATGTTAATAAAGCAGATTAAACTTAAAAGCACATCCTGTCTATAGCCGTTACAATGTGAATAACACAAAAGAATCAAGGAAACATTCTTCCTGGTTTGAAAAATTCTTATTTGATTCAGCAGTCATTCACATCACTGAGGAATGAGTGAAGTTCCAACATATGTTTTCATTGTCTTTCTTTTGTCTTATTAAAGTCAATGAAAACATCAACCAACGTTCATGGTGGAACTCCACCGGGAGCTACAGCGTTAAACATTTGTGGCCGGGGGGCAGCATTTCACTCTAAAGGCTCAATGCTGATTAGCCAATGCCGCCCTCCGTGGAGAGAAGGGGGCTTTTGCTCGTTGTAGAAAGTCTTAAAAATGTTTAGATTAATAAAAATCCCCTGTAATTTCCCCACAAAGAAATAACACTGACTCATATGTATACACATATTTTTTTTTTGCAAATATTGAGTGTAGTTATGAGTGAATACTATTTTGACAGTCCTTGTGCGTGTGTGTGAAAAACAGTATTTGGAGAGCATTGTGTCATATCGTTAAGTATTTTCTAAAATCTCAATTGTAATGAGTTCATAGAAAGCCATTGTGTGGATTATCACAGTTTATTTCACCAGTCTTCCATGGTGAAGCATTTGGTCTGTTCTCAATTTGCTGTGATGAAAAATACAGCCCTTAAAAAAACAAACAAACAAAGAAAACTAATAAAATAAATACAACGGTACAAGGTACTTCTCTGTAGCTGAATGATGTGCCCTTTGTTTTTCATGGGAGAAATTTCTAGAAGAAAGGCATGCACACTAGTAAGCTTTTAAAACATCTCCCCTGGTAAAGTGGAAGCTCCATTGGGTAGGACTGTGTCTACGAGTTTATCCTTATAGCCTCAACCCTTGGCCCAGTGCCTGACATGGGTACACATTCAAGGCATATTTGCTGAATTTAAGAAGGAAAGAGGAGGAGGTGGTGTATTCATTTGCTAGGGCTGCCATAACCAAGTACCACAGACTGGGTGGCTTAAGCAACAGAAACGATTGTCTTACCACTCTGCAGGCTGGAAGTCTGAGATCAAAGCGTTGGCAGGGTTGGTTTCTTCTGGGGCCTCTCTCCCTGACTTGTAGATGGCCGTCTTCCTTCTGTACCTGTGTCCAACTTTCCTCTTCTTATAAGGACACCAGTCACATTGGGTTTGGGTTGACCCTAATGACTTCATTTTAGCTTAATTACCTCTTTAACGACCCTATCTCCAAATACAGTCATATTCTGAAGGACTGGGGGTTAGGACTTCAATACATGAAGTTTTGGGGGGTCACATTCGGCTCATAACAGTTGGGTAGATTCCCATGCAGGCTGGGGACAGCGAGCAAAGTCCTTTACATTCATGTAAGTTTTCCTCATTTGTAAAATAGAGATTATAATCCCTGCCCCATTTCTCTCATAGAGTTTCTGTAAATCACCATGAAATAACTGATGTGAAAGTGCTTTATAAAATGCTATAAAGCTTCACAATTTTATACTTTGATAAATTCTGTTTATTCCTAACATGAGTCTTTTGTCTTTAACAGCAAAGGCAAAACAACACCCATGTAGTATAGAATTTTTCCTGATAACAGAAAACTACTTACTATGGTTCTTAAAGAAAAGGACAGACTATATACCATTAACTCTCATTTTATGCATATTTTTGCTTGATTTAATATTTATTGAAGTAAATCTAATATCTTCAATCATGCTAGTTATACACACTTAAACGGTAACTGTAAGAGTGTTTTGCCATTTAAGTAACGGAGAAGAAGCTATCTGTATTGAGATTATAACCAAGAGTTCTGCTACTATTAAAGTAGTGATTTAAAATAAAATTTCTTCCTTCTGCTGGAAAGCCAAACGACGTTAGCCTGACTGATTGCCAGTCAATGAAACAATCTGCACGAAGGTTGGTTGACGTCTGGCTGCAGCCTGCAGAGCACCTACCCAGTGAGGCCAGATTTCCTATGAGGTGAGAGGAAGATGAGAGACTAAAGTAATTATTAGAGCAACATTTTAGACACATCAATCCCCAAGTTTCTATCTGCAGCTCAGCAGCAAAGGTGGGCCAATTGAGCTCAAAATTAAATCGTGAAGGGCGTATTCAGTTTACTTAGTTGCAGAAAAATAATAATCACAGAACTGAATCATAAGGTTTATGACTCAGATAATTACTGTTCTGTTGTTCTAGGAAGTAAAGATATAAGTGGCACATCTGGGAACGAATAAGGATATGACCTTGAAGATTTCTTTGGGTCTCTTAAACTTGATTTTATTGCCAAAAAGTGGAGAGATCATCAGGTCAGGGTGTTGGGATTTTCCTAATGGCTCTAGTAGCCGCTGGCTTGCAGGTATTATTGATGCCTAGGAGACTGCAAATGTCTAGCTTTGTCAGGTTGCCATGATTCATCTTTGGGACGCAGTTCAACAGGACACTGCAAGTCCAGAAAGCAGAAGAGGCGAAAACTCTTCCTGGAACATCCCTCAGACTCCCCAGAGTCAGTCCTTTTGGATAGACTCCTGATTGCTGACCAGAAGTGAAATGATTTTTACCAAAAGTTTATTATTTATACCTTCTCAAGAGCAGTTGCATAGACTTTTGCTCTGGTCAAAGCAGGATCTTTTATTTTATTGGAAGTCTCTGTAGCATTCATTAAACCTTATTTATTGAGGGCTCACAAGGCAGAGAGCCCAATCCCAAAAGCTGTATTAGTATCTGATGGGATGTAGATTTTAGTATATGTATTTTGTAAAGAGCACAACAGAACATAGAATTCCCTTAGAAATTAGCTTATATCTACAAAGAATGGGAAACTGAGATAATTGCAATAATGTACATGATAACCATGTTTTCTAGTCTCTGTATTTGAATCTTTGACATCTGGGGCCTCATTGACCCTGGAGGGACTGCCCCTCCCAGGGTTAGCTGACTCCTAGAGATACAAACAATTCACCCTTTATTTGCAAACCAATCAATCCAGAGGCCCCAGCCCCAGCCATTATCAGGCTCTGATGCTCCAGGTCACCATCTCCCTGCCCTAGCCACTCTAGGGCCAGGTACCAGACCACTAGGGACAGCCCCTATGCTCCAGAGCCCACTGAAATTACTCAGACTAGCCAATCCTAGACCTGCTCACCCTGTCTCTCCCAGCTCTTCCCACAGAAGCCACAGTAAAGGCTCTTGTCCATGTTTTCCCCTCACTCCCTCTGCCCCCTACCAACCCTGATGCTTCCCCATGTGGCCCTGCATGGCATGCTGTGCCTCCTGTTTCTAGGGGTCTATGGGCATAAAAAACCTCATCCTTCCTGACAGTCATTTCTGCATCTATGTGTCTTACCATATCCTGGGCACCCTTTTATAACAATGTATTACTCAAAAATGGAGAAATCAAACATAAAACATTTAGCTAGTTCAAGATCAGGTAGTCCACTTGAAAAATTATTACTCCCCACCTCAAAGTTTATTGAGTCAATCCTTCAATCAAAAATAACGTTTGAGCACTCCTTATGTATCAGGAATTCTGCTAGGGAATATAAATCCACCTTGTGATAATAGAAACAAAACAGACAAAGCATTCTATATCCCAAGCATCTTTCTATTTTATTTTCAATTTAGATTTGACATTTTTCCCTGAGTTTTCCTATTCGGTGCCCTCTCTATTTACCTACTGTCACCTTCTTTCTGCTCCTCTGCCTCCTGTCTTCTCAAATTAGCACTGCCCTGCTTCCCACCCCACCCCCACCCCCCCCTCCAGCAGGTGTGCCTCACACCGTGGTGCACCTACTCCCAGACCTGGCATGCTCGGGCCACACTCACGCCCCCCTCATTGGTAGCATCACATCTCACCTGATGCCCGGCTAAGCAAGCTTTGTAGTTCACGTTGTGAACTATGAATAAATAAGTGAATAAGAAACTTGGCTAGTGACTTGTTTTTTATGGACATTAAGCCTTGATTATTTATAGCTGATTGGTGGGTTATCATCAGTGGGAAGTACAGAATGAAGAAAAGTTCACAGACTACTGAAAAAGGTACCGATGGAATGTTTATCACCTTTTCTACACTCCTCCAATGATGTGAATCTTGAGTCTCTTAACGTATAACTGTTAGATACACTAAGAATGGCATGTGCAGCAGGTTACTGGGGCCCTAGAGGAGTTGACCTATGAAAATGATCATCTCTGCAATGCAAAGAAGGAAATGTCTCGATAAACCGAGGTATTGGTCAAGAGATATAACTGTGAACAGAGACTTGACAAATAGTGCCTTAATCAAGAAAGGAACTTGAATTTCCTACATAATCAGAAATCTGGGGCTAGGCAATCCAGGGCTGATGCAGCTCCTCAAATACTCAGGCTGCTTCTATTTTTTCTGTCTCATTATCCTTAGCTTTTATCCTTATGGTCACGAGATAGCCGCTGCCTCTCCAGACATAACGTCTGAGGGTCAGGAAGAAAAAAGATGAAAGGGAAAAGGGCAGAAGGCGTTTCCAGCTGAGTCTGACCGTTTTTACTGAGACTCAGACTTTCCTGCAAACCCCGCCCAGTAGATTTCTGCTGACAGCTCTTTGACTCAGCTGTTTCACCAGGCCACAGGAACCTGGAAACTGAAGAAGACAACAACAGCAACAACAAAACTGTGTATTTACTTCCTCCACTGCAAATCGAGTTTTTGTTAGCAAGGAAGAATGACGGAAAGATGGAAACCTGCAGGCAATCTCAGTGTCTGCTAGACTTTTTAATAAAACTGAAGTTAATGGACCTCCAGGTAGGTGCAGACAATGGCAGCAGCTAAGTACCCTCCTCCTCACATATCCTCCCCAAACAACACAAACAGCAGAAGGAAAAAGTAAATTTGTACGCAGACCACATTTTCAGCACAACCTGAAAACAGAGAATGTCCAAACTTCAAAATAATTATGAATAAAAACAGAATAATCAAATGACAGAACACAAATTCTCACACTCCCACCACAAGCTCGCCCTGCCACCCGGCTCTTGGGCAAACAAAAGTGGATCCAGAACCGCAGGGAAGGCAAAACAGGGGAGCTGGTGAAGGATCCTAAGTTTGAATTTCATCTCCCATGAGAAAGACTAAGCCCACCCTCAGTCTGAAAATATTGAGAAAGCGTCCAGGCCTGAGCACGGACTTCAGGAAGGACCTTGAAGTCCAGTGACGTAAAGGGATGGGAAAGATATAAAGGGGCAATCTTTGAGACTCAGAGCTCCGGGGAAGAAAAAAATACCCTTGGGCAATTGGATGGGAAGAGGAAAAGAAGACAAGGGGAGAAGAAGGAAAAAGGGAAATCTTAGGTTCCTGCAACATAAAGAAGAAATATAAAAGCTTACCTTCCCCATGAAAACACACCCCAGAAACCTGCCAAAGTACCTGGACTTCACTGTAGCCATATGAGATGATGCCATTAAACCAAGAATTTTGAAAATGACCCTGATATCATAAAAATGAACACATGGAAAGTGAAGTCCATACACAGATATCATGAAAACAAGGAAATGGAATTTCAAGTGCATCAACTGAGGAAAATTCTCCTCTGATAAAACAACCACAAAGAAAAAGAAAACTGTAAAGAAAGAAACTGTATAGAAGAAAACTAAGTTCACAAATCAAGCAGAATTATTTTCATACAAGCATTTGAAGATATGAAAAACTATCTTAAATCAGAAAGACAAAAACTAGGGGCTGGCCCCATGGCGGAGTGATTAAGTTCATGCACTCCGCTTTGGCAGCCTGGGGTTTCACCGGTTCGGATCCCGGGCACAGACACGGCACTGCTCATCAAGCCGTGCTGAGGCAGCATCCTACAGAGTAGAAACAGAAGGACCTACAACTAGAAGATACAACTATGTACTGGGGAGGTTTGGGGAGGAGAAGGAGGGAAAAAAAGTAAGATGGCAACAGATGTTAGCTCAGGTGCCAATTTAAAAAAAAGAAAAAGAAATACAAAAACTAAAAACAAAATGGACAAAACAGGAAGAAATGAAAAGGATTGATTATACCCAGGAAAGAAATAGAAGAAAAAGGGAAAATTATTTCAGAAATAAAGACTAAAGTTTCAAGTTGCCCAAAGGAGAATAGACTCAAACAAAAATATAATAAGGGGCATTGAAGGAAGGTGGGGACATAATGGGGAGAACGAAAATGGTATAAATATAAGACCCAAAATCATAAAACTCCTAGAAGAAAACATAGGCAGTAAGCTCCTTGACATAGGTCTTGGGGGGGATTTTTGGTTTTGACACCAAAAGCAAAGCTGTCTTGGTGGTCTAGATTAAGGCTGGTTAAGATTTAGGCTCTCACCACCATGGCCCGGGTTCGTTTCCTGGTCAGGGAACCACACCACCCATCTGTTGGTTGTCATACTCTGGCAGCTGCGTGTTGCTGTGATGCTGAAAGCTATGCCACCAGTACTTTAAATACCAGCAGGTCACCCATGGTGGAGAGGTTTCAGTGGAGTTTATAGACTAGACAGACTACGAAGAAGGACCTGGCCACCCACTTCCAAAAAATTTGCCAGGAAAACTCTATGAATAGCAGTGGAGCATTGTCTGATGTGGTCCCAGAAGTGAGAAGATGGTGCAAAAAAACCGGGCAGGGTTCCGCTCTGCTGTACACAGAGTCACTGGCAGTCAGAATCAACTTGACAGCACTAGCAACAAAAACCAAAAGCAAAAGCAACAAAAGCAAAAATAAACAAGTCGGATTACATCAAACTAAAGTGCTTCTGCACAGCGAAGGGAACCATCAACATGACAAGGCAATCTACTGAATGGGAGAAAATATTTGCAAAAATCATAGATCTGATAGGAGGTTAATATCCAAAAAATACAAAGAACTCATACAAGTCAATAGCAAAAAACACACAATTTGATTAAAAAATGGGCAGAGGATCTGAATAGACATTTTTCTAAAGAAGCCATACAGATAGCCAACAGGTACATGAACAGATACTAAACATCACTAATTATCAGGGAAATGCAAATCAAAGCCACAATGAGATATCACCTCACACCTATTAGAATGGCTATTATCAAAAAGACAAGAGGGGCTGGCCCGTGGCCAAGTGGTTAAATTCGTGCGTTCTGCTGCGGTGGCCCAGGGTTTCGTGGGTTTGGATCCTGGGTGTGGACATGCACCGCTTGTCAGGCCACGTTGAGGCAGCATCCCACATGCCACAACCAGAAGGACCTGCAACTAAGATATACAACTATGTGCCGGGGGGGATTTGGGGAGATAAAGCAGAAAAAGAAAAAAAAAAAAGATTGGGAACAGTTGTTAGCTCAGGTGCCAATCTTTAAAAAAAAAAGACAAGATATAACAAGTGTTGGTGAGGATGTGGAGAAAAGGGAACCCTTGCGCACTGTTGGTGGGAATGTAAACTGGCGCAGCCACTATGGAAAACAGTATGGAGCGTCCTTAAAAAAATTAAAAATAGAATTACCATATGATCCAGAAATTCCACTCCTGGGTATTTATCCAAAGAAAATGAAAATACTAACTCAAAAAGATATATGCACCCCCATGTTCATTGCAGCATTATTTACAATAGCCAAGATATGGAAATAACCTAAGTGTCCATTGATGGATGAATGGCTAAAAAAAAATGTGGTACGTATATACAAGGGAATATTATTCAACCATTGAAAGAATGAAATCTTGACATTTGCAACAACGTGGATGGAACTTGAGGGCATTATGCTAGGTGAAATAAGTCAGACAGAGAAAGATAAATACCGAATGATCTCGCTTATATGTGGAATCCAAGAAAAATAAATAAGTAAAACCAAAAACGAACTCTTAGATACAGATAACAGATTGGTGGTTGCCAGAGGTGGGACGTGGGGGTGGGTGAAATGGGTGCAGGAAGTCAACAGGTATAGACTTCTAATGATAAGATAAATAAGTCATGGGGATGTAATGTACAGCATGGTGACTATAGTTAATACTGTATTGTATATTTGAAATTTGCTAAAAGAGTAGATCTTAAAAGTTCTCATCACAAGAAAAAATTCTGTAACTACATATGGTGACATGTGTTAACTAGACTTATGGTGATCATTTCACAGTATATGCAAATATTGAATCATTATGTTGTACATCTGAAACTAATATAATGTTTTATGTCAGTTATACCTCACTAAAAAAAAAGAAATAAAATGGCCTAAATCAAAAGGTAAAAAGGGCCAGAAGGAGAGTAGCAGACATGGAAGACATGCAAAAAGGGAATAATTTTCATGTTAACAGAGTCCATGAAGAAAAAAACAATGAAGCAGAGCTAATATTCAGAACTATAATCCAAGATAACTATATAGAGTGCAAAAAGATTTATGTCTACACATTCAGAGAGTTCACTGGGTACCAGGAAAAACCGATCCAGAATGGGTCCAACTCTAAGACATATTCTAGTCAAACTATTAGATTTCAAAGATAAATATAAACCCTCAAGGGCTTCAGACAAAATATCAAATAATTTACAGAGACAAAAGAATCAGACTGGGATCAGATATTTCAAAACCAACATGAAAAGCAAGGCAATGATGGAGCAACATTTGTAAACATTTAATGAAAGGAAATGTGAAGCAAATATTTAAATCCAGCCACTGTCCTTCAAATGTCAAGAACATAAAAAAAAAAAATCAGTTTACAGAACTTAGGAATTATGTACCCATTAGCCCTTTTTTGAGGAACTTACTAGAAAATAAGTTTCATGAGGTTGAATGATGACTAGGAAAACTTCAGCAAAAGGACTGATGATGACTATTTTAAAATATATAAATGCGCATCTAAGCCTCAAAACTGGAGTGAGGATAGAGAAGAAATAGGCAAATGTTGTACATTGTTATGAAAGAGAAAAATTGTTTCAAAATAAAACAGTTGTAAAATAAAATAAATGACTGCTTTAGAAATGTCACTAGTGAAACTGACATTATCTTTACGGAAGGCAGACAAGAGTGATATTTCAGAATTTAATGCTGTATGGCTCTGGAAATGAAAAACCAGAAAAGGAGAAGCATAAGCAATATGACCAGAAGAACCGTTCTAAAGATGAATCTAACACCAATGACACAGAGTGGAAGAGAGGCCATAGGATTGGCCCTGAATGCAAACTCCTAGTGACACTGGCCACCTGAGGAGTAAGTCAGGTTTATCTGCACATGTCAGTCACGGGGACCTCATCAGAGCTGGCCCCGGGGCAATGCAGGCCGTCCTAGGCACAGTGTGGATCTCAGTTTCTCTACTACGTGTTCCAACCTGCCTACCTACTCATCCTCTCCCCTTGATACCATAAGATATTTTTCTAGGAGAATCCACCTTAAGATATAGATCAAGAACACAGCCTGAAGAAATAGCCAAAAACTAAAACGGCATTTGAGAGGTTGGGATGACATTTTTACTTTGTATTTATTTTCTAGGCATATATATGAACCCTAGGGTATGTGTGTAGTTTTTGTTGGTTTGTTTGTTTGTTCTAAGTGTGCCGAAGACCACTCACACTGGTCTCCTTTCCTGGGTGAGTCACAGATTGCAAGCAGCCACTGTAACTACTCCAACAAAGGTTTCCAGCACCATCAGCAAAGCTTGCAGGTTTTATTTTTAGAAAAAAAAATCCTTGTTCTTAAATATAGAGGGTGGCAATTTTGCAGTTTCACATTGATATGGACTATTTGCTAATATTTTGTACTGTGTTATCAGCCATTTATAACTTGTGGGCAACCTATCCTTTCTTTTTCTGTTTTTAGATGCAAATGCAATTCTTAAGTGTCCCTATGTTTTCTCCCTTGTTTATGTTCCAAAACTATTTGCACAAACTAAATTGTTCTAATTTTCATGATTTGAACTTACTGGGCAAAGATTCCTTTGGCTTCTAGTGTTACCAAAGTACAAAAAGCAAAAAGTATCCCTAAGGCAGCAGGATTCCTCACATTCACCTCCAGAAATCACCCATTTCTGCCCTTTGAGCTTTTCACTGTTGTTTTTCTAGATCAACTACTTTTTTTTCAATTATTATTTTTTTGGTGAGGAACATTGGCCCTGAACTAACATCCGTTGCCAATCTTCTTTTTGCTTGAGGAAGGTTGTTGGTGTGCTAACATCGGTACTAATCTTCTTCTATTTTTTTTGTATGAAGGATGCTGTCACAGCATGGTTTCATGAGTGGTATGTAGGACCACACCCGGGATCCAAACCAGTAAACCCCAGGCTGCTGAAGCAGAGCTCACAAACTTAACCACTCCGTCACTGGGCTGGCCCTAGATCAACTACTTTAAAGCTTAAAGATAGACTTCGATTTTTAAAAATTGTTTAATTTGTAAATTTTACATAGATTTCAAATACAAATTGCAATGGCTTAAATTTTTCACATTGATAGGTAAAAACAGTAGTCAATAAAATAGAATGTAGGATTTCTAGTATTGCTCAAAGGGAATATTTCAATAATATGGACCACCTGCAAAAATATTGGCAATTATGATTTAGAATTCCCAAACTCCCTCTCCCGGGTTCATTTTACTGGTTCAATGTGGATGGACGACCCTCCCCGTGACACTAATTTTCAGACGTTCTGTGTGATGTCTGCTCTCGGCAGTGACTGAAGGACCTTAAATTGTTCGGCTGGTAAGATGCTCATGGGACAGGCCGGCGTAGAAATCAGTTTTGGTTTTCTCTCACTTTGCATCACATCACATACATCACCCTTGACAAGTTCTTTAATGCCTGAAGGACTCCTGTGGGAGGAAAGGAATGCTCTAAAGTCCAATTTATAAACCTTTAGACAATTAACATACCTCCAAATATTCACACATCATTTAAATAACTTACACATTCAAACTTCATAAACTTAACAAAGTAAATTTCTGGATGTAAATATTGATGCTAGACTTAACATTTTTTCCTTCTGGAAAGGAACTACAAGTCTAATATATGAGATTTTCTTAAATGTTTTAAACACATTAAAAAATAGAGAAATAGAAACGATATTACAATAACTACGATACTGACCAGTACACTTCACTACAAAAGTATTTGTAGTGGATTTAGAGTTATTTCTTAATTGTCTTTATTTGTATTCTTATTCTTTCTGACGTTTACCCTCAAACCTTCTAAGGTTGTAGAAGGGCTTGATAGTCCCTGATTCAGGGCTTGAGATGAAAGACCTGAGTGCGTGTGGCAGGGTGACCTACCTTAGTCCACCCTCCAGCTGGATAAGCTTTTTAAATAGTTAACCTTTATCCATTGCCTCAGGAGCTACAAATTGCTGAAACTGTTGACTTTGATCCATCATGTTTTAATTTTTGTGACCTAATCTTTCCCCCTTAATGACTTATCTTCATAGTACAGATAATAAAAATACTTCCCCACGGTGTTCCCTCTGGGTGTCTTTTTTTTTTTAAGTACAGCTCAATATGTCTTCTTTGCAACTATTGTTCTATCTCTTTATCACACAACGTGGGAGAAGTCCATTTTGCAACTACTCACTTTGAGTTATCCTGGTCTTCTTTAGTTTAATCTGAAGCCTTTGGACAACTTGTTTCTCACCAACCATTGAGACACTCAGGATTTTTTCATCTTTATACATCAATGTTACAAATGGTTATAATATACTTAATTGATATTTGATCATTGATATAAGTAAATAGTAGATAAACAATTGCAATGATCAAATTTCTGCTTTTTAGGAATTTTCAAGCTAAAATAGACTGGAATATTTCTGTAAGACAATGCCTTTATTTTTCTCAAGTTCAACATTTTTAGGCCCCAGTTGCTTCCTCAGAGGATAATACTTGTTCCACCTATTTTGGGGGCTTGTTATAAAAATAACTTGAATTAGGGGTCGGCCCCGTGGCTGAGTGATTAAGTTTGTGCGCTCTGCTTCAGTGGCCCAGGATTTCGTCGGTTCGAATCCTGGGCGCAGACATGACACCGCACTTCAGGCCATGCTGAGGCGGCATCGCACATGCCACAACTAGAAGGACCCACAACTAAAAATACACAACTATGTACCGGGGGGCTTTGGGAGAAAAAGGAAAAATAAAATCTTAAAAAAAACAACAACAACAACTTGAATTAATGGTTGTGAAAGCCTTTCATAGACTACTGTCTACATTATTATATTTGATATAAAGGCTATTCTTGATATAGTGCATACTGATAATGTAATTAAACCAGTAATCTGGACACAAATGCTTGGTAAGGGGTAATTGTCTCTCTGTATCTGTGTGTCTATGGCAAAACATGATTACAGGAGAGAAAGAGAAGAGTCAATGTCTCCGTCTTAGAAGAAAACTCTATTGTCACCCTCAGGATGTCTGCAGAAAGTTACAAGGAAATTGAAGACAAGTAACACAGTAAAAACTTAAATACATTTAAGAGGAGGATAAAAAAGATAAATGTAAACTTGGAGAAAGATGCGTTCTCAATAAATGTTTGTTCCATGAGTGAACAAATTAATCGGATAGGGTAGCAAAAAGTCAGCAGCTTTTTTTCTTTTACTATTTCTATGGACAATCTTGGGAAGAAGATACCCATGATGAGTTGGTTGAGGTGGGGGTATTGATAAGGAGAGCTTACCTGACTCTGAAAGAGACAAAAATTATTCTTGGAATGCTAGCAGGTCTACAGAGAGGAAAACATATGTGGATCCTTCCCAGAATTATGGATTTTATATTTTTTATTTCTGAATCAGCTGAGACTTTCATTTCAAACATTCCCTGCCTTTTCAAGCTGCTTAAAGTTTAAAATTAACATTATTACATCAGAACAAAATCTCTTGCTAAGTCATAGCTCACCTTTATGTATTCAGTGATTGGTTTCTCATCCACAAATCATCGGATTGTTTCTCTAGATGACGTACCTTCTTTCCTCCACTCCTTGCTAAGCAAAATTTCTTTTTGCTTTAAATGTTTGTTCTCTTTGCAGTTTTACACCATGACCCAAAACGGTTGCCTTGATCTCCCTATATTTCGCTTTTGTTCTGAAGCGATAAATTGTGTCACTTTTGGAAAGCACAGCAAGTAGCATATATACTTCCTCAGGTAGGAACAAAAAATTCACGGATTTTATTAGTTAGAGTGCAAATATGTCCTGCTTCTTTCCTCATATACTTCCTTTACTTGCTGAAGCATCCTTCAGTAGCTTTCTAGGGTATTTGCAAGCTGCATTTTTTGATTCCTTGAAAGTATTTATTCTACCTTTATACTTTGTTTTGCTGGGTTTTGAGTTCTAAGGAAAAAATGTTCTTTTAGAATCGAAGAGAGATCCCAGGACAAGAGCTGTGCAAGAGGTCCAGAGAGCAAACGGGTCTGGATTGGAGCAGAAAGACAGAGGGGTCCAGGAACAATGTTGCCAAAGGAAAAATTGCCTGAAGCATTTAAGCAGGTGGAAAAATTGTTGCTTATGCCTTTCGCAGCTCTGTTAAATCACCTGGGGAAAAATAAAGGTGTACAAAAAATTAAATTTAAAAAAAAGGCAATTATTAACTCCAGAGAAAACAAAAACTTATACAAGAAAGAAAACAACATCACAATGAAGTACTTGGCTTAGCAGTGAATAATACTGGATAATCAAAATAGGATAAATATCGATTATGGATTTAACCCAAAATTACATGGCTAAATTGGGAGGATGAATTAAAGGGAAAGGGAGGGTGTAAGAGGGTTTAACTTCCATAATGGAAGTCTATAGATTTATTTAGGCAAGAAACCATGGTGATTCACTGTAAGTATGGCAGTCATGTAATTTATCACGCAGAGACACTTTGGGGAGTGAAGGAGACCATTTGGAATAACTATGCCAAGACGACATGCATAAACTGGAGCTGATGAGCAAACTGGGTGTGTGGCCACCGTAATCATAGACATATTCTTTTCAATGTGGAGCTAAATGCCAGATGAGACAACTAATCAAGTTGAAAGTGATTGTCTCTAGGGAGCGAGCTTGGTGGCAGAGAGTAGGACAGGAGACTGCCGACTTTTAATATAAGTCTTTTAGTACTATTTAATTTAAAACAATGATTATGCATTATAGGGATAAACATTAAATTTAGAGCAGATTAGATTAGTCTTGCCTAAGGCTTTCTGATATGAACCAAAATGTTCCTTACTGTCAGCAAGAGGCCATATCTGAGTTCTCCTGTAATAGTTCTCACCTACTATTCACTTGATGCCTTCCCCCTCTAAGAAAGGCGCGACTGGATGGTTAGTACTAGGTTCTGCCTGTCCCTGCAACAGGGCCTTGGCACAAAGTAGGTGCTTATTAAATATTTGTTAGTGAATAAAAGCAGGATTTAGTAATACTTTCAAAGCTAGAAGAACCTTCTAGAAACCAGTTTTATCAGATGATATTTCCGAGTTCTACAGGTATAAGGGCTAGCCAGCCTCATCTTGACTTCTGGGATTCAGCGGAAGGGGACCCTGCAGGCAACTTGGAGGAGAGACACTTGTTTACAAAATTTAGCTCTACAGCACAAAATGTAAACTTTCGATACTCTGGCCAAGATCCCTTTAAGACAACGGCACCTAAAATGATAATAATTAAACTTCTAGAAATCATAGCTTGTAATGTGTGCCTTGGTGGACAAAGGAATTTTTTTTTATCTGCAGAATTGGCACCCATTAATTTATAGCTTCCCCTAATTTTCATATCCAAAGAATCTTTTCTTTCCTGTCATTTGAGCAACAAGATGAAACCTGGAGACAGTAAGAACTGAAAGCCTTTTCATAGCCTCGTGTCTTCACTATGTCTACCAGGAGGGCTTGGATCGTGATGACCACCAGAGGGTGAACAGCCAGGTCACAGTATTTGCAGTACAAATAGGACCAATAGGTCATAAAATTCAGCTCATTGTTTCTCAACATATTTGTCCTCTAAATTGAAATTATTATGGAAAAAATGGGGAGGGAAAAAAATTGAGACTAGAGGCAAGACAGAAACCAGAAAAAAAAAAAAAAAAGAGGGCAGTAACTCAGGTGTATCTGTTGGAAACCAGGCTGAACTCAGCAGACTTAACCTGATGTGATTAATTTGTTTTAAAGGAGGATTCTCTGCCCCAAACAAACACAGCAAATACTAATATGCACTGTTTAATCTGAAACCATATTTTCTCAGGGCTCGAGAAAGCATTGACATCAGGTTCGTTCTTCTTAGTAGAGTTATTTGGAGAAGCTTTCCTTGAGTGTCAACCTCCACCCCTAACACACCACATTCCAGCCAGATGCTTCTCCCTTAGTCCCTCCGTCAGCGCCTTTATCATTCATATGTAATTGTCTCTTTACCTGTCAGTCTCTTTCGCTAAATTGCGCGTTCTGGGAAGAAGCCATTCTATTTTGCTCGTCAGTGAATGCCCCACACTCATGCTTGGCACAGAGTGGATGCTAAATCAATACTTGCTGAATAAATGAATTATGCTATTCTTTTTTACTTTATATCTACAGAAGCCACTGTCTCTAGAAACAGCGGGCTCACTGAAGATTTGACTCCGACAATAAATTAGTGAATTTGGCAGCCATCAAAGCTCTCCAGCCAGAGGAAATAGACAGTGGGGATTGTGACAGTTTGCAGGCATTTCTCCCAGCTTAGGAGAGTTCATGACAGGTGTCAGGAGCAACTACAGAGGGCACAGGGCCAGTTAGACAAAGGGAAAACCTAGGATTAACTTCAGGCATAGATACTTCTCTCTCCTTTCAGTGACTGTTAGCTCATTGCCTAAGCTGTGAAGCAATTCAGGGGAAACATAAAGCATGGCAAGAAACTGAACTATATCCTTTCCCTGGCAACAGGCTTAGCGTGTCTGGCTTATTTCTGAGCTGGTCTGTGCTGCCTGGATATTGTGATCTCTATTGTTTCAGACTGTAATAATTCTGAGAGTTTTTTATTCTCTTTGGTAAGAGTTTGGTAGCAATCATTTAGATGAGCCACCATATTTAATTTATTGGGGGAGGAGGTGGTGGCCACAGGGGAAAGGAGTCAAAGGAAGGTTAAGTGATGCTCAGAAGCAGGGACAATGTCCTTATTGATTCCTAATGCTGTCCTAATCCCAATGAAGATGACTCTTTGGTCACTACCAGATATGTGTGTTATGGGGTTTTATTATTTAATTTTGATTTATTGTTGTTGTAATGGGGATAGATTTCTATCGGTGTTCCCTTTCCTGATCCCCTTTGTGAGATTTGGCACACATCTGGGAGGTAGTAGTTCCTAGGCATGAGATGGCATTTGAGTTATCAGCCCCTGCAAGTACTGGGCCCCACTTTCAGCTTCTGTCATTCATTCAACAAACATTTATTGAGTGCCTATTATGGGGCCAGGCACTATTCTTTTTTGAAGAAGAAGAAGATTAGCCCTGAGCTAACTACTGCCAGAAACAAGGGAAACAAAAGAAAAAATTATCTAGAGGGACTTCATCAGACTAAAGAGCTTCTGCAAGGCAAAGGAAACCAGGAACAAAATGAAAAGACAACCCACCAACTGAGAGAACACATTTGCAAATCATATCCGACAATGGGGTAATCTCCAAAATATCTAAAGAACTTACACAACTCAACAACAACAACAAAAAACAAACAACCTGATCAAAAAATGGGCAGAGGATATGAACAGACATTTTTCCAAAGAAGATATACAGATGGAAAATAGTCACATAAAAAGATGTTCAGCATCATTAATCACCAGGGAAATGTAAATCAAAACTACAGTGAGATACTACCTTACACCCATTAGAATGGCTATAATCACCAAGACAAAAAATAGCAAATGTTGGAGAGGATGTGGAGAGAAGGGAACCCTCATACACTGCTGGTGGGAATGCAAACTGATACAGCCACTATGGAAAACAATATGGAGATTTCTCAAAAAATTAAAAATAGAAATACCATACGATCCAGCCATTCCACTACTGGGTATTTACCCAAAGAACACGATAGCAACAATTCAAAGAGACTTACGCACCACTATGTTCATTGCAGCATTATTCACAATAGCCAAGAGGTGGAAGCAACCCAAGTGCCCATCAACAGATGAATGGATAAAGAAGATGTGGTGTATATATATACAATGGAATACTATTCAGGCGTAAAAAAGCCAAAATCATCCCATTTGCAATAACATGGCTGTTACTCAAGGATATTATGTAATCGAGATAAGCCAGACAGAGAAAGACAAACATCATATGATTTCACTCATATGTGGAAGATAAACAAACACATGGACAAAGAGAACAGATTAGTGGTTAGCAGAGGAGGAGGAGGTTTGGGGGTGGGCAGGAGGGGTGAAGGGGCACATTTATATGGTGACTGACAAATAATCACATACAAGTGAAATTTCACAATGTTACAAACTATTATGACCTCAATATAAAACAAAACAACAACAAATAAGCGAAAGCCATTCTCCCCTCCTTGCTGTCACTTGCCATTCTCAGTCCTGCTTGGGAGTCGGCCCTGCTCTGCCCAGAAAGTCTCATCATGTGAGAAATAAACCTTTCATAACCTCTTGGTGCATGTGCAGCATCACCAGTCTGGATATCCCAACCAATTTTGAGCGGAGGTGGCAGGGGGGTGGGGTCCATCCTGCCTCTGCGGGTGACCACAGCAGAGAGATATGAGGCCAGGAGACAGCACATAGCAGAGGCATCTAACTAGCTGCTCTCTCTCTTTCCTTGACTCTCTTTACCCTCAATAATGGAAATGAATTCTCCAGTCTCCAGAGTAAAAACTGTTCCGGAGCCATAGCACTGAGTTAAGAAAATTATATTCTGCACTACCTTTAAGTAAGTATCCTTCACTAACCTAAAGCAATATTCCCAAAGTGGTAAGACCTGAAGAAACCCACTCCCCCAAGAATTTAGCATCCTGATTTTGTTTTTTGACAGAAGCCATTAGGATCCTGTTTGTTCAAGGAACTAAAAAAAGAATGGAAAGACAGGAAATGAAAGACAAACTCTATCACACTATGGGGGAAAGGAGGGAAGAGAGTGGGACAGAGGAGTTAACTGGTGTGTATTGAGGGCCTACTAGTTTCCAGGCCCTATGTTTGATTCATTTAAATTCATACAACAGCCCATGGGCTAGAAATTATAATTCCTGCTTCACAGATGGGGAAAATGAAATGCAGGCAGGTTAAATAAATTATCTGTGGTGGACAGACTCTAAAGTGCCCCCTGCCCCCTCTATCCTGCTTCCTGGTATTCATGCTTTTGTGTAATCTCCTCCCCTTGAGTGTGGACAGGATCTGGGACTTGCTTTTAACCAACAGAATACGGCAGAAGTGACAAATGCCACTCCTGTAATTATGTGATGCTATATAAGACTCCATCTTGATAGCTAACTTCATTTAGAGACTCTCCTTGCTGGCCGGCTGAAGTAAGCAGCCATTTGGGGAAAGCCAGGTGGCAAGGAACCGCAGGCAGTGTCCAGGAACTGCAGGTGGCTTGTAGGAACTCTGGGCAGCCTCTACTTGCTGAGGACAGCCGACAGTCAGAAGGAAGCCAGGTCCCTTAGTCCTATAGCTGCAAGGACATGAATTCTGCCAATAACCTGAGTAAGCTTAGAAGAATGTTCCTCCCCAGTCGAGCCTCCAGATGAGAGCAAAGCTTGGCTGACGCCTTGACTGTATACTCATGAGACCCTCAGCAGAGGACTCAGCTAAGCTGTACTTGGACATGGACTCCTGACCCAAGAAACAACAAGATAAAAAATTCTACTGTTTTGGTTGCTAACTTTGTGGTAATCTGTTATGCATCATTAGATAATTAATACAATATTCAACTCCCAAATAGATTTTTAGCATCTTCTAATGTAAACTTTTAGTGATGTAGAATTCCACATAACAACCTACAAAGTGTTGATAAAAGGTGTTGCTATAGGGTATCTTTGTGGTCCATTTTGATTTAGTTGCTCTAACAATCTGCTTGAGGTTGATTGTTGAGGAAAGGACACAATGCTCATAATATGCTTTAGTATGATCATATAGGATCATTAACATATGAGGATTTAATAATATCCTCATTGACTTATTTTCTTCCCATTCATACACTCCATCTATCTGCAACATTTCTCCAATTTCCATATAAAGAGTAAATTTAATTTTATTGTTTTATTTTTTTGTACTGCTAAAATTCTTCTGACCAGTATCTTTCAAAGGAATCCTATGCAGTTTCTCAATATCCTCCACAAGACCACTTATTCATGACATTTAAATATCCTTGTATGTATAAAATCATTCTAGAGTATCAGACACCTTCAAATATAAACAATGTATAAAGGAGAGGAACAGTGGTGACATTTGTACCAATCAACCAAAAATTCACAAGTTATATAATATATTCTAATTTATTCCTATACCTCTACTCCAATTAGTATTTTTTCTGTTTTACTAAAAGCATTTAGTTATTAATATAAATCCACTTATCCTATGCTCGTATAATTGGTAAATTTGTTATAGAAGATGTTTAAGAGCATATTTCTCAATTTATCCTGGTAATGACATTACCCTGAATAGAGAGGGCTTTGTGTTAATGCTACTCATTTCCTGCCTAAAGGAAATCTAGTTCTATTTGCCAGCTCCAGCTGGGAAAACCCACTGGGCCAAAATCATTAAGCCAACAAATAAGTCTGTGACCAGTTCCCCAAGATCTGTGATTGGCCCTATCTGTATCATCCTAGAGAAACACCACAGGAAGAAGTAAGCATTAAATACTGCATTTAGTTTTAAATTTGCTGGCAAACCATCCAGGTAGATTCCTGCCGTTATTTTCTCCTGCAAATATCCAGCCTTAACAAGCCTCTGACATTTCAAAAAGAATATTTCTTCTGTGGATTTTGATTATACCAAGTACCGCACACATCATGTTAATCATGATAGATTGAGCAACAGCTCTCCTCATCTCTAGATGCTGAGCACTGATGTTCCAGCTTCCAAACTCAACTCCAAACGCCTCTGATAGTTAAAATAGAGTCTTCCAAGGTAGAGACGTTCATTAAGCCCAACAATTAAAGTAGATTCTCCCTAAGATTAGGGATCCACTTAAAAACAATTAGTATGACCTTAATCTTTCAATAAATATGTGTAACCCTTGTCTTGAGAACATATGATGGAAGAAACTTCCCCATTTCTAAGGTACTGGCTCCACTCAATAGGAGTTGAACTGCCTGTATGTCATTCATATTGCTTGTTGCCATAATTATTATTTTAGCAAAAACTGCACTGTGGAAGCTCACCATGTGCTATGTGCTAATGAGAATTTACAGTACTGTCCAAAGGGACTTCCATGGCAATTATCAGAGCACCACATGGGAAAGTGGGAAGCCCTATAAAATGATCAGAATTCCAGCATTGGTCATTTGGACATACAGTCCAGGTTTGAGATGAATGACCGTCTCTTTGCCTCAGGGGACTCCCAGGCTACTGTGTAATGGTTATGGTAAGAAAAAAGTCATCAGAGTCTCCCTTAGAGTGATAGAAGATATGTTTCCTAAAACCAGCCAATTTAATTTTGTGTACTGTGTATGTGGATCTACATGCATGGATGTTCCCTCACTTTGTTCCACCAAACATTTAGAACTCCTAATTTTCACACTCACCAGACTTCAGATCATTTTCCTGCTCCTTCCTTTTCTCTCTCCCCAAAATCTCCCTCATCTCATACAAAAATATACAACACAGGTTTGGGCTCGTTTGCTAGTGTGACTCACTTCGCTAAGGAATGATGAATCCCTGGTGAACTTATTAAAACAAGCGTCGTCATCAGCGAGGCCTGCTCTTGCACCCACAGTACTATAGAGCTTCCTACACCCCGGGAAGAGAGGCTGGCTCTCTTCTCCCTCATTCCTTAACTCCATTCTCCTGACAATTGCTGTTTTTATATTCTTCTGATCTAATGGCTTGAACTTTAGCGTGGTGCATCAGAATCACCTGGAGGGCTTGTTAAACTACAGATTACTTATCTCCACCCCCACAACTTTGGATTCATTGGGGTAGAGCGGACCTGAGGATTTGCGTTGGTAACAAGTTCCCGGGTAATGCTGATGCTGCCAGGCCAGGGACCACACTTAGAGAACCTCTGTTTTAGGTGATGGTCCTCGGCCCTGACTGCACATTAGAACCACCTGTTGACATATTGGACAACACACGTGACCAAGCTCCTTCCACGACCGAGTAAATTAGAATCCCATAGGCATGGGTCCCAGGTCCCGGGGTTTTTTTTAGAACCTCCCAGGTGATTCTAATGTGTTACTCTAACGCTGCAATAAGAAGAGCTGGTGCTAAACAGAGATGCAAACTGGAGTGAGATTTGAAGAGAATGCCTTGGCTCAAAACATCCTCTAGAGATTATCTTCTATGTGAGGAATGAACACTTTAATATTTTAGGAATATTTATAATATTTCAAAAGCCATTTCACATAAGTATGTCTCATGTCCCCAGAATTTGTTGGTATTCAAATACTAAAAAACTATAGTAGTCAGAACAACAGAAACCTTTCATTTCTGGTTGCTGCAGTTGGATGGCTAGTCATTTAATTGTGAATTTTTTTTTCGAGGAAGATTAGCCCTGAGCTAACATCTGCCGCCAATCCTCCTCTTTTTGCTGAGGAAGACCAGCCCTGAGCTAACATCGGTGCCCATCTTACTCTACTTTATATGTGGGACGCCTACCACAGCATGGTGTGCCAAGCGGTGCCATGTCCGCACCCAGGATGTGAACCAGTGAACCCCGGGCCACCAAAGCGGAATGTGCGAACTCAACCGCTGCGCCACCAGGCCGGCCCCAATTGTGAAATTTTTTATGGCAAGATACATGTACCATTTTCTATGAGGGAATAAAACTTAGCAGGATATGAGCATAGCAAGAACTTAACAAACGCATGGAAAACGTACGCATACTCAAGAGAGTAATTATCAGGAGAATAAACTGAGTAAAACTAGAGCTTCTCGATGAATGTGAACTGTAAATAAATTTGGGCTTGGAAACACATGCTCAGGTCCTGCAAATAGCCAACTGAATTAGTCATGTTTTTTCTAAGACACTTGATTTTGAATACAGACCTTGCCTGAATTTTTTTTAACACTCTGATTGTAAAAGTTAAAAGTAGTGCGCTGGATTCTCAGTCTACGAGACCACTCAGATTCTGTGGGAAGGACTCGGGTGACTGTGACCTGTTTGTGAGCAGGACTTCGTTCTTTTCAGGTTTGTTTTCTAGGGGCTGAGCACAGCACTTGACACGTAAGATACGCTCCACAAATATTTACCAAATTTAACTGGAGATTGTCACCCTATTTCAGATGAAATAAATGCATTTTGCTTTTCCTTTTAAATTTAATTTTTATTTGTAACAAAGTAATAGATGCACATATTTTAAAAGTCATGGCTCAAAACAAACAAACAAAAAAAACAGTCACTTGTTCCATCCCCCTTCTCTCCCAATTTCTGCTCTCCAGACGCAAGCATTTTCTGCTTTGTCAGCTATTTCTTCCGATATTTCTATCCATATTTGTGGTGTCAAAGTTCCTACAAAAAACTATCTTGATAGAAAATTCAGAATCTATTTTGATTTTTTTAAAATAGCTGAGTTTAACATAAACTTGTCAGACAGGTGGCAACCGTCCAAATGAATTCAATCAGATGAGTTCCCTGAGGGTGGAGTACTTAGGTTGTCTCAGGTTAGTGGTGGAGGAGTTAGCCATAGGGTGGTCTGGGCAGGGATTGGTGGAGATCGGTAAACCCACGAATATCGGGGTAATTGGTTTGGTATCTGAGGGAAGGCTAGTTGAAACAGTGGGTGGTATATCCTTCCAGAGCACATGAGTCCCAACAAGCTGCTGTTAAAAGAACTCTTGGAGATATTGACACAGAAAGTGCAAAGGATGACATATTGGAAGCTGATGCAAAATTTAGAAATTAACCAAGCCATAGAAAAGACGCTTGTTTCCTCTTGTAAATTCTACGAGAAGAAAGCAAGCACTATACTCTTGCTAAGTTTTGGTTTTTTACAAAGAAATAAAACACTTTAACTCTCAAACTTTCTAATGTTTTAAATTAAAATGTACTAAATAGATACTAATTTTACTATTATGTCATTTCCCCATACATTTATAACTGACAGAGAGTTTTAATGTTTTGACAAAAAATTTTAAAGGTCATGGAACAATCACAATTTTCCCATCAATTATTAAGATTGCTTTGCACAATTTCAGGTTGAATGGCCATTCTTACGGTCCCACACTACCGTGCAAAGCAAGGACTGCCTGTAAACAACAGTGAGAAATGCTCGTTTCCTTTTATTTCCCTATACCTGCCTGCCCTCTGCTGGAGGTGCCAAAGATTAGTGAAATTGTCCAAAGACTAGCTACACAAAGGCACTTTTCAACCTTTTATTCTGCCCTGCCCTTCACTGCCACCCTTGAGAGATGCAAATCATTCCCTTCAGAAGCAAGGATGCTCTAATTCTCAGTCGGATTAGTCATTATATCCACATTGTGGAGAAGACTCTGATGCCATTAAGTAATCACCATCACTTAACTAAATTCCCTTAATTTAATTCTGTGCTCAGAGTGTAACCTTCTGGTGCAAGCCTATTGTTGGTAGAGATATTGGAAGTTATTTAGTCCAACTGCTGGCTAATGCCAGCATAACTTAAATTTTTCCTTTTACTGCATAAATAAAATGTTTTCCTAGGCTGTCAATGTGAGTTCAGGCATCATCATCTTTAAGCCTAGACTGCATTTTTGACATGCCAAATTTCGCTTGACATTTTCTTCTCTTGTTCAGTTTCTGCAATTGTCCTTACTGCCTGGACAATTACTCTCAGAAATGTTTAGTGCTTAAAGACGTCCCTTGTGACTGACATAAAGAACTACATATACAGTCTTTCAGTTTCTCTCCAGAACTTCCAGATCTGCTTCCAGACTATCTGAATTCCAACTGCCTTAATCTCTTCTTTTACCCCTAGTCCTACACCCCACCTTCACAGTTTACATTTCCACCTAAAGCAATACCGCTTCTATGCCCAGTGATTTTCGCCCAGGCTAAATCCACAAGAAATGCTGGATAAAATTTTTGTTAAATGTGTGAATAAGATAGTATATTTCATTTCTTTAATGAAGAAACCAAGGTTAGTATCACTCAGTAATGAGAACAGGAATTGAGGTGCAGGCAAATTGTGTATGTATGAACTTAGAAGACTGCTAGGAACTCTCTTGGTTCAAGAGGAGGAGCAGATTATAGGAAATTTAGGAACAGGTACTTTTAAAATTCTTTCATCTGCCTATCATATTTTTGTGGTTAAAAGAATATATAGATGCATTTATTTACTTAAAGTATAGTCATATTGAGACAGTAAAGGAAATAGGTTTAAAAGATAAAGTTAGAGGTTATTGTCTAAAAGTTCTGTGATTCTGAATTATCTTTTTTGTTAGAACTCTTGGACAGTGGCTGGTCATTTATTTTCAGATTCCTTTGTAATAACTTCCAACAAATATACAGAGAACAGGGTAAATGAATGTTTTTATTTCCAACCTGTCAGTAGTTCACTTGTAACTTAACAGACAACGTGGCTTACCATTACACAGGTTTTTTTTTCTTGCAAGACCACAGACACCTCTGACCACAAGGAAAGTTATTATCATGTTCATTTTATATTTGGAGAAATGAAGACAAATGGAAAAATGAAAGAAATGCTTAATTTTACAATAGATTTGGGGACAGAACACTGGGGCCATTGATTTATTTTACTTCATTAGAGTAGTGATTTTCTTTTTTCTTTTTCTGCTTGTATACTTTCTAAAATAGTTTTGAAAAACTATTGTGCCATCTCATACATTTTTATGTTAACATCTGAAATTTTTCCTCATAAATTTAAATAGTAGCAAAGAAAGTAATCATATTGTAAATATTGACACTTTTACCAAAAACTTATTACATCACTCTTTTTACTATATACGATATAACCTAATTACCAGAGCAATTTTTTATGCACGTCTTTACTTTTAAAAACCTATGAACATGCCATTTGCAACAACATGAATGGACTTTGAGGGCATTATGCTAAGTGAATAAGTCAGAGAAAGACACATACCGTATGATCTCACTTATACGTGGAATCTAAAAAAATCCCAACTCATAGATACAGAGAACAGATTGGTGGTTGTCAGAGGTGGGGGGTTGGGGGTGGGCCAAATTGGTGAAGGGTGTCAAAAGGTACAAACTTCCAGTTATAAAATAAATAAGTCCTGGGGATGTAATGTACAGCATGGCGACAACAGTTAACAATACTGTAGTGTATATTTGACAGTTGTTAGGAGAGCAGATCTTAAAAGTTCTCATCACAAGAAAAAAGATTGTAACTATGTATAGTGGCAAATGTTAACTAGACTTATTGTGGTGATTGTTTTGCAATATATAGAAATAAATCATTATCTTGTACACCTGAAACTAACATAACATTATATGTCAAGTGTATCTCAATTAAAAATATGAACAGTATCTCTTTTTTTTTTCCTACTTCTGCCCAAAGCCCCCCAGTACATAGTTATATATTCTAGTTGTAGGTCCTTCTGGCTCTGCTATGTGGGATGCCACCTCACCTTGGCCTGATGAGTGGTGCCGTGTCTGCACCATGATCTGAACTGGTGAAACCCTGGGCCCCAGAAGTGGAGCACGAATTTAACCACTTGGCCACGGGGCTGGCCCCCAACAGTCTCTTGTTTAACATTAGGAAAATTCACATTGTTTCTGTTTCCTCTTGAACTTGTATTCCTATTTTACTTTACCCACAGAATTTTGTTCTTTATATTCGAAAGTTAAAAAAAATTAATCATCGTATCCTTTTCTGCAACATAAAATATGTATATGTTGAAATTTAAACTATATGCTTCCTGTATCAATAAAACTGTTAAAATTTTCTTCTGGCTTAAGTTATCATCACTGTTATTAGTACACAATTGAAGACAACATAAATTCATTATTAAATTTTATATTTATTAAACATGATAAGTAAAATGTTTCTGGAACTCTCTCTCTTGAAATGGATGGAGCCTTTTTCCTTTTTTAATTAGTCCATATATCAACAGATATATACTACTTATTGCTAGAATGTAACTGGATTCTGTGGGAATTGACAGCAAAAACAAATTATTGGCTATTTTCACATGTAGGGCTTAGAAAAATTGTATTAACAGCTGTTTATAGTAGAAACCACAGTCTATTCTTGGTCAGCTAATACATCTCTAATAATTACATCACAGGATACAATAAACTGGTAGAAAGCGGTTGACCAATAAGAACAAGCACCCAAGGAAATGCAACCAAGTAAAAAATGACTACAGAATTTCTGTAACTAATTATCTTTATGAAATAGTTTATTATAGATTTTCTTTTATGAGTCTGAATGAATACATAAGAAAACATAAAATACTAACTCACTGCCTATATATGTTTTGGATACTTGAAAATGTAATGTTGATCAGTGAAAATAATTGTGGGAACTTTTCTCTCTTCTTCTTTGAAATCAAGCAGCTGAGACAGACCAGCGCTTTGATCAAGGCAGCTTCCCTGTAGGCATTCCACCAGGGGCCAGTCCCACTGCAGAGTTCCAGACGAGTGAGAGGTTTGCCTTTACTGTATGAAGTAGGGTAAAAGTGACTGGGAATGAGGAGCTGAGAAAGAGACTGGGCACAATGCCTTGGTCAAGCACACGTTCTCAGACAGATCAGCTTCGAGCACGAGTAATAGGGAATTTGAGGACCTGGAAATTGATCCCCTTAAACCTATCTAACATATTCAACTCCGACAACTGTCACACTAACACCAGTTTGAAAACCATGATAGAGATCTCTGAAACCCATAATGTATTTTAAGTTTCAACATTTTATAAAGCCCAGGGACATGAAGCCTGGCTGGGAAGTTCACCAGACTGTTCTGTGAGAGAGATTCACAGGAGCTCGAGTCATGTGACAACTGCCTTCCTCACTAAACTGCCTCCTTGCTGACTGTGCACTGAACCAGCAGGGTAGGACAACACCAACGAAACATGATGGAGGACCACTCAGTGCTTCTAACACCTCTCCGCCTTTCATCACAAGTGAAAGTTTATTTCCATAAAGAAAAAAAAGAAAGTTGTTATAGGGGCTGGCCTGGTGGCGCAGCAGTTAAGTTCGCGCACTCCGCTCTGGCAACCTGGGGTTTGCCAGTTGGGATCCCGGGCGCAGACCTAGCATTGTTCATCAAGCCATGCTGTGGCAGGCATCCCATATAAAACAGAGCAAGATGGGCACGGATGTAAGCTCAGGGCTAATCTTCCTCAAAAAAAAAAAGAAAGAAAGTTGTTATATATGAACTGGCTCCCCAACAAGTAGCATAATAAAAACCAGAATGTAATGGAAAAATTCAGACAAGGTCATAATCATTTAAAAAATATACGTATTTTAAGAACAATTGAAGAGCTGGAGTTCAATTGTTAAATGAGCATTCTTTTTAGCAATCTAGAGATGAAATAAATAAGACTATAATGCTATTCTTCTAAGGTATTTAATGTGTATATTACAATTTAAAAGTATCACAATTGTGATTAATAATTTTTAAGGCACTAGAGAGCATTTTATTGTGTTACAAAGATTTTTAGCCTCTCTTTTAAAATTGCCACACATTTATAAGGCATTTATAACATTTTTTGAAAAGATTCAATCCAGTGGCAAAATGACCAAAATTGACAGCCTGCTCTTGAGATTTAGGAAAATGCAGAAAGATGAATGTGTAGATGACACACTCATTAATAAGAAGGAGGAACTATGTTACAAATAGGGCTTTGATTCTTAAAAGTGTTTATGTGGCCTCTACATTCGCCCTCATTTTTCTCAGTCTACACCATTTCTATGTGCTTGACTCCAATATACACTTATTACTAAAGTATCTGATTAGGTTGGCCTAATCTCATTTAATAAAAAATTTATTTTCTTATTGCTAGAATTAACCCATATGTATGTGTCGAAATGTTTTTAGATTTACTTATACCTGTGATAATGTTGAATGGGTCTTTATTCACATTCACATTGAATAAATCTAAAATCCAGAGGTAAAAATAGGCATTGGATAAACAGCGATACTGAGTCCAGATAACTAAAATGATATTTCCATGTTGCTAAGAAACAGTTTCTGTTTAGTTGGGACAAAACGTTATCAATGTTTTCTGTTCCTCTCAATTCTATGAAATAATCCTTTGCAATTCAATAAAATTACAACCTGGATGTGGGTTGGAGTACTTGTTTTTATTGAGGAATGCAGAGATCCCTGCCTGTGGTAGCCAGCCTCCAAGATGGCATCCAATAAGCCCCACCTCCCAATATTCACAGCCTGTGGCGTTGCCTCCCATATTGTACCAGGGTTGGTCAATAGAATATGGCAGAAATGATAGGATTTCACTTGTGAGAATACAGTATGAAAGACATTGCACGCGCTCTCTCTCTCTAGTCACTCACTCTAGGGGAAGCCCTGTTGTAAGAGGCCCAAGTATTGCTGAACTAAGCCTGTGCTCCTGGGGGTGACTTTGGAAGCAAATCCTCAAGTTCAAGTTGGGCCTTGAGACGACTGAAGCCTGACCTGACTACAACTTCATGGGCAACTCTGAGCCAGAAACACCCAGCTAAACAGCTCCCAGATTCCTGATCTGCAGAAACTAGGAGAGAATAAATGTATGTTGTTTTAAGCTGCTAAATTTTGGGGTAATTTGTTGTGCGGTAATAGATAACTAACTATTCATGCTACCTATTGAACTTAATTCTTTAGTCTACATCTACCATTTTCAACTAGAACAGTACTTTGCCATTGAAGAAATATGCCCTAACTTGGTACTTCTTGATGGGAGTGGTTCCACCCTCTTTTCACCCAGAGGGCAACCTAGAACTTTGTGAGAGAGATTTCTCGTTGTCACAATGATTAATGGCCTCTAGTGGGTGGGAGCTAAGGGTGTTAGACATCTGCAATGTGCAAGATACTTCATTTTAAGACAGCAAAGGAAATATTATAAAATATTTTTTATAAAAAGGGAGTATTGTTCTAATAGAGTTCAGAACTACTAGTTTAAAAAGAGGACTACTTGTCATAGGGAAGGGGAAATGAAATTTGCAGATCTTTTTTTGAAATGGTCCATAATGGAAAGCTAAAAGAAGTCAGGAATTTGTCACATGGTAAGTAATTTGCTCAAAATCTTGAATATAAGAATGTAAAATTTATAATCATAAAAATGACATTTGAAATGGTATGTATTTTTTAAGAGAAGGTAGTCTTTAGTTTTAGATAATAAGATAGTTTGTGACAGGTAGAATTACATACTAATGGAAGGAAATATGGGGCTAGTGAAATACGGAGATGTCAGTTATGGTCTTACTGCCAGTAGCATCCTAAACTGGGCAAATCCAAATTTGTGACAGGAGGGCAAGGCTAAAAATTACCATACCTTGATGAAACCTTATTTGGGTACAATTTTCATTTTCCTCGGGACATAAAAGAATCTATGTTATTGCATTGATCAAAGATTAATTTGATGTAGCTCACAAAATAATTGGAATCTATAAGATAGATTTTAGAAAATCTTAAGTCTTTATAGCATTCAGAATAATTTTTTCTTTGATGTTAAATATATTTTTAAATCAAATATGATGCAGTATATTTAGGCTGCGGAAATTAACAAACAGAAACCTCATTAAAATGGAGTCAGGAGGCCCAAACGGGAGCTCTCCTGCCCTACGTGGATAGCAGAGCACAACAGGAAAAAGAAAGACCCTCTTCTTGACCTGCAAGAAGCTCAGCCAATGAGAGGCTGTCACAACTCAGCCAATGAGAAGCCACTATACTTCAAACTCTCAGTCTCCTCCAATGGACTCTTTGTTTACAATAGCCCTTCCTACTTCCTCTTCCCCTCTGTAAAAGAGTTTCTCTGCCCTTTGCTGCTGGGCACTTCCACATAGCTTGCCGTGATTGCAGACTCTGAGTTGGAATCCTTTGCTGATCCTGAATAAACGCATCCTTTGCTGGAGGAATAACTGGCTGTTTATCTGTTTAGGTCAACAAGGCTTATAGGATTTTCAGCAAACTCTTAGAACATGTCATATGAATTAGTATTGTCGGGAGTGATCGCACTTGGGTGGATAAGGCAAGTTTCCATAGGGAGGGGCCCTAGGGAAGGGCAAGGGATATTCTGGACCAAAATACAATTGACCATAAATACCATCTTTTTGTAAGGCAGTATACTAGAAGACTGAAAAAGTAAGGCAGAGTACCTGTCCTAATCTATTGTATCTTTATATGTAGTCATTTATTATTTTGTAAGTCAAGTATTTATATACAATAAAGATGACCTTTTTTTAGTGTACAGCTCCATAGATTTGGACAAAAGCATAAAGTTGTATGACTACCGCTATATTCGAGATATTGAACAAGTCCATCACCCCAAAAATTCCTTTTGTAGTTAAGACATTCATCTACCCCCAGCTCTTAGCAATCTCTGATCCGTTTTCTGTCTTTATAGTTTGGCCTTTTCCAGAATGTCCTATAAATGGAATCATACAGTATGTAGCTCTTCTAGTGTTTCTCCTTTTACTTAGCATAATGCATTTGAGAATAATCCAAGTTGCTGGATCTATCAGCAGTTTGTTCTTTTAATGCTGAGGAATATTCTATTGTATGGATATACCATACTTGGTTATCCGTTCACCAGTTGAAAGACAGTTGGGCTGTTTCCAGCTTTTGGTGATTATGAATAAAGTCACTATAATACTCACATACGGGTTTTTGAGTGAAATAAGTTTATATTTCTCTTGGGTAAACACTTAGGAGAGGATGGCAAGATCATATTGCAAGTGTATATTTAACTTTATCAAAAACTGCCAACTATACTATAAAGTGAGTGTGTCATTTTGTATTCTCATCAGCAAGGTATAAGAGCTCCAGTTGCTCAAGATTCTGGTCAGTATGTGGAATAGTTAGTCTTTCTAAGTTTAGACATCCCGATAAGTGTGTAGTAGTAACTCAGTGGGTTTTAATTTGGTGTCATATGTAAGAAATCTTTGTTTATCTCTGTTGTCATCTTGCTTTATTTCCAGAATTTCCATTAGGTGTTTTCTTATAGTTTCCATCTCTCCTCTGAAATTCCATATCAGTTCATGCATATTGTCTACTTTTTCCACTAGAACCTTTTGCATATTAATAAAACATTTTAAGTTACCTGTCTGATAATTCCAGTGTCTGAGTCATCTCTTGGTCTGGTTCTGTTGATTGCTTTATGTCATGACAATGGGTTGCTTTTCCTTGTCGTCTTATTTGTCTCAGCATTTTTGATTGAACACCACACATTTTGTGTAGGACACTAGGGACTGAGATGTATGGCATTTATGCCTAGAAATGGGCATGGTTCTTTTTATGCTAGATTCTGTGTATGGAGTTGAGTTAATCTAGTTAGCAGGGGGGCTGGCTTTGTTTTTGCTGTGGTTTGTTGCAGTGGACCACTGGCTTCAAAGTCCTGTAGCAATAACTTGTACTTAGGTTGGGGGTGGATACCAGGGTTTTTTTCTCAATCTTCCTGCTTTACCCTCAACTTTCAGCCTTCCCTGTATACTGTACCACAGAAGGGGCTCTCTCCAGACTCTTGCCCATCCTCAAGGAGTAGACTGCTATTGCTTGTTACTCAGTGTTACTGGATGTTATCATGTTCCATCCTTGGTCTTGTATTCCTGAGCTCAAGGGTGGGGTTCATAAGTGATCCTACGTCTCCTTCCCATGGCAGCCAAACTGTTGTGTATCTTTGATGACTGTTGTATGGGACTTTCGTGCATCTGCCCAGTGGTAGGAAACTTCTGATGATATTGGCATAGGATTCTGAGCCCAGGACGGTGCCCTGCCTCTCCAACAATGATAGGGGTTCTTTCCTCTCCCCTTTCCCCCACCTGCAGTGAGTCTTCGCCTTGCCCTGGGAGTGCAGAGTTTCTTCCCCTCCCCCAGTAGCTTGAGGCATTTATTCCCTAGGGAAGCATCTAATTGGGGTTTTGTGGCTTTCCCACAGCAACTGTCCTCCCTTCCTTCAGGCCTGCACCTCTGAGGAAGACTCCTTCTGGTCCCTCACCCTGACCACAATCATTCTTATGAGCACCCAATGGAGGTCTGTGGAGAAAAGCTTGTGAGCCAAGTGTGAATTCCCTGTGTATCTGTGGCTCCCAGAGGTTCTATACTGTCACATTAGCTCAAAGTCAGACTTTTGAAATTTGTTAGAAGTTTTAGCTGAATTCTTCTTACTTATTCACATGGCAACTGGCGTCTCTTCTTCCTGTGCTCTGCTAAAGGTGAGCCAGAGCTCACGTTCTATGTTCTTAGAGAGGCCTTTGATTTCAGGCTACCTGTTGCCCTATGGCCTCAGCTATCTGATGGGTTCAAAAAAAATTATGATTTTGTATTTTATCTGTAGTTTTTCTTATTTCTAGGTTGGGAGTTATGTTCTTATCTGCTTTCCACACCCGAGGTAGAAATGGAACTCTTCCTGTATCTTTAAAGATATCCTAGAGACACTAAAATTCCACACATTTTTCAGTAATGCATTACACAGTTAATAATTTTTATTATCATCAATTTCACCTTTACATTTGACTGGGTCACAGACCAGCTGGGAATATGAAAAGGCTAAGACAAATATTACGCCTGGTGTCCTGCTAGGTGCACTCTAGTGCTGTCATCATTCCTCTGTCCCACAAGAAGCCATGGAGTTTCAAGGAAAAGTCCCTCTTTCTGGACAGAGAGGGCTGGCTGACCACTAAACATTTATGGTGCCTTCTAGAGTGGAGTTTCACTGGAAGAGTTTGTGCTGCCATGACCTACACTTCCCAGCCCAACTTGTAGTTAGGTACAGCCGTGTAACTGTCTTCTAGCCGATAGAAAATGGCAGAATTGTTGTGAGCCACGTTTAGGCTTGACCCACACGGTGCTCCTCCATGCTCTTTTCCCTACACCAGCTGGATGCAAATGTCCACAGTGATCTGGGAAATCAAGTGTTTAAGATGGCAGAGCCTTCATCAGCCTGAATCCTTAATAGCTGCATGGAATGGAGCTCACCCATTCACATCCCGCCCCTCCGCCACCCCAATCCAAGTTGGCTTGTTTCATTTCATGAACCAACTTGGATCATTTCATGAACAAGAAATGAACTGCTATTGTGTTTGATCTATTATATAGACTGAGGTCAATTTGCGACAGCAAATAGCCAACCCTAACTAATACACTCTCCTTTCCTTCCCTTGACAAATCACCTGGTCAACATAACCTGATTATGAGATTTTTACCAAGTTTGTCAATTATCTGTAGGTCAATCATAAGAAAAGCTGTTCTAGACCCTTGCCATTCATGTGCAGGTGAACTTGAGAAGCTAAAAACGAGATGAGATTTGGAAAAATATTCTTTTTTCAACTAAGTGCTGTAAAAATTCCATCTGATGTATTAACTCTGAATTATTATTAGTGGCTGCCTGTAGTGCTGCGTTGGGAAACTTTCTGAGGCAGCATCGAGGTTAATAGAAACGAACACTGTGATTAATTAGCAATATCTGTAGTGGGCAAGTGAGCAAGAGTGATGGCATTGGTTCAAAAAACTTCGTCATCCCTGGGGTTAAGCCAGTGCCCTTGGATGCATTCAGTAAGCCTTTGCTAGAAATACAACCCAGATCTGTAAGTCCAGTCAGAGGACTTACCATTAAGGCAACATCTTTGCCGTGGCTCTTATTTATATAAATTGGTATGATTTACTGGCAGCCATAACAGGCCAAGTTATAAATGAAACTTAGTCTTCCCTCTGCCTAGATTCCATTGCTTAGTTCACCAGTTTGGATCCCGGGTGCGGACCTATGCACCACTTGTCAAGCCATGCTGTGGCAGGCGTCCCATATATAAAGTAGAGGAAGATGGGCATGGATGTTAGCTCAGGGCCAGCCTTCCTCAGAAAAAAGAGGAGGATTGGCAGATGTTAGCTCAAGGCTAATCTTCCTCAGGAAAAAAAAAAATGATGCAACCACTTTGTAAAACTAATAAAGTTAACATAATCCTACCCCTATTGACCCAGAAAATACACTCCTAGGTTTATACGAGGAGAAATAATTGCACATGTCCAAAATAGGAAGAGCACATAAATGTTCTCAGTAGCCTCATTTGTTACAGATCCAAACTGCAAATAACCCAAATATTTATCAGCAGGAGAATGAATAACAAATAGTGATATAGCCAGGCAATGGAATTCCACTCGGCAATAAAAATAGGTGAAGTATATATAGCAACTTGAATGAATCTCAAAAACATTATTCCAGGCAAAGGGTAGTATAATAGTATATGGTTCCAGTTATATGATATTCAAACGCAGGTAAAACAAGTCTATAGTGATAAAAGTGAGCGTAGTCGTTACCTCAGGGTGGGTAAGTTGTCTTGACTGGAAGGTAGGAGGTAAGTCTCTGAGATGAAAGAAATATCCCATATTTTGATCCGGATGGTGGTCACGTTAAGCTATACATGTGTTTCTGACTCCGTTCTGGAGGCTATAACAAAATACCAGAGAGTGGGTAGCTTATAGACAACAGCAATTTATTTCTCACAGATCTGGAGGCTGGAAGTCTGAGATCAGAGTGAGCATGGTGAGCACCCTCTTCCTGACAGCAAGCTTCTTGTCATATTCTCACTGGGCAGAAGTATGCAAGGGCGCTCTTTTGGACCTCTTTTATCAAGGCCTGAATCGTGAAAGATCTACCCTAGTGACCCAATCACCTCCTAATACCATCATCTTGGGGGGTAGCTTCTAACACATGAATTTTGGGAGACAGATTCAGACCATAGCAACATTTTTTTAAAAATTCACAAAACCATGGTTCATTTTACTACTATATGTCAATTACATCTCAATAATGTATTGTTAAAAAAATCCCAAAGTCCTTTCTATGGCTGTAAGGCCCTAGGGATCGTGTCTTTGGCTCCTCTGGGACTTCACCTCTCAACACTCTTCCCCTCATTCACTCCTCAAAAACACAGGCTTCTTTCCTATTTCTCTAACACATTAAACATGCTACCACCTCAGGGCCTTTGCATCGACTCCTGCCTCTGTCTGTAATCTCTGTCCTCAAATATCATCCTTCACTTTATTCGGGTCTCTGGTTGTCACAGTCACTGTTCTCTGGACAACAGGGCCTCAGGCAAGGACTGTTGGCGCTTTGTTTGGGAGACGATGCATCACAGCGGGTCATTCAGTGTGCTAGTTTCCTAGGGCTGCTGTAACAAGGTACCACACGCTGGGCCACTCAAAACAATAGAAACGTATTGTCTCACAGTTCCGGAGCCTAAACGTCCAAAATCAAGGTGTTGGCAGTGCTGTGCTCCCTCTGAAGCCTGTAGGGGAGATCCTTCCTTGCCTCTTCGAGCTTCTGGGGTTTGCTGGCAATTTTTCACGTTCCTTGGTTTGTGGAGGCATCTCTCCAGTCTCTGCCTCTGTCGTCACATGGTCGTCTTCTCCTTGTGTCCTTTCTTCTTATAAAGACACTAGTTGTATCAGTTCAGCGCCCACCCTATGACCTCGTCTTAACTTGATTACATCTGCAAAGCCCCTATTTCCAAATAAGGTCATATTCACAGGTACCAGGGTTAAGACTTCAACAAATCTTTTTGGGGAACACAATCCAACCCATAGCAGTAAGCACACAGGCTTGGTCACACAGGTTGAGTCCAGACGGGTGGTATGGAGAAACCATGCACCAGAACAGTCCATCAGAGGGAGAAAGGGGGAGGAAGTTTATTTGCCCAGGATCCTGTAATCTCTTGTCCCCCACTGGTCAATGTTCATTCGGGGGAATTATATCCTCTGCATTTCTGGATTGCATCCTTCTGCCCCACTGGCAGCTGCTCAGGAAACAAGGCCCTGCCGTTTGGCATTTCAGTGGAGTTTGGGGAGAGATGTGGGGAGAGGGGTCCCATATTCTGGACCTGTGGCTGATGAGCCTCAGGCAAGGAACCCTCAGGGGCCTGCATGGGGTCCGTTAGCTGCTGTGGCAGGCAAGGAGGAGCGAGTGGCGGAGGATGAGACAGCTGTGTAGAGGGGTCCCATGCTCTGTTCAAATGGTACCTTATCAGGGGGGCCTTCTTTGACTACTTTACATAAAACAGAATACCTCTCTCCCTCTCCGTAGTCCCTTATTCTGTTTACTTGTTCTCCATAGCATTTATCTCCCCCTGACATACGATGTATTTGCTCATCTCTCCTTTTACCCACTGCAACTACATTCCAAGCAAGTAGAAAATTTTCTGGTTTTTTTTTTTTTTAAGATTTTATTTTTTCCTTTTTTCTCTCCAAAGCCCCACAGTACATAGCTGTATATTCTTAGTTGTGGGTCCTTCTAGTTGTGGCATGTGGGACGCTGCCTCAGCGTGGTTTGATGAGCAGTGCCATGTCCGCGCCCAGGATTCGAACCAACGAAACACTGGGCCGCCTGCAGCGGAGCGTGCGAACTTAGCCACTTGGCCACGGGGCCAGCCCCAGAAAATTTTCTGTTTGTTCTCTGCTCCTTCCTCAGTGCCTAGCACAGTCCCCGGCACACTGTAGGAGCTCTATAAATATTTATTGAATTGAATGACTAGATGAATTAATAATGGGTGTAAAGAATGAAAAAGGCCTATCTCTACAGCCAGTGTGTGTGTGTGGGCAGTAGCTGAGTGGGTGGCAGTGGGGTTATCTCAGGCACACACAGGCCTGTCATAACCAGGTCAGGGCCTAGGCCCACCTGAAGGGAAGGCTCCACTTCCAGGGTTTAAATTGTGCAGCTCCCGGAGAAGGCGAGGAGCAGCCAGAATCAGGGTTGTGATGCCCTCTGGGTCATCAGGCAGAGGAGAGAGCTGACACAGCAGCGCTCTCCCTCACGTGAACTTAGAGGGCTGAGAGGTGTGGTCCTCTTTACCCGGCACAATCACAGCGGGTAGAGAATCCTGTTTTCGCTTCTTGACCTCTTTCTAAGCCTCCTCAGTTATTTTTTTGCCTCTGGAATGGAACTAGTGCTTCTAATCTAGAAACGCTAGTAAACGTATCTTCTTTAGCAGTGCGGCACTGCCACATTTTTTATGTGAAAATTGGTGCCACCTCATCAAAAGAGCTCAACTCCTTATTACTTTATTGCTCAATCGAGATTTTCTATCTGTCTCATTCGAAACAACAATTGTCTGTTTTATTTCTTCCACGTTCTGCGTGATCTTGGTTTAATATAATGAATAAGATTTTTAGTCACATTCTCTCGGTTCTGTTATTTTTTCTATGGAATCCACTATATAAAGTAATCTATTTTTGAAATATGTAGGAGCCCATATTGGATTACAGATGCAAAGGAAATTGTGAAAAATGCTAGATAACTGTAATTCACTCGAAATTGTTTTTATGGTAATTTTCTCTATTAATGGGGAAAATGTGAATAATAACACAGGTAGAGATTTTCTGAGTTGAGTGATATATTGTGCTTCTCTCACACAATATCAAAAAGCAATGGCAGCTTGTTATTTCACCAAAATAGATATACTCCACTAGAAAACAGGCCTAAGATTAATACGGTGACATGGCGCCATTTCCCCACACCCAATTATTTACCCGAGTTCAGTACTGCCCCTTTTCCAACTCAACTTGAAGAAGTGCTGTACAAGACACTTTCACACAGGGCAGCTTTCGTCTCAGTAACCTGGTTAATCCGCCTGCCTAGTTTGGATCAGAGTGATTTGCATATCAATGATTTTCACCATTCTTAGTTCTGAAGCCGGGTACCTGAGGGTTACTGCAGATAGTCAATAAGGACATGGTTGCCTTTTGACTTTGTTCCCAGCACAGACGTAGATGAGTCTTGTCAATTTGCTGTTTTCTTGTTTAGCTTGAGGGGTGACTCATGCGGAGGAACTGTGAGTTTGTTTTGCAGAAGACAGACAATGCCTTTGGGGAGCTTGCCCAGCCCCCAGCAGCCATCTGCAGATTGCCCAGGGGCTTATCAAGAGTGATCCTTTTGTTTCTCCAAAGCTCCTCCTGCCAAGCCCCTTAGCTCTATAAAATCCCCCTGCTTTTTGCTCTGTTTAAGGTGGATTTGAGAGAATCGATGCTCCCGCCTTCTTGTCTTGGCAACTTGAATGGGGCCTTTCTCCATCTCCAAGCACCGATGTCTCAGTGTTTGGCTTGTTGCGCATGGGGCACATGAACCTGAGATTAAGAGGTTCAGTATCAGTTCGTTCATATCTTAATGAACTAATGCAAGTAACCACCAGCGTTCTTTATAGAGGTCAGTATGCTTCTCTAAAATACAATTTTACTTCTGGAGAAAAACATTTTTCTTTTCTTTTAGGATTTGCTTCCATAATGAAATCATAAATTTTAACTCTGAATAATTTTTGAGAGGTTCATTTTAGCTAAGCCTCTCGACTGTATACTGTAATGTACCTTTCTGTAAAACAAGGCACTGTAACTGTACATGGCCTCTTTACAGGGAGTGTAAAAACCGATGACAAACTTTTACACTAATTGTTTATGAATCTAGGACTTGGAAGGCAGTTACTAGATAATCCAAAAATCTGTTTTTTTCTTGCTTTCATGATATTTTGTTGTTCACTTTAATTTCAGTGCCCCAAAATTGGATTTATGTAAAGAGCAATTAAAACTACATAGCGAATTCCTCTGCAATTGGCTTTTACATGCTGAAATGATACAAATACCAAAAACAAACAAGTCTGCATCTAAAACTCACAAAGAAATGTAATAATACCTAACTTAGGAATGTAAATATTGAGGTTCTAAATATGGGTCACTTGTGACTTTGCCTTATTGATAAAATTTTAAAAAAACAATATTTATGTTACTATAAACAAAATTTGAGCAACTCTCCTATTGATGCTTATAGTGGTTTTAAGATTTTAACCCAAACATACTCCCTCCAAATTGACAATCTTCAAAGTACTAAATCAAAACCGCAAAGTTTATTATAACCCACAAATTGGGGCTTTACTGATCAGATATTTTTAATTATGCATTTCTTCTTTAGAAAGCTCAAGGGACCACATGCGCTGTACTTTCCTAATGAGTGTAGGATTCCTTACAACTCCCAGGGGAATAGCCCTGCTTGGAGAAAAGGCAATTGTCTTGGTTGAGTAGGAATTAATGTCGAAGGTATGGAAAAGGAAGTTGACTTGATTCTGTTTTCACTAGCCTGTCACAGATGCTAAATTCAAGTTTCATCTGAGGCACCAAAATAGAATAGATCCGATTCCAAGAGAGGTGCCAAGATGCAGACTTTCAATCAAAATACCAAAGACCAGTTTCATGAGTATAAAACTCCTTACCCAAAGGAGGAAACACAAGTGTCTAAGAAGTGGGAACCAAGGTAAGATTTAGTGAGGAGCACTTTCTTGGGGAGAGCTGCACTGTGATTCTCCCTACCAAGGGCAGGGAGGGAGGGCTTCAATGGGCCACTCAGCCAACAGTCATCCATAGATGGGGCGCAGGGAATTGATGTCCAACTCCAGCCCTGGAAACTAAAGAACAGGTGAGAGGAACTGGAGAGCTCTGGCAGTGAGGAGAAGTGGTGTTGTTAGGACTGTTCTGCACTCTCAGTTTGTTGGAGCAAAGTAGGCTCAAGTGTTCCTATGGACCGGATGCGGGACACACAGGAGAGAACCATCTTTCAGTCCCTTTAAGTCTTGCTCAAGAAGAGAGGTGGGGTGTGGGTGGAGGATAAACTGGGACTCCTAACAGAAGGAGGCAGTTTGGAGGGGCCCCACGAAAGCCAGGGCTGAATGGGGAGCAGGTAACCAAAAGAGTGGCACCTGCCCATGTTGAAGGGCCGGCAGGGAGGCTGTCTCGACACCTTCGCCAGGCCTGGAAAGTGTGACACCATCTTACAACTGTCCCAGCCAAGTAATAACTTTCCTGCCCTCATTTTCTTTCCTCCTTTCTCACCTCCTCTGATCCTGGAAGGGTAAAAACCAGCAGGTATTAAGTAGGGGCAGAGATGAGCAAGGAAAAGAAAAGCTGACTGCATCCTCTTTCCTAAAGACTGGAGACCTGCCTGTGACCAGCTCTAGGTGGGGGAGGAGGAGAGAACACTTATCTTTGAATAAAGATTGAAGTACTTAGTAATATATTGGTTTGGACACTCTAATAGAAAGATGCTAGTGCTTTCTATTGCCTATAAGTGACCCCAAAAAAGCCATATCCAGTGGCAGGGGTAGAGTTACCCCACTGAGCAAGTTTAAAGAGACAGGGAGAGAAAATATTAAAATTGCTTTTATAACTTTACCCTGGAAGTATGCTTCCTCAATGAATTGGTCCTATCACAGCAGGAGTAGTAGATGTGTTTCTATAACCCATCTTCCATGAGGTACCTAAAACATGGTGAATCAGAATCTCCCCACACACGGATAGGAGTGAATGCCCAGTCTATGCTGGAATTCCCAGAGATGGGAAAAGAGCAGGGCCCTCTCCTACGTCTATCACCGCGCTGTTGATCTGCATATTGCAATAACTACCCAGCTCTCATATGAAGAATGACAGAGCTAGCCATAGAGTGAATGGAGAAAAGATTGTGAGAACAAGTCTAAAATAGCCCCTGGAAAGCTTTCATATTTCTCAGGCAGGCAGACTCATCCCTTGTATCCCACACAGTCGGAACTTGCCATTTACAGATGCTGATGCCCTTCAGTATAAAGTGATCTCAATTGACTGTCACCAGATCCCTGTGAAATGCAGAGGGCAGATACTATTTATCTGCCTCATACAGAGAATAGTAATAACAACAATAACAAGAGTTACGGAGCACACACTATGTGCCTGGCACTTAGGCTGAATGTCCTACAAGTATCGTATTCATATATAATGCCATGAATTTCTCCACTTTACAGATGATGAAACAGGGTCTTAGGCTAAGTAATTCATTTAAGGTCAAACAATAGAAGACGCAGCTGCAATGTGAACTCAGTTGTCTGTCTCCAAATTCCTAACTTCCAGGCTCTGCCCAGATGAACAAAGTAGAATTCAGACATTAAGTAACTCACTCAGGGTTCTACAATTAGTAATAATTGACATAGACTGGGTCTTCGTAACTTCTTGTCCTCATCTCATGAGAGATCTTTAGTGGAAATCTTTTACTCTCTCACAGAGAGAGAATTCACTAAACTATAGGAAGAAGATTAAGTAGAAATATTTTTGCCAAGGAAAAAAATAGGCCTCCAAAGATAGTTTACTACAGTTAGTAACACTGTATTAAATATTCGAAAGTTACTAAGAGAGTAGATCTTAAAAGTTCTTATCACAAGAAAAGAATTTTGTAACTGTATGGTGATGAGTGTTAACTAGACTCATTGTGGTGATCATTTTGCAACAGTATATACAAATATCGTATGTTGTACATCTGAAACCAACATAATGTTATATATCAATTATATCTCAGTAAGAAAAAGACAGTTTAATTATATCCATACATTAGAATATTTTGTAGCTAGTAAGAATTTTTAATGAGGATTTTAAAAAACATGCAAAGCATTTTTCCATTGCAAGTAGAAAAAGTAGCTCACAAAATGTTGATGTTTTCAAGTCTGTATGCACATAAGTATCCATATACATGAATATACAATTGAATGTAAGTAGCTAGTTATATGCATGTGCTTATGGGGGTATGTGTAATTGCATCTTTTTATTTATTTATTTATTTATTTTGTGAGGAAGATTGGCCCTGAGCTAACATCTGTTGCCAATCTTCCTCCTTTTGCTTGAGGAAGATTGTCACTGAGCTAACATCTGTGCCAATCTTCCTCTATTTTATGTGGGATGCCACCACAGCAATGGCTTGACAAGCGCTGCTAGGTCCGCACCCAGGATCCAAACCTGTAAACCCTGGGCCACCAAAGCAGAGCACACGAACCTAAACACTATGCCACTGGGCTGGCCCCCTTGAGTGTATCTTTTTAAAATAGAAAAGTTCAGAATGAAATGCACTAAAGTATTAGCAATGTTATTGCTAGGTGGTGGAATTATGGGTAATTTAAATTTTTTTCCTATACTTATATTTCCCCCAAAAGATCAGCACATGTTCTTTTTGTTCCCTATCAAACAGATTTATTTATTTTTATTCTTTACTTTTCGAGAATTATGTAAATTTTGACAGAGATATAATTTGCAGACCACAAAATTCACTCGTTGTAAATATACCATTAGATGATTGTTATTCAATTTACAGAGCTGTGCTTCCATTATTACAATCCAATTTTGGAACATTTCCATCACTTGAAAAAGATTCCTTGAGCCCATTTCTAGTTGCTGTCCATTCCCACTCCCCAGATGTAGGCAATCCCTAATCTTTCTGTCTCTATAGATTTGCCTTTTCTGGACATTCATATAAAGGAAATCACCCAATATGTGGTCTTTTTTGGTCTGGCTTGATTTATGTTCTTTCAAAGAAAGAAAAAGAATAACTATTCATGATTCTTTGCCTTTCCCATCAAAACCAAACAAAATCCCTATTTTCTTCCTCTTCATAATAAAATTCCTCTCTTCTTCCTCTCCATAACAGGATAACCATCAACAGCTCCCCCTTTGCTTCTGTAGTTCTTGACCAACAACCAAATCCCTTTCAGACCACAGGAATAATTTGTAGAGTAGAAAGTTATTCCTGACATTTCAAGGATCTCTTCTATCCTTCCTCCTCACAAGTTTCCCTATTTTTACATAAAAAAACCAAATTTACAGCTGTTTTGTTCTCATCATTCGGGCTGCCATTTTTGACAAGCGTTCTCCTCTCCTTTTATTGACAACCAGTGACACCATCTCTGAGGTGCAAGAGCTTTGGAATCAGATAAACCTGAATCCGGTTCAGGGCCCCGGCCCCCCTCCAGTAGCTGTGCTCTCCTGAGCAAGGTGTCCACCCCTCCTGAGGCCCAGTGTCCTAGTGAGGATCTGGAGTTACTGGAACCTAACTTCAGGGCTGGATGAGGAATTGTGTGTGCTCTGGGTAAGCTAATGATTGTTGGCGTTCCTTCGAAAGGACATTCTTTAAAAAATTTTCAACTTCTATTTAGAGGAAAAGCAGAGCTCCACGTAGCAAAACAAAAGCCTTGCAGTCCGTTAAACAGACAGTCCTTCAAATGCACGTTAGACTCCTTGGGGTCTCACTCGCACCGCAAGCAGCTCATTCGCGTCTTCCTTCCAACCCAATCCACACTCTCCCTGAACGTACTGATAAATGTAATTTTCTCTATTTCATTACAGCTTCAAAGATATTTGTCCCTCCTTGTGGAGCAGTGCCCTGGACATGTGTCTTTCCGGCTCTGCTTCACAGAATGTTCTGAAGAGTAAATGAGATAACACATGTAGAGAACTCTGCACAATGTCTGACACTCAGGGGATGTTGAATAAATGGTGACTATTAATAGTATCACAGCCAAAAACTATGGCAACTCTGAGCCTCTGTGTAATGATAAGTCACGTGCAGTCCTTTTTTCTTCTAACTCCTTACTTGTAAGCATTCTCTGAGTAAAGGCATTTCGAGAAAGCATTTGGTGACCCCGAAACATTCTCAAGAGCTCTCTGATGCCTTTATAAATAAATCTTTTTTTTTCTTTTTCTTCTCCCCAAAGCCCACCAGTACATAGTTGTGTATTCTAGTTGTGAGTGCCTCTGGTTGTGCTATGTGGGACGCCGCCTCAGCATGGCCTGATGAGCGGTGCCGCATCTGCAGTCAGGACCGAACTGGTGAAACCCTGGGCTGCCCAAGCGGAGTGAGTGAACTTAACCAGTCGGCCACCGGGCCGCCCCAATAAATAAATCTTAATAAATATAGGAGATTCATTTCGCCCTCATACCTCTACCATAAAAAAATAACAACATAAACACCTTTGGTAATCTTTGTACAGTGTAACACTTTAAGTGTTATTTACCTGAAACATGACAGGAATTAACAGGATGGAGGTCAACTGGGGGACAAGTACTGAGTAGGGAGGTGTTGCTGAGGGAACGGTGGCAGGTCTGAAACCAGATCCTGGCATTTGAGCAGAGGGGACAAGGCAAGTTCTTTGGAGGACTTTTATTAGGATAAAAGCATGCCAGAGTGCACCTGCTGTTTCATTCTCTCCAGTCTCCTTGAACCTCCTCTGAGCAGGGGAGTGAGGGGAGGGCAGGAGAGAAAAAAAAGTAAGGAAAGCAATGTTGTGTTTCTTTCCCTATTGTCTACCCCTTAAATGCACACCATAAATATCAAAACAGTGCTTGGTAGTAGTCCAAAAGATTTAACTTGTCCTCAAATTCCTAAACAACCATCAGAGCATAATTTGATTTTCGGCAGTGTAACTGAACAACTTCTGGGCTTAACATTTATCGTGAACACTTAAAAGGGACAGGCCGTAGTGACAACCCATTCAAGACTCCAGCCGTGGAGAAAGTGGTGTGAGATCAACCAACCAAGTTAACCCAAGAGTCTTGGGATCTTGCCCAGCACTCCCCAAACCTTAGTTCTGTTTGTGGCCTCACTGCTTCCCCTTCTTAATTGTGTTTCTTTTCATCATGCAAATAATGGAAACCCAAGCAGGTCCAAGGTTCAAGGCCAGAGACTTCAGTTTGTCATTCCCTCAGTTACCTCTGGTCACCATTCTGGCCCACTGGCCTCCCCTCCCTGCCTTCAACCATGCCTGCACTACCTCTCCATTCCATCCGAGCCCTTCTCACCCTCCAGGAGAACTGTCCCCTGGATTCCACACCGAAAGACCACTGTGGGCCTTCCCAGCCCAAGCCATGACAGCCTCCTCTCCATCCCTTCGTAAAGGTAAACAGGAAAGGTGAGTAAGAAACTGCCAGCAAGTTTTGACAGCTGCTGAGGAAGACTAATGGGTTTCTAAGGAAACGGAGAGGCAGCAGCCATTTTAGTGGCATTTGCTGTATGAAAAATATGTAGACACTGACATCCCCCTACCCCCTACCCGTGCGCCTTCCCTCCCTCGACGCTCCAGAGGCCTCGAGGTGAGGGGTGGGGCCAAGGTCTCTCCGAGCCGCAGCAGCCACCTGTCGCAGGTGGCCGGCCACCTGGGGTCGCCACCTCGCCCCCTCCCCGCAGCAGGCGGGACGCGGGGCTCCCCACCCCCAGGCGCCGCAGTGCGGCGGCGGGCGGGCGGCTCCGGCCCTCCCGGTCCCCGCGTCCCGCCCCTCGGGTCCCCCCCTCGCCGGCCCCCCCGCCCGGCTGGCCCGCTGGGAGGGCGGGCCCGTCGCAGGCGCGAGGCGGGCCCGGAGGAGCGGGTCGGGGCGGCCGGCGAGGCGGAGGCAGAGGCAGCGGCAGCGCGAGCGCGGGAGGTCGCCGCCGCCGGGGACACCGCGCGCCGCTGCCCAACATGGTCGCTGCGCACGCTGCCCATTCTTCCTCGTCGGCCGAGTGGATCGCCTGCCTGGATAAAAGGTAGCTCGGAAGGGCCCCCAGCCGGCCGGGCGCTGCGGCGCTGCCCCTGCCCCTGCCCCGAGACCGGCGCTGCGGGAGGACGGTCCCCGAGCGGGCGGGGGGCTGAGGGTCCTGGGCCGGGCTGCAGGGGGACACAGACCCCAGCCTCTCCCGGGGCGCCACCCGCACTAGATTTTTACACGTGGTGGAGAGATGCAGCGCAGTGGTGGTGGTGGGGTTGGGGGGGCACCAGCCTCTGCGATCCCCCGCCCCTCCTTCACATTTCTTGCTCCCCGCCCACCCGCGACTCCGGGCGCCGCTCTTGGGTGGGGGGTTATTTTCTCTTGACATCACGGGACAGAAGAATATATTCATACCTTCTTTCCGCTGTTCAGACCATTAGGGGTAAATGTGATTTAAGTTTTAAGGAAGGGTGGGGGCAAAGGCAGGTGCAGAGTAACATTCTTTTTTTTTTTGTTCCTGAAAGCAGAGTGTGAGGGACCCTAGTGGAGCTGTCAAGTGCCTTGCTGAAATTCTCAGCTTCTGCCCCCGCAGTCGCTTGCTCAAGGTCTGTGTTAGAAAGGTCACGCGGGAGACTGCTTTCGTCTTAATACTTGCTTCTCGGAAAAAGACCCTTACTCGAAAAACATTAGAACCGTAAAGCATTGTAACTCCCGAGGACAGCTCTGTATAAAGAGGGTGCTGCGTGGAACAGCGGACTGCAATTGTTTCCAGGCTCTGATAGCATTATTTTCTGTTTGTCCAGATTGTGGGTTTAGCAGCAAATATCACACAGTATATTAGCAATTATAGTTTATTACCTTGATTAAAAGATGATGCATCTGAACTTTTAAGAACTAAGACATTTTGCAGAGTGAACTGCCTGTGAATTTCTGAGTTTGATGCAGTAGGCAGTGATTCATGTCTTGCAGTGATCTGCGTGACATCTCTATTTGCATTTGTGCGAAATGTTTTGCGCTCTGCCATATTGAAATTTTTTACAATTAGCAGATTCATAACCAGATCAAACTTGAAAATCTTAAGTGTGACATATTCTGTATACTTTACTATTGTAGGCCTTTGTTGAAAGAAATTAAGTAGCAATTTGAGAAAAGCTAAATGTGGCTCATTTGAATAACTTAATATATCTGAGAAATAATCTTTACTTTCAGTTACCATGCAGTAGCAAGATTTTTTGGCAGGCAGTGCCCTATTTACGTCTGAAATGATGTGTACTAATATTAGAAGAGTTGCACACGATAAATAGTAAGAGGATTGAAGTGATGGTTAAATCATACAGAATTATGTAAAGGGACTAAGAACATGTTTAAGTGAAGAGCCTGCTAATGTGATAAGTAATCTAAATGTAATAGTTTAGGAAAGATGAATTATAAAAGAAGAGAAAATCAAGCTCTTGTACTTAACCATAAACACTAGTGCTTCCGCGTCAGTGAATTTTTTAGATAATAGATTACATATTTCTATTTGCAGAAATGCATGGTATGCCATTTTTTGTCATTTTTAGTCAGAAAATAGGGCAAAATCATAGAGCAATGCTAACACATGGGGTATGTTTGACTCTGTCTTTTCATAATGTGTATTTGCCCAAATGATTTTGTCCGGAATGGATTTTCTATTCATAATGGGGAAAAATCTACAAGGGGAAAGGAAACAACCCTCCACAAAAGCTCTAGCATTCAGGGAGTGCGGGAGAGTGGGCAGGTCAATAAGTTAGGGGTTTTAGGCCCAGAGCTATCACCAGCTCTGATCTTAGACATGTCACCTTTATTTCCTCGAGTTTCTGAAAAATGAGGATGGAATTGTCTGTCTTCCCAAGGATTAGTGGACCAAACAAGAAAAACATTGTGAAAGTTCTTTGAAAACTGTGAGGTGCCATGTAAATTTTTTACTTTATGGTGTTGAGAACCTTGCATCTTCTGCTGGTATTCCTTTGAAGAAGAGTTGAGGAGTGGCAGTCTAATTGTAAGCGGGCCTTGGGGTACGTGTTGTGAAGTTGCATTTTTACTTAGATTGTCTGTTAGTTTTTTAGGGGAGGAGGAAGATGAAGGGTGCTGACGGAAGTTGGCTGGGGAAGCCCCCTCAAGTCACTCCTTAGTGGGACACTGCTCTCCATATTTCTGAGAAGGGCAATCTTGACACCCTCTTCCAGGCACTGTGTTGGTCATTGGGGATGCAAGAAAACACAAGATGAAAGCTGCTTATTGACTTGGGGGTGGGATCGTAGAACTACATAAACAACCACCCACAATGCAACGATAAGTGCTTTAATGGAGATGTAGGAAGTGCTGTGGGGATGCAGAGCAGAGAGTCATCTGCTCTGCCAGGGGTGCTTCCCACACGTTCCTGCCTGGGCCTTGGAAGTTGAGGGGGATTGTATCAAGTAGAGAATTTGGGGAGGGCATGCCAGGCAGAGGGAGCAATGTGAACAAAGGCACACAGCTGAGGCATAAAAATATGCTAATTTCTTCCCAACCACAAATTTCTCTTATGATCACCTAGAGTATAGGAATGTACGTTCTATTTTTCTAAAACTTGTGATTATGGACATTTTCAAGCATACACATGCAAAAAAGAGGGAATAGTGCACTGAACCCCTGTGTACTATTCAGAAATCTGATGCTGGGACCTTTTCCACAGCTGGGAAATGTAGTTTAGGTATATGCATCATGCAAATGGCAGCTGTTGTGGATAGCTAGAGAAAGAGCAACTGAGGGGTCGGAAATAAAAAGGGGAGTTAAAGTAGAAAGTCTGCACCAGTAAAGAAATATGTAAACACGCAAAACAAAACAAGTATCATAAAGCCTTAGAAATGTTGTTAGGTCTGCCTAGAAGGTTGTCATAGACAAGCAATGCTGTATAAACTTGTGTGTGGGGAGGGGGTTGAAAAATATGTAGATATGTGGATTAGGTTAAAGAAAGAAAATCCAAAACTTTTATGTTTCAGGAACCCAAGTTCTTGGGCTATGGTGGGACCAAGGAGATGAGAGTGTATGAATACTAATCTTAAAATCAGAATGACATTGAATATTTGTATGGATGAAAAGACACTGAAAGAAGTGTCAGTGGACATATTGTTAAACTAAAACAAATGTATCACTATCTCCTTGATCTTACAATTTTTTCTGAGCAGAGATGGTAACTAGAAACATATTATGTACATAGTACCCACTATTTGGGATTTGAGATATGTGAAATGTCTTTTTTTTTTTTTTATGTGCTGGCCACTGTTTAATTTTAGTGAAAATTTTTTTCCTGTAAGACTTTCAGTTTGCCACCTGTAAATTTAAGAACCATTTATAGGTCGTAATTCTCACGGTTGGTAAGGGAGTATGGTGAAGAGACTACACATCTGCACAAATGTAGAGTGAATCATTGCTGATATTTGTCACTGTGGAGCAGGAGTTGGCAAACTGTGGCCCGTGGGCCAGATCTGGCAGCTGCCTGTGTCTCTCCTGCGCTAAGAATGGTTTTTACATTTCTGAATGGTTGGAAATAAATCAAAAGAAGATTAATATTTCGTGACCCATGAAATTCAAATTTCAATGTCTGTAAGCAAAGCTTTGTTGGACCACAGCCACACGCATTTGGTTACATATTATCTAAGGCTGCTTTCATGCTACAGTGGCAGGGTTGAGTAGCTGCAACAGAGACTGTGTGGCCCACACAGTTTGAAGTATTTACTATGTGGATCTTTTTTTTTTTTTTTCTGGGGAACATTGGCCCTGAGCTAACATCTGTGCGAGTATTCCTCTACTTTATATGTGGGTTGCCGCCACAGCATGGCTGACGAGTGGTGTAGGTCTGCGCCTGGGATCCGAACCTGTGAACCTGAGCTGCTGAATTGCAGTGCGTGAACTTAACCACTACACCAGCAGGCCGGCCCCACTATGTGGATCTTTGAAGAAAAGTTTGCCATCCCCTATTAGAGATGAAAGAATCCAGCAAAGTCACTGACAGAGAAACCACTGGAGATGACAGAAATTGTCTTCGTCTGGGAAGGAGTTCACGATGTTTGGCTTCTTGTTCTTCAGTTAGTTAGTATAGCTTGGAGGGAGGTCCTCAGTTGATTGGCTTCTTTAAGGACCCCTGGTGATCATAGGCCAAAGCAGATAATGAAGGTAACATGGTTTGGATGTGTAAAAAAGGTTATCATCTTTCAAAACACCTGAAGAATTTTTTAAATTATTGTTTCATTTAAAAAATGCTTCTTACAGTGTCTTTGCATCTGACTTGATTCCCGTTTAATGAGAGTGAAAGAAATCAAGGAATAAATTTGTCGAAAACCAAAATGCTTTGTAGCAGACATGGTGAGAAAGGATGACTCAGATATCAAAGAAGCGTCAGACTCAGTCCCACCCTTGAAGAATACAGAAGATCAAAGAAGCATGCAGAGCAGAAGGCTGTCACTGGAGAAGGCTGGTGTCTACCCAGGCAGGTCCCAAGGGATGGATGACATTACCCAGGGTTTGGGGCTGGTCTTGCAGTCTCGGAATCCTGATTTGTCAGTGCATCAAGAATTAATACATTTTTCAAGCACCAGATACATAGGCACCAAACTCTCAGAGACTGTAAAAACCAGAAAGTTCATAAAAATAGCATCAGAGAAGTGGACACTCACATCTTTTGGCTAATATATTCCTCCTCTAGGCAAGCAGTATGGGAAATGCAGTTGTTATCAGAAGCCCATGCTGAGCATTTGCTATGAGAAGCAAAGCTGCCTTGAGATCAGGGCAGTTACAACTTCTAGCCAGCTCATTCTCCTCCTAGAATAACAGAGCCCGGGCATTGAATTATAATCAGAAGATAGCTCTAGAAACCTTCAGGACAGCTTGGTTGTCACCTCTTCCAGTTACATGATCATTACATCCCATAGCACTGTTTGTCCAACGCTGTAACCACACAAGTCAGGCTCCATCACAATTGCCTGTCTACTTCTATTTTTGCATCATTTGATGTCAGCCCCTCTATTTTATTCATCATTTTATCTCCAGCCTCAGTGCAGCACCCCGACTGCAGAAGGTGCTTATGGGATCAGGGTGAGATGGCCAGATGCATCCTCCTCCTCTGGGATGGAGCGGCCTCTGCAGCCTTGCAGGGAGCTGCTTCCACTGGCCCCCGTTTCCTTGGAAAGGGCTTGGATGGGCACCATCAACATTTGTCTCTGCTGCTCCTTTTGTGTTTCTTTGGCTGATGTGAATGCTTTTTTTAAAAAATGACAGTACCTAGCTCTATTCTAATCTATTATCAAAAAACACGTTTGTTATGGAAAATTTTAAAATATGCAAAAAGAAGAGAGAACAGTATAATAATTCTCTTGCACACCCCCACCCCAACAATCATCCACTCACAGCCAATCTTGATTTATTTATACCCCTTGTTATATTCATCCCCCGCTACATCCAGGATTATTTTGATGCAAGTCCCAGATGTAGAATTATTTCATCTGTAATTATTTCAGTATATGTCTCTAAAAGGTAAGGACCCGGGCTGGCCTGGTGGCGCAGTGGTTAAGTTAGCATGTCCTGCTTCAGCAGCCTAGGGTTCGCTGGTTTGGATCCCGGGTGCGGACATAGCACTGCTTGGCAAACCATGCTGTGGCAGGCGTCCCACATATAAAATAGAGGAAGATGGGCATGGATGTTAGCTCAGGGCCAGTCTTCCTCAAAATAAAATTAAAAAAAACAACAACGAAACAGAAAGGGCTCTTTATAAGGAAAACAGTACCATTCTCACACATTTAAAGTTTTTTTTTCTGTTTCTTTTTTTTTAATTGAGGTAACTGGTTTATAACATTATATAAATTTCATGTGTACATCATCATATTTTGACGTCTGTATAGATTACATTGTGTTCACCACCAAAACCTTTAAAAAATTGACATTAGTTTGCTAGTAGAACCAAATGTCCAGTGTTCAGATTTCCCCATTTATCTCATAACTTTTTTTTTTTCAGTTTGTATTAGGATGTAAATTAGTTGTATTTAGTTGATACATCTCTGAGTCTTTTTTAATCTCTGGGTTCTCCCTCTCTCTCTTTTTCTTCCTTGTAGTAAATTTGTTGAAGAAACAGGTGTTCTTTAACAGTCTGAATTTTAGTTATACCTCCATGGTGTCTTTTAACATGTCCCTTTGTCCCTTGTATTTCCTGTAAATTGGTGTTTGGATCTAGAGCTCAATTAGATTTAAATCAAAAAATGATTTTTTGGCAACAGTACTTCACAGAAGTGTTGTATACTTGCATCCTGAGGCACATAATGTCAAGTGATCCTCTTTTTGTGACATTAGTGTTATGTTGCTTTTAAAGTTTACTGCTTGGCAGTTATCTTATTTGCAACTTTTTGGGGGACATCTCATTGTAGCCCTCAATACTTGGGAACACGTGACCTATATGTGTGGAGCAGTGAGAGGACAACACAACCTAATGTGTAATCAGGCTTAAATTCGGTGGTGCTGATTCTCCCTGCCCTAGGATTTTAGGAAAGGAAAGATTCAGCCAGAACTGGTCCCCTTAGACTGGAGACATGTGGGGGATGGTGTGCCCACAGAGCAATGGGCCTGAGAGAAGGGTGCCTGGTCCCTCACACCCATGGCCTTGCAGCCTGGTCTCCTGCAAACAGCCTGAGAGCCCGAGTCTTCAGTGAAAGAGTGGTGCTCAGCAGAGCAAATGCTGCCTCCTTGTCTAGTTTGGATTCTCCCAAATGGATTTCTGGCTCCTCCAATGTGGGTGATACTGGCAGATCCCTTTTAGTTTGAATTTCCTATGAGTTTATAAGATTTCATAGCCCTTCCACAGTAGCTGCTTATCCTCCTGTTCCACCTCCCAATCCCAAAGCAGCTAGTTTTTCTTTACTAAGATTTAAACCCATCTGTATGCATCTTGAAGAGTGCCAGGGAAGAGTGAATCTTCCTCCAGTACTTTCAAATCACAGATGAGGGCAAGGGAGAGGAGAACCGACTTAGGAGTACTGAGAGGCTGAGGAAAGAGAAAGAAGATGGAAATAACTGGATGGGAAGGATGACAGAGAAAGACCTAGCCAAACAGATGAAAGCAAATGTCTGACTGGCTGGACTGGAGGCACCTGGCTACCGTGTTTACTCAGCTGCATCCGTGTGCATCCGCTTGCTTCCCCTGCATGAAAAGAAAAACAAAGTGCTGTTATGACCCTCTTTTCATTCATGTTCTTTCTTGGAGCACCCATCCATTTCCTGTGTTTGCCTATACAAATTACTTAAATTCTCTATCCTTGGTCTATCTTCTAAAGCAGATGCATTTTTCTCTCTCCATTAGATATTCTCACATCAAATATTCCATTAATATTTTGGGCCAGGTATTGTTTTCCTTAACCTCCTCTGCTATAGAGGTTGGAAAAAAAAATACTTATCTTCCCAGCCTCCCTAGAGGCTAGGTGTCCATGTGACACAGGTCTGTCCAATGAGACACAGCAGAAGTCTACTAGAGACTTCTGCGAAAGTTCTTGCTTTACTGATGAAAGACACAGATGTATTTGATACTACCCTCTTCTCTTCCTGGAATTATGACCTGAGGCCTGGGCCTATGGCAACCATATTATAATCCCAGAAGGAAAGGCCGGAAGAAACACACTCCAGGTCTGACTTTGTTCAGCTACTGAATTTAGATCAGTAGTTGCTCACCTTCAGATTTTTTGTTTTGTGAAGGAAAAAACCCACCCTATTTCTAGAAACCACTCTTTGTCAGGGTTTCTATCATTTACTGTCAAAATTATCCCTAAACTAATAAGTTGATACTCAACTTGTCTAAAGCTGACTTCATCCTTCTTAACTCTCCTCTCCATTAGTTTCTCCTCCTTACTTTCCTTTTTTATTAATGACAGTACTACTCTCATCCTCAAAACTTTAATGTTACCCACATCTTCCCTTTCCTATGTTCCTTTTTTACATTTAACCTGTGACCAGTTCTTCTCTTGACCTTTATATTCTACTGCTTTATTTCAGTGCCTTATCATCTGGATCTCAGTCATCTCATTGTTTTCTTCTTCCAATCTGGAAAGCATGATATATTCAAATCAGCTTTGTTTCAGGGTCAGCCAGACCTGGATTCAAGTTCTGTCATCTCCACCCCTTAGTCATGTGATCTTGGTGAAGTTATTAACCTATGGTAATGGCTGTATTGAGGTTTGTGGGCTAATACGAGTGTAGCTGCATGGTCTTCTCTAAGTAGAGAGCATGGTGTAGGGGTTAAGAGTTTGGGAGCTAAGCTGTATTGGTTAAAATTCAAGTTTTGATTTTATTAATGGTGTAGCTCTGGAAAGGTTATTCAGTTTAAGTAGTTGTTTTGTAGATCCTTGGAATTTTCTATGTAGACAGTCTTGTTTGTGAATTTTGGCAGTTTTACTTATTCTTTGTGATCTTTATGTCTTTTAATATTTGTTTTTCTTGTTTTATTGCATTGGCTAGGATTTCCAGGACAAAGTTGAACAGAAGGGGGTGAGAATGGACTTGCTTGAATCAAGAAACAATTCTTTTTTCTCTATTTTTTTCTTTTCTTTCTTTTTAAAAGAGCTTGTGTAATATTGATGTTATTTCTGTTTTAGATATCATTTGGCCAGGAGTTTTCTGTGTAGGAAGCTTTTTGATGACAAATTCAATCTCTTTAGTAGATAGAGGACTACTCGGGTTTTCTGTTTCTTCTTATGTCAGTTTTGATAAGTTGTTTCAAGGAATTTGTCCATTTCATCCAAGTTATCAAATTTATTGGCATAGAGTTGTTCATAGTATTCTCTTATTATTTTTTTAATGTCCTTAGGATATGCCGTGATGTTCCCTCCTTCACATACCTTAGAATTTTGTGTCTGCTCTCTTTTTTTCTTGGTTAGTCTTGCTAGGAGCTTCTCAACTTTGTCAATCTTTTAAAAGAACCAGATTTTAGTTGATTTTCTCTGAGTAATTCACTGATTTCTGCTTTTTAAAATTTTCTTTATTCTACTTACCTTGGGTTTAACTTACTCTTCTTTTTCTGCTTCTTAATGTAGAAACTTAGATAGTTAATTTTAAACTTTCCTTCTTTTATAATAAAATTATGATTTCTCATGATCAACACAAAGAAGGAAGCACAAATATTTCATTATTCAGTGTTTACAAATGAAAACTATTTCTGCCAGAGAAGAACAATTAATCAAGCTGATACTGGGACCTGTTGACCTCTCAACCTCATGGAGAAGATACTGTGCAATGTGATGAACAATATCCTTCACAATATCTCAACAGTGAATTCAGCAATGGGTTTCATAGGGTTTTCAATATATCTTGATAGTGTAATGCCAAAGGAGAGTATTTCTCCTAGGTGGCCTACAAGTTTCTGATGGTCTAATTTAATCCCAGGATGGATTTTAGGATATTTTAGAAATGGATTTAGAAATTACTTCTCTTTCAGGAAATCCTTCATAAATACTGTTTTTCACATCAAGCTATTGATAATTATTAAAAGTGAGTAGCAGTGACTTTGAAGTAGTATTTCCCAATAGATACCTGGAGTGTTGCTATTCTGTGTTGTTGGTTAGATGAAGAGTAGTATGACTTTGGACTCAAACCAGACTCCTTCTTCTAGTTACTGATTGGCTACTTATTGAACATGTTACAGAAAACGTTGAATTCTTGAATCTTACACATTTTCTTTATCAACTCCTTAAACAAGCTTGAGATATAAGGAAGTTCTATCACCAATGTCCCTTGCTCTTCCTTTTGTCACACCTCTGCCTCTCTCTTTCTCCCTGCCTCATGGTCTTTTCCTCCTTCCATAACCCTAATGTGCTGTAGGAAAAGGATTTGATCTTAGTCATTGACTCTCCTACTGTTCATTCACGTGGAGATTTTACTCTGCTTTCCATGTATCTGATATTCTTGCTGGGGATAGCTTAGTGAGAAAAACTGACAAGGCCCCTGACCTCATGAATTTAAATACCAGTTGAGAAGACATTAATTAATTCAGTCAGTCATTCAAAAACTATTTATTGAGTACCTACTATATGGTGGATACTGTTGCACGTGGTGAGGAATACAGTGGTGAACAAAACAGGACAAGTTAGGTGGTAATAAATGCTATGAGTCCACAGGTAAGAGGAGATAGAGTGATGGAGTAAGGAGCAGACAAATCTATGCTACAATGTCAGATAGTGATAAGACCCACGAAGGAAGACAAAGCAGAGAAAGGGGAAGAAAGTGAGGGGTGCTGATATTTTAGAGAGGGTGGGCAGGTCTTTCTACAGAAGTAACATTTGATCAAAGACCGTGAATGAGCTGAGAGGCCACCTGGTATGAATTTAAATCAGTGTAATCCATGCTTTACTAAATAAGTAGATGAGGTATTTTAGAAAACATGGGTTGGGCAACACTACAGGAGATTCACAGGAGAGAAACACAGTAGGGAAGAATTGGGTTTTTCCCTACACAGAAGGAGGAAAACTGAGTTTTTCCTTTATAGTATCTATAGTATATTATTGATTTGGTTGATGTAATAGACAAAAGTAATTTCAGAAAATGTTGAAAGGGATAAATTTTGAAATTTTGGTTTATCCTTTAAATATTATTATTTAAAGATATTTAAAATACTGTTCACTTTTGGGGCTGGCCCCATGGCTGAGTGGTTAAGTTTGCGCGCTCTGCTGCAGGCAGCCCAGTGTTTCATTGGTTCGGATCCTGGGCGCGGACACGGCACTGCTCTTCAAGCGACGCTGGGGCAGCGTCCCACATTCCACATCTAGAAGGACCCACAACGAAGAATATACAACTATGTACTGGGGGGGCTTTGGGGAGAAAAAGGAAAAAAATAAAATCTTAAAATACTGTTCACTTTAGTTCTTCTTTATAATAATTTTTGAGGAAAAAGAAAGTTACCCCTAGAGAACTGATGAGTGCTATACAGATCAGGAAAAGTACTATCATTTAAATGAGGTTCTAAAGATACTGTGTGGATGCTGATGGCTGACTGGTGGTGGTATCAGCATCTCCATCCTACTGATGGACTTCGGGTTTCATGTATAGGCAGCTTACTTTTATCAGTGATGATTTGTCTCGTACCTCTGCAGGGTCAGAGGCCTAAGATAGACCTCTCAGGCAGCTGGACCAGAGCAAGAAAATGGTCCTGAATACCTAGAAACTCCAACAATTTCTCATTTTGAGGATTTGTTCACTACCTTAAACAACTTTTCTATCACTCCACCATTTGCCTTTTGGTAATGTTTTTGTATTGAATTCTTACCATATTTTTCTCATCAACTAATTAAATGATACAGCAATATGTATATAAATTTTTTCATGTCAAAAATTGCAGACAGCTGAGAACAGTTAAGTATCTGTGATGATATTAAAGTACCATGCGTGCAGCAGACTCCGTGTGGATATTCCCTGGTGGTATTTGAAGATCTGATTTGTAGAGTTAGAGCTATCTAGTCGGTAGCCAAGTTTTACATTTTATTTACTGAAAATAATGTAAATACTTAGACCAGGAGTTCCTGTTTCATTATCCAGATCATTGGAGCATAAATAGGGGAGCCCTCTACCAATAGAAAAAGGTGCAATTACAGAAGATGCAACAGGACCATATAATAAGGCACCTTCATCTGTAAGGCAGATCTCCAAAGCATGGCCAGACTTAGAATGGGAATAGAATACAGTTTTATTGTGCTCTTTCCTCTCCCGTGCTGTGCTGTAACTGTACCTTATCAGCTGGTGAGTGCGCCTTATCTTTTCCTCAATTGGATTTTACGTTATCTCTATTGCTTCGCTTCCTGCCTTTTTAGCACTTCATTGGGTATTTATCTTAACCACTTTAGAGGTTCGTTTTAGAATTCAGCATTCAACAGATTATGGCTATCAAAGTAAAGCTCATTTTTAAAAGACCCTTTGTGTTTATATGATTAATATTTTTTTGTCTCCATCATTAGAAGTCCTAACCGTAAATATCCACAGGAGAAATGAGCAATGACGCTCCTCCTCGGAGGAACTCACAGAAATCGGAAGTGGACATTACTTAAGCCTGTGTTGTTTTGGGTTACCTGAAAGAGAATCATAAAGTAGTTAAATTGTAAAATTGAAATGATTAAAACATTTGTATCTTTTGTTCATCACTTTTAGGGAATGAGTGTGGATATTAGGGAGAAGGGAGTGTGAACAGTAAGAAAACAACAGGATGGAGTGATTTTAAAGATCCTGGGAAATTATCTAAAAAGGAGCTTCTCTTTTTTCCATTTTAGTTGGGTTAACCTTGATTTTTAAAAATTTACTCACTAACTATTGATTTTCACCTGCTTTAAAGAATTTTGCAGTCTAATTCTGCCACATAGTCTTATGCCACTAGAATAGCATTTGAATTTGCCTTTTGAATTTATTTCTTTTGAATTGGGAAGGAACACAGATATAAAATTGATTTTATGTGTTGAATTCTGCTTATTTCTATAATTATATAGCAGAAACTTCATCGATGGGAGTTTTATCTTGTAGGATTTGTATTGAAGGAATTAAAAGAGATTTTAAAAAATGAAAAATGAGTAATGAAGGAAATTTTAGGAGAAAAGAAAACATTAAAAAAAAGAGCCCACTGATGTTTAGATGCTAAAACAGGTCTCTGAGACAGCAGCACGACTCCTTCGTGTGCCAGCTGACTCAGTTGCTACCACCACATGCCTTTCTCTCCCGTGGGTTTGTGAGAGCTGTTGCTGGCTTACAGCTCAGAGCGACAATATGCACATGCTCCCTGCTTCTTTCTGAGAGTGTTACATTGACAATTTCTGAGAGTATTGACGTGTCCTTCTCCTTCCCGGAAGGAAATGACAGAAGCTTATGAAAAGTAATGGACTATGATTTAAAGTACATTTTAATTGCACTTTAATCAAAGAATTTCTGGCTGAGGATTATTAATTTATTTCTGCATTTATGGTCGTAAAATGTTAGTGTGTTTTCCTATAGAATTTTTTGTATGCGTATTTTTTTAAGCTGTTTGAGCTCATACTCTAAGATTTTATACCTCTTGAAATTAATATTATAGGATCATGTTCTTGGGTTATTAAAAATTCTTTGTAAATATAATTTTTATTGGCTGAAATGATATGGCTTAAGTTTTCCCTTGTTGGACAATTAAGACATTTAAAAGCGATTGTTGCTGTTATATGTTATCATGCTATAACCTTTTATATTAAGTTTTTCCGGTGTTTTAGATTGCTTTCTTAGAGTAGAGATATCCATAGAACTAAAATTAGTTAATGTATGTGAAGAGATTTAAGATTTTGGATACATATCTTCAAATTCCTTTCCATAGAGACGGTAACATAGCTGCTATTATCTGTATTTTGCGAATAAGGAAACTGAGGTTTGGAAAAGTTAAATTACTTCCACAGGGTCATAGAGCTAGGAAGTGCCAGGGACCGACATAGGATGAAACCCCATTCCCTTTCCACTATAACAGTGCTTCAAATATGTTCCTTGCAACATTACTAGATAGTGCAAAGAAAAAAAAGGCTCATGATAAAAAATTTGGGAAACGTCAAGTTAAAATTAAATAAGATCTTTTCAAAAGTCCTCAGAGCCCTGGGCATCACCATAAAGATGATATGTGGCTATAGATGGAGAACTGTGTGCTCCGGTCCCCCTTCCTGCAGCCCTCCGCTCTCTCACCGCACTCGGCCTCTCCTCCCTGCACCCCCTGTGGATATCTCAGGTGCCCTGGGGTTGCCAGGATGGCAGTCCACTCTAAGTTTTACCCTTAACTCTGTCTTCCCACTCTGAGCAAGCTTCCAGGGGCTATGGAAGGAGTCATCGTCAACCCACTTGGTGGACCCAGGTGTCCCTAGTTGATTGTTTCTAGTCTCCTTCTCTGTCCAGTCTTTTTGGGTTGACAGTTCTCCCCTGAGCCCCAAGAGATCTGCCCTCCAAGAGGCCAGATCTCTTCAATGGAACCAGTAGGACAGACACCTTGGCCCACACCTGGAGGTGGACACACAATGGTAGGGCACTGCCCTGCATTTCTGTTTTCTATCTTGCATCTGTTTCTTTGGAACCTTCCCATCACAAACTTCCTAACCATTGATGAAGTAATTTGAGCTAATGTGTTCAAGAGTTTAATGTGCTATCCCTTGCAGAAATGTTTGTCTTTTAAGAAAAGATTCCTAGAGATGTCAGAGCTTTAACCGAAAGGAAATCAGGGTGAAACTCACTCAAGGATATCTGTCTGGTGGCTCTTTTGAGTCTCATCTTCCAGATGTGTGCCTTCTATCCAAGCCCTAACCCTAGCACACCTACCCAGGACATACCATTTCCCAACCATTTTGGCCATGTAAGGATTTTCTGTACATGTTTTCTAAATTACAATAACCTCAAATTACCCAGAGTTCTGAAAATCTGCTGAAATTGTAAAGTTGATCAGACTACTCTGTTTTAGAACACAAGATTAATTTCTGGATATACCACGATAAAAAAATGGCTGAAAGCCAAGCAGTCTAATTATTTACAGTTATCCAGCATCATAGAGAAATTTCATACACTTTATCCCAATTAATCCTCCAAACTTGATGTAATTTAATAATTCTGCTCGAAATGGTATTGAATGGTATTTGTGAGTGGTATTTAATGTGGCTGCTTTTCTAAAGCATACTGAATATCATTTTTCTTAGACTTGATGATTGAGGCTCAGTGTATTGAACATAAATTAGTATCCTGTGTTATAATATGGGGATTTTGAAGTATGTGGATTATCTGTTTCAACACGAAATGCCCCAGTGGTTTTTTTAGATTTTTTTATGTTCCGCCTGTTTTTGTTTTGTTTGCCTGACTCTTGCCTACTGCCCAGAAGCTGTCTCTCCTTGCTTGCTGCCCTCTGGGTGTCTGTCCTGTCTCCTTTCCCTGCACAAACATGATATCCTGCTTCTAATCCTTTGGCTTTAGAAGCCAGGTTGGCCGGGTGTATTGGAGCTGTATGTGTAATGCAAGTGCACACATTTTGCCCCTGAGGATTTTCTTCTGAGTAAAGAGTATGAATTTCAGAGTTTTCGTATTTTAAGGCCCAGATTTTGGTTATACAAATTCTTTTAAACTTACATGCTACGTGATCTCTCACTTCTATGATTTTTTCCTTAATAACTGAGGTTTCCGGATAAATATCTTCTGAATAGTTGAGGCATTACTGTAATAAGATTAATTCCTTTATTTAGCAAGTATTTACTGAATGCTTAGGAAACACCTTCTAGGTGCTTAGGATTCTTCAGTGAGCAAAACAGAAGATCTTCACTCTCAGAGAGCTCACATTCTAACAGAGGAAATAGATTTAAAAACCCAAACAGTAAACATAATAAATAAGTTCCACGTTCTGTTTGAAGGTAATATGTTACGGAAAAAAGCTACAACAACAACAACAAACAAGCAGAGTCCCGTAAGACATCAGGGGTGCTAGTGAGGTCGGCGAAGATTGTGATCTTAAATAGGTCGGTCAGAATATGATTCATTGGAAAGGTATGATTTAAGCAAACAGGCAGGGGAGTTAGCCAAGCGTATGTTTAGGGTAAGAATATCCAGCAATGGGAACAGTCAGTGCAAAGGCCCTGGTGTTGGTGCATGTATGGATTGCTCAAAGAACAGTAAGGAGCCTATTGTGGCTAGAGTGAAGTGAGGAAGGGAAAGGGTAGGGAAGTCAGACAGAGAATAAGGGTAGATCATGTGGGGAACTGACATCTATTATAAAGGCCTTTACTCTGAGTGAAATAAGGAGCCACTGAAGGGTTTTGAGCAGAGGAATGACATAGTTTGACTTGCATTTTTACAAGATCACTATGATAGCAATGTTGAAAAGATGCTCTGGGGGAGAAGGCAATGGTGGAAGAAGGGAGACCTCTTAGGAATACTGCTTAGGAATTACTGCAATAGCAGTAATCCAGATGAAAGATGATGGTGGTTTGGTTAGAGCGACAGTAGTGGAGATGATGAGAAGAAGTAGGGTACATTTTGGAGGTAGAACCAATAAGACTTGCTTATGAATTGAATGTCAGGATGTTTAAGAAAGAAGACTCAGGGATAATTCTAAAGTTTTGGGCCTGGATAATTGGAAGGATCATGGGGTCATCTATTATGATGGGTAAGGCTATCGAATAGGGCAAGTTTGAAGGGAAAGAGGAGTTCAGTTTTGGACATGTTGAGTTTGAGATACCTATTAGATTGGAGATGTTCAGTAGGAAATTGGATATGTGACTCTCGAAGAGAGGTCTGAGCTGGAGATATAAATTTGGGAATCATTAATAAATAGATGATATTTAAAGCCAGGAGATTGGAGAACATCAAGGAAGTGAGTGTTGAAGAGAAGAGGGCCAAAGATTGAGCCCTGCCATTCTCCAGCAAGAGTTCAGGGGGAGAGGGAGTAACCAGCAAAAGAAGCTGTGTAGGAGTGGCCAGTGAGGTAGGAGGAAAACAAGGGAATGTGGAATGTATCTTGAAAGGCAAGTGAAGATGGTTCCAAATATTCAGATAGATCGTATCATGTTGACAAAACATTGAGGGGAAAAAAAAAGCCCACAATCTGGGTTTGATTTGAAGTTTTATATCTTACAGATGACGTGGCTAATAGGTCTACTTTTGCAGCCTGGTTAGCAGTTGGGTGGGTTGCAGACTCTATGCTAGTTCTTGGAATTTTGTTGTGAAGAAGATGACAGGACTGAAAACAAAAATAAAATGTCTCACACACGAGGTGCAGGCCAAATGCATAGCCTGTGGCTTAAACTAAAATACAATCATCCACCTAAAATATGGGTAAGTGGGAAAATCCAGCTAAGGAATGATGAAAAAGCAAGGTGTAGAGATGCAGAGGACAAGAGGTAGGATAACATGAATGCAATTATGAAAACATAGGGTGTTATTTCTCCGTAACAGATGGAGAAAAGAACAGGGAGTCAACATCACCATGATAAATACTGAACAGCAAGGAAGCAAACTATCACAGCTGAGGCATGCGGGCTGCTGTGAAACTCAGAAGTGATATTATCAATAAAGCCAGAGTTGGCAAGTGATTAACAAATAAACAACATATGGCTCATTGGTTGCCATGTCCCTGGAAACATCTCCTCTTGGGAGATAGTGTGCCTCTGTAAATGAGTTTCTGGTTGGTGCACAGTTGCTTTTGATGCATATGACAGTTGTGAAATTGTCACAATCCAGTTTCTCTATGCAGAAATGCTGCTAAAAAGACAGCTATAGAGTTCTGGTTCTGGACAAATGGACTCAATTCTCCCTATTTCTCCCATTAAGTACAACTATAAACCCTGGACATTATAAGTAAAACAAACAGAAAAAGACTCTGAAAGGTGGAGAGAAGATGGCAGACAGGCTTGGACCACTCCATCTGAAGAATGATATAGTGGTGAGTTCCTTTAGTTTTCTTTTTGCCTTATCTATCCCAGACTGGGTGCTGGAGTAGAAAGCAGCTTAGAAACAAAAAAAATGCCTCAGGAAAAGCCTGCTGTCTCTAGGACAAGGAAAAAGGGGAAGCCTAACAAGACAGCAAACTTTTAGATAATAACTGCTTTACTTTTTTTTCTTTTTTGCTGAGGAAGATTTGCCCTGAGCTAACATCCATGACAGTCTTCCTCTATTTTGTATGTGGGTTGCTGCCACAGCATGGCCACTGACGAAGTGTAAGTCTGCGCCCGGGAACTGAACCCAGGCCACTGAAGCAGAGCATGCCAAACTTAACCACTAGGCCACAGGGCCAGCTCCATAACTCTTCTACTTTTAAGCACAGAATGGTAGGCTCACTCTGCTTGCCATCAGCAAAGATCAAGTGTGGAGCCAAAACTTTCACCCTCACCTGGCTATAATGAAGCAGCCCTTCCCACCTAGATTTTAAAGCAGTTATCATAAAAATGCTTCAGTGAGCAATTGTGAACATAGTTGAAAAAACAGAATGTCTAAGCAAAGAAATCGAAAGCCTTAGCAAAGAATTATAGAAGAAACAAAGAGGAATCAAATACGAATTTTAGAACTGAAAAATACAACTGAAATTAAAAACTCAATGGCTGGCTCAACAACAGGGTGAATAAGATGGAGAAAAGAATCAGCGAACTTGAAGAAAAAATAGAAATTACCCAGTTTGAACAACAGAGAGAAAATAGACTGAAAAAAGGAACAGAGGCTCGGGTCTGTGAGACTGTAACAAAAGATCTAACATTCGTGTTCATTGGTGTCCTGGAAGGAGAGGAGAGATTGGTGCTGAAAAAGTACTAGGAGAAGTACTGGATGAAAATTTACCAGATTTGGCAACAGAAATAAACCTATAGATTCAAAAAGTTGATTGAACCCCAAACAGGATAAACCCAAAGAAATGCATGCCAAGGTAATCAAACTTCTGAAAGCTAAAGTCAAAGAAAAGAATACTTAAAAAGCCGCATGAGAGAAATGCTACCTTACCTATAGGGGGAAAAAATTAGAATGACAGTGGATTTCTCATCAGAAACCATGGAGCCGGAATGAAGTGGAACAACATTTTTCAAGTGCTGAAAGAAAAGAAGTATCAACCCAGAATTCTATACCCAATGCAAATAGCCTTCAAGAATGAAGAAGAAATCAAGATATTCTCAGAGGAAGGAAAACTAAGAGGATTTGTCACCAGCAGATATATTCTAACAGAATGGCTAAAGGGAGCTGAGAAAAGAAGAAATCTTGGAATATCAAAAAAGAAGAAGGAACAATGAACAAAGGAGATTGAATTAAATCTGCATAGCCTGTAATACGGAAATGCACAGGGAGATCACTAGATCCTAGGATAACTTTCAATGCAAGTGCCCTCCTGTTTCCACTTGTTTACAAAACACACTGCTTTCTCCTATGCACCAGAACCTCGTCTTTTAAAGAAGCCACCCAAAAATCCTCTTGCATCATCCACTTGGGGTCCAAGAATGATGTTAAATGATGAGTGTGTACAGTCTCTTCTGTTTCCTGTCTTATATCTAGCAATTGTCCCTCTTCAGCAATCCAGCCACTCCACACATAAGCTCAGCTAGTGAGGTGTAGACTGCCCTCACCTTGGCCCCCGCTGTTTATTCTGCCACACTGAGGGTCACACCTTTGTCACTGTGAACTATACTCTATATGGTGTCCCAAGAGTGGTTAAGAAAAAGTTCTTTGGTCAGGGGGTATCTTTTCCACTCAGCCCTCAACTCCCTCTGCCATTTCAGCTGATAATTATTAGTTATTATTAATTATCTGGGATTTTTGGAATCCCAGAGGCTGAATTTGTCTGCATAAATAGGCCTTCTGTCTCGGGCGGAGGCTCCACTTGTGCCCTATCAGAGATAGAGGACAGAAGAAGAGGAGACCAACAATGGACACTTGCAGCTGGTGAGCGGCAACTCCCTCTCCCCCTGGCTTCAGGCTTCCCATATCCCTACCTTGCATTTGGACTATATCACTGTCTAACACAAGGGCATAGATAGGAGTCCCATGATGTAAATTGGGGAGTGGATATCTTTGCATGCGCACAGACCCACTATCTTAGTTGATGTGCGATAGAGAAGGGGCTGGTGGACCAATGACAAAACATTGCCTCTGGACCTGGGAGGCCTCTGCTCTGAGTGACTGGATTACACAATGAACAGTGTGCCTGTGGAACCACAGAGGCCAGTGTGCTGTTGTCAGAGTTGAGTGGTGAAAATCAGCATTGCCTTCTAGTGTTAAAGAAGGAAAGGCTTTAACTTATTTTTTTGTTTTTTTTGTTTGTTTGTTTTTGAGGCCGATTAGCCCTGAGCTGACATTTGCTGCCAATCCTCCTCCTTTTGCTGAGGAAAACTGGCCCTGAGCTAACATCCTTGCCCATCTTCCTCTACTTTATATGTGGGATGCCTGCCACAGCATGGCTTGCCAAGCAGTGCCATGTCCTCACCCGGAATCCGAACTGGTGAACCCTGGGCTGCCGAAGCAGAATGTGCGAACTTAACCACTGCGCTGCCAGGCTGGCCCCTAACTTATATTTTTGAAACGAAGATCTCCCAAGGGAGAGTCTGGTATGATTGTACAGATGGCAAGGTAAGCCTTGTTCTGACTGGGTGAGCCAATCGGTTGAGGAGATCCTGGAAGAAGATGAAGTCTTCAAATCCAGAACCTCACTTCCCCCATGCCTTCCTCAATAAGTGTACGCCGCCTTGTACACCATTATTTCACCACATAAACCACTTTCCTTGTCTTGACTCACATGGAAACAAGGAAGTAATTTTTGAAGGGATCCTTTATAAAACTTTTGTGTAGTTCATATTAATCCATTAACCTTACATTGAGCAATGCACTGTGTGTGACTCTGCTGCGGGGGCTCGTTCCTGAGAAGGGAACAGAGAACATGCCATTATGCAAGTTAGCTGGAATACAGACACTGAACAAGTAGTCAGAGGAGTGTTTGATATATTTTCATACATGCTGTGAAGGACCAGGTTAGGAATGGGAACATACATAGGGGGGTCCTGAGTGGGGGATCAGATCCGATTTTCCCAGAGTGGGTGGCGTGAAAGTGGTAAACAGAAGCAGGAGTCGATGGGAGAACAGCAGAGGGTCATAGGTATTCAATACATTTGATTATCATCTCATTCAGATGATAAATTCCCTGCTCTTGAGAAGCTCCCATTTATCCAGAATACATAAATTGCGAACTGATTATTTTGACTTAGTGATATATGGATTAGGAAAAAGTGACCTGAAAATTTCTATGGCTAGATAATACAGGCAGACCTTTTGAAGGAATTTGTTATAAATAATTAATGTTGACTTTTCCACTTTTATGTAATGAAAATATTGTCTTGTTTGTCCCTTTTTAAAACCTTTGTATGTTAATATTATGTTACAATATTTTGAATATCTACATATTGATATTTCCTTTTATGTTATTTTTTGATTACACTAAGAAAGAAACTGTACACAAATTAATAGAAAAACTACTCAACTTGTAAAAGGTAATGCTAAATACCATTTCATGCTTTAAGTCTTTCTTGTTCACCATTAAACACACTTTATCCCCTTACACACTTCCTACACAAAGGAGATGCCAAGTAAAATTTTATTGATGGTTGAATAAACATAGAACCTGCAGAAGTACCACCCCAAAATCCTGCAATCCTGCAATCCTGCATAGGTCAGTGAATTCCCTGCCTTTATTGTGTTTGGCTTTTCAATGGAAATCCAGTCAAACGACAATGGGTGAGATGGGTGTGGCAGGGTGTAGGTGGAAGATATGGTCTCATCTGTCCAATCAAAGGGTAGCAGTGAGTCCACATCCTGTCAGATGCAGCTGGGAGTCTTTGGTTCCAATGCCTGAGGGAAGGCCCTGAATTTAAGAGCATCCGGGGCTGAACTCCAGAAAGCACTGACCTGCCCCTTTTGTGGAGAGTTCTTTGGGGAGCTGTACTCTGCGATGTATAGAAACAGCATCTGTCTAAGCTGGCTCCCTCCTTGCTGATGGAGACTGACCAAAGTCTTTTTTATCCAGAGGGCTTTCAGTTTTGTGGAAGAAGCAAATCTGTGGAAACCTGTTATTGGGCAGTTTGATTGGCTTCATCAAAGAGTTGGAGCCGGCGCTGAACATGGGGCTGTGAATTTGTCCTGGAGTGGTGAATTTCGGTGTGACTGTGCATTAGTTTCCTACAGCTGCCGTCACAAATTGCCACAAACTGGGTGGCTTGAAACAACGGAAGTTTATTGTGTCACAATTTTGAAGGTTAGTAGTCCAAAATCAAGGTGTTGGCAGGGCCCTGCTTCCTCTGAAGTCTCCAGGGGAAGATTGTTCCTTGCTTCTCTCTAGCTTCTGAGGGTGGCTGGCAATCCTTGGCATAGCTTGGCTTGCACTGCAGCACTCTAGTCTCTGCCTCGGTGGTGTCACGGTCTTCTTTCCTGTGTGTCTCTTTCTGTGTGTCCTTTCCTCTTCTTATAAGGACACCAATAATATTGGATTTAGAGCTCGCCCTAGTCCAGTGTTACTTCATCTTAACTAATTATGTCTGAAAAGACACTATTTCCAAATAAGGTCACAATTTGAGTTCCAGGTGGACGTGAATTTTTAAGAGATACTGTTCAACCCAGTGTAGACAGTGATAGAAAAACTCAGAAAAGAATTGAGCTGTTCCATTTCCCTGAACTGTTTTGAAGACCTATTTAGTATTCAGCAAACCCAACTTCTGCTTCATTTGTCTCAGGAGATAGAGACCCGGGATGGTCTTTTTGTCCCCAGTGACTGCCATCTCTCAGATACAGAGGACCCAGATCAACATGGCCCTGGGAAGCTGGTAGCTGAGGGAAATGGTTATGCTTGTGCTGAGTATGTAGTGTGGATGCTGGGGTTCTATGTGTATATGAGTCTGGGTCCAGCCACAGCCAATGACTTCCTGGTATTTTCTTTTTTTTTAAAAATTAATTAATTTATTTGTTTATGGTCAGATGTACATCATAATATATTTCGAATTCTGTGTAGATTTCTAATCACCTGAGGAGTGTTAGATGTCGGTGTGTCCAGCAGAGTCGACCAGAGAGCCTAGAGACATTCAACTCTACTGTTTGTGTAGTGGGTTCCCTTCTCTTCCGTTCTGGCTGCCACTATTAGGAGGTAGAAGTGGGAGAGAGAGCTGCGTGGGCTGTGGGTGCTTGCAGGGAATCTGCATATTGTTAAGGAATTTCCCCCGTATCTTCAGACCTTGGATTGGGAGACTCACGGGAGGACCTGATGTGGCTGTCAGTTCTGAACCCTGGGTACAGCCAGGCTTGTAGACGGTGGGGATTTTCCTGGATTGTGATCTGAGAACCATTTTGTGTTTCAATGCCATATGTGCATTAGAGTTCTCCTCCCTTAGTAGTGGGCTTATCATTTCGAATTAAACAAGATATTTTGTGATTTGTTATACCCTATAATATTTTTCAGTTTAATTGAGGAACTGAATTCTCACTTTTATTTTATTTATGTACTTATCAAAAACAGCTTTATTGAGGTAGAAGGTCATACAGTAAAGTACACGTATCTAAATTATGCAATTTGGTAAGTTTTGGCTTATGTGTTCGCTTGTGAAACCATCACTACAATCAAGAGAGCGACCATACCCATCACTCCTAAATTCTCTGGTGCCTTTTATATTCCCTGCCTTCAACCCCTCCCCACCCCCTCTCATCTCCAAGCAGCAACTGATCTCCTTGTATCACTACAGATTAATTTGCATTTTTAGAGTTTCGTATAAGTGGAATCATTCAATAGGTAGTTTTTGTGGATGACTCTTTTCACTCAACATAATTGTTTTGAGATTTATCAGTGTTGTGTATCTCCACAGCTCATATCTTTTCATTTCTGAGTTGTAGTCCATTGCGTGGATATATGGAATTGGTTTATCCAAACATCTGTTGATGGACATTTGGATTATTTCCAGTTTTTGGCTGATACTGGAAATATGAAATTACTATGCACATTCATGTAAAAAATATAACAGGAGCCGGCCCCGTGGCCGAGTGGTTAAGTTTGTGCACTCTGCTTCGGCAGCCCGGGGTTTCGCTGGTTCGGATCCTGGGCGTGGACGTGGCACCGATCGTAGGGCCATGCTGGGGTGGCATCCCACCTGCCACAACTAGAAGGACCCACAACTAAAAATACACAGCTATGTACTGGGGGGCTTTGGGAGAAAAAGGAAAAATAAAATCTTTTAAAAAAGTTAAAAAAATATAATAGACAACTATACCATAAAGAAGTGCAAAACTAAAGTATATACATCTAAGAACCCATACTGTTCCCACTTTTCCAGAGAAGCCGCTCTGGCAGAGGTTACCTGTGAGCTAGTTATTGCTAAATCCAGGTCACCTGTTTAGTCCTTATGTTACATTATCTCTGTAGCGGTCGACCTGTTGATCGTTCAGTCCTGCAGAACCCTCCGCCCTCAGCTTTCAGCACTTTGTGTCTTCGAACTCTTCTCTGGCCAGTACTGACTCATTCTCTGTCTTCATGCTAGTGCCTATATGTGTGTGTGCCTTGTCTTTTTTTAGTAATTTCTTTCTTTAGTGTTTCAAACTTCTTATCGCTGATTATTGCATTCTCTTTCTCCATTTTCCGCTTTGTGTTTGAAATTCATTGATAGCTGACTTTGAGATAAAATTTAAAAAATTCTTGCACCTTCCATGTATATGGACCCTTATTTCTAAAGTGCTGAAATTAAAAAAAGAAAGTTGAGGGGGCTGGCCTGGTGGTGTATTGGTTAAGTTCACACACTCTGCTTTAGCTGCCTGGGGTTCGCCAGTTTGGATCCTGGGCACAGACCTGTGCATCACTTATCAAGCCATGCTGTGGCAGGCATCCCACATATAAAATAGAGGAAGATGGGCATAAATGTTAGCTCAGGGCTAATCTTCCTCAGAAAAAAAAAAGAAAGAAAGAAAGTTGGCAACAACAATTTGTTGTCTTTGTTTTCTGAGAAAGCAGAAAGGAAAAAGTATTACATAGGATTGCATTTTCCGCTTCTTTTTCTTATTAGGCAACTTTCTCTCCCTGCACAATCTCATCTTCCTCATGGGTTCCACTGACATGCGTCTGCCAATGATTCCCAAGTCTGACTCTCCAGCCCAGCCCTGCCAACCTTCAGGCTTCTTCACAGTTCTGTTCTTATTCTCTTGTTAAGATGTGTGCTGTTGAAAATTCATAACCAGATTTTGTTTGTTCTTGTGTTTGTTTTTAACCCTCAGTTACTGTCCGTGTGACTCTATGTTTATACCATTATATATATTTGGGGGAATCATTTATATTCCTGCTTTTATCCAACTGCTTGATAAAGAATCATGTTAACCTCTGTCTTTCAGCCAGTTCAGCCATGCCTTTCGAACACAGTACAATTTATTATTTGATGGAATTGTTTGATGGGAGTATCTTTTCAGCTCGTCTGCCCCTTTTTTGGCCAAAAAAAGATTTGGACATAGCTATTGAGCAGTGTTTTTACCACATTTTCTTCTATCCTATGAGTTTCACTTTCCAAGATAATTCTGAAACCATCCTCGAGGAAAGCTACCAGTAGTTTCCCCATTTTCTTGTTGGTTTTCTTTTTGATTGTCTTGCTTCTAGCCAAGTCTGATGTCCTTAGCTGCAAAAAATTCTGGCAACTTTCCTTCAAAATGTGCATAATTGGCTTTTGAATGTCGTAAAAGTCATAGTTTTGTACAGTTATAGCTCATCATTTTCCTACCCAAGATATAAAAAGGTTTGGACTTATTTGTATCTCCGCAAAGATAAAAACCTCTATCTGAAATAAACACAAACACATCCAGTCCTTTTTAGATCTATTTCTGTGTGTACCACACTGCCTGTGGTCTGGGTCTGCCAGCATCCTCCCTGTCGAGTTCATTGTGGAAAGCTTCAAAGGTGACACTAGGTGCCACGGTTTTCAGTGATTCCTGTTGTTTGGATGCCTGAGTTTATTGACAAAATGTATGCACTGTGTGTGCAGAGACAGGTCCAGATCTCTACCAGGTGAAATCTTGGGAGCTATCAAAGTCAGGGAGCTCAAGGTCATTGAAAGAACAAATGTGCCGACAGACAGTCATTCATACAAGAAATGCATTGCCATTGTAAAATGTAGTGGGGAAAAAATACATCTATCATTAAAAAGGCTCTTCATTTTGGTTGATGTTATGTTAGAGATACTCAATAAAACGGAAAATGGAACTATTTATAAAAAAACATTTTTTAGCAACTCCAATAGGAAGTGGCACTAGTTTGTGGGAGCCAGTATATTTTTTGCAGCCAAAAGGAAAAAAAAGAAAAGGTTCTATAGATTCATCCAGAATTCACACTTCCTGGCGTGAACACTCAGGCGGAAGAGTGCCAGCCGTGGGCGCTGGTGACGTTAGCCCTTCTCGCCAGAGACATTGCTTACTGTTTCTGCATGCAGGGCTGATTCTGGGGATCCCCGTGTAACGCCAAAGTACCAACGGGCAGTACTTTTACTGTGCATAAAAATATTTATGGCCTCCTGGTTTGCATGAAAAAACTTGTAGTGGGCCAAGATGGAAAACCAGAAATCTACTGCACATCCATATGATAAATTCTTTAAAAAATTAAACAATACAGAACTTTTCTTCTCAAAACTCTTCTGGTAAAACTGATTCCCTGAGTAGAAGCTTCCTGTTTATCCTGCGGCTCTCCTTGCATTTTCTCACAGCACTGAATACCATCGGGGTGATGAGCATGCGCCCTGAGCAGCATGAACAGAACAATGAGGTACACAGGCTCTGCATCACCGTTTCCATCTCCTACGTGGAAACGTAGAGCCGATTTTGTATCACGGAGCAGGCAGAACCGGAGCTGGGCTAAGCCGTGAGCCATCAAGGAGATGGCCTTGGGGCACCAATCTATAAGAGCTTCTAAAACATCAACAGAAATAGACGGGGAAAATTGGCTTTACCTAGGTTTCCCAGATAAAATAGACTGAAAATTATTCAACATTTATCTGAAATTCAGATTTGAGTGGGTATCCTGTATTTGTATTCGCAAAATCTGGCAACTCTTGGCTTACCAGCTTGTTCACACAAAGAACACTTTTTAGGGATGGGAGATCCACTTTAATAAAGTGCTGAGAGAGTGGATTAATAAGGTGCTCATGACTCACCACCACTGGTTTAACTCCCTTCTAAAGAGGGGGGCACTAATTAGATGCAGGCTTAGTGTTTGTTGGTTTTGGTGGTGGTGTGTGTATGCACAGCCACTTTTGTTTGTTTGTTTGTTGAGCAAGATATGCAAATCTGGGCCGTGGCTGAGGGCTGCCCCTGCCTGGTCCTCCTCCTTTGTCTTCCCTACACTGTACTCAGCCTCTCTGCTAAGTACACTGCGAACCAATAGTCAGAGAATGTTTGCAGTGGCTCCCAGGGATCAGCCTGCCTGGGCAGTCACACATCTCTGGATGGCCCTGGGTAAAAGTATGGTGGCTAAGACTGCAGTCAGTGGGCCAGCTTCCAGCTCTGGGCTCCCCCACTGGCTGTGAGATTGAGGGAAAGTTGTTCAACATCTCCAAGCTCCATCTGCAGGGTAATAATACCTACCTTATAAGGGTATTGTGAGGATTAAATGAGTTAATATACATAAAGCAAGTACATTGATTGGCCGCTAATAAGAACAGAATAAATGCCAGCTGCTATTTTTACTGTAACTTCCCCAAACAGCGCTTATCAGGTTGTTATAGTTGTTTTCCTCAGGGTCTTTCTCATTTGAATGTACGCAGCTTGAGGAGAGGGAGTGCCTCCTGTTCACGTGTATCTATATAGCATATAACTTGGTGACGTTCACTAGGCGCTATATTGGATGGATGTTAAGTTGAAGAATGTTGACATCTCTTGTTCTGTGGATTTAGGAAATAAACTTCCCTGGTTGGTTCCTGAGCAGTCACACTTACACAGCCGGTTCTCCAGGTCAGAGCTTCCTAACTGAAGTGCACTGTTGTGAAGCTTGAGACACTGATTCCCTCAGCCTTCGGAGTGGCTTCAGCTTCAGCGGTGGCTTGGGGACATGCGTCAGTTTATCCCAGTAATTTTCTACGAATGCCAAGAGTTTAAAAAAGGTTGGGAAGCACTGTTCTAGGCTGTAAAACGTTCATTTGTTACAAAATAACACACATTGTTAGGTACAGCTTTTGAAAAATAAAACACGTTTTAGATTTTAGCGAGCCAGCTTGCTAGATAAAGATTGGAAAGACGTAGAGTGAATCGAGGTTATTTGAGGAGGTTATAATTGTGGGTGATTTTTTTCCCCTAATATTTTCCCCAAATGCATTTCTATAATTAAGGGAGGAAAAACTGTCCTAAGTGTTATTTTAAAGACATTTTAAGTGTTATTTTTAAACTGTTAATTTACATGCACCTACAAGTAAGTAAATTCCTAACAATATGGAGAGTGGATACAGTTGTTATATTGAGAACAATAGAGTAGACTTCAGTGGAGGTTAAATAAAAGTCCACATTTAATCTATGAAGAAAAATGTCTGTTTCTCAAGGAAAAATAAAAAGCTGTCCATCCAGTAGAAAGTAATAACTGTTGAAACTGGGCACTGATTCAAAGAGAATTTTCGAATTCAAAGAATAAAAATAAACATACTTAGAGTAAAAATGAATTATGAAATGAATTTAATGAATCAGTGATTTATTAAGTATATAGTATGTTTATTGAATGAATATGTGAATAACCAAGCACCTACTGTGTGCCAGACACTGTGGTAGGTAACCAAATTGTCAGATGTGTTCCCGGCACTAAAGTTGCCATAGTCTAGGGGAAGAGTCAAGTTTATTTTCCTATCAAACATTTTGTGTTCTTTATCTATTTGTACTAGTTTTGTTGTAAACCCAGGATTACTAATTATTTGTAAGCACCTGCTTTCTGAGTCTGCTCAGCACCCAGGTTTCCAGGAAATGTCAGTATCCACTCTTTGATCTCTTTCTTGGACTAAACTCGTTAGGTTGAATTCCATCTAAATGGCTGGATTGTTCTCCTCATTTAGTAATCTTGGCCCACCAAGCAATTTAGTGCCACTTTTTGCAAATTTACTTTGGTTTTAAAGATCATTCCTGTTGGCTTAGCATTTTCTTTCTCATAAGAGTTCACAGGTGCCTGAAAAATCCAGATCTTTTCCTGTATAAGATGATTTATTACTATTAGAAGAAATCAATAATGTAAACAAATGATCATGCCATGTGAGTAACCAACCATAATTATGAACGCGTATAGACAGTTTACTATTATAATCAAATAAAGGCACAAGAAAACTGATCAGGTACTTTCATGATTTACATATTTGTTCCTGGACAGCATTGTAATTAGGGAAAAATGGTTCCTTTGATGTTCAAATAAATGACTATAATTAAATGCAGTCAAGCTACATTTTTAGTTTCCTTCATTGCATGTACCCTTTCATCATCTTCACACACCCACTGACACTTGCAGATGAGAAGAGAGAAAGGTCGAGAATCTTACTCATCGAAAGCTGGAGGGCCCCTGTCCTTCGTCTCTCCTGCCCCAGCATTGAGAATCCTGTATCCTCTTCCTGCACCTCCCCTACTGTCCCAACCCCGACTCTCCAACACCAGCACCTTCTCCATCAGAGCTGCGTCTTGCTCTGCCCCGCTATCCTGGAGCTGGAGAACAAGAGAGCAGAAGCTCTAAAGCCAGAAGAATGGGGATTACCTGATGACGTGGAGAGAGAGACAAACTGGCTGCATGATCACCACACAGCGAGTGAGGGGAGCGGACTGTGAATTGTCCGCACTGATTCCGTATCCCTGATGTCCGGGAGAGCTCTCACAGAGACGTGGAAGGAGACAGCTTCAGCCTGGCACGTGGATAATTTATTGTCCAAACCAGGATACTTTTGTGAATGGTGGCACTATTAATAATTTCACTGGGACTGTAGGATAAGCCATGACTGTCCCAGGAAAAGCTGGGCTTAGTGTCACACTACTTCTAAGAGGGCACTGGAGAGAGAAGAAGAAAGTATGATTATTGCCACCCCTGAATGAGCATGTGGATACTTTTTTAAGTGTCATGGAAATGAAGGCTGCATGATATTTTGAAAGGTATGACATATGGAGCCCTAAAGCTCTGTCCTAATTAGTCTCTATACTTTTTGTCCCTTTCTCCTCTAATTCATTTCCTGCTAGAAGACTAATTTTCCAAAATGATGGCTCTGATTTTTTCAGTCCCCTTAAAATCTCTGCTGGCCCCCATGATTAGTGGAATAATGTCTGTTCTGTCACTGGCTGGCGTTCCAGCCCTGCCCTCATAGAATCCCAGTCTTATTTCTCAGTTTTCCTCTTTGAGTAACCATTGGAACTACTGGCTACTCATGGCCTGTAGTTTCCTACCTCCCTGCCTTTGCTCATGCGTTACTGTCTTGTTGCCTGCAAACTTTCCCCTCTCTGTTTATGCTTATACAGTTTCTGCCCACTCTCCATGACCCAATTCAAATTTCATCTAAAATGCTGTGAAAAGCTGAGAATTGGAGGGAAAAAGTTCTCTGTGAATCCTTCTTTACTCATTCTTACCTCATCCAGCTCTGACCACCACCCCCCCACCGGAGTTGTAATATGGACCTCTGTGTACCTTTATATGGACCCATATGACTGCTTCCATCCTTGTACTATTGTCATGTAGACAGAGATCTTAGATCCCCTTATAGATTGCAAGTTGTTTTAGGTCAGAATCAAAGTCTTATTCTTCCTGTAACTCAAAGAACTTTTCATTGTGCTTTGAACCTGGTAGACAGGTAACAGATTTGTTGAATGAGAGAAGTAGGAGACTGAAATTCCAAATTCTGATGCCCTTTATCTCTGGTGAAGAAAAGCTGTGGGATGAAGGTATTTCCTGTTTTGCTTGCTCAGAGCCTTGGGACTGCGATGGTGTGAGCATCTGATTCCTGCTGGCCCTGAGGAGTGGCTCCCTATTCCTCACAGCAGGACTAGAAGAGGTGGCCAGCTTCTAGCATTTAGGAAGTCTGTTATAATCTCTCAAACTGGAGCTGTGTCTTTGATGTGGATGCAGAGTCACAGTACCTATTTACTAAAGGGACCGTATATGACTGTACCAAGGTCCCTTTCTGATGTTGGCTTTGGCCAGCCACTGGCCCACTGGGGACTCTATCGCGAGGCATCGTATTGCCTGGGTAGTCATCATTGCTGGATGCAATGATTCAAACCTTGCCTGACACTATATGCAAGGCCAGCTTTCTTTTTATTAAATCAGCTTTCTATACACCAGCCTACCTGGCTTGGACTATTGATTCTGATCACTTTGAAAACCAAAATGACTAACAGTAAGAAGGAGGGCTGTCAGATCGAATCTTCATCCCTGACTAGTCATAATCCCTGCCATATGTCCTTGGCACAGATCGTGTTGCCGCCCGGGGCGTTTCATTCTCTGCAGTGAGGCGCGCTGGAAATTTGTGTCGGTGAGGACTGCTCTTGCCACGTTGCACTCTGAAGGGGTACCAGAAGCTGTTTCCAAAAAGAATGAAATTCAAGGCATCTGTTTTCTCTGGCATTTATAGTGTAGGAACATGGAAATGAGGTGTCTTAGTCTTGGTGGGTATGACAAAAGGTTTTAGCCAAACAAAATTTATCAAAAATCATATTCAATGTTTTCTGTACTAGCCAACTCTAGATTTATTTAATAGTCTACTCACTGTTGAAGGCTGGGCACTGTGACAGAGAAGAAAATGGGAGAATATCTGTAAGAAATGCATCCTACCATGCCCTCGGTGATCTTTAGTTTACCAGTCATCTTTAGCTGATAGGACCATGTGCGATATAATCTTTTGTTTGTAGGCCATAGCCAGCTATACAGTACGGAGAACATCATTCCAACCAAGTTCCTGGGTGTGTTTTGACTTAGCAGTACATCTGGTCGACCTTGTCCCATTTTGGTTAAGATACTCAGATTCTGAACTGCCGAGTAATTATATGGTAACACTTTGACGTAGCATCTTGACTTATTTTTATTTATTATTTGTTTATTGGCTGAATATATAACTTCTCTTAGAAGAGAAACTTTCCTAAAGATGGACAGACTCTCAGAGAGAATTTAGCCCCATGGCTCCCTTTTGGATAGGAGGAAGCCAAGGCCCAGGGGAGTTAAGCAACTTGCTCAAGGTAGTACAGCTTGTTAGTGGCAGTGCTGAACATAAGTCACATAGTGTCACTTCCACTACATTCTGTTGGTCACAGGGCCAGCCTAGATTCATGAGGAAGGGAAATAAGTCCCACTTCTTTTTTTTTTAATTTAATTATTTTATTGAGGTCGTATTGGTTCATAACATGGTGTAATTTCAAGGGTACATTATTATATAACAGTTTCTGTATAGACTGCATCCTGCTCACCCCCAATAGTCTAGTTTTTATGTCACCATATGTATGGGCCCCTTTACCCCTTTCACCCTCCCCCCCAACCCCCATCACCTCTGGTAACTACTAATCTGTTCTCCTTATCTGTGTATTTGTTTACCTTCCACATGTGAGAGAAATCATACAGTGTTTGTCTTTGTCTGGCTTATTTCGGTTAATATAATACCCTCAAGGTCCATCCATGTTCTAAGTGGGATGGTTTTGTCTTTTTTATGGCTGAGTAGTACTCCATTGTGTATATATACCACATTTTCTTTATCCATTCATCAGTTAATGGGCACTTGGGTTGCTTCCACATCTTGGCTATTGTGAATAATGCTACAGTTAACATAGGGATGCATAAATCCCTTTGAATTGTTAATTTCTTGTGCTCTGGATAGATAACCAGTAGTAAGATAGCTGGATTGTACGTTTTTGGGTTTTTTTGGTGAGGAAAATTGGCCCTGAGCTAATATCTGTTGCCAATCTTCCTCTTTTTGCTTGAGGAAGATTGTTGCTGAGCTAACATCTGTGCCAATCTTCCTCTATTTTGTATGTGGGATGCCGCCGCAGCATGGCTTAACGAGTGGTGTGTAGGTCCACGCCCGGGATCTGAACCTGTGAACCCCAGGCCACCAAAGTGGAGCACATGAACTTAACCACTACACCACTGGACTGGCCACTGGTATTTCTATTTTTAATTTTTTGAGAAATCTCTGTACTGTTTTCCACAGTGGCTGCACCAGTTTTCATCCCCACCAGCAGTGTATGAGGGTTCCATTTTCTCTACATCCTCTCCAACATTTGTTATTTCTTGTCTTGCTAATTATAGCCATTCTGACCAGCATGAGGTGATACCTCATTGTAGTTTTGATTTGCATCTCCCTAATAATTAGTGATGTTGAACATCCTTTCATGTGCTTTTTGGCCATCTGTATATCTTCTTTGGAAAAATGTCTGTTCATATTGTCTGCCCATTTCTTGATCAGGTTGTTTGTTTTTCTGTTGAGTTGTATGAGTTCTTTATATATTTTGCACATTAATCCCTTGTTGGATATGTAATTTGCAAATATTTCCTCCCAGTTGGGGTTGTCTTTGCATTTTGTTCTTGGTTTCCTTTGCCTTGCAGAAGCTTTTTAGTCTGATGCAATCTCATTTGTTTATTTTTTCTTTTGTTTCCCTTGCCTGAGTAGACATGGTATTTGAAAAGATACTGCTTAGAGTTACTTTTTGTGTACAGTGTAAGATAATGGTGTACTTTCATTCTTTTGCATGTGGCTGTCCAGTTTTCCCAACACCATTTACTGAAGAGACTTTCCTTTCTCCGTTGTATGTTCTTTGCTCCTTTGTCAAAGATTAGCTGTCCATTGATGTGTAGTTTTATTTCTGGGCTTTTAGTTCTGTTCCATTGATCTGTGTGTCTGTTTTTGTACCAGTACCATGCTGTTTTGATTATTATAGCTTTGTAGTATATTTTGAAGTCAGGGATTGTGATGCCTCCAGCTTTGTTCTTTTTTCTCAGGATTGCTTTGGCTATTCAGGGTCTTTTGTTGTTCCATATAAATTTTAGGATTCTTTGTTCTATTTCTGTAAAGAGTGTCATTGGGATTCTGAATGGGATTGCATTGAATCTGTAGATTGCTTCAGGTAATATGGGCATCTTAACTATATTTATTCTTCCAATCCATGAGCATGGAATATCTTTCCATTTCTTTAAGTCATTTGCAATTTCTTTCAATAATATCTTATAGTTTTCAGTGTATAGATCCTTGGTTAAATTTATTCCTAGATATTTTATTCTTTTTGTTGTGATTGTAAATGGGATTGTATTCCTGATTCTCTTTCTGCTAGTTCGTTATTTGTGTATAGAGATGCAACTGATTTTTGTAAGTTGATTTTGTATCCTGCAACTTTGCTGTAGTTGTTGATTATTTCTAATAGTTTTCTGGTGGATTCTTTATTATTTTCTGTATGTAGAATCATGTCATCTGCAAACAGTAAAAGTCTTAAGAAGTCCCACTTCTTTTTTTTTTTTTGAGGAAGGTTAGCCCTGAGCTAACATCTACTGCCAATCCTCCTCTTTTTACTGAGGAAGACTGGCCCTGAGCTAACATCTGTGCCCATCTTCCTCCACTTTATATGTGGGATGCCTACCACAGCATGACGTGACAAGTGGTGCCATGTCCGCACCCGGGATCCGAACCAGCAAACCCTGGGCTGCCAAAGTGGAACGTGTGCACTTAACTGCTGTGCCACTGGGCAGGCCCCAAGAAGTCCCACTTCTTGATGGAGATAATGACAAAGCCTTTTTGACCATCTTTAATCCACCATACTCAAAGCAGAAATTTTGCTTTATAACATTTTAGATTCTTTGGAGTCTTTTACTGCCTTTTTAGTCAAAACATTTCAGCCATTATTTCTTAAAATATGTTTTCTGCTTCATTTTCTCTCTCTTCTCCTGAGACTTTAATTATATGTAGACTAAACTCTTTTGATATTGTCTCATAGGTCACTGAGCCTCTGTTCATTTTTTTTTTTATCTTTTTTTCTCTCTGTGCTTTAGTTTGGATAATTTCAACTGCCTGCCTTAAGGTTCAGGGATCTTTTTTTCTGTAGTGCCCAATCTAGTCTTAAATGCATCCAGTGAATTTTTTTCTCTTCTTATTTTGTATTTTTCCATTTTAGAATTTTCATTTACTTCTTTTTTTATGGTATCTATTTCTCTACTGATATTCTCCATCTTTTCACAAATTACGCTAATCTTTTCTTTTAAATCTTTAAACATATTTATAATAGCTGTTATAAAGTCCTTGTTTGGTATTTTCAACATCTGTTATCTCTGGGTCTGTTTCTATTTGCTTTTTTGGGGGGTTATGAGTTATATTTTACTGTGTTTTTCTGCATATGCAGTAATTTCTGGTTACGTGCTAGACATTGTAAAGCTATGATATTGAGAATCTTAATATTGTTTCTTCCTTTAAAGAATGTCAGCTTCTGTTTCATAGACAGTTAACTTACTGGCGAATCAGCCTGCTTCTATTGAGGCTTATTTTTAAGCCTTGTTAGGGTAGGTCTAGGTCTTAGGCTAGAGTGGTCATTTTGGAGTCTCAGTTAATGTCCAGGGTAATCAGTGAGCTCTGTCTGCTCTGGCTGTCAGAGCTGCTATATCTCTCAGCACTGTGCGACCTCTAGAATTTCCATTCAGTAACACCCCCCAGGAACTGTTGTCTGCCAGCCCTCTTCATAAGTATTGGTCTGCACATTTGTAGCCAATGGCTCAAGAAGACCCCTGCCAAATTTTGGAGCTCTTTCTATGAACCGCTCCTTCTTTCTGGTTCACTTCATTGCAAATCACAGCAACCTTACCATCCCTGAATTTGAATCACTGTCACACCAGCCCATTGAGACTGCCATGCTTTGCTTGTGTTCTCCCTCCCTGCCTGTGTTCCACAAAATATCTCCAGGTAAAACATCGAAGGTATTGTGTGGATTACCTCTTGTGTTTCCCTTCTTTCTGGGGTCATAGTCCTGTGTTACCTGTTATCCAATGTCTGAAAGCAGTTGCTTCATGTATTTTGTTCAATTTTTAAATTGTTTACTGTTGGAGGGTTAATCTGGCACCAGTTATCCATCATAGCCAGAAGTGGAAGTTCTCCATCTTTTATATTGAAAGAATAGGTTTTTTTTAATTAATAGAAGATTCCTTTTATTTAAGAAAATATAAATTGCCATTCTGCATAATGCTTACGTGACCAACCTGGAGCATCAAACATAGAGATGATTTTGCTAGGGAACTAAAGATGCCTGTAGAGTTTCCACTGACACTTGGCTAATATGTGTGGTTCAATAAAGGTTGATGAGCTGGTGAGATAAATTCTAGTTGAAAACCTTTGGTTCTAGGTCAAAATGATGCCTACGTTGACATGCTAAATTCTTTGTCCTATCCTTGCTTGGATTCTTTGCTGGAAGCCCTGGAATTCTTCTGTGATTCAGTCCTCCTGCCTGAGTTCTGGTTCTTTATGAGGACTGAACACTCAGGCTTCCATAACCTCATCCCTAATCTAGAGACCTGTCTTGACCCAATGTGTCTACATACCAGTTTTTCTCTTCCTATCTGTTAATTACCAATTAAGATAACATTCAGGCCCATCCCCCCATTTAAATATATTTATATCCATTACGAGTATTATGGAGCAGGAGAGATTAGTTACCATAGGAACAGTCTGAGTATCTCCACACAGGATTAATGAACCCTGTTGTGGTTGCTGGTGCTATATTATGTATTCTAGTTTAGAACCATTTTTAATTTGGGCCTAGTTGAATAGATTTCTTTGAGTGCATCACTTTAAAAAATGGTACCTGTTCCTCCTTGTTTCTACATATAGCTTTAGAACTGCATTGGTTCCATTTCTCATATGGTTTTTACTTTCAGAAAAGGCTTAATACATAAGTAGTTTAATGTCACATTTTTTAACATTTAGATTTACTAAATTAGTTATGAAAACTAGCATGGGCTAACAAGCTCTCTTGAAGGAAAATATAAATGGATCCTACAAGAAATCTTGGTGTCTAAATAAGCTGTTATTGAAAGACAAAGTGGTTTTTTTTTGTGTATTCTTTCACTGAGAACACTGGTAGTCTGAGGATTCATTATTACTCTGATTTTGTAAGACTGGTAGAAAACAGCAAAAATTTTGCTGTTTCTTAACCAAAAAGTAATGTTCGAATTTTCTTCGAAATGTTAGTAACTTTTAATGATAATACATTCATGTGTACAAATGCAAAAGGCACAAAAGTATATTTATTCTTTCAACAACGTTCATTGGGCACCTACTCTATGCCAGACACTGTTCCAGGTAGCGGAGATGTAGCAGTAATCCAAACAGAAGAAATCCCTGCCTTTATGGAGCTTACATTCTACTGGAAGCCATCATCAAAATAAATAAGTCAATTATTTATGTTAGGAAGTGTTAAGTGCTGTGGAAAAAGAGGATGCTGAGTAAAGATGGGTTAGGTGCTGCTGAGAGGACTGTGGTTTTAAGTAGAAGAGTCTGGGTAGGCTTCCTTGAGAAGAGAGTTTGTGCTCAAACTTGCAGTAGGTGAGGGGTGAGTCTTGCAGATATCTGGGGAAAAAGCATCCCAGGTAGAAGGAATAGCTGTCATGTGGTCTCGGAGGTGGAGCAGAGGCCTTCAAGGTGCAGCAAAGACACTTGTGTGTCTAGAGAAGAGGGAGTAAGAGGAAAATAGTAGAAGATCAGGTTCCAAAGGAAATAGGTGACTGGAGAGGGGCTTGGGGGCCAGATTATGTGGGGACTTTGTTTTTTTTCTCTGAGAGCAACGGGGAGCCACTGGAGAGTTTAGAGCAGAGACACAACATAATCCAACTTAAATTTGAAAAGGATCGCTCTGGATCCTCTAGGAGAAGTGACTCTAAGAGGGCGAGGGTGGAAGCAGGTACTGCTGAGAGGAGACCAGTGCCATGGCCTGGGGAAGAAAGGATGGTGGCACAGATTCAGGGCAGAAAGAGTACAAAGGATGAGAAGCGTTTGGATTCTGGAAATATTTTTATATAATTTTTGTGTGTATATTCATTCTGGGTAAACAGCAAAAATTAAGTCTCTTTCCCTCTTTTGTACCTCAGTCACTTAGTTCATTCCCTGAAGGTCACCACTGACACTGGTTTCCAGTTTCTTGTCCAAACTTCCATGCATTTATAAAAATATATGTATATATTTCTTCTCTCTGCCACATGTCAGTGACAGCACATTATTCACTGTGTTTTAAGCCTTATTTTTTATTGAGTGATACCTTGGATTATTTCATATCCATAGAGCTTCCTCATTCTTTCTAATGTTTGCATACTATTCCATTGTGTAGATTTATCATTATTTATATTCATATTTAAATGTTTTATTTCATAACCTTGTACATACATAATTTTACATGTGTGCAAGAATATCTGCAGAAGTCTTGTAATTGGAATTATTGTATTAAAATATTCTAATTTTTGGTAGATAGTATCAAATTTCCCTCCATGGGTTTGTACTAATATTCACTCCTATTTACTATGTATTTCTAGACTTTAAAAACATTTAACCCTTAGGGGCCAGCCTGGTGACATAGTGGTTAAGTTTGCATGCTCTGCTTCGGTGGCCCGGGGTTCATGGGTTTGGATGCCTAGTGCAGACCTACACACTTCTTGTCAAGCCATGCTGTGGTGGCGTCCCACATACAAAATAGAGGAAGATTGGCAGAGATGTTACTTCAAGGACAACCTTCTTCACCCAAACAAACAAACAGACAAACAAATAAAAAATGTAACTACTTCAATATTCGTAGCATCTGTTGAAATTGACACTATTCATTTACAGGGTGAATTCTTCTAATGACCAAAGACTCTTAGGAAAGGAACGAGGAGACTCATCACCCAATTATGTTGGGTGTTGAAACCCGCCAATGTTTTAGTATATTTCAGTGTTGTTTATTGCAACATGTTTTCATAGTATTTTGCCATTTTTAGCTCTCTAAAAAATCCATCAAGCAGGTCAGCATTCTTACAATGATGTCATAGAATAGGGCCTGGCTCCTTGTAAGTGCCCAGTAAGTATTTGTTGAAGGAGTGAATGAATGAATGAAAATGCATACTTGATTCCTAAGGAGGCTTTTACTGGAGACACTTTCCAGATCACACAGTGACTTAATGTTAGTGACAGGAATAAGTGTCAATATTCTTGACTTCTGATAAATATTCCATTTTTAAAAATTGTGTTAAGAGCACTTAGAGATCTCCCTCAACACATTTTTGAGTGCACAATACAGTGTTATTAACTATAGGCACAATGTTGTACGGCGCATCTCTAGAACTTACTCATCTTATATATCTGAAACTTTATATCCCTTGCACAGAAACTCCCCATTTCCCACTCTCTCCAGCCCCTGGCAACCACTATTCTACTCTCTGTTTCTATGAGTTTGACTATTTTAAGATTTTTTTATTTTTTTGTTTTTCTCCCCAAAGCCCCCCAGTACCTAGCTGTATATTCTTCGTTGTGGGTCCTTCTAGTTGTGGCATGTGGGACGCTGCCTCAGTGTGGTTTGATAAGCAGTGCCATGTCCCTGCCCAGGATTCGAACCAACGAAACACTGGGCCGCCTGCAGTGGAGCGCGCAAACTTAACCACTTGGCCATGGGGCCAGCCTCGAGTTTGGCGTTTTTAGACGTCTCGTATGAGTAGAATCGTGCAGTATTCGTTCTTCAGTGACTGGTTTATTTCTCTTAGCATAATGTCCTCAAGGTTCATCCATGTTGTCACATATGGCAGGATTTCTTTATTTTTGAATAAGACTGAACAATATCCCACTGTATGTATATACCGCATTTTCTTTACCCATTCATCTGTTGATGGACATTTAGGTTGTTTCCATTTCTTGGCTGTTGTGAATAATCCGACAAGCACTCTTTACTTTGCAATGCTACACTTACATACTACTCTCAGTTCAAGTCTCTGACTGAGCGTCGTTACTCACTTTTCTGTGGTTTTTTTAAGTTGTAACCAGCAGGGGCACCAACAGCATGTGCTGAGGTAGAGGTAAGAGGGGGTGAGGAGAAAGGGACAGAAGGGTGCTTGGAAGAGACAGCAAGATGCAAGAGGTTTTCCATGAGTAGCTGGGTTTAAAATAAAATAAACAAATAAGTAAAAGGCCCCAAGCCTTATTCCACAAATAGACTATTTTTTTAGAGCAGTTTTAGGTTCACAGCAAAGTTGAGTGGAAAGTACAGAGAGTTCCCATACACTCCTTGTCCCACGCATGCACAGCCTCCCCCACTGTCAACATCTCCCACCAGAGTGGTATATTTGTTACAACTGATGAACCTACTCTAACACATCATTATCCCCCCCAAGTACGTAGTTAACATTAGGGTTCACTCTTGGTGTTGTACATTCCATGGGTTTGGACAAAAACATAATTATGTGTATCTACCATTATAGTATCATACTCACTTTTCTTTTAAAGCCAGAAATTTTCAACCAGCTGATCCAAGGAGAGGAAGCATTTTCAAAATGCCCTGCTAAAAATGTGCTTCTCTCTGCTGATACTCGTGGGCGTGTATCCTGTGCCTCAGGTGGGTTGGCATGGATGAAAGATTGAGACTCACCGTTCTAGGTAAAGTAATATCCTCTCCTCCTCTTCCCCCATCCTCGGTACACTTCCTCTCTTTCGCTTCCTTCCTCCTTCAGGGGTCTCCTTCTTGTTATCCAGGAACAGAGAGGGCTAAGAAAGGAAGATTATCAGAGGATCTGACTCAAGAGATTCCCATTCTTTCATCCTCACAACCTCAGGCCCTTAGGGCTCTCCAAATATTTAGTTGTATAGCAGGGGCAATTTTTGAATGGTCATCTCAAATTTGAGTCTAGCCCTAAGTACTATGGAATGATTTTTGAGAGCCGTTGCTTACTCTGGTGAATATTGTATAGAGGGGAAAAAAAGCCATCAGTTCAACCTTATCCGGAAGCATTTTAAAGAAACATCAGCTATCTGAGTCATTCCAGAAGCCATTCTAAAATTTTAAGGAACCAAAAGAAATTATTTTTAACTTAATGCTGGTAGAACAAGTGTATTACCTAGGGAAAGTTATGATAGAGTCCTATTTTATGTGCTTTATGGGGTCCAGTGAGCATCCCAGATTGGCTGGGGTCAGGGGGAGAGTTGGGGAGAGACTTATGCCCAGCCTGATGATGCTGTGCTGGGTTTAGATGCTCATGGACAATCAGAGAAGATTTTTGGAAAGGGTCTGTTAAAATTGGGCAAGGCTGTACTTTGATTTTGTATTTTCATTTTAATTTTAATGAGACAAATTGTAACACACTGGGCCTAGTCAAAAAGGTTTTCTCTCTGTGTTCACTAACAAATGCAGAGTTATGAATTATTTAGATATTAGCAGGCTATTCCTGCCCTGCTTGAAGGTGGGCTTTTTCAACTCTCCCGATAGCCTGGGTCCCGGAGCTGACAGCTCTCTCACCATGGGACAGATGACGGAGTGGTTGTCTGCAAAAGAGAGGTGGTGTTCTTATCCCTCCTATTGCTCTGCTCAGCATGAAAATGGTGGTCCACAGTGACCTCCAGTCATAGCTCTCTTCTCTCATTTGGGACCCTAACGGGCAGTTTTCTTTGCACTCTGTTATAGAGACATAAAAGCAGGCAGGCATGATTTCTAAACAGGGAGGCAGTCGGCCAGGAATTTGCAGACTGGCTGTATTCTGCTCCCTGATGGCAGATGTGCAGGCCATATTTTAGAAGGGTCACAGAGGTCTTGGTGTGCTTTGTTACAGTCAGACTCAGCTGTGAGGATAAGATGCTGCAGTTGCACCTGGGGTCTTAGGATCCATCAAGGACATTTTTCTGAGTCACCCTGAACACAAGCAGAATCAAGAGCCAAGAGAGAATTTTTGGCAATTGAATGAACTGAAGGATGTGTACGTATGTGTGTGTGTGTGTTCGCGCGCATGTGTTGTTAAAAAAAATTCAATGACCCTTGTTAAAGATGGTAGGGCAGATTTTGTTAAGGACCATTGATATAGATATAGGGACTACTGAAACAGGATTTTACAGTGGGGGAAAGATTGGGCTCAACTCCGAACACAGTATGGACAAGTGGAAATTTATAGCCAAGGAGCAGGAGGCTGGGGGGGCGGTCAGTGGATGGAAAATTACTAAGAAGAAATGTTACCACACAAAAATGGGGTTCCCCGAACCCCCCAAATCAGGCTATCTGATGCGCATAAATGAGCCAATTAATTATGGCATCAGCTTTTGGGAGAGAAATCAGCTGTATTCTCTGAGATCAATCTGCAGGGAGATAGGGGGCGTGTGCCCTCAGATCTGTCTCCTCGATTCAGGATTTGGGGTGAAATGTAAGAGGTTAGGGAGAAGAGGCTGGCGTGCGGAAATGCTGGCTGGACAAGTTTTGATTGGTGGGCTTCAGGCATTTATGGTGAGGTTCTAAACGTGTGTGATGAGATTCTAAACCTTTATGATGAGATTCTAAACTTTCATGGTGAGGTGGGCAAGGAATTTTAACGCTGGATCTTCTGGAATGACGGACCCCTTGCTTCTGACGAGAGTCCAACTTTTTAAGTTCCAGTTGTGTCCCTGTCCCTTGGTTCTGTGTGGAGAAGAATCTTTGGCTCTGAGGTCCTTTCAGGTCCAGGTTTCTTCTTTTCTGTATGTGCTCTGGCTACGTGACTTTGCAAATTTTCTGAAAGACAATTCTTAATCCCTTTGTTGATAAGATGGGGTCAGTTGAACTGGTCCTGGAGGGCTTGTGGTTACGGAAACACCAGGGCTAAGTGGGGTTCTGGCTAAACTGACCTAACGGGATTCTTGCTGAAGACAGGCGAGGGCGACCAGACATCACCTGAGGGATGGGGGAGGATGAGGAACCTGATCGGGAGGGTGGTTAGATTTCGAGGAAGAGGGCTTCTGGATAAACTGACTTAGCAGCGTTCTTGCTAAAACTTCATTTTACAAGAAAGTACCCAGATGGGCCTACGAGAAGGTTCAGGAACGTGACTAAAGTTTGATCAACAAAGAATCTTAGTGTGTGTGTATGTTTCTGTGTGTGTGTGTATGCATGTATGTGTACTTGTGTCTTTGTGCATATCTGTGTGCACACAGACAGGCGTGCACGTGTGTGTGTGTGTGTGGGGTGGGAAGTTGGTGGGTAGGAAGCTCGTAGGAGAGGAGTCAGCCGAGCAGGTCTCTAGGGAGAGGGCCGTAGTGATACATCACATTTTTAGGACTAAATGACCAAACGATGGTAGTACTGTAGTCATAAAAAGAGAAATGAGAAAGAACTGATTTAGGAAGAATTTGCAATAATGCCTTCTTGAAGTCTTTGTAGAACTTTCATCCGTAAGTGATGCTGTTCCTCTTCTGAATTCCTATTCCCTTCTTTCCTGCTTTTTTGGTGTCTGTGTGTATGAGGAAGATTGGCCCTGAGCTAACATCTGTTGCCAATCTTCCTCCTTTTGTTTGAGGAAGATTGTCGCTGAGTTAACATCTGCGCCAATCTTCCTCTATTTTGTATGTGGGACGCCACCACAGTGTGGCTTGATGAGCCATGCTGGTCCACGCCTGGGATCCAAACCTGTGAACCCCAAGCTGCTGAAGCGAAGTACGTGAACCTAACCACCACACCACCGAGCTGGCCCCCCTTCCTTCCTGTTTTAATTGTGCTTCTCACCACATTTCACCTTGATATTTGCTGTATGTGTATGAATCTCCCTGACGCAATTTTACCAAAGAAGCCGTGTTCTTTGCATCACCAGGTGCTTTATTCTCCTCTCATGTAGATACTCAGTAAATATTTGCAGGTTAAATGAATATATTTTCAACACCTTTCTGAATTTTTTTGACATCGTCGGGAAAACTTGTAATTAATAAAGAGTAAACATTTCAGTATTCTAAGTGATTAATAATCTTATAATTAAAATGATGACGTGATAAGTGGTAAACATCTTGAGTTTCAAAGACTTTGGATAGATCCATGTCATCAGTGGCATTATAAATACACATGATTTTAGCATACTAATACTCACCTAACCTCTGTGTCGAATGTTTTGTCTTGTAAAATAGCGTTCATAATACCTGCCTCATCTAACAGGGCTGTGATGATCAAAATTTTCAAACCCCTTTGAAAAGTTAATAGTGTTACAAAAGGGTCGAGATTTGTCAAGTGTATAGTGTTTGAGATCTTACTGTCGTTGTAATAGAGCGAGAAAAACATATATGCACATCTATCTGTAAAATCTTCAAAAGGCACACAAGAATTCTAGTGTATGTTTTTAAGCTCTTTATTCATTGTTTTCATTAGATACTTCTTTGAAAAGTTCTTTGTGGCTGATAATGATGATGATGGAGATGACGGTATCAGTAATAATAATGGCTTTTGTAGCCTTTTATAATTTATAGAGCTCACATGTATTATTATCTTGGATGTACCAGTTCATTTGGGGAGGGAACTAGCTCTTTATAACGCTGTTATTGTTAAAACAAACCGCAAAGTCATTTTAATGCAAATGTATTTCATTAACATTATACCCAATGTTCTGAAATACATTTACTGATCTTCAAAAGACATCTGGAAATTAAAAAAAAATACAGGTTGAATAGTTGAGGAAAGTAAGCATTACATACATTCCTGCAAGATGATAGTACTGGTCTAGTTGGTTATTGTTGTCCAGTTCCTGGCTGAGCCTCCTGTTTATGATTATGGGAAGGCAACTGGGCAGAAGGCAGTCCTGCCTCCCCCTCCGCCTTTCCCCTCCCTTCTTCACCTCCTTCCTGCACCTGCACAGGTCTCTCTGTTGGGTTTTGGAGTCCACTGCCTGGGGAGGTCCCCCGAGCTTCTGTAGGAGTTAGCACTGAGGGATTCGCTCAGCAGACACAGGAGGGGGTGGCCCTCCTCATGGCAAAGGATTTTCAAATATTGGTTATCATAAAGTCAGACAACAGAAGTCATCTAAGGGGAGATGTTTTTGCTGATTTTATGATTATTGTACATTTTTTCCCACAAATGCTTATGTGTTATTCTTTTGTGTTCTAACTAACCCAGAAACTGGTTAATTAGTCCCTAGATAATCCCAAATTGACGAATGAAGATTTAAGAGCATATTAGATTTTTACATTTCATGATACACGTGGGCAGCACCCAGAATCCAGAACCTTTGCTCTCCCTCATACACCTGATTTTGGTAGTTCACATGTTTTCATTCTTTGTGCAGTAACATGAGGTCCAGCCCAGAACACTGTGGGTCCCCACATTATAGTGCTTGCTATATAGTGTTCTAATCTTCGTGATGTGGCTCCCTTCCCCACTGGTTTGTGAGCTCCTTGGGGGTAGGGTCGGCGTCTTGCTCATCTTTGTTCTTTCAGGGGAAGGTATCGAATGTACAGTAGGAGAGCAATGTTACCGAATGGATAGGTTGCATTCGAGAGGATGTGTTTGGTGTAAAGTCATTTAACATTCCATAGATTTGGATAATTCATATTGCAAAGTTAAGTCTTGTTTATTCGAATGCCATTAATTTGAAAGGTACATATGATAAAAAGTTATGCGTTAAAACCACTGCTTTCAAGATTATAAACACATTCTAATAAAATGATCTTTTTTGATACTGCTGACAGGCATTATTTACCATTACAATTTATCTAGTACTTAAAAGAATTTTATTTTATCAGAAATATTTTTGGTTTGTGCCTTTTGCTAACTTAGATAGGTTAATCTCTGTCTGACCTTGCTGTCTGATTTAGAAAGTTTTCGATGATGGACTGTGAAATTCATCCTGGAAGAGCTGAAGAACCATGAGAAGAAGAAAAAACAAAACAAAACAAAGCAGGAACACAGTGAATCAGTGGTTTATAAAAAATAAGACCCAAATAGCATGTACCCAATGAATGGATAGATGAATGATGGTATCTCCAAAGAGACAAAATTTGCATGCATGAAATGTGAAATAATGAAACAATGTGATAAGATGCCAAAAAGAAATGTCATCAATTGGATTTCAGAGAAGAGAGAGAACGTTGTAAGGAAAAGCTCCATGAAGGAAGTGAACCCTAAGCTGCTCATAAGGAAATGAGTCAGTGTGAGAAAATAACTTTGTGTCTGTATTAGTTTCCTATTGTTGTGTAACAAATTACGACAAACTTAGTGGCCCAGAACAGCGTACATTTATCATCTCACCATCTCCAAGGGGTGGGAGCCTCAGCATGTCTATCTGGATCCTCTACTCAGGGTCCTTTTTTTTTTTTTTTTTAAATAATTTCTTTCTTTCTTTCTTTCTTTTTTTTTTGAGGAAGATTAGCCCTGAGCTAACTACTGCCAATCCTCCTCTTTTTGCTGAGGAAGACTGGCCCTGAGCTAACATTCATGCCCATCTTCCTCTGCTTTATATGTGGAATGCCTACCACAGCATGGCTTTTGCCAAGCAGTGCCATGTCCGCACCCGGGATCCAAACCAGCAAACCCTGGGCAGCCAAGAAGCAGAACGTGCGAACTTAACTGCTGTGCCACCAGGCCAGCCCCGTCTGCTCAGGGTCTTGAGGGCTGACTCGTCTGTGTTCCCTTCTGGAGCTGGGGGACTGCTTCTCAGCTCACATGGTTGCTGATACGATTCAGTTCCCTGCAGTTGTAGAACTGAGTTTCCTGTTTTCTTGCTGGTTACCAGCTAGGGGTCTCACATATTCCTTGCCACATTGGCCCTCTTGCAACATGGCTGCTTCCTTCTTCAAGGCCAGCAAAAGAATCTCCTACTTCCACTGTCCTTTAAAGGACTCATTTGATTAGGTCAGGCCCACTTGGGGAAAAAAATCTTACTTTTGATTAAGTTAAAGTCAGCTGATTAGGGACCTAAATTATATCTGCAAAATCTCTTTACTGTTGCCATATATCATAACATAATCATGGGAGTGATATCTCCACACTTTGCCATGTTCTATTGACTAAAAGCAAATTATAGCTGCTGCCCACACTCAAGGGGATTATACAAGTTGTGGATCACTGGGGGTCACCCTAGGATCCTGCCCACCACAGTGTCTTCTTTTGTAAATGGTTATTTCTGTTGTTATTTGAACATGTTTTAAAAGTGAAGTTTTTAAAAAAGTGATTTAAAAAATGGGTCCCGGTGTCAGATGTTATGCTAAGGAAAATACCTTCTCTGAACTTGGAGCTTTTACTTCCTTTTACTTAGGGGACCAGCTGTACGCAGTTATTAAGGGAGTGGAAAGGAGCTAGAGTGCGTTATAATTAGAGAAAGCTGCATCATCATTTTGAACTACTGCAAGAGGCTCCTAACTGTTCTCTTGGCTGCTGGTCTTTCCTCTCACATCTGCCTCTACTTTCAGTCAAGGTCATCTTTCCAAAATGCTCATCCAGTCATACCACTATCCTGCTTAAAATATGTCTGCCGACTATTAGAACCCAGGCTCTCCAGCCTCGTAGGAAAGGACTGCTGTGCCGTTCAGCTACATGCTTCATGTGCCCTTCATTCACACTCCACTGAGGCAGCGGCGGTAGGGGTTAAGAGGAGGCGGTGGATTTGAGAGATGCTGAGTAGGTGGAATGACCCAGATGTGGTGAGGGAAGTGCAGGTGCAGGTGCTGGAGAGAAGCCGAGTTCAGTTTGAGGTCACCGTGAAACATCACGCCCAAGGACTTCTTGCATGTTTGGCCCTCCGCTGGGTACTGTGGGGTCTATAAAGGAAGTGCCAGGCACGACATCTACCAGAGGCGAGAGTCTAGGTGGCATTAGGAAATTATGGATTCACAGGAGAAGAGAGGCAACAGAAGGATTGTCAGCGGTGGTAGATTTCCGAGATTGGATGGTAAAGATGTCGGTTAATCGCTGAATGGAATTTTCCTTACTCCACCAAGTACCCAATAAAAGCAGACAGGTAAAATATTACTTTCCCTTGTTTCTGTGGCCTTAAATGCTTAAACAACGGGCGACATTAGTAGGACCTAATTTGGGGGTGCCCAAAGAAAACGTCAGGAAGAGAGGTTTCAAACTTGTCCTGGTTATCTCAAATTAACTTTGTCTTTCCGAGTATCTTTTGTCCCTTGAGCTCACACAGTCTGGTTACAAATCTTGAAGTTCTTTTCTGCCTGTTTTGGACCGTGTGGAAGTACATACAATGTTTAAGAAATGTGAGGAAACACATTTTTCTTCTGGAGTTTCTTCTGGGGAGTGTGGGCCAAAAATGTTTTTCAGCTGCCCTGGTCTGCCTTCCTAATATGGGATATGTTCTGGGGAGAATAAACAAAATGGGATGCTGCTTTCCTTCTTGAAGGAAGTTGGATTCTAATCTCCACTTATTTCTTTTCTGATATAAGTAGAATCCACCATAACAATCAATTTCCAGCTCATCTGGTCCTTGTGATTCCTCCCATCGTCTTTCAAATGCTGCCATTGCGTTGGGCCTGCAGGCTAGTGCTGATGCTGCTGTGGCCACCTGTGGGGTTCATGTGGCTGCTTGCTGTGGCTGGGTGTGACTCCCTGCTGGTGCCAACACTGCTTCCCATGAAGTGTGCCCCACTGGCTTGGCTCCTCACCGAGGGGCACCTCTGCCAGTTGCTGTCACCTCACTGCCTGTGAAATGCTTTCCCACTGGGCACAAAAAGACTCTTGTTGAAAGTTGTCTGTACCCCTTTATTAACTATTGGAGTTCTAGCCTTTGTTTCAAAGCCCCCTAACTTTGAGAACAACTCTGGCAGGGAGTTTTTAAAGCCTTTCCACAGGGCTGACAGGTAAAAGGATGCGCTGGTTCTGACGTGCTGCACCCTCCCTGGTACAGCCTGCATACCTGTCAGCTCTTCCAGGCACTTGGTCATCTCAGAAAGTGGGCTAATGCCTAATGCCTCAGGAGATTCCTTCCTCCTCCCTGGGAAGCAGGATCTAAACCCTTTAGCAGAGTTAGTCAGGAGGCTAGCTGAGGTTGTGGGCATATTTTTGACCCTGGTTTTCTTGGGCCTGAAAGTGTGATGGGAGCAGGTAAAGAGCCTCTCAACTCAGGAAAGCTGTGTCCCAGGTCTTTCTTTTAGTGATGGGTCATCTGCTCCTGTCTTCCAAAAATGTTCATCTCTGATGATGGGATCCGTCTTCCTCTGACAATGTCCCAAGTTCCTTGGGACTCTGGCACCTCTAGTCCTGACCTCTGTGTTGGTTAAGGTGATGCTGTGGTAACACCCCTCCCCCCAGATCTCAGTAGCTTCACACAATGGAAGTTTATTTGTCACTTAGACAAAGTCTCCATCTTGTGGCTATAGCATCTGAAATACGTGCCTTCTGTGTTAGTTTCCTAGGGCTGCTGAAACAAGATACTGCAAACTAGTATAGTTTATACTGAACCTAGAAATTTATTCTTTCATAGTTCTGGAGGCTAAAAGTCCCAAATCAGGGTGTCAGCAGGGCCATGTTCTCCTGATGGCTCTAGGAGAGGCTCTTTCCCTGCCTGTTTCTAGCTTCTGCTGGTTGCCGGCACTCCTCGGCTTGTAGATGCATCACTTCGATCTCCGCCTTCACCTTCACACGGCCATCATCCCTGTGTCTCTGTGTCCAAATTTCCTTCTTCTTGTAAGGACTCCAGTCCTTGGATTATGGCCCACTCATATTCAGTATGATGTCATCTTAACTTGATTATATCTGCAAAGACCCTATTTCCACATAAGGTCACACTCACAGGTACCTGGTGTTAGGACCTTGACGTATTTTTGGGGAGAGACACAGTTCAACCCATAACACACTGCAGAGTTGTGGCTGAGGAAGAGAGAGATGGAAGATACCCCTTGGATCTTAACAGTCATACCTCAGAAGTAGTACGTGCTAGTTTTGTCACAGTCTACTGGTCAGAACGTGACTAACATAACTGCAATGGAAACTAGTAAATTCAGGGAACAGATGGGTATTTGATGGGAATTATCTGTCTTGGTCACATCCTTGCCCTGTTCATTTCCTCCGATCCCAGAATGCTCCGGGCATACGCGAGGTTGGATAGCTTCTGTATAATGTGAAATATCTATCAAGGAATAGGATGTGATCTTGCAAAGCATATTGAAGGAACAGACTTGGAAAACTGCTCAAAGAAAAGAAAGAAAATAGTTTATATAATCTGTAAAAGTACCACATTTTTTTTGGTTCTTTGCTTCCTCTTAATCCAGAGAAGGCAAAATGGCGGGCAACAATTTGCATCTAGTCCATAGATGTTTTTTTGTGTGCCCTACACAATGTTTAAGAAATGTGAACAAACATCTAGATATCTTTCCTTGAACAACTGGAAGATGGCTGCCTATGTTTCCACAGAAAACCAGTAATGAGGAAAACAGCCAAGTAAGGCCTGCTTCTTGTAGATAGTCCCATCTCTGCAGTTTGCTCTGATCCCCACCATTCCTTATAGTACTGCCAACACTGAGGCTGAGTATCTGTTCTCGGTTGTCTTTGCACTTTCACCATTGTTTTCATACAGTAGAGATTTTTTCCATTATACTTGGCTCTTTTTACTCACTTATTTTCTGATTGTCATCTGCAGGCATTTGTGTTTGTGACCTCAATTTTAAGTAAAATCTGCATTTTCCTGTATCTTTTCATATCCTGGTGCTTCTAAGGGATTAAACACAACCCAAAAGGTCACCTTGAACTCATGACTTTGATGTTGATTCCTGCTGTAGCCATCTGTAAAGGAAAAACTCACTCCTCCTGTGTTTCCTTTACTCACACTACTACCACACTGTCAATACCTCTGACACCAGATGTGTGGGTTTTCCACACATTAAGCAATTCTCTGACACCAGCTGGGTGCTACAATTCAGCTGAATTCTGATACCATCTGTCTAGAGATGACATCATATCCCACAGGTTAGAGGATCAGTCCCAGAAACTGCCCTCCCCTCTTTAGATGCCAGTTGCAAGTCCAGGTTGTTATCATGCTTCTGACCAACCAGCTATAAATCGAAGGTTTCCACAAACCCCTCCTTGGGTTTGATGAATTTGCTAGAGCAGCTCATAGAACTCAGGAAAACATTTACTTACTAGATTACCAGTTTGTTATAAAAAGATATGGGAACAGCCAGATGGAAGAGATGCATAGGATAAGGTATGGAAAGAGGCGAGGAGCTTCCATGCCTTCTCTGAGTGCAGCTCTCTGTGTGTTCACCAACTGGAAACTCTCCAAATGCTGGAATTGAGACATTTTCATGGAGGCTTCATTACTTAGGCCTGACTGATGAAATCATTGGCCATTGGTGATTGCACTCAATCTCCGGTCCCACTCTCCTCCCTGGAGGTCATGGGCTTGGGGTGAAAGTTTCAACCCTCTAATCACATGGTTGGTCTTCCTGGCAACCAGCCCCCATCCTTAGGTTACCTAGGGGCTTTCCAAAAGTCGCCTCCTGAACGTAAACTCTGTTGTGGTTGAGAGGGGCTTGTTATGAATAACAAGACACCCATTTCACCTTTATGGCTCTGAAGCATTTTAGGAACTGAAGGCAAAAAACCAAATATTACAACAAAAAGATGCCCCCACGGCTCTCAGATAGGAAACTACAAGAGTTCTAGAAGAGAAGTGCCAGGGACAGTGGACAAAGGCCAAATATACATTTCTTGTTATAAATCACAATAACACCTCATCTGCAATACTCGTGATTTGAGGTAAATAGTTGACAAAGGCCTGAACATACTTATAATGGCGATAGGTGGATAAATATTTGCAGTGAAATACTTGCAATGGGTATAGTTGTATAAATTTGGGTATAATTAGAATAATGCATGTTGATTCAGGTTAATCCTTACTGATACAATTTTTTGTGCTTTTTATCCCCTTTATAGACCACTGGAACGATCCAGTGAAGATGTAGATATAATCTTCACACGGCTGAAAGAAGTTAAAGCTTTTGAGAAATTTCACCCAAATCTCCTTCATCAGATTTGTTTGTGTGGTTATTATGAGAATCTGGAAAAAGGAATAACATGTAAGAAATGCAACTCCGGTGGTATATTTTCGTGTATGGTCTGTGCTCATTTGTAGATATGGGGATAGATAACATATGGGGTATTTATGTGCCAAATATTTGAGCTTCAACCAAAGGTATTAGGTTGACATTTCCCTCTACTTTATTTAGTTCCATGTAGCATTACCTTAACTTTGTTCACAGCATTTAAATGGTTCTTCCAGGGCAGCCTACTTTCTAGATGGAGCTAGAAGGATGTACTGATTCATGTATTCAGCTATATCCTTAGAAATTCAAATAATTATTTTCTCTAACCCAAGAAATATATGAGCCAGTAGGATATTAAATAAAGATAAAAGGACTCTTGGGGGCCAGCCCTGTGGCTGAGTTCACGCGCTCTGCTTTGGCAGCCCAGGGTTTTGATGGTTTGGATCCTGGGCACGGGCCTAGCACTGCTCATCAAGCCATGCTGAGGTGGCATCCCACATGCCACAACTAGAAGTACCCACAACTAAAAATATACAACTATGTACCGGGGGGCTTTGGGGAAAATAAGGAAAAATAAAATTAAAAAAAAAAAAGGACTCTTACCTAATGCTAATAATAATGTTTTGAATTAACCTGAGTGATATCATCTATTCCAAGTATGAATAGAGGACAGGGAGAGTAAAACGATAGAGTGACAGCTGCATTGAAAAACAAGTATTTTTTTCATTAAAAAATAGTGCTTTTCCATCTTTTGGGATGCTTTATGCTGCATTTAACAGAAAACTCTCATCCAACTGGCTTCAATAATCAATTACTCATACATGGAGGGAAAAATCAATTACTCATATGCAAGAAGTCCTGGGATAGGATGGCTTTAGAGTTAGTTAATTAAGTGGCTCAATGACTTTATTAAGGTCACAGGTCCCTCCCATCTTGCTTTGTTTTTGTTTTGCTAGGCATCCGCAGGTGTTGGCTTATGTTCCCAGACTTGACCCAAAGGATTCTCAGATATCTACAGCAATTAGAGAAGCACGATTTCTTCTTATGTCTCCTTTCAGAAGTCTCTCAGGAGACTTCCTCTATTATTGCATTGGCCAGAATTGTATCATATGGCCACGTCCAGCCCAAACACTGGCAAAGATAATGTGATCACCACGATTGATTTAGACCAATCATGATTACTCCAGTGGAGCTGGGCAAGAAGTGCGTGTGCTCTGAGCACTTGGCCCGTTGGAGGAGGGTGGGGGACTTGTATAAAATCTGGGTTCACTTAGATAAGAGGAAGGGAGGGCATGGTTCTGGGTGGGAAACCAACAGGGTCTGTCACAACATCATTGTAGAAAATTTAGAAGACAAATGAAATAAAAGTCACCTACAATCCCCAAACCCAAAGATTACTGTTAACACTTTGTGTATATCCTTCAAGGTGTTTTCCCATGTCTGCACATGCAAATGTAGTCCCACTTCTCTTTAAAAAACAATCCATATGTATTGTTTCCAAACCAATATTTTTTTTCTTACTGATATTAGGGACTTTATTCATTTGGGAATGAGACTCTATTTTCTGTTTCTTAAAGCCATTTTCAAAATGAATCTTCCATGATATGTAATGTGAATTTGATTGGCAAATGATAATGTCTTTTGGAGCCAAAAAGTTCTCGAAAGGCGAAGCCTTAACTCTAAAATAAGTCACTTACAAAGGCTAGGAAGAGCAGAGCCACTGGAGAGGGCAGCTGTAAACTCATCAGTTCCTCGTCTCAAGCTTATCATCGCGCTTGGTCGGATGCCGTTGTTGTGCTTCGCCTGTCCACAGCATGTCTTAGTCAGGGAGTTTAGAGCAGCTTGTCATCATTAATTACGGCTCCCAGAAGCACTAGCCTTGCCAGAACTCAAGTGTCCCACTGAGTTGTCATGTGATTTTTCATTGAGTCACTTGACCTCTGACTCTAACTGTGAAAAGAATTTTAAAATGTCAGATCACTCCATCTAGTTATTTAGCTAGGATATTTAAAAGGATAGTTGGGTTTCTGTGAGATTTTTGAACCAGTGTTTCAGAATGACTTTCCAAAGTACTAGTCTTAATATAATATGGGAACTAAGGTTCTATCTAAATATCTAAATATTTTCTCTCTGAGATTGCAAAAGTAAAGCAAAATCAGGTTTGGAGATTTCTGATGAGAGTCATTTCTAAAGAGTAGTTAATCCTAATGCCTAAAAGCAGTGAATTTATTAAAAAACAAGAAAATGGACAATGATAATACAGTAGTCAAAACTTTTAAAGTAGGTTTTATTTTTCTTAATCATTCATTGGTTAGCTTAAAAGGAGACATTCTATCCTAGAAAATACATTGCTTTTAATATAAATGCATTTAGGAAATTGGAGTGAAAGTCTGGTATTTTGTTGAGTCAAATAAGCTTGTTAATATGTACCCATCTAAAGTGATAATTTTCCAGGAATCATTATATAATGAAATGTATTTAAGATAAATTGCATGGAACATCAATCGATTCTTAAATTCAAAGGATCTTATAGCATTTAGGGTTATCATTCCTTATTACTGCTCTGTAAATATAAAAGAGTTCTGTTTAATAGAGTTCCACTTCATAGAGTGTTGGATAAATGGGATATAGCTTTGTTGATAGATAAGGGAAAGAGAACTATGTCCTGTTCTTGTGGGAATAGATAGAGGACGGATGGTAAGCTCAGCCAGGTCTAGGTTATGCTTATAATAGCCAGTGAGAAACTATCAGGTCATACGATAAAACCAACCTATTTGGTTTTTAAATTTGGTATATTTACATTACTATTTCTTTTTCAGTATTTCGCCAGGGTGATATTGGAACAAACTGGTATGCTGTCCTGGCAGGGTCTTTGGATGTTAAAGTATCTGAAACCAGCAGTCACCAGGTAAGATAACTTATTTTTTTTTTAAGTAGGACTTATTATTGTTATTTTTAAAGACACATTATGCCTATGTCTTTTATGCCATCGAAATTACATTTTCAAACCCATTTCCTCTTTCCCATAGCAAGGAGTTCACCAAGTGTTTGTTGAATCCCTTTACTAAGTTACTTAAGAAACATAGATATTGAGTGTCTTCCATGACTTGAGTATGGAGCCCGGTGTTGGAACACGAAGTGCAAGAAGACATTGCCTGCCTTCTAGGAGGTTGCCGTCTATTGGGAAATGCAAACAATTCAATTGCGTTGTGATAAATTGCTCTTGTGTAAGGTGAAATGTGAGCAGAGGATCAGGAGAAGCAAGTCTTCCTAGGTTTCTCCTCAGATCCTTCCTCCGTCTGGTGTCCTGACTTTTCTTCATCCTAGAAGTGCTCCCCTTGTCAGCCTTGTAGGAGCTCCAGTGATGCAGGGGAAATGTGGTTGATGCAGTCCCCCGGGAAGTCTCTCTCTATTTCTCTCCTCACCTTTTCAAATGTGGAAGGGCCAGTAGTGTATATTTCTTTCTAAAGTGCAACACTGGCTTCTTTTGTCTCCATTAGTCACCTCTGAGGAGCTTGGCATCCTAGCAGATAAAACTCATACTCTTTTTTCCCCCTCAATATTTGTGACTATTTAAAATTGGACCTAGAGCCTCCTTTCACATCTGCAGTGACCCTTGCTCCATCATTAGTCCATGTGGCCTAAATGTACAGAACCTTCCTATTTGGAGCGAAGAACCTCGAATCTCAAAAGGACAGCCCCCTAAAGGCCACCTCCAAGCCTCAGTATGAAGATGGCCCAGGTTTTCTATCCAAATATTCAGGATTCAGATAAAAATGGAAGGAAGGGAATTGGCTAATTGTAAAATGGGACAGAATTGTCAAGAAGAATCAAAGAATCAGTTAAAGGGATAAATAACCTACAGCCAAGTACCGTGTTTAATACCGTGCTTCTGAGCCTCTTTCATACATAGCACCCTTCAAATGTAGGAAACGCTTGTGACACACTGAAGTTGAGATTTAAATTTTGCAGGAGCTTTCGTGCATATTGGAGTTGTGGGCAGTCCCCATCTGAAAAAATGGAGAAGTTCCCCAAAAGATTGTTGCTAAGGTGGACAGTTGGAGTTGGAAATATAGTTGCCTGTGTTGTACCCATTGTTATGGATGGTTAGAGTCTCAGGCCAGTGGCCAAGTTCTACGTAAGCTATAGGATGCTTTTTCTATGCATCAGTGCATCGAAAGTTCCATTTGAACCTGCCTGGAACCTGTGCCTCCCAACCTGGATGGGACTGTCTCTCTTCCCCTCTCTCACAGGGCCAGTTTTCTCTTGGATTTCAGAGAGGGCCAAGGTGAGAGGTGGGTTTTGAATCTTGTAAGCTGCCTCAGTTTCCCAGTGGGACTGAGAAGAGCTAGCATTTCTTGCATGTTTGCTGTGTGCTGGGCAATGTTCTAAGCACCCAAAAGGTATTAATTTACTCCTAGAATCCTCACGACAACCCTGGGGGTAGGTCATATTATTGTTCTCATTTTACAGATTAGGAAACTAATCCCCAAGTGGTTAAATAACTTGCCCCAAGTAACATATCTAGAAATTCAGGGAACTAAGATAAAACCCGAGCGGTCAAGCACCTGAACATATGCTCTTAGCCACTGCTCTGTGTTGTTGATTCCAAAGAAACATGATGCGGCCTGCAGCTTCCCCCTGTCTCGGCCATTTCTCATTCTTTCAGGTGACCCTGTGTCCCTTATCTCTGAACACCTTCCACCTGCAGGCTGCTGTCCTGGTGGGTACCTGCTGGGCCTCTCTGCTCAGAGCTGCTCTCGATGCTTACCTTGACCAGGTCTCACCTGCGTGGATTTGCGGAGGGGAAAGGACCTGGAAGAGAACGATTCTCTTTGCTCCTCTGAGTGGTCCTGAGTGAATAATGATCGAGAGAGGGGAGAAGTTGAAACGAGAAAGGTGAGGAAAGAGACGAAAGGCAAGGAAGATGAGAATTAAGGAGAAAGGTGAGAAGGAGAGGAAAACCCAGGGAGGAGTGGGGAAGAGAGAAGAATGAAAAAGGCAGAGCAGCTGTACCTGTGGGATGATAAGTCACGTTAGCAGTGAGGTGCTAACACATCAGATGGTAAAAGCTGGCATGAGACTGGATGGTATTAAAATAGCCTTTGGCCGGAGGCTCCTGGAATATTGCCCTGGACCAATTACCCCTCCCCATGAGGTCCTAGCAAAGAATAGCTGATAAAACTTTGTTGTTAGCTGCAGGTTTTCCTTTTTTAATTTTAATAAACATTTAATTCTAGATGTTAGCTGTGGTTTTGACCTCAAACTCAATGCACAGCACTTTCCTTAACCTGAGCTTGGTCTTCTCTTAATTTGTTGGGAATTAGTAGCTTTACACCAAAGCTGGCTTACTGCCTCCTCTGAGTACTTTACGCTACAGTGTCCAAGCAGGGTTCTCTGGATTGATTTGTATGGTTGCTAAGATATAAGGAAGAGGAAGCGCATTGACCTCTACAGCCTCCATCCCTCCAGAGAGTAACCTGAGATAGACAGAGGGCCAGCCTTCCAGGCAGCTCTGATAGACAGAACATGGTTCCAGCCACATGGGAGGAAGAAGCTAAGGAGAGTGAACAAGACGGCTTAACCTCATCCCATGGCAAGGTGCTTGAAAGGGAGAAACAAAAAAAGCTGTATTTACCTGCATTGGCCCTGTAATGGGCTCTGTGTCTCTGCTGGCTTGTGATGTGGCCAAATCAGGGTGATGAGTTTGCCAATCAGAGTAGCACCCTAGATAGGTCAGGGTTTTCCAGAGAAACAGAACCAATAGGCTAGAGGGCGAGAAAGTGAGAGCGAGAATGAGAGAGAGAAAGAGATAGATAGATAGTTTAAGGAACTGGCTTATGTGGTTGTGGGAAGGCTGGCAAGTTTGAAAGCTGCAGGGCAAACTTCCAGACTAGAGGTTCAGGTAAAACTTGATGCTGCAGTCTTGAGTCCAGAAGCTTGACACTCAGGCAGAATTTCTATGTTGCAGTCTAGAAGCAGAATTCCTTCTTTGGGAAACTTCAAGGAAAGCGTATTTGCTCGTAGGGTCTTCAACTGAGGCCCACTCACATTATGGAAGATAATCTGCTTTACTTAAAGTCTATTAATTCTAAATGTTAATCACAGGCTCACATGTGAGGTGATGGACTATTATTAGTTTTTGGGTGGTGAATATGATGTAATCTACACAGAATTCGAAATATATTACGATGTACATCTGAAAGCTATATAATGTTATAATCCACTGTTACTGCAATAAAATTAAAAAAAAGTTAATCATATCTAAAACATACTTTTACATCAAAATATAGAGTAATGTTTGGCTAAACAACTGGTTATTATAGTCTAGCCAAGCTGACACATAAAATTAACCGTCATATACCCCAGTGGGGAGCAAAATGTGGTTCTGTAATGGGCTATGGGAGGAGAGGCTAGGAAAGACCCGGAATTCCTACTCCGAGAGACCAGCAGCAACATCACCAGCTGCCTTCATTGTGTCACACTGTGCTAGGGGTTCTGTGTACATTAACCGACTTCATCTTTAGGCATTCATGTCTTATTTTACAATTAGGCTTGAAAATAAGGCTCAGTGACATTAGGTATAACCTTCCAAGGGCCACACAAATGTACGTGGCCAAATTAAGATTTGAGTTCAGGTCTGACATACTCCAAATTTCATGTTCTTCCTGTTGCTCACACAGGAAAGAAAGTAGGCAGGGGGTAGTAAGAGAAAAAGAAGAAAAGTTAAAAGACACTAAGAGAGAATTAAAGAAAAAGAAAAGAGGTGACAGCACAGAGTCAAGTCTTTAAATGGGTGGGGCAGTTTCTTGCTAGCCTCTCCTTCATTTTCATTCTTCAAGTCTCTCCCTGCCCTGCATGCTTGCTTTCTCATCTGAGAGTCAGACATCAGAGGAGATGGTGGTCGTAAATTCTGAAACTTACCTCTGAGTTTCAGCCCCTCAGTCACTGTTAGCTGAGCCTGAATGGGGAGATGAGAGCAGGCATAGCTAATGGTCATGGAGCGCCCACTACAGGCAGCTATGTGCAAAGCATATTACAGGCATAATTTCACTACACTACCCTCCACCATTTAGTCCCATTAGCAGTCTCATTTTACAGGTGAGATGCTAAATAACTCGCCCAAGCTCACACAATGACTAAGTATCAGAGTTCTTTGTGATTCTAGGGCTCAAGTTCTTGACCACTGTGGTTGTACAGATGCTGTCCAGAGGCCGTGAGGGGGAAGGAATAGAGTGAGGGCTGAGTGGTTTAGGAATAATGAATGCAAGGAGAAGCAGCTTTTCCCTTGCAGCCCCATAACCACCCTCGTGCATTTCCGATGCCAGCTCAGAGCTCCACACCTCCTCACCTCCCTGCCCACCTTGCAGCACCTGAGGTGTGCTGTTGGGGAACAGCCCACTTCTCACACTCTGCTGGGCTGCCCCCGGGCTGCAGCGGGCCGTCCTTCCGCCACCCTTTAGATCTGGAGATCCACAGTTAAATGAGTGTGGCCCATCCCTTCAAAGGGCTTCTGGGTTAGAGGGTGGGAGAGATAAGTAGGGGTGATAAGGAAGGGAAGCTGAGGTGCGGTATGTACAAAGTGGAGGTGAAATGGTTAGAACAGGGTTGATGGGATGTATGGAGGGTTGAGAGAGGGAGGAGTCTGGCTTGGATGAAGAGGTGGATGGTGATGCCACTCATTGAAATAAGGAACACAAGAAAGGAAATTCTTCACAGATTCTGGCATAGTATTTTTATACTATACTCTTACTATGTATTATTGATTTGATAGAATTTTTTTCTGAAAAAAATCAACCCTATTTTTTTTACTTGGTCATAAGGAAATATGACTATATATAACTGTCAAGAATCTATAGGGCATACATATTTTATTTTGCTCATAATTCATATTACCTTCCTGCCTGTTTCAGTGTAGTAGTACTTTTTCTCCCTTCTCATCATTCCCTTGTACTATTTTGCAGACCCAACTGTATTGTACCTACCCAAGTCACGGGTGAATGAGTGGTCTGCTCAGGATGACATAGTGGTGACTCATAGAGCTGGAAGTGACTGTGATTTTGTTACTCAATCCAGTGTTCTGCCCCCACATCCTTAGTGGTAGCCAGCATGCATGGCCGTTTATCTGGGGTGTCTGGGAGGTGTCTACGGTACAAGGGGCACTTGCTCCCAGGCACCTCCAGTATCCATGGGTGGTGCTGGCGGAGTGTGGATCCTTCTTTGTCCCCTTGAATCACTGTTGCCTGAGATTCTAACAAAAAAAGCCGTCAATTCCACATTTGGGAGAAATATTAAAATACAGATGCTACAGTCAGTGGCAATATAAACCTCAGGCCCTTTCCTGGGAGGGGTGAATGGAGGAAAAAAACCCATTGGGCTGCAGAGAGTGAGATGCCTTGCCTCCCCGTTTTGCTTGGGATCATCCCACCCGGTCAGTTTAGAAACGTGTCTGCTTGCTGGGGAGGCACAACCGTGCAGGCCGACTCCGCCTCACCCTGTGGGTCTGCTCCTGGCTCAGGACACATACAGTTGTACAGAATCCTGCTGAGCTTTGCTTGGACCCCGCTTCTCTCCCTTGCACACGGTTAGGCCCTTTCCAAGCAGAGCCCCAGAGCCAACACTCTCTTCTGCTTCCCCATCTTCCCTTCGGCTGAGTCCCCCCATCCAGGCTACAAGTGTGAAGGGAGAGGAGAGACAAAAGCCTCTGCTTGAGGAGAGGGATAATGGGTCCCACTCTTGGGGTGGTTTGTTAATTCATTAAAACTTCTACATCTCTATAAGAGATGCTATTTAAAGTGTTAGCGTTTACCTAATGAAGAGCACACTGGTTAAATATCAGACCTCTTTTGAAACCCTTTCTGCCACTTAATTGCCGTGTGACCTTAGGCAAGTTACATTTCCTGTAGGTTGAGGACACTAGTTGCTACCCTAACTACGTTAATGTATACAAAGCACTGAGTACAAAGCCTGGCGTAGGGCAGGGATTTGTGCTTTTTATTGCTATTTTCAGAAAGAAAAGTAGGTTGCCTAGAGTGGAATACTGTCGGTTGCAATGCCTGCAATGATGTCGTTTAATCGCAAGAGGGCAGTGCTAGAACAGAAAAAGGAAGAAAGGCACTTGGCATTGCAAATAGCAAGAAGTTTAACAATATCGTTCAGCCATTTCATGGGCTAGGAGAGTCGGGCTGCACTTGACCTTAGTCGTCACTGTATCCATCCTCTTATCTGTCTCTGTGAAATTTTTTGGCCAGTTTTGGAAAATGAGCTTTTGCTAGCTTGTCCCCAAAAGTAAAATAATGTGCTTTTATTTGCCCTCTTTGTCTCTCCCACAAAGATGTGTTTAAGTGTTGCATTTTTGTTTATAAAATGTGAAGTGCCGACGTGTTTCTCGGTAAGGTGGATCTCGCTCTCTTTCTTTTTCTGTCTTTGTCTGATTCTTCCACTTACTCTCATTTCATCCCATTATTTCCAGAAAACATCATTATGATCAGGAATCATTTTCTGAACACATTTATTGAGCCCATAAAACGTGAAAGGGGCCACGTCCACGGCAGTTGTTTGTAATCTCTCACTGCTTGTCTACGCTCGGGTCATGCTATTTGTTAGGAGCTGATCAGGAGTTTATTTAGCATCCTGCGTGATGCATCCACAGACTGTATTTAGTTTTGTTGCCATGTAATTCTTTGTTTGGGTGGATGCAAGACTGAGCCAGAGTGCAGGACAGACTGGCTCTCTGCTGTAATGGGGCTGGCCTTCCTGATTCAGTTATCAGAATGCTAATGCTTGTCCATTCTCATCGAAAATTCCAGCAGCCAGTTTGCCTGACCTTGTTAAGCCGTGTCTAACACTGATTCCAGAGAAGTGCTCTGAAAGTAACAGATCTGTCTTTGCTGTTTGTTAGAAAAAAACATATTCGGCTTAGAACATTTTTCCTTCCTGCTTGGCATAAATCCTTTTGACACTACATACAGTCTGATGTCTTGACAAATTCAGAGATGAAGTTCCATAAAATTTTTATTTTTTAAAAGGACTTGGAGCACTCAATAAATTCCAGGACTAAATTTAGCTTCATGAAACAAATGCAGCGCTACCAAACTTAGTGACAGATATTGCCTATGAGCCTGAAATAAAAATGGTAAAGATATTTGCTTTGTAAGAATTTTTATTTCAGGGGCTACACACTTAAAGGACCAATTTGTTCCTTGAAATTAACCCAACATGAATCCAAAACAATAATTATGCCATGAGACATTTAACTCTTCTTGAGCCATTAATATGGAAGCAAATTAAATATGTATAATAAAAAGATCTGATACCCCTTGAAGTTACTGGACAATTAAAAAAAATCTTCATATACTTAACAGAGAATTCTTATGTCTGTTTTATTGATTTTTAGTTAATTTCTATTTCATCAGAATGCCTGTAACTTGTGTAAGTTGGATTTCAGCAGATGCTTATAGACATTATTTGCAAGGCCCATGTTTATTAGCTTGGATATCAATGGCATAACCATTGGCTTTCTTAACACCATTCCCATTTTCAGACCGTAGCAGTGTTTATGATGAAACAAACAAATAAAATGCCTCATATGAGAATGCCTGCTTTAAGAAAAGCCAGTATACCCTAATTCAGACATACAAAGCAGGTAAATTAAGGGGTGATTAGTTGCAGTAGAAAAGGATTCTTTGATTTACAGCAGGATTGTCAGAAGTGTCCCTTTGAATACAAGCTCCCCCAGAGAGCTGAAGTGTTTTGCAGATTATTCAAACCACTTGACATCCAGACTTGGGGACAGAGAAAAACTTGGAATTTAAGTGTTGAAAAGCCATTGTTAATTGAAGATTAACACAAGACCAATATAGAGATTATTATTTAAATAGTGGAAAATCATAATTTGCTTTTTAGAAATGTAGATAACCTATACATGTATGTAAATATGGCTGAGTCGGAAATAATCTTTTCCATTATTTATGGAGCGCCTACTATGTGCCAGGAACCATATAGGACTCTGTGTATATATTATTTTATTTGTATTGAATCCTGCTAATAATTTTATGAGGAAGATTGTGCCTCTTTCACAAATGAGGATTCTGAGACACCTGGGAGCATTCTACCCAAAGCCACAGGGCTGGTAATTGGCAGAGAAGAGTTTTGAATCTAGTCTACAAGGCCCATGCTTTTCTCACTAAGCAGCCTCCGGAGGATGTTCCCGCTAAGCATCGAGTGTGCTGACTCTGGGCACCTCTATGTGAGGGACCTTTTACTGATGCTCCCTGCTTCCACTGGGGTGCCGTTGTTGAAATCTTTGTTCACTTACCTAATACCAACTTTTAGGAATTGAGATAAGCAGACTCCACCTATCCCACTGAAACACATATTGTGCCAAAATATTGATCATGACTTCAGTTGATGCCTAGCTGGGCAGAGGAGGAGAACCTGGAAACTGGAGGCTGCCCAGGGTGGAGGTGGCAACCGTCTAGAGGGCATGTTCAGGCGGTGCTGGGCAGGACAGAGAGAGGAAGCTGAACATTGGAGCAACACAGCCCCTGGGTTAGTATGGTGAAGGACTGAGGTGGGTCTAACAAGTGATAACGTGAGGGGGCATGGCTTGGTGATGGGCAGAGTCAGGAAGCAGGCCAGTGATGGAGATAGGCAGCCAAGCAAGGTGACAAAGAAGGCAGACATCAGAAGGGAGCCAGAAAAGAATGGGGGCCCAGCAAGGGCTGTCAGAACAAGACAGTAGGCCATTTTGAGAAGAATTAGGGTACCAGGAAGGTTCTCAAGGCAGAGATGCAGAAAGACAGAAACTCAGTTTCTCCAAGAAAGGTAGGTCTGATGCAAGGCATGAAGTGATAAGCTGCTCTCTGTCCCCATTACTGAAGTCCCTTTGGGAATGCTGGTTCAGCCCGGTACGTCCTCAGAGGTCTCACGGTAACTGATGACTCATAGCCGTGTTTGACTAACCCACTCTGTTGTTTTGGGTTTCCCCAGAAGCTGACTGAAGACAAAGATTTGGCTACAAGTGGTTCTTTTGGAGATGACCTTAGGAAGCATTGTAAGGGAGTGGGGAAGTGAGACCAGGAATGAAGGAAAGTCAATAAAAGTGTGTTGATAAGAGGATTTCCACCGTGGGCAACTGGGCTCCCTCCTTCAAGGGACCCTCTAGGAAACTGTGTAGGGTTAGGAGGCTGGGGTGTTGAACCTCCTACTCTCACGCCTCTCTGGTGGAGGTTGCATCTTACAGGCATTAACTGCCCAGTGCTCTGCCCTCAGGTGAAGCCATGCAGGTGCCCGTGCGCGGAAGCCATAGGTATGAATGGGAACTGTCCAGAAAGCTATAAATGACCTCAGGATGGGGATGGGGGGAATCTGGCAGGACTCCAGCAGCATCTGCATAAACCCACCTTCATATATTGAAGACATTCAAGTTTTTAAACCTTCATTTCATATTTGAAAGTCCTCAAGATAAATTGCCATCTTGTCGCAGAACAGGACATTCCTTCACTGTTGTTAATGTTTCCTATTTCTTGAGTAGGTCCTGATTGCTTTCTTCAGTCTCTATGTCCCTGTAAATATTTTCGTTCAGGTAGCCTTTCTGAACATTAAGCTACAAATGAGCAGAAAATAAAATAGTCTGAATAATCCCTATTAAATAAGTATTGAGACATGAGCAGATCTCTAGAGTGTGTGTAAACCTAAGAGATAGAGTAGTGTTACATTCAGAAACAGACACTTTTCAGCCACAGGCAAAGACACACACGAAGTACACCTACAGGTGCTCAGGCTTGGACTTCTGACCTGTAGGCATCTGGTTAGATGTTAGCGTGGACCAAAATAAGATGCTCCCACCACATTGACGCGCATTCATCCTGCTAATATTTATCCCGTCTTTCAACATACATACTGAGCAACATATACTAGTTCTGCTAAATGAAAGAACATTTGAATGTAAATTTCTTTATTTGATAATTATTTTAGAAGCATATTGTAAGACCCTGCCTAGAATTCAAATAAGACCCAGCACCGATGGATGTAAAGACAGTGATTAGTGTTTAGATCTTCTTAGGACCTTCCATTTCCCTGTGCCCAGTTATCCCAGTGCCCAATCCGTACCTCCCACATCCAGTCAGATTTCTAAGTCAATTTGTCCTAAAAATACCCTGAGTCAGCCAAAAGTAAAGTTTGAACTTGCAAATAATACTCCTTTCAGGTGAGGTTTTATGGTCCTGATTTTAAGATCATATCTTGTATTTGTGACCCCCTGCCCTTAAATTTGAATGCGTCAAGTGTGAAGGAGGAAATGTAGGTAGGGCTGGTCCTACACTGGTTCTGGTAGGAGAGTGTGGGTTCCTGGAAATGAGCCTGGGTGCTGACCAGGTGACCGAAGCCAGATGCCTCTCCTTCCAGAGGTCCTGATACAGTGAGCTGCACTGACGAGTGCAGTTGGCAATACCAACGTGACTCACTTTTGTTCTATGAGATAATGCATGGGTAATGTTGAACTCTGCAGGGGCAATCCAAGAATCATTTCAATCTTTTCTCCTTATTAAAGAGCTGTTTACCAGCAAGGAGCTCATGTGCCTTTCACAGTCTGTGTCTTTCTTTGTATACCTATTTGTGACAAACTATATGGGATAGGAAGTGAGACAGGAGAAGACTATTTAATCCATAAAAATCTACAACTAGCTCATGAATAACAGATCTTTATAGTTCTTTTGCGTTATACGTTGCGGATAACCTTGCATATTTAAGCTATGTGGATAGTGGCAGAAGTAATATTATGGCCCATCCGTGTCAAGTTTTAAAATAGAATTTTATACTAGAAAGTACAAGTTAGGTAAAAGAATCCTATCTTAAGAATTCAGATGGTAAAAAAAAAATAAAGTAGGCTAGTAGGATTCTCAGAGGAACCTGATATTCTAGAGAATTTGTGAAAGTTTGTGATTTATCGTAATCTGTCTTGTGTTTTTACTAGAATTTGAAAATTACTCAGATGTACTTAACTCACTGAGTATTGATGTTCCAGTTCTGGGGATATTTTTCTGACTGAATTTGTTTGCAACTGCCTTTCTGGAAAATTTATTAGCAGGCTGTTCTATCTCCCCCTGATCTTTCATTCTTTTTTGAGATATTATTGATTTTATTTTCCTGAACCTAATTTTATATGCATGCGGAAGCAGTTTGCTTTGGTTCAAGAAACTGGTTTCTTATGGGCATTTGTCTTAGAAATGTGATTACAGAATCACTAACTTGATCTTAATAACATTTGTCGATTATCGTGTGTTACATGCGTGAAAGGAAAACTGTGCTAACTCGGAGCATTGCGCTTGTGCATCTCCCTTACTTGATAATGCCCTGAAATTAATGTCCAGGTGGTTTTGAGTGGCTATTTGCATTATTTGAAACTAGTTAGGATTAAATACAAATATTATCACCAATGTTGCATACAGAGAGGAAATTACTTATTTAGAACACCTTAAAAAAATTTTTAAATCGTTGATTCACATTTTATTAAACTAGCCACAATGCCCTTCATCTGAAGCTGTTTTTACTCTGTTGTGGCTGCAGGAGGCAGCATCATACAAAGAGCTTGGAATCTATAGTCAGACGGCCGTGGTTAGAATCTGACTGCATTACTTATTATCTGTGTGAACTAGAACCATGTGAATCAACCACTCTGACCCTCAGTTTCCTCATATCTTCAAGACAGACTTACACAACAGCATCTCTATTCCAGTTTCCTGTTTAAATATTGTAACTGTGTCCTCTTACTAGAAACACTCAGTTTGGGGCCAGCCCCGGTGGCCTAGTGGTTAAGTTTGGTGTGCTCCGCTTCAGTGGCCCAGGTTTGGTTCTCAGGTGTGGACCTACACTGCTCTGTTAATGGTCATGCTGTGCTGGTGGCCCGCATAATAAAAAATAGAGGAAGATTGGATGCTAGCTCAGGGTATATCTTCCTCAGGAAAAAAAAAAATAGCCAACTCAGTTTGTTTTCAAATGATTTCCCCCCTTTTTTCCTAAAGCAGAGAGTAGTCGTATAAAAGATAACCCTGTCCACAAAAAGACTTGCACAAGATTATTGCTCACAGCTCTATTCATAATATCTCCAAACTAGAAACAACCCAAATGTCCACCAATTGGAGAATGGATAAGCAAATTGTGGCATGCCGTGGAGAATTACTCATCAGTGAAAGGAGAAAACTACTGATCCTTGCAACAACACTGATGAATCTTACAGAGATTACATTGAGCAAAAGATGCCAGACACCAAAGAGGGTATATTGTCTGACTCCTTTCACATGAACTTCTAAAACGAGCAAAATTCCTTTATAGTGATAGAAATCACATCCATTACCTCTGAAAAGAGGGTTCGACTGAAAAGGAGCCTGAGGGAACTTTCGGGAGTGATAGAAATGCTCTGTCTTAATTTGGGTGGTGATTGCACAGTGTATATATTTGTCAAAATTTGTTGAACTGTGCAATTGAATTGAGTGTTCTATTGTGTACAGATTATACTTCGAGTCAAAGAAAAGACAACTCGCCTACAGGTTAAGTGTCTCATTTTCTAATGACCAGTTTGGGATTCTCAGGATGCAGTGACCATCTGTACTCTGGGAATTGGGACAGCCTTTGGAGAGTCCATTCTGGACAACACACCCCGCCATGCGACCATCGTTACCAGGGAGAGCAGCGAACTGCTCCGCATCGAGCAGAAGGACTTCAAGGCACTATGGGAGGTGAGCCCCAAGGCTTCTTTGTCAATTAATGTAGTTGCAGAAAAGAAAGGGAGCTGCCACATGGGTAATGGCATTACAGTCAAGCCTTAATGTGTTCTGTTCTGAGCCCGTGGATGGAATTTAATTTTCAAAACTTGTTTTTGAAATGAGTGACTGAAAAAGCCATTTTGACACAAGACATCCTTTTTTTTTTTTTTAATTTAGTGCTTGCTCAATTTTCTGTAGTTTGACATACCTTATAATTATTTCTTGAATGACCATAGAGTGTTTTATGTATTTCCTCCCTCCTGTTCCACAGATGTATTCTTAACCAGGGAACAAAATACTTTGACATTTTCTTTTGCATTTTAAAAATCATCATTGACATGTTCCCTGGTAAAGTGGAATGAATGGGGTTAACATCTGCTTCATTTAAATGCTTTTAAAAATGATGTGCCCTATAATAAGGTAGGGGAAATGAGGGCCATAAAGATGTCTGGTGACTTGCCAGCTTCAGAAGGCATAGGTGGCACAGCAGTGGGTGCATGCAGCTGGCCCTGGGCGCTTGGGCACTGCTGCTGCTTACCAGTGCCCCTGGGGATATTGCACTCGTGCACAAGAAGTATGGGGCATAAATGAGCTTATATTGCAGTAACGGCCAATGGGGCACTTCGACAGCCCCAGCCAAGGCTTGCATCTTTTACGCTTATTCCTTTCTCTTCTTCAAGCTTCTGTTTTAACCTGTGGTTGTTCCTTATTTTTGTCCGTGGTCCAGCATGTCCAAGTGTTACCCCATCGAGCTGGCAGGCTTCGCCACTTGTCCCAGTGTGGCTAAGATTTTAAACTTGATCTGAAAAGAATTTTGTGTAATCAAATCGTTTCCCCCAGAGCCAAACAAATGACAGCTGCACGAAGGGAGCAAACCTGCGGGTGGATGAGTGGTGCTTTGCCTTAAAAGTCCCGCAAAGCTTTGGAAGGCCTTGGTGGTGAGACCTGTTACTTTTATTCCTGGCAGTAGTGAATGAATGGCGGGGCGACTTGTTTGAAATGCTCCTCTTAGAAAATATTAAAGAGCTCCAACCGCTCTGTAAAGTTCAGAGACAAAAGCTAGTTTTAGGAAGGCAAAACTGAAGTAGGTTTGCATGAGGTGTGTGTGGAGAGTTTTTCTGTCAATTAAAAGGAACCAGGCTTGAGGCAAATAAGCCATTTGTTGGATCTTTTGTCTTAAAAGGTAAACTGAAAAGACTTTTCCAAAAAGAAAATTCGAGAAACTGGTTTAAGAACGAAAATGATTCCTACCTGGGATGTGTGTCATTATAACTGCGTTTGTCTGTGATGACTTATTCAAGTTGCTGATTGTGGATGGTTTGTGGAAATATTTAAAAATTTATTTTAATTAGGAGCCCTCAGGGCTGTGAAGGAAGTTCCTGAGAACTTGCTACCTGTGAACATTTTTAAAAAATTTATTAGTAAAAAAATGTTCAAACATGCAGAAAATCCAAAAGGATAAGACAGTGCACACCCAGACACCCCCACTCTGTTCAGCGACTGTTAACATCTGGCCACATGGGCCTCATCTTTGTTTTTTGCTGAACCACTTTAGTGTAAATGACAGACATCATGATCTTTAATCTTAAATATTCAGCATATGTCTCCAGAAAATTAGAATATCTTGCCGTATACTCATAATACCATTATTTCACCTGTAAAATGAAATATCCTAATATCTAATACCCTGTCCACAGTTCCAATTTCCCCACAGTTCAAATATCTATAAATAAATAAATATTTATTCCATAAATATCTTTTATATCTGTTTTGTTTCAAACCAGTCTCGAATAAAGAACCATGTGTCACATCTGATGGTTATATCTAAGTCAGTCTCCCCACCCCACCCCTCTCCATGGGGCTGACTTGTTAAAAAGGTCAGGTCAGTTTCTCCCAAATTCAAGGTTTGTCTGACTGTTTTCTCATAGTATCTTTTGTGCACTTCACCCCAGAGGTTCCTGTACATGGAAGTTAGAGCTAAAAGGTTGGTTAGATCAAGTCCAGCATTTTTGGTAAGAAAACATGAAAAGTGATACTACTGAGTGCATCTGGAGGCTCCTAACGTCTGGATGCCTCACTCTTAGCGATGTGTTAGTTTCATCAATTTGATCCCTTGGTTAGATTGTATCGGAATACATTTATGGCTGTTTTCCATAGATATTTCCCCTAGAGGAAAATTTTTAAATGGAGGCATTGATCTTGATTGAGCGTGGTCCTTGGTATCCCAAATCTTGCCACATAATTTTGCTGCTCAGCAGGTCCAACCGCTCGTCTGTAACCTCAGAGCATGATTTCTGACCTCCCTTGCCAGTGACATACATGAGCTGAGAAGGATGGATAGAGTTTTTAGTCTGAGCTCTTATTTTTACAGGTGGGGGACTGGACCCTCACAGGGAGTAAGAGGTTAGTCAGATACTTCATTTATTTGCCTGCTCATGCAACTAACTACAGAGTGCAAATTAGCTGCTCAATCAATGTATTAACTGACTAAAAGGAAAATGCAAGAAACGCCGTCATCTAGCAATCTCTGTTAATCAGAAGTTTATTAATGGGCGCATTTGTACGTATACAGTACATGATCATCCTGAGAAATCGTAACATTCTAAATTACCTTCTGAATAAAAATGATTGACTTATGTTTACTCTGCTGTTCGTTTATTACCTCCCGCGTATCAGGTATGGTTATAGCAGTGAGCAAGACTGACAGAGCTCCTGCTCTCTGGGCCACGGCTTCTGTTCTACTTGGAGGAGACAGAAAATAAACTAAGTCAATAATATTATTATTAATATTATTGTTATTATGTTATTTCGGAGTATAACATATCATTATCATCAAATAAATTTTATTTCTATTCTTCGAATATGGGTGATCATTGACGGCATATGTAGCACTAATGTGCTGGCAAAATATTTGATAACCAGGACACCTATTCCTTGATTATGTCAGATAATAGAGTTTATAATTCAGTCATTCATTACACTGGTAAATAAGATCCATTAGCAAGCTCTACTGTCAGCTGAAATCTAAGTTAGATCTGTCAGCCAAATATCAAAGGGGAAGGAATATGTACAGAAAGATTACATAGTTTCAGGATTCTAGTAAAAGCTTCGTTGAGATGGTAGAAAGAAGGCAGCAGAAAGGAAAGCTCAGTAACGCCTCTCCCGTCGGCATGGTAAGGAGCTCGGTGTTGGGCCATGGGTTCTGAATGGTAAAAATTAGATAACCTGAATCATGGGCCTAAATTTGCATGTTCATTTCATTTGACTACTTATTTTTGAGGCATGTCACAATGAGCCCATTGGGTGACAAGTACCCTCATATTTAGCTTTGTCTTGTTTAACGCCCTTGAGGTCACTTAAAGGGGCTGAAAGATAAAAGCTGAGGACCAGGATTCTGAGTTACTTCTTCTAACTCTGAGAATTATGGTCTCTAATCATTAACAGGTAGCACAGTCTAAATGTAGCTCTTTGGGGCCAGCCTGGTGGTGCAGTAGTTAAGTTCTCACATTCTGGCAGCCCCGGGTTCACCAGTTTGGATCCCGGGTGCGGACCTATGCACCACTTGTCAAGCCATGCTGTGGCAGGCGTCCCATATATAAAGTAGAGGAAGATGGGCATGGATGTTAGCTCAGGGCCAGTCTTCCTCAGCAAAAAAGAGGAGGATTGGCAGCGGATGTTAGCTCATGGCTAGTCTTCCTCAAAAAAAACCCCAAAAAACAACAACAAAAAAATCAAAGTAGCTCTTTAATAGGCTGAGCTAATAGTTTATTTTAATCTTACACTTGGGACTTTAATGGCAACACAAAGCTAGAGAATTTTGCTTTCTTTCCTGACCAAAGGCAGGTTTCCTCGGCGCTCCACTTATACATGCTCAGAAAACTATGTGTGAGATTTTGAAGTCCTACTCAATTTCATCCCAAATACCTCTTGCTTTATGTTTTCTGTTATGTTGTAAGTCAAATTGGTAGCACCCAGAGTAGTTAAAAAAAATTATCGTCATAAATGTGACCAGAAGCATTATTCAATAGTCTCTAGAAATACATCAAATGAAATAAATATTCCCCAAGGTATATTCCTAGCAGCTTGGTGCTTCTCTTTGTACACTGTATCTTTCCTAACGATAACGACTTTCTTTCTTCCTCTCTTTGTATGTTTCAGTCGCCAATTTATGGTCAGATCGGAGGGCGCTGGGTTGCTCCATCTTAAAGTCAGGTCATATTTTCTTAGCTTAAGTGATTACAGTGAGATTATTTAGAATTGATCAATAATGGCTTACCTCTTTTCACACCTCTTTGATATTAGAACTTAATAAAATATATTAACCAGGGTATAAAACATCTCATTTTTCAGTAGCATCTCAGGAGGGAGGGCGGGTGGAGAGAGAGAGAGAGAGAAAGGAGATTGTTATGTTTCTGAATTTCATTCAGAAGAAAATTGATTTAAAAGTCTTGGAATACCATTTTTAGTTCTTGAGACACTTGTAATTTAAACTCTTTGACACTAGTGGCGTTGTGTACTCTCAGTAAGGAAGTTAAATGGCAAAGTAGTTAAGTGTAGGCATGGGAATTTTAAGCCAGTTATTGATAGTTGATCCAAGATTATGGGTATTTATGATTGCTGGTGGCTCTTGGAATGAAGAAAATGCTGATTTACTGTCCAATTCCATGAATTTCTTCTCAGCACATATAGTATAAGAAGGTTTCCAATAGTTAGAACAACAACCATGAGGGGTTTTTGGATTTTCTTCCTGACTTTCTGTCTAATGTGTGTCTGTATCAAGATGCTTTCGGCTTTGCAGCATTTTTTGACATCTTCCCATGGAATATTCCAAATACATGAAATTGAATGAGGAGATGGATCCAGTGTGTTCAGAGAAGCAGATTGGAGAGGCACTCTCGATCAAATTCGTAAAAGATGCTACTGAGAGGTCCTTGAATTAGTGGCCTACCACCTGTTTACCTGTGTTTCAATTTTGGCCAAAAACTTTCCTTCATTGTGAGCCATGTTGGAGCACGTTCAAAATAATAAGACATATTTATGAATAAATTATTTGAAATTTAAGACAGCAGTAAAACTACAGAGTCTTTAAAAATAAAAGCAATATTTTAAATTTGTAGTCTGACCTGCACCACAATAAAAATGGTTTCTTAGCTGCAGTTGTTACCCGGAACTTCTTGGCACATACTGTGATTTTATTCTAATCGGGGCATACCACATCACAGAGAACCATTGCTCTGACAGAATGATTGATGCAGTAGAGTTTATCCCCAAATGTGTATGTGCCTCTGTAAATATTGTTAACTGGCTGAAAATCTACTTCTTGCTTTATAGGATATAAAACTGAATGGTAAAAATAAGTGCATGTTTCTGTCTTAGGAAAAGAATGCAATTTTTAAATAGGAATATTTCTAAGGGTGACGAATATTGTTGAAGAAATATTTTTAGAGCTATCTCTATTTCCTAATTTTTAGAGTGTTTTATTTCTCAGCTCTACCAGATATGTTGGCACTTGTGGGACTGAAAGCTTTTTGGTTATTTCTATTTACTGCTTCTTTTGGACTATGCAGAGGGAAAAGCTCTTTTCCATTAATAATCTTTCAAGCCGCTATAAGAATAGGAATTATTGAGATAATAGCAGCCTCGTCTTTGCTGGTGCGCTTTACAAACCATACCTCTTAGAGGCATCTGCTCCTGCTTGAATAGACTTGATGTTCCTATCTGTCTTATGCTGTCATAAAAATTAAAGCTGAATACTTAAAACATAATATCTCAGAACATAAAAATCTCGGAAGTCCCTTGGCAGGGTTTTATTACTTTATTTAGCATGCAAACAATGTCAGGTTGTTTCACTTTTGCGTTAATGGGAGGCTTTCCAGGCGGGCCGGTATTTCAGGTGAATGTTTAGTGGCCCTGGATATCGAGGTAAGACTGCACGACCCACCCTCAGACAGGCGGCCCCTTGCCTGCCTGCTAATGCCCCGTGACCTGCACCCTCCTCTGAGGGTTCACTGCAGCCTAAAAGCCCGGGGACCTGCTTTCTCCCAAGTCAGAAGCCTGTACTCACTTTTGGCAACTGTGGAGCTCGTACTGTAGGGTTACTTCCCAGGCCAGAAATTTGCATCAAAGGGCTAAGAAAAATACATCCAAAAATAAACATGAAAGCCAAGACTTCATGCCAGGAACTCCAGCCACACACATCCTGTTGGCTGGTTCTCGCGCCTCTCTCCTCACAGTTCTGATTCTTTTAAACCAAGCGGAAGCCTGCTCTGATGACTTGGACCTTATGTCTGTGCCAGAGTCTCACTCCTCTGTCCTCAAGCTTTTCCATGGAGTTGTGAAATGATTCAAATCCAGAAAGGAAGGGAGTGAAGTATGAGGACATAGCTAAAGTTAAAAGATAGATAGGAAGTCCTTTCCTATTGCCTTTGGCTGCCTGGGCTTTTCTAGAGAAACACCAGCACCCGTTTTCTCTCGATGGACTGAGATCTTCTTAAGTGGCAGATGCGGACTGGCAATTAACTGGCGATGAGGCTGCATTTTGCTGTCCACATAAAGGACAGATATTCATTGGATGTCTGAAAACTTTGAGAAAGAGAAAAACAAGGACGCATGCCCTACCAGGTCAGAACAGATCTTGTTTTATTCTTTTGTGCAGAAATATTACCTGTCATAGTTTTCATTTTGGTTTGAGGAATTATACTCTAAAACATCTCTGGCTTTGCTAATTATGTTCCACCAGACCTAAATATGTACCATGGCACTGTCGTAATTTGATTTCAGCTTTATTTGTGGTGTGTGTGTGTGTAGGGTAGGAGAGGTGGCTCATCTTTTTGTGATTGTGAAGGATATGTTTGTTTAGCCTGATGATCTTAAATATGTTTCTGGAAGATAAACAAAAATAGTTGTTCATAATGAGGCAGAGTTACATTTATCACATTAATATTAAATATATGTATTTGTCTGGTGATGTACTTGAATGGCATATCTTAAAAATGAAGCTTGGGCAAGGAAACAGGTTGAGAGTGATGGTATTTCACCAGCTGGACGCCCGGTGGCGTCCAGGCATGTCTTGCCTGCAGCTCTCAGACTATATGAAGTCCTTAGTGTTTATGGGAATTCTGTTCCATTATTGATGACTTGAAGTCTGACCAGCTCCTCCAGCTATGAGCTCACTATTTCTCAGAAGATGATCAGGGGGTCTGAACAGATCAAGGCTTGGCTCACAGTTGCCAGAAATGCCCAGATGCTGTGGAAAGGCCTGCTGGCAGGGTGCTGTAAGCCGTAGGCGTTCCTTCTTAGCTGGTGCTCCTTTGGGTGCTCATTCCAGGAGTGTGCAGTGGATGCTCTGGTGTTTTAGGAGTTGCTGTTAGCAGAGCTTTTGAAATTCCTGCCATGGCCGTGCATTTGCCAGCATGTCGTTGACACCTCTCCGCTTCCCTCCCCCCTGCACTTTTATCCTACGGTGGCCTCTTCACTGTGTGCCTGCTAAAGAGCTGCTCAATTTGCTGTTAATTGATGCTGCTTCGAAAATTTCATCTCTAAGAAGCTTCTGTCTTATTCAACAAACATGCTTGGTTCCCACCACGTGGAGGTGCAAAAGGCACCATGTCTGTCTTTCTGGTTTACAGTCTAGTGAAGACAGACAAGCATAAACACACATCACCCTGATCTAACACAACCTGAAAAGTGCTATGGGAAAGACACCGTGTGCTGAGGGATATATGGGGCAGGGCAGAGAGATTCACTTCCACCCAGGGTATCATTTCGTCCAAAGACAAAGAGGTCTGGTTCTGAATTTCTATGTGGGTAAGAAGGCTGTTTTTCAGTATCCCGAAAGAATTGGGGTCACTTAACCAAATTACAGTGTTTGAAGCAGCCTTGTCCCAAGGGACTGACCACACAGAAGAGGAAGAGCTTCTTCGTGCCTATTGCACTGCATTCTGCCTTCTCCCCCTGTACTGGGCCCTGGGGTGGGCTTGGTTAGGGGTCTGCCTGCCCTCTGAGGATGTCATGTGGTGTATTTCCCAATGCCTGGCTTTGTGTTTTGTTTGTTGGTCAGTCATCATCTGGAGAAATCCGCTCTGAGGTTTAATGGGTCCCCTGGGCAAAGGCAGTTCTGGTCGGGAAAACTTGAACAACTTGAGACTTTGAGAAGGAACTCGTGGTATGGATGGGGGATATTGTTAAGCTCTTTATGTGTAGGAAGCCCTGTGGTCATGAGACTTGCCTGTTCTTTTCGGGCCAAATCCTCTCCTGCGTAATCTCCAGGCTGCTGTGGAGTGGTTAGGGCACAGTCACTGGGCCAGGGTGTCTGACACCGAGGAAGGAGCAGCAGGAAATCCTGTCAACAGTCGGCCACACCAAATTCCGTAGTCTTGCCCATGATTGCTCTCACTGACCCCAGTGTTTTGAGCTGGCTGGCCCAGACCGATAAATGCAAGACAGACTTTCTAAAGGCTATTGATGTGGTCAAGTGGTCTGGCCTGAAATTCTGATCTATTCCTGGTTGAACCCAGCTTTGCTGGATGACTTTCTGGAAAGCTCTCTAGCTTCTTGGGCCACCTATTTGTAAAATAAAGATAGCTTTACTTAAATCATGCCTTGCTGACAGCAGTGGTCCAAGTTAATGTGGATCGATTACTTAGGTGCCTTATGAGTTGAAAAATTTAGTGCCCCTCCTTTGCTTTTGGATTGCAAATTCAAGGAGGCAGAGCCACAAATTATGTGAATGGAAAAGATAAAGTATAGGCAACAGTTAATATTGTGTCAAAATGTATTATCAGAAAAGCAAGGAGAACTTCTTGGTTTCTTTATAGTTGTAGTTCTTAAAACTAGTTCCACATTAGAATTACCTGGGGAGCTATTTAAAAAATACTGTGTTGGCCCCGTCTAGACCAGTGAACCCAGAATCTCTAGAAGATGGGGCCTAGGCATCAGTAGCTTCCTAAAGCTCCGCAGGTGGATCTACTGGGCAACCAGGGCTGAGAACTCCTGTCTTCCAGCGCTGGGCTTTGTGGTCCACTGTGCCCTTTTGTTCTTGATACTTTTGCATTTGTACCTGGCCAGCATCTTTGCCCCGTGCTAAGGCTCTATGGTTGAATAATATGTTTGTTCTTTACTAGTCTGTGTTAAATTTCCTAGTGTAATTATTCCTTCTCTCATATAGACATTCTACTTCCAAATTGAGGTTTCTGCCACATTTAAGTGATAATGGCAATCAGCACTTTAGAGATAGGGTGAGTGGGGTTTATCCAAGGCTTTATGATTAGAAGTTGCCTATGTAGTCTGGTTATTCAAAGTCTGAGAATAAGGTGCAAAATCACCCCCAAATTCCACCATCCTACAGGCAGTCATTCTCTTAGTTGTCAAAACAATGGTGTCATCACACATCATGTAGCTCCTGGAAAGTTCCACTGTACCTTTTTGAGAGAATGAGAGTGACAAAGGCAAATAATATCTTAGTATTATTATGAAAAGTGTTTTGAACTCATGGACCCCCGAGAATGTTGAGATCCCCCACCTGTCCCTGGACTATACTTTGAGAACAACTTCTATAAGATAAATCTCAGAAAAAGAAATACTAAATTGAAAGATATGAAAATTTTTATGGCTCAAGAAATATGATTGCTTTTGTTTTCAATAGCTTTTATTCTGCCACCAAGAGTATTTGAGCATACCTGTCACATTCAGTCTTGGCCAGCATGACCATTATATATATTTTTTCCATTATATTAGGTGTTGTTATTGTCACTGTATTTCTTTGATTACTTCTGAAATGGTTGAGATTTTCTCATCTATTTCTTTACTGATTGTATTTTCTCTTTCGGGACATGTTACTTATACATACATTGGCATTTATTTATGAATTTATATGAATGCTTTATTTGATCAAGACATGGTAATTCCGGATGATTGTTATAATTCCTGCAAATATTTTATCTTGGTCTGTTTACTGTTCATTTTTCATAATATTGAATGTATGTAAATTCTAAATCCATTAAATCCACCATAAATCTGGCTATTTTGTGATTTAAAATTTTTTAAAGTTTGCTTTATAAAAATGTTATCTTTCTTTCATTTGCAACTTATTTGAAAAATAAGATGATATAATGTATTTTGGTCAATGGTGCTATCTGCATGAAATGAATGAGTCTTAATAACTCTTTTTATTGCTTCTCTCTTTTACTTCAGAAAATGTTTAAATGCTCTTATCAACTCATGTATTGCCTCCAATTGTTTCCTGTAGCTTCTATGTGGACCTTATTTTAGCATTTGTAGTAAAATTTTCTTAAGATTTCTTTTCTGTATATTTGTACCATGATCTAGGTCCCTTCTACTACTCTCCCTTCTTGAGTTTTGTCAAGATCCCAGTGATTTGATGGTGGGACCCTCTACTCTTTGTTCCCACTTGCCCCAGCACCCCAACATTGTTCTAAATGTTGAGTCTGAATGAAACATGAGCAGAATTGGGATATCTTCTGAAGTTAGTGAACTGAGTCCTCTTTTTTGTGCATCCATAACTGTTTTCTCTTTTTCATTGTACAAAATTGCATCTACCTTTTTAATAGCTCTGGGGAAAGCATAGAAGCTCTTAGCAATAAGTGTTAATGAAAACAGTTTTTCATGTTTAGGCCTTTGCTGTTTGTTGTGGGTTTTAGTTTGTTTGTTTGGAGGACATTTTTGCCCATGCTTCTCTTTGTTTAAAGTTCATTGAATTGTCTAGTACAAATATTCTGAAAAAGGAAAAAAAACTCTATAATAACTTTCATTATATATAATCCCTGTTAAAAGCATAACAGAACTTGAAAAAGGGAAAACGTCGTAAAATGATCAGATATTGCATTCAATAAGAGAGACACCTGCTCCGGAACATACACAGTTTTGTGAATGACACTGTAAAAAGTATTTGCTTATCAAAAAAGTTAGACAATTTTTAAAAAGCTTTAAAAATGGTAGTGTTCTAGTTCTCTGAAAACTGTACTGCTGATCACACTGCCTCCGTCGACATTTCTTTCCTTAATTACCAAAAGGTTTCGTCATGTATGGCAGATAGCGTATTTAACAAGGTGATAATTTAAGACAAGAAAATTAAGAAATTAAAATCCTTATGTGAATTCCTGATAGTAAAATTTGCAAACATGTGCATAATCTAAACAGCTGAGTCCTGGTGTTATTAATAAATTTTTAGAGAAGTTTTAGCACGTTGGCAATTCATCTTCCTGAAATTCTTTCTTGCTTTTTGCTTGTTGCTTTATATTTTTTTCTTCCTCATCCTAGCCCCTTCTCCAGACTTTGCTTAGGTCTGAAATGTCAGACTAATCTTTTTTCCCTCCTAGCTTTTTATTCAAACTTTTAATCATTGAGAAAAATTGAAAAAAGATTTCTTTCTTTCTCTCTTTAATATATGTTTATTTTTAAATTTATATTTATGTGTGTGTATATATATATATTTATATATTTGTTTGTTTTACTGAACCATCTGAAAGCCTATTGTGGATATCACAACACTTTACCCTTCAATATTTCAGGTTAACTTTTCCCCCCTGCTCCTCCTTGTCCTAGCCAATCTCCCTTTATAAGCAATTGTATATTTATCTTTTCCTTTCCAATTCTGATCTGTCATCGCTGTTACCTCCCTTCTCTCTCCTCAAGTCTAGCCAGTGTAAGGGAGGCAGTATAGTGTTTAAAGATCATGGACTGGCATCAGCCAGATCACAATGACAGTCCTGGCCCTGCTTCTGACCAGCTCTCCATCCTCAGGCAAGTTACATCATGTCCCTAACCTCTTTCCTCATTTGTAAAATGGGGGTAACAATAATCCTATCACAAATGTCCAGGAGGAAGAAATGATACAATGCAGTCAATCCGTCAGCCCTAAGGAAGCACCCAGTAAATGCTATGGGAGGTGGTGATGGATGGATACATGGATGGAGCAGGAGTTCAGACGCACACGTGCCTGCTCAGACACCTGGTGCTGCTCTCACTGTCCAGGGATAACGTGCAAACCATTACCTTGGCATTCGAAGTTTTCTAAATTTGGCCCTACGTCTTTTCCCAGTCATATTGCCTCTATTAATTTATACAAATATTTTTATCAGCCTAAATCATATCCGATGGCATGAGTTGAACATCCACTAATGCCAGGTGCTATCCTAGGCACTGGGGACACAGACATGACAGTGTGTGGCCCTCAAGGAACTCACAGTCTAATGAAGATAAATATATGAGAATAAATTTTAAAGTATGATACGAGCTACAGCAGAGGTGCACACAGGGGCTGGAAGTGGGAGAAGGAGAGAGCACCTGCCAGGGAGAGTCAGAACAGTTTCCAGAGAGGGTCCCTTTTCTGTGTATTGTCATCATTAGGCTGACAAGACTGTGACAGAAAGATGCCACCAGACACTGGCAGAGGATACAAGAGCTACTGATGGAACATATCTGTGTTCTGTTGGACGGAGGCGGGGGGCGGGGGGTTGGTCCTAGCAGCCTTCCTAGGGCAAGGGCAAGCGTCTCTCATCCTCAGGTTCTTCATGGAGAGAAGAGTTCATCAGAGTCTCTGGACTTTCTTGAGAACAGAACAGGGTTTTTATCTCCTTTTTTCCCCTCCCTGAAACCCTCACTCAGCTCTTCCAGAGACTAGCTTGGTGCTTGCGTGCTCCCTGGTCCAAAAACACCTAACAAGCCCAGAAGTGGTAATCGAGAGAACTGAAGGTCAAAACCCCAGTGAAACATCCCCTAGCAGACCCAAGCCTGGGGCTTGCTGACTACTGCTCCTGCCTGTGCCTTCCCGGTGTCTTTGCTGTATGATCCCTTTGCCTCCACTCCTCTCTTCTCTGCCTGTCCCAAGGTCCAGGCAAATGCTGTCTCCTCCACTGTCTCCCAGACTGTCTCCTCCAGATCAGGTAAATAATATCAGGAAGGGATGCTGATGGCCCGTTCACATCGATGCCACCTCTTGGCATTTTATTTTTTAAATCAGATTTGTCTGTGAATGAAAGGCTGAGTTTCCTCCTGAGGAGATAAGCATCCAGATGATCGAAAAGAAAATGACTTTAAGAAAGACAGGTTGAGGTCAGATCAGGGGATGGGGACCAGGAAGGCCGACATCTGGGATTGCTAAGATTCGGGATATGAAGGCCCAGAGCACTGCTGTTCCTCCAAACAGACCAAGAACCTGGAAGCTAAGAGGTTTTGGGGCTGAGGGAGCCTGGAACCAGAGGCCAAATGTTGCTTCAGAAATGACCCAGAGGGAACGAAGGATGTATAGACATGCTGGGGGCATCCGTTTGGTTTCTCCCAGATTTGGAGGCCTGCAGGTCTTTATCACGTGGGGCTTTCAGTGGGGGCTCTGCCGGTCCTGCTGCAGTAAGTGTTCCTAGTGGCCATCAGACCTGGGCCCTTGGGTCACTCTCATTCATCTCTGTGTTCCCCTAGGACTTGGGGGAGTCTCCTCCGATCTCCTGCAGAAGGAAGGTAAGCCCCTTGGAGCATCCCATATGAGGGATCTGTGGCATGATCTGTCTAAAGGCCAGACCTGATGAAAATCATCATGGTCATTTGGATTTTACGTTTACATGGTGGGTCTCTGTATGTGAATAATTACTAACGATAAAAGATGAGTTTTATTGACCACCAACTGAGTGCCAGAAGTCATTCTCGTCTTTTTACATATACTATGAATTCTTTAGTAGTAAGTTATTACCAGCTTAGTCTCAAGAATATAGTTTAAGTAGCCAGAATTCAGTTATAGGAAATTCTGGAATAAAAAGAACTTTTTTTTGCTTAGGAAAAATTTAGGATTAGACCCAAATGTTAGCATTTTGCCCTGTAATAGTAGAATAGCTTATTTAGTCCATTGGCAGACAGCTCTGTGTGTAGAGTGTCAGAGAAGAAGAATGGTCCACAACGGGTGCTTCTAACCCAGGATTTGTGAGCCCTGGGGAGTTCATGGATCAGCTACTGACAAACCCAAAAACCTCCATTTTTTAAATATGTGTGTGCATTTTTCTGAAAAGCGGGTCTGTAGCTTTCATCCTAATCTGAAAGAGGTCTGTTATCCCCTCAAAAGATTAAGGACCATTTTCCATAGAATCAAAAGCATACAAACCAGATTATACATTTCTCCCTCTATGAGGGAGAGCACTGAACACTTGCTCTCAATTTAACCTATCTTTACAGAAGTTATGATGGTGAGAATGGAGACAGAAAAATAATTTTCATCGTGGCTTTAAGGCTTTCATGGTGATATCCAGAAACTCTTTTTGTAGAGAAAAAGAAATCATTAGAAAAAATGCTAAGTTCTAGGCTCAAAACAGAAATGGTTTGCATTGAGATTCTACCAAAGCCTGTTTTAAAATAAGTATTTCTGAGGGCTGGCCCCGTGGGACATAGTGGTTAAGTTCACTTTGCTCTGCTTCAGGAGCTGGGTTTATGGGTTCGGATCTCGGGTGCAGACCGACACGACTTGTCAGCCATGCTGTGGCAGTGACCCACATAGAAAGTGGAGGAAATTGGCACAGATGTTAGTTCAGGGCTAATCTTCCTCAGAAAATAAATAAATTAATTAAGTATTTCTAATTTATGGGTGTATTGCCTCCCTAAATAGAGCACATTTGAGTATTTTGTATCTAGTTCCAAAATGATTGAACTTTAACAATAAGTTTTCGTGGAAGTGTGGTTTTGTTTTCCCAGCTCCATACCTCCCTGGAAAAAGCATCCACATTTAATAATGCCCATAAACTAACTAGACAACTTCAGATGATGGTACTTTTAAAAATTAGCTACAGGGGCCATCCCCGTGGCCGGGTGGTTAAGTTTGCATGCTATGCTTCAGTGGCCCAGGGTTTCGCCAGTTTGGATTCTGAATGCGGACATGGCACCACTCATCAGGCCATGCTGAGGTGGCATCCCACACAGCACAACCAGAAGGACCACAACTACAATATACAACTATGTGCCAGGGGACTTTGTGGGGGAGAAGAAGGGGGAAAAAAAAGATTGGCAATAGATGTTGGCTCAGGTGCCGATCTTTAAAGAAAAAAAATTAGCTATTGCATGGCCTATCATGCAAAGCAAGAATTGTCTTTGTTTTTTTATTTTAAAGAAATTTAATTTATTGAGACTAAGTAATGCGTTCATTTGGTAAAAAATTTTAAAAGTACAACATGGTATGTATAATGAAAAGTATATTTTTCTCTCACTCTTGCCCCCAACCATCAGCCGCCTTCTCCAGAAGCAACTGCTGTTATTGGCTTCTTCTGTAGAATATTTTCTGCAGAATATTCTCTTTGATTGGTTATTGGGCAAGGCTTCCAAAGCTGATATTTGACTCCTCTTCTCAACCTCTTGAGAAAGAAAGAAAAAAGTTTAAAAATTTCTAAAAGTATCAAGACAGTTGGAATCACAATCTAAACACAAATTGACGCTAATACACCTACCAGGGTTTTCGTTTACTTTTCTCCTTTTGCTTTGCTGTCTCACTGAATTTCAGTAACTTGAATCTCCTGTCAGGATCATCTGATGTTTAAATTGTGGAACATTATTGCAAAATGTGCCTATGATTCAAATAGAAAATTCTAACCAGACATGTAGTAATCTGTGTAGTATAATTTTAATTTTTATTATTAAGAACTAATCAATTTGTTGAACATTCAAAGTAATATACATGGTTAGTAATATTAAAAGTATAAGAGGTAAATATAAAAATAACACCTCTTGCAATGTTAACAGAGATGTTTAGTCATTGCAGCTATGGAATACACGTTGATACCCTGCTAGTAAATAAAACATGGGAAAGTCTTTTGGCATTAATCTTCTAAGACATTATCCCTGTAAATAACCTCTACATAGCTTCTACGTTTCCTGAGTTGAGGTATATGTACCAGTTAAGGCGAGCAGCCCTTGTGGTGCAGATGACCTTGCATCCATGGCCCTGGAGAGAATAAATATTTATGTTGACAGTGCAGCTGTCATGAATTGAGTTCATAAAATTGGGTTTGGGTTTTTTAATCTGACATATTGTTCTTGCTTAATTTCATTGTGCTGACTATGGTTCCAGTGCTATAAATCAAGGAGAATGCTTGCCCACAGAAGAAAAAGAGAGCAGGAATAATAATGTGAAATGTTGCCTTTGTTTAGTTAAATTGTTTCTTCATTTGGGTACCTGTCTTCTTTCAGCTGCTAGTTCCCTGGATCTTATCATTATTATTTTTTTAACAGATCTGTGATGATTCGAGGGAAGGGGTAGCATAAAGTTCATAAAACAACTAAAAAAATGAGAGGGATGTGGTGAAGAAACCTAGTTTTTAAATATAGTAGAACGTACATATATGCAAATCCAAACAGGACAGACTAGGTTGACTACATAATTTGTGGGACCCAGTGCAAAATAAAAATGTAAAGTCCCTTGTTTTCCCCAGGGAAAAGAATATCATTAACAGTACTAAAATATAAAGCTTTTTCCTTCTTCTGCCTTCTCTATCTCAACTCATGATATTTCTTATTTGCTGTTTATTGTTGTTCTAAGTAAAAAAAAAATTTTAATTATTAGCGTAAATTTACTATTTATTTTTCTATGGTGCAATGCCAGTTTTAAATGCAAAAAGAAGAACATTTAACTTGTATGTGGAATCACCAAAATTACATAATTCGTATTTCCGAGCTCATGCATTCATATGTGTTTCATTCTTACCAGAACAGTAGAAACCATGCAGAAAACTAATTCCACTGTCTTCATTTCAGTTCTTAATGCACACACCTTTTACCCACACTCTGTATCTTCAGCTTACAGGTTAGTAAGGAAGGACAGTCTCTATCTTCAGCTTACAGATGAGTAAGGAGAGGAAAAGGATCATGGGTTGTCCTGGCTGTCCTTTCTCTTTATGTCATTATTTTCAGTGTGGGTGATTGGCTAATATAGGGAAGTAACATGGATAAGAAAGGATATGAACTCTAGCTCCTTTGTCAGTACCATTGCACTCTCCCTGTGTTCAGAGCAAGTTCTGGTTAGAACAGAAAATGGGGACCCTGAGGCTGTCAGCACCAGGATTTACTCATGGGAAGGTGTAACACGCTTACTTTGTACTTGCTTTGAGTCGTGCTGAGCTCCCATGCACCCTGAGTCCTCCAGGATCCTGTCCTTTGGAAGTGTTGTGAATGCTCTGTGTGAATGGGTGTCAAGGAACAGTAAACGTGCATATTGCACTATCTCCTTTGCTCACATGCATGCTCCACTGTCCCATTGGGCTCCACTTACAAAACAAGAGTTAAAAGATAAAATTATTAAGAATTTCAGGATGGTGACAGAAAAGCATTAAACTGAGTACACGGGACCCTCCTGAGCGTGGGACCCTATGCAACTGCACAGGTCTCCTGCCCATGAAGCCAGTCTTGAAAATAGAAATGCATGAAATGAAAAGTAAGTTTCTTCCTTTTCCTTCCCCACTCACATTGCCAGCTCCTCTCCCCAAAGGGAATTATTATTATTATTATTTTTTAAAAGATTTTATTTTTTCCTTTTTCTCCCCAAAGCCCCCCGGTGCATAGTTGTATATTCTTCGTTGTGGGTCCTTCTAGTTGTGGCATGTGGGATGCTGCCTCAGCGTGGTTTGATGAGCAGTGCCATGTCCGCGCCCAGGATTCGAACCAACGAAACACTGGGCCGCCTGCAGCAGAGCGCGTGAACTTAACCACTCGGCCACGGGACCAGCCCCCCACCAAAGGGAATTATTTTAATAGTTTCTTCAATAAGGTTTCAGATACTTAAAGATGGATATAGCTATAACTGCTAGGTATGTACATATATAGAGTGGTAGGGTAAATATGACCACAGATTCTTTCCAGGTTTCCCAGTCAAGAGGTGGAATCTGCTTTCTTCTTCTTGAATCTATACTGGCCCTGAGACCAGCTTTGACCAATAGGATGCTATGGGAGTGACTTTGTTTGACTTTGAGCGTTGGCCTACAGAGGCCCTGCAGTTTCATTCTTGTGCTCTGAGAGTGCTTCCTCCATCATGTGAAGATGCCTGAGATGCAGAACCTTGAGGTCCATTCCAGTCATTTCAACTGTACCAGCTGAGGCCTCAGAGAGGTGAGTCCATCTAGTCTCAATCAACCCCCTAGTTGACTACAGCCACCTGAGTAAGCCCAGGTGATACCAACAGAAGAACTGCCCAGGAAGCCAACAGAATTGTGAGAAATAATGAATAGTCATTGTTTTAAGCCACTGAGTTTTGGGCTGATTTGTAATGAGCAATACTATGTAATAGCATATATGTTAAAAACATTTGAACTTACATACTTCCGTAAATGGGATTGCATCATTCATATCGTCTGTATCTTGCTTTTTTCCATTTAGTGTATCTTCGAGAAGCTTCTGTCTCAGTCCATTCAGATTAACCACATTATGCTACAGTTTTCCATTGGCTGGATTACTGTAATTTAACCTATTACAATTATGTTGGTTTTTGTTCTTATAAGCAGTGCTGCAATGGACATTCTTGTACATATATCTTGATTTACTTTTGTGGAGTAAGTTCTTACCTATGGAATTATATGGACATTATGTGAGATTTAAAATTGGATGGATATTTTCTAATTACACTCCAGAAAGTCAGTACCAGTTTATACTCCCCTCAACAGTGTGTGAGTGTATTTGTTTTATCACTTCTTCAACACTGGGTAATTTCAAACTTTGAAAAATTTGCCAAGAAAAAAAAAAGGGCATCTTATTATTATTTCCTTAATCAGGAATGAGATTAAGCATTTTTTAAAGTATTTTTTGTCTGTGAGTTGCTGGCTCATATCCTTTGTCTAGTAGCCTATTGGGTTGTAGCTACAGTTCATAAGATTATGAGAGCTCTTTGTAAATTAAAGAAGTGTCCCCTTTTGTGCCATATGTATTAAAATAGCTTTTCTAAGTTTTTGTTTGAGATACATTTTGTCCTGGAGAAACATTTCCTGGCTTGCTTTACGATTTTCTTCCTCAGGCCATTTCATTCATTAATTTTTTCCCTCTAATCTCTTTCCCTTGAACTATGCCCCAGTTACACATCCCTAAAGACATATTACTATAAAGCAAAAGTTTTTAAAAGGAATTTTTTTGTCTACCACTTCTGGAAATTATTTTAATTTATCCATTTAATGTTGTTTTTCTCCTTTTGCTACTAGGCAGATGCTACTTCAAGAGGCTAATCCCAAATTAGTTGGTGGCTGGATATGTTGGCTGCAAAATACAGTTCCCAGCAATAATTCATCCTTATCTATCTGGGGGGAAACTAAAGGGCAGAATGTGTCTTGAAATTATATCACATGCTGTTTTTCTTGGCCAGATCAATGGTTAGCCGTTCAGTACGTGGTCCCTCATTCTCTTTACAGATGAGACACTGTTAGTGGGGCTATCTTGTAGGGTTGAAGCTGAAGAATCCTGGATAAAGAGATGAAGTCGTTCCACTTTTGTGCCTGGATCTGATCACTCCCAGGTGCTCAATGCATTGCCCTTCAATGGTTCTAGAAAAACATGATATAACCATGGGTAGAAAATAGCAGAGGCAACTTCAAAAACCTCAGGGGAAGAAGATTGAAAGGAGTGTCTAAGACTGGCTGTATATTAGGAAGGTAGAGGAAGAGAACTACTCTTAATTAAAAACTGGATGTGGAGGGGCTGGCCCGGTGGCCGAGTGGTTAAGTTCGCGCGCTCCGCTGCAGGCGGCCCCGTGTTTCGTTGGTTCGAATCCTGGGCGCGGACATGGCACTGCTCATCAGACCACGCTGAGGCAGCGTCCCACATGCCACAACTAGAAGAACCCACAACGAAGAATACACAACTATGTACCAGGGGGCTTTGGGGAGAAAAAGGAAAAAATAAAATCTTTAAAAAAAAAAAAAAAAACTGGATGTGGAGACTAATGCTAAAATAGTGGTGAAAGGTGAAAGGTGCTGGTAAATAGCAAAGCAGAGTTGGTGAGATCCTCTTCCGGAAAAGCTTGGAAACCTCTTTAAATTCACAACACTCCCCTTGTCAATAAATAAGATGTTTATTTGTAAAAACAAACAGCTTTTAACCTCCATGAGAAATGAAAAGCTCTTCAAAAGATTGGTTTTCAATAAAGGGAAATATTCTTCCTTTAAACATTAAAATTTTTTGGAAGAAGTTTTTATAAATTAGTGTATGTTTCCCTTCTCCCGTGTCTTCTTAGGTAGAATAGTAAATGTTGTTTTCCTCCAACATAATGACTGTGTCATCCTGTGAGTTGATGATTTTATTCTATGCTTCAGTGGCTGATGCCCTCAGAGGTTTCTGAGCTGTGTAGTTTTTGCCCCTACACGGAAGGGCACCAATGTGTTACAACATACTGTAGTTTTTCTCTTTTCCCCTTTGCTCCAAATTGCTAGCTTTGACTTTTCACTGAAGTCAAGATTTTTGTCTCTAGAAACCCTCCTTTTTTGCCTTCCCCTCATGCTTTTTCTCTGTTAAAGTTTAGGAAACCAGATCATCGCCCTTTTGAGCCTGGTGTCTAAAGCAAGGATAAATAGACCCTGAAGAAGTGAGTTGTGCACCCTCATAGAAGGTCATCTGCCAGCTGTGATGTGTGAAATAAGTGTCACATTCGTTTTGGTGGCTTAGATGACTTATTCGCAGCTCTAAATTGTCTTCAGATTGGGTAGGAGATCTGTACGAGAGATGTCTGCGTTAGTGATGTATTGCTGAAATGATTTAAATCTATATAAAATATAATTCTAAATTGTTTGTCAAGCTACAAACATATCCTGTAATATGCAAGTTCATTAATAAATAGAAGGACATTTTCTAGGGTGGAAACCACGTGGCTTGGGTGTCAGACACACTTGGGTCAGAATGAGATTTTACTGCTTCCTGGCTGTGTGATATTGGGCCAGAGGTTTGCAGCCTAGTTTTCTCACCTAGAAAATGAGATAAAACATAACTTGCATTGTTAAGAGTGTCTGAGTATTTAACACGTAGGTAAACATTGAGTGAAAGAATTTCATTAATTGATAACAATTTTAAATGTATATATAACTTGACTGAGAATACATTCTCAATGTTTATGATAATTAATCCTTACCTTATTGGTACATAAATAAATATACAATTATGAATTGCTAAAAAAAAAAAACCCTCACAACTCTGTTACAATAAGATCTCTTGATTATTATGCATTTCCAATTCAGAAGTCAAATTCTCAGTAGCCGTGGAAGATTGGGGTCATGAAAAAGCTAAAGCTGCCAGTTTCTCAACCTTTTTAAGTTTCCATTTTCAGATTGGAATGTGGGTCTAGGACTGGAAAAAGGATGAGATGAACATCACTCTTCCAAACTCTGCCTGACCTTGAATGCAGGTGATATTTCTGGCCATTCCAGATCTTCTGAATAGAAGTGAGAGGTGGGGTAACCCCAACCCATTGTAATGGAAATATACTCTCCATGCAATAAAAGATGTCACGTCTTGGTGTAGACTTAGACTTATTTGAAAAATGCAAATTGGTAAATAGCAAACAATCTTGGCAACAAAATTTTTCACCATAGCTTCTTTGGGTTCCAAAGCCTTCTCATGTATGGACATGTATGCCTGCACAAATATGTGTAAAACACTCCCACTTCTGCTTACCTACATTTAGTTCTATGCCAACGACTGTCACTTCCAAGAGATGCCAGAATAAGCTGAAGGTGGCTTAGGTCCCTGTGCTTTGAGGTTAGCTGTTTGGTGCTTTGAAACCACCAGAAGTCAACTAGGTATGAGGTCGGTGGAACAGGCTCTTGGTTGTAGCTCTTTGTTGCATGATGTCTCAGATGTGAGCCACTTGTGTAAACTCACAGCCCTGATCTTCCTTTCTGGTGGTGTGATTAAACATACTCTATTTGGGTGTTGCCTGGTAGAGGAGAATAATAACACTGCTTAGGTAAGAAGGGTATTGTCCTGAGGCATGGCGTCCTTTTGACTTCCTCCCCCAAATGGAGCGCTTCCTGCTTTCCAGCTGAATGATGAGTCATGTGGAGAGACTTGAGGATGTGACACAGGAGATCAGTCAGGCTATAATTATTTGAATGGCATGGATGACAAATCTGCTTTTTGCACATATCCCATCCAGGTAAAGCCAGGAAATAGAAGAAGGGCTGGAAATAGCTCATGGCTACATGGGAGCATCTTTGATAGTAGTCATTTAGTGCTTTCAACATCCAAAAGTGTCACATCAAGGTAGTAATGCTTACCAGCATTCTCACTGCAAATATGAACATTCTGATGCTTATTTCTATTTCTTGTGATTTCTGGCAACTGAGAAGCATTTTTAGAGTTAATTCAGAGTGAGAGATTCATGAAGTGTTGGGTATATGCCTGAGATAGGCTTATGTATGTGCTCTAATGGCACAAAGAAATATGTGGCCAGGAGAACCATCATATGAAAAAACTCCCTGTGGTATGTAGTGAAGATGGCTCATATTGTGTATTAAATTGTGTTCTTCTAGAACTTGAGCATTAGCATTTATTATCTGTCAAGAACCATGTTAAGTACTTATATATATTTGTTTAATCCTAACTGTGGCTGTATGAGGTAATAATAATAAGCATAAAATTAGCTATATGCCTAATACTTTCTGTGGGATTGTTATTATGCTAAGTAGGCACCATATGTACGTTGTTTCATTTAATCCTACTAATAACCCTGCCCAGTAGGGATTATTATTTTATTTTATAAGTAAGAAAACTGAGACTTGGAGAGATTAAGGAACTTGCCCAAGGTTGGATGGCTAGCAAAGTGAAGGAGTTAGGAGTTAAACTAGTCTTGTCTGACTTCAAACCTCATAGTTTGTACCACCCTGTTTCTCTTTCTTCCTGTCCTATGATTAAGCAATATCAGCAACAAACTAGCCAGCCAACCAAAGAAACAGATAAAACCACCACCAACAAAAAAAACAGTTTCAACCTCCTTTAATGGACTATATGTGAGAAAAATACTTACATTTGCTCGGAGAGCCATAGTCTAAATATGGTGTAGTGTTCCATTCTCGCTTATGAAGAAACTGGAATCTATAACATTGAGTTAATTGAGGTGACTACTGTGTTGGTCATGCTTCTTATGAAACCCTGAGGTGAAAAATAAAGAGATAACTAAGAAAAGAACACCTCATCCACAAGAAGGTTACTGTTTTTATTTTAGCCTGCATGCTATTAAATACCATTTTCCTTTCATATACCATTACCATTTCATATACATATCTGATTTCCCAAGAGATGAGATGTGTTTTATTTCTCTGTATGATGTGAAAGAACATCCTCCTCGAAAATGTCTTCCTCATTTTAACCTCAGCACACTTCATAGGGAGATCAAAGTCACGATAATGGCCCATCATACCTAGACGATCAAATAGTCCAACCTCTAAATGCACTGGGAAATCAGGGGGAAAGATAAATCTACTGTGTCCCACCTCTGTTTGCCCTGCAATGTGTTTTCATTCTAGAGTGACTGACTTAGAGAAAATGAAGTAAGACAGTATTATATGAGTCAGCTCTTAGATATTTGATTTATGATTAAAAGGAAAGAATCTAGAGGCAGCTTTGTCTAAGGGAATCTCGTGTGTGGTATAAAGTGAATATCTTAAAGAAACTTAAGATCTTTCTAGCATGCTGGTGATGAGTTCCATGTTTAGCTCTTTTTCCTACATAGATGTGTTTTATTAAATGTAGGATGTCTCTTGGTCTGGAGGTGATTCCAGAAGACTTTGTATATACATTTTTGATACAATTTGAAGATATTGTGCATCCCAAACACTTTCTTTGTCCTAGGCATTTTGTTCACACTTGTGCAAATTTATCTAAAGTCCAGAATGGTATGGCACATACACAATACACCAAACATACAGTCATGGGGGAGGTCAGGAGGAAGAACTGCATGAAATATGTATTGGAGAAAACCAAATCCCATTTACTTGTACCATAAATTGTTCTTTACTGTGCTTATTTTTTCTTAAGAAGAACAGATTAATTTAGCCACGATTTCCAATTAGGGACAATAAATAAGATTGCCTCCTAACCCTTCCCCTGACCCCCATACACCAAGCAGAGAACAGCCCGCTCCTTGTATAGGTCTCCATGACCCCGCCCCCCAAAATTATCAACAGCAAACTAAAGATCTCCATGTATACTTTTACTTTTAATGAAAGAAATATATTTTGGATATTAATTATGGTAAATTAGAAGAAATTATTCAACTGCCGTATAAAGCCAAGTCATTGATTTTACCACCATTTTAGGCTTTAGGGAGAAACTTTATTTATTCATTCATAGACTATTTATTGAATATTTAGTATGAGTACGTCATCCTTCAAATGACATCCAGAAAATATAACATGCGGGCGTTGGGCCCAAGAAGGTGACTGTCTAATTCAAGAAGTAGGTCATAAATATATGAAAGGTTAAGTATTAATGTAAAAGTTTTAAAATACTAACATTAAGGGGAAAATGAATGGGCCAAGGAATGATGAAATGATCAATGTGATATTTTCTGTTAAGTGATGAAAAGCTGTTTTCTTTTTAGTGCTTTGTCTTGTGTTTCATCTGTAATTCAAAGCTTTCATAAAATCTTACTTCCTCCCTGGAAACCTTTGAGCATGAGGAGAATTATGGTTAGATTATCCTGGGGTCTGAATTACTCATTATATGTCTTCCTTTCCCTTAAGCATCTGTGTTTGCTTGCTTTTTGTTTGTTTATGACTCTCTATTCCAAGCTGGTTCAGAGGTTCCAAGTAGGAGTGTGGCTACTTGCACGTCTTTAAAGAAAGATTTTCCTCTGGGGAGGGAAGCTGTTCTCTTAACTGAGCGTGCAATTCTCAACGTAAATGAGCAAGTGGACATCCACCTAATATGACAGATCAGCCAAATCAACCTGGTTTTCAATCAAGTATTATGTTTCTACTTGATCTCCTGCACAACCCACTTAGTGATGAATCAGCCACTTGTTCTTTGATCCTCTCTGCTATTCTCTTAGTTTTTGATGCTTTTAGTTTCTACTTTACCTCCTAGAATTATGTGCAGTGTTGAGGTGTACTACTCAGTAATGGCTAAGTCTTAAAAGACTAAGTGGAAAGTCCATAACCGGTGACTGTCACATTGTGGACGCTCAATAAATATTTATTAAAGAAATAATGATAAACACTTAGATATTGGTTTTAACCAAAATTAATATTATAATTATTTGATAGGAAAGAAAATCGAATGGAAAAATACTAAGTAACGTAGCCCTCTCCTTCCTCTTCAGGGCCTTTCTTAGGGAAACTGTCTCAAAATATCTTGGTAGCTCTTGTGCATCCCCTTGTTTTGACAGTTGAGAGGTCCAGAAGCAGATCCAGAGAGCTTATAAGGATTTTCCCAAGGCCCCATACTAGGCAATGGCAGAGCCAGACCAGCCTCAGTATTTCCCCATTGCTGTCCCAAGGCTGCCCTTTTAGCAGAATCTCTGAATGGGAGTTAAAAGCAAATGTAATAAGGTAAAACCCTGGATTAACCATGTTTCCAAAACTATTTTGAGAATCCGATGAAAGTTATTTCCTCTCCTCAGAAAAATGCTTCTATACACAAAGCTTTGTGTATAATTTTAGGTGTGACTTCATGAAGCTCATCCAATGGCAATCATCTAGGGTTCATGATCCCCATTTTAAGAAGTCTTGATACAGATGGTATTTGACAGGAAACATTCTGCCTATTTCTAAACCCTCCTGTATTCTAATTACACTTGAGTAATTATAAGACCATAGAATGTGGATAGTTACTGCCACTTCCCAAAGTGCCCATTTAGAATTTAATTATTAACAAGGGAGCAATTCCCAAAGCAGACATCCAAATCCACACGTTGGGTGAAAGCAGACACACACACAGACACACACACACACACACACACACACGCTCCTGAACGTAAACTGTTAATTAAAAAAGCATCTACTTTACTCAATATAAAGGCAATTTAAAGACTTTAAAAGTTTGAATTTCCTTCAATTACCTAATTCTCCATTTAAAAATTATTTTTGTTGTTCCTCTTTTCCTATTATATATTTTTTTAATTCAACACCTGTCATAGTGTATATCATTTCTTAAGTACCTATTGTGTGCGTTTTACTCTGGAGTCTAGAAAATTAGTTATCCAGCAAGAATATATAGACCATCTATTATATGTAAGATATTCTGAGAGATGATAGGAGGGGATTCCCAAGAAAATATAGACGTGGTCCTCTCTTTCAAGGAGATTATGATCCTTTATTGTAGGTCTTCATTGAGTGCTATTCAAGCTTCAAGCAAGAGAAAGATGGGTGAGCTTATCATCATGAAGGAGGTGAGATCTGTCCTGGGCTTTTGAAAGGCAGGTAGAGTTTGAGAAGGCCAAGAAGAAGGGGAGGGTATTTTAGTCTGTTCCAGTTACCTGTTGCTACATAACAAACCATTCCAACATAGTTGTTTAAAACAACCACACTTTTATTTTGCTCATGAATCTGCAATTTAGATGAAGTATAGTGGGGGTGGGGGTGAGGAGGTGGGAGAGAACAGCTTGTCTCTGCTCCACATGGGGTCATTTGGGACAGCTCAGAGGAGAGCTAGGGGCTGGAATCAGCTGAAGCCTCACTACTAGCATGTCTGTCAGTTGATGCTGGCTGTCAGCTGGGATGAGCTGGTGCTAGTGACCAGAACACCTATACATGACCTTTCCATGTGGCTGCTTGGTTTCCCCAGCATGGAGCCTGGGTGACAAAAGCTAGTGTCCCAAGAGATCCGGAGAAGTTCCTTCAATTTTATGACCTACCCTGCGAGTCCTCCATTACTGCTTTGATCATAATCACAAGTGCACCCACTCCAAGGTGGGGAGGAACATAGGCCCAACCTTTAACATTAGGCACATTGTAGGAAGAACATGTGGGATGGCAGATATTGTTGTGGCCATTTTGGAAAACACAGTTTTCCACCCAAGCCGTGGAATTATAGGAGCGAGGTGGCAGAGATGGTAAACGTAAAGGCATTTGGAGAGTCGGTTTGTGTGGAGCAGCGAATTTGTGGATAGGAGCCTGGGAAAATGGGTAGGACTCTAAGCCAAGGAATCTGGACTTGGTCCTGCTGACACTGGTGAATCTGTAGAGTTTTTGATGTGATCACGGTGATTATTAATGTGATGATCTGACTGTAGAGTGCAGGATGGTTTGAGGGAGGTTGGAGGTGGTACATTAACTGGGAATTTAGTACAATAGTTTAGATGTGCCATGATAAGTTCTTGCATAGGGTGAATATGAACTGGGAAAAGGTGACAGGTACAAAAAACATTGTCAAGGAATATAGGATATTGAAAATAATTGGATAAGAGGGGTAAGGGAAAAGAATAAGACAGAAATAATATCACTCTTTTGAGTTAACTAAAAATACTGACTCTGTTCTTAAGGACATGAGGCTATTTATATTCTGTATCCCACTTAGTGTGAATATTCATTATGTTTCATTGCAGACATTTTGTGTGTTTGACTTTGAGATTATGGACCTGAATCCCCATTTTATAGATGAGAATACCAATGCTCAGAAAATTAAGAAGTTTTCCGAAGTCTCCTACGCTAGGCTCTCTTATCTGTGAAGGCCTTCTCTGTGACCACCAACTCAATCTCAAAAGCTGTACGTGGGAGATGTTTGCAGAAGTAGATCTTGCTCTGACACCAAGTGGTTGGCCAGCTTATCTCTGACAGCTGCTAGTATTTTGGCCATTAAATTGTAAATCCTTTCAAGGCGTGGTCAGTGTAGTATTTGTGTTATTTGCTTTACATATAGAAGAAGCTTAATCTTTAAGGTTGCATACAGTTGAGATACATGTAAGGCAAAAACTCTTTCTTGCATATACTCCAAGTTAGGCTGTATTTTATGGTTGGTCAGTATGCACTGCCAGGAAAGTCTGTGAGCTCTGTTTGTGCCCAGTGCACTGGGAGACTCAGAGCAGACACAGACTCCCAAGGGCAGAAAGGCTGTGGCCTCACCCTGTCCTCTCTTGGAAACCTCATCTCAATGTCCTAAGCCAGGCCTATGAGACGGCAGCCCAGGTTAGGTCTCTGATGCCTGTTGATGGTTTCAGGTGCCACATGGGAAAATGGGCCCTGGAGATCGAGGCACTCAGGAAATAAGGACACACCTCCATCTCAGGATTGTCTGCTGGGAAGGCAGGCAGGCTCTGCTTTTCATGGAAAGAGAATTAGTTCTGGACTTCTGACCTCCTCTCATTTGCCTCCTTCCTCTCCTACACCCCACGGTGAATCAGCTGTATGCTCTCGAGCATGAGATTCAATTACTTTTATTGTTAGGCTGGGCTGTGATTGTCTTTAATGGTCAGAAAATTATCCAGCATCTAAAAAATACAATTAGAAAATTCAGCCACAGTGTGTCCCTGTGATTTTTGGCTGGCAGTAAAGAAGTATTTCCTCTGAGGAGTTCTTTTAGACGTTTGGCGTTTAGGACTTGCTCTCCAAATTTTATTTCACAAATGGAAAGCTGAAGAGTTTTTTTTCAGTCCATTCAATATCAGGCATATTTTAAGCAGCCCCAAAATGAAAGTATCAGTTTAACGTCGTCTTTGAGGTAGAGAATATTTTATAGCTGATAATCTTTACTTTCTATGTACAACACCAATCAAATATATGAATACTAAGCATGTTCAGACCCTGGCTCTAGCTCTAAATCAATTGGCATCCTTGGGAAACTTACTAAATCCTTTAGCAACTTGTCTTCCTATTGGGAAAAAAGAAAGTTGTTTTTTTTTTTTTTTTTTAGCATTTTCCACTGCATGTTTCTTTATACCAGACAAGAGAACAAGTCATGTACAGACTCTTGAACTACTTTTCTTCACAGTTTAGAGAAACAGTGGACATCTGAATTAACAAGAAAGGGGAAAACATGATAGCTAGCTTGCTGATAATGATGACATTTTACTCTGAAATTATGGATCAAAATTGTAATATATACTTCCCTATTGCACTTTAAAACAATGCTATGCTATTTTCCCTTGTGTCATCCCCTCAAGAAGCTTCTGTGTCATTGGAGAAATTAGACCAGTGTACATAGAAGGACCCCAGAATCCAGTTTAAGGCAGTATATGAGCAAGTACTATGTTTGAATGATTAGATATCACGGTTCACACAGTTCCACAATTGAATGCATCTCCAGTATACATATATATTAGTGTCCCTTCAGCTGAGGCCCTATGAAGACCATGAAAGGAAAGACTATTTTAACTAACCTTACGGATTGTCTGATAGGAATGCTGATGCAAATGATATTGGTGAAAAGAAGTAATCCAGGAATCCTCGTTGAGAGTAGCGACCTAGGGCATTTGCAGTAGGGGTCATGTGGAAGCGATTCCAGGCCAGCCTGGAGCTGCCTTGCATTTTCTGGAAATGGGGAGTCCTGGAGCTCTGTGGACCTGTGGTATTTCTGACTGAGCAGCTTGTGTTTCATAATACGCCCTGGCTAAATACGTGACAGGAGAAGTCATGGCCTCCTACACTTTCAGGGAGCCAGGAAGCTACAGTAACAACACTTAATGAGATGGCCTGACAGCTCAGGGATTGTCCCTGCACGTGTTGTTTTGAATGATGCCAGCCAGTTTCAAGTGGGCAGCATTAAAATACAAACCAAGCCCAGATTTTTTTTTTTTTAAATTAATGTCTGTTGTTTGCCAACCCGGGGCAAGGTGATAGAGTGCCACAAACAAATTGCTCAGAACTATGTTGTCACCTAGACTAAGACATCCTAACATGAGATGACTGGGGACAGCAGCTGGCCCCTGTGACTACTAGCGAATGGATTTGGCAGATGAAAAGGTGAAAATATTCCTCAAATGTGGCCTTTTTTAAAAAGTAGACAGAAAAAATTGTGGTAAAATACACATAACATGCAATTTACAATTTTAACCATTTTAAGTGTACAATTCAGTGGCATTAAGTACCTTCATAATGTTTTGCGACTGTTACCACTATCTAGTTCCAGAAACTTTTCATCATCCAATAAGGAAACCACATACCCATTAAGCAATCACTCCTGTTCCCCGCTCGCTCCAGCCCTGGCAGCCATTAATCTGCTTTCTGTCTACAAGCAGACTTTTACAAGGGGAACGGAAGGCACTGAACGTGGGAATTAGGAGATGGGGGGCTCTTTTCAAATCTGGGCTCCTGTCTTTGTTTTTTTCAACAACATCGTAGCCCCCATCATAGCAGCATGAGGGCAAACCTATAACAAATGACACTCTTTGCAAAACTTTTAAACAACTTTATTGAGGTATATATTATATACCATAAAATTCACCCATTTCAAATACATAATTCAATGAATATCTTTACAAGGTGGTACAGCTATCACCATAGTCCAGTTTTAGAACAGTTTCATCCTCCCAATAAGATCCTTCATGCCTGTTTACAGTTAATCCCGTTCCACCCCCAGCCTCGGGCAACCGCTGATCTTCTTTCTTTCTCTATAAAATTGCCTTTTCTGGATATTTCGTATCAATGGAATCATATGATATGTGGTCTCTGTGTCTAGCTCCTTTTGCTAAGCATGTTTGTGAAATTTATCCGTCGTCTACTATGTGTCAGTAGTTCTTTTTTTTCATTGCCGAGTTGTATTCCATTGACTGGATATACCACATTTTATCTATCCATTCACCTGCAAATATTTTATGGGCCCCACACACTTCCTTTGTGCAACTCTGCTACTCTGTGCAGACATTTAACAAGAAGTTTCTTGTCTGTAAATTCTAGAAGGTTGGATTGTTAGGTGACCTCTAAGATGCTCACTAGCCAAGATTCTGTCCAAAAAAAGTCCCAGGGGCAGATCTGAATTCTTAGATCATTCATGTATTCAGCGAATATTTGTTGTGCCCTCACGGCACACCAAGCTCTGTGTTAGACACAGGGGATGTGGTCCAGCACTCTTGTAATTTCTGCTCTAATGTGGGAGACAAAACTCAGCTCCCCTTCTGGTGGGTCAAAGGAGTAGATGCGTTCTAATGGGACTGATGTTTTGTCACAGGCAACTTTCTCTGTCCCCTCTCCTGACCTTCTCACTCCTCAGATGCTCTGTGCTCCCCCCAGGTGCTCCCATTCCATCCAAAGTTTCCAGATATTTTTTGGTAATGACTCATTTGTTTGTCTCTTCTGTCTCTGGAATGTGAGCAACTCGTGGACAGAATGGTGTCTCTTTATATGCCCTGAGCATAGTACAGGGCCTGGCATGTTGAAAGTGCCCAATGGTTATTTCATGAGCAAATGAATCAGTCCCATTCTGGCAAGGGTCAGGAGCGAATAGAAGAATTAGGGACACACTGGCCTCTTCAGGTCTCTTGAGTTCTAGACATACTTGTTCTTCCCTCTCCAGTTACAAATCAGCAGGTGTGTGGTTGCCTCTCCAGGGTGAATGCACAAATACAAGAGAGAAAATACAGAAGTCTGAAGTTCTCTCTGCTCCTTGGAACACAGGCTTGACACAAATTTCTTAGCACTGTCATTAGTATTTTAATAGTATCCCTAGGGTCATTCTGAGGGCAAACCATTTAGGGAAACAATATGAAAATGGTCTTGCTTGGCAGGGTGATTGAGCCCAGAAGCCAGAGGGAGTGACTTAGAATGGCTTCTCCAGCCTGTCTCCAGGCTCCTCCTTGCTTGGGCCTGCCACCACCCGGCTCAAGCTTCCTCCTTGGCTGCTTCCAGGGGTCATCCTGCCTGACCAGAAACCAGGAGTGGACAGGACACATCGTGTGTATTCCTGTGGGACACTGGGCTGAAAGTGGAAGAAGGAAGACCCAGGAGGCTCAACCAGGAGAGGTGCTTCATGTGGAGAAGAAAAAAGGTGGTTCTGGGAGGGCTTTCCTGCTTGCCAGTGCTGGTGGCTGGGGTTTAATCAGAGTCCCATTAAAATTATTGGGAGGAAACATTGGAAAGGGAAAAGACATGGATATGTCTAGTCTCAGAGATTACTTGAAGCTTTCAGGATTGACTGTGATTATTTTTAAGATTGTGTTATTCTGTAGGACCAAATACATACGTGTGATCTACTTTAATAGACCATGTTTTAGTTTTGCCCATCTCGGGACAATTCTGGAGACTTTTCTCCCTCCACGGGCCCCTTTATTTCTGTGGTCATTGATTGGGGCCCATTGGTTTGGTGCATCATGTACATTTAGTTCATGGGTGGTGGCCATCATACTACTGTGGAAGGTCTCCTATGGGTCACCATGTCCCCTTCACTCCCTACAGAAGGACTCCTAATCCCTGGGCGGGCTACAGCCTACTGTGTTCCCTTTCTTAATGGTAGAGGAAGATTGATGCTAGTTGGAAAGAAATTACCTTGGGTTTGGGTTGATTCTGTTTTTGCTTGACATCTTTACCGTTTAAAATGTGCTCATGCTTGTGGCACCCCAAATGCATTCTGTCAATTCTAAATTCATACACGGAGGTACTTCTCTCTGAGCTACGTTCAGTGAAAATGCGTTGATACCTGGTCCTAATCTAGAGAATCAAAAGTCACAGTGTACATTCTTTTTTTCTTTCCTGACACTTTGCCTTTTAATTCACACTGGATCCTTTCTGTTGAGTTAGTAGTTTCATCTTTGGTATAGAAATCAATTTTAATTAAAGCTTACTTGCCATTTAAAGTAATAGTTTGTTTGATTTAGCATTCTTAATTACCTTGAGTAAATTGCCTATAGGGACTCACCTAATTCATTTGTTTGTTCAAATTATTACTGTCATTTGCATATTTTGAACCACCCACTTTAATGAAACACTGGGGTGGAGTCAGGGCAGATGATACTTTCTGAGGCAAGTGCTAGGAGATGGTCTTTCCAGCCTGGGCTGTTTGTTCAGCTGGAAGGTTTTTATCATCCTACTGAGTTTTCACAAAGATCAAAGTTTTAAACAGCTTCAGTGTTGGAAAATCATTAGTAATGCAGTATCTGGGGGCAGGGGTGGCAATTTAATAAATGTGAGTAGCATTCATGTCCAGCCAGGGTCTGCCACTTATGCAGCCTGCTTTAGCTTCTTATAATGAATGCCTCTCCTTAACCCCAAAATACATTCCTGCAGACTTGAGGGTATTTGTAATGGGATCATATATCTAATACATTTAAGGATAATTTGTTGGAAGGCTTGTCTGTTATTAGTGGGAAAAGGTTCCATTTTTGTTGGTGGATAATGTTGAAGAAAAATCTTGAAGAAATGCAACAGTTTTATTATTCTGAGTGTATTATAACTACTAATCACTGTTAAGAAATAACCACCTATTAGAGAAGGTTTTAGAGAACTTATATTGGTAAGTAGGTGAGAATGACTTCTTATCTACGTATCAATTATTTTAGGTTTTATCTGTGAGTTTTAGCTCATAATCTTTGGGAGTGCTATTTTGACCGTTCTTTGGGAACTTTTCTTTTTTTACCGGAGAGGAATGAGGAATGTCTTTATGGTTCTAGACATGTTCAACTTGATCGAGTCAGTCTCTGATTTATTGATTTTAAGTAATTCCAGAGCCTAATCATTGGCTTATCTCCTAAACTTTAGAAACTGATTTTATAGTTCCCATTATAAAAACAACAGCAGCAATATGATAATGCATAACAGAACACATTGCATTAATTTAAATATCTCCAGGTTTGCTATTGCCTTTAACCAAAATGTGGAAAATATTCTAGCAAGAGCCCTTCATTAGTGTTACTTATACTATCCTAAAAGCATGTCTGAATGATGTGGCTAGAAGGCATGTCTCAAACAGGAAACATTCTCTCTTTTATGCTAATGGATTATTTGTAGAGAACTTGTATATGCATCTTACGGAACACTAGTAATGAAAGTAAATGAACAACAGAGTCAATTTTTGATGTTTGCACTCCAATTTGGGGTCTGTGATAAAGGCAGGAAAATTGTTCCCTTCTGCACCTGGTTGAGCCTGCATCCTAATTACCATCTTTGTTCATGAAGGCACTGCCTCTGGTCCAGCGTCAATAAGGCCTCTTTAGACCTTCTCTCTGTCGTGGAGGGAAGGACCCTCTCCTGCGCTCAAGAGATCTGCTGTGGTCTCTTAGTAACTCTGTGACCTTGGGCAAGTGACTTCTCTGGACTTCATTTCCTTACTTGGTGTCTGTAGATTAATTAGACATTTTCTAAGGTCATTCTAATTAAAATTCTGTCCTTCCAGTGGTAATGGATTGTCTCTGATCCATATTCCTCTCCGTGATCTCCATGCATCCAAGAATGGGAGTTGGGAGAGCAATTCCCGGAGTCAAGGTGCAGTCAGAAGGCATGAATTAGAGCGAAGCAGATAGGCTCGTGCGGGCACCAAGCCCTCTGCCTTGTTGCTGCTCTAGGTTCTGATGAGCCTGTGAAGACAGACTGAACCTTTGGCCTGACCTGGGTTTTTAATTCTCCCCACTCCCCACCTGGAGGAGAGGGAGGTGGGGATGCTGGGAAGGATCTGAGAGGTAAAGACATCTGGAACATGCTCTTGATGTCTAAAATAAAACTCTACCTTTGTTTAAAGAACACAAAGGAAGAATTCTTTTGATCTTATTTAACTTAGAAAAGAAAAAGACTAAACATTGTGACTTTTATTTATTTATTTTTTAGGAAGATTGGCCCTGAGCTAACGTCCGTTGCCAATCTTCCTCTTTTTTTTTTTCTCCCCAAGGCCCCAGCACATAGTTATATATTTTAGTTGCAAGTCATTCTAGTTCTTCTATGTGGGATGCCACCACAGCATGGCCTGATGAGCAGCGCTAGGTCCACACCCAGGATCTGAACTGGCAAACTCCAGGCCACTGAAGCAGAGCGCATGAACTCAGTCACCTGGCCATGGGGCTGGCCCCACATTGTAACTTTAAAATGTTGATATAAATTTTGCATTGGTAAGGGATCTTTTTCTTTTATTTTTTAAATTACAAAGTAAAAATGTTAATAAATATTATTGAAAATTCAAACTATAAGCAAAAGATATTAAGTGAAAAAAATGAAAGTCCTCTCTACTCCCACTACCCGTGACTATCCACTATTAATACTTTGATTTGTATATTTACAGGCATTTTTCTATGCACATATCAATGCAATTATCATATATTCCTATCTTTTTTTGCCTTAAAAGTTGAATTATACTGTAAATACAGTTATGACAACTGCTATTTTTTTTTACTTAAATGTCTTTCATGAATATTCTGCTATGAGAGTACTTATAGATCTCAGCAAGGTATGCGTTCATTAAAAACAACTGGATTTGTTTGTGTAACTGTACAGATTGCCTGCAGACAAGTTTTTCACTGGACAGAAATGGCCGAGTGCTAGGTATCCCTGCCGTGTTCAGTCATTAGCTAACTGCACAGAGCATAGTTTTGACTCACTCACAGTGGATCCCAAAGGCACTGCTATTGGATGCTGTCAGCTAACTGAACTCCTCACAGATGATTGGCAAGTTTCTTCTAGAAGGGAGAGCCAAGTGAGGTACCTTCCTTGCTGCTACAAATTCTATTTTAATTTTTCTATTGGCTTTTTAATTGTATCTCTTTGCATTAATTTTTAGTGGTCACTCTCAGGATTACCATATATGTTTTTAACTTTTCACATTCTATCTAGAGTTAATATTGTACTGCTTCATGTCAAGCATTGGAACATTGCAACAGTGTAGATCCATTTACTCCTCCCCATCCTTTGCACTGTTGTTGTCATGTGTATTACATCCATTTATGTTATAAACCCCACAACACAGTGTTAGAATTTTTATTTAAATAATTGTGTGTCTTTTAAAGAATTTCAAATCGCTATGTGTCTGTATGTGTGTGTGTCTGTTTTTTGTGTTTACTCACGTTTGCCATTTTTAGTGATCTTCATTCCTTCCTGTAGATCCAAATAACCATCTACTGTCATTTACCTTTATCCTGGAGAACTTTCTTCAACATCTCAAGTAGTGCAGATCTGCTGGCAATTAAGTCTCTTAGGTTTTGTTTTTCTGAAAATATTTTCCTTTAGCCTTCATTGTCTAAGAATATTTTTGCTGGATATAGAATTCTAGTTTGACAGTTGTTGTTTTTCCTTTTGGCACTTTAAAGATGTCATTCTCTTATCTTCTAGCCTCCATTACTTTTGATGCAGAGTTAGTATAAGTATAGTTTTCTTCTGTAGGTAATATGCCATTTTTCCCTGGTTGTTCTTAAGGTTTTGTCTTTATCGTTGAATTTTAGTGGTTTGAATGTGAAGTGCGTTGGCATGGGTTTTTATTTTTTGTTTTTTTATTTATCCCATTTGGAGTTTGTGGTGATTTTTGAATTTGTGAATTTATGTCTTTTTTAAACAAATTTTAGAAATTATGAGTTAGTATTTCTTCGAATATTTTTTTCTGCCCATTCTCTCTCCTCCTAGCCTTCTCAGATTTCAGTTACACATATGTTAGACTTTATGCTGTTATATCCCACTGGACCCTGAGGCTCTATTCATTTTTTTTTTTTTGTTAAAGATTTTATTTTATTCCTTTTTCTCCCCAAAGCCCCCCAGTACATAGTTGTATATTCTTCGTTGTGGGTCCTTCTAGTTGTGGCATGTGGGACGCTGCCTCAGCGTGGTTTGATGAGCAGTGCCATGTCCGCACCCAGGATTCGAACCAACGAAACACTGGGCCGCCTGCAGCGGAGCGCGCGAACTTAACCACTCGGCCACGGGGCCAGCCCCGAGGCTCTATTCATTTTTAAAGTTTTTTCTCTCTTCTTCAGATTGGATAATTTATATTGTTCTATCTTCAAGTTCACTAACACTTTTCTATTATTTTTTTCCCCAATCGTTGTTAGGTCCATCCAGTGAACTTTTTTTCAGATACTGTATTTTTTAGTTTTAGAATTTCCATTTGGTTCTTTTTTATAATTTCCCCTTCTCTGCTGAGATTTCTTTTATATCCTTTAGCAGAGTTGTAATAGTTGCTTTAAAATCCTTGTCTTTTAATTCCAGTACCTGTGTCGTCACAGAATTGGTCTCTAAGGCTTACCTTTTCTTTTGAGGATGGATTATGTTTTCCTATTTCTTTGCTTATCTAGCAATTTTGGAACGTACCTTAGACATTGTGAGCGATACGTTGTAGAGATTCTGCATTCTGTCCTGGACCTTTAAAGAGTATTGATTTTCTCTTTCAGCAGGCAGTTAACTCGGTGCAACTCAAATTCCAGTTTTGTCTTCCCTGTGATGGACAGCAGCAGGAAGCTGTTTGGTTCTTTTTACCTTAGCTGGGCTGCTCTGAGTCTACTTCACACATGTACAGTATTGGGATCAGCCAGAGATTTGCTCAGATTCTGTGGACTGAATTTGGGGCTTCCCCTTGGTGGCTATCTTCTCTCTGGGATTTCCTCCCTCATTTTCCAACTGCTGTCATCTCCCTGAACTCTGTCCTCTGATCTTCAACCAGTAATATGGTAGGTTTCTATCTGAGGTCAGGCCACCCTATGGAACTAACAGACTGAGCCTGTCCTTAGATGAAAAACTGTAAAATATGGGTAATTTATCCAGAGCCATTCTTCCAAGTGTCAATCCCCCTTTAGCTTCTGTCTGCTCTTGGTTACTCTCCAGTGCCTTCAGATAGTTGTTGTTGTTGTTTAATGGTTTATCCAGAGTTTATAATTGTTATCTATGAGAAGGTTGGTGTGATATGAGTTACTTTCATGACCAGAGGCAGAACTCTATTAGCTCACTTTACAGATGGATTTAAAATACACACACGTACTACAGAAGTTTGAATCCTTTACCCAAGGTCCTACAGCTGGTAAGTGGCAGGGCTGTGGTCTGAACACAGGCAAGTTGGTTCCAGAGTCTTAGAATTTCTTCCAAGGGGAGACTTTAACGGTGTGAATTTTCAGGACAATGACAGGAAGTATAGGAAATACTCTGGGACTTATGAGCCTTATGGTGGTAATTTATTATGCACTGGACCAGTCTCAAGATCTCATTACCTAGTGGATACTTCATATGTCTTTGGGAGTTTACGTTATTTTATGTACAAGTTGCATGAAAAGATCATGTTGGTCTTGGTTAACTGCAAAATAGATCTTTAGTTACGAAAAATCCCCTATTTTCAGGGTCCTGTGATCTTGGTCTCCTTGGGCCATCTTACTTAGTAACTGGTGAGGTTTATCATGTTGTTCTTTTAGTGATTAAAATAAAGAAAACTTTTGAAGGAAAGTAATATCAACAGTAATGTAAAGTATGTATCAGAAATATTTATTGAAGAAACTCACAATCGCAATTATGGGATAGTTGACTTTAAAAAATGTAAGTCTAAGATTAATTTCGCTGATGTAAACCTTAGCCGCTGGAAGCATAACAGTAGGGGCAAGCCTGAGCAATACTTGGGTAGAGTTTTTGCTCTTTCTTGATTGTTTTTCTTTTTCTTCTCTGGCCTTAGTCAGTTCCAATTAACATTTATCAAATGATTAATTTCATCTTATTCCTCTTACCCCTTGATTTTATCTTCACTTTAAATTTTTGTGTCTGGCTGGCTCATATTGGTTTTGTCACAGTTCATAAGCTGATTTGTAAAGTAATGAAGTCTCATTCATGTATGTTACTTTCAAACTACAGGAAAAGGCCTGTGTATTTGCTTTTGGAATTCTCTCAGCATCCTACACCAGTGCTCAGATGCCATACTTAAGCTGACTGGCCAGTAAAGAGCGAGGGTTCAATACTTGATTGATTGACGGTTGTGAATTCCAGCCAGTCAGTTCTGGGAAGGTGGGTTCATCTTCTGAGTGAAATAAAACTGAGTCCTTGAAGGCCACGATAAAGACTGTGGCTTTCGTCCTAAGAAAAACGGGAAGCTATGCAGCGTTTTAAGCAGCTGAGTGGCAAGCCCAGATTTAAATTTTTAAAATAATTGGTCTGGATGTTTGTGGAGCAGTTCAGTATAACCATGTCCTAGAGTGTGGAAATTCATATAAATATTGACAGTTTAACTCAGGGCTGCGATCTAGAAGAACCGATAGCCTGAGTGGTCTTCAAGCAGCTCGAGTATCGTTTCTCCCAACTGCAGTATTGAAAAAAGTTGAGAAGCAGAAGTTTGAGATTGATTTTTTTTTTTAAAGTTTTTTGGTCAAGGGCCTGGAATGTGAATATTTTGCATTTCTGATAGGAGACATTTTATTTTTATAATGAAAAGTTGAGGCAATGAAAATATGAAGGAATGAGAGAATTGAATAGTATAAAGCTACTAAAAATGGCATCTATATTTTATGCCTATGTGGAAACGGGGATGTCATAATTTGTTAATTTTAAGAAACAAAAATGCAATATACATGTTTAAAATTATAAAAATAATCATGTTTTCTCTTAACAAAAATGGAGATGAAACTTGTTATACTTTATTATCCACCAAATTCTCGTGCTTAACAGCTGTTAAAAAGTTTTGTTGCTTAAGGTGAGAAAACAAGCCTAATATTATTTCAGTAATTGATGGAAATCTGAGTGAAAAGCACTGAGATGCTGCGAAAATAGCAACATTTTCAAGAGACTAAAAACTTTCATAGGAAAATGTTCTGATATATTTCCTCTTCGTAAACATTTATGGAGATCGAGAAAATTTTTAATGTGTCTTAAAGGAATTGACAACTCATGAATTGAATACAGCCTTTCACTCTGGCTTCAGCCGCTGTTTGTTGATAGAAGTTTACAGCAAGGTTATTAATGACCTGTTTGATTGATTTCCCAAAATTTTTATAGGTTTTTATGCTTCTTGTATGCAACTTGTTAAATCACAGCACTCATATTCTTCATTAAAATAAACATTTAAGCATGCATATGTAAAACAAACATTGATGGAAAAGGGAGAGATTTCTCAGAAAAAAAAGAGTCGCTGAAAGGTGCATTGTGCCCTGGGCAGTAAGAGGAGTATCAAGTTACTCTGTTTTAGTAAATAGTGTCAATTCTGCATTCTGGGCTGAAAAACTGGCAAATGACAGCTCTCTCTAGGATTTCCTGAGGCCATCTGTACCATTTTAGAGAATAAATCATAAATAGACCTTTGAACTAAGACAGTCTCGCTGGACCTATCCTTTTGCAACTGACTTCCAGTCTCAATGGGATATTGAAGGGGAGGCTCGATAGAATAAACAGTGGAATCCTTGTCCGGGAATGACTGCCTGGCAATTGTTTCGTGGAAAACAGGGAGGGGTGGGGGACAACAACCCTGCTGTGTTCACTGGCTCTTTAATTTAGATTACCAATGATAAAGCCGGGGCTACGGCTAACGAAAGGTAGGATGCATACGCAGAAACATTAGTGCTAATATGCTGCAGAAAGACAAGATAAATCAGCCCAGCTCTCATACATCACTGAGGGAGAAGCTGATTGCAACTTGACCATGTGCCTGAGTAGTCCCATCAGTGAGAAGAGCAGAACATGGATTAAAAAAAACTAGAGTGTACCCTTAGGGCTACTGCCGTGCTGGACCTGGGAGAAGTGTCTGGTGTAAGTTTCAGCTTGTTTTCTCCACGTATTTACCAGTGTGTTCCCATGCAGGGAGCTTGTTTCTCTTTCTGTGTTTTCATGGAAGCCTCAAGCATGTTTATTTACAGCTGTAGACTTCATTTTGTGTAAATGTAATATCAACCTAATAAAGTTCTTAACAGAGAACAGTTTAGCCCAGTGTTTATCCGGGAGAGAAATGTGACAAAGTGATGGTTATCATTACTGTCTATAGGAAGGCTGTGGGTGAGTTTTGTCTTTTTGTTTCTTGTTTTGTGGGGAGGTGAGGGTTAGAGGGGTAGATTTCATACGAAAAACTCAGTTCTTTTGCCATTCATTTAAAAAAACGTATTGGTAACACAGCATTTTGCTCCTCCTGTGGTCTTTTGTTTTGAAAAATTGTGTTTGAATATGTGAGCCAGACTGCTCAAAATGCCTTATATCTTATAACTGGGATGTTTGTATTGTTTGATATCAGTTATTAGACAAAATAATCATAAAGGGTGTTTTCTATGGACCTTTTTATATTCCAAAATTAAGTACAGATGGTAATTTCCAGCAGTTTTAAAAATTTGTCAATTATTTAATTTAGCATCACTTAAGCATCTGCACAGGGAGAAAGCTGAGATGGTACAGAAACTGAATAAGCATTGATTGCTCGTCTGAATTGCATCTTTAAAGTTTTTGCCTCAAATCTCTGATTTCACAGTTTATTTTTACCAAATTAGATTATCATATTTCATTATCGAGACTGCGAATGGGTGGAGCTCTCTCGGATATTCTGCATTTCCCGTTAGAACAGTGCGTAAGGCGCCCGCTGATTGTTACTCTGAGGGAAATTCTCATGCCTGCTCACCGAGAAGACTGCTTAAATAATGCATGGGCCAGAGCGAGGCAAGATGGAATTTATGGCCCAGACGCTGAGTTCAGGCTTTGTTCAGAGGAGGGACTACATAAGTGTGAGCATGCAGCACCCTCCCAGGGGAAGGGCGTAACAGAATGAAATTAGTGACCACATGGTGCTGTCCACATGTTATTTCAAAACAAGCCTGAAAACAGTCCATGAGCCTATAGAGTGGTTTGAGGGAGGGAAGAAGGGGAAACTTGAAGAGTCAATTGCGAACAGAATCCCCTGACCGAAGATTCCATGGGACAGACACAGGAAGTGACTGTTATACAGGGAGCAGGGTGGCCCTAGAGAGAGTGGATGTTTGACAGATGAAAAGCACCCTGGGAGTCTTGTGAGGAAAGAAGAAACCTTGACCAAACTGCAGCATGCTGTATACTATGTCTTCCATCTTGTCCTAATTAGAGGAATATGTCTGCTGAATCCTAATCTCTTTAATTGTTGATAGAGCAGGCATGTGATTTGCTATAAATACATATGAGCATTCATTTCTGAAATAATGGCTGTTGCCAAATATATTAGACCGATAGGAGTGCTGGACTAGGGAAGGCTGTGCTGAATAGTGGAGTTTGGGAGGTAATGGACCAGTGGAGAATCATTGCACAGCTGGCCCAGCAGCTGCACCCAGTGCTCCGTCAAGTTTGGCCTCTAATTTCCTTGAACTTGTCCTTGTTTGCCAAAATGATGAACATGCAAGAACTTGTTTCAAATGAGCCCACTGCAAGCGAAAAAGACCCTTTCCAAGGAGTCTTCGTCGAGGTGTGTAATCAACGGCAGCAGTGGCCAATTGAGGTATTGATTAAGCAGTGGGAAGTTTGAATAATCATATACATAAAAACCAAAGGCAAAGTTGTAGAATGAGGTAAGCTGGCAGAAGACCAGAGTATATTAAAAGGCTGTGTTGGGTCATCGCTGTCCTAAGTAAAGGATATATGGAAAAATCCCGTAATAATATCCAGCAACAGCTATCTTGTAGTTAGGAAAAAATAAATAGGACTGTGGGTTGGACGGCAGCCCAGTAATCTCAGTGTCTTTTTTTCCTAACAGTGTATTGTTCTGATATTCTTTGGGACTGGGTCAGGAGGAAGTGTCAGAGAGTGCATTTTATATTAAGAAGCATCCTATGACTAAACAATGCAATTTGTGGCAAGCCAAAATGAGAGGATAGCAAGGACTCTCCTTCCATTCCCTGGTCCTGGCTTGAGCAAGTATTTATTTAGCATGTGCTGTGTATCCAGCATGTTCTAGATACATACTCTAAACAACCAAATTATAAATTCTTTGAGAACAGATATTTGGATTCATACTTCTCTTGTATAAATCCCATGTCTTGAAAACCAGTGGCCTTGAAATGGTAATAATTGCAAGTCTGTCTAGTTCCTTGACTTTGAAGAGATTAAATATCAAACTTTTGTTTTGCAAATGCTTTATTTTCCTGTTACGACAGAGATGACGCTTCCCTTTTCAGATTTGAGGACTAGTGACTTGAACACTTACAAGTTAGATAATTTTGGACAAGATAACCTCTGGGAGAGTCAGTTTCCTCATTTGTGAAATGCAGAAAGTGACACTCATGCAGGATTGTGAGAATGAAGAGATGTGCCTACATGCATAGGAAGTGCTTTCCTGCCCTCACAGGATATAAGCAGGGTCATTTACCATAGGGATTGAGTGTGTGGTGGGGGTGGGAGTGGGGAGAGAATGAGCAGGGGTGGCAAGAAGGCTGGCTATGAGGGTGTAACAGAACCTTCGATGAGCATGTGACTGAGACAGGATGGTGCCAGTGGGAACACGGAGAAAAGGATGGATCTGTATATGTTTTAAAGGGAAAATTGACAGAATGTGGCAACTGATTATATTAAAGCAGGATGAAGAAGAAGACGGAAGTTGTAAGGAAGAAATAGTCATGGTGCTGAGGGAAGAGATTATGGGTTTGTGATAATTGCAAGATATGGTGTATGTGTGTGTAAGTGTGTGTGTTCTCCAAAGCCCCAAAAGCTAAAACAATACAGTCCTTCAGGGACTATATTAGAAACATAAGAAACTTGAGAAAGGAGGAAATTGGAGTGCCTAGTTAACTTACGTAACAGAAAAGGAAAAAAATCAATAATAAACCAATAATATAGGACTATTGCTGACAATAGAGTGAGAATTCAAAGAAATTGCTTAAAATGGCAAATCTATGTTTGGAGTTTTTCCCAGACGAGACCCACAATCATCAGATAATAAGGCTCTTCTGCAATCTTGGAACTTATTTAAGTTTTCCTGAGTTAAAAAAAAAATACCACCGAGAGGATACAAATAGCGTCAGGGTTGGGAAGAAAAAGAGCATGGGGAATGGAAATTCTCAAAATAGCTTGGTTTTAAAGAAGAGATGGGAGCCAAAAGATGGCTGGTTGACCTTTCAGAACGTAACCATTCATTATGACTTGTCAGAAAGTTTGGCAACTGTTATTCCTTAAATAACATATTGTGATTTTTCAGGAAATACAAGCAGGACTCAAAACTATGCCAAATCCCCAACTGGCAAATAGGTTGTGGTCCAAAAGCTCATTTGCAAATCCTTTATCAGAACAATGTTGCAAACATCTTTAGGCTACTTTTCAGAAGTCTGCCTGACTCATCCTATCATCCTATAGTAGAAATCATGTACATTTGCGATAAAAAATTAATATCAAAAAGCTTTTAGGTTAATAATTAAAACATAAGCAATACCATAAGAAAGGAAAATGTTTTGAATGCCAGTGCTTGGGGAAATACAGGTTAATTGCAAGATGGTATGGGCTGTGGCTATTTTAGAATTTGTATTCACTTTCACTGACTTTAAGAGACTTTGACTTCTTTAATTTTAAAATGTGAGGATTTCCTTGTCCTCATTTCAGGCGTATCATGAATTCTACCTTTAATAATATTTGCCATGACCAAGGATTGCTTTCACAAATTGGAAAAGTAAAGAGAATGAGGATGAAAGAAAAAAGGGGGTGAAAGAGATACCTGATGTAGCTGGGGCAAAAGGTAAAAGAGAGAAGAGAAAGAGCAGGTTTAAAAATGAGTGAGAAATTGCATGAGGGAAGTTAAGGGAGTTCTGAACATTGGAAAGAGGGATATATAAGAATGTGTATGTTTCTCTTGAAGAGTAAGAAATAAGGGAGAATTTTGGGCTTAATAACTCCCTGGATCAACCTCTAGGGGGTGCTTAACACTCAGAGAAGCTGTTTCTTGAGTAGGTGATGCTGCTCATGTGACTGGCAGACCTGAGGAATCTCCAAGGAACCATTGGTCCCCTTGAGTTTCCCCCTCTTAGCCCCCTCTTGCCTTCGCTTCTTTCCCAATTCAATGTGGATACCATGGCCTATCATTTCAACCACCTCTTACCAATATTTTCAGTCCTCCCATTCATCCACTCAGTAAAGATGTATTGAGTGATTCCTACTATTGAGTGATTCCTACTATTGTCAGGCATTGTAGTATTAGATACTTAGAAATGAACCTTCTAAGTACTGGATACTTAGAATGCCCTTGACACTTACCAGGCCAACCAGTTGTGTACTTTCTCTTGCTTCCAACCATACTGCTGAGCACAGCTAGAGAAAATCAGACCACTGTCCAGGTTGATGCTGTGATAAATTTATGACCACCAGTCTCAGTTGGGCCTGTCAGTATATAAGTCAGCAATCCCTGTATGTTTCCTTAATACACTCCTGCCGTTCTCTCCAACACCTATTTGAAGACTTTTCTCCATTTGCAAATCTATTACCTGCATAACCTGAATAAAACCAATTACGTTGAGGACAGTTCAATATGGTGAAAGTCAAATCTGGCTCCAGAAAGCCTTGGAAGACAATGGAGGCCCTCACTGAAAATTTCTTGAGGAGTCAACCAAGACCAAGCGGGGAACTAATCTGAGAACACATAGCCAGATTTCCTAAAAATTGGTTTTACGTCTTTCTCCCCATAGTCCAGTTCTTCGTTGCAGCTAGCAATTTATTCTCTTCCTTTGTCCTCCTCCCCTGACCCCACACTAATTCACTTCATCTTCTTACTCCTATCTTCTCTCATTCCTTCGCAGGTAGAGCAGACTAGTCTATCTTGGTGTCTGCCATTTTCCTCCCGCCTCTTACCTCAGTCAGCACAAGTCATAGATACTTCAGCAAACAAATTCTTCTTTTTCTGAGTGAGAGGAGGAAGGCATTGCAAATACTGGTGATTTAATATATATATATATATATTTTTAATTGTCCATCTGTATTCACCCATTCTACCTTTCCTCAGGTTAAAATAGAAGAAGTTTTCCTCTTCTGATTCCTCCACTTGTATTCTGTACCTCATTCGCCACCATTTCCTTGGGATGCTTACTAGATGTACAATTTCCTCTATATCTTGTATTTTTCCCCTTTTCATCTCTAGCGGATCCTTCTCGTCAGAGTGTACGCTGGGCTCCAGCTACTCTGAACTTAAAAAAAATAAGACAAAACAAAACCTTCGTCTTCCCCACATACTCTTTTGTCTACTCTCCTAACTTTTCCTCCCCTTTTATAGCCAAACTTCTTAAAGAGATTGTCTGCATGTGTTGTGTCCATTTCCTCCCTTCCCAAAGCTCCTCAATCCACTATGACTTAAATTCCGTCCCAGCCACTTCGAGGAAACCCGTCTAGCGAAAGCCGTCCACGTCTTACTTGTTCTGAATGTGAAAGAGTCACAGTCCTCAGTCTCTCTGCAACACCTGACGTCGTAGATCACCCTCTCTTTGAAATATAGCTTTCCTCTAGCTTCTTTGTGCTCTTCTATTTCTTGGTCTCTGTGGGCTCATCTTTCTCTACATGCTATTAAAATGTAGGTGATATTCAGGGACACTGCTCTTTTTTGACTTTAGGAGGAATAGGGAGAGGGTCCCATCCGTGCCTGAGCCTTCCGTTAGTATTTACATGCTATTGACTTCCATTGTTAGGTCACCCCAGCCCTCACCTCAGGAGGCAAGACACAGATTTCTGCTTGGAGATCTCCTCCAAACTCAACTAGGATTTGACCTCAGAATGGGGCAGTCATGTGGGGGCCTCTTCTCTGATTCAGAAGAGCTGAATTGCTCTTCTCTCCCAAAACATCTCCCTTAAACACACCCACCACCACCAATTCTGTTGTATTGATCTCCTTTGGGGCTGAAACACTAACTCTAAAATCTTCTTATATTCTTTCCTACTCTCTTTATAGTATAAACTTCATGGAATTTATCCTTCTAATTAAACCAAAGCTTTGGAATTCAAAAGCCTTTTCTGTCCCCAAACTGGTTATTGAAATAAAAAGTGATTTGATTTTCTGTGCCTTAGATTAAAAAAAAACTATTTAGATACTCAGTTGGCTTCTTAGTTTCCTTCAGGTTTTTTGTGTCCTTGGGGTAATTCAGTGATCCTGAGTCAATGCAGGGGGCAGAGGGGCAGAATCTCACAGGGGCAATGAGATACATACTGTTTAATGTTTTAACCTACACTGGAAAGTAAAATGTAAATGAGTTGGTTTTACTTGTGGTCCAAGGGATCATCCAAGAAAAAAGCCTCTTGAACCTAAACATGAAGGTCTAAGAAAATACCCCTTTGCTCATCTCAGCAGATTCTTCGTCATCTGAAATGTGCCAATATCATTTTTCAAATGGAAATGATTGGGAGATCCTAATTTTTCAGCACTTCATGAGTAAAATAGATTTATGACTGAGGATATGGCTATATATTAGGTCTTTATAATAAATTGTGGTGAAAGAGAAAACTAAATCTGTTGGCCTTGTCCAGTTTCATCCTGATGAAATAGACACAAATATTCCAGGTCAATCTATGAAGGTAAAGGGGGTAACATTTAAGAAATTATTTTGAACCTCTGAGCTTTTAACTACATTTTGGAAAGGTTTCATGTGACATGAAAGGAGTCTAGTGATTTGGGTCAGAAAAATAAATTTGTACATTGCTTATTTAACATCTTTAAAGCCATTTTTGTTGAAGAATATAGGACATATTTGAACTTCCATGAGAAAAAGAAAATAGAATATGTTTCCTAAATTCAAATTGTATCATACCTAAGTTAATCCACATTTTAACTGTTCATCAATGACAGAGAAACTGGAGACGGTGTGACATGCTTCAGTTGTTGGGTTCTTAGCATTCAGGCAAGCAATTGCATTTTGAACAGATTGGAATCAAATGAACAGATTATTGGACCACCTAACAAAACAGGCATCCCAGTAATCAATCTCTGAAATAATAAAAGCATGAATTAAATGTTTTTTGATCAATATTATTCACACAACTCATATCCTTAATGATAATGCTTAACTGAAAGAAAGACCTTTCTTCAAGGTTCATTTGCAATCCACAGAAAACTCTAAATTTGTTTTGACATCCCAGTGCTTCTGGAAAATACGAATCCTGTATTTCATTTTGTGGAATTAGAGCAGACTGCATAATAACATGCTCTTACATAGCACAGGCCACCTCTGCCTTTTCATTCTAAGTTTTAATAGGAGAAGACGTAGTGGGACTGGCAGAGGGGAAGGAGCCTTTGGAGTGAGGGGAGAAGAGCTGTGTGTATAATTCTTTTCCATTAATTGTGCTTGAGCCTTTTTTAAAGGTGTGCCTCTTACACAGAGATTCAAACAATGTAGGCGACTATTTGTCTGAAGCTGATCCTCCCTATTAATTCAGAGAACAGAGTTATAGTTACAGCTTCATTAACTAAATGGGGTTCTAGAGTTTTTCCTCTTCTAAAAGGATAATGTAGGATGTGCTTTGAATGCTTAAAAAAAACAACTAAATTCTAAAATTTCTATTAAGTCACATTTGGAGCACTGCAGAAGGAAAGGTCTGTTGACATGGTCTTCCTGAAATAACTAGTGTCAAGGCAGATCCATCAGCAGCCTGAGCTATCTGTGCAGTGGAGTGGCATCTTGAACTACAAAGACAGACAACTCGTCTCCACCACGTATTGTTGCCAGCAAATTTAGCAAGCTTGCAAAATGAGTCCTGTGGTGTTCAGCTCATTCTAGGCCTCTGGTAAGGATGGCAGTTCTTCCAGAGACCTGAACAATGCCATAATCATTTACCTATGTTATTTTGCCTTTAGAACTGACTGATCCTCCACAGGGGTTTCTGATGGTTGTTCAGAAATTGGAGAGTAGATGGCTGGAGAACCATTTTGCCAGATCCATACAGCAGTCGAGAGTTGGTCCTAAGTTTGAATAAAACAGAGGCTACATTATCCTGCCCCTGATCAACCACAATTGATAGCATAAAACTAAGATCTTTCATTTTTTTGGTCATTTTTGAGGCATAACAAACACAGCATTCCCCAGCTAATAGTATTAGCCAACTAATTTCTTTCAAGTGTGAGAAGGGGTTATAGAATCTTTGTTCTTTGAGATGTTGCTCAGTTGGAGGGACTGGCTTTAGTTACCCTGTATCCCTTTAAGTTACTCATTTGCATGTTTCCATTCATTGATTGACTCCTACTGTGTGTCAAGCATTATTCTAGGCACAATCTTTAGAGCAGTGAGCAAGACATATGATGATGGTAAAGTTTAAACCCAAGAAAGCCTCTTCAAAGGCACTTTTTTGACCCAAGAGCTCAATATCATCACTTCATAATGTCCATTGCTTTTGTGGAAAAGGAAATTTTTCTTTGTCTTAGTCATGTACCGTAGAGGGAACAGGAGCTTTTGGGTCCTTTGTTTGTAAAATTTCCGAGATGCTTCTTCCACTGGAGGTTACACAAGGACATTTAGGACATGACACAAGCTAGGTTTCAACCTTGTCACTCATTCTTAAACATGAACAATACTTGAAAGAGTTGAAAGTAGGGTAGCCTCCTGAAGAGGAACAACTCTTCAGATAAGTTTTTCTAAATGCCGAGTTATCTACTTTTGGTCCAACTGAATCTTATGATTCCTGAGTTTTTGCATACTTTAGAAAGGCTTGATTTCCTGCTAAAGTGTTTGCCAAAAGATGAAAAGTCCCACAGGAAAAAACACCCAATCAAGGGCCTGGCATCTTGTAGGTGCTTAATAAGTATTTATAGTCCAGAATCGGAGGCCAACCAGAACCTTATCAGAAGCCAAAGGTTGAGTTAAAAACAAAACTGGCTTTCTTCCCCCTAAGTGAATCCCTAGAATGATTCATTTCCGTTTCTGTAAAGTATGAGTACTAATCCTTAATTCATGGGGCTTTAGGGGGTCTAAATAAGATAACACTGGACAGTTCTTCATAAACAGTTAAGTTCTGTTCAAATAGAAAATTTATTGTGGGAAAAAAAACCAAGCCTGAGACCTCGATAAATTCTTATGTGTTGTGATCTTGTTGAATGGTGGCAACGTTTTTTTTTTTTAAATACGTACTGCTTTGAACCTCTCAAATGAAAATTTTGAAAATCTTTTTGTTAAAAGTTCTTTCCCTGTGGGTAATTTTATACCTGTAGAAAGCAAAGGAAGCCCTCATCTTGAATAAAGTTAGTGCTAGATTTTGTGTATTGAAAAATCACAGAAGATTGGTTTCTGATATTTAGATATCTTCACCCATGCTGCTGTTTGGAACATGGGGCCCAGGAGTGTATTCAAAACAACTTGACTCACTCATCAGGTTGTCAGCCCAGTCTCTAAGCCATTTGGCCCCTTACTGCATTTTGGTGATTTTTATTAAGTTGAACTATACAAATTTGCTGATATTCAACCACTTTTGACCTACAAAAATGGCAATTTCATATGTTCAATCTAATATAATTATATTTTTGTTATTGAATGAGCGTTCATTTATCTGCTCAGTCTGACATAGACATCTGGAGGGCCGGGATTGTGTCTGATGTGTAAATTGAAGCCCGGAAGTCAGAGCTCAGACATTTTAAAATATGAAATGTACACGTAAAATGTCTGTTCATGTGAGCTGCAGACACTATTACTGACACCCTTCATGGAGACAATGCAATGGAAGTCATAGGTGCTTAAGAGTTTGAGGACACCCTAAGGGTGTACTCCTCACTCCCAGGGAGTGTTCAGCTCAAACTAGGTGCAACCCCAGGAATTCTGGTACCCTGAGTGTGCTGCATCCCCCCCCAGTCCCCTCCTTACCCCTTAGTGGCGCTTCCTTCCCTCATTACCTCACTTCCCTCTGCTAATGTCACCATTGTGCATTTACTGCTGCTTTTGCTTGCAGCTTACCCAATTGGAAGGGTTTAGGATATCCTACTGCACTGCTTTTCAAGACTTTTTTTATTGTATCCCATAGTGAGGTAACCCATAGTAGGAATACATTTTACATCACGACCCTGTGTACTCTACTGTATTACATATATAGATATATCCGTATCTATATATTCTACTTACCTTGCCAGGCCACTTCCCACTTTTGAGAAGCTGTCCATCATGTCGTTTTTGAAATGAGGATCCAATTAAACTTGTGGAGACTTTCATGCTTCGTGGGAGAGGGAAGAAAAATGCCAGCTCAATCTTTAAGCTTTTTATCCCTCTTAAGCAGCTGTTGTTTGTATCGGTTTATGTTAGGATTTGTTTTCCTATTCCTGTTTCTGAGAGGCCACAACCTTGCAGACCATCCCCAAGATGGGGCTATGGCTTCAGGAACAAAGTTCTGAAACCCATATAATTAATTCTAGGCTGTAATGGCTCATTTCAGTTGCCGTGGAATCGTTTAGAATGACCATGAATGTCACCAGCAATCTGCCACTTTACGCATGGATGTAGCCGGGTGAGGTTATTTATCTTTATACCTCTTTCTTATCCTAAAATGACTGTATCATTTTATCCTATCTATAAATTGAGATTAAAGTTTATCAAAAATCCTATGTAAAGCCATCTAACTAAATGTGGACTAGAGATTATGCTAATAGAATCAGCAGTTTGGGAATATTTAGGTTTTGATCAAAACTTTTGAAATATTTTGACTTTAACTCAATTATAAAATTTGTTATAAAACTTGTATTTTATTTCTATTAGAATTAAGAAAAATAAACACCACTCGCCTGCTTTAAGATTCAGATAACCTACTTATATGTGGCTTTTCTAGTGGCCCGCTACTTTTAACTCACAGAGAGTCACATATATTTTCTAGGGGCAAAAAGAGACAGTTACTTCTCTCTGTAAGGCCCCATCATTATCAGACTAGACTCTCTCGGGGCTGACACCCTCCTAATCAGGCAGGAACGAGAGGCACGAATAAGACTTTCTCATTCGGGTGACTTCAGAATGGATTCAGAATGCTGCTCAAAAGGGAAACTTCTGAATTCCCTTGCCTTCCATTTTCCCTGATTTTTGAGGTGTAGAGGCTCTCGACAGAGTGTTTTGATGGGTACGGGTGTGCTGTCTGCTGGTGAGAGAGCTGAGTCAAGTGAAATGTGGCAATCATAGGAAATTTCTTTTCAAGAACTCAGAGAAATGCCTCCCAGAGTCCAGGGTTAGGTGGAGTGTAGCGGAGGGCAAGACACAGAATTGAGATGATTTACCTCAGCTTCTGACCCGTTTTATATCCTTGAGTAAATCACTTAACCCCTCTGTGCCTGGGCTTTCAAGTGTAAATGGAAATAAGGCCCCCATTTCATAGACTTCACTTAAAGGGAGAGGATCCATGTTGACAGAAAGAGGAGACTAATTGCTTTTGGCACTTGAGGCGGTTCTAAAGAGGAGTTGCAACAATATTTTGAGATGACAGCATTATCGAAATAAGCAAGTGCTCGTCCAAGGCAAATGTATTTTAAAGCTAGTGTAAGTCCTTTGGATCTACAAAACATTCATTCAAAACTTTCCGTTTTACTCTTATGTGGTTGTTTAATCCTCCCAATAGTGCTGGGTGACAGTTGGTTCTTGTCCTATTTACGATTTTATGAATAAAGAAACTGAGGCTTAGAGAAGTTGATCACCTTGTTTCGAGTCACACAGCAGGGAAGTAGCAGAGCCCAGGTTCAGGTCTTCTGATGCTGGGTCTACCATTCTTCTCCTGGCACATCGCCTGCCTTCCATGTGATAGTAAAAGATAATAGAGGGCCCGGCCCTGTGGCCTAGTGGTTAAGATCAGCGTGCTCTTCTTCAGTGTCCTGGGTTCTGTTCCTGGGTGCAAACCTACACCACTCATCAAGCCATGCTGTGGTGGCATCCCACATACAAAATAGAGGAAGACTGGCACAGATGTTGGCTCAGGGCTAGTCTTCCTTAGCAAAAAAAACCCACAAAAAGATAATAGAACTTCTCTATATAAAATAAATCCAATTTCTGAGAAAACTGGATAATTGAAATACCTATATTTAGTTTCTAAATTGCATCTCAGTTTCTAAATTTTCTTTATTCTCTACTGGAGTCAACTATTTATCTTTAATGTGTAGATTTTCATCTTGCTTCAACCTTATTGTTGCTATCATATACATTTGTTAGTTGTTAATGGTTTCACTGATACTTTTAGCACCTGTTCACAAAACTTTGCAGTCTTCTCTGTGCAAAACTATTATTCTTTTTTTAAAATATATGACTGACTGACTTCTGCTGAGTGATCTTAGCAGCATTGTTATGCCTGTGTTTGTAATTTACAACTTTTAGGTTAAGGAATTTTTCAAGCCATCTGGATAGCCCGCTAGTTGCCAGGCCCCCGTTGTATATACTTATGTTGTGCTATTTAATCCTTCTGGGGGTTCTGTTGTGAGCATACTGTCCTGCACAAGCACATAAAAGCTGTTGTTTCAGCAAACATGTCCTCCCTTTGCCATGAGTTGAATGTTGTGTTTTTGAAATCTTGTCTGAGAGGATGAAAAGCTGAGCAAATACTGGCTTTTCCTTCCAGCTTCACAAGCAGCAGTGGGGTTGCAAACCCTGTCTCATTCAGGCTGTCTTTGTCATAAACAGTTCAGACTGACTGGGACCCATTTATTGAATGCCCATTTCTTGGGTACATTAGTCAAATGCAATTGATTGTTATAATACACCATCAGCTCAGGCGAGGTAATCAGGCTCTTTAATTGAAGACGCTGCTTTAGAGGACAGAGTGTAAATCATTGAATACAAAGTCCAATAATTTTTTCACAGTGAATACAACATGTCTATGATTGCATCCTCAATACAGCCAGACAAAGGGAAGATGGCTGGTACTTAAGACTTGGCATTGGCGGATTGCCAAGAACCCTTTCCAAGATTCATCCTGTTTTCATCTTGTCTTGAAATGTTCTCATGTTTTCTTCTGAAACTTTGGTTCAGAGGGATGCTACTATGTATGTGCATACAAGATTACAATTAAAATATAAGAGAATTTATTAGCGAATACTTTGGAAGCCAAGACATCTCAGCTGTCATCCATTCATTCCCACCTTGGCATAGTCTTGAGACTGTATTTTATAGCAACTATCAGGGCAGCTCCAAGTCTTTCCTCCTTGGCCCTTCAGCTGTTACCCTCTTTTTCCTAATCTAACAATAGCATGTAATCATTTAGCGTAAACTAAAGATATGTACAAATGCAATGATTTAGAGAAAGATTTCCTTGTTGTTGCCAGAGAATTTAAAGAAAAGAGTTTAAAGGCCAGTCCAAGACCTGGACGACAAGCTGCTCCCTGCTCCAGCCAAGCCTTGCTCTCCCAGGCTTCTGTTTTCCCCTTGCTGGGCTGTGGCATTAACCAGACCCATCCCATCACATACCCTGGCCTGGCCCCTCAGATGAAAGACCTTTCCTTTCTTCTGCACTTGCTGCCCGCACCCGGGGAAACACCCAGCCAGGTGCTTGTTTGAAGCCCTTTCTTCATTCCTGCTTTTAAGTCCCTGGAGAGCATTAGATAAGAGGGACCTTCCACCTTGGGAGAGTAGTGAATCTCCTAACTGTTGAAAAGGTGGTGCTGTATGATTCCAAACATAAAAATCTGCAATATGAATAGATCCTCATTAGTTTTTGTTCTCTTGCTCTAAGATGATTCCTAAGAATAGGGGCAAATAGACTCTATGAAACTTTGTCTGTGACCCCTCCATGACTCAACCAGCATCACTAATTTGCTGTGGGAGTCAGGCTTTCAATCTGTTAGAATAAATTATTGAAGTTTCTGCTCTTTGCATTAGAATCTGCACTTCCAGTGAATTAATTCTATACCCACCTTGTGTGAAAAACAAAGCCTGAGGTTAGAGAGGCAGTAACACAGAGCTAGAGATGGGGGAGTCATGCTGTGGCTGTTTTTCCTCCCTCATTTTTGTCTAGGTCCTTCTGGCCCAACCTCCTTGTCTATCTACAGGGTTTCCTCCCCCAATTTTCTCTTTGCCCCACTCACCCACAAAGTCATGATGAATGGTTGCTGATGGACCCATTCACATTCTCACCTTTTCCCTCACCTTAAGACATTCTGATGTCCATGTGAGGTTGTATCTGGAAGGATTCTGTGCTCGCCGACTGCTGGAGACTTATTTCTAGTCTGTTAATTTCCAGGAAGGGCTAAAACCACAGCTGGGGCACATGGTGACTTTCCAGATTGCAGTGTGATTATTCCTGTGGTTGACATCCAAGTCTGTAGCACCTGGATGAGAAGTTTTCCACATTACATCCCCCTCTCAAATAAAGAAATCTAGTATCTTGTCAGTCAACAAGGAAAGACCACTAGCTAGAAAAATGGGTAAATGAAACATATAGGCAACTCACATAAGACAAAATATAAATGGCGAGTAAATATGTAAATATCACTAGTAGTCATTAAAAAACAATTAGATAATGCTCTCTTCACTTGTCAGATTGGCAGAAATGGAAATAATTGATAAATATCCAGTGTTGAGGAGGCCGTGGCTCTGTTGGCTGGGGTACAAATATGAGTCACATTTTGCAGCTGAGTTAGCAGTATCTATACAAATTTAAAATGTATACACCGTTTGGGACAAACATTTCCAGGTCTGTATATTTATCCTCTGGAAATACTTGCATATGTTCACAAAGATATATGTATAAGAGTCTTCTTTTCATCATTGTTTGTAATAGCAGATCAAATCATTGGGAAAACCTTAAATATCTGTCAGTAGGGGACTGGTAGAATAAATTATAATTCATCCATAACTTGAAATACTACAGAGCTGTTTCAAAGCTAAGGGAGATCTGTATAGAGTGATACGGAAAGATCTCCAAGCTACATTGTTAATTCAGAAACAGGAAGCTGCAGGACAATGCATATTGATCTGATTCCATTTGTTTTTTAAAATGAACCTAAAGCCATAGATCTGTCTAGGTACTTAGATACATAAGTAAGTGCACAAAGTTCTGAATAACACATACCAAACTATTAACAGTGAAGAGGAGAGAGGAATTGGGGCGAGGATGTGAAGTAGGACTATTAACTTTTTGCTCTGGATACTGCTAATCATTTAACTTTTTTATCATGAGACTGTATTATTTGTGTAATTCATTAAACATATAAAAATAGGAAAATTGCAACAAAGTTTTCTGGGAAAAGCACATTGAATGGCTTCCCAAAGAGACTGTTCAGGAAACCAAAGGTGGGCGTAATGGAAGTTTTTCCTTTTTTATTTTGGTAGCGGTTGGTCTATTTATATAGCGAAGCAGAAGAGAGGTTTTTTTCCATATGCTTTTCGGGAAACATACCTGCATGGCCTGCAGATGAGGTGGGCATGGTACACAGCGAGTCAGGGCAGCCATGTACCGGCAGATTGAAGAGAGTGGGGAAATCTCATGCCCACCTGCTGGTTGGAACCAGAGATTCCATCATTAAAGTTGGGTAAACATAAAGTGTTACTCATGTCCTACTGTCCCTCCCTGCTGCCCCCACAGCTTGGGTGGACTTAGAGCTCAGGGAAGCTTAGGGAGGCTCAGGAGTCAGGGCTATTATTAGTTTCGCTAGAGCTTGAAGTCTGTACAAAGCTCTTCTCTAGGCTGCTAAACACCAGACATAACATTACATCTTCCTTGACACCAGGTTACCTTCCATAAGTGCACCTTGTACAGCAATTAGTTGTGTGTATGTCAGCTTCCCCCTGGAGTTGTGTTTTCTTATCTCTGTGTCCCCAGCACCCAATACAGTGCCTGACGCACTGTAGCTGCCCAGGAAATGACTGTTGAATGCATGACAAGAAGTCTGAATTCCAAATGACTGATTTATAAATGAACTTTTGAAAACTGGGGTTTGCCCGTGGTTGGATATGAGAGAAAGGCCCAGAAGCACAACAGTTAAAAACTGGTGCAGTGAAATCTTAGCCATATGGCCAACTGGTTCATTATCTTGGCTTTGGAGTAAACGGCCTATGTTCAAATCCTGGCACCTTCACTTACTAGCTAGTGACTTGGGCAAGTTTCTTAACCTCCCCAGGCTTCAGTTTCCTTGTCTGTAAAATTGAGATCCTGAAATTATCTACCTCGTGGACTGGTGGTTAGGATCCAGTGAGATGATTAATGCAAAACTTTTAACAAAAAGGTCTGGCACACACACAAGTTCATTCATTGTTCATTCTTAGCCATTGTTATTATCCAGACCCTTCAAGATATAAGTCATTGTAGTTGGTCAAGTTTTCCCAATACTGCTGTAAACACCCAAGTGTGTCTTATTTAACTAATTTTGAAATAGAGGTTTTAAAAATGGATTCTCTTTCCTGAAACAATATGATGAGCATCATAATTTTAAACCCAGGAACGTTATCATAAGCAGTCATTATTGTCCTGTGCGTAACACAGAGATGCTGCCCAAGCTCATAGAGGTGTGTGCAGTTGTCATGCTTTCCAGATGCTCCGCTTTTGGAGTTCTTCTGGCTGACCTTCCTACATGGTTAGCTGCCAATTCTTACTACTCTCAATGGCCTACTTTTAGTACCTTCTCTCACCTCTATAATTTTCTTTTCTAATATGCTGTGTTCATGGGAAGCAGACAACCAAGCATGTTTTAATTGTGTATAAATAAGAGTAGCTTGATGCAACTCTTCATGAATAAAGTGAGTGATTTTTGCAGTTTCCATATTGGTTATCTGCTATTTGACATCAATAGTCCATATATTTCAGACAGATGAAGTCTTAGCATACACGAATATGTTTTATTGTATTTTCTATTCTACAGTTTTAACTGGAATTTAACATAATGCCCTTGAACTGGGCTAAAGCTTTTAGCATTTCCTCTAAACAGAAGGAAGTGATCTGTGCTACTGGCTTCAAGTCCAGGATCAGCAACTTAATTTCACATTTTCTAAGAGGGAATATAAGACTGGCTCTCAATTGTCAGTAGGGCTTAAATGAGATAGGCCTATGTTAGTCTAAGTGGAAGTGCTTTGTTGTTGTAAAGTGCTGAAATTTTATTATTAGCATTAGTATTACTGCAACACATTTGCAGTTTTTTATTGTACCTCCGTGGATCCGGATTTTTGAGAGAGAATACTGTTTATGCCTTATCAGAGGAATTCATCGGTGGCCTTTAAATGAAGTACCTTAATTTAAACATTTTATAAGGCCATGTGAAGCTGCTGTCTGGTGGATGATGGAGGAAGGTGGGGGATGGGTAATGAAAAATGCCACCCTTTGGTCTTCAGTGAGCCGGGAAGAGGGGGGACATCCCTTTCCCGAGTAGATTTTGCCCATCAGCTCTTTTGTACATACAGATGGAAAGCGTTAAAATACATATGTGATGTGTTCATGGGCTTTCACAGGGGGCTGTTGATAATTAAGTAGATGTAGTATTTTTCTTCTAAATTTATATTAAATTCCTCAAATTAAATTTATTAAATTTATTTCTCGACTAACTTTCTGCCCTGGGGTGCACAGTATGAAATGCTTAGAGATTATTTAGCTAATGTTCTTTTTCTCAATTTTGAATTTGTTCTAGCTGACACTTTTTCTCTCTCTCTCCTATTCATTTCCTAATCTCTTTAAACCTCCGCGGGTATCCACCTGAAATGAATTCCTCTTTGCAGTCCTGTGTCCTCTGGGGCTGGTTAACTCCATGGATGCCTTGACTATGGACCCAGTTTTGCTTTTATTGTACAGTTAATAGGCCCCACAAAAAGCCTGTTTAACTCTGCTGTTTAATGGAGTGCAGGAGCGTTAGGGAGATGTCTAGGACTAAAGTTTGTGTCTCTGAAAGACAGGGAAGCTTAATTTCAACCACAAAGAAGTTCAAAATGCACTATGAGAAGCCGCCAGAGGAGAAAGAAGGAGGGGGCCATGTGCTGTGAGGGAAGCATGTGGAATCTAGAATCTCAAGGTCTGTTTTTACATCTTGGTCCTGCGATTTATGACTGTGTGAGTCCCTTAGCGTTGTGCAAGTCACTTCATCTCCGAGACTCAGTTTCTTCCTTGGTGAAAGTAGGGATATCTGTATTGTAAGGGTGAGTAAAGTTGAAATGGGATAACACATGAAAGTGCTCTACAAATTGTAAGGTGCTAGCAAATGTTTGTGTTATCATCGTCATCATCGTAACTTGTTAAGAAGACATATGCGAGATGCGAGAATTCTGAAGTGCTGGCTATTTGGAGCATCACGCTGTTTTCCTGCTTTTAGTTGCTTCAAGTCAAATTGTTGCATCTACTCATGTTACATCATTAAATTTTAAACTTGTTAACTTCTGATCCTCCACTGATTTGGAAGGATGGAGTGGGGCACAGAAGCAATAACGAAGCATATGGTGAGATGACAGGATAGGCCAATTTTAAAGCAGTATGTTTAATATGTATAAAAAAGAAGCTAACCTGAGCCATCCCTGGTGGCCTAGTGGTTAAAGTTTGGTGCTTTCACGGCTTCAGCAGCCGGGGTTCAGTTCCCAGGGGTGGAACCACACCACCCATCTGTCAGTAGCCATGCTGTGGCCGCAGCTCACGTAGGAGAACTAGAAGGACTTACAACTAGAATATAGAACTATGCACTGGGGCTTTGGAGAAAAAAAAAAAAGGAGGAAGATTGGCAACAGGTGTGGCTCAGGGCAAATCTTTCTCAGCAGAAAAAACAAAAAGGAAGCTAACCCAACCTTGAGGATACACCTTTTCTGCCAAGAGGCTAAAAACATTCATGTCAGAGATGGATGAAGACTCTTAAAGGAAAGACCAGCTCATTGGTCAAACATAAAATAGAAGGGAATTAGGGCCTGGCATTAGGAAGAAGTCATCTGGGTAAATATCTGGTGAAGTTTTTACCCAGAAGATGTTTCTGTTCTCTTAAAAGAGATTTTCAGAAAAGGTGGGTTTGGTTGGACGCCTACTCCAGTTAGCAGTGTCTGAGAGAGAACTTAAGCTACAGAATCAACTCAAGCATGCTTTCTCAGGACTGCAGAAAACCCAACCCAAATCCAGCCTCAGACAGTGTGAAAATGAGATGCAAAATATGGTGTGGGAGAACGCAAGAGTATCAAGTCCTTCCTTAACTTGTATTTAGGTTAAGAAAAGAACAAACCGTGGATGAGAGTCATTTCTGAGTAGAGAAGGGCAATGATATATATAGTCAGTGAAATAATTGGACTCACGGAGTTGGGACAGCAGCTGTGGTACCAGACCAATTTTTGTCTTCATCGATTAGGCTTCTTCTCGTGACTAAACTGTCGCCACAGCAATTTTGCTACAACCGTGACCTGTGATCACAGTGTTTAAATTCTACTATACCCATGTAACTCCACCCCAGGACCAGGGAACCAGCAGTGAGCTGTTAAAATGTATGAAGCTGCTCCTTGCTGGGAGGCCACTCCGGCAGCAGCGTCTCCGAGTTGGAAGCCATGAAAATGGTTTGAAATATTTTACCTTCAGAAACAAGACCTTAATCTCATGTTGACCTTGGACTGTAATTTGGGTAACCAGCACTTTTCTTCCCCATTTGCAGCAGCGAGGTAGATTGGTTAGAAAACCTGTGTTTGCAGTCGTAGGTAGTGTTCGCGCGTTGCAATCTACTTGCCTGTCTTGGATTAACGTTTGCGATGTCAGTGCTGAGTCTGCCCAGAAGATACAGTTTTTCTTGAAGGAACTCATCTGAGGTTGCCTCTGGCTTTCTCATGCCACTGTGTCAGGCAGCATTTTCTTATTCATGCTTTATCTAGCCACAGATCCAGAAACATTCCCCCTTAACGTAGACATTCTCTGCTTGCATTTGAGCCATGCCTGCTCCATTCCTACCATACTCCAGAAGAGTTTTCAGAAAATAAGGTAGAGCTGGTGTGCAGCTGGTATACACCTGTAAGCCTTGAAAGAGTTTTTAAGGTCAAGGTCCATCCTGAATGATCAGTGCCTTTGCTGTTTTGGTTGTTAAATATTTTGAATGTGGCTCCTGCGACATGGCATTAATTTTGTCAGATAAAGTATATACGAAATATACTTCAGCTTGGCAAACTTCAGTCTTTGACAAAAAGAGAGAAATCTATTTAGGAGATTTTGACAGAATTTGAAAATAGTTTTGTATTTTTCTTGATTTATCTATGTTCTGCTGAAACTGAAAAGTCACTTTTAGCAAACACTGTCAACACCCAATTCCATATACCCTTGGCTCATTACTGAGTTCATCTGCAGCTACAGTGGCCTGTCCCCCTGCACCGGACATCTTCCCACCTCAAGCACCTGTGTCTCTCTACTTCTGTCTGAGGATTTCCTTCAGTGATGGGGGACCTTCACAGCCAAAGAGCCAGCTCAAAAGTGTCAGGGATTTGATCCTCCCAGGGGCAACATTCAACAGATGAGAAGGCGGGGGTTAGTGGACAAATACCCCAACTTCCTCATCCCTTCATGGGAGAGTGTTGAGGTGTGTTCGACTGACTTTCTCAATGGCTCCCCAGCAGGATGGAGTCTCAATTCCCCACAATGGTAATGCACTCATTAATATACCCATTATTGACTTTTCTCTCTTTCCTGCCTCACTTTGCCCACTCTCTTCCATGTGCTTCCTGACATTGCCTCCCACATACCCTGCCTGAAGCCAAGATGTTTCTCCAAGTCTGTTTTCAGTGGAAGCCTAACTAAGACAGAATTTTCCCCTGACCTACTGATTTAGGTTCCCAGCTTGTCTCTCTACATGGCTTCTTGCCACCAACACCTCTAGATCCGTTAGAAATGCAAATCAATCAGGTCCTACTCAAGCTACAAACCTTTAATGGTTTCCTCTTGCCTTAGAATAGAATCCAAGATCCCTGACTCAGCCTAGCCCCCTTGAGTGGCCTGACTGCTTCTGTCCTTCAGCTGCATCTGAGTCCCACTCGGCGCTTCTCTCTGTTCCTCATCGCCCCTCACCTCTGCTTCCTGCACTGCCTTCTTGGATGTTGCTGGCATAGTCCAGTCCTTCTAACATTTGTTCCTAGAGAACCCTGTGCTTTTCCTTCATAGAGCTTTGCGTACTTGCAGTGATGTCACCTATTTTCATTGATGTATTTAATGTCTCTCTTTCTCTAGATGAGGGATCTGCAAACCATTACAGTTTTATTGGAATACTGCCACACCCGTTTATTTACATATTATCTATATCTGCTTTTGTGCTACAACTATAGAGTTGAATATTTGCAACAGAAATCATAAAGCTTGCAAGGTCTAAAATATTTACTATCTAGACCTTTACAAGAAAGTTTGCTGACCCCTCCTCTAGACTATGAACTCTTTGAGAGCAGTCTCTCACTCGCTTTTGTGACCTGGCACCCAGCACAGTCCCTGCCAAAAAATAGCCGTAATATAAATATTTTTTTATTCTCTGACTTGAAACAAAGTTTTTGTGAATGTTGCCCTTCTTCCTTCCTTATTGTTTGCCCCTTGTCTTGTGAATTTTGTGTGTGTGTGTGTGGCAGTGCTGTACATAGCAAGTAAAATATTTCCAGACCTCTATGAGCACGTAGTGCCACCTTTTTATAGCTCTTTATCTGACAGAGTCAGATTCCTACCTCTGTTGTAGTGTTTACTAGTTTTATAGGCAATGCTTTTACTAAAGATTAAAGATTTTACTATTCTTTTTTTTTTTGACCAGGTATTTCAGACCAAGTGGGACATGATGTACTGTGTTAAGTGTATTCCAGATGCTTACTTGGTTGAAAAGAATCCAACTTCTGTATTTTCTTGGGAAGGCATGCCCTGGTAGATTTGATTTGAGGATATCAGAGTCTAGTGAAGTAAAGAAAATTAATACCTTCTATTTTAATGATTCAGTGTGTGAAAATGTCCATACACCATCCTGCTGTTACCATTTTTAGCATGCAAATTTTATTATCTCACTCTTAGAAAGAAATTCATATTTCCCTAAGCATCTCTGTAATGCCCATAGGAAACTCTGCAATCTGGTTTCCAACTTGCCTTTATAATCTTATCTCCTGTTATGCTCTAGAATAGGAGTTGTAAAACTGTGGTCTGTGAGCCAAAGCCAGACTGCTGCCTGTTTTTGTAAATAAAGTTTTATTGAAACACAGCCACAATCATTTACTCACATATTGTTTATGGCAGCTTTTGTGTTTTAATGGCAGAGGTGAGTAATTGCATCTGAGACTTTATGGCCTGCAAGGCCTAAGATATTTATTCTCTGTCCCTTTATAGAAAAACATTTGCTGATCCCTGGTCTAGGAAACACCTTACATTAACCATGACCATCTGCTTTCACCGTTTCCTCTGCTTGCCAAACTTTTTCATGCCTCTGAGCCTTTGCACATACTGTCCCCTCTGCCTGGAAGACCATGCCCCCCTTTCCTGCTTAGAAAGCTCACACCAGCCATCAAGGCCCTGCTTGGTTTTCATCTCTTTTTTGCCTTTTCTGAGCTCCCACAGCACATTCTAAAAATGTGTATTAAAGTCCTTATCATTGCTATTTGTATCATAATTCCTGGTTTTCTGTTTATCTCCTACCAGAGTATGAGCTGTAGAGGATAGAGTTCTATGTCTTTATTCAGTGCATCACCCAAGTGCCTGGCACCAAGTAGATGTTCAGGAAGTGACTGATTAATATCTGAGTGTTGCATGTTATTAACCCTTGCACAAGAAAGGTTAAGCAGACACATACTGGAGTTGGAGGAATTATAGAATTTTTAACTGTGAGGTGTTTAGGAATTAGTTTTGTCCTACTTTTTGCCCGTCCTGCCCATATAGATGAGAAAACAAGCTGAGGCTCAATGAGGGGACTTGCCCAAGCCGACTGAGCTCTCCTGAATCTCAATCCATTACCCCTTCAATTGTGCAGGACCACCTCACAGACACCCGTCAGTGGGGGCTCACTAGACACAGGTTATAAATTGGAGAGTTAACTGCTTAGTAAAGTTGTTAATACTTATTTCCATGATGAAGGAAGCCGGGTATTTACCGGTGGACTGACCTCTAGTAGTTGGAAGCAGGGTTGGAGAAGTTTGGTATTAGGTCTTTCTTTCATTTGCAGACAAATAAGTTGATTCTCAGTCTCCATCAATTTTTTTCCTTTGGAAAATGAAGATAATTCTCAGTCCCTGATGTCTCTACCTTATCTGTAAATTCTGAATGTTTTTAAAGCTACTTTGAATCTGTAATGGCCTTTGCAGTAGCAGCTTTATGACCTGGCTTGTTACAATCAACTTAATATTTTAACTTAATATTTCTCCTTTTCTGTGAAAGATCAAATTTGAAATGGAAAGCAGCATTCTTCAAGAGTTTCCCATATTTATCTGAGTGATGGTGATTTCATGTTGCTAGAGCCAGTTAACTGCTGGATGTTTCATATTCTCCAGCTGCCTAATGGGGAGAATTTGATCTGGCGAAGAGCCCAGTTGTCCATCTTCCTGGGGCTGGTAACTGCTTATGGGGTAATACGGATGAGCTTTAATCGACTTCCTAGACACCTCTTCTCTGAGGGGAAGAAGAGGAGAGGAGAGGAAAGAGCAAGTGCTGACGAGCAATTCCTGAAATTGATAGGTAGTTTGTACCTAATGTTAAATAACAGGAAAATCATGTTTATCATGTCAAAGATCTATCTGAATGAGAACTCACAAACTAGAACCTCTCTTTTAATATTTATAGAGTTTCATTTTAAGGGTTGTGGCACTCATGTTTTTTTCCTTACTGTCTAACTGGCAGAGATCATATGACACTGTCCATTTTCAAGTTAATGGGCTTTTAACATCTTTCAGGCATGTTTTAAAATGAAAGAAATCCATTTTTGCTGGATTTCCATTGTTCAAGCTTTGGCAATAATGCTTACGTATGGTAATAATGTCAATAAAGAGGTCTTGTTTGCTTACAAACAGATTTCAATTGTTGAGAGACCAAATTATGTCCTGTTGCTAGAAACACGGGCAGTATTTGGTCTCTGTTCATCAAGCTACTTTGTAATTAGGATCGCATCCAAATAACAAGAGCCTCTTCTCCCATGGAGGTCATTTCAACTTGCAATTTCCACTGACAGAACAAGGTTTCACAAGAAGACATGTCTATACTCAAGGATGAGCTTTAATCCAATATATATGTATACAGATATGCATGCTAACCAGTACATCTCAGATTGTGTCTGGCTTGCTACTTTTTAAAGTCGGTCAGCAAGGAAAATTAAAAAAATATGGATAGGCATTTTGTAAGATTCAGATCAAAGCCAATATTTAAGCTTCTAGATAATAAGTGGCTTCTCTTAGCAGATTTTGAGAAGGAAAACATCCGACAGCATGCAAAACTCTTTACGTTTGGTCTGTACATCTGGGATTATATCCACCAGTTTGGGGGAAACACCTCATGGTGCCCTGGGTGTTTTTCTGTAGCCCTAGGAGAAAAAAGGATATATGCCTCACTATTTACAACTGTCAAGCTAAAAAGCCACTAGGGCCAACTCTTGCAGCACTGAAAGCAAGACTTCAACGAGTGTCATAATGATAAACAGTGAACTGAGAACGTGGAAGGAAGGCAGGTCCGACTTGAACCGAGAGTGATTTAGAGGGTTTTTATTTAGGCAGCTGAGGTTCTGACGCCAGATCCTTGACTTCGTCCGAGGACAGCTGATGGTGACTTTTGTAGTGGCTCTATTTAAGGGGAGGAAGTTTGATGACTGATAAGAGGCAAGGCACAGAGTCAGGAATTGGATGACTGGCGAGAGCCGTTTCCACGGCTGTCCTTGGGGACCACTGGGAGACATTTTGTTAACTCTTCTGCCCTTTTTTAGGAAAATAGATTTCGAATTAGGCAGTACTACAGGAGATGCTTAAAGCATTTTTTTCACTATAAAGTTAGAGTTTATCTAAGTGAATCTTATTTTGAAGAATGATGATTGGTTATTTTTTGAGGCATTATTTCCCTACTTCTGCAAGTAAGGAAGCCAGTGAAGGGGATTTAGGGTCTCATGCATTTAGAACTTCATCCATTAAGACTTTCTGCTCTCAGTGCTAATCAACCAGGGTACCGATTCCCTCTTCCGTCGTTCCTACCCCACGTGTCTGTTCACCGGACACATGTTACAAGGCATGTGGAAGTCTGAAATGCCTAGATCTTTAAACCAAGAGAGACAGCTTAACAAGAATCGGTGAGAAGCAGGGAGGGAGTGCTCTGAGAATAATCCTGCAAATAGTTCCTGCTGTGTCTTAGCCTGCAGAGGAGAGGGCAGGTCTCACCATCCCTGTTCTTTCACTCAAGACTGGGTGCATCATCTGCAGGCACCCAGCGCGAAATGGAAACTTGGGGACTTTTGTTTAAAAATCGTTAAGACTTTCAAGATGGCAACGGCAGAGCATTAAACCAAGTGCTGGGCCCTTGTGAACGTGAGTGCCTGTCTGCCTGCACAGGTCGTTCATCCATGAAGCCAGCCTTGATTTTATTTCCTTCCTTGCCTAAGATCTTACCTGATCTTAATAAGTTTTGCCCTGTGACATCTGTCAGATAGTAAACTTTAGGTGGGTGTGCCTGGTGTTTTCTGATTTCTCTCAATATCTTGACATACATTTTGTCTCCTTTTCCTCGTATTCCTTCTCTTCCTCCTTTTTTTCTATTTATTTTTTTAAAAAATAGACTTTATCTTTTAGAGCAGTTCTGGCTTCACAGCAAAATTGAGCAGCAGGTACAGAGATTTCCCGCATCCCTCCTGCCCCCACACGTGCACAGCCTCCCCATTATCAACAGCCTCCACAGAGTGGGACCTTTGTCACAATTGATGAGCTTTCATCAACACATTATCACCCAGAGTCCAAAGTATACATCAGGCTTCACTCTTGGTGTTGTACTTTCCAGGAATTTGGACCAATGTATAATGGCATGTGTCCACCATTATGGTATCATACAGAGTATTTTCACTGCCCTGAATATCCTCTGTGCTGCTTTTCTCAAAAGATATTTAATTTAGAAGCCAGCTTTGATTTCTGCTTTTGTGTCCCTTTTCCTCATCTCACTGCCATGACATCTGTTTATCTCAAAATTCTGGACCAGTATTAAACTAAAAGGCTTATGTTGGAAAAGTGAGACTGATTGCAAGAAACAAAGGGCCAAATTCATTGACAGTTGTTCTGCGGGTGGGAGCAGAAGCAGATGGGATGCATCAAATGAGCGTGCACGTGCGTGGAGGAGGGATGGGGCACGCGCCTGACGTCATCCTTACCAAAGAAAGAGACAGCGTGGTACGGAGGTTCAGGTAAAAACTCACAAAGGCACTGCAGTTCGTCTGTCCTTTTTCCAGCTGGCATAGAAAATTCTAGCAACAATGAATGCAAGGAGCTTTATCAAATACACTTGGAGAAAGCTAAGTAGTAGAAGTTTGCTGTCATTTGCAGTGGGTTCCCCCAACATATAAAGTAGATGGGAATTCTTTCTAATCAGAGGCCAAGAGAGGGGAGAGGAAGCTGTTGTTAAACGATTGAACTAACTCAGGTCAGCAAGTCCCCCCTCCTTTCCTCTTTGCTGCTCCTTTCACTCATTTGTATAAAGTGAGCATCAAGACCAAGTTACGTGGTGAAAAGAAGTCACAGTGAGTGGGAGAGGATATATGGCCATTCTCAGCCCTCTTTTTGCCCTGTGAATGGCAGGGGATTAAGGAAAGGAAGAGGGTGGGAGTCACGGCTGGTTGAGGAGAGATGTATAAATCTTAAATATTACTGAGCTGGCAAAGTCCCCTGTTTTTCTGGGAACTCTATCCCCAAGGTCCACCCAGGACATCCTCATGGCCCCAGTAAGCACTTTCTTTTCATCAATTAATGGATTGTATTTTGGAATAAGGTTTTTATTTAGCTGCATAATGCGGAAAAATATGATGAAAGACTATCTACCTTTGCTGCCCTTTCCTTAGCAATAGCTCAGTGCGTGCTGCGGCCCACCTTCCGCTTCAGCTGCAGCTGTGATGGACAATTCCTGTGCACTTCACCGCCCCACCTCAGCTCCTCCCAGACTCTCAGCTTTTCTGCCTCACGGCTTCTTCCTGAACCACAAGGGCTTGCACAACCTAAACTCAGGATAGTCGAGAAGTTTGGGAGGAGTTAGTGCCTCTGGAGGTGCCCCTCAAATAACAGGGCGTGGAAGTCTGCAGATAAATGCTCCAGCCACCTGTGCTTTGGGGGCAGAATTCTGAGATGCATTCTACAAAGGTCCCCAGTGGGATAACCAGCTCAGTAACACAGCCTTTATTGTCTTTTCCTCCTTCCTTGTCTCAATTTTCCTTCTCTTCACTCCTGCTTCCCAGAATCACCTCTCAAATGAGCTGCATTCAAGTCCTAGTTTCAAGCTCTGCTCTCAGAGGAATACAAATTAAGAGATGCCTATAAAATGAATAGGATGCAGTGTTGGCCAGGCTGGCATGCATATATGCCAGCCTTCCATATGGCTTGGTTCAGCTGTGGTATTCCTTGGGCTTTGAACTGATAGCTAAAAGAGAAAATTGGAAAATTAAAAATATTCTCATGTTGAAAATTTTCCCTTATATGGATGACATCTCATTATGTAATCATCTGTGCAGACAATGTTACTGAGGTCCTGCTCTCGTCAGGCACCATGCTGCAGTCTGATGCTAGAAAGAGAAATAAAGTTCCTGCCTAATGGGAGTGTAAGGTCTAGCAGAGAGAGACAGCGCTGGAAATTTGGGCAGAGTGTAATGAGGGCATAAGGGCAATGGTCCGTTGTACATCTGTGGTTAGGAGTTGTGAGGATAAGTGGATAAGAGCCAGCAAGGCAGACCCAGCAAGGACATGACAAGACAGGAGGAAGCCTGAGCGAGGGCACACTAGCAAGGGGACACCCACGAGCAGATGAGTCCTGGAGGAAAGCTGCAAGCAGTCGGGACACAGTTTGAGGTTCACTTAGTATCAAGAGATAAAGCCTCTTCCTGATGTCCCATGTAAAGACGACGGAAGTTGGTGAGGGACTCAGAAGCTTCCTGAAATGTCATAACACAATAGCAGCTGCACTCCTGTAGCAGCCTGCACTTTACAAAGCAGATCACAGATTGCTGCTCCGAACCACAGGAGCTCAGCACAGGGCTTTGACTCAGGATTCGAGGCTCGCTTTCTTTTTAATTTTATTTCTCATTTTTCTAATTGAGTTTCTTGATTTAGTTAGGGTCTTGGGGGCATAGGATGTCAGCCAATGTCACAGTCAATGATACATTTGTTCGGGGCGAATCTTAGCTTTCTTTGTTTCCTTCGGAAGAAAGGGCTCTAGGAATGCCTTTGAAGAAATGTGAAGCTAAAGCATCTTTAGTGAAACTTGATTCCTTTCAGGCCTCATGGCCAGATTCCCTGTCACTACCAGCATGCTTTTCACTTCTACATCCACCTGCACTCTCGGCCCCGCTCGCTGGAATATTGATGTTTACAGTGCTGTGGTCTGATTCTCTAGTCCAAGCCAGCAGAAAATTCTGCCCACACCCTTCGTAGGGATGCTGCGTGAAAGTCCCTGTTTTACTTTGTAATTCCATGCAAAGACTTCTTCTTTGTTCTTGAATTTAAAGATATCAAGAATTGGAGAAAATGTCTCTGTATGTCCAAAGGACACGTCGTGGGCAAGACCTGTCATAATTGTTAGTTCCACATACTTTCTGGAGTGATTCATAGCCTTGCCCCCATAAACCACTGTGCCACCTTCTTTCTTTGCTTCTTCCACTGTTGCAAGGAACATGCTCACTGCCTGGTTGGTGTGGAGTGGTCTGTAGAGAACATTAGAGTCTGATGAGTTCCCTGTACAGATCTGTGCATAGACCTTTTTAAGTTCATCCATAACTTCATCATGGATGCTTTCATGAAAAAATAGTTGCTTCACAATGTGCACCTCTGGCCAGAAAGTCTAGCGCTTTGCACTTTGCAATATTGTTTTCCTCTAATGCCTTCCACATTTTTTTTTTAGATGTAATTGACATATAAAATTATATTGGTTTCAAGTATACAACATAATGATTTTTGATATATGTATATATTGCAAAATGATCACCACAGTTAACATCCATCACCACACATAATTAAAATATTTTTTCTTGTGATGAAAACTTTAAAGATCTACTGTCTTAGCAACTTTCAAATATACTATATTGTATTAATAACTATAGGGGCCAGCCCTGTGGCCGAGTGGTTAAGTTCGTGCACTCTGCTTTGGCGGCCCAGGGTTTCACCAGTTTAGATCCTGGGCGACATGGCACCGCTCATCAAGCCATGCTGAGGTGGCACCCCACATGCCACAACTAGAAGGACCCACAACTAAAAACATGGAACTGTACATATTTGTACATATGGGCTTTGGGGAGACAAAGGAAAAATAAAATCTTTTAAAAACCCCAAAAAACAGTATTAATAACTATAGTCATCATGCTCTACGTGACATCCCCATGACTTATTTATTTTATAACTAGAAGTTTTTACCTTTGACCCATCTTCACCCATTTCTCCCACCTCCCACCCGCTCACTTCTGGCAGCCACTAATCTTTTCGATATATCTGTGAGTCCAGTTATTTTTAGATTCCACATATAAGTGACATCACATCTGTTTGATTTATTTCATTTAGCATAATGCCTTCAAGGTCCATTCATGTTGTCACAGATGACAGGATTTCCTTCTTTTTTATGGCTGAATAATATTCCATTGATGGACATTTCTTTAACCATTTATCCACCCATGGACACTTACATTGTTCCTGTGTCTTGGCTCTTGTAAATAGTGCTACAATGAACGTGGGGTGCAGATATCTTTTTGAGTTAGTGTTTTCATTTCCTCCAGATAAATACCCAGAAGTGGAATTGCTAGATCATATGGTAGTTATATTTTTAATTTTTTGAGTAACCTCCATACCGTTTTCCATAATGGCTGCACCAATTTACATTCCCATCAACAGTGCGCAAGAATTCACTTTTCTCCACATCCTCACCAACACTTATTTCTTGTCTTTTTGATATTAATCATTTTAACAGGTGTGAGGTGATATCTCATTGTGGTTTTGATTTGCCTTTCCCTGATGATCAGTCATGTTGAGCACCTTTTCATGTACCTGTTGGCTGTCTGTATGTCTTTAGAAAAAATGTGTATTCACCTGCTCTGCTTATTTTTTATCATATTATTTGGGGTTTTTTACTATTGAGTTGTATGACTTCTTTATATATCTTGGATATTAACCTCTTATCAGATATATGATTTGCAACTATTTTCTCCCATTCGGTAGGTTGCCTTTTCATTTTGTTGCTGGTTTCCTTTGCTGGGCAGCCTTTCAGTGTGATGTAGTTCCACTTGTTGATTTTTGGTTTTGTTGCCTTTGCTTTTGGTGTCAAATCCAAAAAATCATTGCCAAGACCAATGTCAAGGAGCTTATCGCCTATGTTTTCTTCTAGGAGATTTATGGTTTCAGGTCTTACATTCAAATCTTTAATCTATTTTGAGTTAACTTTTGAGTATAGTTTAAGATAGTGGTCCAGTTTCATTCTTTTACAAGTGACTGTCCAGTTTTCCCAACACCATTTATTGAAAAGACTGTCCTTCGCCCATTGTGTGTTCTTGGCTCCTTTGTCATAAATTAATTGAATGTATATGCGTAAGTTTATTCCTGGGCTCTCCATTCTGTTCCATTTGTCTATGTATCTGATTTTATGCCAATACCATACTGTTTTGATTATGATAGCCTTGTAATACAGTTTGAAATCAGGAAGCATGATGCCTCCAGCTTTGTTATTTCTCAAGATTGCTTTGGCTATTACGGTCTTTTATGGTTCCATACAAATTTTAGGATTGTTTGTTCTATATCTATGAAAAATGGCATTGGAATTTTGATGGGATTGCCTTGAATCTGTAGATGTCTTTGGGTAGTATTTTAACGATATTAATTCTTCCAATTCAGGAGCATGGAATATCTTTCCATTTATTCATGTCTTCTTCAATTTCTTTCATCAACATCCTATAGTTTTCAGTGTACAGGTCTTTCACCTCTTTGATTAAATCTATTCCTAGGTATTTTATTCTTTTTGATGCAATTGTAAATGGGATCGTTTTCTTAATTTCTCTTTCTGATAGTTCCTTATTAGGGTGCAGAAACAACAGATTTCTGTATATTGATTTTGTATCGAGCAAATTTACTGAATTTGTTTATTAGTTCGCGTTGTTTTTTGGTGGAGTCTTTCGGGTTTTCTAGATATAATATCATGTCATCTGCAAATAGTTGACAGTTTTACTTCTTCCTTTCTGATTTAGCTGTCTTTTATTTCTTTTTCTTGGCTAATTGCTTCGGCTAGGACTTCCAGTATTATGTTAAATAAAAGTAGTGAGAATGGGCACCCTTGTTATGTTCCTGATCTTCGAGGAAAGGCTTTCAGCTTTTCACATTGACTGTGTTACCTGTGGACTTGTCATATATGGCCTTTATTAAGTTGAGGTACCTTCCCTCTATACCACTTTGTTGAGAGTTTTTATCATAAATGATGTTGAATTTTGTCAAACGCCTTTTCTGCATCTATTGAGATGATCCTGATTTTTATCCTTCATTTCCTTAACGTGATGTGTCACATTGATTGATTTGCAGATGTTGAATCTAAATTTTAAACTCCTTTTTACTACAAGGCTTACAGTAGAAAAATCACTCTAAGCTTTATAAGAATTCTAATTCTAGTTCTTACACCTTTCTTTCTTCCTCTTTTTATTCTAGAGGAAAAGATTTAGTGGGAGAAAGTAGAAGAATTATTTTGTAAAAAATGATTTATTTTGGAAGTGTGCGTGAGTCTGTCCGAAGAAATAGGGAAAAAATGATACATTCAGTTCAATCTAAAAAGGAATTTAGTCTGCCATGAGTTTTTAGAATGACTACAAGAATGAGGACTTATGAAAGGAGAAAACTCGTCTGTGACTTTGTGAGAAGTGGTTGCTAAAATCTGTCTTTGCTCTGAGGGGGCATTTCAGAGAAGCCCAAATAATGGTGTTGATGTCTTGCCACCTGTTTTTTCAGTTCAGTTTGTGCCAACCTTTTAAAAAACACTCCTGCTTACACAGGCATCTGCTCACGCTATTTTGGCCTTTGAAGTGGGCAATAAACATTGCATAGTCATTATCGCAGGATTGGACTTGAACTGTCTTGAACTTCCTGCATATTCATTGGCTGCATGATGCTTTGTACATTGAGCATCTTCAAAGAACACCAAACAGAAGAACTGTTTTTTGAATGTTCTTTAGAGAGCAATTTGGGAGCAATTTGTTCTTTACTTTCTGGGTCTGTTTTACGTGTTCAGTTGGCAGCATCCCTCCAACTGTGTCACTTTAATGTCTCCTGTTCCTCTTTGGGTTTTTTTGGTGTTTGGTGAAGAAAATTGTCCCTGAGCTAACATCGTTGCCAATCTTCCTCTTTTTGCTCAAGGAAGATTGTCCCTGAGCCAACATCTGTGCCAGTCTTCCTCTGTTTTGTATGTGGGATGCTGCCACAGCAGGGCTTGACGAGTGGTGTGGAGGTCCACGCCCGAAATCTGAACCCATGGACCTCGGGCCACCAAAGTAAAGTATATGAACTTAATCACTGCACCACTGGGCTGGCCCCTGTTCTTATTTGTTTTTGTTTTTTTAAAGATTTTATTTTTCCTTTTTCTCCCCAAAGCCCCCTGGTACATAGTTGTATATTCTTCGTTGTGGGTCCTTCTAGTTGTGGCATGTGGGGCACTGCCTCAGCATGGTTTGATGAGCAGCACCATGTCCATGCCCAGGATTCGAACCAACGAAACACTGGGCCGCCTGCAGTGGAGCGCGTGAACTTAACCACTCGGCCACGGGGCCAGCCCCTGTTCTTCTTTGTTTTTAACCTTTTGAGACAACAGCTAGATTCTGCTTTTAGTACTCACTCTTGATTCCTGTGCTGTCATGAGCCATTCTGGTGTTTTTTTTTTTAAAGGTGTGTCACATCCTACTTTTCCATAGTATTTAATTAAAAGTTTGGCTTTTTGGAACTTGTCATTGGCAATTGCTAGAAAATGGAGCCAGTGGATATTTCCAAGAAATTTGAGACCCTTCTTTACCCTTGCAGCCCTACCCATCCAAAAATCGAGTTTTTTGTACCAACTCTCTGCTTTAGTGAAAGTTCACAATGCACACTTTACCTGAGATAAACTGCATGTGTTGATGTTTAACTTACATGAACACGCCAAAAAAGTCACATTTCCTGAGTTATCGTTCATAATTTTCTGTCATTTTAGTTATTACTAAAATGGCTTAATTTTATATACAGAAAATCTATTTCTAACTTGGGTCTTTGAAACTGCCTATTCTGAATTTTATGCTGACATAACTTATGCCCAACATATATACGCTTGGGTCATCAAGGGCATTCAGAGATGAATATCTCATTTTTATATATGAGAAGAAGGGAGTTGGGGAGGGGTGGCATAAAAATAACATTTTCTCGAAAAAGAACAACCAATAAGAATTTGCCCCAAAGCCGTTCAGAATGATTGGCTTGTCCAGATTATGAATTTATAGGATGAGCTATATATTTATGACAATTTAAAAATCAATCCACTTTTGATCAGATTTCTCACACTCTCCATTGCCATGGTATTCTCTTCTATCACAGCTTTATTTAGGAAAATTATAATGAAAATAGAACCTTTTCTGGGAAATAACCCAGTAGTGAGAAAGAGACACCATTAAGACATTGAGAAATCAAAGTTTTAAACATTTTTTTTAAAATGCTCCATTTTTATGCCAGATTACATGAACTGCTGAACTGCACACAGAACTTCACATACAATAAGAAAACAGAACCTATTAAAACTCTCAAAATTTATTAAGCTTCTCTTTGAGGTCTTTGATTTGAAATGTCCTTATTGAGATAGGACAGAATGAAATTACTCCGTGAATGAAGCACTTTAGGATTTGTGAGAAAAGTCATCTTAATCAGTTTTTAATCTTTTTTTTTTTTGAGATAACATAATTTTCAGTATAAATCGTTATGGCACCCTGAATTATAATCTACAAATTAGAATATAATTGTGCAATTTGTGTTTAATTCTCTTGCTCACATTTTATATTAGGCTTATTTCTTTGCAGACTTACAGTATTGTGAATTTTTCATAAACAGCTATTTAAAGCCATTCACATAATCAAAATAATGTTTATAGATATTCAGAAAATGATTAATCTTAGGATTGTGGCAAAGCAGAAAACCTTCCTGTGTGAGTTTGTCACCTCCCCCAACAAAAAAATTCAAGTTTTGGTTAAGTTCCCTGAATGCGTGTAGTGAAAATTAGTTTCTTTTGGAAAGATCATACAATTGAAGGACTAATTTAAATTAGGAGGGCACACTGGGCTTGGCAGAGGGCATTGTGAGAAAGCAAAGCATAATTTTCCTCCAAACAAAGGCAAGCTTGTTGGAGAGCATGCTTTATTGCCTGGAAATTCTATATATATGCAAAGTTGCTCATCAATTCACTGTTGGGTTTTATGTGCTTGGTTTCTCCTTTTGTTTGGAAAAATCAAATGCTGAAAAAAGTGGGCGTCGCTCTGCATGCTGTAGGCACAGAGGAACCTACACATGGCCGTTCTCTTGGTGTGCGGTGTTCCTGCGCGCGGAGCTGCCTGTGGGAGGGATAGTCAGACTTGGGCTTCATGCAGGTAAAATCAGGGGATACGCTTCAGCGGAGCCCACCCGGAATTCCCGGAAAGTGACTGTCCTGCATCTCTTTCCGATCCCTCCCTCTGACAGCCAGGTGGGTAGATTGGGTAAGTCAGGTTCACAACCTGAAGTCCATGCAGTATTTTCTCTTTTTCTAGACAGCTTTATTGAGACATAACTCACATATCCTACTATTTGCCCACTTAACGTGTACAATCCAATAGCCTTTAGTATGTTGTGCAACCATTGCCACAATCGATTTGAGAACATTTTTATCACCCCAAAAAGACAAACCATACCCTGACTACTGGTGTTCTTTTGAGACCCAGAATTAGATAAATTAATTCAATGAAACAAGGGTGAACATTCTCTAGGATGCTTTTAAATGGGAGTTCTCACCTTTGGAATTGTCTTCATTCCATGTCTTAGTTTCGTGGCATAGCAACTACCTTCAATACTCATAAAAAGCGTGTGTGCGGTACTTGACAGTGTGCAAAGCACTTTCTGGCAAACTGCAGCTGAGAGGCTCAACTGGCAGCGTGACAAGGTTGGGGTGAGGGTCTCAGGTGACAGGCCTGGAGGAGAGGGACTGTGCTATTTGGCAACATCCAGGGGGGGTTGCCCTGCAGGCTGGGACCTGGGCATTTGAGCAACCTGAGCACAACTGTGTAGGGTCTGGGCTGAGGACAGCGGGAAAGTCAGTGGCCAGATATGGATCCAAGCTGAGAAGAGGGATGTGGGTACCAGTTGGATTTCCATATATGAGGTGGCAGGTTTGGAAGTCAAACATCAAGATGGAAGATTCTCAGAGCAGGAGACAGAGATATGAAAGGGAGGTGGAGATTGTAGTATACATCCGGATGGAGATGAGGTCCATGCCTGAGGAAGGAGGAACTGGAGTGGGCATGGGAAATCCAGGAAGAAATCTAGCATGGCTGCTGAATCCTGCACTCTGGGCATGAATCCTGCCTGCACACACAGCATACACCTCACACTCTGCATTGCCCAGACCACCTCCTCTTTGCATTATCTGAGCAGCTCTGGTCTTTGGGTTTTTTCTCTCCAACCTCTTGCCCACTCCCATTCCTTTCCTCAGGCCCACTCACTCCGTGGACCCATTTGGAGGCTTCTGTGATCAACATTCTCTCTTAGACTCAAATCCTTCCCTTTGGCCAGCAACTTACACCCCTAGGTGAGATGAAGAGGCACTTGGACAGGCATCTCAGCTCCCTGGGAGGCAGACAGGCTGGACCAGCCCACTTCCACTTGGAGGAGAGAGCAGAGGATGAACCAGAATGTCATCATTAGCAGGGGTTGGAGTGGGTGGAGAAGGTTCAGACAAGATTCCCCTGGAGCTAGGTTCCAGATTCAGAGCCCTCACCTGGCTGCCCTCTTCCTGGGCTGTCACCATGTCTCTGTCCTTAAAGGTGTCATTTTCACCTTCTGACACTTTCACTGGAGGAAGAAAAATCCTTTTGTCCAGGTTAGCTGTGTACCATGTGGGAAAGTGGCTGGCAATATTTCCTCTCCCAGTGCGGCCTCTAAGGAATTTTTACTAAGACACTCCTCTATTCCCTAAAGTTTTCTCCTCTCCAGATTGTTGTAACTCTCTGATGCAACGTGCTATAATTTTCCTCCAAAATTTAAACATACATCACTGTATTGAATAGGTATTACTTAAAAGCTATGTATATATTTATTTGGGAAAAATGTCATATTATTTTGAAAACATCAGGAACTTTACTTAAACCTGCAATAAAATCAAGAGTACCTGTATATTACAAATATTAGAAAACACACATTCATGTTTTATATTGGGTTTTCATAAGCTTGGCACACCTGCACCATTTTGTGTAGATTTTTGTGTTGACTGGTAGAAAGGTTGCCCCTCTCCTTTTAGCCCTGTAGAGATAATTTGTAGGAAAGCCCGATGTAGCTATTTTCTGACTGGGGAATTGACATTTGAAGTTGAGTTTCTAGATTGCAGCAGAAATCTGTTTTTGTGTGTGGTCGAAGGTTAATCTGTGCAGGACAGTTAGTCTCTTCAGCTCTGTTAACATTGGAGTGGGGACATCTGGTATCCTTGGGCCACAGAGCAGCCTGGTATGGAGAATACAAGGAAGCCAAAATGCACTTCCCAGAAAACCTGGCCACAAAAGCTGTAAGGCTGACCCCTGAGTGGCCAGCACTCAAAATGACAGTGCTAAAAGAGCCTAGAAAATTCCGACTTGGTGCAGGATGGCATTGAGACCAAACGGATCCTCTGGTCTGGTGTGTGGGGGCTGCCAAAAAAGTTTGCCGGCAGGAAAGGAACCAAAAATTGGCCTAGGTGATTCCATCACGGTTTGGCGTCATCTGTAAAGAGTGGGCAGTATTTCAGACTAGAACTGGAGGGATAAGGGACAAGAAGTATCCTCTAGGGAAGAGGGGCAGACAAGGGCAAGGCAGGCTGTGGACTGCTTTGAAGGCCAGCAGGGGAATGGACATGCTCGTCAAGGAGTAAAGACCAAAGCCCAGGTATGGGGGCCAAGCTCATGAGGTGGGATTAGGGGAAGGCTGTGGCTTTGTCACTCTGAGGTGCTGCCTTTCCACTTCCTGCACCCTTCCTCCCCACATGCCAAATACCTGGACACAACAGTGCCCAGGGCAGCCCTGGACCTTCCCTGCTGGTGGGGACAGAGCTCCCACTCCAATCTTTGTAAGTTGAGACACTGTACTGCTTTAGCCCTAAATACTAAATATTTCAGGCATGTTTCCTTAGAACAAGGACGTTTTCTTATGTAACCACAACACGGTTATCAAAATCAGTAAATCTGGTTCCTTTTAACAATAATGATATTCGAACACCATCCATAATGTTTTATAATTTCTGTTCTATTATTTTTAAACTATCAGAGATTGAAACTTAATTAAAGGTCTTTTTTCTTCTGACAGCGTTGGGGGAGAGAGCACACACAATATTTTTTCTTCAAATACGTTACATGAGAAGCCTTTGCCAAGTTTACAAAGATACAGTTGGCAGTCAACGGAGTTACAACATAATGACACCAATTAGATAAAACCATCAGAGATCAAAGAGATTTTCTGAGTGATATGCTTGCATATTTGTTTGCCTTGGAATTAAATTTCTACAGTGCTATCTTGTTTTCGAGACTAAAACTGAAATCACTACTTGATAAGACCTGTGTATAGGATCTTTATCTTTTTGCCTTAAATTCAGGGAAGATATTTTAATGATGCAAACGCAATGTGTTTTCCATATTTCCCCCAACTGGGTTAATTGTGGATATAGCCAAAAAGTGAGGTGTCTAACAAGAAAGCAACAGTGAAATGTGTTCTGAGAGCAAAAGCTACCCAAGATATATTATTGGGGGGTGGGGAGGAAAGAAGGCTAAAACATCATGTAGCATATGATCCCATTTGTTTAATGCAAACTGAGATAAATATATTGGTGTGTGCATAGAACATTCTGGAAGTTATGGAAGAAATGAGTGTCAGCAGTTGTTCACTTGGCATTGGGGCTGGGTAGGTCAGGATGTAGAGGGGAGTGAGTGGAGAGAATTGTGTTTTTCATTTTATGCTCCTTGTAGTCTAAATTTTTTGTTGTGTGCTTTTACTTATTTTATAGAAATAAAAATGTTTATACTAGGGAGGGTGGGTGGGAGGGAAGGAGAGAGAGATAGAACAGCAGTTAGAAAAAAACCGAAAGGCAAACTTATTAAAAATGACGTGGCTTAGAAAGCAACAGCAATAGGTGAAACTGTGGGAAAAATAAGTTGGGTATGTAAAATGAATCATTTTCTACCTTCGGCTGTTTATATATGGCTGCTAGTTTTTTCAGCAAGATTCATACATGGGTCTCTTAAAACTGAATTTTCACTAATGAGGGTATTTTGACACTAATTCTGGTAAAGCAGACTGGCTGCTCTATCCCTCTGTACTTCCTTTTAAATTACAAAATTGATTAGTATTCATAGATTCTGATGAGTTAAATTTAGGTTTTGTTTTCATCAGCATCAACTGATCTTCATGCTCCAACTGTCCCTTTTCTGAAAGCAAGAAGCTTATTCATAAAGAGCAAACAAACATCACGGCGATATTTGACCATGTGTATCATATGATTTCAAACGGCCTCTTTCATCCTGTCTCCAAATCATTAGATTTCTTTTTGTAGATCTTCATGTATTAGACTTCTTTCTTTTTCAAGCGTTAGTTTTTTAAATGGAAATGTTCCCCTGGGCAGAATCAGTGTGAAAAGAAATCACGATGTCGAGGGAAGGGAACTAATATTTATGGCGTGCCCGGGTTGTGAGGAGATTTTGCATGGGTATCTCATTCAGTCCTTCCATCAACCATGAGGGGCCCATGATTATATTTCTGGTTTTTTATTAAGGAACCTGATCCTCAGAGTGGTTAAGAAATTCTGTCAGTAATTAATTAATTCATTCATTCACTCAACACATATTCATTGAAAGTCAGCTATGTCCCAGGCACTGTGCTTGATGCTATGAATGCAGTGGGAGAATATAGACGTGGTCCCTACTCTCGATTAGCCTGTAGTGGAACAGAGGAGAAAGGCGTTGAACCAGCACACACTCACATACAGTACATAACTACACATTACCTGGGCATATTGATGGCAAAGGCATCATGCTGAGAGAGAGAATAACGAGACTCATGTAAACTGGTGCCTCAGGGCTCACGGAAGGCCACTCTGAGGAGGCCATGTGTAAGCACAGGTGAGTAGAAATTGGCAAGGCCAAGTGTTGGGAAGTGCCTTCCAGGCAGCAGGAGGCATGGAGGGGAAAGCTCAATGTGGTTGAAGATCTAAAAGGGGCCAGTGTGGTTGGAGACAAGTGACTAGAAGAGTATGGGAGCTGAGGCTGGAGGGGCAGGTGGGGGCCGGGTCATATCAAGGCTCACAAGTCTTGTTAGCACAGCGGAGGTTTGCAGAACTGGGATGGGAGCTCACATTTGCCTGAATCTTAAAGCTTGTATCCTCCCAACTCTTTCAGCCTTGCCCTCTCTCATGACCCACCCCCTCAGACACATGGCACTATGATTTTCTCTTCCATGCTATTTTCCAGAATGACTAAAGCACCACTTTCATTATTGACACTGCCTGGTGTTCATGCCGGGAGTAGTGAAGCCTAATCTGTTATTTGATGATATAGAGAAGAAACAGAAAGTATGGGGCCTGGGTGAGGCCCCTAAGAACACACTCTGCAGGGAAAATAGAGTTGAGATTGTCTAGAGTAGAGAGATGATAGAAACCAGGAGCCACTCAAAGGATTCAAGGGGTACCAGAATTCAAGGTACAGCATTCCACAGTAAACAGAAGCTTCCAAACCACAGAGAGCTGTATTCCTGTGATTCCCCAGATATGTGCAGTAGGTATACACTGGATTGGACTGAGAAGGATGTTTCAGGGTTGTTGATGGCAAGTTGAAGCAGAAATAATAGAAATGACGATAATGAAGGGAGATGAAGAAAGTAGACACAAACAACATGTGTGGGCAGAAAAGTGGCAGGAGTTTGAAATGAATTGAAGTATAAAATCTCTAAAAGTCAAGAATGGCTGAAGCCAAGAAGTAGCCTACTGCAGGCTGTTGAATTCCATCAATGTACAAAACAGATGAAAGTCACTGCCCTCGTGTAGTGTCCGTTCTAGTGACTGTTGTGTGTAAATATGGCAAAAGCCCACTGGGGGTTACAGGGTAGGACTGGAGTTAAGGAGATAGGACAGGTGAATTATGTATGGAAGATTCTGGAAAAACTTGGTCAGAAAATAACCAGAGAAATGCATAGTACCAATGCCCCAGTGATTTTAGGTTTTGAGAGACAAAGCCAGAAACTAAAGAAATGTCTCTCAAGTGGGAAGTTCAGATATCTGTCTGGGCCAGGAAAGTCTTCCTACTTCTTTGTCTTGGTCATTTGAGCTGCTTTAACAATATACCACAGACTGGGTGGCTTATAAACAGCAAAAATTTATTTCTCACAGTTCTGGAGGCTGAAAGTCTGAGGTCAGGGTACCAGGACAGTTGGGTGAGGGCCCTCTTCTGTATCCTCACATGGAGGAAGGGGCCAGGGAGCTCTGTGGGGTCTCTTGCAAGAGCACTGACTCGTTCATGAGGGCTCCACTCTTGTGCTTAGGCACCTCCCAAAGGCCCCACCTCCTAATACCATCACCTTCGGTGTTAGGATTTCAGCATATGGATTTTGGGGGGCCACATCCAGACCATAGCATCCCCTGAATCACCATCCCCCTCCTGCTCGGCCTACGACCCTTTGTGCAGAACCTTGTGGAGCAAGAAAGCAAAAACAAAATATTGGTAGTTTGCTCTGATGAGGTGACATCCCGGGCTATTACTTTTTGTGAAATGATCCTTTATTTTAGGTTTTTAAATGATCAATGCGTCCTAATTCTGTACTATCGATATTCAAGCACTTTTTTGGAATTTGTCTGTTTCCATGATATGTGTTACTGATATTCCTGTTAGTTTTATAAGAGCTGGGCTTGATCGTTTTAATTCAGAATAACTATACTTAATATCCATCACCCTTTGAAGACTGTTAGGGTTAAATAAAATGTCAATCAACTGTTTTTACTATAAACAAGGAGGGAGCAGCTATCTTTTTCAACGTTCATAATAAAATTTATACGTTAGATGGGCTATAGTATGTTCAGACTTAGCAAAAAGAGAGGTATGAGGATTTACTATGCAATAACAGCTCCAGAGCAAATTATTTTATGACTTTCAATTAAGTAGCTTTGACCTACTCTGTGTGTGTGTCTTGCTCTCAATTTGAGTTTCCCTAAGATAAGCTCCTGGCTAATTTAATTACTCGAATATGCAGAGTGTGCACTAGCTTAAATTATAACCATTGCAGTGAGCGCCTAAAATCTCCAAACCCTTTAGTCGTGTTGAAAGTACAGATGTGTTGAGTGTGTTTCAATAAGAAATCTGAGGCTTTAGTGTCGTAACTGTATGTGGTTGGAGATGTTTCACCTCTAGGAATGAAGCGTGTTTCCCACCTCCTATTCCACGCCCCTCTCTCTTCCTATTCCCCCAAGTTTAGACTCTTACCAGGGGTCGCATCCAGGCCTGCCCTCCCCTTAAGGACCTAATGCCTTTCTTGTTTTCCCATCAGAACCATTCTCCAGGCAGCCGTCAGAACGGACTTTTAAAAACACCTATCTTTCTTTGTCTGACTTGTTTCGCTGAGTATAAAACCCTCAATGTCCATCCCTTTTGTCGTAAATGGCAAGATTCCATCTTTTTTATGTCTGAGTAAACAAACAAACAAACACACACATAGATACAGAGAACAGATTGATGGTTACCAGGGGGGTGGGGATGGGGGAGGACACGGGGGGGGCACAGGCGTACAGTGACCCATGGCAGATAGACTTTTGGTGCTGAACACGATGTAGTCAGGGCAGAAGGTGAAATATAATGATGTACACCTGAAATTTATACAATGTTATAAATCAGTGTTACTTCAGTTAAAAAAAAGCACTTATCTGTTCTTGTCACTTCTCCACTTAAACTGCTTCCCGTTACACTAGGTAAATGTTCAAAGTCCTTATTGTGACCTCCAAGGTCTTACCTGTGCCCCCTACACTTCTTGGACCTCTATTCCCCTCTACCAACCCTCTTGTCCTGACTCTTCTGCTGGATTGGCCTTCTTTCTCTCTTTTTATTATTATTATTAATTTTATTTTTTTATTGCAGTAACATTGGTTTATAAAATTACATAAAGTTTGAGTGTACATCATTATATTTTGATTTCTGTAGAGATTACATCATGTTCACCCCCCAAGAACTAATTGCAATCCGTCACCACACACATGTGCCTAATCACCCCTTTCGCCTTTCTCCCTTCCCTCTTCCCCTCTGGTAACCACCATTCCAAACTCTGTCTCTGTGTGTTTGTTCGTTGTTGTTTTTATCTTCTATTTATGAGTGAGATCGTACAGTATTTGACTTTCTCCCTCTGACTTATTTCACTTAGCATAATACCCTCAAGGTCCATCCATGTTGTCACAAATGGCCAGATTTCATCGTTTTTTATGACTGAGTAGTATTCCATTGTGCATATATACCATACCTTCTTTATCCATTCGTCCCTTGATGGGCACCTAGATTACTTCTAAGTTTTGGCTGTTCTGAACAATGCTGCAATGACCATACAGGTGCTTATATCTTTACACATTCATGTTTTCTTGTTCTTTGGATAAATACCCAGCCATGGAACAGCTGGATTGTATGGTAGTTGTATTCTTAGTTTTTTGAGAATCTCCATACTGTTTTCAATAGTGGCTGCACCAGTTTGCATTCCCACCAACAGTGTATGAGTGTTCCCTTCTCTCCACATCCTCTCCAACACTTGTTTCCTGTCTTGTTAATTACAGCCATTCTGATTGGAGTGAGGTGATACCTCATTGTAGTTTTGGTTTGCATTTCTCTGATAGCTAATGATGCTGAACATCTTTTCATATACCTGTTGGCCATCTGTATATCTTCTTTGGAGAAATGTCTGTTCAGATCTTTTGCCCACTTTTTAATGGCTTGTTAGTTTTTTTGTTGTTGAGATGTATGAGTTCTTTATATGTTTTGGATATTAACTCCTTATCAGATGTATGGTTTGTAAATACCCTTTCCCAATTGTTAGCTCGTCTCTTCATTTTGTTAATAGTTTCCTTTGCTGTGCAGAAGCTTTTTAGTTTGATGTAGTCCCATTTGTTTATTTTTTCCATTGTTTCCCTTGCCAGTCAGACATGGTACTTGAAAATATGCTGGTTATACAGATGTCAGAGACCATACTGCCTGTATGTTCTTCTAGGCATTTCATGGTTTCAGGACTTACATGCAAGTCTTTAATCCATTTTGAGTTACTATTTGTGCATGGTGTAAGGTAATTGTCTACTTTCATTCTTTTGCACGTGACTGTCCAGTTTTCCCAACACCATTTATTGAAGAGACTCTCCTTTCCCCGTTGTATGTTCTTGGCTCTCTTGTCGAAAATTAGCTGTCCGTAGATGTGTGGGTTTATTTCTGGGCTCTCGATTCCGTTCTGTTGATCTGTGTGTCTGTTATTGTGCCAGTACCATGCTATTTGATTACTATAGCTTTGTAGTATATTTTGAAATCAGGGAGTGTGATACCTCCAGCTTTGTTCTTTTTTCTCAGGATTGCTTTGGCTATTTGGGGTGTTTTGTGTTCCATATAAATTTTAGGATTCTTTGTTCTATTTCTGTGAAAAGAATCGTTGGAACTTTGATAGGGATTGCATTGAATCTATAGATTGCTTTATGAAGTATGGACATTTTAACTATGTTAATTCTTCCAACCAAAGAGCACAGAATATCTTTCCATTTCTTTGTGTCTTCTTTAATTTCTTTCAACAATGTTTCATAGTTTTCAGTGTACAGGTCTCTTTCCCCTCTTCGCTTAAGTTTATTCCTAGGTGTTTTATTTTTTTTGTTGGAATTGTGAATGGGATTGTATTCTTAATTTCTCTTTCTGCTACTTCATTGTTAGTGTATAGAAATGCAATGATTTTTGTATGTTGATTTTGTAACCTGAAACTATCTTTTTACTCTGTTGTTGTATTTGATTTGCTAGTATTTTGTTGAGAATTTTTGCATCGATATTCATCAGTGATATTGCCTTGTCATTTTCTTTTTTTGTATTGTCCTTGTCTGGTTTTGGCATCAGGGTAAGTTTGGCTTCATAGATTGAGGTAAGAAGCTTCCCCTCCTCTTCAATTTTTTGGAAGAGTTTGAGAAGGATAGGTGTTAAGTCTTCTTTAAATGTTTGGTAGAATTCACCAGAGAAGCCGTCTGGTCCTGGACTTTTATTTTTTGGGAGGTTTTTGATTACTGTTTTGATCTCCTCACTGGTGATTGGTCTATTCAAATTCTCTATTTCTTCTTGATTCAGTTTTGGAAGGTTGTATGATTCTAACAATTTACTCATTTCTTCTAGATCATCCAATTTATTGGCATATAGCTTTTCATAGTATTCTCTTATAATCTTTTGTATTTCTGAGGTGTCCCTTGTAACTTCTCCTCGTTTCATTTCTGATTGTATTTATTTGATCTTTCTCTCTTTTTTTCCTGGTGAGTCTTGCTGAAGGTTTGTCAATTTTGTTTATCTTTTCAAAAAACCAGCTCTTAGTTTTATTGATTTTTTCGTCTTTGTTTCATTTATTTCTGCTCTGATTTTTTTATTATTTTCTTCCTTCTACTGATTTTGAGCTTTGCTTATTTTTCTTTTTCCAATTCCTTATGTCCACTGTTAGATTTTTTCTTTTGGATTTTTCTTGTTTGTTGAGATAGGCCTGTATTGCTACACATTTCCCTCTTAGAATTGCTTTTGCTGTATCCCATATATTTTGGCATGTTGTATTTTCATTTTCCTTTGTCTTCAGGTATTTTTTTATTTCTCCTTTGATTTCTTCATTGACCCAATCGTTGTTCAGTAGCATTTTGTTTAATCTCCACATCTTTGTGGTTTTTCCAATTTTCCTCCTGTAGTTGATTTCTAGTTTCATACAGTTGTGGTCAGAAAAGATGCTTGGAATTATTTCAATCTTCTTAAATTTATTGAGGCCTGATTTGTGGCCTAATATGTGATCTATCTTGGGGAATGTTCCGTGTGCATTTGAAAAGAATGTGTATTCTGCAGTTTTTGGATGGAATGTTCTGTATATATCTACTAAGTTCATCTGGTCTAACGTGTCATTTAAGGCCAATGTTATCTTATTGATCTTCTGTTTAGATGATGTATTCATTGGTGTAAGTGGAGTGTTAAAGTCCCCTAATATTGTTGTGTTATTGTTTATTTCTCCTTTTATGTCTTTTGATAATTGCTTTATATATTTAGGTGCTCCTATGTTGGGTGCATAGATATTTGCAAGCGTTATAGCCTCTTGTTGGATTGTTCCCTTTATCATTATGTAGTGCCCTTCTTTGTCTCTTGTTACAGTTTTTGTTGTAAAGTCTATTTTGTCTGGTAATTATTGCTACCCCAGCTTTCTTTTCATTGCCATTTGCATGGATTATCTTTTTCCATCCCTTTACTTTCAGTTTCTGAGAGTCTTTAGGTCTGAAATGTCTCTCTTGTATGCAGCATACACATGGGTCTTGTTTTTTTATCCAATCAACCCTTGATAAGAATGTACTTACTAACATTTTGTTACTTTTTTTCTGGGTGTTTTAGTTATTCTTCTCTGTTCCTTTCTCCTTCTCTTGCTCTCTTCCCTTATGGTTTGATGGTTTTCTTTAGTATTATGTTTGGGTTCCTGTCTCTTAATTTTTTATCTATTTATTATAGGTTTCTGGTTTGTGATTAGTGTGAGGTTCATATATAATAACCTACATGTATAGCAATCTATATTAAGTTGATGGTTTCTTTAGTTTGACCTCTTGCTAAAAGATCTACTCTTTTACTCCCCTCCTCCCACATTTTATGTTTTTGATATCATATCCAACCTCTTTTTCTGTGCATGTGTATCCATTACCCTCTTATCATGGAAATAGGTAATTTTAGTACTTTTGTCAGTTGACCTTCATATTAGCTTCATAGGTGATTGAATCTGCTACCTTTGCTGTATATTTGCCTTTACCAGTTATTTTACTGGTTTGGTTTATATATATATATATATATATATAATTTTCTTATTCCTATTTGTGGTCTTCTCTTTTTCACTTAGGTCCCTTTAGCATTTCTTGTAAGACTGGATTCTTGGTGATAAACTCCTTTAGTTTTTGCTTGTCTGGGAAACTCTTTATCTCTCCTTTCATTCTGAATGATAACCTTGCTTGGTAGAGTATTCTTGGCTGTAGGTTTTTTCCTTCCATCACTTTATAATGTGCTACTCCCTTCCAGCTTGTAAGGTTTCTGCTGAGAAGTCAGTTAGCCTTATGGGGTTTCCTTTATATGTAACTTGTTGCCTTTCTCTTGTAGCTTTTAGGATTCTTTCTTTATCTTTAATTCTTGACATTTTAATTATTATGTGTCTTGGTGTGGTTCTCTTTTGGTTTATCTTTTTTAGTGCTCTCTGTGCTTCCTGTACCTGGATGTCTGTTTCCTTCCTTAGGTTAGGAAAATTTTCAGCTATTATGCCTTCAAATAGATTCTCTGCCCCTTTGTCTCTCTCTTCTCCTTCTTGTACACCTATAATACGAATGTTAGTGTGCTTGATGTTGTCCCGGAGGTCCCTTAGACTGTTCTTGTTCTTTTTAATTCTTTTTTATCTGTTCAGCTTGGATGATTTCTTCTAGTCTTTCATCCAGCTTGCTGATCCATTCTTCTGTATCATCTGCTCTGCTATTGAGTCCCTCTAGTGAATTTTTCATTTCCTGTATTGTATTCTTTATTTGTGATTGGTTCTTTTTTATGTTTTCCAGTTCTTTGTTGAAGTTCTCACTGAGTTCATCCATTCCTCTCCCAAGATCAGTGAGCATACTTATGACTCTTAGTTTGTACTCTTTGTCAGGTAGGTTGTTTATCTCTGTTTCACTTAGTTCTTTTTCTGGGTTTTTGTCCTGTTCCCTTACTTGAAATGTATTCCTTTGCTTCCTCATTTTACCTCTTCCTCCATGCATATATTTATGTATTAGGTGGGTCACCTATGTCTCCTGATCTTCGAGAGGTGGCCTTATGTAAGAGATGGCTTATGAGGTCCAGCAGTGTGCCTCCCTCTCGTGATCAGTTCCAAATGTTGCAGGAATGTCCTCTGTGTGGGCTACATGTGTCCTTCTGTTGTGGCAGGATTGCTCTTGCTGCAGGTGCCCCGGGAGGCTATGCTCTCCCTCTGGCCAGCTGGTTGTAATGCTCAGCTGTGTGTGGCTGCTATGGACCCTTCAGTCACATTATTGGGTGTCGGGTGCCCCAACACAGTTGGCTACAAGGTCTAATAACACATTCCTATTGCAGTTTTTCTTTTAAGTGAGTAGGCTCCCATTGTGGCTGGTTATTAGTCTCAGGGGCCTATAATTCTGTAGGCCTCTGGCCTGCAAGCCTGTTGTCAGCTCTTTCAGGATTGCAGCTGAGTGGGGCCAGCCCCAGGCATGGGAGCACCAAATTGTTCCAGCCTTTGAAAAGTGGGGCTGATCCCCTATGTGGCTGTTTGAGAAGCACAAGTCTGCTGCAGCTAACAAGCCCTACTGCCCACAGGGCCACACACCCCATCAACACAGTCCTGCCTCTTATGTGTGCCCTGACCCACTGAAGTGTACCCAGTTGCCCCACTATAGAGGCCCCACATACTTCACCAATGCAGGCCCACTCCTCATACATGCCCTTCCCCACAGAGGTGGACCCACTCACCTGGCTGCAGAGTTTCCAGGCACCCTACCTGTGGAGGGCCACAAGTTGCCCAAGGGCTTGCTGTTGGTTAGGGCCAGTCCTTAAGGCAGGCTGCCAGCCCTGGTTGAGCTGCATGAAATCGGTGCTCTGGTGGGTGGACAGACCCCTTGGCTAACAGGCCAGAGGAAGAACTCCAATGGCATTGGCCAGCGTCTGTGTCAGCATACCTGTAGTAGGTCACAATAATGGCTGCCACCAATGTCTCAGTCCCTGGAGATGTCTTGCCTCTCACCGAGATGCGTACAGAGGCTATCAAGTGAGTCTCTTTTCACTAAAGGACTGTGCACCTTTCTTTCTGGTGATTTTAGATTGCTTCCCAAAACAGGTGAATTTTTGTGTGGGCCATTTAAGAGCAGGCTTTTTTTTCCCTTTATGTCTGATAGCTTTTCAGGGGGTGTTCCCTGTTGTAGTTAATAGCCAGCAAAGCCAGATATTGTGACCCTTGTTTCAGTTGTGTTGAATCCAGAGGCTGCTTGTTATGGTAAGAATAACTTGGCATAAGAGGTCAGCTCCGTCCTGCTGGTGAGGTGCTAGGGGAAAAGACAAACATATGGCAGTAAAAGGATAAACAGGAAAATTCTGCTTGAAGGTTTCCATTTATAACTGCTTTACTTTTCCCCTTCATTTCCACTCCTCACATGTTTAAGAATTCTCTAGCTCTCCGAGATTTTAGAGCAACATGTCATGTCCATTTTCACATCATATGTTACACATCATAAAGAAGTTATGAGAGAACTCTTGCCAGGAAGCAGAAGAAAGAGGCATACACATTGTCTCCCTATTCTAAGCTCTTCTACCATGTAATCAGGATGCTTTCAGAGAAAGTACACTTTATGAACTCAGCTTTAATAGTTTGGGAGAACCTAATAAAGTTGTAATGTAAAGATGTAAGACATACCACCACACCCCCAAAACAGTCCTTTTCGATTCTTCCCCAATCCTGGACACTGCCCACCATGGGCTTTCATTGCATATCCCTGTTCTGAGCACACGCTGCCCCCCGCCCCAAAGTGTTTGCAGCAATGCCTGTCAGTCATCCTTGTGGCTTCCTGTTTTTATGCCTTCCCGGGGCTGATGTGCCAGCCTAAGGATACTGCTTATGTTTTCCCTGCAGCCTGATGATCTCCTAGGTGGAAGAGGGGCCCAGGGGACAGTTGCTGGGTAGGGGTGTGCCCAAAGCTCAGCACTCCACCTGGCTGCTTCCGGCTGGGCAGGAATGTGATGACAGTTGTGTGCTGCACTGGCCTCCCCGGGGGGGCTCCTGCTGGCAGCCTGGACAGGCCTTGGCAGCAGGCAGCAGCTTGGAGGACACTCAGAAAAGGCCTCGTTGTGTGTCAGGAAGACCTTGACCTCCAGGGTGGGGAGTACTGCCCTGCTGGGACCCCATTTCCTCTTGTCAGAGAGGGTCTATCTGGGGTTCAAGCTACCAGCCTGCCTTTATTCTCTGTGCATCCTGCTTTGCAACTGAGACTGACCTTTCAGAATGTGACATATCCCTATTATGCCTCCTCCCCCAGCATTCGCCATCCCACTTATGTATTGTGACTCCTGGGCTATAGCTGGGTCGTACGGAGCCTTTCTGCACTCTCCTTAGAGAGAGGTGCCCTGTGCTCTGGGCAGGAGCAGCCCCAACTAGGGGCTTAAAGCTGTGGAGCAGAGCTGGGCTTACCCTCACACCCCTCCACCTGGCGGTTGCTCTGCCAGCCTTCCAGCCAGCCTTCCTCAGTGGCCTTGGTGGGGGCAATGAATTGGCTGAGAGATGGACCAGGTTTAAGCTTTCTGAGACTGTCATCTTTTCTCTTCTTAGAAAACATTAGGATAGCCAGTAGCACACCTCCGTCTTGATTTAGGGATGGGTATCTTCCCTCCCTTCATACTCTGTTCCCTTCCCCCTCATACTACCTTCCCTCTTCCGTCTATTCTGAGCCACAGGCACCGACTCTGCTTTACAAACTGGCCAGTTGTAATTGACAGATTAATGTTTTTAAAGATTCTGTTAATAAACAACAGTTCTGATGGCTGAAAGTCTTCACTTATTTTTGTTAAATTATCTCTGGGCTTACTCTCTTGTGCTCTTCCTTTTTCCATCACTTTCTCCTTGGACTATCTTATTAGGTGTATATAAAAATAAGCAGTATATTATAGAATTATTTAATATTATCTATTATTTAAATTCCTATTTTTCCCCAGCCCCCTTTAACAGACAGGTGAGCAGATGTATGGTGGGGTCTTTGTATTGTGTGAATATCAACAGCCTCGGTAATGAGAAGTGGTGATGTAGAGAATGTTCTTTCTTAAAACTGAAGACTTTCTGCTGGGGAAATATCATCAGATATACTGTGATTGTCTTGCTTATCCTTGGTTGGTTATTATTATTATTAATATTATTATCAGCAACCATTTACTAAGTGCCTAATATGTGCCGGGCACTTTTATAGATTTTATTTCTCATCCTCGCAATGGTCCTGAAAGATGGATGTTGTTATCCCAGGTTCCTTAACCAGGAAACAGTAAGTTACTCAAGCTCACACGAGTAGCTTGTGGCAGAATCAGAGTTAAGACCCCGTTCTGTTTGATTTCAATGTCTGCATACTTTCCATAACATCAGAGGTTCTTGGTTTTTTCCCACTGAAGTTCCCTGAATGCAGAGGAAATCAATACATAATGCCCGGGGTCTAGACCCTTTGTAGCTAGAAGTAGCCAGCAGCAAGCTCAAAATTTCTTTGAAGTCTCGCGCTTTAATCTTTAAAATTTATGCAAATTTGGCTTTCTACTCCATAATATAAAAGTATAAAAATAATCCTTTAAACTGCATGACAGAGAAGAAAATTTAAGCTCCAGGAAGAGCTCCTGTTAACCCCTCTCACATCCCCTCCTGCCCTGCTGGATGCCACACTGGGGGTCTGCACGCGGGCGTCTCAATGTTGAGAAGGTCAGCATTGCACTGTGGTGCATCTCAGTTAAATTCTTAGTACCAGTTCTGTTGATACACCTTCCAGGTACAGAGTAACCTGTCTCTTGGCCAGTCCAGAATCATAGAAGTCTTCCTAGCAGAGAGGAGCATCCCTGATGCTTCCTAGACAAATCCCAAATTGGTCTCTGTTGCTTCTTCATGGGAATCTTTGAGTGGCATCTGTCTGGCTGGAAGTTTGGAGATTATTTAATCTTGTGGTTTGTAAACTTTTACTTTTTAGAAGCAAAAGTCATCTTTCAAATGAAATTGCTCTTGGAACCCTAGTTTATAAAACATAAAACTGAAGACACTACTTGCCTCAGGGGCTGAAGGCTCTGCTCGCATGATGCCCTTGCCTGAGGGTCCTCCAGGGCACCCAAGGTTCTGCAGAACGAGGTTTACGAACATTGGATTGAATTCAGAGCGCCCATTTGATGGACGTGGAGACTGAAGCCAGAGAGCTCGGAGGACTTGTATGAGGGGACCCAGCTGATTAGTGACAAAGCCAGGAGGGGATCCTAGGAACGATGCCTGCCAAATTCTTCTAAGCCCCTTGGAGGCCCTGGTGGTTTTCTTATCCTATGAACAGCGGATTTCCTAAGTGCCCTCAGAGCCCCCGGAGGGCTAGGGAGCGGGGATGCTGAGGATCGCTCCAGCCAGGTCCTTCATGGTGTGGAGCAGTGTCTGCAGCAGTGACAGACCTGGCTGTTTCCCGACTGCCTGTGGAGATTTAAAAACGATTGAGTGAGGCCATTGAAGCTTTGGAGGTGTCAGAGTGTGTTGGGATCCAGGGAAAGGCTTTGCAGGGGGAGGTCAAGCAGGACCCCAAAGAGAACATCGTCAAGGGACTCAGCCAGGTCACTGTGCACCCCAGCTGCTGGGGTATGGGAGGTGTGTGGGGGTGACATGGAGGGACCACCATAAAATGTGCTGGGTCCCCTCTGAAAAACTGCCGACCTCGGGTTTAAGCTGGCCTTGTGCTGACTTTCACGCAGAGCCTTATGAAGCATGGCCTTCATTAGTTCCCTTTGGCTTTATTCTGTTTCTCAGAAAGCTTGAAGTGGCTTTTAAACTTCCATGAAGGTATGAGCTGCTCCACAATCTAGGTTTCCTTACAGTCACCTCTCGTTTTTCGGTTCATCACTTTAGTGCCGGTAAGCCCTATTGCAGGGAGCCTGGTGTCTAAACTCTCCGATTTCCCTCACCTCTGCAGGACTTTATAGTCAAAGGGAATCACTCCCACCTCCACATGGTAAACTAAGAGAGAAGGGTGTCTGCTCATTCCACTGCTGTCATTATCCCTTGCTGCCAGGCGCCACATACACCCTGATGATTGATACTGAAGGCCACTGCAGGCCATCCTTGCCAGTCCAGCTCCTGGGCAGACAGACACAGTGAGTGATCCCATGGGGCCTCAGTGTTGACTCACCCAAGGAAGAAGAGTGAAAACTAAGTCTCTCTCCCACTTAAGCCTCACAAGCCAGGTCTCTCTCCCAGAGGCAGTCTTTGTTCCTTGTGTATACGTCCAGAGATAGTCTGTACATTTACAAATCTTTTTGAACATTTGCATACACACGTTTGTTCTTTGATCCCCACCAAATGATGGCATACTCTACACACAGTGCTGTAGTTGGTTATTTAAAATTTAACAGTATATGTGGAGATCATTCCATACCGGCACACGTAGTGCTGCTTCTTTCTTTTTCATGGCTGTATAATATTCCAACATAACCTGTTTATCAGGAAAGCACTCATCTTCATCTGCTTATCTGAAAGTAACCCAAATGTCACCTACTTGTAGACATTTGGATTACTTGCTGTTTGTTATTGTTGTTGTTTCGTTTGCTATTACAAACATATACACGTTTGCATATGTATTCAGGTAATTCAGGAGGCTCTACTTCTTCCCTGTAAGGGAGGTTCCTTGCTCAATTAAAGGAAATACACATTTTAAAATGTAATAGATACTTCCAAATTGCCTTCCACTGAGGTTGTATCGTTTTATACTTCCATAAACAGTGTATGAGAGAACCTGTTTTCCCCACTCTCACCAATAGTCTGTTAGCAGACTTTTTTGTGTGTGTGAGGAAGATTGGCCCTGAGCTAACATCTGTTGCCAATCTTCCTCTTTTTGCTTGAGGAAGATTGTTGCTAAGCTAACATCTGTGCCAATCTTCCTCTATTTTTTGTGGAATGTCACTACAGCATAGCTTGATGAGCAGTGCTAGGTCCATGCCCAGGATCCAAACCTGTGAACTTGAACCGTGGGCCGCCAAAGTGGAGCATGTGAACTTAACCACTATGCCACCGGGCCAGCCCCCAACAAACTTTTGAAACTTTGCCAAATCTGACAAGTGAAAAATGGTATTGCACTATAGTTTTAAGGTGCTTTTCTGTCATGAGTGAGGTCAGCATCTTTTCCTGTGATATATTCTTTTATAGACTGCTTTTTAACTGGTGCTTGGAAGATGAAATGCTGCCCAAAGATCAAGCAGTATGTAAATAATGTTGGAATCTCAATTTTCTGTTACAGGTTTTATTCCAGTTAGCTGTTTTTATCCTAATTAATATAGCGTGCTCTGCAGGGTGCTACATAAGAAATCAATTTTCCTGCTTTAGTGACTGTTTATTAAAAAATGTTTGAAAAGCTTGACTTTTTATTTATAGGTATAAATACTTGAACCATGTTTTTGTAGTCTCCGCTATAGCAAAAGTTGTTATACTCAAACCAATATTGTCTTATTAAATAAAGTACTTTTCAAATTCAATTCAGCAGGGACATTTGTGCAACAGAAATTTGAACGTCGACTGGATATTATGGAGATGTTGTTACATTTCTTAGTTGTGATGGTGGTAGAGTGGTTTTGTGTGAAAAAAAAAAAGAAAGAGTCCTTGCCTTTTAGAGATTCCTATCTAAGGTATACAGGTGACAGCATCTTACTGGCAGAAAGCAGCAATGACTGGAAACGACGTCTGACAGAAGGGAGAGAAGAAAGTGCCAAAGCGGGGCAGCATTTCAACATCAAGAAGACCGAAATCATGACTACGGAAGAACTCCACAACTTTGCCATAGACGGTGAAGACTCTGAAATTGCTAAAGGTTTACCTTGGTTCAGTCATCAATTTAAGTGGAGTCTTCAGTCAAGAAATCAAGAGAAGACTGAGACTGGGAACGGCAGCAATGGAAGTTTTAGGAAAGATCGTCAAGTATAAGGAAGCATCATGAGACACCAAGGCCAAGATTACCCACACTCTCGTATGCGCAATTACTATGAACGGGAACGAAAGCTGGAGAGTGAAGAAGGCTGACAGGAAAAAAGTTGATTCATTTGGAATATGGTACTGGAGGAAAGCTCTGCAGATACCCTGGCCTGCCAGAACGATGAACACGTGGGTCCTAGAGCAGATTAAACCTGAACTATCGCTGGAGCCAAAAATGATAAAACCAGGGCTCTCCTGCTTTGGGCACATCGTGAGAAGACAGGATTCTTTGGAAAAGACAATAACGCTGGGAAAAGTAGACAGCAACAGGAAAAGAGGAAGATGAAATGTGAGATGGATTGACTGCATAAAGGAAGCCATGGGCATGAGTCTACAGGAGCTGAGGAGGGCTGCTGAGGTCGGAGCATTGTGGCCGTCACTCATTCAGAGGGTCGCCAGGAGTCAGAGCTGACTTGATGGCACGTAACAGCAACAACTGAAATATTTATGGGTTAAATGATATGATATCTGGAATTTGCTTCAAAATAATTCTGGAAGGGGCAAGTGGATGGGAGTGTAGATGAAATAATGTTGGTCATGAGTTAATAATTATTGAGGCTGGACGTTAGGTATGTGGTATTCTATTTTTATATACGTTTGAAATTTTCCATAAACATTCTAAAATTCAACAGATGAGTAGTAAGTTTATACTGTGTGCAAGCCGTGGTGCCCTATGTTGCAGGAGATAGACACTTCACAAGTGCAAGAGGCCTTGTCTGCTTGTTCTCTGCAGTGAGCTCAGAGCCTAGGACATTGTCTGCACATAGTAGGTGTTCAGTCCATACCCATCCTGAAATCCAGCCCACACTCTGCTCCCCAAAGGGCTGCTCTATTTTTTGTTCCCAAAAGCAGGGGCCCCGATGATGTGCTCCGTGAGTGAGCAACAGACCAAGTGCTGTGAAGTTAAGGAAGGCGAAGTCTCATTTATGTAGGGCTCAGGAAGGTGCTTCGAAGAGTCCATGGCCATTGACGTTGAGGTGCCTGAGACAAAGAACATCCGCTGTGTCCAAGCACCATTTCTAAGCAAAGCAAAATGGCTCCTTTTGTTTAACATGGATTGTTGCTTTTAGGAGCCCGGTAGGGAATTGCTAACAGGAAGAGGAATAACTCAGAAGGCTGTGGGGGTCACAAAACCTTTTTAGAACCTAACCCAGTCCCCGTCTGCTCTCTCTGAGCCTGCTTTGTTCAGAGTCCAGCATGATATGATGCCCAGAAATGTGCTTAATCCATGCTCTCTCGTGAGGAAGAGAGTAGATGGTGTCATTAGAAAGAAGAGAATCAGAATTGGGAAGTTGTCAAAGGAAATGTCAGGAATTCAGGGAGGAAGATGGGTCCCGTGGGTATGTGTGAGTGATTAGTTAACTCAGAGGCAGAGAAAATCATGATTTTTAATGTTTGCAGGCAGGTGTTAGTATAGATGCCTCAGACTGAGAAGAAAAAAGGATTAAAAAAAAAGAAAAGCTAGTCACATCTTGACTAAAAGAAGGCTCTTTGGAGAAATCGTTAATGTTGCATTACAAACACCATTCAGATCTACCAAATGGGCCAGATGGTTGCTCGAACACTGCGTGCTGCCAGCTGCCCATTGCTACAGATGAAGTCTTTCTGCTGACAGTTGTGTAACCCACAAGCACATTGTAGAGTGTTGATTCTTTTGATGCTGTTTAACATTTATGTGTCACCCTAATTATAAACCATAAATATACATGACATCAGGCAATAAATAAAATTGCCCAGCTTTCATTCTGGGAGTGGAGGAGGTTGTATTTAGCACCTGAGAAGAGAAGATGTCTAATATTCATTCCCATTCTTTGTAAATGTCACCCCTCTTGTTGGATCCTCCAGATTGCTGTATGCTCTCCAAGCCCTTATCCCATCCAAACAGCACAGACTATAGGGGCTAATGTACATCGCTGAGCCCCAGATCTTAAAGCATGCCTGGACCAAAAGTCAGGGGGATACAATTCAGGGGAATCCAAATAGTTCCGAATGAAGCCAAACTCTTTTACTTGACAACATATTAAAAGTTCTTTGCAGGTCACGGAATGGGCAGGTGTACAGTGTAAAAGGAAGTAGGTAAATGGAATCAGCTTCTTTCAAAACACATTTTTCTAGAGATGCATTTCTTTTTCCTCTGAAAGAAAGCTGATTCCGTGCCATTCACCTATTAAGAAGGCGGCACATTTACTTGTATCTGCATCTATGAAAACTGAGTCTTTTCCCTCTGTGAAAGCCTGAGCACGTGTCTGCGGGAGTGAGAAGTGGAGCAAGAAGGGGTGGGGGCGTAACAGCCCGTGCAATTTGGTTAATCAGTCACAAACGCATAAATGAACTGGCTGGGACAGAACCCCCCTCCCGGGGCAGGGGCACATTCAGTCTTACCCAGGAAGACCTATTTTGAACATAGCATCTTTATTTTAGACCACAGATCCCAGACAGCACGTTTCATGGCTCTATAAATACGAGACTCCAATGCTTCCTGACACCCAGTGTTTCTGCTTTTTAACGTGTAAATAAATGAATGCTCAAAGTGAGTAAATATCTGTGCACTGAGTTTACAATCTTGTCTTTCAGAAATATCGACAGTACATGGCAGGACTTCTGGCTCCTCCTTATGGTGTTATGGAAACGAGCTCTAACAATGACAGTAAGTGAAAAATGGGAACATTTTGTATCTAAAAATTTGTTGTGTGGTGTGCGTTTTCATGTGACAAAAAAATATGTCCTATGCCAGCTTGACAGCGAAAATCTCCAGGCTCTTTTGTGGTTAGACAGACTTGCCAGCCAACACTCGAGTTATTTAAAAATATGTATATATCAATACAGTCTTATTTTGTGGTCTTAGCTGATAGAGGGAGCTGTCCTCTGCTGCCACTTGAAACTTCAGCCTACTTGGAATACTTTCTTAAAATATCTTCATTTTATAGTGAAATCTTGTGTCGTTTCCTGTACTCTTTGAAAAATGGGGTTCGTGAACCATGTCTTGGTCACCTCTAGACACCTGAGGGCCCCACTGCTTGCTTATTTTGGCGCTATTAGTCAAGGAGAGAAGCAGCATGAGGCATTATTTCTTCTTTGTAAATCATGGCCCCTTCGAATTCCAGGCCTTTTATAAGAGACCAGTCTCTGGCTGTTCATAAAAGAAGGGAAGTTTTTGTCTGTGATTCTCTTTTCTAGTGGGTGGGTGCCTGCTAGACTCAAAGGAGTTCTGGGTCCTGAGTCTGCTTATCTGTCTGTGGGTGTCGGGAGCAGCTGTTTAGCCCTCACTACCGTCCCTAGGAGGCGCACCTTGTAGCTCTGAGTCCCGTTTTTGGCTCTTGTATGTGTATGTATGACAAGGTTCCAAGGACTGTGTTTTTGAAGCTGGAGCACTTCGACAACTAGACACAGTGATGGATCGAGCAGTACTTCCACTCCAGGCATCTGCAGTCAATGGGTCACCCTGCAAATCCTCTTCCTAGCTCCTTGAATTCCACTCTCCCAGATTTGTCACTCTCTACAGGTGACCCTCTGCCATGCTTGTCCAAGATCTTAGATCTTAGGTGAGCTTCCTCACCTTCCTTCCCTCCTGTTCACAATTTCTTTGCAGCCTCTGCTCACACACTCTCTCTCTCTCTCTTTCTCTCTCCCTCCCTCCCTCTCCCTCTCTCTCTCTCTCTCTGTTTCTCTTCTGTCCTGGAGGGAGGGAAGGAAGGCAGGTCTTTCTTTCCTATCCTTTCCTTCCCTGTTCTTGATTTCTCTCCTCTGGCTGATCTAGGGATGACTGGCTCATAAAGAGTACCTGAGCTGAAATTCTAGCTGTGCTGACTCCTAGCTGTGACTTTTGGCAAGGCACTTCGTCTCTCTGGGACTCGGTTTCCTCACAGGATTGTTGCGCTGCTTGAATGAAGCAAAACATGTCATGTGTTTAGAAGGGTGCCAGGCATATAATAAGCACTCAAATGATGTCAGCTATTATTTCCTCACCACCAGTCACCCTTTGACCCCTCAGCATCTGCTTCTGCCCCATACCTCTTGACTTAAACCATCTATACTCTCCAGTGATCAACCAATAACCAGACTCAATCATTCCGCATTCTCTCTGACTTTGAATAAGACTGTCCATGTTCAGACTCCATTCTCCCTTGGTTCCTGGGCTCTGCTGCATTACCCTGGTTTTCTCCTATCTCTCTGGCCACTTGTGTTCTTGTCTCTTTCACAGGTACTTCTTCCTCTCACCCAAAAGTTTGGATATTACCCAAGAGTCCAGCCTTGGCTGTTTTCCTCTCTACTTTCCCCTCAACCATTTCATCCTTTCTTGCCATTGATACACCTACTTTCTGAACCAATAGTTCTGTTTGATTCCTCCAAAGGGCAGCCTAGCTTTCCAAATGTCTGCTGGTTCTCTTTCCACCTGGATGTCCCGCTGGCGTCTGAAGTTCAAAATGTCAGTGACGGAACACATCCTGATTGTCCCCAAACCGGCCCCTCCTGCTGAAAGTGTCTTTCTGTTGATAACTCCACTGTTCTTCTCCCTACCGGGCCCTAAACCTCAACCATTTTGGAGTCCTCCTTTCTCTCACCTCCACCTGCCCAGGTGAATCACTTGTCCATCCCTTCCTCCTTCCTTCATGGTGTTTGTATTCTTTCCTGTCTGTTTCCTCTGCAGCCACCTGGCTGAGGGCCTCAACATTCTTGACCTGAGGGCAAAAATAGCTCAACTGGCTCTGAACCTTCAGTACCCCACCCTTGGTCTACCCTACACCTGACTTACACGGAACCTTTTTTAATCTACTTTTTACTTGTGAAAAATTTCAAACATACAGAATGATACGGTTAATACCCACTATTTTCATCACTTCAATTTAATTAATATTAAAATTTTACTACTTAAATGACTTTATTATTAATAACAATATGTATTTTAATATTAATATTTTGCCATATTTCCTCCTTCTAATCATGTATGCATATTTCACCCCAAATACTTAAGCAGATATTTTGAAAATACAGACTTTCCCATGCAAAACAACAACACCATTATCACACCTAATAACTGGTAGGATTTTCCTTAATAACATCCACTACTCAGTCCATATTCAGATTTCCCCAACTGAATGTCTTTGTAGCTGATTGCTTAAACTGAACTTCAATCAAGGACCATGCTGTTGCATCTGGTTTTTATGTCTTAAATGTTTTCTAATTTTGAACAGTACCTTCCCTCTTTTTTCCTGATCATATCACTCTGTTGCTCAAAACACTTTTTAATGATTGTCCATTGCCTGCCATGGAAGGTGAAATTCCAAGATTGCTAATGCCTTAACCCAACTTTCAAGTTCCTGGATGGCCCCAAATCACCTTTTCAGTATTATTTCTCTGCAGATACCCTAATTTCCAGCCATTTCGATATAGTGATTTGTGCAACTATGTATTTTTCTTATTAAACCTTCTAGAAAAGTAAGCTCCTGTTACATCTCTGTATCTCCTCATTTAATCAACTCCAGTCCATTCAAATGGTTGTTGAATAAATGGATGACTCGATGGATGAATAGATAGATGGATGGATGGACGGATAGATGGATGGATGGATGGATGGATGGAAGGATAGATAGATAGATGGATGGATGAATGGATAGATAAATGGATGGATAGATGGGAGGATGGATGAATGGATGGATGGATAGATGGATGGATGGATGAATGGATGAATGGATAGATAAATGGATGGATGGATGGATGGATGAACGGATGGATTCAAGACGAGTTTCAGAGTGCTGACATTATCCACCCTTACTCTTTCTGACAGACCTGGGAAGTGATGGAAAACATGCCCATTAATACTCTCTGTTTGAGGTGGCAACCCTCTCTATCCCCCTACTTCCTGCCGGAGCTTTCATATCCTGGTGCTTGCCATCCCAGTTTGGAGGTCGAAGTTTAATTAGGGAATGTTTCCAAATAGTCTCTTCCATTCTTACTCCTCCTGTGTACTATATTGCTGCCTATTAGGATGGGCACTCAGTGCTTTTAATGCCAATATTGTAAATCTGTGTAGCCCTCATTAAACACAGGATGTTCTGTTTATTCAGAATTTGGACGCATATATTTTTACATTGCAAACCACCTCACACTGCCCCAGTGGTTCAAAGCTAGGTGCAAGCTACACGTAAAAACCACTTGTGCTTCTGTCTCCTCAATATAAGATCACTTGTGCCCCCTATACTGGGGGCGTTAAACTCTGCTGGGGCTGTGGACCTCCCAGTATGGCTTACCATGTCAGTCAGAGTAGCAGCCCCAAAGGAGATGCAAGGGACTGGGGCCTGCCTGTAGTAGATGCTCATGAAATGTTTGTAAATGAATGAACAAATGAGTGAATGGATGAATGAGTAACTTTTTCACTAAGAAAACGGGGATACCCCTGGAAATAGCCACTGCCACGCTCAGACCCGACTTGGAGGCAGCAGGAGTTTGCTTTGCCCCAAATGGAAGTTGTGTTCTGGTGGGTTTTCTGTACAACTTGCACGTGGAGAAGTGCAAGGTGATTTGAAAAGGTAAAAATACAGTATGTGCAACTTAAGAGTTGATGTGTGTGTCCAAATTCTGAGGGTTCTGGTCTCCAAGACAGAGGAGTTGGTTGCTCACGTGATGTAAATGAACTAGGGATGAATTTGTACCTCTGGGAAAGTAAAGAATATGGTAGAAAAGCAAAACAAGTGTGACATTTTGTTGCCTGGCACACAGCCCTGCTCCTGATTTGTTGCTTTATTTGGGTTACAGATTTTGATAGATGCTGCTATTTTTCTAAGTAGCATTATGTAAGTTTTCATGGGAACACAAATTGAAAACACCAAAATTTTACTTGGTTTGATTCAGCAAAGGATTTCAGTTCCATTTTGCAGGTTGATCTTACAATTCATGATCTCTCTCTCTTTTTCCTCTTCTAGGGATTCCTGACAAGGAGAATGTGAGTAGCTCCTCTTTCTGCCTCGCTCCTAAAAACTGTCATAAGGTAAAAAATAATCATGGTAACCTATCAGCAAAGAAATTTCTTTATCCACATTCAGCAGAGCAATAAATATTTTTCTAATCTTATTCTGGCATCTTCGGTGAGTCACTTTGAAATATAAAGGGGAGAAGGTTGATTGCTGTGACATCGTTGTCACATGTCCTTGATATTAACTTGGCTGAAGAAAGATTATTCCGGGGGCAAACAGTACATTGCTAAGGTTTTCTTTTTCCCATGATGTATACATGGCAGTAGAATAAATCATTTGTTTAACAGCATATAGAAAATTAGTTGTTTTTCCTTAGTAGGAATACAAAATATGAAATTCAAGGTCAGTTGATGAATTTGCTGAATTGTATCCAAGTGCAATAAAGTCAATATTTCTCTTTGGAAGCCAAAAATAGTTAATTGACATGATTGTTTAGGGAAAACAGGTAAGGGAATAGAAGGTTTAGGACAAACCTTTCACTAAGAACCAGTGCCCAACGGCATTCTAAGGAGAGTACTGATGTAGTGGCATCATCTTTGCATGCAACTAATAATAGTGATATTAATTATATTAACTGGAATCCAAATTTAGACGTAACATGGAAGGGTTAATGGTGGAAGTATGTAGTGATTCATGTGAAGCGGTGCCTGGTGGCTCTCAGATGTATCACCCTGTCATTATGTTCCTTGATTGCTGTACCCAAGTGACAATGCCACAGAATTGTCACCCTCTCCTTTCCCTGCTTTTGGTCCTGTGTCTGTGGGCAGAGGTATCATCTTAATTAAATTCAGATGACTTCTATATCCCTTCTCAGAGATCTGACTCTATCTTTCTTTAGGTCTTCTTGTTTTTACAATGTTAGTTTTAAAAGGCTAGTTGGGAATTCTGGCCCACTGCCGTACTGCTGCAAATTTGGATCCAAGACCTAGCCATGTCACTTCAAATGTCACACCCACATTTTACTGGGCTTAGTTCAGCAAAGGATTTCAGTTCCTAGCTGTGGGGCCTCGCACAAGCTACCTGACTTCTCTAAACATCCTTGCCTCGTCTTTAAAATGTGAATGTTACTTGTGACTACCTTAAAAGGCCATTGTGAATATTGAATGAGATAATCTAGGGAAAGTATAGTACAGTAGAGCTCAGTAAATGTTAGGACTATTATTCTAATTATTATTTTCTCAAGCCTTGTATCATTTTCTAGCTTTTTTTCTCCCTCTGAAAAATGTCCTACCCTTTATAAAGTAAGCGCCCTGTTGCCTTTTGTCACTCTCCTTAAAATACCTTTCCTCAATGAACCTTTTCATTGACCTTTTGCTATTAAAAAAAAACCTTTCTGTGTTAAGTAAAGCTGTAGATAATCAGGTTCATGGAGAGTCAAAAAAGTAACAGCTTTTAGTATCTAAAGTGACAAACTGATCTTGTCACCATTTTGGACACGGATGTCCCAAAGCACACTACAACAAATAGTACACAGATCATTAGCCAAACACAGATGATAAAAGGGCCTGATGCTTCCTCATCAAGGGACTGTGAGCGATGTGGAGAGCACACACAGAATGGCCAAGCCCTAGGAGGTCTAAAATATTCTAAGCTTCAAAGGAAGCTCTGTCTTTCTTAGGCCCCCAGTGACCTTTAGGTTGGACCTCCCTGCAGTGGGACGACAGACACAACGTTCTAAGCTGAGAGCCTACCAGCTGTCACCATGTGGCTCACTTCATGACAAAATAGCAATTTGAAGTTTGCAGAAAGTCAGCTACAGTGAGCTGTTATCAGCCTGTTGCAGTGAAAGATTTAGGGTGTTGGCCAGGCTGTCTCCCCAATATTAGTCATAGTGTATGCTTGTTTGTGTTTATTTGAGCCATTCTTTGTCAAATTCTCTAGCAAACAGAAAAGCACACTTTTTCTCTCTCAGTAAATAGAGTGGATGTCATGTCACCACGTGCTGTTAGGAAAGCGCTCCCAGGCCATCAGTCAGAGTAAAGCAAATGAGATGAAAGACATTCATGAGTAGAGGTGAAGCTCTAGGAAGATAAAAAGAAGCCTAAGACCCTTAAAGTGGTGTTAATTGAAATTTTTCCTTTACAAGAGACAAGTTGTTTATGATGCTTTCCTTTGTCCTTTACCTTCTTTAACTACATACTGGGCAATATTACATTCCCTGTATGTTTTAAATGGCAATAGTATGCCTGTGGACTGAAACAAAAGCACTTCGACTATTGTTTCAGTGTCCAAACAGATTCTTGGTGGAAAGAATATTTTCTCTTTCCACTCCTACTCGTGATATTGTGAATCGCCATGTTTAACTTTTAATCAAATATGCAGATGTCAGTAAGTGGTGTTTTTAGCTGCCTCACCACTTACATTTTATTTCCAGACCCAGCTTTACCTTTCCTTTCATAAATTGCACTTTCATAGAAACAAGTGGGCTGGCAGTTAACCTGCTAGATTATTTGTTCTACTACTAAGTGTAATTGATAGGGACATCCTTTAACTTTTGGTGACACAGGATACTGGAACCCATAAAATAATTGATTAAAATATTAGAAAAATGACATGGAGCCAATAAAGCAAGTCGACTGTTTTGGTAGGGTTGTGATTGTTGGGGGCTGTTGGTTTATAAAGAAATTCTTCTCTGATCTATTTAATTTGTATTTTTTCCATCTTCTGTATATGCCGTATCTGACTGACCATGTTTAACGCAGAAGCTAAAAAATCACATTTACAAGAAAGCTTTAGAGTTGAATCTTACAGTTGCCCTTTGAAGAAATGAGATGGTCTATAATTTTTTGCTACTTATGTAGATTTTGTTACTTACTGTGCTCCATCCCTTTGAGAGGCAACTGCTATAGGGTTTTATAGTTTTAGAAGTTTCTACTTTTCTTCCTCAGTGTTGAAAGAGCCAGAAAATAGACTCAGGAAGATATTACAAAATAATCCCATTTTCTGATTTACAAACATATGTTTCTAAAAGGATCATTTGGGGTCCCCATTTTTTAGGCAGTTACAGTATTGAGAATATGTTATATTGATAGTGTGATTAGCATGCTTCTTGATGAATATGGAAGACTACTTTCCCATTATAAAATGCCATCAATTCAGAGCTCAAAGATTTCCCAAACACTAGAAGAACTGATCCTGGCGATTAATAACAAGCGAACTTGTGGGTCTTATAAAACTATTTGGTAGAGCTCATTTTAAGAAGATTACATAAAATAGGAGTTTCTCAAACTTTTAAAAATCATGAGTCGCTTATATAAAGAATAATCTTTAGAAATTATTATAAAGGCAAAAGGCTTGAAATGGCAAGTGGTGAAGAAATAATTTACACAGTTCATGAAATTCTCTTTAAGGAGAAGGCAACAGAATAATAGTAAGCAAGTAACTATTAGGATCAAAAGGTTAGGAATTTTAGGACGTTTTAGGGAATATAATAACTTATCTCTACTGTTGCTCTTTTTCAAAGTTAGAGAAAACAACTTAGAATATTTTCCACCAGTTAAATGATGACGTCTTATTTTACCATTATGGATTGACTATGATTCTAGGTCAGAGGAAGAAAAAGGAAATTGTGTATCCTGACACAAACTTAAAATATAAGAAACTCAACCCCATGAAACCGTGTAAAACCTTTCAACTCTAGCTTTTAGAACACCTACTGAATTCAAACCAGCAGTTTTCTGTGGCGCAGTTTTTAAAATCTTGCTTTAAAACATGACTGATATGCATCCAGAACTTATCAAGACATCTTGGCCAGAGTTCACAGGTTTCCGCGGCAGCCAGTTCCTCTGTTCTAGGGAGAGAAATGGTGTAACTAGCGCGGCCACCACTCTCAAACAACGTATGGAACTGGTGAGGGTGCCAAGCTCTGTGCAGGAGAGCAAACCAACAAAACGCTAAAGACAGAAAATCTGGGGCCTGCTCATTTTGATTTTGAAGGACAAATTGTTTATCGCCCAAGGGAAGATTAGATTTCGCAGTGTTGCTTGCCCCATCGGTGCGCTGTGTGGTGTGTAAACACTCGTTTCTTTTGCTGGCCTATTAGAACGTGGAGCTCAGTGAGCCAAGGCTTACTCTGCCCCACCTCCTGGAAAACACCAGGGACTTTGTGTCGTAGCTGCCAAGGACGACTTCAGCTCTCAGGACTCTCAAGAAATGTTTGTTTTTGTGTTTGTGAGTTACGCATTTTATGGGGTCGAAGACCCTTGTTGAATTTCTTTCTGCTTTTTATTCCATCTGTTCCTCTACTCTGTTATAAAAGCTGACTGTGCCGTCTCTCTCTCTAGCTTCTGCAGTGGTATATTGATTGAATTTTTAAGATGATGTGTAGTTGTCCTTCATCTAAACAGTAAATAATAAATGCAGGTAAGAGTCTAAAAAGTTGATCCATCTGTTGGCAATAAGGCCACGTGTTTGTTGCCTCTGAATGTTCTCAGCAGTGTTCACAGGACCTGCTTGCCATGAGTTTGCTTGATGAAAGGGCACATATTGGGGTGTATTTGGGTGGCGGTTCATTAATATATGTTAGAATTATTTTTATAATAACTATGAATTACATTTGCTGATGGTTTCAGTGTTCTGATTTTGGTTTCTCTATATTTTAAAATTTTCTTTTACGGAGTTGAACTTTTTAATGTTGCTGCCATGCTGATGGTTTTCTAGGCTTGCCACTGAGTTGTACCATCTAACCCTGCTTTGAATTTGTTCTCTCAATCTCTCCTGTAATCAGAATTTGACTTGGGCAAGATATCACAGAGAACCTGGGTAGTGTTTAATGGCTAAAAATAATAATAATGAAAGAAACCAGATTCCACGATCTCTCCAGCCAACAGCTTCTCCTTGGTCTCACTTTAAAAAAATGGCACAGCCTTGAGGTGAGGGTGCTCCTTATCGGCTCTGCTGCTGAGAATTAGTTCCTCAATCAGCAGGGGCAAGGAACATAAAGTCATGTTGATAATAAGGTACCGTACTATACTCTACTGCTGGTTCCAAAGCTGTATTGCTGTCTTCAGAAATATTTTTTCCTCTGCTGCAGGCAGTTCTGTTCATCACCAGCAACTCTGGGCTGCTAGCACGTTATCTCAACTAACTATGAGGCTAAAATATACAGTGTCATCTATGGGTCATGTCCAGTCACGTGCCACATAATGACATTTCAGTCAAACACAGATTGCATAGATACTGGTGGAGCCATAGGATGAGTATCATAGAGCCTGGGTGTGTAGGAGGCTGTACCATCTAGGTTTGTGTAAGTACACTCTATGATGTTCACACAACGATGGAATCGCCTAACGACGTATTTTCTAGAATGTATCCCCGTTGTTAAGCAATGCATGACTGTATTGGAATTTTTATTGTTCTTGTTTTGAGAAATTGAAACCAAATTATTTGCAAAATATGTCTTATGTTTAGGAGAGAAAATTGTGGTGTTCTCAGTTTGGGTAAATTAATCTAGTGATTACATGTCATTTAGAATTTGGGTTCTTTTCTAATAAGAATTCTGTGTCAGACAGGCTTTCCTGAGTCCATAGGTAGTAAAACATTCTGTAGTCATTCTCTTTGTCTATAGGTACAATTACATTGAAGATGGATAGGTAGATAGATGCCCATATACACACACATACACATATATACATATATAGACACAAACATGTGCCTCGGTAGATAAATATATATTTAACTGTTTTCATTCTTTAAAATTTCCAGAAAAGGAAATTATAAAACCACCTTTAGTAATATGTGTTCAGAATTCTTATTGCCAGTTTTTATAAATGTTTAAATTCTCTTCACTCAACTTAGTTTTTTTTTTCTATTTTCCTTCAGTCAAAGAATGATTCAGAAATACCCATAGAGTATGCCATCTATTTGCTTGAAAACCTTTAATTTAATGCATATGTATTGATTGATCTCAGGCCTCATGTGGGGCTACGAAAATAAAAAAAGCATGGTTGCTTCAGGGAGATGTGGTCCCAGGATGGAGGCAGACATGTGAACACGTATGTACCATGAAGTATCCTGGGCACAAGTGATCAGGAGAGCGTAGTGTGAGGACGTGGGCTTAGGAGCTCGTCAAACTTGAGTTAAGGGCCAGCTCTGCCACTTACTAACCATGTGAAGATGGACAATTGGTTAGCCTGCTTAGTCCTCTGTTTCTTTATCTGCAGAGTGGGAATGATGGTCGTGTCTTACCCCAGGGGGCTTCCAGGAGGATTAATGAGATGGCGCCTGCCAGGTAGTTCCCCGTGCTGGCACCCAGTATGCACTGTCAGGAGACTGTGGGGGCACGGTGCAGTTCTCCTCGGGGAGAAGTGGGGTCTCAGAGCAGGCCTCAGAGGAGGAAGTGCCTGTGTGCACTCTTGATGGAAAGGACTGTCACCCAGGTGGAAGGGAGAGGATATTCCAGGCCGGGAGCACTGCATGAACCAAGCAACAGAGCACCAGAGCCTTCTCTTTTGAGGCTAATTTCACCAGATCTAAAATAAAAAACTTTTATTTTCAGCATTCCACTATCTGGGATTCCTTTCAGAGTTATCAAAATCTAGCTTCCAAGCTTCAGGCATTTCAGGGTCCCAACAAAACACCATTTTTTATTTTCCCTAAAGCCTGATCTATTTTGAATGTTGATGAGGAATTAGCTTGAGTTTCTCCCTATTTGTGCCTCCCAATATTGTGCTTTCTTTTTACAAATGACAGATCTAGATTGCTGATGCCTTTGAACCAATTGTTCTCTCTGATCTCCAGCTCCTTCTCTGCTGTCATTGCCCAGCCAGTGCTCCCTCATCTCTGTTCTTCTCCTTTGTTTTTTTTTTCCCTCTTCTCTTAAATGAATCACTCTGCAAAACTTTCTATCGAATTTTGACCTTTTTCCTTTTCCGTTTGTCAAGGTCATTTTAAATTTTCTTCCAGTCCTGAGTGCCAGCCACCCTCACCCAATTAAGTTTCAGTGTCAAATTTAGTAGGAATGCTTTTGATTCCATATTCAAGATATTAATAAACATGTTAAATCTAGTAGCATTCAGCAGAGGCCCTAACCTTGTGGGATTTCATTTGTTTGTGCTAATATTTGCATATATGATAAATTGACGCCATCTGGACATGAAAAGGAAACTTAGGAAAACATACCATGAAAGTACTGGGTAAAACAGTGCTAAGTCATTAAATTCACTTCTGTCATGCTTCCACTTACTTGTAATTTGAAAGAAAAGGAAGACGATAGTTTTCTTTTCTTTCTCAGAAGACATTAGTATGACTGAATTCAATATTCATTCATTGTTATAGTCAATGTCCCCAGAAGTGCGTCAGTTTCTCCCTGACACTTAATAGCCAGTGACACTGAACAAGTCGCTTAGCTCCACAAGCTTCAGTTTCCTCCTCCATAAAATGGTGATCCCTGACCTACTACAACTAAAGGATTGTTGGGAGATCAAATAAGATAAAGCATGTGGAAAATTCCAAAACTTGATACTGCTTTCAAATTTAAATATTCTATTAAGCTTCCCTGGAGCTTAATTCTAAATAAGATCACACTCTTGTCTGTAGCCTCCTCAGCCCCAGGACATTTTTCTGGCCTAGGGGGATCCCTGGGGTTGGCCCCTGGGTTCTGGTTTATGTGGAGATTGGGTCTGTGGGAAGCGTTATAGAGGTCCTCTTGCATCCTGTTAGGACTCAGTCCAGTTCTCAGTTCTGGGAAGACCTCAGGATGCCAAAAGGAAAGTCATTCATCTTCATGTCCATGTAATTTGGCTCAGCCAGGAGAATGAAAAATTCCCCAGTCACACCAAGTGCTCACTCGGTGCTGTAATTTAATAGCTTGATCCCAAACAAAGTGAGGAAACCACACCCAAAGTTAACTGCAAAGATGGACCAGGAAGTAAGAGTAGGACCATGAAGATAAGCTGGACAAGGCACCTGGCTTGTTTGGGACCCAGAAGAGAATCATGGATGTTATCACAGCCGTCCACCCTGGATCTTCTACTTTTAGGGTATGTGAGATTTTTTAGCATTATGTTTACCCAATTCTCCTCTTAAAAGTGTCAAAGCATTGCAGTGTACAGCTGCCTAGTAAAGGAATTTGTAATATAAATGCAAAAATGGTTCTGTCATTCAACAAGATATACTTTTAAGTGACTGAAATAGATAATGATCTCTCCCGCCCTGTCCCCCACTTCTCCACATTTTTATTTTGTGTGTGTTTTCTTCTTTTTTCTCTTTGCTATCTGGTGCATTCAGAAAAACACTTGGGCTCCCTCTGGTGGCCATTCCGGTGTTTCTGCGTGTCTGATGTTAAAGCTGAAATTTTAGTTACATGGCACAAAACGTTTGGATGAAAGTGAAATATTAATAGTAAATGTTATTTTATTTGTAATATGCCTGTACTTGGGGACATCCAAATTAGCCAAACTAGCCAACTCATGCATTCACATGTCTTCCAATCTAATAATTCATTGATATTTGCCTTTCCTAAGTGACGGGGTATCTGATCTGCAAGTCCATAAAAAGATATTTAGTTCGAGTCCTCTAGGTCAAACAGACTTCCCCAGACGTGAGTCTATTAATTAGTAGGTTTTTATAGAATGCTTCCTGTGTATTAAACCAGAGGTAGGCATTGTGGGAACAATTTGTTACCATTTTAAAAATATCTGAACAAGCTTTTCTGTAACAGTTGCAATGTTATCTCTTTTTCTCCTTTAGATCATATTCCCATTCTATATCCTCCATTGAATTTTATCCTATTGTAGTGACTTTTTTTCCAGGCCTGATTACTTTTTAATTGTGTCAATGTATTAGTCAACATATAGATTCAGCTACAGTAACAAAGACCCAAATATAACAGTGTTTTCAAGAAAATAGGAGATGATTTTCCTTCATGTTAACTGTCCAAATGTGAGCTCTCGGGTTAATATGGAACTTCCATATTGTAATTTATTTTTATGATTGAAATTCTCTTATTAATCACTTTCTTGTATTTGCATATATCAAAAATAAGTATATAAATTTAAATTTTAGTGTTTAAAAATTTCTTGTGAGTATAAGTATCTATTAAAATTCTTCTTCTAGATTGAGTTATGACAGTGAGTTGTATACAGTTGTCAAAACAAAAATAAATATAGATTTTCACAAATGATTATTAAATATTAAAGTAAATTTTTATTGGAAGTTCATCATTGAGTGAGTTCGGTGCTTTTTAAAAATGAATTCGTTATCTAGATGCAACAAGAGTTTAAAATCAATTCTTTTCCTTTTTTTGGTTATGGTATATGTAAGTGCTGGGAAAGCTCATTCATATAGCTGAGCAGGTGGGAATGGAAATAATTTTAAATGGCAATGTCGCTAAATTCTTTGACTCCTATGCCGATAGGGTAGCATCTCACGGAGAGATAAAGAAGACGGTATAGTTGCAGTCGAGGTGGTGGGAAGTGTTGCATTCTGGATGGATTTTGAACATAGAGGTCATAGGATTTCCTGTGGATAACTATAGGATGAGAAAGAGTCTTTAGGGTTTTTACCTGACCATGTGGAAGGACGCAGTTACCAACAAATAAGGACGGAAGGCTGAGGATAAAGTGAGTTTGGAGACCTAGTTTGAAGGTCACTGTGCTAGTGAGTATCCAGGAATGAAGTGTGATTGGATTTTTGTACCTCTCCAGTCCATTGTTAATGATAATAAACAGTAGAGAGTAGTAATAGATTGGATGTTGGGTATTTATACTGAGTAGTGTGCACCTGAGGCATGAATAAAATTAGAATGTGTCTGAAAGAAATAAAAATGAGACAAGAATTAGCAAGAGTTTGATTAGATTTGTCTTCCCTCCTCCGTTTATTTTGTAGATTTTAAGAGAATTTATGTTTGTGAGTAAACTCTGTATATAACTGCAAGTATCACCTTTTGAATTAATAAAAACTTGATTTATAGAATATTTCAAGCACAAATAGTAAATGAATCAAACTAACAAAGTGCTGCTTAATAGACATCCTCAGGGACCTAATTTAATGAATAGGTAGAGGGATATTATTTGTAACTTAGCCCACAAATTATTTTTGTATGAATCAGTGATTTTAAATGGCTATGGCCTGCATGAAACAATTTGTTTTCTTAATTAGTTTAATCATTCTCTTTATAGTTTCCTATACTACTAAATGGATTAACAAACCCCTTATTCTTAAATAAATTAATTTTCACATCCTAGCTACAAATTTCCAATTAATAAAGTTTGAAGAAGTAAAGGAAGAAAAATGATCATATTTTGTTTAATTCTTTTTAAATCAACTAACATTAAGTGCCTACTATGTGTCATGCAGGCAGTTGGCTCTGGAGATACAAAGTTCAATCAAACTAATTCTTGACTTCAAAGAGCAAACAGCCTAATAGCCTAAACAGCCTAGGAGAGAGCTGGGTAAACAGATAATTGTATCAGAGTGTGAAACTGAGAGAGAGAGAGGAGTTAAATGCCAAAATACCTCACACATTACAAAAGCAACGGCATTTGAAACCAAAGGATTTCTGAGAAAGGAATGTTTCATTATTCACACCCCCCTAAACATTCTCCCTCTTCACAAGAATGCAGGGTCACTAAGTTACTGTGTAACTCAGGACTATGTAAGTTACAGGCAGCAGAAACCCACATCAAACCACCATAGAAGAAAACAGGAGAGGAAGTTGAGAACTCACATCCCCAGTCCACAGGAAGAGCCAGTGTGGAGCTGGCCTTCAGCTAATAGAAGCCAAGGGCTCTACTTCTCCCCAAGCCTGGAAACATGGCCGCCAACAGTCCCTGGTTCTTCCCCAGCAGCTACAGCTAGAAAACCCGTGGGAAGGACACTGACTGATCTAGCGTGCGTCATGAGGCCCTTCCACCCCAACTCTGGCCAGTGTGGGAGATACCACTGTGGGCTCAGCTCTGAAGATGGGGAGAAAGTCTGTGCCCAGGAGAAGAGGGAACAGGAAATACCAGCTGTTTACAACTCCTCTGCCGTGAGGTGCTTTCAGCTGACTGCTAAAAAAAATCAGTCCCTGTACTCTTGTGTACTCAGATAACATCATAACGCAATCAATACCTCATTTGGGGTTAGCCTTCATCCCTTGTTTATGAAGAAATAGGACAGAAGCACTTATGAGAATAATGTTGACATCACATTTTGCAATAGCTTTGATTGCTGTAAGCATTGTGCTTTAGAAATTCCATGCGTTCCATTCAGTCAGAATCATAATTTCTTTTTCACTGTCTTCTTAACATGTATGATGTGGAAATTAACAGGATTTTATCTTGTTAAGTCTTTTGAGCTACTTCGATGTGGGTTCTGAACCAGTAGATGACATAAACAATCCTATTTGTCCTAGAATATTACAGGAATTCTTTTTTAAAAGTCTATTTGATTCTAAGTCTTTAAACTCTATGAGCCAAATTTACATTCAGATGAGTCATTGAAGTTTATATTGTATGCCCAAAAGGAAATGTTTATGCCAAGAGTCTAAAACGAAGTCTAGCAAGACAGTGGATTTTTTAAATATTGGTTATCTTTTACTGATCATAAATGTAATGGTGCTTATGTTGAATATTTGGAAACATAAAAGTATTTTTAAAAATCTCCCATGAATGCCACCACCCAGGGCTCTATGTATTTCTATATTTAACATATAAAAACAAATATACATATAGAAACAAAATTTAGTTCACACTATATATAGTTTCATAGCCTACTTTTTTCAGTTGTTTTTTTTAAAGGGCTTTTTAAAATTATTTAATGTTATCTCAACCATATTGGAGAATGAATTTCCTCTGCGATAATTCTTTTTCAAACAGCCGTCTCTATCTTGTCAGAGTTCGGTTCGCACCATCCCCTCCCCAGCTCTGTAATTATTTTTGGTTGCGTTGCTGTTCTTCCTTCATTTCTGATGTTCTGTTTCCTCCTGCTATCACTTCCCTCCTGTCTGAAGAACTTCCTTTAGATGTTCTTGTAGAACAGGACTCCTGGCTATAAATGCTCCTAAATTTTCCTTCGTCTGAGATGTCCTTATTTTACCTTCATTCCTAAAGGATATTTTCACTGGATAGAGAATTACGGGTTGACAGTTTTTAGCTTTCAGCATTTTTTCATGGACCAATATTGATACTTCGTCATTGACTACAGTCCATTGTTTACCCAGATTTCCTTTGTGTTCATGCAGTCTCCTTTTCCTGTTCTGGGATCCTACCTGGCACACCGCTTTACATTTAGCCGGCATGTCTCCTTGGGCTCCTTTTGGCTGTTCTGGTTTCGCAGACTTTCCTTGTTGTTGATGACTTTGACAGATTTGAGGGATACTGGTCAGGTATTTTGGAGAATGTCCCTCAATTGGGATTTTTCTGATTTTTTTTCAAGATTAGACTCTGATTATGGGTTTTTGGGGGAACGATCACAGAGGTAAAGTACCGTTTTCATCACCTCATGTTAAGAATACATACTATCAGTATGACTTATCCTTGTTGATGTTGACCCTCACTACCTGGTTAAGGTAGTACTGGCCAAGTTTCTCTGCTGTGAAGTCACTCTCCTGCATCCCCCTTTCCTTACTGGACTCTTTGGGAGGAAGTCACTACGCACTGCCCACGCTTCCGTAGGGAGTTATGCCCCACCTCTTGATAACAAACATCTATCTACAGAAATTATTTGGGATTCTTCTGCATGGGAGATTTGCCTCTTCTCCTACATTTGTTTATTTATTTATTCAGTCAATTCTTTTTATCAGTATGGACTCATGGGTATTCATTTTATACCTTGGGTTATAATCCAGTGCTACTGTATTTATTTTCTTGCTCAAATTCTTCCAGCTTTGGACATTCAGCGCTCTTTCAGTTGACTCCTGTGTTTCTTTGACATACTCCCATCATTATATTTTGTTTTGTGTTTCTGGACACTTCCTTACTTTCTGACCCAACTAGATGCTTGTATATTCCCTGCCCCCGTCTTAGCAACCACCATTTTGCCAAGGATCCTTGGCTCCTTTTATTGAAGAATGATACTAGAAACCAAGATCTAGACGGTAGGTGTGTTTGTTGGTACTGGGACGTCATTGCTTCTAAGCCCTTTTAGCTGAGAGAGCAAGAAAATATATGTGGGTGTACTACTCCATGCATATATACATATCTATAAATATAGATACAGTATCTGTATCTATATTTAGCAAAGTCTGAGTTCATACTGATTTTTCTAACTTATCTATTACCACATGGATTGTTCTAGCCTTTTCTCCTTGCTTGTCTGTAACTTACCCCTCCAACAGTGAGAAATTTGACTCACACCATCTGCCATCTATTTATTTAAGTGTCTAATTCCAGTATATATGTATAGTGGTTTAAGACCGATTGCCTGTACCTCCATGTGAAACAAACTTTATCAGGATAACATAGAATAGAGTGTTCTGTACAAGTGTTTTTGCCTTTGGTCTTACATACTCCACTCATTTCCAAAATCATTTGTCAGCATCTTCCCCACCTCCCTTGCCCCACTCCCTTCAGTGAGGTTATTTCATAAATTTGTATTATATCAAATTCTTTTGTCACAGTCTGCATTCCATCCTGAGATCTCTAACCTCCTGAATGATTTTTTTTAATCTGCATATTTTGTTTCACTCCTTGTGCTGTAAAGTGTCTATGGATTTTGACAGAGGCGGTGTCACATATCTGCCTTTGCAGTTTCACTGCCCTAAAAAATTTTCTGTGCTTCACCTGTCGATCCCTCCTCCATATCCAAAGCCTTGGCAACCACTAATTTGTTTATTCTCTCTATAAGTTCACCTTTTTCAGAATGTCATGTACATGGCATGATACAGTATGTAGCCTTTTCAGACTGGCCTCTTTCGCTTAGCAATATATGTTTAAGGTTCAGTGTTCTTGCATGGCTTGATAGTTTATTCCTTTTATCGCTGAATAATATTCCTTTGTATAGATGAACCCAGTTTGTTTATTCATTCTCCTATTGAAGGACATCTTGGTTGCTTACATTTCTTGGCAATTATAAATAAAACTGTTATAAACATTCATGGATAGATTTTCCTGTGGACATAAGTTTTCAAATCAGTGGGGCAAATACTTGGGAATACAGTTGCTGGATTGTATGGTAAGACTATGTTTAGCTTTGTAAGAAACTGCCAAGCTTTCCTCCAAAGTAGCCATACATGCATTTTGCATCCCTGCCTGCAAGGAATGTTACTTTGTTTTGCATCTTCACCAGCAGTTGGTATTGTCCGTTTTTTGGATTTTAACTATTCTAATGTAGTGGTACCTCATTCTTGTTTTGATTTTCATTACCCAACTGACAAATGATGTTGAACATCTTTCCATATGCTATTTGCCATCTGTATATCTTCTTTGTGGAAGCATCTGTTAAGATCTTTTGCCCACTTTTTAATTGGGTTGTTTTCTTATTGTTTTAAGGCGTCTTTGTATATTTTGGATACAAATCCTTTATCAGATGTGTGTTTTGTAAATATTTTCTGCTGGTCTGTGGCTTGTATTTCATCTTCTTAACACTGTCCTTCCCAGAATAGAAGTTTTTAATTTCAGTGGAGATCAATATTAATCTTTTCTTTCATGGATCATGCTTTTTGTATTGTACCTAAGAACTCATCACCAAACTAAAGATCATTTAGATTTTCTCCTATGTTTTCTTCTAGAAGTTTTATAATTTTGCTTTTACATTTAGGTCTGTGATCCATTTTGAGGGGTTTTATTGTTGTTTCTGTGAGAGGTATATGATCTATGCTTAGGTTTGTTTTTAGCATATGAGCATCCAAGTTTTTGGCACGTGTGCATCTAAGTTTTCCAGCTCCATTTGTTGAAAAGACATTATATTTGTTCCATTGAATTGCCTTTGCTCCTTTGTAAAAGATCAGTTGACTGTATTTATATGGGTCTATTTCTGGGCTCCCTGTTCTGTTCCATTCATCCTTGTGTTTATTCTTTCACCGATAATCCACTGTCTTAATTACTATGGTTTCAAAGTAAGTCTTAAAATTGAGTAGTGTGTCTCCTCCAACTTTGTTCTTCTGTATTGTATTGACTATTCTAAGTCCCTCATCTGCCTCCTGGAAGGAGCCCCATTTGTGTAAAAAGAATGAAACTTTCAGTTCTCAAAAATTTTTTTAGGTTTGAGGGGTAGGACAGTAACATAGGAAGAGTTCAGTCTTTATTTGGAAAAGAGATTTACCTGAAAATACAGCCCACCATTTCTTTCATTTTCAGCTGCACAAAGCAGGGATGTGTGGCATTGCCAATGCCAGGGACGGGTAGAGACAAGCAAACAAGTAAGCAGTGAGTCCTCTCTTAATGTCGTGGGCGGGTGCCCAGAGCCGGCCTCCATCACCACCACATCAAGTCGTGACTACCTTCCCACACTTAGGCTGTTTCTGTTTCGTGGCTGTAAAACCCAACCCTTCCACAATCTGGAGCCTCCTGAAACGGAAGCAGATGGGAAGGAGATACTCGGTGATTTCTCTGAAAACAGCCTGTTAATCACCAAGTCTTGTGATTAACCCCAGTCTGCCTGAAACCTTAATCAAAGGACTGTGGTAGCTTAGTTATCTGCAGCCAAACATTTCTCCTTTCTCAAAGAGATGTGAAAAATCTGTCCTCAGGGTGAGCTATAATCCCCATCTTACTTCAAAAAATTTATGTCCACAGTTTAAGTTTCTAGTCAATAAAAGAGCACAATAACATTTGATTCCTTCTCATTGTACTTCCAGATGTTTCAGGTATCTCTAAAGCCTTTCAAATTACTTTGAATAAAAAAACTGCGACCCTGAGGCAGAAATGCCAAGTTTCTAAAGTATGCTTAAGCCTCCTTTGGCTTATTATTTCTCCGGTAATAGTAAGGCTTTAAAATATGGGTTTTTCTTCTTATGTACACTCAAGAAAATTAGAAAAATACAGAAAGGGGAAGGAAGAAAAATATGAGTGTAATCAAATTTTTAAAATTTTATATATCACACTACTTATTTCTTTGGCCCTTTTAGGTACACAGTTGGCATATCGAATTGAAACCATCATCTGCACTAGTGCAACTTGATGATTGAAAAAAAAAAGAAGACTGTATTTAGGGAACCTGGTTTATGAGCCAGATGTGAAATGAAGTTGGTGTCTTGATGTAGTATGCTACTTTTCTGCTTTGTGTTCCTATTTTATATAATATGCCTTTCAGGACTTTGATCAGTTTTGCTTTGATGAGCTTTGTAAAGGCTCAAAAGGTTTCTTGAAAACATTAATAGGTTTTGCTATTCCAGGAATTTGCATAACATAGATCTAATATAGTGCTGCTCTTAGGTTCCTGAGTCCTTAAAGGTTAGCAAAATCGTTTCTATGTTCTTCTCCTGTATTGGTACTAAAATTGTGTTTATTATAGCTTTAGCCTACTGGATTGTTTGAGACAAAAAAAAAATCTTTTAAAATTTCCAGTCAATACAGACAAATACACCCACATGCAGAAGACAGTACAAAAATCAATTTGGTGCGTGATTTTCAATTCAAAGTGTAGGACAAAGCACTTTTTTTCCCCGGTAATTATTTTACCTTTCCCAACTGGGAGTTACTATGCTATTAAATTAAGGGCCTAGGGCATTTTGCAAAGCATGCATTTAAAAGCTAGGATAATCTATTTGTATTTTCCTGTTGGAAATTTTTGTCTTAATTGATTAATTTGTTCCACGTTAATATTTATTAGTTGTAATGCAAAAGCCAATGGGTATATTCAAGAGGCCAAAGATAGATCATTTATTTCCAAGAGTTTATCCAGAAAAAAATGTCCCATCCAAAGTTGTCTTAAACGCAAGCCTCATAATTTGTCAATATGTGTAGGAACCTGAGTCTGTGACCTAGATATTCTGCTTCTGGGAATAGACCCAGAGAAGATAACCCTAAATATGGACAGGTAAGGGGAATTTTTTTGCCTAAATTCAAAACATATTTATACTAGCAAATTATTAAAAGCAACTTAAAGGTGCAATGACAGGAGAACCATTACATTATGCTATATACAGTTAATGAAATTTTTACATGATCGTTATAAAGAATTCGTAGTAATATGTGAAATTGTTTATGATTTAGTGTTATGTAAAAAGAGGGGATACAAAATTATCTAGAGTATAATCACACTTCAGGTAAAAATTAAAAGAAACCCACACTTAGACAAAAGGGATTAATATTAATATTCCAAAATACTAATCATAGCCATCTTTGAGTGGTGGTTTGTATGATTAAAAATTTTTATACTTTTCAGTAAGCATGCATTATTTTGTAATGAGAAAGGTAAAAACCAATAACTAAATATATGTCCTTACTACAACTAATAATCTGTCCTATGTCTTCCTGGTTTTGCTGAATCTGTGGTGTCTTCATATGTAGCATCTTCTAAGCCAGCCCTGGTGGTCTAGTGGTTAAGATTCAGCACTCTTACCTCTATGGCCCAGGTTGCTTTCCTGGTCAGGGAACCACACCACCCGTCTGTTGGATGTCACACTATGGTGGCTCTGTGTTGCTGTGATGCTGAAAGCTGTGCCGTTGGTATTTGAAATATCAGCGGGGTCACCCATGGTGGACAGGTTTCAGCAGAGCTTCCAGACTAAGACAGACTAGGAAGAAGCATGTGGCCACCCACTTCCAAAAAAAATTGGCCATGAAAACCACAGGAACAGCAGCAGAGCATTGTCAGATACAGCGCCAGAAGATGAGAGGATGGCCCAAAAGACCAGGCAGAGTTCAGTTCTGCTGTACACAGAGTTATTTGGAGTCAGAATTAGCTCGACAGCATTAACAACAACAAAGCACCTTCCTGTGCTTTCTCCCACCTTTTTCAACTCCAACTCTATGCCAACAGCCAGACTAAGGGACTCAGGATACTTTAAACTCCCTTCTGTGATTTTGGCTCCAGCCTACAATGCCGTTCTGCTTCCTCTCTACCCATTAAATCCTGTTCTTCCGAAAGACCTGGTTCAAATCCTACCTCCTCTGGGAAGGCTTCCTTGAGCCGCCTTGGACAACTGTTGCCCTCCCCATCTTCTTCTGTCTCTAAAATACTTGTGGTCTGTATCCAGGGTTCGGCTGGATGTGATTTTCATCCGTTTGTGCCAGTCCACAACAGCACGGGTATCCCCTGACCCTATGAAGTCTACCTGCTCGTTCATCAGGGCTGACAGGGCAGGTGACGTGGGTAATGACTGCCTAGGAAGGTGGATGCATTTTCTGACTGTTCATTACCTTAACTTAAAAAATCAGTTGTATGTTTTTCACAACATGTAACATTAAACGTGTGTCACTTATTTTGAATTTAACACATGGCCTAAAATTACTGTGAGAATTTCTGAGACTTTTGATGGATTCAATTTAGACCTTCAGAAACCTATATTTGGCTATTGATAACCACTTGTCACTCTCTCAAGAGTCAAATCATTGGGCTGCTTAAGTGTTATAGCTGAGAAGAATGTGATCATATTGTATTTACAATGGAATATATGAATAAATAAAACATACTGATATTTTAGTAATACTTACTCTGATCTGTAGAAAAAGGTATGCTTTGCCAGGTATAGCTAGTGTTTAAGTCAAATAGCTATAAAACATTTAATTATATTCTAACTTAAACACTCTTTTTGTTTTAATTTTTCATTTGTTTATATATCTTTGAGGGAGTTTTTGGTGATTTAAGCAGATACTTGATATTTGCAATCAATATTGTAAAGTTTTCCAGAATCACTAAATGAATGAATATGTCTAAAAATGCTAGGTAGTCAGTTAGGCTCACTCTCACCGTGTTCTGCTCCTGAAGGCCACCCTGTGGAGGTTGATGGTGGTGACATTTGTGCTGGGTGCTTTTCATGTATACACACATATGTGCAATCTCTTTTTTCATTTGAGTCACCTTCAAAGGAAAATTGAGGGTTACTAATTGCTGCCCGTTGGGCTGTATGTCAGGATCACATATGACTTGGTGCAACTCAAATGTTAAGTTTCAAAATCTCAAGGTCTCCTTTACTTTTTTCTATGTGTAATGGAGGGTTAGTAAATATTTTCTTAATTTTTTTCTAAAACGTGAAGATTAAGTTAATTGCCTGTTCTAAAACAGGTTTTTTCTTTTAACTTTTTGTTGAAACTTAGCATCTACGTTTAAGAAAGTGCACGGGTCATTTAGGCCAGTACATTTTCGCAGACACACCTATGTAAACAGCACTCAAATCAAGAAATGGAATATGACCACCATCGCTTCTCGGCCTTTTGGCTAAGATCAAGTGCAGAACGTGACCACCACCCCAGAAGGAAACTCACGCTCTAGCCATCCTCCAACTAAGGGTATCTGTTTTTATACTTTAGATAGATGAAGTACCTGGTATATACCTTCTGTATCCAACTTCTCTCATTGAATACTGTGTTTGTGAGATTTATCCACATCATTGTGTGCAGTTGTAAACTGTTTTTTCTCACTCTGTCATGGGAATATACCACATTCTATTGTCCATTCTGTTGTTGGTGGGCTATTGTGAGTAGCTATTGTCTGAACATTCTAGTATATGTCTTTTGGTGAATGTATGTACACATTTTATTGGGCTTCTACGTAGTAGTGGATTTCTGCAGTGTTAGGAATACATGTGTTTGTATTTGGGATCTGTGCATGGACTTCTGGAATTCTGTTAAGCCCTGAAATGATAAGCAGAATTTTGGGTGTATGAATATGCATCTTGGAGGTTCCGTCACTCATATGAATTTCTCAAAAGTGTCCAAAAAACACTCAGAAATACTTATCAAAACAAGGACAACTCAAAACTGATATGATAAACAAGGAAAAAAATAAGAGGAAGTCAAGATGATGGACGGGGTGGTTGCACATGACTAGGACAATTTGTTTCAAGAACTTCCTTGATCTAAAGGAAATACGAAGGCATCAACTTTAAATTAATGTTTCTCTCTTCCAATCTTAAAACACCTATTGCAGATCTGAGTGAATCTGGAGAGAAAAGTTATTCCGAGGAAGGAAGAAGCAACAGTAAAATAGTCTACAAATTATTTGCCGACATCCAATTAACTTAGCCTCCATATCTAACCATAAGAGCCAAACTGAAATTTCAGAAATGAAAAGTGGAACAGTTCTTTCCATTCTTTTTCTACTGCTGCCAGATAAAAGCTCCTCAAAGATTCCTGCACATATTAATCAAATAAATATTTCATGAATAATCTCTGTGAACGAAGCACCTACAGGGATTCCAAGATAACAAGAACACAATATTTGATTTTTCAGGAGCTCGTGTTGTACGTGGAGAAATAGATACGTAAGTAACTGTGGCATGAGCACTGAAATATTCGCTGTAATGGAGATTCAGGAAATGCAGAAGGGCCCAAAGGTCAACTCAAGACACAGTTGATGTCTGTGGGAAATGTATTTCATAGATTCCTTAAAATCAAAAAATTCAGGAATACCCTTATCTGATCACTAATCTCCCCAAATGATTCTTTAAATGGTTTCATCTGATTGAATCTTCAGAGCACCTAGGATGAGAAAAATCACATGTAGTGGGCTGATGTTGTTTTTAAAAAATAGTTTCTATAGCTTCTCAGATTGTATCAGAGGGTGTGTCTCTAATTGGGCCTGTCTCATTATAAAACATTTTGTAACCCAAACCTAGCATTGTAACCCAGGCTGAGCATCATTTGCCACAATAACCCCCTTTGAATTCTAATCAATCATTTTAGCACAGTTCAGAGGATTCTCAAATATCCATGGAATAACTTGATATTTACATGTTTTTATTCCAACCACAATTACATAACAGGATAATATATTATATTATATGTTGTTATATATAGTATGTTATTATAAGTGTGTTGTTATGTTATATAATTTTAAGGGTTAGTCTATACCCAAATGGCTTTGTAAGAGTTATTATTTGAAAATACTTCCAAATTTTTAATAGATAAGAATGTTGCGCGGCTGGCTCCATGGCCGAGTGGTTAAGTTCACATGCTCCGCTGTGGTGGCCCAGGGTTCGGATCCTGGGCGTGGACATGGCACTGCTCATCAGGCCACGTTGAGGTGGCGTCCCACATCCCACAACTGGATGGACCTGCAACTAAGATATACAACTATGTACGGGGGGCGGGGTGGGGGGGGTGTTGGAGAGATAAAGCAGGAAAAAAAAAAAAGATTGGCAACAGTTGTTAGCTCAGTGCCAATCTTTAAAAAAAAAAACAAAGAATGTTGCTTGTCTTTCAGGATATGTAAGAGAGCTGTGATCTTGATTATATATTATGTAAATATGCATATTTATATTTATAAATCTGTTCTCTACACCTAGATTTTAACAACCCAGGTTAGTAGCCATTTCTTATGGTTTTGTTTTTTTTTTTTTGATGGGGAGGGAATGATGCAAACTTCGGGGTTTTTCAAAGTCCAGTTTTTAGAAGTCCAGTCCCACAATTAAAGCTCAAGCATGACCCAAACTCTGCTAGTCTTTGCAGAATCCAATTTTTTTGGTGAGGGTAGCAGGGAAGAGGCTGGGTTTTGAAGTGAGCAGTGGCAGAGTTTCTGGGATGCATCCTGAGTCTCAGTGATGGCCCATGGCAGAGGCCACAAGGCTTGGCTAAGGGAACCTGCAATGTGGTTGGGGCCTTGTTCCGGACTGTGTCATCCCTCAGCCTGTCTCAGTGGCTCTTCCATATTGTCTGAGTTTTTTATTATCCATTAATAAATTCCTGTTCTTCCTCAACCAGCTAGAATAAGCATACAGACTGAGGTACGCAGCGAATTCTCAAAATACTTAAGCTATTGATATTTAGATTCACATTGTAAACACTCCTTCATTTTCAAATACTAATTTCATAAATATTGAATGTGATTATTTTTCACCTTATTCCCTGAGGAGGGTAATTTAAGGATTATATTGTGTTACACCTATGCTTAGGAACCTTATTAAATGTTTATATAATGAATTTGGTTGAGGTGAGTTATTTGTAATTTAGAAATTTTGAAGTATGTTATTGTGAATATTAAGTATATTATTCAAATACTTCTAGAGGCCAAATACATTTTCTTTAATAAATTCTAAGGATTTAATTTTCCTGTGAGGTACTTGAGTATTCACAAAAAATAAAAATAAAAGTGGTTTGGAAATGACTCCTTTAAAAACTAGAAAACATATTGGTTTATTTGGTTAATATAAATGTTGTTAAGGGATGACCTTATGATTGTATCAACTAGACCCAATCTTTAGGAAACACTTACATTTTAGTGAGGGATTATGAAGTTATGGATCCAAAGAGTGTTCCTGGTAGGCATCCAGTTCCTCGATGCTCAAAGTGTGGCTCACAGACCAGTGGCATCAACCTCAATTGTCAGAAATGGAGAATCTCAGGTCACACCCCAGACCAATGGAATCAAAATCTGTGTTTTAATGAGAACTCCATGTGATTCATACAGATATTAAAATTTGAAAACCACTCATTTCATCAAATACAAAACCCAGTCCATTAAAAAAAAAAGGCAGGGGAAGAGAGGCATTACTCGGTAGTCCTCTCTATCAAGAAGTTTCTACTCAATTGCAAGTCATTGAAGCCATTTTTCATGCCACAGTGGTAAAGGAAACAGCCAGTCCTTTTCTTCTCAACACTCCTTCATACACCTGAACACTTCAGTTACTAACTTGTCACAAACCCCTCTCTGAACACGTAAGTTAGCCCTCACCACCTCTCGGGGAGAGTTTTCTCTTCACTCACCCACAAATGAAGTCTGCTAGAACGAATGACTCAATGAAGAAATTCTGCTGTTCATTCAATAAATATTTGCTGAGTAGCTGCTGTGTGCCAAAAACTGAGGGATAAAACAGTGAGCGAAACTAGATCTTGCCTTCAGGGAGCTAACATTTCAGCGGAGAAGACAGAAAAGAAACAAATATATAAAATGTCAAGTGTGATAAATGCTATAGCAAAAGGGATAGAAAATGCCAGATTTGGGGCAGGGATACTGTATGCTATTGGATGGGCAGAGCAGGCCTCTCTGAGAAGGTGTATTTGAGCAGAGACCTGAAGGAGGTGAGGGTGTGAGCCATGGATACTGGGAAGGGTGGATCCAGACAGAAGAAAGACTGGGGAGTGGACTGAGCAGGGAGATGAAGAGTGGAGATGAGGTCAGAGAGGTGATAGGAGCCAGATGGATAGACTGGACCTTGTCTAGAGTTTGATTTTGTGGGAGGAGAAGCCATTGGAGGTTTTTAGGCAGAGTAACGTGATCTGACCTATGTTTTTATGAGATCATTCTGGCTCTGCGGTTGAGAATGGTGGGGATAGAAGCATGCAGACCTTCTAGGACACTATCACGATCCTAGACAAGATAAGATCATGGCTTGGACAAGGCTTGTGTGGCTGTTGAGTGCTTGAAATATAGCTAATGAGACTGAGGAACAGAATTTTTTTATTTTAATTAATTTAAATGTAAATGACTACATGGCTACTACATGACTACATAGCCAGTACGTGGCTAGTGGCTACCATATTGGACAGCACAGTTCTAGAAATCATAGATAATGTCATCATATCTTTTCTTTCCTCTGCAATATTAGTGCAGTGTTGGGCAGATAGACAGTGCTTAATAAGTAGATTAATGACAAGATTATTTCTCTGACCCCTTCTAGTCCTAAAATATCTATGATTCTATGCACCCAAGATTGTTCTGAGTCTTTTTTGACGTGACCCTTGTAGTTTCTGATAACTTCCTTGCTGTCTTGTATGTCGAGATATTCCAGGCTCATCTTATACATTTCTTGCATCTAGAATCAGCCATTTCTCCCAAGAAGACTTGACTTCAAAACTCAAGATGTTTATTCTTTGGTCATTGTTTTAAAGCCTTACAAAGATTTCTTTACAGTGAGAATCTTGAGTTTTCAAGGACACAGGGATGATAGAAGTAGAATATCCCATAATTTCTCATTTGCTTTATCCTTCTTTATGCATGAAGACTGAGGTTAACAATGCTAAATGTCTGTCAATAAATGATTGTTTAATAAATTATGGCCTATCTCTGCAACGGCATACTGTGCAGCTACCCAAAAGTACATGTAGGGACAAAGAAAGGATGAGGTAGCTCTTTATGTTCTGATGTGAAAAGATCTCTAAGATATGTTAAGTGAAAGAAGTAAGATCAGACCAATATATATACCATTTGTGTGGGAGAGGAGTAGGGGACAGAGTATATATTTATGTTAGCTTGTATACGCCAATTAATTTAGCATCTTCAGCACAAGAGATTTTCTAAAATGTGTCATGTGAACGATTCTCTTGCCTTTGGATTGTACCCAGCAGGAACCCAACCCCCTGGCTTCAGGGAAAGTAGAGGTTCAACCATAGCGTTTCTATATTCTTTCTATTTTAAAGTATTAAATAAATGTTAACTTCCAGTATCCACCATGCCCAGATTTAAATTTGAGATTATAAAAGGAAATGGCAGGGTGTTCTAGATCTTAGATTAATAAACACCAATCCATAAAAGTTTTAATAATTGAACTATGTCTCTAAACCTTACACTCACTTTGTTTCCCAGAAGTGTGCAGCACTCTGTTCCCAAAATTGAAATAAGCAGATAGGCAGGGCTGAATTCTGACTTTGTTGACAAAATTTCTTGTAATGGAAAAGAGGGTGAATGATGAGGCCAAGCTTAGATTTGTAAAAAGAGGAGGGAAAGAGGGTTTAATAATTCATCACAGAGTTTGTATTTCCATGAAAATCACAGTTGTGAGGATAAACATGCCACGATGGACAGTGACCTCCATGGAATATTATGATTGATTATTTTGCATCTCTTAGCTCCTATTATTGAAATGAAAATTTAATATGTTGGTATTATCATTGTAAGAAAATCTGGGCCTGATCTGGCCAATTCATAAGGGAAAAAATGAACCACTTTGTGTAAGAACTCCAGGAGAACCATTTCAACTGTAAAAAATGGGTCCCTCTCCAAAAAATGAGCATTTCGTTTGTTGCCTCCCAATATCTGGCTTGGGAATGTGCAGTAGATGTGTAGACACACTCCTAGAAAACAAACACTCCAAAGATCCAATATATTAAAAGAAAGATTAGTATGTAATTGAGGCTCTCTCCTGCTACTGGAAGAAATCAGAAACAATCTTTCTTGTAGATTAGGGATTGACAGAATCATTCTAAAAACATGCCATCCTGCAGCATTGCATTAAGACACGTGGCAGAGAAACCATCTGGTAGCTGGAGAGTAGCTCCCAGACCAGTCCCGAGAAGCATCAGGGCAGCCCTTTTCTGTAGGTACTTCTTTGTTCCAGTCTCACGGACTCACCAAGCAGCCTTCAGTACACTTAAGTCTCTTCTGAATTTATAAGTCTGATCAAATAGCCAGACTTCAGCCTGAGACTAAAGTACAGACTTCAGTTCCCACAATTTAAAAGCCACATTAAAAAAAATAGGAACATGTATTTATTTGGTTGGACTGAGTCGTCTCAGCTCAGTGAAATAGACACATGAAATAATCCGTCTCACCAGTAACCACTCTTAACTGTGTTGAGTTGAATGCTTTCTTACCCACTGGTACTTAGCAACCAGAAAAACACCTCAGTCTTAATCCATAAATTTTTTGTCACTTTGGGCCCTAAAAATATTATTTCAGTTATTAAGTATTAGTCACGTCCATTTTCTGATTAAGACTTTATGTTTTAGAGCAGTTTAAACTTCACAGCAAAATTGAGGGGAAAGCTCAGAGATTTCCTGTATGCCCCCTGCCCTCCACATGTGTGTATCCTCCCCTGTTATCAACATCCCTCACCAGAGTGGTACATTTGTTACAATGGATGAACCTACATTGATGCACCATCATCATCCAGAGTCCATAGCTTACATGATGGTTCATTCTTGGTGTTGTACATTCTGTGAGTTTGGACAAATGTATAATACATGTATCCGTCATTATGGCATCATACAGAGTATTTTCACTGCCCTAAAAATCCTCTATGCTTGACTATTCATCCCTCCCCTACAACCCCTAACAATCACCGATCTTTTTACTGTCTCCATGGTTTTGCCTTTTCCAGAATGTCATATAGTTGGAATCATACAGAATATAGCCTTTTCGGATGGCTTCTTTCACTTCTATGCATTTAAGGTTTCTCCATGTCTTTTCATAGCTTGATATCTCATTTCCTTTTAGTGCCGAATAATATTCCATTATCTGGATGTACCACAGTTTATTTATCCATTCATCTATTAAAGGACGTCTTGGTTGCTTCCAGTTTTGGCAATTATGAGTAAAGCTGCTATAAACATCCACGTGCAGGTTTTTGTGTGGACATAAGCTTTCAACTCTTTTGGGTAAATACCAAGGAGCACAATTACTAGAACATATGATAAGAGTATGTTTAGCTTTCTAAGAAACCACCAAACTGTCTTCCACAGTGGCTGCACCATTTTTCATTCCCATCAGCAATGAATGAGAATTCCTGTTGCTCCACATTCTCCTCAACATTTGGTATTGTCACTGTTTTGGTTTTGGCCATGCTAATGGTGTGTAGTGGTATCTCGTTGTTTTAATTTGCATTTCCCTGATGATATATGATGTGGAGCATCTTTTCATGTGCTTATTTGCCATCTGTATATCTTCTTTGGTGAAGTGCCTATTAAGGTCTTTGACCCATTTTTTAATCAGGTTGTTTCTTGTTGTTCAGTTTTAAAAATTCTTTGTATGTTTTGTATAACAGTCCTTTATTAGATATGTCTTTTGCAAATATTTTCTCCCAGTCTGTGCCTTGTTTTATCATTGTCTTGACATTGTCTTTCATAGAGCAGAAGTTTTTAATTTTAATGAAATCCAGCTTATCAATTATTTTCTTGGTTGATCTTGCCATTGGTGTTGTATCTAAAAAGTCATCACCATACTCAAGGTCACCTAGGGTTTCTCCTATGTTATCTTCTAGGAAGTTTATAGTTTTGCATTCTACATTTAAGTCTGTGATCCATTTTGAGTTAATTTTTGTGAAGAGTGTCAGGTCTATGTCCAGATTCATTTTTTTGCACATGGATGTCCAGTTGTCCCAGCACCATTTGTTGAAGAAATTTTCTTTGCTCTCCATTGTATTGCCTTTACTCCTTTGTCAAAGATCGGTTGACTATATTTATATGGGTCTATTTCTGGGTTCTCTATTCTGTTCCATTGATCTATTTGTCTCTTCTTCTGCCAATACCACGCTGTCTTGTTTACTGTAGCTTTATAGTAAGTCTGGAAGTGGAGTAACGTCAGTCCTCCAACTTTGTTCTTCTCTTTCAATGTTGTATTGGATATGCTGGGTCTTTTGCAGCATATCAGTTCATTAATATCTGCAAAATAACTTCCTGGATTCATTTTTTAAACTTTTAGCTTTTGTTGGAGTTGAATTTCTTAAGAGACTTGTCTGCTGGGTAGAGGTGAGTGGTCTGCCTTCTCCCACTCTCAGCCCCCTCTGCTCTTCCTTCTCTGTTGCTGGTCTATGGAGGAAGGGAAGGGAAGAAGGACATTTCTTTCTTATTGTCTATCTCTCTCCTTACATTACTTAATATATTCTTGCATTCTGTCTACTTTTTTGTTAGTATTATTAATGGAATACTATTCCATAGTTAACATATAAATCATAGTTCATTTAAATGTCCCATCTGACAATTCTAAAATCTGTGTCATATCTGTGTCTGGCTCTGATGCTTACTTTGTCTCTTCAGACTCTATTTTTCCTTGCCTTTAGCATGCCTTGTAATTTTTGGTTGAAAGCCAGACATGATATATTAGGAAATAGGAAATGAGACAAACAGGCCTTTAGTGTGAGGTTTTATGCTAATCTGGCCAGGAGTTGGGCAGTGTTTAATGTTTGTTGTAGCTATAGACGCCAGAGGCTTCAGATTCCTCTAGTGCCCTTGTTTTTGCCCCCTCTGTTGTATTTGGGCTTCCCTAAAACGCCTCCTTAGATAGTCTCTGCATCTTGCAGCTCTTGCAGGTGTAAACCACTATTTTTATACTGGTATGGTGGGGAGCAGGTGGGGTAAGGGAAGTGTCCCATAATCTAATGATTAGATCTTAAGCATTTAGTGGGTCCATGGCCCTGCACTGTGACCTTCACAACTGCTTCTTAGCTTCTTTTTATTCCCTTAGTGACACAGGAACCCTAGAGGGGCTAGAGTTGGAGAAATGCCCTTCTCCCCGGTGGTGTAGACTCTAGCAAAGTCTTTCCTCTAGAGTAGGCCTTTGTTATGGAGAATGCTCTGGGTGTATTTCACAATGCTTTCTCTTCCCCTCCCCTTGCCAGAACCACAAGGAGATCTTTTTTGGCTCTTCACCAAGAGAACCTGATGAGGTTCCTGGAGGTAAAACCCACAAAAATGAGGGGGACCACCTAAGACTGCCCCCACCCAGGAGTTTCTCACTCCAAGCCACTCCACATCCAGCCTCCAGCAAGCCGTCAAAATACCATTGTTGAAAGTTAAACTGGGGCATAAACTGGGGCATATTACAAATTTTAAGAGTTTATTTGGGCAAAAATTTATTTGACTGTGGCAGCACCAAACTGGAACTGGTTAGGAGCGCTCCTCTGACAGGAGCTCAGGGAGATATTGCATAGAGCAGAAGTGGAAGCAACGTAAGGAAATAATTGGCTATAGCTTCAAGCCTAGTTGGCTGTTTGTGATTGGGTGTCCTTAGGTTTCAATTTCGTAACTTTGAGGCACTTGCAAGCTTAGATTTTGGTTTGCTTATGCAGGCCACCATGGCATTCGAGTCACCACAGTCTAATGTCTTCCTTGTTTAATTAATCTAACACCACTTACATGTTCCTACCAGTTTGTGGCTTCTCTTCCAGGTAGGCAAACGTCAGCTGTGACTTTCTGGATTCTCTTCTCTCTCTAGATTTCAGGTGACAGTTCCCTTTGCGACCTCAGTTCTCTGATGGGCCCAGGGAAAGTCATTGTTTTCACCTTGTTCAACTTTTTCTTGTTTTAAGGACGAGTGACGATGTTCAATTTCTTTACATGTGGCAGCTGAAACTGGAAATCTGTAGGCTAATTTCAAACCAGCAAAGACTTTAAAAATAAAAAAGCCTACAGATGGAAGCCAAAGCGGTCTATAGATGATTTTTCCATTATTTAGCAAATGGAAAAACTTACATAGTTTTTTCAGAGTGGTGAAATCTGTCTGTGAGTCTGACTTAGTCTTTAATTTCATCTGGTCAACCAAAGAGTGATGACGTTGACAATAATTATTACAAGAATGAGACATACATTTCTAAGACCTTAGTTTAGTTATTCCAAAATGGCAAAACAAGGGAATGTAACTCCTAAAAGTTTGTCATTTTCACTAAAAAATTGAATATTATTCTTCTTACTTCCTAGAGGTTTCCTCACCTGAAATGAGAAAGGGGGGATTTGAAAGCCAGAATGGGGGCCAGCCTGGTGGCACAGTGGTTAAGTTCGCACGTTCCGCTTCTCGGCGGCCCGGGGTCACCAGTTCGGATCCCGGCTGCACACATGGCACTGCTTGGCAAAAGCCATGCTGCGGTAGGCGTCCCACGTATAAAGTAGAAGAAGATGGGCCTGGATGTTAGCTCAGGGCCAGTCTTCCTCAGCAAAAAGAGGAGGATTGGCAGTAGTTAGCGCAGGGCTAATCTTCCTCCAAAAAAATAAATAAATAAAATAAGCCAGAATGTTGTTGCTTTTATTTGTTGACTTGCATTGTCTCACTAGTTATTTAACCCATAGAAATTTTGCTTTCCCAATGATCAAGAGCTTATTTAGGCCAGGTGCTTTATCAGAGTCTTCTCCTTCAGCCTAGCATGTTGCTCTGCAGACAGTACTCCTTCATTAAATACTTGAATTAAATTGGATGTGGACTTATATGACTCTTTATTGCACTGGGTTGCCAGAGTTCTGCCATGAGCTTTGTGTCCCAATCTAGCTTGTTATTCTTATCTCTTGGCTTAAAATGTTCCGCCTTGCCAAGGGCTTCTGTGAGCAAATACTTGAGTAAAAAGAATTACCCCATTTCAAAAGGGCCTGAATATGGTTTTTCACAAGGCCTATTACAGTGCCTTATACCTCATTATCATCTACTGGGGAGTCATTGTGCATCTTGTAATGGAGGCTAAATTCATATTTTTTATCACCTGATTAGTATTTCTGAATTGGCTCTGGTGCCAAAAGGAATATTTTCCCTTCCTGTTTCTCCTTTTCAGTAGTAATATAAACATAATAAAAAGCAGTAGAATACATCCCCTCTCCAGAAACAAACAAAAACCAATTACAGTCGATCCTGGGGGAAGTGTTCAGTGGAGAAAGCCAAGGAAAGCAGAGAGAATGCTGAATACTGCTGTTATCTGTTCTCTCTGCCTAGCTTTTTAGGATCATATTTTCACAGCCCAATTTGGATTCTTTCATGCCCAGGTGGGGAGGAAGAATTTTTGTCCTCAACACATGATTGATGTGTTGAGATGCATGACGTTTAATCGGGGAGAGGGATCCGTTCCTTTTAGGGCTAATTTGTGCTATGTGTTTTCTGGCTATGGGTCAAAACATAGGGCAGCCCTAGGAAGCAAACTGAGGAAGCATTACTGAAGGTTTACTCCATGCTGGCCCGGCATCTGTCTGCCCTTCCCGTGGTCCAATGGGAAGAGAGCCTGGGAATAGCAGGAGAGTGAGAGGGCTGGGGAGGGACCGGGGGCAGCCCTGTCCCCACTCTGTGGCCACTGCGACCACCCTGCTGTGCTGGGCCTGGGCCTGTATGTCCTCAGAGCAGCTCTTTGCCCTTCCTGTGCTGTGCTGTGCATCACAGAGAGGCCGACCTCTGCGAGTGTGTTTCCCGGGCTTGTCTGGACTTGGTTTTGCCCTTAGGGCTGGTTTTCTTGCTTTGGTGATCTCACTAATATCACCATGCTGCTTGTTTCCTTCTTCTGTTTAACCTAATCATTTATAAAATGAAATTCTTTCCCTTATTTTTCTGGCTTCTGGCTGGAGAGAGATTAGACGTCGGAGGGTCTTGTCTCCTTCTTGGCAGCAGGAAGGCTCACAGCATCTCCAGCAGTGGCTGTATCTCCAGGACCTGGTGCCCCTCCAGGGTTCCAGCTTCCACCAGGACACCTGGCTCAGGCTCTGGCAATGCCTCCTTCTCCCTCCATCCCTCTACCAAGGGCTTCCTGCTTTGCTAACATCTGAGTTACCTCCCAATTGCTTGTTTGGCTTCTCAGCTTTTCCACCACCTGTACAGACAGTTCCCGACATTAAATCCCCTCTGTGGGAAGTACTCTGAATGGTTTCCATTTTCCTGCTCAGACTTTTGACTGCTCCCTATGTCTCTGGTATGTTTGTCTTAGCCCTAGTAGGGCAGTTCCTCAATGCCAAATCTTTTATTGTTGCAAACTTGCTTTTTAAAAAGTTAATTCAGAACAAGCATGATACATGGTGCTAATGTGCCATCTCAGTAGGTCATTGTGGACACTTATTGCTGGAAACTCATAAGACCAAGTCTGATACCTGATAACCTAGAAGGGCTTGGGTACACTTGTCTCAATGAACTTTAACATGACAGAACAAAAACTCTTCCAAAGGATGAGCAAAGATGTCTCTAGAAGAACAGAACAGGTGGGATGGGGTCATGGTACCTATTGTGTAAGCACTGGGGTGAGATAGACCTGGATTCAGCTCCCAGCTCTTCAGCTTATTAGGTGTGTGAGCTCAGCCTCTATGTGTCTCTGGCCTTAGTTTTCTCAATAAAAATGAGAGTAATAATAAAATAAGGATGTAACACATGTAAAGATGCATGTGTGGACAACACATGTAAAAGGCCTGACACAGGAAATGCTTGGTCCTGCCTTCAGGGCTGCCTTTCTTGTTTCAATTCTCACTAATATCACCATCCTGCTTCTTTCCCTCTCCTGTTTAACCCAATCATTTGTAAAATGAAGTGCTTTTCCTCGTTTCCCTAAAGCACAGCTGAGGTGAGATTCTCAAAAGGAACTTTACTTGAAAGCCAAGAGAAACCAAAAGGAAATAAATAAGCAGATACAAAAGCAATAAAGTCATGCTCGTAATGGAGGGGTCCCTGGAGAGGCACTGGCCAGTGACTTTGTTTCCCAGGGACCTGGCCTACCTGTCACAAACACCCTCTGTCTCACCACATACGGCTGCTAGGCACCAGCATAGTTCTCAGAGCATAGGAGCTTGCCTAACCGAATGTAGTGTTCCTTTCAAAGACGAATTTCTCTTCCCCCAAAATGAAACTTTCCCTGCCTTCACCCTGGCTGTGTTCCTTGGAGGTTTATTTACATAAAGAGACTGTCCGCTTCTCAAAGCATCCGTTCATTGTGTTGCTAAATCCTAAAGCTAAAATCTTTGAGCCAGGGAAGGTCATGAGAACGCTGCCTTCCAGCAAATTAAATAGTCTCTTGGTCCTGAAACTGGTACTAGGATTATCTAGCTAAAAGATGACCTTGTGTACATTTTACAAATCAAAGGAACAATTTTGGTTGAAGCCTGTTGCTTCCTAATACTTTCTTCTCAGGGTTCCAAGGAACCAAAAAAGGAGCTATCCAACCAAATTAACTAACCTAGGAACTACTTGTTAGCATTTTGTTAAAATATTCTGTAGAATATTCTACAGAAATGGCTATTTCTGTAGAAACAAAAGGATGCAATCTTCAAATGATGTTTCATTGCACCTATCAAAGAATAAATATTCATCGGTACTCCTCATGCATGGGCATCTTCTTGACCTCTAGCTCAGCCAGGCTCTCAATGACTATGGCAAAGGAAAGTAGATTTTTTCATAGGAAAGAAAAGGTTACCTCAGATGCTAACGCCACATCCATCTACTCTAGAACACATGTACCTGCACCTCTTTCTTCCAAGACAGGAAGAAGACATGAGTTTCTACTATTATTTTCAGCAATTCAGAGGCCTCTCCAATTTGCATACATAACCAGGCGCAGTCCTAGACATATAAACCAACCTGTGTAATGGGAAGAGGCAGGATGCATGACTACTGGGAGCTTATGACTCGGAAATAATCAGCGTGTTTTAACTGCACACGTTTCCAGGGCCCTGGTGCATGCTGGTCTGGTGCTTTTGAACATTTTTCCGGATGACTTGGCATCACAGAATTTTCTCTGTCTTCTTTGAGGTGGTGGTACAAGCACAGGGGCTCCATGAGCTCATGGTCCCTCTCCCATCGGAAGGTCTGCCATAAGGGAGTGTGGGCTCTTTCAGGGCAAAGTCAGTCTCTCTTTAAAGCTACTGTTGAATTGGACCAGATTGGCATTTCTTGGTCTCTGCTGGCTGTAAAAAGTAGGCTGCTAAAATGCTATAATATTGCTGGACACCTGTGCACTAGTGATTCCAGGAGGAAAAAAGAACACGTGCTAGATACTAGCGAGGTGATGAAAATGGTTCGTGACTTCAGTGAGATTTCAGTCATTCTAAATAAATCTGTGTCTCGTCCATGCTTCTCTCAAAGTTTAGTATTCTTTTCTCTTTTCCCTTAATTCTATTATAATATTAAAAGCATCAACCCATCTGAAATTTATTGTTGATAAAAAGGAAGGTATATGTTTATACTTGTATATTTGTATTTAGGTACACAATGTATTTTTAATTATATTGATGTTTATTTCCCCCATTGGTTATGTTTTTTAAAATTAGGACTAGAGAGAAAAGATATCAATTTTATTTTCAATGTAATAGTTTCTATTTGCAAAAATTAGGGGGTTTACTATAAAGTACAATAATCTCTGTATTAGTTTTTTGTGACTGCTGTAATAAATTACCACAAGCTTATTGGCTTAAAACAGCACAAAGTAATAAGTTTACAGGGCTGTAGTTTAGAAGTTTCACTGGGTGAAAACAAAGGTATTGGCAGCCAGTTCCTTCTGGAAGTTTTAGGGGAAAATCCATATATTGTGTTGCCTTTTCTATCTTTTAGAGGCTGCCCTCATTCCTTGGCTCTCGGCCTCCTCCATCCTCAGCAAAATCGGGCTGAGTCTTACTCACTGCTCTCTCTGTTTCCTCTCCTACTCCCTCTTCCATTTTTAAGGGCCCATATGATATATTGGAGCTGCCTGCAAACACCAGAATCTCCCTGTTTTGATCCTTAACTTAATCACATCTACAGGGTTCTTTTCGCTGTGTCATCTAATATAGTCACAGGTTCTGGAGATAAGGACTTGGACCTCTCTGGGGTGGCCATTATTCTGCCTACTGCAAGCTCATAAGTGAACCTACCATCTTTTCTTACTTTCTGGAAGTGGCATGCACAGCATTGTATTGATGCTTATACCACCACCTTTAATTGAATATAACTTTCTTCTCCATTCAGAGATGCCATTACCGGATATCACAGAGAAATAGAGGGAAGGGGTTTCAGCACGTCTGGGGGAGTTAACTGTGTAGCAAGTCCTTTCCCTGGGATTCCAGTTCAACACCTTCATCTGAATGTAGAATGTAGATAATGATAGGAGCTTCATCTAGATCCTAGAGTTGTTCTTACAGTCACAGAATCCCGAAAACTGTTCACCACTTTGCAAAAGGAAGAGATGGTACACTAGCTGCCCCAGTGCGTTCTAGGAACTTGAGTGCATAAACCACCAAGAAGCGCCATTTAAAAATTAAAACTTTCTTTCTAAAAATACACATCTCAGGGGCCAGCCTGGTGGTGCAGCAGTTAGGTTCACAAATTCCTCTTCAGTGGCCTGGGGTTTGCCGGTTTGGGTCCCGGATGTGGACCTACACACAGCTTGTCAAGCCATGCTGTGGCAGGCGTCCCACATATAAAATAGAGGAAGGTGGGCACGGATGTTAGGCCAGGGCAAATCTTCCTCAGCAAAAAAAGAGGAGGATTGGAGGCAGATGTTAGCTCAGGGCTAATCTTCCTCAAAAAAAAAAAAAAAAAAACCACAATTGCAGAAAAAGAATCTTAACTACATGAGACAGGTTGAAATTACTCATTTCCATTCTAAGTCAATGCTTTATCCCCATCCCCTGAGATGGGTCATTTTAATCTCTACTCATGTTTATCTTGTTTTGCTCGTTCCTCTGCACTGATGTTTGTTATGCTTTGAGTAGACATGGAGTCCCTTCTCATTAAGCCTACAAACATCCAATCATTCCTATCTGTTTGGTTTTTTTCATTTTTAACAATTTATTTAAATTTTGGCAAATTGAGCGGTCTAATTTTGCCCTTTGAATGCGTATGCATTCAAGTTCTTTAGGCAGATTTTATCTCTCATTTTTTAAATTCTATTTTGAGTTTTATAAAACTGGATGTTTCGTATTATCCCCCAACCCATAATTTTCTTTAGCAAACTTTTTGTTTAATTTTCCTTTGCTTTAACATTTTATTTTTCAGACACCTCTCATTGAACCTCACGTTCCTCTTCGTCCTGCTAACACCATTACCAAGGTAATGGGCTGTAGGTGGGTTGATGAGCCATCAGAGATAGCTTCTTAAGTAACCACTGGAGGTGGTCCATGTGTCAGAGCCGCACACCAGGAAACCTCGGGTACATTTTCTAGAGACACTAAATGTTCAGGGTGTCTCGGTTCTCAGCATAAAACAGTGACGTATCACACAAGTGAACAACGTACATGTATGAGTGAGTTGTATTTTTCAAGCCAGAGTCAAATTGGAAAGTGATTTAAAGATTCGTCTGGTTTGTTTTCCTTCTATAAACTCTCCTTCCTTCTCTTCCCCTCCTTCCACCTGATTAAAATGCAGGTCCCTTCAGAGAAGATCCTCAGGGCTGGAAAAATTTTACGACACGCCATTCTCTCTCGAGCAGCTCACATGATTAGAGATAGGAAATACCACCTAAAGACGTACAGGTATGTGCGATGACTCTGAAGGCTGCGGCCCTCACATTCGCGTTTAGTGAAACGGGGACAAACTTGCCTTTCCCTGTTTTCCATCTTTGGGCAGCATGTTTTATAATCCTCCAGGTTCTGGAAGATCTAAGCTTGCCTTGGATCCCTGCTTAACTTCAATTATCCTTAATATTCGCAGAAGTTACTCCTAAACTAATTTGCTTGAACATGGTTTAATTGTGATGAACAAAGAGAAGAAAATTTTTATATTTCTATTTACTAGTGTTTTTTAGGAAAACTTCTGGATTTAATTGAGATTTACCTAACATTTACTGAGCATTTATTTATGCTTGAACACTTGTACCAGGCCACTTTCCATACATTATCTCATTTCATCCTTACCACAACCCGCAAGGTAGGTGAATGGCCATTTTTCAGATGGTAAAACCAAGATTCAGGGGGATTAATAGTTTTCCTTCTCCAAGCCACATATCTACTGAGTGGCAGAGCCAGGATTCAAACCAAGGTTGGTTGACTCCCAAATTCAATGATCTTTTCATTCATTCTATCATTTATTCATTCCACAAATTTATTAAGCACCTACTGGCACCAGGCACTATTGTGTTGCAAGCCCTAAGCATACAGGAGTGAAAAAAAGCATGCAATATCCTTTATGGAGTTTGCTTTCTAATGTAGGATTTCATTCTAGTATGCCTATAGTAACTCTGTCTTACATCCCTAATCATGTAGACTAAGGACTCATTATAGCTGTCACAGGGGTTAAAAAATTATAGACTGGGGCTACTGGTGATTTCGTTGAACCTTCTGTGATGACTGAACCATGGTGGGTCAACTACGGATTCATGTCTAATCTTTAACTTTTGATGTTATGAATTCAACAAGGGTTTAGGAACTAGAATGGCCTACATATGGATGGCACGTAAGCCTTCCCTCTCTCCCCACACCCATGGTTCAGACTCACGGCCCTCTTTCAGCAATCAGTCAGGCTCTCTTTCCCATTTAGCCTAGACATGACCTCAGAACCCATCAGACTTGGCATGAGTCAAAACCCATTTGATTCACATGAACCAGATTCATAAGACACATTGAAAAGCTAGAATATGAATTTTAAAATTACCATGCAGGATCTATATCTTTATGTGACTATCAACTATGATAGAACCCATAAAATTATACCAAGTTCACCCTATAGCAAACCTTCAAGTGTGTCTGCTTCAAGATCCAGTCTCTTCCCCAAGGACAGAAATGGAAAGACATTGCAGTTCTTCCCCTTTGGATCACTTTTTCTGCATTCCACGCAAACTAACACTTTTGCTTGCATTTGTCGTGAATATGTTTACAAGACCAAAATCGACAGTTTATTTGTTGCATTTAGATTGGCCTCTTCTTGATAGAATTTTGGAAATGAGAGGGGCTTTGAGAAACACTTTGGTCTTATCAGTAGCACATTTCTCTTGAACACAGTCCATCTCGTAAGATTGTTCATCTAGCCCTTTGAATGTTGATATTTACTAACTACTATTTTGCGTGATTACATCTGGAAGTCTTCTTCAGCCCTGGAAGTTCATTCTTTCTAGAGTCTATGGTCCCTACACACTGCTATAATTTAAAGGGAAGTACAGATTTTTTTTCAAAATCATGTGTCATATGTTCCCAGAGAGAGTTCAATCTCTTTAGCTCATTAAGTGGCTCTTAAAATCTCATATGGCTAAAGGACCTTTTTTTTAAAAAAAATTTTATTATTTTTTCCTCCATTTAAAATGTGATTATACTTTTTCAAGTGTTGACTTGCGTTAGGGAAATTCCATTAAAATATGTCATCTTTGGTGACAAATAATGGAAACTAAAAAGTCAGCCACCATAATCTCTTTCTTGCTCCATAGTACTAAGATTTTAAACCCCTGAAATATAGGTGTTATGTCTATTCCACACCCTATGACACAAATTAACGATCTGTTGGTAATAACCTGTGGACTCAACTGGAAGCCAGAGGCATGATTTCTTTTTCCTACAGCACAGTTTGAGTTCCTTGTCCCAGATCTTGTTCCCAGTTCCATCCTTTCCCTCCCTCCTACTCCTTACCCCATTATATCATTGCTGCAGCGTTTGGGTGTTAAAGTCTCCGTAGATGCGGTATCACCCCCAGAGATCACTATCCCAGAGATCTGCTGTCAGTTCTAGAGTGGGTAGAGATCATTAAGGGAGAGGAAACCTGGTGATTCCATCAGGTACAAGGGGCACAGCCGTGTGTCTTTGCTCTGTATTCTGACTGCAGGACTCTCACACCCTGTATGAGGGCCCAGAAACTCTGAGAGCATCTCAATTCCGTGTACTCTTTTCAGAAAAGGTAATCATTGAATTGAAGACCACATGAAATTGATTTTCTCTACTTTTACAAGACTTTTTCCATTAATAAGTTCACAAATTAGAAGAGGAATATTTTGAAAGGCCATATAGTTCTTTCAGAAAGAATGCTAACTAGGTGCCTCGCTGCCTATTGAAGCTCTAATGTGTGGATGTAGATTGTAATCAGAGCAGTGCTGGAAATCTAATGGCCTTCTCAGTACATCCTCCTCGTGAAATAGTCTAGGATCTGGCCCGAATCAAGGCATCACAGGAGCTCTGATAGATTTCAGAGTTCCTCGAATATTAGAACTGGAAATGGCCTTAGAGGCCATCTTTTCCTCCTCCTTTCTTTTACAGATGAGAAAACTGAGAACCAGAGAGTTAAACGATATAGCCAAACTAACATAGCTAATAAGTAGCAGAGCTGGTGCTATATCTCATCACTCCTCCCAGATTAAGCCTCTTCCTAAAGTGGCACAGCACCAGGACGCTCTTCCAGGTTAAACTAGAGAGGAGCTCCCCGGGTTTGACCTAGCCTCAGCCCATGCCCCAGAGATGGTGATATCCTTAGCATGGGAGAGGAGGCCACCAGTGACTCAGACCCAACTGCGATGACTCCCTGCCTTGTTCCATTGTCCCTTGCGATTCATCCCTCAGACTCAACATTCCATTTCCTCCCTCATGCCACCAACACCTGCATTTCTCTCTCACCCCACTGAAGATTGCAGTATTTCCTAATGTGTATGTCTATAATTACATGTTTCCTAACTAGTGCATGTAGTTTGCCCATCTTGACCAACTTACCACAGAGGGACATCTTAGGGATGAATGTGTGACACTACACAGAAAGCATTTGGAGCTCTTCAGATGACAGGCTCTGTAGAAGTGCTGATGCTCATTACACAGAACTTTTTTCAAAGAGATGTGCGTCGCTAATTGCTTGTTTCTCCCAACACCCCTCTGAGGAAGATCAGTAGTATTACTTGAAAATATAAAGTGCCATATAATTTTGCACTTACACAGCGCCTTACAGACACTAACTCACAAGGCTCAGGTGAAGGAAGTCAGAGTTTTGCTTAGCCTTTATTTTACACTGAGATTTTCTGGGACTGGCTCAAGATGAGAGAGTTTCTGGCCGTGGGATTAGCTTGCCAGGTAATGCTCCTGTCTAGCGGCCCTTCAGTCTCTACTGGTGCTGCAACTTGCAATGCTCTTTCATTTAGCAGGCTTGCTGAGAAGATTCTCTCATAAGCTGGGCAGTTTTATTGGTCTGGACAAGAGTTTGAGAACCTGAGGCCACACCGTGTGGTGTTTGTCTGCAGTAAGACCTCTTATGGTAGAAGAGCATTAAGCTCTCTGGGAGGGTCTCCTTTCCGAAGAGTCATCGTCATCTGCAAGGTGGTCATTTCCCATCCTTTCTGTCGCACCACCCCTTAGACAATGCTGTGTGGGAACCGAGCTGGTGGACTGGATGCTGCAGCAGACTCCGTGTGCCCACTCCCGGACTCAAGCTGTTGGGATGTGGCAAGTGCTGGTGGAAGATGGTGTTCTCAACCATGGTAAGATGAGCCACAGTCCCTGGAAAACCCTCAAGAAATGCTAATTGTGTTTCCCTGGCTAAGTTATTGCTGAACTCCCAAATGGGCAAGAAAGAATTATGCTCCCTTTCAGGACCCGCTGAGTTAGCATCTTCATTTAGCAATACAAATGCAGTAAGTGGATGCTATTGATTGCTATGTTCCACCATTGTACCTTCCTAACTTGGGAGAATGTATGAAGGGAAAATGAAATTGCAGCCTGAGTGCATCAGTTCCAATTATGTTTATTAGTTTGCATTCACAGTTCATTGATAGTGTGATTATATTCTGAGCATTCCATAGTAGTCTTGATGCAGGGGCAGAATGAAGAACAATGAAATGTGTGGCTGGGCTGATGACATGAAAGAAAGTAATGAATTCAGAAGCTGCCTTTTAACTGTGGCATTATCTAGGAGAGCCAACATGTATACTCACAGGATGACCATATTTAAAATCAGGAATGTGCTCTGCCATGTGGCCCCTGGATATCTGCAGGGGCTATAATTGAGCAAGGTACATATGCAGGTCTGGAGTGTGACTGTGGTTGAACTGCTCATGCCACTTGTTGGAAGACTACTTTTCCAAACTGATGAACTATGAAAATCACTCATTTAATTTACCAACACCTAGGAATCTAACGATGGTCTTGCCAGTGTTTCTCAGATGTTAAGGTGCATACAAATCACTTGGGACTCTTGTTAAAATTCAGATTCTGATTCAGCAGGTCTGGGATAGGTCCAGAGAGTGTGCATTTCCAACAAGCTCCCAGATGATGCTGATGCTGCTGTTCCGGGGATCACATTTTGAGCAGCAAGGGTCTACCACTTCTCTTTATCTTTTGACAGTATTGATGCTGCATCCTGAAAGGGAACTTCAAAGCTTTAGGACATAAAGATGAAGGATTCTGAGCCCAGTTCACTGACTTTGTCCTACCAGGATCTAAATCTTTCTGTTTAAAGGGAACAAGAGAAAAACCTTTTTAAAATCAGAGCTGGAAGGAAATTACCATAAGATCTTTCTAAGGGTATATGACCTAGAAGCTTGGTCTAGTCAGCTTTGTGCAAACAATTTTATTCTTTTTTTTTTTTAAAGTACAGACAGACATGTTTATAAACAGTCCATATAGAAAGAAAAACATGAATTTTGATCCTGAAAAAGTAGGTTTGTTTTTTTTTTAAGTCTGTACTTTCAAAGACCTTTATAGAGCACGATCTGGCAGTTGGTTATTTTCCTGTTTGGGACATATGTCCTACATGCTAGAAAAGGTCACCAAGGCAATTTTTGCTGGTCAAAGTGCTCATCTCAGAAAAGTTGGCAGGTTCTCCTGAGAGAGTCCTAGGGCGGCCGACGCGCTGGGCGGGTCAGAGAGAGCTGTGAGGTGCTTGACTGTAGCCAAGAGGTCATGTCTTCCAGCTGCACAGCCCTGGGAGAGGTGGAGTGAGGAGGGTGAGGAGTATCACCACTTTGCTGCCACTTGGTTGTCTTGCCCGACACCATTCATTTGTTTCTGGTAAACAGGGCTGTGAGGCAGAAGTGCAACAGCTGACACTTGCCTCCATGTTTCCCGCAGTGGACCAGGAGCATCATTTCCAAGACAAATATTTATTTTATCGATTTCTGGATGACGAGCACGAGGATGCCCCTTTGCCTACTGAGGAGGAGAAGAAGGAGTGTGATGAGGAGCTCCAGGACACCATGCTGCTGCTGTCACAGATGGGCCCCGACGCCCACATGAGGATGATCCTCCGCAAACCGTGAGTAAGAGCACGTCACCCAGGCCACCGAGTGCTCAGGCATGCACGCCTGCGCAAGAGGGAAGCGAGGCTGATTTCAAAAGTCCTGGCCTCACTCGGGGTCAAAGGAGGGACTCTGAAGGGATGACACAGCAGGGTTTGTCCCTTTTCATTTTATTTTATTTTTGAGCCAGATAACTCCATTTCCCTTTTGCATGAGTTGCAACTATAGAGATTTTTAGTGGTTAGCTCAGAATGCCAAAACCGAGTCCACATATGAACCAACCTTTGGTCAATGACAAACAGAAGCTGCTCTGTTTCTATGCCAGTCTGCAGCAACCCCTTTCTTCCTAGTGCAATAGCACAGAGGTCGTCAGCACCATAGACCTCATGCCCATGCTCGTATTCATTCATTCATTCATTCTTTCCTTCAGCATTTCCTCTCACCCCATTCTGAGGCTTCTGCTGTTTAGCTTAAAGGCACGTTCTTAAGGGGACCCCACTGCTCCATGAAAGCTTCAAGGCCTCCATTCCGCCGGTAAGGCCCTCTCTCCCTTCCCTCTCAGCTGACGCTTGCCCTCCCTTCCGTGGCAGCCATCAGCTGAAGTTGAGGGCTCTGAAGTGTTTAATCGGATCCATTCAGAGAGAATGTATTGAGCCCCTCTTCCCTTCGGGCGCACGACTCCTTGCCATGGCGCATGTGAAGAAGCCTACGCCACAGTCTCAATCTCAGGGAAACCTTTTCAATAGGGATGACTTGCTTCTGAAACCTCCTCACACAGGCTAATGTTTTTCTACTGAAAATGAAATCGCCCTCCACCCTGTAACCGATGCCAGCCAGCTGTGCATGTTGACTCTGAGTCACTGGGTTGGCCGACCTCCGTTTATTAGCAGGTCTCGATGAGGGTTAAATTTTACATGTCTTCTCTGTCCACTGGGCACTCTCCAAGAGTGAGATGTCCCTCTGGCCAGCTTCCCCAAGGTCTGCCCCTCAAACCAGATCACAGTAGCCTCTCTGAGTGCACTTTATTTTCGTTCCCCAGGATTCTTCCCCTTTCACTGCCCTTACTCAGTTCTACAAAAGGCTTTTCAACATATATCATTTTTTGTCACACCATGTCCCCTTTGTTAAAATTTTCTCTTGGGTCTAAATGATCCACACTGGTGTTTCAAAGGCCTTCCCTCATCCCAGTTGGCACCATCATCCTTAACTCTAGAACCATGGTTTTCAGCTCTTTTAGCTTCAAAACCCTTTCTTCAAACAAAAATTTTACTGGAAAATCCAAAATATCAAACAGAAAAGCCAGAGCTTCACTGACCTAATCATGAGTAGGGTCCAAGAAAGCTGCCCAGCCAATTTATGCCCTGTCTGCCCTGAAGGATTGGAGGGGAGGGTGGCTGGGGGGACACGAGAGAATCCTCAGGGCTTCAGGAACTCAGATGAACACCACCATTCTAAACCATACTTTCTTTCCTGTTGACTGCTTCCCCTCCCTCTTCCCCACACCCTTTGTCCCATTGTCCATCATCATACTTCCTCGTCGTTTCCTGGATCCATCTCCTTCTTGTTCTTGCTGCCACATTCATTCGAGCTAATACCATGCAGTGCTTCTGAGTCAGGAGTGGAGCATTTGGAAGTATGTGAGGATGTTTGGGCTGTCACAAATGCATTAGGGGCCATACTGCCGGCATTCATTGGGCATTGGCTAGGACTAAAGGATGCTAAACACACCCCAATACCTAGAACCCTACAAAATAAGGAGCTGTCTTGAAAATAATGCCACTGTTGAGACACATTGCTTTAGATATTGAGTTCCTTAAAGACAAACACATATCTCATTTTACTTCCTTCCTTCATTCATTTAACTAATATTTATTGAACACCTGTTTTGTTCTAGATACTTTGTTAGTTGCTAAAACTGCAGAATTAGACAAGAGGGTTGCACCTCCTTCCAGGAGCTTTCTGTCTAAGACAAGAGACAGACCTTAAACAACTAGTTATGCAAGCACTTGTTTAATAACAGATGCATTACATGCTATAAAGGAAAATGCAGTGTATGTTGATAGAATATAACATGGAGGGGGGATTTAACCTGGTGTGGAAGTTAGAAAAGGCCACATCCTTAGCTCTGTGCATTACACCAAATAGATCACCAATAAACCTTTGCTGAGTGAATGAATGAACAAATGAATTTATAGCCCTCAGCCCTTAGTTGCTTCAAGGGAGGCAGAAATGCCTTTTGATTCACAAATATTTGTGAGCATTTCCAAAGAGATTTTAAAAAAGGTAATAACAGGGTTCCTACCTTTGAGGAGTGTATAATATAATAGGAGAGCTACTCCCAAATTAGATTCAGATGCAACAAACATTTATTGAGTGCCTGCTGTGTGCTAGGCACCATGCTAGGGGCATTCATACTTATTGTTTGATTCACCCTCACGAGAGTCTGAGAGCTGGTTTCATGAGTCACCCTTAGAAATGGGATGCTGTATGTGTACGTCTTTTTTCTTCCATACGGCATTGAATTGCATGATCCTTGGTGGCCCAAAGATTTTTCAGAGAAAATTACATTCCAAAGACTGGACTTTTCTAGCCTATCACTGGCTGTTAAAGTACATGTTTCACCAGTATTCCAAGGCACATCATTTTGGGTGCCCTTGGGATTTTCCCATTTTCCCAGACTTTATGAAACTGCAAACTTTGGAATTGGACTGGCGGTTCATCTTTTGACTTAGTACTCTTAGATTTTCTTTCTGTTTGGAGTGCAGTCCCCAAGAGATGAGAAAGTGAAAAATAAGAAATCTAATTTTATGAGACAGACTTCCAAACTCTACACACACACACCATTTTTTTTTATATGATAGTAACCTTTGAAGCTTCTACTTTATTTTGTTTAAGTAGAAGGAAGATAAGCTTAGTTGATCAAGAATTGCCAGTATCACTGCTGTCCCTGAAGAGACCAGCTGAGCACTTTGCTGCTGGAAACCTGAGGGCATGTTCAAAGGTACTGGAACTGTTGACTTTTTACTGCCCAAACTGCCAAGTCATTAAGAAATGTGGAGCCATGAGATGCATTGGCTCCATATCGACCAGAGCAGGACCCCCCAATTTTTTCACTCAGCACAGCTGCATTTTATAGTAGTCACCACTGCCAGAGAGGTTGCAGAACTCCGATAATTACTGGGAAAGAAATAACACAATATTCTTTGATGAGAAGATTACTTTGAGAATTTGATTGTATAATGAAGATGTTGCTTTGAAAGGTACTTGCCATTGTTCTGAATCTGAGACTCGCTAGCAAAAAAAAAAAGTGTCACTTGTTTTGACAGGCTACTTAGAAAAATTCTCTGTTTATTACATTAACTGCGGCATTTTAACTGTCAAACTATGAAAGAATGTTCTGTAGTTTAAAAAACAGAATAGAGCTTCAGGGGAAATTTTTTGGCACACTCTTGTTGCTATTGGTGTTTTAAAAAAACATACATTCTGAATGCGAAATTAGCTTTTTATGTGGTGGCAGGCAGAGTGACTCACAGTGCCCATCCCGGTTTCGCAGGTGCAGACCTGGATGGCACTTGGGGCAAGTGCTATGGAGCAGTGACAGTTTGACGGCCCTGTTGTCGCTGCTCCCAGACAGGGCAATCAAACCTAAAATGAGCTCTCGGAGCTTATTGTTTTGATTTTGCTTTGTTTATAAGTCTAAAAACAAGAGGTTACTGTACAAAAAATAGATACAGTGGAGACCCTTACCAGCAGAAACATGCATTCTGGCTCCCTCTGAGCACGTCCTTTGGTTAGGGGCCATGGGCAAAGGGATGTGGAGTGACCAGGTAAGCAGAATGTTATAAACTTGAGGCCAGCTGGATAAAAAGAGGCTCCAGGGAGACAGCGAAGCCTCTTGCCATACAATCTTCCCAACCTCTTCTTCCAAGGAAAGCGAAACATAATGTTACACTGTTTAGACTGGTCTATCGGAGATCAGCTTCAAGGTGGGAGGGAAATGACCTAGATGCTGTTTCCCAAATCTCATTCTAGGTAGGTCTGCAATTCTCAAAGTCCCTAAAAGGCTAGAAGCTTAAGTAGTTGAGGAAAAGATAAAGTCAGTTGGGCCTAAGCAAAATCAAAAATAATATATATATATATATATATATACATAAGAGAATTGTTGGCAGGTTCTGGAGTCTTCCAAATGAGTTGGAAACTCAGAAACTTGAGTTCATTTATTTCATGTCATAAATTAATATTTTCTAACATATGCTATGGGGCGTAAAGTCGAAAGGAAACGATTTAAGTTAATGAAGTGACAGGAGGAAATGCCCCAGGGCAGGGGTGGGGTTGTTGTTGACCAGTCCTGTAGGCTGCTTTGACAGCCCCCACCTGCTGTTCCACACAGTTCCTCTAGAGGGCACTTGAGGGGCTGTGTTTTCTCTTAATTAGCAGAGCCTGTTTTAGTAGGGTCTTCTGTCCAAGTTGTTTTTGAGGCTGTGAAATTTGAAATCCTGATAGTTATAGGGAAATTTGCTTCCTCAAGGGGACCGAGTTAGCAATCCTGAAATCGGAGGTTCCCAGTGTTTTGATTTCTTTTGGGATATGTCAAGAGATGTTCAAAGTTAGGAAGTCTATCCTCTTAATGCAAATCAGATGAAAAGAGAAGCATAACTGAGAGAGCCTCATCTTTAGGAAATAAGAAATTCACTGTGAATCTTTCCTTTCACCATATGACAAACTTTGCCTTTGCTTTTTCCTGGAAAGATTGCTGGGCCCTAAATGAAAGCTTGTAGAATTTAGCAGAAGGAATAATTGCATTAAGTGGGCCATTTCTTGGATTTGGATTTTTCTCTCCCCTGTAACAGCAGTTTACCACTTATCCCTTGTGTTTACATGCTCAAGAAACCAACCATTGGGTTGCTGCCGTTATGACTCAGATTCGGGAGAGGGGAAGATGGATGTAGCTGCCCATTTACAGCTTAGGGTTCATTATACCATTACCTCGAGATTTTAATGACTCTTTATTGTTAAAGTCAATCTGTTCATTGTAGAAAATTTGGAAACTACTGAAAAGAGTTAAAGAAGAATAAATAACACCTGCCATCACATCTTCCAGAGATCATTATTTCTAACATTTTGGTGCCTAGCCCTCTGGTTATTTTTCAATTCCTAACTTTTACACTTAAAAATATATCATGGCGGGGCTGGCCCCGTGGCCGAGTGGTTAAGTTCGCGCGCTCCGCTGCAGGCGGCCCAGTGTTTCGACGGTTCGAATCCTGGGCGCGGACATGGCGCTGCTCGTCAGACCACGCTGAGGCAGCGTCCCACATGCCACAACTAGAGGAACCCACAATGAAGAATACACAACTATGTACTGGGGGGCTTTGGGGAGAAAAAGGAAAAAATAAAATCTTTAAAAAAAAAAAAAAAAAATATATCATGGCATTCTCCCTTAACCTTAAATATTCTTTAAGGACAGGAGTTTTAATAGGTGCATAGTAGTCTCTCCTCTAAATTTTCCTTAATACATTCAGTTTGTCGTTGATGGATGTTTAGGTTGATTCTCAAGCCCTTTCTTCTTAACAGCAGCTAAAAATAATATTGAGTGCTCTTTTTCCCAAATTGAAGATCTCCTAGCCTGCCAGGGGTGCAGGGGTGGAGGTGGGGCCAGAGAGATGTCAGGAAAGTTCCAGCAGGGAACTGTAAGCTGTTTGACACTGAAGGCATGCCCAGGGCAGGAGTGCTAGTAAATGTGGATGGAGAGTTGGGCCGAAGTCAGGCTGAAGGGGCTCTGCTCTGCCCTCTAGGTACCTTGAATGTTATGTTATAGCCATTTGGGGCACCACTGAAGAGTTTTAAAGGGAGGCGTGGTATGATCAGCTTTGCAGTGGGTAGGTTTCTCTGCTATCTGTGGAGAATGGGTTGGAAGGGCCGAGACTAAAGACAGAACACCAGATATTGAGTTTTATGAGATTAATTATATCTTGAGAATTTAATGACAGCATTTCAGATTATATGCATTTGACCCAAGAGTCTGCTAAATAAAGTGAAAGTAATACTGAGCATGGGAGCCCTGGATTCTAGTCTTACCAGATTACCCATAAGTCACCCAACATCTCCAGATTACAGATTCCTTACGCTATGAGTTTAATAGTACCTGCTTACCCTCCCCCGACTTCACGAGGGATTGTAAATGGAAAAACAAGTGCAATTGTGTTTACTCACAACCAACATTTATTGAGCACACGTGTGCCAGGTGCTATGCTCAACAGTTACCTAATTCAATTCTTTCGGCAGAACTATGAGGTAGTTATTAATATTATCCCCACTTTATGGATTAGGAAACAGCCTTAGGTTAAGTCACTTGCTTGTGTTTATCCTGAAAGTGAGGGACCCAGGATTTGGTCCAGGTCTGTGTGACTCTGGAGCCTCCATTCTCTACTGTGGTCTACCACCTGTCCCGGACTCAAGGGGACTCAACGTGGCCTCCTCGGCTTATTCTTTTTTTTTTTTTTTTAATTAAGATTATGATAGATTACAATCTTGTGAGATTTCAGTTGTACATTATTGTTAGTCATGTTGTGGGTATACCACTTCACCCTTTGTGCCCTCCCCCCACCCCCCCTTTTCCCTGGTAACCACCCATCAGTTCTCCTTGTCTATATGTTAACTTCCACCTATGAGTGGAGTCATATAGAGTTCATCTTTCTCTGTCTGGCTTATTTCGTTTAACATAATACCCTCAAGGTCCATCCATGTTGATGCGAATGGAACAATTTTGTCCTTTTTTATGGCTTAATAGTATTCCATTGTGTATATATACCATATCTTCTTTATCCAATCATTAGTTTCTGGGCATTTAGGTTGGTTCCACGTCTTGGCTATTGTAAATAATGCTGCGATGAACATAGGGGTGCATGGGACTCTTGGGATTGCTGATTTCAGGTTCTTAGGGTAGATACCCAGTAGTGGGATGGCTGGGTCATAAGGTATTTCTATTTTTAACTTTTTGAGAAATCTCCATACTGTTTTCCATAGTGGCTGCACTAGCTTGCATTCCCACCAGCAGTGTATGAGGGTTCCTTTTTCTCCACAACCTCTCCAACATTTGTCACTCTTGGTTTTGGATATTTTTGCCAATCTAACGGGTGTAAGGTGATATCTTAGTGTAGTTTTGATTTGCATTTCCCTGATGATTAGCGATGATGAACATCTTTTCATGTATCTATTGGCCGTACTTACATCTTCTTTGGAGAAATGTCTGTTCATGTCCTCTGCCCATTTTTTGATCAGGTTGTTTGTTTTTTTTGTTGTTAAGCAGTGTGAGTTCTTTGTATATTATGGAGATTAATCCTTTGTCGGATAAGTAGCTTGTAAATATTTTTTCCCAATTAGTGGGCTGTTTTTTGTTTCAATCCTGTTTTCCCTTGCCTTGAAGAAACTCTTTAGTCTGATGAAGTCCCATTTGTTTATTCTTTCTATTGTTTCCCTCAGCTGAGGAGTTACATATCCGAAAAGATTCTTTTGAAACCGATGTCAAAGAGTGTACTGCCTATATTCTCTTCTAGAATACTTATTGTTTCAGGCCTAATCTTTAGGTCTTTGATCCATTTTGAATTTATTTTGGTGAGTGGTGAAAAAGAATGGTCAATTTTCAATCTTTTGCATGTGGCTGTCCAGTTTTCCCAGCACCATTTGTTAAAGAGACTTTCTTTTCTCAAGGTAGGCCCTCCGCTCCTTTGTCGAAGATTAGCTGTCCATAGATGTGTGGTTTTATCTCTGGGCTTTCAATTCTGTTCCATTGATCTGTGGACCTGTTTTTGTACCAGTACCATGCTGTTTTGATCACTGTAGCTTTGTAGTATGTTTTGAAATTGGAGATTGTGATGCCTCTGGCTTTGTTTTTCTTACTCAGGATTGCTTTAGCAATTCTGGGTCTTTTCTTGCCCCATATGAATTTTAGGATTCTTTGTTCAATTTCTGTAAAGAATGTCCTTGGGATTCTGATTGGGATAGCATTGAATCTGTAGATTGCTTTAGGTAGTATGGACATTTTAACTATGTTTATTCTTCCAATCCATGTGCATGGAATGTCTTTCCATCTCTTTATGTCGTCGTCAGTTTCTTTCAAGAAAGTCTTGTAGTTTTCATTGTATAAATCTTTCACTTCCTTGGTTAAATTTATCCCAAGGTATTTTATTCTTTTTGTTGCAATTGTGAATGGGATTGATTTCTTGAGTTCTTTTTCTGTTAGTTTATTGTTAGCATATAGAAATGCTACTGATTTATGTATGTTGATTTTATACCCTGCAACTTTGCTGTAGTTGTTGATTGTTTCTAATAGTTTTCCTAGGGATTCTTTGGGGTTTTCTCTGTATAAGATCATGTCGTCTGCAAACAGTGAGAGTTTTACTTCTTCATTGCCTATTTGGATTCCTTTTATTTCTTTTTCCTGCCGAATTGCTCTGGCCCGCACCTCCAGTACTATGTTGAATAGGAGTGGTGAAAGTGGGCACCCTTGTCTTGTTCCTGTCCTCAGAGCGATGGCTTTCAGTTTTTGTCCATTGAGTATGATGTTGGCTGTGGGTTTGTCATATATGGCCTTTATTATGTTGAGGTACTTTCCTTCTATACCCATTTTATTGAGGGTTTTTATCATAAATGGATGTTGGATCTTGTCGAATGCTTTCTCTGCATCTATTGGGATGATCACGTGGTTTTTGTTTCTCATTTTGTTAATGTAGTGTATCACGTTGATTGACTTGCGGATGCTGAACCATCCTTGTGTCCCTGGTATAAATCCCACTTGATCGTGGTGTATAATCTTTTTGATGTATTGCTGTATTCGGTTTGCCAGAATTTTGTTGAGGATTTTTGCATCTATGTTCATCAGTGATATTGGCCTGTAGTTCTCCTTCTTTGTGTTGTCCTTGTCAGGTGTGGGGATCAGAGTGATGTTGGCTTCATAGAATGTGGTAGGGAGTACTCCATCTTCCTCAATTTTCTGGAATAGTTTGAGAAGAATAGGTATTAAGTCTTCTTTGAATGTTTGGTGGAATTCTCCAGAGAAGCCGTCTGGTCCTGGACTCTTATTTTTGGGGAGGTTTTTTGATTACCGTTTCTATTTCCTTACCTGTGATTGGCCTATTCAGATTCTCCATTTCTTCCTGATTCAGTTTGGGGAGGTTGTAAGAGTCTAGGAATTTGTCCATTTCTTCTAGGTTGTTCAGTTTGTTGGCATATAGTTTTTCATAGTATTCTCTTATGATCTTTTGTATTTCTTTGGTATCTGTTGTGATTTCTCCTCTCTCATTCCTAATTTTGTTTATTTGTGATTTCTCTCTTCTTTTCTTGGTGAGTCTGGCTAAGGGTTTGTCGATTTTGTTAATTTTTTCGAAGAACCAACTCTTTGTTTCATTGGTCCTTTCTACTGTCTTTTTTGTTTCAATATCGTTTATTTCTGCTCTGATTTTTATTATTTCCCTCCTTCTACTGACTCTGGGCTTTGTTTGTTCTTCTTTTTCTAATTCTGTTAGGGGTCATTTGAGGTTGCTTATGTGAGCTTTTTCTTGTTTAGTGAGGTGAGCCTGTATTGCAATGAATTTCCCTCTTAGGACTGCATTTGCTGCATCCCAAATGATTTGGTATGTCGTGTTCTCATTTTCATTTGTCTCCAGATAATATTTGATTTCTTCTTTAATTTCTTCAATAATCCATTGTTTGTTCAGTAGCATGTTGTTTAGTCTCCACATTTTTTCACCTTTCTCTGCTTTATTCTTGTAGTTGATTTCTAGTTTCATGGCATTATGATCAGAAAAGATGCTTGATATTATTTCAACTCTCTTGTATTTATTGAGGCTTGCTTTGTTTCCCAAAATACGGTCTATCCTTGAGAATGTTCCATGCACACTTGAGAAGAATGTGTAACCTGCTGTTTTTGGATGAAGTGTTCTATATATATCTATTAAGTCCATCTGTTCTAATTTTTCACTTAATTCTATAATTTCCTTGTTGATTTTCTGTCTGGATGTTCTATCCATTGGTGTTAATGGTGTGTTGAGGTCCCCTACTATTATTGTATTGTTGTTGATGCCTTCTTTTAGTTCTGTTAAGAGTTGCTTTACAAATTTTGGTGCTCCTGTGTTGGGTGTGTATATATTTACAAGTGTTATGTCTTCTTGGCAGAGAGTCCCTTTTATCATTATATACTGTCCCTCTTTGTCTTCTTTATCTGTTTTGCTTTGAAGTCTGCTTTGTCTGATATTAGTATAGTGACACCTGCTTTCTTTTGTTCATTATTAGCTTGGAGTATTGTCTTCCATCCCTTCACTCTGAGTCTGTGTTTGTCTTTGGGGCTGAGGTGTGTTTCCTGGAGGCAGCATATTGTTGGGTCTTGTTCTTTTATCCATCCTGCCACTTTGTATCTTTTGATTGGAGAGTTCAATCCGTTTACATTTAGAGTGATTATTGAAATGTGGGGGCCTACCGCTGCCATTTTATGTCTTGTTTTCCAGTTCTCTTCAATATCCTTTGTTTCTCGTCCCATGGTTTAATCTGTTCTGATGGAAAGCTGCTACTCTCTGTTGTTGTCTTTCTACTTATCTCCTTTGCTCTTGGTTTTGTAGCCCCTTTCCTTTTTTTGATTTTTCAGGAATGAGGGTTTTCCTGAGCATTTCTTGAAGAGGAGGGTTTTTGGCAAGGAACTCCCTTAATTTTTGTTTATCTGGGAAAGTTTTTATTTCTCCATCGTATTTGAAGGATATTTTCACTGGGTAGAGAATTCTCGGCTGCAGGTTTTTGTCCTTCAGATTTTTGAATATATCATTCCACTCTCTTCTAGCCTGTAAAGTTTCTGCTGAGAAATCTGCTGATAGCCTAATAGGGGTTCCTTTGTAGGTTAATTTCTTCTGCCTGGCTGCCCTTAGTATTTTCTCCGTGTCGTTGACTTTTGCTAGCTTCACTACTATATGCCGTGGGGTTGGTCTTCTTGCATTGATAAAGTTTAGAGATCTATTGGCTTCTGTCACATGAAGTTCCATCTCTCTCCCCAGGTTTGGGAAGTTCTCAGCCATTATTTCTTTGAATAGGCTTTCTGCCCCCTTCTCCCTCTCTTCTCCCTCTGGTATACCTATCATCCTTATGTTACATCTCCTAATTGCATCAGATAATTCTCGGAGAGTTTCTTCATTTCTTTTTAGTCTTAGTTCTCTCTCCTCCTCTGCCTGCAGCATTTCTATATTCCTATCTTCCAAATTGCTAATTCTTTCCTCCATATTATCGGCCCTACTGTTCAGTGCGTCTAGATTTTTCTTAATCTCCTCTATTGTGTTCTTCGTTTCCAGTATTTCTGTTTGGTTCTTCTTTATAGTATCAAACTCTTTTGTGACATAGCTCCTGAACTCGTTGAGTTGTCTATCTGAATTCTCTTTTAACTCATTGAGTTTTTTAATGATGGCTGTTTTGAAGTCATCGTCATTCAGGTTATATATTTCATTGTCTTTGGGATTGTTTTCTGTGTATTTGTCATTTTCCTTCTGTTCTGGAGATTTCAAATATTTTTTCATATTGCTTGATGGTGTAGATTTGTGCCTCTGTGTAGAGATAGAGTTTAGTTACTGCTTCCACTTGTTTCTACTGGTGTGGTGGGGGAACAGCCGTTTATACTGCACCAACCAGGAACCCTATCACCTGTTACTAACTGGGCCTGGGCCCCCCCTCGTAGTCACAGTGGTCCTCTGGGTTCCCTCTTCAGCTGTGGGGGCCGTCACAAGGGGGCTTCAGGCTGCTGGTGCCTACTGTTGCAGATCACCTAGACATGCTCCCTCCTTAGGGTCTGCAGCTGTGTTATGGGCTTTCCCAGCGGCCAGGGGCAGGATCACTTATATTTGCAGCTCTGTCACTGTCGGCACCCACAAAATCCCACTTGTCCACTATGGGTCACAGCAGAGCTATGGGCATCTTCTGCAGTCTGTGGTTAGCTCACCTAGTAGCTATGCTACTTTTGTCCCAGGGTCTTCCAGCCTTGTGGTTGCCGGGCGGGTGCTCTCTACTAGTGCTGTGCAGAGGCTTTCACTGAGGCTGCTGTGAGACTGTAGAGTTTCCCCCTGGGCCATGGAGCCAGGTTGCTGGAACTCCACCCAGCCCCAGTCCTCTCCCCCAGGATCTCAGGGAGCCCCTTGCCCTGTCTAGGGGATAGCCAGAGACCTTGAGTTCAGTGGCAGTTGGCCGGCTGCTGCCCTGCCTGGGATTCTCCTCTTTGGGACCCTCCCAGTGTTGTGGATGCTGGGTGGCGCCTCTCTGCTAATGGCAGGTAGAGACTTTGCCTGCTGCCCGGACGGAACTCTGGAGTTTCCCCCCCGGGCCGTGGAGCCAGCCGCTGGAGCTCCACCCAGCCCCAGTCCTCTCCCAGGAGATCTCTGGCAGTCCCGAGCCCCCCAGGCGACAGCCACAGTCCGTGAGACCGGTGGCAGCAGCTGGCGGGCTGCTGCCCTGTTGGGGATTCTCTCTGGGAGCCTCCCAGAGTTATGGATGCTAGGCGGGGCCTCTCTGCTAATGGTGGGTAGAGGTTTTCCCCGCCGCCTCCGGTGTGTAACTCTGGAGCTTCTCTCTGGGTTTAGGTGTAATTGCAGGGGGCTTAGGTAGGGCTCTGGTCACCTGTTTCCACCGTCGCTCCTCTGGTGTGCGATCCCTCCTGCCCTTGGTGTGTGGCGATGTTCTGGGGGCATCCGCTGGAAGAAAGCCGCTTGCAGGTACTAGGCTGTTCGCGGGTTGGGGTTGGAGAGTTTTCACCTATCTCCACCTCCTCCCAGAGGGAAGTCCGTCTGCCTTCTGATGTATAGCAGCGTGGGTCTCTCAGGCGTCCTGAGATGCTATATGGATATCCTTTGTTAAGTGATGAATGTCCAATTAGTTGTAGATTCGAAGGGGGAGAGACAAAGAAGACTACTCACGCCGCCATCTTGGATCCAACCCTCAGCTTATTCTTTGAGCATTCTTGAGGAAAGATATCATGGAAATCTGATTTTAAAGTACTTATTACAGACTAACTTCGTCTCATTCAATTATTACCATATAGACCTGAAAGGAGTACAAGTGTACATACTATCTACTGTAAACAAAAATTCTCGTCAACTCGTTAGCCGGAATTACAAACAAAACTTAGTAATTATATAATATATGACTCACGCTATATAGTTTGTATAGTGACCTCATATACCTCACCGATTTGAACCTCAGAATAACTCTGTGAACAGAGTAGGACTTATGTTATCATCCACAATATACAGATGAAGAAATTGAGCTGTGGAGATGTCGAATGCCTTCCTTAACATCGCAGAAGTTTATGTGGCTGAACTAGGAACTGAGCCCAAGTCTGCTCACTCTAAATCCAGTTTCATTTATTTTTTTTTTTGTGGATAACATTCTTTCCTCTCTACTAGGCTGCCTCAACTTCATCCTCTCCAGTGGATTTACTGAATGAGCAGTGAAATCCAAAGAAATACGGATAAGCCATCAGTCCCTGATTAATTTAGAATTAATTTTTGCCGGGAAAAAGTAATGATGCATCCACGTAGCACCTTTTCAAAAAATGTTTGCATTTTCTATCGGACATCTATGCCTCATATACTGTCTGATTCCATCCAAATTTGTTTTTCTCAACTTGCTGCTTAGGTGTTTTAAAGGAAAATATTCATAGTCATACCTTTTAAAAAGTTTGATGTTAAATTTCTCGAGTGTCCTTGTAGTCAACACTTTTGCTAGAAGAATATCAGGCATATTCAGTTTCTAAATATGAAAAACCTCAAATCACATTGTCCGAAAAACACTAAGCTCTCAGAGATCCTGTATTATGGAATCCTTACCCCATGTCCTAAGGGGGATGACTTCATTTCTCACGTATATTCATAAAGCTTTGCCCTGTACTGCTGTTGTAGACTGTGTTCTCTTCTAACGTCACAAAGAAGGTTAGAATCCCCATGTACACAGGCTTTGCTATCACAACCAGAAAAATGCCTAATTGCATCTGTCAACTTAAAATGTCCTTTTCTGGGTTAAAGAGAAGGTGAAGGGGTGGTGGTGTGGCAGGGAGGTGAGCAGCCAGAGCTGGGCAGGACACTTTAAATGTCCAGTCACCAGGCTCCTGGAATGCCTCTAACACTTAAGATCTAACTCTTAAGAAGCAAGGGTCCTGGGAGTTGAAGAAAAGAAAGAAGCACGTTTTGCTGGTTTGTTAGACAAGCAGATGGGAAACCACCCCAAACTTTCCTTTCAGGGAAGTGGAAGAAGTGAGACTCAAGAAGGTCTTCAGCGTGTTGGCAAATGGTCCCAGTTTGAGAAGTGACTTGCAAGCAGGAGAGCCAGGTGGACTGTGATGGAGTGCTGCCACAAGACTAAAGCATTCCCACCCCCCAGAAAAAAATAACAAAGCATTTCCTTTATTGTGAAGCTCGACCATGGCTCACATAGATATTTATAGTGTTGACTTCTCTGAGTATTTTCCCCACACGCCAGGGAATAGGTCCATTAGGCAACAGGTCTAGAAGAATTGGGTTATTTGCTTTGTCACCTGAGTATTTTACCACTGGCCATGCCAATGTGCCACTTGGTACCTAGATGAATCCCTCATTTTATCCACGTTCCAATAACTGAGGAGCTCCGTCTCTGACCTTGATAAATTCCTTGATAAAACTGTATTTACCAGCAGCTTCCAATATCACCTGAGCCCTCCCATCCTTTAATGTATAAACTGCTTCTCCATCCATCCCCGTTTATTATCTTGTCTGTAACTAGACATTGCTTCCAGAATGCATCCCCTGCAGAAACTAGGCCTTTCCACAGCAGGATCCGACAAATCCGCATCAATGTGGCACCACGCAGATTTGTAAAGAAGCAGGGACGCCTAATATCTCTCCCTGTGACATCTGGAGAAGGACAAGTAAAGACCAGGTACATTCACCAGCTGCCACTCAGAGCAGCCAGAGAGTCAATTCACTTCCCCAGCCTCGTGGGTTCCTCTGTGAAGATGCATGGGAGTTCCCTCCTCCTGCTCGGGCCTGTGTTTGTTCCCTCGACTCTTGAAAGCCAAATTGCCTTCAGTTCTTGGGACCCTTTCATTACTGTTTGAACAGGCTGGGGACTGATTGCAGGATCTCGTCTCCATTTTTACCTTGTCACCCCCGTAAAGACCAAAGCATGAAAGATGCTTAATGCCACTGTTTGCCGTGAGAAACCCACTTTTAAAATGCGACTTTGTTCAGTGATTGTGGTGGGGAAGGCTCAGTTTCAGATACGGTCAGGTAGTCTTTGAGGAGGTGGGGTGGATCCAGAGGAGAACCTTTGTCTGATGCGAGAGGAGAGATGTGAGTCTCTTCGGAGACACTAGATGGCACAGCAGCTCTGAGCTGGCGGCCTCGGGAGAGGCTGGGCTGGTTCTGTCATTGCTGCCACCGGCGCGAAGATGCACCTGGGGTGGGAGAGGGGCTCACATTTTGATTCACTTCAGTGGGCACGGGTTGGCCTCACTGCCTTTTGCTCCCTCTGGCCTCCTCCCTGGCACCTCTCTCAACTTTCAATCCTAATGACATGTCGAGGCCCCAGGGGACAGTGAGTTTGCTCTCTGTGAACCTCTCATGAATGCTTTTGTTGCCCTGCTAACTGCGAATCTACTCATTTTTTAAAGTAAGTCTCTTCACTCTTTGCAGTCCTGACTTCTCTCACCTCGTTAAAACATTTGCTGTAAACAGGACCCAAAAGTTCCTTGCTGCCTGGGTGGGTTGCCAAATGACGGTGGCCTGCCCTGTGATTACACTGACCACTGTAAACCACGGGGTTGGGTTTTTTTTCTTTTTTTCCTTTCATTTTGAGCGTTATTTAGGACTCAGAGGCTGCACTGTTTCTCGGCTTTGTTCCATTCTGTTTCAAATGGCTGCCGTGGGTTTCTCCACGGCATCCAGCGAGCCCCGGTGGAAGTCTTTATTTCTCCATATTGGTTATTGATGAATGGAGGACCAAGGGGTATAGTAAGCCTCTGTGTGGGTCTTTGTGCAGGTGTGGTGGTCCACACCCCAGACAGAGCTGCCCTTGAAGGCAGGGGGGCCGTGTTTCCTGGGAGGCTTTGCTTTATGAAAGGTACCCCACTTCCACCTGCTAGTCGTCCGACTAAGGAGGATTTCCCAGGAATGCAGCCCTCCCGAGTAGTTCCCTCCTGGGATTGCTGCCACTCCCTTTCCTCCTCCGTGTCTGCCAGGAGGGCCCAGGACCTTCACACACTTGGTTCTGCTTCCTTCCCAGCCTTTCCCTGGGCATTTGTCTTAAAGAGCAGATCTCAAGTTTTCCTGGCCGTAAACCCTGCCACTGCCGACTGCTCAGCGTGGGTCATGGGAGAGGGGCCCGCTACCTGAGTGGAACAGTCTTTTGATGAACCCCTCTGACCCTCTCCTGCCCTTGTCTTATCAACAATGCTATCTTCCTCCTGTGGTGGTTTTCTTCGGTGAGTGTGAAGCTGTGGCTGCTTCTAGTCGTTTCTCAAACATTCTCTTCCTATCTGCTCCCTATCATCCAAGAATTCCTAAAACTCTCTGGTCTGCTGAGAGTACTATTTGATGGTTTGTCATGGTGGTGCTGCTTGTTTTCAGTGCTGTTTTGGACTTTAAAGTATCTTTCCTATCAGACCTTTAGCATGATAGACAAAAATCTGGCCCAAAAAGGACCCAGCCCAATAGGTTTGGCTTGGTGTTTGATGGTCACCTCTGTCCAGGCCCCCCATTGATCTTGACTTACTTAGAATGGGTAACTTGAGTGAGTCTAAGATGGTAATTTCTTAAAATGGATGAATAAGTCTACAACCCTACAGGAAGTATATCTTTTCTCTCATTTCATGGGATTTAGAGTAAGAGGTGAGGTCCCACATTTTCATCCCATCTCCTCCCTCCATTAGTAATGTGCCATAACACGAATGTGTGCTGTATCTGAAGTGAGTTGTGTCAGGGGCACCTTGTCTTACTTGATCTTCAGTGGGAAGGATGACAGGGCATAAGCGCTGTTTCCCTCAAGCCACAAAACGAAAACTGATCCATGAGACTGCTGCCATCTCCTTTGGGCAGACCCTGAATTCAGCGTGAACTGTGAGAACTCGTGCATTCGTTCATCCGATGAGCCGTCCTGGTAATAATGCTGTCCTGTATTTTGCCATATTTCTAATGTATCAGTGCTTCATGTGTATTAACTTGTTTGATCATTATAAAAATCCTATTTATTACTCCCATTTTTACAGATGTAGAAACAAGGCATTAGGCCAACTGAGCACCTAGGACGTTCCTGATTTAGATCTTAAATCCAGTTTCTGCTTCCGATCCAGTGCCCTTTGCACTACCAGATGCTGCTTCTCTTGAGAAGAGCACTCTAGAGTTATGGATATTTAAGCAAGTAACATTCTTGACAGTAGGTTGTCATCACCGCAGCAGTAGGACCACATGCCATGGAATAAAGGTTGGGGAACCGATTTTACCTAGGAGAGAAGACAGCTGAGCTGGGCTTGGGGCAGGGGAAAAAATCCCAGGCAAAGAGAGGAGCGTGTGAAAAGTCTTGGAGGCATAACAAAGCATAACGTGTCTGAGGGGTGGAGAGATGTCTGGTGGGGCTGGTGGAGGGAACAGAGCCATGAGCAAAGATGTGAAGAAAAGGGAGATAGACGAGTCTGGAAAGTCAAATGGAGATCTGCTTCAAAAGAGCCTTGTGTGATTTTGAGGGAGCACTTCTGGACAGAGTGAGCTTGTGGTGCTTGTGGGTTGTCCGGCAAGAGATGGCCAGGAAGCTCTTAATGCTCTGGAAAGAGGTCTGTTTGGAGATAAGGATTTAGGGCTCAGCCTTCTGTAGATGAAAGTTGAGGATTTCTCCAGGGAGAGAAGGTGGAACAAAATGAGAACAGAGGTGAGGGCAGAGCCTTGGGGTACAGCACAATTCAAGAGATGAACAAAAGAACAACTGACCAGAAAAGACACTGAGAAGAGATGTTTAGGAGAGCAGGAGGAGAGCCTGGAGTGGGCAGCATGGGAGAAGGGATCTTCAGGCAGTGCTCAATGGTGTGGGGCAGCGGGAAGTTGATTAGGTTTCAAGAATAGCTTGAATGCTGCCATCTTTACCTGTCTTCTCCCACACTGTGGTGCAGGTCCTAAGACGAACTGTCATGGCGCAAAGGGAAGCCTTGAACCACTAGGTCAAATTTTTAATATGCTGCATTGAGGATCTGACAGAGTTCTTCATTGTACGTTTTAACTCTTGGACGAAATATATTTATTTATTTATTTATTTTGCTGAGGAAGATTTGCCCTGAGTTAACATCTGTTGCCAATCTTCCTCCCTTTTTTGGCTTGAGGAACATTTGCCCTGAGTTAGCATATGTGCCAGTCTTCCTCTATTTTGTATGTGGGTCACCACCACAGCATGGTCGCTGACGAGTGGTGTAGGTCCACACCTGGGAACCAAACCCAGGCTACCGAAGTGCAGTACTCCAAACTTAACCACTGGGCCATGGGGCTGGCCTCTATAATCGTTTTTAGTATAATAGGATTTGCAGATTCTAAACTCAATGCTTTTTTTTAATCTGTAAGAATTGATCAGTATGGATTTCACGTTGATGTTATGTAAACGCTCCTCCTAAACTCATGGAGATCTGCTCCCAAAATTCCAACTTTGAATCTGTCAAGATTTTAGAGCTAAATTCTAACCATTTCTTTTCCCAACTGAGTTTTTCTCCTCCCTCCATAACAGCCTACCCCACAAAGGTGAGCATGAGACTTGGAAACTGTTTTCTCTTTTAGCCAAGCTTCTAGGAGGGGCCATGCGATTTGCAGCTGATGTCAAGTAGCCAGAACAGCAGGGCTGCTCCTCGTGCTGGAGAGCCGTAATCCTATTACGCCTACCTTGAGACTTTCACATTAGCTGCCTCTATGGTTGTAGATGGACTGAGGTGACTCAATTGACTTTTAAATCCGGAAGGGTCCTAGTTTCAAATTTCCCATGTCTAAGTCAAGTAGTAGATTAGGCCCCTTGCTAAGAGGGCCTGTCTCCTTCAGAGTCCCTGTGGCCATATCTCTTTCTTTGCTGTCTTTATGAGTCCCATACTTTCTAAGTTCCACCAGTAAGCACTAGATTGGAGCACAGTTGTGTCCTTCAGTGATGATCCTTGGCGGAAGGTGAACCTGGCTGGCATCGCCCTGGGTCATGGATTTAGTACCTGTCTTTGCACAGTCAGGATTAGGAAATACATCCTCCGTTGATCCTGTAAGAGAAGGATGTCATATTCTTTTGTTCGTGTTAAAGCTGTCCTTGAGAAGGTAATGTGCAAGGTATGCAAAGAGTTTTCTTCCTCTCATTAGCCCCCAGTTGATCTGTCATCTTCCTCGTATTGTAATATGGATACAAAAATTGTTTAATCCAATTAACTATTTACAATATTTACAATTCAGTTTGATGGCTAAAAGTACTTATCTAATAATTGACTAAGTTTCAGAGGTAATTTGCTGGATCAAATGTCATACTTTATTTGTAAGTTTGCGTTTCTTTCTTTTTTTTTTTTTTTGAGGAATATTAGCCCTAAGCTAACATCTGCCGCCAGTCCTCCTCTTTTTTTCTGAAGACGACTGGCCCTGAGCTAACATCCATGCCCATCTTCCTCTACTTTATATGTGGGACGCCTGCCACAGCATGACTTGACAAGCAGTGCATAGGTCCACACCCGGGATCCGAACTGGCGAACCCCTGGCTGCCAAAGCAGAACATGTGAACTTAACCCCTGCACCACTGGGCCAGGCCCTAAGTTTGCATTTCTTATGCAAGAGTTTGAGTTCTGAATATCACTTTACTGGATTTTTTTTTTCACTTAAATAAATATGCAAATATCTTCACGTTCGCTGCTTCCTTTAGCTCTCACATCTCTTTCAGGAAGGTATCGTACCCAGTTTACAGATGAGACTGGGGCTCTGATGTCACATAGCTAGTGAATGCTTACGCTGAAGTTAAACTTAATTTTCAGACTCTAAACTCTCTTTAGTACACCACCACTCCTCGAATTATTTGACCAAGACACACTTTTTAGAATGGAATGTAATTCAGAATGAAATACCATCAGAGCTCATTAAGGTTTAAATGTTTAATATACGGTAACATTGAATAATACTGTAAATTGTTGAAATTTTAGGATAAAATGCATAAAATAGACTGACGGGTTATTTAAGGTAATGATCATGACTGCAGCCATTGGCTGGGGGTGTATGCTTCCTATTTGTCAGTGAGGAGATTGACTTCCTAGTGCTCTTAGAATTAATGACCCATTTGTTTGTTTTTAAGTTTCAAAAACATAGTCGGGATCTTTATATTGCAGAGAGCAATAGGAAGTCCAAATTCCTGACCAGTCATATCTATTATCATTGACATATGGGTACACACTGTTAGTGATTCCAGAAAAATTATCGACATGAAAGGTGATGAGGAATCCATCCAGTCTTCCCATGCCAAAATGCCCATAACACCCCCATACTCCATCCTGAAAGGCAGATTACTGGATCCTAGTTTTATGATAAATTATAGGAAAAAACTTTACACTGATTAACATTGCATGGAACAGGGTCGTTCATGGAACAAAATTTGGGAAATGTGAATGTATACCTCCCTACTTTCTCTCTCTTACTAATCCCAGGCACTTACTTGCCTTTGGCTCATCTCATGCCCTCACCTCCTCTTGGGTGGGTAGGAAATGTTGAGTCTGTCTACATCCATTATTTGAATTCTCTGGTAGAAGGATATTACATAACCTGAAACACTAGTGAGAGCAGCACTATTGTTCTGTTAAGCTAAGATATCACACAGGATCGCAAGGAATTTGGATCAATCAAGCAATTGATGAAACCAATTGTTCCGAGTGGTGTTAGAAGACAAGTTTTGTCATTATTGATTAAGGTGGTAATGAAAAGCAATTTTTTTAGAGTAACCATCCACAGAGTGAGGGATAAGTTAGGCAGCTACAGTGTAAGCAGAGAGTTCTTCCCTCAGATTGGAACGGAGTGGGGCTGTATGCACATCTGATTTCTTCCATGTCCTTCTATCAAGGAGTACATTTATGTCAAAAACCCCTTTAGCGATTATAATGGCGTAATCTTTCCCTCTGCCAGTATCTTTTTATAAAGATTTCTCCTAAGAAATCCCTGAACTAACTTACCCCTGAACCCATTTCTATTTTCAAGCTGTAGTGATGACGTTTTTCTCATTATTTCCTTGTTACTTTTCTCTTTATAGACCTGGCCAGAGGACTGTGGATGACCTAGAAATTATCTACGAAGAGCTCCTTCACATTAAAGCCTTATCCCACCTTTCCACCACTGTAAGTTGTCTCTGACTGAGCATGCTCAGGGGGACTGTGAGTTAAATGCACTGGTGGGACTGGAAGAGAGTATTATGGTATGTTGCGTGGAGCAGGAACTCCTGAATTCTACCTCTTAAGTCTCCCCACTCTTTCTCATGAGATGCTAAGGAAGTTACACCCAAGAACAATCACCGAGAGCTGATTATTAGTAGCTGCCCATGTGCCCTAAACTCCAAAGCAGTGTGATGTGAGTAGGATTGGAACATGGGCTTCATCCTTCCAAATCCGAGCCTTGGAACCTGCACACAGAGACAGGAGAGTCAGGCCTTTAAGAGGGACTTGAGACCGTTCCGTGAAATATAGAGCCGGAGGGAGGAAGGAGAGAAATCAAGATGACCTATCCTGGCCCGAGGGGCTGGCTCTGCCCAGGTTTGCTGCCCTCTTCAGAAAGGAAGCAGGAGGTTCAAGAGAGCGTTAGTTCAGATATGTTAGGGCAGAAAAGCAGTACCTGCCAGTGCAAAATAGCCCAATGGCTCCATCTGACTCTGAACTTATACCTGATGAGGGTGTTTAGGGAAGCAGTGGACGGAGATTTGGCCTCTGAATAGGGGCAGATACGCCTCCTAACGTAGGAGGTTCTCTATGGAGAACATGATTTCTAGGCAACACGAGTCTCCTGGATGCTAACAATTCAATAAGGAAAATAAGAAGAAAAAGAAGAAGTTTTAACATTCATGGATTATATCCAGTAGCCCCCCCTTATCTGCAGGGGGTACGTTCCAAGAGCCCAGTGGAGGCCTGAAACCACAGATAGTACTGAACCCTATATATGCTATGTTTTTCCTACACAGACATACCTATGATAAAGCTTAATTTATGAATTAGGCACAGTAAGAGATTAACAACCATAGCTCCTAATAATAAAATAGGACAATTATAACAATATACTGTAATAAAAGTTACCGTAGATCTTAGCAACCTCAGCATTTGATTTTTTTTTTTTTCATTATTAAGTCAAGAGCTTTCAGCTTTTCACTTAAAGGAAGCACTTTACAGCTCCTCTTGGCCATATCTGAATTGCCAGCATCACTACTCTTGCACTTTGGGGCCATTGTTAAGTCAAATAAGGGTTACTTGAACACAAGCACTGCAATACCCTGACAGTGGATCTGATAACCGAGATGGCCGCTAAGTCCGTAATGGGCGGGTAGCGTATACAGTGAGGATACACTGGACAAAGGGATGATTCACATCCCAGACCAGACAGAGCGGGACAGCACGAGATTTCATTATGCCACTCAGAATGGCATGCAATTTAAAATGTTTGAATTGTTTATTTCTGGAATTTTCCATTTGATATTTTTAATAGTCAACCATGGTTGACTGCAGATAACTAAAACCACAGATAAGGGGGGACTACTGTACTGAATTCCCTCAGCATTATCTACATGCCTAATTTGTCTTTCATTCCCAGCTCACTTGGTGATGTTATGCTGTCATGTAGTGGCAGTGCCGATGGTCCCTGCCCTGGGGATTCAGGTCTCTGCCGAGAGCAGTGAGGCATTCGCCACAACCCTGAGCAGAAGATCCCCAAACCTTTTGCCCTTCGACCCAGACAGAGTTGTCTTCACATTCCTCCCCCCGTACTACTTGGGGTCTGGAAGCTGCCTCACCTACATGGAGTATGCAGGAGTCTGGTCCAGCCCAGCCTCCCCTCCTGCCTACTACTGCCCGTGTCATCCTCACTCTCTCCGTGGTGAGACAGCTCTAGTGCCTTGGACCCTCACCAGGGGAGCTCCTGCATATGTAGGGGCAAGCAGCTGAGGCTCCATGAGCTGATGCTGTAGAGGGAAGTGAAGGAGGACCCCTTTTCCCACCCATGCTCCTGGTCCTCGGCATGCACGTGTTCTGATTTTCCCAATCTTGGTGGGATTGGGAGGATGGTGGGCAGTCTCCACTTCTACCTCCAACCCCAGGGACCCAGGCACTGAGGAAATTCTCAGGTTACTTGATTCTTAGGGACGTGGAGCCATAATTTGGAACCATAATTTGGAATTTAAAAACAAATTAGCTATCTAGGAATATAAATCTGCTCACATGTTTAAGCTTAATTATTTAGCTTCAAGACATTGGATTTTCCAACATCTGCAATGATGCATTATGTGTGATGCAAGGAAGAGCCTCTAATAGTAACAGCATCATATGATGTTATAGATGCTCTCACCTTCTCGCCCAAGATAAAAGGCAGAGAAATTGCTAGATCATACGTGTGAAGCCATGTTTTAGACGGTATGTAGGGAGATTGTCTTGTATGAGTTAGCTTATGAAATAGATTTTGTAAGAGCTTTAAGAATCTAGGGGCAGATTTCTGGAAAGTGGTTCTGGATGAGAGTAGCAGCGAGCGAGGTGGGAGATGGCTGTGTGGGAAGAGGGTGCAGTTCGCACTGTCTGGAAAGGGAACGAGCCCCTTCCCCCGTCAAGTCCGGCCTTTCATGTTCTTTCTCTTTTTCTTCTAGGTGAAACGGGAGTTGGCAGGTGTTCTCATTTTTGAGTCGCACGCCAAAGGAGGAACCGTGTGTAAGTGACAGCTGTCGTGGAACACGGCACCTGGCCAGCCCCCTCGCGAGCATGTGCCGTGGGAACCTGACTGCAAACGCTCCCCTTTCTTGGGCCTGGGTCTGACCGGGCAGGCTGTCCTCTGGCACTTTTGTGGTTCTCGGCTGTGATTATTCCCTGCGCGTGTCTGCTATTGCGCAGCACGGTGGTTTTCTGGTCCCAGCCTGGGAGCGGTTGCCAGCCCGAGTTGCCACTTGCCCCCGACCCTACTGGCTCCAGGCAGTCTGTAAAGAGGGTGGGATGAAGTCTCTGCTCTTCAGGCAGGACCCTAGGCAAGACCTTTCACGGTGACCTCACTTCCATTTGTGGCTTTAGAGGAACTAATCTATCTCGAGCTTGCTAGTTAAAATGTTAAACTCTCCTGCTTTCTTTTCCTTCTGTCTATCCGCTATCAGCTCCAAGCCTGAGAGAATTTCTTTGCCCCAAATACTTATGCAGTGTTAATATATAGTATCTCTCCAGAATCCAGGTTGTAGTTTAATTCTGTGATCATATTTGGAAGCGAGAAATTAAAATTTGATATTAATAAGCATGAACAAAATTATTTAGGCTGGCATTTCCCACATGTCCTACAAAATTTTTTTTGAAAAACATTGTTAGTGGTCTACTCCGGTTAGGAAATGCCACCTTCCCTAATCTCTCTTGAAGAATCATAAGATGCATCAGCACGCTAAGGTCCTCAGAAGTTCTGCAAGAAAGAAAAATGTTCATGTCATTTAAACTGACGCTGCCTAGACCTAGGGAGACATGGAACGCTTTTTTAATGGACACCTGTTAAGTTTTCCAGAAACAATCTCTGGAAAATCTCACTCTTTGTGTTAGTCAAATAAGCAGAGAACATGAATTGTAAAAGCAAAAAGAATTAAAAATTATATTTCAAAATGTTTTACTTTCAGTCCTCGAGTGTTTCCAACACTGACGTGTCTTAGTAAGAATGTCCTTTCTTTAAATTTTAAAGGTTTACTTTAATTCTTTTATTTTTACAATCACTGATGACTTACAACTTCTCTTTCATTCTTTTCACTCAAACTTACTGATTGTTTTTATTTTATTATGAAATATTTAAATATTTCAAACAAAAAAATAGAGATTATTACTAACAGCTTTTTAATCTTTATCAAACCCTGACATTATGCCAGATTTTTTTCATATTTTCTAAAGAATGAAATTATACACATACAGTTGAAGGCCCCTTATTTCCTCCTTTATCTCATTCTTCTCCCTCCCTCCCCAAGGTAACTCCTACCCTACAGGACATAGTTATCATTCCAACCCATTTTTTAAAACATATGTGGATATGTATTCATAAACAATATGTAGGGCTGATTTGCATGTTTTCAAACTTCACATTACTGGTCAGATTACTTTTAAAAACTATTTTCTGTAGCATAATAAGCTTTGATGAATTGTGAGGGAAAGTGTATTTATTGCTTTAAGAAATGGATTGCTGGTGAATTGATCTCTAGTAAATACCTATCTTAGGGCATAGCAAGTAGTGCAGTATTTCTGTTCCTTTCATGTTCTATAGAAAAGGAAATCATATTCCATCTGAATAAGTTAGTATTTGCCAGTAATGTTTTTTCCCTTCTGGAATAAATGTGTAATTCTGGGGACTTACAAATGATGGTTTGATGAGCTGTAATTTATATTGATGTGCTTCCATTCTTGTCATAAGGCTTTTCATCTTTTTGTATCTAGTGTTCAACCAGGGGGAAGAAGGTACCTCCTGGTACATTATTCTAAAAGGATCGGTGAATGTAGTCATTTATGGCAAGGTATATATATGTATATATCTTTTTCTTTTTGAAGCTTTATTGTGCTCCATTTACTAGCATCACTTTAAGTATTAACAATGTAGTGCTACGATTAAACTGCAACAACGTTGTTACTCGATGTAGGAAAGACATTATAGCATCTCTAATCATAAGCCATCCTACTCAGAGTTGTATTGAACTTTCTGGGGCTCATCCCCTTATAGATATAATGTATACATTTAAGTTAGGCCCTAGCCCATATTGCTCAATGAAAGAAAAATGAAACATTATAATTGAATTATGTGACCCTCCTTTGGTACCCCTGCGTACAGCTCATTTATATATGCAGTGTTTTAGGGGAAAGGGTCTGTGGTGTGAGGCGGAGGGGTGTTTGCCCCGTTTCAGGGATCATCTTCTGAATGTTCTGCTCTCTCCAGGGTGTGGTCTGCACCCTGCATGAGGGAGATGACTTTGGCAAGCTAGCACTAGTGAACGACGCCCCGAGAGCTGCTTCCATCGTCTTGCGAGAAGATAATTGCCATTTCTTAAGAGTGGACAAGGAGGATTTCAACCGAATCCTGAGGGTGAGTCTAAGGCAAAGTGTGGCTGAGGGACATCCCGTTTATCCTTTTGTCAGATAAGTGAAGACTTGATCGTAGTGTTAATTGAGCAATACTGTGATTAATGAATGCTCAAGGAACAAAAAGCCTGGGTTACAAACCTGGGACATTCAATGTGCTGGTGTGCGTTCTGGGGTCCAAAGGTGACAGTTCAGTAAAGCTGCACAGGTGGCACGCTGTGCTGGACCAGATAACTCTACACACATCTGAACCAGTCCATGAGAACTGAAGAAAAATAGGGATTGCCTTGGCAAAGTGTCAAAGTCTGAGACGTTTCTCTTTGGCAATCCTGTCTTCCCTTTTTGTGTCCTTCCTCCGCTCACCCTCCATGTCTTTCTCCATCCTAGACCTCCTTTCCTAGCCTCTACCTCCTGTCTCTTCTGGACCTTTCTCAAAGATCCGAATCTCAAATCTGAGCCTTTCTCATATCACCACACACTCTCTTGATTTATTGAGTAATTATGTTTTAGTGCGAAATAACATCAATCATGGGTTACTCCAACCAAACATTTTCATTGCAAGCGCTTAATGTCAAGTCGATTCACGCTAAAAGAATTTCAGATATCGGCAAGTAGGTGAAGAATAATGGAGGTGGTAGAAGGAGCCATGAAATTGCACTTAAAGTTGGCTCTGCAGATGGGCCTAAGGTAAACTTGTTAAGGTTTGTGAGAGTGGATGATGTTTAGAAGAGATGGTCCCTGGTCTTTTGCCACCAAGCAGGTCCTGGTTCTTTGGGAGCAACAACCCAGCTCTGGCTGGTAGAAGCCTAATTGTGGACTGCTGGGGATAATGACAGTGTCCCATCGCCCCAGTCCTCTCAGGTGGCCTGCAGTCCATCTCACCCCAGCTTGAGATCACTCATTGAGACTGTTCCCTCTAGGATCACTTTGTTCCTTTCCCTTGCCTCCTGGCTCACAGAGCAGACTCCCTTCTCGGCCTCTCCCAGCCTTAGCATCTTTCTCTGTCCTACCCTAGAGTCCTAAATGCAGCTTCTGTGCTTTCTGCTACGTTTGACATTATTCAACGATGATTTACAGTGTCATTCTCCATTCCTTATGCGTGGACACCTATCCCTACACAGCCACATTTGCTTTTGGTGGCAAAATTTCTGACAGCAAAATTTCCCTTAGGAATGTATTCTCTTACTGCAGAGAAAGTTAAATTAAAAATTATACCACTGACTAAAACAGAAAAAATACCACGTGGAATTTGACTTGATTCTTATCTAATCTCTCTTAAAATGAGAACCAAATGATGAGAAAAAGCACATTAAATTTTTTAAATTAATTGTTAAAATGACATTGAAATTTAGAGGTAAACTACTAACTCTTTGAAGTTTACGCACATGGAGTTTACACTCAGCCAAAAGATTCTTTGAAAGAATAGATTAAGTAAGACCACTATCACTGATGTAACTTATAAAATTATTCAAAATCACCAAATAATGTTTTTAACACATTTCAAACTGATTTTTTAAAAAATAACAGTGTCTTTTGATTAGAGAGAAAAGGTGCTACTCCTGTGAAAACTAAATACCCTCAGAAGAAAATCAGAATGAAAGAACTTTGCCACAGCTGAGTGCTGTTTGCCACATCTTTTGATAAGAATCGGTGCATTTGCTCTCCCATCTTCCTGCTCTACCACCCTCTCTGAAAGGTTTCTCAGAGCACAGCCACATCCTCTCTACTTTGCTGTTTTCCTGAATCCAGGCGGGGTGGGGGTGGGGGAAGCAAAGTTTTAAAATCACATGCCTCAAACCTCATCTGGTCCTCTCTGTGACCATTGGAGCCCTTGACTTTGAAAATGACTTAATTTGTAGACGCAACAATTAGCATCACAAGCACCAAATGAGTTTCTGAAGCATTTGAAATTTTTTTCATTGTCTGAGCAAACAGCAGCATCTGTATGTGGTGTAATTTGTATTTGCAGGACGTTGAGGCGAATACAGTCAGACTTAAAGAACATGACCAAGATGTCTTGGTGCTGGAGAAGGTCCCAGCAGGGAACAGGGCTTCTAATCAAGGAAACTCACAGCCTCAGCAAAAGTAGGTTTGCGTCCAACACTGCGATTGCCAGACTATGATTAACCTTTTCACATGGTATCATCATTTCTACAATAGCATGGTCTCATTTTTTGCGGAAGATGGCAATGCGTGTAGCTTTTTTTCTCTCTATTGACTAATCACACATCTTGTGGAGTATAATGTATCCATTTCTGGCACTGCATTGAGCTTGGTGCTGCCTAGAGTAATTCAAGGGAGAATATTCCTCTACTCTAAAAACGCTCTTGGTATACAGTGTCCAACTGTAATAGCTTTGGAAGAGAAAGAACAATGGAAATGGGAATGCTGGGCAGCTCACAGGATACTTAGGCCCCTAGGTGATGAGAACCTTTGGTATTTGAATTTCATATGGAGGATTTCTCAAGAAGTGTTTTCATCTTGTTATCAGAGTGAGCATCTTTAAGGGAGACCCAGACTTCCAATATAAGAGAGTCTGTTGATTGCAGGCCAGAAGCATCCACTTGGCCTCATCCATACTTATTCCTGCTAATGCAAAAGGGCATTTGGTTCACGTTTCTCAGGTCCCCTGTTTAACTTGAGTCTTTTTCAGTATTTCTGTGTTCAGTTCCATCTTTTGCTGCAACTTTCTGCATGAGAATTTTTCATCAAATATACCAAGATTTGAATGATAGGAGAATTAGGAAACGTAGCTCTAAGAAATTGTAGAAAATTACAGAATCTAGTTTTTAAAATAAAGATTAATTTACAATCTTGGAATAATAAAAACAGCAATTCTGTAGCTAAAGACACGTTACTGAATAATATGTTGAAAAAGAATACACCCCGAGTAATTTTCCTTTGTTTGACACATAAATGGGGTGTTTCCTTTAATCAGGACACTCACCATAATGGATGCATTTTTATTGTTTAGACTAAAAGCCTCAGACGTTTTCATCTGGATAAATCAACATATTTTCAAAGAAGGCAGGAAGAAATATAATATTGTTGAATAGTCATAGGATATTTTATCTAATCTTTATCACAACCCCTTTTAACAGATGGAGAAATACAGGCTCAGAGAAGCAAGTTGCTTGTCCAAGATGATAAAGCTTATAATGGTAGAGCTGGGACTCAGGTCTGGCTTGACCAACTTCAGTGCTTTTGCTCCTTCAGCCTTGCAAGTTATTATAGCAAAATACGATATCCTCAACACTATCTCGTCAACATTGTAAACAAGTATATTTCAAAAGGGCTGAAATAAAATAGACTATGTAAAAAACTATCCTTTGACTTACAAATGTATAAAATTACCATCCAGAATCCTTTATTATTTATTTTTCACTACCATTCATTCTTGAAAATGTTCTTGCTCAAGTGTTTTCAACAGTTGTCCCTTCAGCCCACAGAGGAAGATGAGAATGAAAACATTTTTTATGGAATGTTGGGACTACCCCCAAAGATTTTCTTTAGTGCTCTTAAATATAACTAGACCATTTTACAGGGGTAATCTGCATTCTTTAAAAATGCCTCAGATGGCTCAGGACAATTTTGCTACCTGGAAAAGTAAGCCTTGAAAACTCTCCTTAACCTTGAAACATTTCACCAAAAGGTCGCTGGAGGTCCCTTTCCTTCGCATCTTTATATCGTGGGGAAGTGATCAAAAGTGTTTGCTTGTTACAACATCTTGCATTCAGAGTGCCCTCCAAATATTGATTGTTTTAATGAAATCAAACTAAAGGGAACAGGAAAGGGGAGGCCATGTGCATTAAATTTGTTTTAGACTTGGATCTGATTTCCCTTGTATTTCCTTATTCGTGTCCTGTACACCGATCCAAATTTCATCTATAATTCAAAACCTTGTGTGTGTTCACACCACACCATTTAAGACATATCAATGAGTACAAAATAATGCACCCACAAAATCAGTTCCTTGAAGAGTAAAAAGCCACTCTCTCAAGGGGTCATTGTCCACGTTGAGCTTTTCCATACCAGACCAGAGTTGGAAAGGGGGGCTGGGTAAGTGAATTTAGGCCTGATCTTCTGGAAAACTTCAATAACATGACAACAACCATGTCTATGGACGGACTTAAAATTTAGGAACCATTATGGCCTCTGTCTCCTCAGAAATTGTGCTTTTTGAGCTTTTCAAAGAGGGTCACCATGTTGGTGCTAATAATATTATTGTTTGGATTCATTTTTCTCCTGAGAAATCCAGAATAGTTTATGTATACATTTTAAACTTTCGAAACTGCCTGACTCTCCCCAAGCCACTCAACTCTGAATGTGATAGTAAAATGTCAATAACAAGACAGTATTTCTCATGATGGATACACTAGATGGAGCCCTCATACATTTACCATTGTGGATATCTTCTGCTCTGTGCTTAGGTGGTTTTCTTAAGAGAGAATTTGAAAGCTCTCCCTATTTTAGTTACTGAGTTGCTTTTTCCTTAGACTAACAACCACCCAGTTGCTGAGCTCCATCTTGTTTGCAGAAAAGGTCTCTTTCAGGTCCCCCTCCCCCACCTCTCTTTTGGTTCTAGGCGCAGATAGAAGTGTCCTCATTGCCACACTTGGGGGGAGGAAAAGATCTTCTGGCACAGTCTTAAAACTTCACAGCTTGGATAGTGTAACCAATTGGGGCTCTCTTGAACTTCAACTAGAGTAGCTCCTTGGTGCAGTAAACTGAAAAGAGCCACCCTGTCTGGTCTTCAAGTCCCTCAGTTAAACAGGGGTCAAGAAGTAGGCTCCCAGCACTGGGCAGCCTGAAACAAAGCAATGAAGTGATGTTTCCGCCAAACCCATAGCTGCCAGATCCCAGCCGGCTATGTCTGGCCAGAGGCTCCCTGGCCCTCCCTCTCCAGAGATCCCTGCCCTAAGAGAATGTCACCACCTGAACAGCCATCTGTGGAGCTGAGAAGAGGGAGAGGATGAGGTGAGGCTGCCATGGCAGCTGTACCACTAGAGGGAGCCTTTGACAGCAAAAGAAAGATGCCCTGGCGTCCGAGACTGACCAGGTGGGCAGAGCTTAGAGAGGCCACTTTTCTCTAGTGACATGATAGGATATCTGGCTTGCCACTCAGGTCTTTATTCTTTTTGACCAGACGTAATACCCTAGCTAAGAGATATCCAAACAAAGAACACCGGAATGTGAAGGCAATCTTTTATCAGAGTTAAGCTTTTGACAAAGTAACAAATTTCAAACTGATGTACCAGTCACATACCCAGCTGTGGAGCTTGCCCCTTATTAGCAACATGTCCAATGCCATGAGAAATAACGAGTAACTGGTTTTCTATGTTACGTATTTACACTCTTATTTAAATAAAACTTGTTTTCAGAAACAAGCAAGCCCTTTTCAGAGGGGATATTAAATTGCACAGCTGACTTCCTGTTTGTAAGGAGGTCCAGGGACCTGGACGGAGCCTCTGCCCCGAGCATCTTGCTGCACAGGCAGAGCAGCCCTATGAGACACACACTTGTGCTCTGAAGCCAGACCTGGCTCACAGCAGAGATCTCACATTTACTAACTCTGGGACCACAGGCCTAACGCCTCCCCTCGCTGCCCGGTTTCTCCATCTGCAGAATGAAGATAATATTTGACTAGCAGGAGTAAAGATGACGATGTCATTCAATGCCCACCTGGTTGTCTGGGGCCTCGTAAGCATTTGACAGATGTTGAATGCCCCCTCCAACTGCAGTTCCTTGTTAGTTAGTGTGGCCAGATGCTGCTCCTTTTCCAGCTCATCTGGTGAACGCTGTCCAAAAATCCTGTATTTCAGGAATTATTGAATGAACTCAGCAATTTTCTCCATTTTAGTGTTGAATGTCATTTATAGATATGCCCTCTCCTTTCCTCAAATAGTCATTGCCTATTAGAGGAAAAACCCTTGTTTTCTACCTTATTTACTTTGAGAAAGAGGTCATACTTTTGAGATTAAAGTAGATAATTTTTTTCTAATTCCCCTGCTCCTCCTCTAGGCTCCAAAGACAGGTTTCCTCAAAGATTTAAACTCTTCAGCTTCCTTTTGGCCCTGAGTGCACACACACGCACACACAAATGCACACACAGAAAAGCTTCAGCTGCCGGTTACCTTCCAGGTAGACTGCGTGTGCTGCTTCATTCAGTACCAGGGCTGATCGACTCGCTCTCCGTTTTTCACGTCGCAGGGTCATGTGTTGAGTGGGCTCCTCTTCACTCCCTCGGACAGGAGGTGAAGACTATGAGACTAAATATGTTAGAGACGTTCTCGGGATCTCAGCACACTTCCTGCGAGGTCTCAAACAGGCAGGGAGAGGGTGTCGGTGAGGAGGCGAAGAAATGTGGGTTCTCCGGGAGCTGAATTCTACTGCTGCTTTCTGAATAGAAGAGGATTTTATTTCCATTGTTTCTTCCCTGTCATTTTGCTTCAAGTGAAATGCCAAGCGGAAAAGCAAAGTCTGAGTTTTGGGTTAGGAACGCCAGATCATCTTAATGTCTTCTATACAATGTGTGTATGGTGTTCATTCCATTTTGTTACCATCGTGAATATGACTTTGAAATAACCCACGTTCAATTTAAAGAATAAATCCTCTCCTGTTGATTGAAGAGCCCCATGGATGGATCTTCTTAAATAATGGCTAACACACCCCCCGCAAAATAATTTATATTGGACATTGAAATAAATTACATGGATTTTCTACTGATGTTTTATTTCCTATTCAGATGCTACTGGGGTTTGTTTGTTCATTGGTATTTTGGGTTTTGTTTTCTTTTCTCTTGTTTTATTCTCAGCTGCCTTTCCAAAGCACATACCAGCATACAGTTGGGAAAGACAGCACTCCAGAAATAGGCAGGGGAATCCAGTGTGGGAGTGAAATTTTGCTACAAGTGACCCATATATGGATAACCTGGTTTACTGTCGCTTCCCCTCGCCAGCTCCCCCTGCCTGTCCTGAACTGCCCTGAGATACATGTTCCTTTCATTCCCCTTGGAACAAATTTCTCAGTTACCAGCCTGCGAGCCACTCTAAGAAGTTCACTTTAGTTCCGCGTAGGGAAAAAAGAATTAACGTTTTAATAACCACTTCACTTTGTGGCTTTTCCGTTGTCTTCCTGTGTGACCTCTGCAAGGTACGTGGTCTCTCTCACCTTAAGGTGCATATGGGCCAGAAGTTGTCAGCATGGTTCCCTGGGATCTCAAAAATAAACAATGTAGGTATGTGAAAAGTTATTTATTAATGATTTGCCCACTTTTAAAACCTAATGATGTTTTTATTTCTTATCCAGGTATACTGTGATGTCAGGAACACCTGAAAAAATTTTAGAGCATTTTCTAGAAACAATACGCCTTGAGCCAGCTTTAAATGAAGCAACAGGTAAACACTTAGAACAGTTTCATGTATCCATTAAATCCATGCAAAGCATTATAAAAAAAGAAAAAAATCCTGGGGCCAGCCCGGTGACGCAGCAGTTAAGTGTGTGTGTTCCACCTTGGTGACCCGGGGTTCACCAGTCTGGATCCCAGGTGCAGACATGACACCACTTGGCAAGCCATGCTGTGGCAGGTGTCCTACATATAAAGTAGAGGAAGATGGGCATGGATGTTAGCTAAGGGCCAGTCTTCCTCAGCAAAAAGAGGAGGATTGACAGCCGATGTTAGCTCAGGGCTAATCTTCCTCAAAAAAAAAAATATATATCCTGAGTTCATTCTCAGTGTGTCTAGCCAAAGCAGTTGTAGAAGGGGATTATATGCATTAACATTAGAGGAGCATCCTTGTGTGGCCCAGTCAGGGAGTAATCCTTCTGACCGTCCTCTGCCCACTCTAGCCCTGGCTGACCTTTATAGATGGCTTAGTCTCATTCACACATATTAGGAGTAGCCTTCCATAGGCCTCTGTTAGGTTGCAATTTAAATCCTGCCTATTCCCATAAAGGATTTGAAGCTGCCTACATGAAAAGCCCGACCTTGCTCCAACTGGGAGTAAAATGGTTCTCTTTGTGGCTGTACCTTCTCGGGCTGCCCCAGAGTATAACTAAACACCACTGTGCAGCTTCCTAGGGCTGCTGTAACATAGTACCACAACAGAATTTATTGTCTCACGGCTCTAGAGACTGGAAGTCCAAGATCAAGGTGTTGGCAAGGTCGGTTCCTTCTGAGGGATATGAAGGAGAGTATGTTCCATGCTTTTCATCCAGCTTCTGGTTTGCTGGCAGGCTTTGGCGTTCCTTAGCTTGTAGGCGCATCATCCAGATCTCTGCCTTCTCATTCACATGGCGTTTTCCCTGTGCCTCTTCACAAAGTCTTCCCTCTGTGCCTCTGTCTCTGTGTCCAAAGTTCCCTTTTTTATAAGGAAACACTAATGACGTCATCTTAACACCTGCAAAGGCCCTATTTCCAAATAAGGTCACATTCTCAGGTCCCGGGCGTTTAGGACTTCAACAGACCTTTTTTGGAGGACAAAACTCAACCCATCACGCCACCTCACAGTAAGCCAGTCTTGTTAACTAAGACCCAGAGATTTGAGGGTGCGTGAGATGAATCTCACCAGTGAGCTAAGTGTTCTGAGTTTTTATATCATTCTCCACCTTGGTAACCATCTTGTACGTGACTTTGGAATGGTCCACATTCAACTATTTTTTCAAATCCTATGCTACTGGCCTGTCTCTCAGACTAATGGGTTAATATTTCAAGCACACTGAGCTCATAGAAGAGCATTTCTCACTGAAAGAAGTTCAAAGATTTATCTCAAGAACTGAGTGGTAGTTCAGAGTCCATTTCCATCCTCTTTGCAAAGTTATCGTTATTATTATATATCTCCTATAAGTATTTTACCACTGATTTACTTCCTATTTTATCTCCCCATTCCAGTTTCTCATTCTTTAAATAGATCATCTGAGGGGTTTTTTTATGTAGTGAATTAACTGGGGAGCAGTAGATATAAATGGTAGGATCTCTGGCTCCAGGGCAGTTAGTTTCACTTCAATATTTGTTGAGTCTCTTGTTGGGCAGCCACTAAGCTGGATGCTCTGGACCACGCAATGTGAACAAGAAATCAGCCTCCCGCCCTCAGGAAGTTTGTAACCTACTAGAGGACAGAAAGGAATGTGCAAATAGCTTGAACATCAGGCAGAATGTGGTCCGTGCTTCAGCAGCACTGACTGGCTGAGGGGACCAGGCAAAATGTCATGGAGAATATAGCCTTTAAAGTGGCCCTGAAGGAAGGCTGGTGACTAGTAACTGGAGATGGGGACAAAGCCTTCCACACTGAGGGACAGCATTAGTTCTGACCTAGAAGTGGACAAGGGAGAACAAGTGTTTTGCTTTTCTAGACTATCAGATACATAAGTGGGAGAAGGAAGGTAAGGTCTGAGAATTTGGGTACAGATCCTGGATGGTCTTAAATGCAAAACCAAGCTTTGGGGAATAGTTGAAGATGTCCAAGCAAGGAGAGTGTGGTAAGTTTTTCTTGAGAAAGGAAACCCTTGAGGGACCAGTTAGCATCTTGCTTGCTTCCAGGAGGCATACATAACCTCAAATAAACCAAATTTCCAGGACCTAAGGTCAGAAAAAATATATCAGATTTTTCCCATCTGATTAACTGTTTGCCCAGAATGTGTGATTGTGTAATGCGAGAAACAGCATCTTCCTTAAGGTGAATATTGACTCAAAAGGGAGATTCTGGTACATTAGAGACTATGGCATCTAAGGAAAGATCTGTAAGATTTGATGAAGAACAAATGTATCTTTCTTTTAAAGTCACCTCTAAGAGAAGTAGGGACTAGATTGTTGCTTCTTAAAAAATTAAAGCCTAGAAATCAGTGTGTTCTGTGGCTGGCACGTGGGATGTGGTTCCTGACCCTTCCATGTTTGATGTTTGAAGTAGCTTAACATCATAACTTAATATCAAACTTCATTACCAACAGTTTTTCTGATTTTATTTTCTCACAAATAGTGTTCATGACTTGGAGATAGAGAATAAGTCAGTATCCTGCTCATAATAAAAAATAAGAACGTGCCACACAGTCATTCTGTTTACTAAAAGTAATCCTGGTTCAGGCCCATGAAACTCATGGATGCAGTGGGCTGGGGGACCCTTGGCATGTGTGTTTTACAATACAGTGAGAAATGTCAGAGTTGACAGTGAAACTGGTTTACATCATAGAAATGAACACCCCAGGGTTTGCCAGTACCTTCTCTTAATTTACCAAAACATCTATTTTCTGCCTAAGAACTATTAGTTTCCTAGATTTTTTACTTCTATGACCAGCATTTGTCATCGAGTGACTTGAGAAATCATTTTCTAGTTGGAAATGATTTTTTAAAGTCTGTTCTCAAGGAAAGCATTCGACAAGATCCAACACCCATTTATGATAAAAACCCTCAGTAAAATGGGTATAGAAGGAAAGTACCTCAACATAATAAAGGCCATATATGATAGACCCACAGCCAACATCATACTCAATGGACAAAAGCTGAAAGCCATCGCTCTGAGGACAGGAACAAGACAAGGGTGCCCACTTTCACCACTCCTATTCAACATAGTACTGGAGGTGCTGGCCAGAGCAATTCGGCAGGAAAAAAAAATAAAAGGAATCCAAATAGGTAACGAAGAAGTAAAACTCGCGTTGTTTGCAGACGACATGATCTTATACATAGAAAACCCCAAAGAATCCACAGAAAAACTATTAGAAATAATCAACAACTACAGCAAAGTAGCAGGGTATAAAATTAACGTGCATAAATCAGTAGCATTTCTATACACTAACAATAAACTAACAGAAAAAGAACTCAAGAACTCTATCCCATTCACAATCGCAACGAAAAGAATAAAATACCTTGGGATAAACTTAACCAAGGAAGTGAAGGATCTATACAATGAAAACTACAAGACTTTCTTGAAAGAAACTGACGACGACATAAAGAGATGGAAAGACATTCCATGCACATGGATTGGAAGAATAAACATAGTTAAAATGTCCATACTACCTAAAGCAATCTACAGATTCAATGCTATCCCAATCAGAATCCCAAGAACATTCTTCACAGAAATTGAACAAACAATCCTAAAATTCATATGGGGGAACAAAAGACCACGAATTGCTAAAGCAATCCTGAGCAAGAAAAACAAAGCCGGCGGAATCACAATCCCCGATTTCAAAACATACTACAAAGCTACAGTGATCAAAACAGCATGGTACTGGTACAAAAACAGGTCCACAGATCAATGGAACAGAATTGAAAGCCCAGAGATAAAACCACACATCTATGGACAGCTAATCTTCGACAAAGGAGCAGAGGGCCTACAATGGAGAAAAGAAAGTCTCTTCAACAAATGGTGCTGGGAAAACTGGACAGCCACATGCAAAAGACTGAAAATCGACCATTCTTTTTCACCACACACCAAAATAAACTCAAAATGGATCAAAGACCTAAAGATTAGGCCTGAGACAATAAGTCTTTTGGAAGAGAATATAGGCAGTACACTCTTTGACATCAGTTTCAAAAGAATCTTTTCGGACACTGTAACTCCTCAGTTGAGGGAAACAATAGGAAGAATAAACAAATGGGACTTCATCAGACTAAAGAGCTTCTTCAAGGCAAGGGAAAACAGAATTGAAACAAAAAAACAGCTCACTAATTGGGAAAAAATATTTACAAGCCACTTATCTGACAAAGGGTTAATCTCCATAATATACAAAGAACTCACACTGCTTAACAACAAAAAAACAAACAACCCGATCAAAAAATGGGCAGAGGACATGAACAGACATTTCTCAAAAGAAGATATGAATATGGCCAATAGACACATGAAAAGATGTTCATCATCGCTAATCATCAGGGAAATGCAAATCAAAACTACACTAAGATATCACCTTACCCCCGTTAGATTGGCAAAAACATCCAAAACCAAGAACGACAAATGTTGGAGAGGTTGTGGAGAAAGAGGAACCCTCATACACTGTTGGTGGGAATGCAAACTGGTACAGCCACTATGGAAAACAGTATGGAGATTTCTCAAAAAGTTAAAAATAGAAATACCCTATGACCCAGCCATCCCATTACTGGGTATCTATCCTAAGAACCTGATATCAGATATCTCAAGAGTCCGTTGCACCCCTATGTTCATCGCAGCATTATTTACAATAGCCAAGACGTGGAACCAGCCTACATGCCCAGAAACTGATGATTGGATAAAGAAGATGTGGTATATATACACAATGGAATACTACTCAGCCATAAAAAAAGACGAAATTGGCCCATTCACAACAATGTGGATGGACCTCGAGGGCATTATGTTAAGCGAAATAAGTCAGTCAGAGAAAGACGAACTCTATATGACTCCACTCATAGGTGGAAATTAGTATATTGAGAAGGAGATCTGAACGGTGGTTACCAGGGAAAAGGGGGGGTGGGGGGAGGGTACGGAGGGGGAAGTGGTGTACCCACAACATGACTAACAAAAATGTACAACTGAAATTTCACAAGCTTGTAATCCATCATAACATTAATAAACAAAAATAAATAAATAAATAAAGTCTGTTCTCAAGGGTTACTGCATATGCATAGAGAACAAGAAAGCCACTTTGAAATTTGGGTGCTGGGTGGTTACCATGCTGAGTGACCAGCTCCCCAGCCTTGGAGTCCCCTACTCAGATCTCCACCTTAGCAACATTTAAACTACTCCTTAGCACAGGCTTTATCAGCAAGTGTTACCTCCCCTATCCTCAGAGAATGTATAAAACATATAAAGGTGACTCTAGATGTTAAATTCAGACTAGCCAAAATCCTTTTGTACTTAACAAAAAAAGTTGCATGCAGCTTCTGTATGGCACCTTCTCTGACTCAGTATAATGGGCCTGAAATGACTGCTGACACTGAGTGACAACTGAATGACAGCTTGGGCTCACACTCACCACTTAGGTTTACATGAGTATAAGTATAATGGTAGTATCTGACATGGTAGAGGTCTTAGCTAACGCCACAGTGGTAATCATATTGCAATATATAAGTGTATCAAATCAGCACATTGTACACCTTAACCTTATACAATGTTATATGACAATTATATCTCAATTTTTTAAAAAATGAGTATAATGGTTAAACCTTTTGTCCCTGATTCCAACTTTGCCAAGATAAGTTATTTAAAACATAGACATTGGAAATCTAATTTACATAGTTAAAATTTTCCTATTTCTTAGCATTTCCCATTTGAAAAGTTAGATGTTTCTCAGATCTCAGCCAGTGTAGTTCATTTTTTAGTTGAAAATCCCCGTAGCATCTTGGATTGCAAGTGTCAGTGGGTGTACTCCCAGGGCTTTTAGATCTGTCTTCACGTGCTTTCCCAGCAAGGCTGCCTGGACAGTGCTGTCTTTGCGTTGAAGAACCAGCGTGAATTCAGAATGAAGCAAATGCAGCTTGTCTTGGGACTTGCCTTATTTCTCTTGCCATCTCCTTGCTTACCTGCCTGAAAAATAGCTTCAAATATAGGACATTCGCCATTGAATCTGCTGTAGAGCTTTCGTTTTGCTTCAGTTGCTGCTCACAGACTTTATCTTGTCATTTTCTCCTGCTTTTGTCTCCCTCATTCTCTGCACTTACCACCTCCACTTCCTATAATTCTGTCGCCTTCTCATCCTTCATTGCTCCCTCTTGAAATAGCAGGTGAAAAAGAGATATCGACAAAAGACATGGTGTAAGATAGGCAAACAAATGACCATGTCTTAACTCTGCATACATGATACTGCCCATGGTGGTTCTTTAATTATATGGGGCTTTTAAAAATATTTATTTATTTATTTTGAGGAAGATTAGCCCTGAGCTAACTTCTGCCACCAATCCTCCTCTTTTTGCTGAGGAAAACTGGCCCTGAGCTAACATCTATGCCCATCTTCCTCTACTTTATATGTGGTACACCTGCCACAGACAGCATGGCTTGCCAAGCAGTGTGTAGGTCTGCACCTGGGATCCAAACCAGTGAACCCCGGGCTGCTGAAGCGGAATGTGCGAACTTAACCTCTGTGCCGCCGGGCCAGCCCTAATTATATGTATTTTTTAAAAATTCATTGTGGCTAAGGTGACCAGTGCCATTTGTACAAGCTGTCTCTTTTTAAAATATTATACTTTTTGTCCACTGTCCTAAGAAACTGAATTTTGATCTCAGGCTCTGTCAACATTATTATTTTTATATGCAGTGCTTCTTTGTACAGCAAAACCCCAAGCCAACGTCTCAGAACCATTGACCAAGAGCCAATGAACAGATATTCTTCCTTTCCTAAAGATTTCTACAAGAACCTAATTTCCTTTTCTGCTTTGCGTTTTTTTCTTCCTGCAGATTCTGTTTTAAACGACTTTGTTATGATGCACTGTGTTTTTATGCCAAATATCCAGCTTTGTCCAGCCCTGGTGGCCCAATATCCTTTTGTTGTGAAAAGTCTCTATTCACTTGAAGACACTCCTTAGGCATATGGCCATTATCGCATCTCATTCTCCGAAGGTAAGTCATGGCCCAGGCAGAGTTGAGCTTTCCACCCCTGTCAAATTCTGAAACATGAGCGGTTTTCCCCAGCATACACTCTCCAGCTCTCTCCAGCATGGTTTTTCCATGCCATGTTTAAGGATTTCTTCCTCATTACCTCTGTAGAGAAATGGGAGCCAAGTTACCTCTGGAAGGTGATGCTGGTGACAAGTATACATAGCTGGGAGGTAGGCTAGAGAAGGTTATGGGGAAGAGTATTATGAGGGAGTATTATTAGGGAGAGTTCCCTAACTTTGGAGACAGCCTCGGTACCTCTGTCAGGATAGCTGGCAGAACGGACTGTGCTCTGCTTGTGTTCTTCCTCTAAGCTATGGTATTAATCAGATCACTAACCTGTGAGACAGATACAAGTTATCATTGTGGGGTAGCTTTTCTTTCACATTTGTCCTAGTCCGTCCTTTCCTCTAGATACTGAAATTAATGGCTTTGTTGCTGTTTTTATTATTATCCCATTGACTTAAATCAAAGATACAAAACCTGAAATTCTATTGCTACTTCCTCTAGACAGCTTGAAAACTGACTTTGTTTTGGGCAGCTTTTCAAGAGTCTGTTGAATTGACCAATTGGTGTGCAGTGTCTGGCACAGAGGGAACATTCGGAAAATGTGTATTGAATAAAAGAAGTGAATATTATTGATAAGTTACACCCCCAACTTTGGGGGGCATGTGAAAGTATCTTTTCCAGTTCTGCTTTATTTTTAAAGAAGCAAAAATTTAGACCCCAAAACATTTTGGCCTTTTTGAGCAGTTAAATGTGTTGAAGGAGAATGGCTTTCTTCCTGAGCAGTCCAGTCAATGATGGCATGTTTTTCTTTTTCGGAATTATAATTTCCCTACCTGATTCTCATTTTCTTGTTCACCCATAATTCTCTTTGAAGTCAGCAGAATGTGTGAGGATAGATTTGGGTTGAATATGTTGTTCAGAGGGAGCTGCAAGAACAAGATTTGGGTATTTATTTGCCTGGAAACTATCTTTCCAAGTAATGACAGCTTAATGAGACTTACATATATTATATATTCTTTCTGGCTCATATTCAATTTTTCTCAAGTAAAATTAACACATTCAGGATCTCTGTGCTCTTTTAGCTTCATACATGGTAATCATTATTAGACCTTTGAGATTTGTTGGAAGGAAAAATAAAAACCACCATTGAGTTTAGACTTTTTTTTCCAGCAGTTAGCATGTGGATAAGCCTAAGGCGAACAAAACTAAACAAAGAGTGAGAGTATAGTGGTCCAAGTCATATCATCTTTACAACTCAAAGCCCCAAACGCTAAGCTTATTTTTTTTTTTCACAAATTCTGATTTCGTCATTTGTTCGCTTGTTCTCCTACAGAATTAGTTGGAATCATTATATCTGTCTTTTAAAATAGAAGTTTCTAGAGGGAAGTCCATGCCATGCCCAGCTGGGGAGATGTGGGGGTAATGATATTGAGAGGAGGAGAAGACAGGAAAGTGAACAATAGAATCAAGGGAGGCCTGTGATGTCCAATCCTAATTCTTTTCTCAGTAGATGGAGGGAATCCAGATGGCTGGGTGTTGTCTACACCACCTAGTGCCCTCAGACGCTGCCTTCATACCTGGCCCTATGAGCGCTTAGATTCTCTTCATTGTTCTATTTTGAATCAACCCTCTATGTGTCAGGGACCATGCTAAGAACATTGACCCGGGTTATACCACTTTATTCTTACCGGAGTCCATTGGGTTAGTTTTAGCTTTTCTTTACAAATGAGAATTCTGAGGCTCAAAAACAATGGAGTGACATGCCCAAGGCAAGTGGCAGGGCCAGGATTCCTCCAGGCCTTAGGATTCCAAGCCTGGGCTGTGTCACTTTTTTCTTCACAACTTATGTCTTTAAAAGCTTATCCTTTAATTAGAGTTTAAGAACATTTCCTGACAATGTATTACATGAAGCATGTTTATCTGTGCTTCAGTTAGCTAAAACCAAAGTAAGCCCATTTTGTTGAAACCAAATAAATAAAGTGTCTGACAGAACTTTTCGCAATGATGGAAATGTTCTATCTCTGTGCTAGCCCAGTAGCCACCAGCCTTGAATTTGGCTACTGTGACTGAGGAACTGAACTTTTAATTTTATTTAGTTTTCATTCATTTAAATTTAAATTGCCACATGTGGCTAATGGCTACCATATTGGATAGCATAAGTCTAGTCCTTACATTCTGGGAATAAGAGCCTCATATAAGAATTGCTGTTCTGTAATGCTTAGAGAAAGCACCCCAGGGAGGCTGGGAGCTCATCCTGGTGCAGGCAAGAAACCAGAAAGGGCTCTGCCACTGAAGGTCATCTATGTGCAGATGCTTCTATGTAGTGCTGAGGACTCAATTTTTAGTCCCGTTCCCTTCAGGGACATGTTATATAGGCTCCTTATCTAAGCTACATTTTTTTGGTCATAAGTAACAGAAACCAACTGTGACTGACTTAAGGAATAAAGGAATTTATCAGAAGAGTATGATGAATTTAGAGAACTGAAGGAATTCTGAAAGAACCCAGGCCTTGGAAAGGGACCTCAGGGCAGCAACTAAAGACCCTGCTGTCAGGGTAAATCTACTCCAGGCGTCCTGGCCCTCCCCTCATTCCCACATCCCTGGGAAAGAGGGTCTAGTTGGCCTAGCTTGGGTCACTGCTGACATCTTGGTTGAAGGCACAGCACTTTTTTGAGCAGTTTCACAGAGATTGCCTGTAAAGAAAAACAGAGAAAGTGGAGAAATAGATGATGAGCAGGCAAAAACAAAAAATACGTATAAACTGCCTAACATCACATCCACAAGCGACAGGGAGAAAGAATGTAAAATGGAACCGGGCGGTGGCGGGGGGGATCCATTTAACCCACATGTCGTTAACATGGGATGTGGGGATGGTAAAATACTGCCATTCCACTGAAGCGTTCACATTAAGTGAGATACTTTGGCTGAGTGTTTTCAAAGTACTTAATTTCTGTGACTTTTCATAGCAGCTCTGTGAAGAAGTCACTATTTTCACTGCTCTTTTTCCAAATCAATAAACTAGGATAATGAAAAATTATGATTTGCTCAGAGAAAGGCAATTACAAGTACAGAAAAGAAATGAGCCCTGAGTCACCGACGCCTATTTCTGTCCTGAATCCACGTTGTATGTCTCCTCCAGTTTTGCTCTTAGCACAGAGGAAGATGGTAGAACTCTGTTTTACATTAATATTTTAAGCCTTTTATGTGCAAATGAGAGAGACTATCTATTCATTAGATATGCTTGGGACATGATGTGACCTGATGAATACAAGTGCTTTATAATGAGTTTTTAGAATATATTTGTTCAATTTCTGTACTTTTCATCTCCAGTTCTTTAAATTTTTTTTTTTTAAATCTGCACGTAAAATTCAGTTCCATTGTCCATTAATCTTTAAAAAGAAAATAAAAACCACCTATAACCCTACCAGGTATTACTATAGCTAACATTTTGGTGTGTATCCTTCCAGTCTTTCTTCAATACATATAGATATATACTTTTAAGGATAAGAATGGGATCATACAATAAATAATTTTGTATGCTTTGTCACTAAACAATATTTTGTGAATCTCTTACTCTGTCATTAAATACTTGTCCACACCACTTTTCTAAATATAGATAGCTTCGTCTTTTTTTTTAAAGATTTTATTTTTCCTTTTTCTCCCCAAAGCCCCCCAGTACATAGTTGTGTATTTTTAGTTGAGGGTCCTTCCAGTTGTGGCATGTGGGACACCGCCTCAACATGGCCTGATGAGCGGTGCCATGTCTGCGCCCAGGATTTGTACTGTCGAAACCCTGGTCTGATGAAGCGGAGCGCAGGAACTTAACCAATTGGCCACGGGGTTGGTCCCAGCTTTGTCATCTTTAAAAATAAAACCTTCTCCTTATAAAAAACTTCAGTTCACAGAAAAAGAGAAGAGAGCAAAGTTCACCTGGTAGCTCATCGATGTTTTATTAAAAACCTTCCAGAAATTTTATAAATGAGATCATGTTATATGTGTTTTTTGGTAATATATTCTTTTTCTTTTAATAGAATGTTGTGGATATCTTTTCAAACCCAATATGTATAAATAAAACTACGTCATTATTTTTTTCAGATAATCCCACAAATATTTATTGAACACTTACAATGTGTCATCCGGTGCTGGGCAACAAGGTGACAAAGATGCGTGAGAAAAACACATTATCATTTTTAATGACTGAGAATATTATATGGTAGATATGTCATAATTTATTCTCTTAGCCTCTTCCTGTTGGATATTTAGATTATTTCCACATTTTTCCCTATAACAAATACAATGCAATAAATCGACATCCTCCCAACTAAATCTGTGCCCACATAGAGGATAATTTCCTTACTTTAAATTCTGAAAGTAGGCAAAAAATATGTAATATTTTAATGCTTTGATGTTTATTACCAAATTGCTCTCCTATTGTCTTAACTTCGTTTCTTATGATTAAACTCTGCTGTATTTTTGTTTGTACAAATAAGGCAGGCCTTCAATTCAGTAAGTAATCACAACTAAGTTAGTGTTATTCTGAATTTTAATAACTGTATCCTTGATTCAGAGCATTTCCATATCATTTACTTTATCTTCCCAACACCCAGCCCCCACAACGCCAAAAAAGGACTGGTATGATATTTATTTCATTTTCTCTGTGGGAGAAATCAAGGCACGCGGAAGCCATGTAACTACCTAAGTTTCCGCATATACTGGCACTTGTTCGGAGGAACTCCATGTAACACTACTGTAATTCTAGTTGCAGTGGACGTCGTAGTTGACTCAGTTGGTCAGTCTAGCTATTCATAGTAATTGGCTGCCCTTGACCATGATTGGTTCTCAAATTGCTGGCCCACGGTGGACTGGGCCAGTGAGATTCAAAGAGAAGTTTCCTGGGGCTTCTGGGTAAAAAGCTTTCTCAAAATTTAAGAGCGAGACCAGGAAGCCTGTAGCCTCAATTGCCAGTGACAACTATCCTACAGTTGTGAGGAGAATGAGCCCTATGACAAAGCTGAGTGGAGAGTCAGAGAAAAATGGAGTCTATGGTGACATCATTAGCACTTGGGCCAATCCTGAAGCCTACCTTGCTAACAGATTCTCTGTTATATCAACAAATCCAGGTCTGTGTTCTTTAGGACAGATTGTTTCTGCAGCTGAAAGAATCTTAAGTGATAAATTGCTTACATTTAAATTCATAAACATTTAAATACAGCGATAATTTTGGTCAAATATTTTCTCTTAGTATCCTAATTTCTTTTGGCTTAATATTCAATACAAATTCTACGCTTTTAGCATGGGAATAATTTATGTAGTTTCTTGAATTAATGCAGAATTGCCGCTAAGTTTTAGCTAAAACTGCCTTTATGTGTATTATGTCCCTTACAGAAACAAAGTAAATGCAAGAGTTTCCCTTATGAAATGGCAGGGTCTCTATCACTTACTCTGTGAAGTTGACCTGGGGATGTTCTCTTCATAAGTTGACTTAGGTTCTCTAAGAATAACATTTATCAAAATTTGCTTTTCTTCTTGGTGAAAGATTTATAAAAGACCATCAGCCTCTTCTCTAGAGAAGCCAAGTTTTTAGCAACATGCTTTGGATTTCTAAGGAAAATTGTCAGCTTAAATTTTGTTGAAGCCAAATTTTATCATTGTAGTCCCCCATTTGGTTATGAAAAGTATTTGATCCATGTGTCACTATGAGAGCAATTTACTCCTGCAGATATGCAATTTGAGAGTTTATTTCCAATAAGGAAGACTTGGTTTGATAATGATAGGAACGTGATGTTCTCTTTGGAAGGAAATGCCGATATTATCAGATATTCCTCAAAGTATTTTATGTACATTTTCTCAGCCTCATAGCAACACTATGAGATGTGTACTCTTTTTACAATAAGGAAATGAGACTGAGCAGCTAAGTAATTTGCCCCAGGTGACATAGCTAGTAAGTGTTTGAACAAGATTTAAACCCAGGCAGTGTCTTGCATTAGGCCATGTCCTTACTGCTCTGCCACGAGGACAAGCCCCTGGCTTGAGACTGAAAAGAATACCCAGGAACTATAGGCTTCTAAAAATGCACAGAATTCTGAAAATCAGTGAGAAAAAAGTATTCTGAGTAAGAAAATGGGAGGCATCTAAAGAAAATAACAGCACAGCAAGCACTCCTGTGAGCTCAGAGTTAACAAGTGCACACGAACACAGCAAGAGCTGTCCTGGTGGGAATAGCCTCACAGAGTTAAACCCAGAAATGCCAAGTCTTATGAAAAATTCCAAAATCAACCATTTAAAAGATTTTAAATGATTTCCAGAGGTGGAGCCATAATAATGATGATAGCTAACTTTTACTGAGCACTTTATATGACTCAGAGACTTTTCTACATGGTTTCCCAACATTGTTTTATCTCATCCTTAACAGCAATCCTGTGAAGTTGACTGATGAAGAAACTGAGGTTCTAAATGGTCAACTAACTGACCAAGGGTCTCACAGTTTATAAATGGGGAAGCCAGCATATGAACCCAGGTGGTCCAACTTCAGAACCTGCATTCCTAAGGATGTGCTGCATCGAGGAAGGAATAAGCCCAGTGCTCAGGATGTTGGGATGCTCCACAAAGGCAAGCAGAGTAGTAAAGAGGCCCCATAATATAGTGGGAAAAACAGGAGCTCTGAAGTCAGAAGACCTGTGTTTAAGACCTGCGTCTTACAAGCTATATTAGTTGGCAGTTGTCCTTAACCTGTCTGAACCCTGTCTGTATAATGGGGTAATTATACCTGCCCTACCCACCTCGCCAGGTTGTTGTGAAGATCAAATGGGGCTGTGTGTGTGAAAGTACATTATAAACCTTAAAGCCCCTTATAAATATTGCCCCATATAAATACGTTATTGTACCATCATGAGAGGAATATGGCATAATATAAAGAGCATACAGAAGCTTTGTCTAGTCCGTGGGCAGATGACCCCCAAAGTTTGTTTTCAGCTGCAAGCAGAGATCTTGTATGCAAAGCAGGGTTTTGAAAAACAACAACATTGAAGAGTATCAGTTTGAATGTTGATAAGTGTTTTATAAATAGCTGCATAATTAGCATGTACTTACTGCAAAAAGTATACATAATATTTTATTCCCTGTTGTAGGCTGTAATGAAGCTGCTGCCTCTACATCCTAGGAGGTTTTCACTTACTTTCCCCGTGATAATTTTAATACGTGGAACCATTATTAGCTGAATTAAGAATAAGTAAATGAGCAGTAAAAAAAATACAGAAAAATTACAGGTGCCTGTGGTGAGTAAGATAATAACTAGGTAAAAATATATGAAATAATTACAGTGTTTGAACGGCAGAGCCGGCGTGAGGAAAATGACTCAATGGAATATGAAGCCTGCTGTTGGCAGGGTAGGAATAACTGTAGCCTGCACTGTGGCCTTCACCTCTTTGGAGTCTCAGCCCTAATAGCTCACTGAGTACAGATCCAGTCTGTCCTCAGCTGCATCTATATGATGCCAAAGGAGCTGATGCAATTCAATGGAGATTAGTCACTCTGAGAGTCTGTGGTCCTAAAGATTAAATACCCAATAACTGAAAGATTCTGTTTGAAAGATGTCCCAGATGTTTTGGTATTTGTGTAGACTTAGTCACGCTGATAACATTGAATATGAACTTATTTAGAATGTATCTATGATCTGTATTTGACATCCCGACAAAATGGAATTTTCGGTAATTTAGATAAAGGGTTTTAAAAAGCTGTGATATTTTTTATTTTATTTTTTTTTTTAGAAAATTGTATTATATATAGCACTCCAAACAGTGTGGTCAGCAAATATTTGAGGCTTTTTCTGTTTCCATGTCCTTGAATAGAAAATGTGGAGATCCACAATGAGTTTAAGACATGGTTCCTGCTGTTCAGGATTCTAATTTAATGCTCCTGGATAGTGCAATAAGAGAAATTTTATTACCATAACAAGAGAAACTTCCAGTTAGGATTTGAACAGTCAGTAGATTTAAGAATGTTTGGTTAGTATTGGTGAGCCACTGCTTTCTAAATTGACAGGTGTTGGAAAGAGAACTGGTTGAAACTATAACAGAGAGGATCTAATTCAGACGTTAGAAATTCTATGCCTTCCTGACTATCAGATTGTCAAGGCTGCAACAGTTAACTCTTGATTTTCTGTATGTGCTTTGTCTTTGAGAATTTAGGGGGATCAATTTCTACATCTCAGATGGATTTTTCTGTTATCCAACCTAACTCTGCTATGCAATATATGTTAGCATAAAGGAATATTAGTGTCAGATAAAACACAGCAGCATACAGGTAAACAGAGTATTGGGGGAAATGAGAACTGAGTTCTAGTTTCAAGAATTCCATTGATAAATTTGGAAACCTCATTTATCTCATTCTACCTCAGTTTCCTTACCTCTAAAATGGTGGAGTTGAGATACAATCAAAGGACTTCTGCAATTCACAGATTCTATGATTCTGTGAGTCATCTGAAATCAACTCAATGTGTCAGTGTTGAGTTTGGCCACTTCGACTATGATGGCCTTCTTACGTGTGTTTAAAGTAACAACTCAGTGAATAACTCTCAATTCTCTTACAGACTTTTAACTAGCACTTTATGAAATACCAGAACCATGTTATCTTTCTGTGTCTCTTTTCCCCGTGAATTCAAACAGCCATATTGCTTCTTACCTGAACCCAACAGTCCTGATGTCAGGAGTTGTGGCCTTATTCAATACAAGTATTTCCTGATCATTTGACAAAATTATTGAATTACTATATGTTTGATGTCCTCTACTGATGTACTGTTAACATAGACATTGGCCAAGTATATACCTCAGAGAGTGTTCTTCAGATGTTAAAAGTATCTGATGTGTGTGGTACGCATTGATAATCCTTTCCAAATTGTTATTCGTCCTGGAGAAGAGTTACATTTTTATTCCACATAGGAATTTCACCATCAAATGGTTAATACATTATTTCCGTTTTAACCAGAGAAGGTAATGGTTTCTGCAACCTTCCTAAGGTGTTTGAATTTATGAACATACCATAATTGAAATGCTGGTTTTCGTAGGTTGCATTTTTGACATCCTATTGAGACAAGGAACACAGTGGGATGCTCTTTATTCTTTGGCTACTGTCTGAAGGGAGTATAGTTTTTCCCTCTCCGTAACTTTTTTGTAGGAGTTAAATAAAATCCAAAAAAATCACATGAGTCTTCTAAAACCCTGGGGAGATTGTTAGGGCAATAAGTTGAAGCCCTGGCATCTCACCTGTAACCATTTCAGGTACAATCAATTACATATAACATTCTTCTCTGTGTCCCTTAAGAATCTGATTCAACACACTGGTCAGGAACGCAAAAGCAAACAAACCTTCAAGGGGAAAGGCAAGACTTTGTAAAACAAATCTGTGCTTCCTTTTGTTTTTCCAGAGGCAAAAATACTTCACTTTCGTGAGAACAGGGAGAAAGCTTCTTCGTAGTCCCTCTGGATTCCATCAGTGCTAGCTCCCAGGAAGCTGTGGAGTTACTCTTGTAGAGCTGAGGGTGCTCAGCCCTCGTTTAGGTATTCAACACACTGAGTCAGCTCTAGGAAACTTGGAACTTTAGCCAAAAAAAAAAAAAAAGAAAAAGAAAAAACCAGGACTCTGTTTCTCATTAGGATTTTCCTTTCCAGATGCAATTATTCTTAATAATTTCATGAACTCAAGCACTAATATCCAGTCACTATAGCCACAGTTTGAGAGTGTGGGGGTGGCAAGAATCCCTGTTTGGATTTGTAAGCCCCGCCATTTACTCACTGTACAACTTTGGGCAGATCGCTTCTCTCTGACCCTCAGTTTCCTCATCTGTAAATATTTCCTTTCCAGGTTTGTGGAGTATTACGTGATCATGTGAGGACATTAAGCATATTTATCAATGGTAAAACTCTCCACACATTTGAAGTGTCATCATGTTAAGCCTTCCAATCGTGTGTTCTATCTTTTATTGTACACAAAACACAGATTTCCCCAGCAGGAAAGAGAACAGGAAAAATCTTTGTCTTAACCCACAGAGATAATGTCGATTGAGTTATCCTATCCTGGGGCTTCATAGATTAGCCACAGGTGTGCTGCTGATGTCGCTGTACCCAACACACAAGCATTTGCATTGCTTCCTTGAGTCCAAGTCAAAATAATCTGGAAAGTTAGAATTATATCCATTTGATATCATCTTGATAATTCAAGCCATTTCAGCCTCATACCAGTGGGAAAGAATCTCTCCCTCCCTCCCTCTCTCTGTCTCTCTTTCTCTCTCTGTCTCTCTCCCCCTCCCTTGGGTGAACCAGTACAAATTTTTCAATTGGTCAAGAATTACTCTTTTGGTACCCACCATGTGCCTGACTGTGCTGCTAGGTACCATAAAAAGTAGTGATAAAATGTAGAGAGCCCAGCCATGCAATTCTTTGGAAGGAAAACCTGAGTTATACATACATACAAGCAAGAGACCAAAGGGTTAATCAAAAAAAGAAATAATTTTCACATAAAGTGATCTTTCTTCCCTTTTTTTATTGTAAGCTCAGAGAGAATTGTAGCAATACAGGTTGAGCAATTTTCCTTTTTATGAATCCCGTGCTCAATTTATGAAAGCCGTTTTGCAACCCATTTACATGCAGTAAACCTTTGCTTTAAGGTTCTGTCATTTACCTTGATCATGATTATTTATAGTCCCTTTAGAAAAGGCCCTTTACTGGTTCAGCTCTCAAACGCAGCACGGCCACCAGGCAGTTTTCTACAGTGCTTTTAAGTCATGGTCGTAAGATAAGGCACAGCCGGTCTTGTAGCCATCTATAAGAAGCAAACCTGTTGAAATTAGGAGTCTTGGATTCAAAAAACCAACTCTACACTCTCACTGTGTAATCCTGGCCCTTTGTGCTCCTTTACGGTCAGTTTAGCCAGCCCTGGGGATCTAGTGGTTAAGATCCGGCGCTCTCACTGCTGCAGCCTGGTTTCATTTCCCCACCGGGGAACCGCACCACCCCTCTGTTGGTTGTCATCCTGTGGTGGCTGCATGTTGCTGTGGTGCTGAAAGCTATGCCATGGGTGTTTCAAATGCCAGCAGGGTCACCCATGGTGGACAGGTTTCAATGGACCTTCCAGACTAAGACAGACTAGGAAGGAGGACCTGGGTACCCACTTCTGAAGAAACTGGCCATGAAAGCTCTGTGAAGAGCAGCGGAGCATTGTCTGATACAACACCAGAAGGCGAGAGGATGGCACAAAATGACCAGGCAGGGTTCCGCCCTGCTGTGCACAGGGTCGCTAGGAGTCAGAAGCAACTGGACGGCACTAAGAACAACAAACTATCAACTTGCTCTCTTGTAGAAAGGGAATGATCTTTTCATCATGAGACTATAAAGGACAGCTTAACTGAAGTACTCATGTGCAAGTTACAGTGTAGGTTATACAGAGGAAATTATTCCATGAACTAATTGACTATCATATGAACTCTTATAAACCACTGACAAAGGACTGGTATGTCTAATCTACAGTCTTTCCTGATCCCATACTGTATTCTCCCTACTGTAATCCACAAGACAATGTAAACAGAGAGCAGGGACCTTTACCTGACACATGTAGTAGGCACTCAATTAAGTATTTGTGGTATTAATGGATAAATAAAATTTCTAGATGAAAGCCACTGTGCTAGGCATGGTACTGAATAGAAGACAAATAATACATCATCCCAAGCCTCAAGGAGCTTATAGTTTAGTTAAGATGGCTAGCCGTAAATAAACAAAAAGCCAATGAATTAAGTTGTGGTTTTAGACAAGAGAAGAAGGAATGATAGAAAAAGTGTGTTTGAGTCCCTCACCAGAAGATCGATACAGCAGGAACCTTTCCTCATCCTAACTCTGGGTGAGCTTATCTTCTTCTGTGCCCCCATTCCCTCCCATACGCTCTTTGTATCAGTCAGTTACACAGGACTAGATGCCCACTCAGAAGGGTTTACCTGAAATGTATATAATAAAGGGGACTGTAGAGATGTGTGCAGAATTATGGGACCCAAAAAGAGGTGGCAAGGTACGCAGAGGCAAGCAACAGCAAGAAGCGTTACCACCTCTAGAGGTGGAGGGTATGCAGGGAATGTAATCAGAGAGAGAACTTAATCAGGCAGAGTCTGATGAGAGCTGGAGCTGGGCACAAGAATCCTGGTGAACACACAAGTCCAAGTGGAGCCTGCAAGTCTAACTCCTTAGGCAACTCCCAGGTCAAACACAGCAGGTGTTCACAAGGGTTTGTATGCATTTGGTCCAGAACCTTTGTGGGTGGGGCTTTTCTTGAGGGCTAAGGGAAATTCTATCAGTCCGAAAGGCTAGCTTTCTAAAGCTGAGATCCATCATTCTCTGCCTTGCAACTAACACAGTGAAATGAGTGTGAAATGGCTAAATGTCTTCCTTGACTCCTTGGCACTTACCATGCACAGCCCTCACAAGGTACAGAACAGGAGAAAATGGATTATGCCCTCAACAATAAGAGACGAGTCATCCGGCTGGTTTTACAGTGGGCCGCCATGTATGGAGACGTCCTACAAGAGGATGACGTAGCTATGGCTTTCCTGGAGGTAAGCAGGAGTCATCCCATCCAAGAATAAATACATCTTTGTTCCACAATACAGGGACTGCCCAGGCAGCTTCCCTGGAGAGACTGTAATTGCAAATTCTAGACTTCGTTAACATATCCATTCATCAAGAAAGTACTTTAAGAAAAGTAAAGAAGTAAAAACATCATCCATTACCCTGCCACTTGAATTCAATAACTGCTAGCATTTTAATGTATTTTCATTTGATCTCTTTGTCCTTGTCTGGTTTCTGTAGTTGTAATCACAGAGTACTCATCACTGTGGAGGCTGCTTTTCCACTTAACTTTATATGAGGATTTTTCTGTGTCATTACAGTCTTTCTAATAAAAATTTCTAATGACCTTTGAGTAGCTATGCCTCAGATATGTTTATTTTTTCCTACATTGTTGAATATTTACACCATTACCACTTTCACCTTCTCAGAATAATATCGTAGTACGTATTTTTGTGCAAGTAGGACTGTCCTTGGTTACATTCCTGCAAGTGGGATTGCTAAATCAAATCGTAGATTTTGAGCAAAGTGAAGCAGATAATTTTATTGAAGAATTATACTAGGACATTGAGGTAGTTCTGAAGAGATGTAATTTATTTCATCAACACTACTTTAAGCTGAGCTTTCCTGTTCCTTCCCCTGGCTCCAGCCCCACATTGCAGCCTTGACCCTGGCATTTAATCCTTGATGACTCACTCCAGCCTCCAAAACTTACATGAGGACCTTGCTTCTGTGCAGGCAAAAGGCAATGTGGCTTCTATTTCAAACTTTATCAGTCTGTCTGTTCAAGAATGAATTATCCAAAAGAAACATACCCTCTCTCTTCTTTTGAACGTGTCATTTGGCAGGCAGAGAGAGGTGAGGCAGGGAGAAAGGACGGACTGTGAGAGTCCATCAAGGCTGTGGAATGAAGTATTTTGAAAATATAAAGGCATAATAGTAGCTTGGGGCCATACATTCACTCATGGCCTCTACCTATTGAGTAAAGAACCATTTTGCAGATGAACCAAAGTGGCAATTCAGCTGGCACTGCCACAGCTCTCATGTTCTTCTGTGGAGGCCACTGCTCCTGAACAGAGCAGGGCACAGCTGCTGCTGCTCTGTAGTCAGGACAGTTCCCAGGACGTCAGTAAAGAGACCTGAGCTGGTGGCACAAACTCCGCTCAGCATAAATTCAGTACAGTGCTGAAGACCATGGCTGCATTTTTACCACCACCAAGTAACCACAACTAATAGTAAATATTAAATAACAAATACTAAAATAATATTCAAAATAAATACTAGAGTTTTCCTGAAAAAATTTTGAAGTGGAAAAGTGCTCTTAGGGTAAACTATAAAATGACCCATTCCAAAACATTGCATTACATTGCCTTTCATATAAATATCATATACACAATTCATTTGCAATTTTTTTAATTTAAAATTTTTTTTATTGTGGTAAAAGATATTAAACATGAAATTTGCCATTCTAACCAGTCTAACTTTACAATTCAGTGGCATTAATTACATTCACAATATTTTGCAACTGTCACCACTATCTATTTCCAAAACTTTGTCTCACTTGCAATTTTGAATTTAGACAAATTGTAACATTTTCTTCTTCTTTTTTATCTCCAGTCCATGAAACCATGATCTGGAGACACTAATGGAGCAGATGACACAGGGGTGTGTCTTTATTGCTCTTTACAGAATTATGTACCTTTTGCGGTTCTTGTTAAAAGCCTGTGACCTTTGCCAATTACAGGAGTTTTATGTGTCTGTGTCAGATGATGCCCGGATGATTGCTGCCCTCAAGGAGCAACTGCCCGAGCTGGAGAAGATCGTCAAGCAAATGTAAGGAGGGGCTTGGCTCTGGGGTGTGCTTTCATCAAGTGAGTGCTTGCCTCTCAATCACAACATCTTCCGAAAAGTCCTTCCCCCAAAACGGTGAAAGCCACACAGTGTTCTGATTTGGGCGGAGTGGGCCTCGGGGGTAGATGGTGCAGTAAGGCCAGATGAACAAAAGGACTGAGATTCTGCTCAGCTGCCTTCTGTGCTGGGCTGCCGAGAGAAAGCCTGGAAAGGCAAAGATCCTCCTCTGGGGCATCTAACTCAAGAAACTTGGGTCCCTTTGGTTCCGAGGAGTGAATCCAGTAATAAAATGGTCAGTGGCATTTAAAGACAGCTTGAGGGGAATTACTTAGATGGAAAATTCGCTTTCTGCTGCCATAGCTGTTGATAGTGAATATTTGCGTCCTCTCAGTAAAAATGTAGATTTTCGCATGCTGTTCCTTGAGCCATAGATTAACTACTAGAGAGAGTGTGCGCTACGAGATACTTTGAAAACGGGAAACCCTGGCTTTTAACATCGTTCTGCAAGAAATCAGCCTGTGACAAGAGCTGATCTCTTTGCTCTCTCCTCTGTGCTTTGGTCTTTTAGTATTGACATAAGGAGGCTCATGTTCCCTCCTGAAGGGCTGCTGTGATTTCATTTTCTAACATAAGATTAAAGTTATATACAAATGAAGCAATTTAAAATAGTAGTACCAATGGTATTAAATAATGTGCTTTCTCTATTTCTCGTAGTTCAGAAGATGCAAAAGCTCCACAAAAGAAGGTAAGTGGCCACCGATTCGGATTGTCTAGTTGTGCCCTGTAGAATGTCAGTTCTCCAGAAATATGGTGTTGCACTATATGAAAGTGGTGTTTTTATAAATACAAAATATGTTATCTTCATTTCTTGACTCTGGCTGCTTCTCAGATCTGTTTCCTCTGAGTTGCAAATGTGCTTCAGTCGTTCTCCTCATATGGCATTTGCTGTCGTATTATTTTTACAGCACAAAGTTCTTTTGCAACAGTTCAACACAGGCGATGAGAGAGCCCAGAAGCGCCAGCCTATCCGTGGCTCTGATGAAGGTGAGAATTCTCTTGCAGCTCACGGCTGTGTAGGTTATGTAAAGTCAGAATGAAATATCCCCTCTGGGAATCATCACCTTGGACCCACAGAATAGCTTTTCCTGGGGTGCCCCCTTTGCCCTCCAAATGGTTTGCTTAGAAGTGCCCTTTTGTGTTCCAGTTATTTATGTTCTTGAACTCCGTGCCTGGAGCTGAGGTGCTTGTCCACACTTCCCTGATTCTGCCTCTCCCTCACTACCACCTTTCCTTGGAGGAAAGAAAGATGACCTCAGGGACCAGTTGTTAAGGTTGCCCACCTCTTGGAAGAGCTGGCGGAAGGTGGCTGGCACTTTGCAGATACCTGGCAGAGGTGGGGTGCCAGGGTCATCTGCAGAGCAGGCTCCTGCCCAGGGAGAGTGCTCTGGCCCTGAGCACAGCCCCGTTAGCAGCCATCAGGGAGGTGCAGATGCAGCCTATTCTTGTTTGGTTGGATAAATTTCTCCAAAAAACCAAAGTAAAATTAATAACAATGACAAAATTTTCATTTTAAGCCACAAGTGAATCTTGCAATTTAGGAATGCCTCTAAACCCAAGAATTACAGTAGCTGGAATTGCTTCCAGGATTTGTGTGTTCAGAGGTCAGCCTGTGGGTGCCATATATGGATGTGCTGGGCTAAATACAACCCAAGCCATGTGGCCCAGCCCCAAAGTCTACAAACCAGTGAACAAGTGAGCAGGAATGTCAGCATATGTTCTCGGCCCCAGACAGAAGCTCCCCTGTTTGCAGAGGTGTTAATGTTGGCTCCCCCCACCACACTGGGCACCAGCAATCTAGTTATCAGCCTACAGCACAGCACTTCCTGTATTGTGAAAAAGAAAAGCTCACAGACCAGGGCTGACACAGAAAATTGGCCTAAACATATTTCTCATTTTTCCCATCTTTGTTGGGTTTTTGCAAATATCTGTTGTTGTTTTTAATTGGGGATGGCAGCCTTATCTTAGACCAATGCTAAGGTGAGGAGTTTGGGGAGGGGGCAGGCATAAGCATAAACACTTGCGTACAAATAAATACAATACTAAGAATGGCAAGATGATGCAAGTATTGAAGGATGTCTAAACATTTTGCATAGCTTATGGTTTTCTTAAGAATTCCAGGGACCAATTTACCACATTGTTACTGCCTTCCCAATAGTTCTGTTTAAGGTCTATTGCATGGACCACACCTACACAACCATTCGGGTGCCGGTGGCCGCCTCAGTGAAGGAAGTCATCAGCGCAGTTGCCGACAAACTGGGCTCCGGAGAAGGCCTGATCATAGTCAAGATGAGTTCCGGAGGAGGTAACAGCCCATCCAATAGAATATCCCATCCAAACAGAAACCCCGCCAGGGGGTAGCATGGCCCTTCCAAGCTGATACAAGGGGACAAATCGGTGCTGTGGGTGCTCCCACAGATAACAGAAATAATGCGGTTAGAGGTGGGCTGGATAAGTATCTAACACCCCCTATCTCGTAGGCACCCACTCTAAAGCAGGGAGAGGTGAAGAGATCTATCTGAGCCAGCTGGACTGAGGACTCTGGTGTGGATGTCAGCCTGGAGTTCTTTCCATATAAACTCTAAACAAAAAAGGTTAAAGCCGTGGAGCTCTGAGAAATGTAGACCCTAAGAGGGCATCTAGGTTAACAAGCTAAAGTCTGAAGTTGCAGGCAGTCAGAGGCTACTTCTTTTTAGATGGTGATGGTTTCCCTCCTTACCCAGTAGAGAGGGCAGAACCCAGCTCACTGAACGAAAGGAGGAGTATTTTCCCCAATGGGATTGCCTGATTACTCTGTGCTTTCCTGAAATGTCGTTTATTCACATTTACTGGCCACTTAGTGTGGCCATGACAGGAAAGGATGAGTTAGACACAGCCCCCACGTTTGCCGGTGAGAAGGTAGACAGTAAATAAACAGCTACAGTCCGTGCTGGCAAGAGTCCAGAAATGGTCAGCAAGTGTTGCTGTGAGAGCCTGGAGAAAGGAGCAGTAAGGTTCATTTATCCAGTAATGGTTTGATAGCCACTGGGGGATCCTACAGGATCAGGTGAGCCATTTCTGCCATGTTTAAAGGCAAATGATTCCACCGATGTAGGATTTTAAAGTGCATCTTGGATTCCAGAGATCCCCCCTTCCACTTCTGTGCCAGCTGCACAAGACCCACGATGTCTGCCCTCGCGGACCCTTCTGACACAGTCTTCCCCTCACTCTCCCGGGTCCCTCCCTCACTTCCTTCAGGTCTTCACTCAAATGTCAGTGTCTCACCGAGGGCCCCCGTCCTTTCCTTGATTCCCTTTCTAAAATCACAGCCTCTCCCCTTTACACATACTTCCTGGCCTGCTTCCCCGCCCGATTTTCTTCTCCTCATCACTGCTCACTCTCTAATATATTTATCTTGTTCACTGTCTGCATCCCTCACTATGATGTAAGCTCTTTTTGGACCGGAATTTTTTTCTGTATTGTTCCCTTCTGTATTCTCAATGCCTAGCTAGAGCAGCGTCCAGCATGTAGTAAATGCTAAGTAAATATTTATTGAATGAATTCAGTTTGGAATAAAGAGGCTTAATCTGGGTAATGCGGTTGTCCTCTGAATTAGGGAATATGTGAAAAAATGATAATAAATTTGCATCTAAATGCATGTGGGATCTCAGAAGCTAAGTTTTCTAAAAGTGGTCTTTCCATCTCCAAAGTGCTGGGCATTATTACCATCTGGAAACATAACTTGTTACATAAATAGCAAGTGTGGTTTTTGTATATCATTATGGTTGGAGCACAGTACTGGGTGAATTGACTCTCCGGTATTTCCATTCCTGTTTATGGTCATTTCTGATGGCATCCTGAGTGTCATGTGCTACGTGAATGCTGCGTCCTTTTTATCCAGCGGGTCCCTTCAGTACTGTATTTTATGCAGTCGCTCTGCATGTTCCGGTAATTCACTGAGCTGGCAATTTGTTGGTGTGATTAGAGCAGTCCTGCAAATCTCAGATGCATTTAATAGGCAATCTCATGCTTTTTATGTTCACAGAAAAGGTGGTGCTCAAACCTAATGATGTTTCAGTATTTACGACGCTCACCATTAATGGACGCCTGTTTGCTTGCCCGCGAGAGCAATTCGACTCACTGGTAGGTGTGGATGGCCTCCTTGGCGCAGCGTCTGCAATCAGAAAAACTTGTCTGCAGCTTAATTTTGCAGTCACGTTGGACCTAGTTGCTAAAAAATCTTGAATGCTACGTGGCTTTTTCTTTTTCTGAGGTCTATTAGGTAAGCCTCAGGTGTTCATTTGAGATGCTCTGATCTTTAGATTTCCTTTGGTGGAAATTAGCCAAGGAGCACCACTATTGGGACATCATTCAGCTTTCAGAACTCTTTGTAGTCATTCCTCTCCTTGAAATGTCTCCAGTTTAAATATTAATATTAAAAATCTGAATACTTAGGCCAGGATAGAAATAATTTTTTTAAGACAAGATATGATTTATCATACTCCGGGGATGTAGATATGCATTATGGCAAAGCTACTCTCTGGTCTAAGAAAAGTGCTCTTCCCAGAAAGTTCTCTCTGTCTTGTGTAGGAAACACCAGAGGCCAGCAGTCCTCCCTAAGTCTCTGAAACACTTGTTCCCAGCCACACAGAGCTCTCTGTGGATAAAGAATTAATTGGCTCGTGCTAGTAATTGAATCGCCTACTCTCTTTTATGCAAGTGGTAGGGTTCACTTCTATTTATCCTATAAAAATTAGGCACACATTCACAACAACATGGATGGACTTTGAGGGAATTATGTTAAGCGAAATAAGCCAGATAGAGAAAGACAATCTCTGTATGACTCCACTCATATGAGGACTTTAAACATGTGGACAAGGAGAACAGATTAGTGGCTACCAGGGGAAAGGGGGGGTGGGGGTGGGCACAAAGTGAAGGGGTGCACCTACAACATGACTGACAAACAATAATGTACAACTGAAATTTCACAGGATTGTAAACTATCATAAACTCAATAAAAATTAACTTAAAAAAAAAAAGGCAGCTCCTCCCACCTGTACCTACTGGGCTTCCTATTCCACTTGCCAGAGCCCTGACCCGGTTCAGGCCCTCAACTCACCACTGTCCTCAGGATACTGGGCTAAGGGCTTGAGTAAGACAGAGCTGTGGAGGCAGGAAGGGGGCACTGTGGGCTCGGCCCTGTGGTTCCAAGGTGTAAAGAGGGCATTGCAACTTCGCACCAGCTCAGCCCACCTGCATACAGAGCCCATCAGGTCCAGGCCATGGGGGAACCCATGCCAGGTGAAATGTCTGCCTTGGGGCTCAGTGGGCTGACCATTCTGCCTGAACCATTCACTGGCTCCACCCATAATCTCCTGGAGCAGAGAGTAGGGCTGCTGCCTTGCCAAAAAAAAAAAAAAAAAATTAGGCAGAGAGGTGAGTAGCTATTAAAGAATCTTTAAAAGCCTGTTGGGCCAGCTCAGAGGATAAAGAACTAGTTTTTTCCATCTTTGGACACACAGGGCTTCTTTATTAAGAAACATGCAGGGGCCCGCCCGGTGACCAAGTGGTTAAGTTTGCGCACTCCGCTTTGGCAGCCCAGGGTTTCGCTGGTTCGGATCCTGGGCGTGGACATGGCACCGCTCGTCAGGCCTCGTTGAGGCGGTGTCCCACATGCCACAACTAGAAGGACCCACAACTAAAATATAAAACTATGTACCAGGGGCTTTAGGGAGAAAAAGAAAAAATAAAATCTTTTAAAAAGGGAGAGAGATATGCAACACAGGAGCTAGAGGTAAGGTATATCGTGGGAGAGAGTTTACCTGCATGGCTAATGCGTGAATATGTTCACCTTTAGTGAAATCAGAGTCTATAGATAAACCAAGATTCCCCTCCTTGGACTTTTTAGAGCTCGTTTTAGCCTCATGGTAATTCTGATTTTCTGATTTGAGGAGAACCCTCTTTTTGCATTTTTGTGCACTCTAGCACAGTTAAGTGGATTTTTGCAATATCTTGAATTTACCTGGAGAAGAACTTGGCAAATGTGGCATTTGTTCTCTTACCAATGCCTCCTCCCTCGTGGCCATGAGCACCCTGGCCTTGCCTCACCCACTGGTGCTATAAGATCTGAGTCTACTCATAGTCCTTTTCATATATTTTTTTAGTCAACTACATTCATTGCTTTTTAAAAAATATTTCTCAAGATTGAAGGATTGGAGGGAAAATGTCGTAAATGAGTTCTGCTGCCCTCTCCTGGAAATGAGAGCCATCAAAAGCTGGTTTAGCCATAGCCCCGTTGAAGGTGCTACGTGATGTTTCTGCCAGGCGGTGCTCACGCCTCTCTTGCCAGCTAGTTCTTGGCCCCAGTGTGCAACACCGTGGTGCATGGATGGAAAGTGTGGACCGACTCCAGCTCCCTGGGGGGCAGATACTAACTTTGTCAGCCTCTGTTTATGTGCACATCATCCTGCAGCCTGCAAGTTCTTGGTCCTGGCTAGGCTTCCATTTTAAGGCCTGAGTGATTGAAAGGAATTCACTTTACAGCCAGTACCTGGACTTGAACTTGTTTAACTTCTTCCCTGTGGGTGCTCTGCTGTTCAGTAGGCTGCGAATTATGTCATCATCCTAAGGAGCGGTCAAACCTTACCTGTGTCACAAAACGGTGGACACAGAGCTCCTTTCCTATCTCTCTCAAGATTTCTCTGAGGGCAGTCCTTCTAGGAAAAATCACGCACAGGATGACTGCAGTACAAAATGTTGGCCAAACCCTTTATTCATCAACACATACTTCTGAAGCATCTGCTTTATGCTGTGTGCTGTGCTAGCTTCTGTGTGACACTAGACCAATGTCCTGGAGCCTCTGTCCTTACCACAGTCATGGTCAAGATAGGGAGATGAGATGAACGCAACCAGCCTGGAACAGAACAAATTGTGGTGCTAAGTTGTGTTGTCTAGAGTTAGTAGAGTGCAGTGATGTATTCCAGTTGCTTGAGGGTTTGGATTCTGGAGCTTTACTCTCCAGACATTTTGTTGAAGCATAAATATTAGTACAGAGCCAATTACAATAAAATCTCATTGTACTGCAATTTGGTTCTACTTTTATCCAGTCACGGATTCCTTAGACTTTTATTTAGTGCCTACTCCATCATTCCAGGCATTGTGGGTGGTTCTGGCTCTGGGTTGGGCTTGAAGACGAATCCATCATGGTGCCTCAAGGAGCTCACAGTGTATTGAGGGACACAGAGTGTAACAAGAATCTAATATGACAAGTGCCATTGTGGAGCCAGGCACAGAGGGAGTGCAAGCATGAGCTAGGGTGGCAGCTCACTTTAGCCATCTCTTTGTCACTGATAATCAGCACATCCTTTCTTATGGCTCAGCTTCCTCATCTGGAAAATGGGAAGGTAACAACACTATTCTCCCAGTCACCACCATCCAGCCTCAACAAAGAAATTAGTTCTCAACAAGAGCAGAGAAGGAGAGTCTGTGGGAGTTCTGTGCCTCCATGTAGGCAGTTTTCAGATGTCTGTTTAAGGCAGACCCTACATAAGCTCTGTGGCGCCTCACCTGCAGGAAATTTCCACAGGGCTTTCTATGAGAAAATGGCCCAAGGAGATGTTTCCTAGGGGCCCAGGGTCAGCATGTAAATTCCCCACGTGAGATACAGGGACACTCTTTGCTGCTCAGATGCCTCTTCAGTGTGGTTCATGGAGGGAAAGGGTCAGCCTGCCCTTTGCCAAGGAGGGAGGAGGCTTGGTGAGCCCCCCCACCTCGAACAAAACAGGACTTTCTGTTATTCTCTCAAAAGGGATGCAGGAATGATAGACCAGCATCCACAACTGAAAGAATTTTATGTATTTCTTGATATTGGCATCTTCCTTGTGGTAGTTGGGTAAATTTATCCCCTGTATGAAAAGCCATTAAGGCTTCAAGGAAAACAGGTAGGGAGCTAGGTTGACTGGGGAGAGAGCCAACCTAATGAACAGAGTCGGAGAGGCAGTTCCACAGAGGAGCAGAGGGGCTGTGTTCACAGTAGCAGTTGCAAGAGGGAAGGGAGAATGTGGAGAGCCAGTCACAGCCTGAGAGGGCATCCTCAGACCTCGCATTTAAAAGCTTCCCCCAATTTTCTACCTAAGACCTACCCTGCTTGAGACCATTCTCCTTATTTGCTTCCATTAGCTACTTTGCCCATCAGCTTCAGGTCTGTTCCCTAAGTTTCAAAACTTTGGAGCAATTGTTTTCCCTCCTTGCTCTCTGTCCCCTGCAGGGAGTGAATCAGGAACAACAGTCTTTAGCTCTTACATCCAGGTGTTGTGCTGATCACACGTTCCTATGCCTTTGCATTGCTGGAGCGCATCTAGGAAGGAACTAATTTGAGGGGGAGGGAAGGATAGGGACCCTCTCTGTGCCAGGCACTGTGCTTACCTGCTGCACTTAAATTATTCCCATCTAGTCCTCTTAACAAGCCTCGGTACTAGGTACTGTGACCCCAACTTCCCAGAGCTAGAAACATTCCAGCCATTAGGGAATCAGTCCTGTGTAGTTAGAGTGAGGTTTACATTTAGAGTCTGTTGCTCCCTAAAGCTGGCACTAACCTGGTCTATTGCAAAACCCAATCTCCTCATCTGGTACTCAAAGGTTTTCTAAAAGCTGTTCGAGCAGTCCGTCTGGTCCCTGAGCTCTCTGTTCCTGCCAAACGAGTCTCATGACAGCTTCCCCACCGTCAACGCCTCCCTTGCCATCCTCCAACCTGCAACAGACCATCCTGGAAGCTCAGGGAACACCTCGCTGTTCTAACTCACCTGAGTTCGTCTGCTTCTCTTTCAAAGTCCAGCTTCTTTCTCCGAGAACCTCTTCAGGCCACACATTCATTCCAAATGCCCACTAACTCTCAGAAAGCCCGTTCATCTTCCCTCACCTGTTTATCTGTGTATCTGGGAGCCAGGTGTGTGTTGGTCTGTCCCTTTACACGTGCAAATGAATGCTAGCAGCTGACTGTTTATTGATGTGCAGTGCGGTACTTACTGGTCAGGGGAGACTCCTCTCTTAGTCTGCATGCTTTTAAACGCAGGAACCACCCACATGCTGAGTGTGTAATTTCTTTAGTGTCCAGAGTGCAGTGGCCATTTGTAGAATGTAATGGTTATGGGCAATGATGATAATAATGATGATGATGGAATTTGCACATTATTACTACCTCCAGCCTAAATATTGAATATCCAGATATGGTTAGCATGATATTAGGGAGATTCTCTTTCAATTCATGTGACTTCTGTAACTTTGCACTTATATTTTAGATCAGTAGGTATTAATATATATAAGTTTCCAATGTACGCAAATCATTCATCTCACTAAGGAAAAGTGCTGTAAATCATTTCTCAAAATAAAAATGCGACTAGTAAGGTGGATGGAATGTTTTGACCCGGGGTCTTCTGGAGAGTAGCAGAGTTTGGTTTTCTGATACCTGGCCCCAGACACCATAAGCATGTGAATATCATGCCTAATCCAGCTTCTCCCAGTGGGTGGAGGAATCTCAGTACACAGAGCCCACTGTCACCTGGTAACCCCTGGCAGTGTGGGATAAGAGATGGCGATGCAGCAACCTTCCACAGTCACCAGCCCCTGCAATAGGTAGCAGCGCTGGGGCTGAGTGTCCAAAACCGCCATGCCAGTACCTGCTTTGGGACAGCTTCACTGGGAAATAGGAGGGAAAAATCTCTAAGAACTTCTGACATCTTTACCAGGGAAAAGGAATCATTTCCAGGGAACTCTCAGCTCCAGCCGAAGAAAATCTGCACAGATCACTCCTCCCTGAATCTTCTTTGCCAGGGTCCACGTTTCTCAGTGAGTGGAATTGATTCTAGGGACGATGATGACTATAAAAATGGCATGGAAGCAAGTGAGCATTAAGAGCAAAGGCATTTTTATCCTCTGGGCAAAATCAAAGTTTTGAGATCTTCCTGAAAGCGTTTCCAGAATCCTTTCCCCTCTGAAACTCCTTAAGGCATTCAGCACTAAGTCCTTGACTATTTTGAGGTTTTGATATATTTTTGCATTATTATTCATAGACTCCCCTGCCAGAACAGGAAGGCCCAACTGTTGGAACAGTGGGAACTTTTGAACTGATGAGCTCCAAAGATTTAGCATACCAGATGACAATTTATGATTGGGAACTCTTCAACTGTGTGCATGAGGTAAGGCGCTCGATTGGGAGCGTTAGTAGGTACCAGAGCAATTCGAGATGAAGTCTGCTGGCATTGCTCAACTGCAAATGTTTATACGCACTGCCGTATGGAAACCACATGACGATTTTTAAAATATTTTTATTAATAAAGCCTGCTATAAAGCCTTTGAGTGTGAAAGAAAAATTTTTATGATTTACAGTAAGCTCTGTCTTCCTGAGTCTGTTAAGCCAATAGCACCGGGGTTTATATGTTTAACAAGCCTCATTGAAGCCTTTCAGATCTCAAGTACAAGTTCTATTCCAGTCAGAGATCGTAGTCACATTTGCTGACCAATGTCAATTTGTCTTGACGAATAGAGAAGCCCCACTGATGTTTTGATTTAAAAACAAAGGAGAGGGGCCAGCCTGGTGGCGCAGCAGTTAAGTGTGCACATTCCACTTCTTGGCGGCCCGGGCTTCACCAGTTCGGATCCCGGGTGCGGACATGGCACCACTTGGCACACCATGCTGTGGTGGGTGTCCCACAGGTCGGGTGGAGGAGGATGGGCACAGATGTTGGCTCAGGGCCGATCTTCCTCAGCAAAGAGAGGAGGACTGGCAGCAGTCAGCTCAGGGCTAATCTTCCTCAAAAAAAAAAAAAAAAAAAAACAAAGGAGTGACATCATTTTCCTTTTTTTCCCTAGCTGGAGCTAATCTATCACACATTTGGAAGGCATAATTTTAAAAAGACCACAGCAAACTTGGATTTGTTCCTGAGAAGATTTAATGAAATTCAGTTTTGGGTTGTCACCGAGATTTGCCTTTGTCCCCAGCCCAGCAAGCGTGTTCAGCTCTTAAAAAAATTTATTAAGATCGCAGCCCAGTAAGTATCGTTAGCTTGGAAAGAGAAAAATGTTTGAGGTGCGTTTTTGTTTTGTTCTCTTAGACTGCACCTTAAAAAGAAAAGCAAGATATAAGATCCCTTTATGCACAAGGACCAACCACAGGGGCTTGAGAATAAGTGAATTCTTGTAAAAGACGAATTTCTCTGGCTTTTGTAATATTTGACATCAATATATAAATTAACATCTTACGGCACTGATGCTGGAGTCAAAGTCGTGGCCTCTTTTTGCTCTGAACTGTTCAGACTTTGTGCCTCCCTCAGTTTAGAGTCCTTCAGCAAACAAAGTTCTGTTGTAGAAAGTTTTGTTTAAAAGGCTCAAATTGATACACAACATGACACGTTCTTGCCAGTAGAGGGCAGTGGGAACATGCATGTGCAGCCGCGCTTCGAACTCAGCCAGAATAAAATCGGTGAAATGCATAAAGGCGAGCGAACCTGCTACATGAAAATCATCTCCATAAACATCAGAAGAAGCAAGCGTCTTATAAATATTCTATTGAACAGTACTTCATGGGAAACAATTTACTTGCTGCAGGGGCCACTTAGATTTCTCCCTGACATGAATTTAATCTTCTCCTGCTATTTAGATATGCCTGACAACCTCCTGTTTACTTTCATGTTTTTGGTATCACCACAATGCTAAAAATAAAATGCTAAATGTAGCTTGTGGCTGGGAGATTTCTTTCCTTTGTAAATGCAGGGAGCTTCAGCCCCGGAACGTGGTGGACACAAGTGACCCCAGCTAGGCAATTTTCTTGAACCAAATAGTTTAGGTCCCATGCAGAGTCTGATTTCCAGAGCTAAACAAAGAAGTAAATGCTTCTGGACATTTCATACACATCAGCTTGCCAAATGCCTCGAATTATTTTGCCAAAAGTTTGAGAGTTCAACAGGGTATCCCAACCCCTTGGATTCAAATGCTGGTATCTCTCAATTGGAGAAAGCTGCCTTTTTGAAGAAAGATTTGGTAAAAAGTTGCTATGAATTTCTCAATCAGCATAGAGCCCTAGCAGCCTGGAGAGCCTGGTTGCAAGGGACTGATGCCTTCACATATCTGAAAGGGGGTGATTACGGAAACTGCGACAATATGTGCTTTACCGCTATAAGGAGCAGCTTCTCTCTTCACATTAGTCTGGCCATGCTAAGTGCAGCCAGGAGAAGAGAGAGGGGATCTGCACACAGATGTGGAGATGAGGAAGCCTTTTGGGGCCTAATCCTGTTATTTTACAGAGAGAAGATAGAGAGCGTTTCAAAACCTCAGGAACTTTTTAAAATGTTTTTGCCTTTCTTGTCTCTCTTCTTTCTGATTATGGGAATGAGTAGGTGGATTTGGCCTTCGGTATAAATTGGTTTGTATTATTCGACCATTATTAAGCTGTGCCATCCTGGAGTGGAGCTCTTTACAGATCCCAGCTGGAGGAGACGGTAGACTTTCATAAACCAAGATCGACCAGAATGAGACCTAAAGCTCGTGGCAGGAGCATGTTTTGTGGGATATTTTTAGAGAACTTCAACATATTCTGTTTAAGGTCTTTGATCTGCCCAGAGCTTTGTGGAGTTGGGGGTCCATGTGTTATCCTCCCCTTTTACAGATGCGGAGACTGAGGCACAGAGAAATTTCATGACTTACCTAGGGTGATAAAGTTAGTTGTCAGCAGTGACCAGAAAGGCAGGTCTGCAGTCCTGCATGTCCTTTCAAGATCACGTAGACAGGACAAAGGTGCACATGTGTCCATAGTTAGACTCTCGGCCTTCAGCCCCCGGGGTCTCTGAAGTGGCTTTCAGCCCCTGACCTGAGAGCTGCTGCCCCAGCACAGCAAAGGACTTGCTTTCTCTCCAGTGGGATGAGACATGCTGCAGCTTCTCTGAAATCTCTTTTCCCATTTCCATACAGACGATTTAAGAATCACTCAATGCTGCCTCTGCTAGGAGAATATGGGCAGGAAATGCCACAATTTAACTAGCCTTTTACAAAAATATTAATCCAAACAGGATTTAATTATGATGTCGTCAACTTAGATGACCATATTGATTTGGGGTGAAGGATTTGCATTTATTACAACATGAATTCTTCTTTCCCGTTTCAAGGAGCTGGTATGAAGAAGTTGGGGATTCCTTTCTGCTCTCTCTTTGTTTAAATTAAACCAAGTACCTGGGCTAAATAGTGCCATTCTAATAAGAATCTTTGGTTCTATTCCTAAATGTATATTCGTAAAAGCTAATAGTGACATAAGTACAGATTCAAAATGATCAGCTTCATCAACACCAGTAAAACAGAGAAAATAAGGGTTTTTTTTAGTTAGTTGTTCGTCTTTTCTCAGTTTGAAAACTCTGAGCGCACAGGGATCGTGACTTGTAAATTGATAATATTTCAACAAATTAGAAGCCATGGTGGCTGCAGCAGTATGATTTCTTCAGTTTCCTCTCAAGCTGCCCGAGGAGGGGTCCGGTTCCAGCCAAAAGTCTGGAAGTCTTCAAGGACGTTTTGCTTTTTCTCTTCCTCTCCCATGAGATGTCTCCCTCCAGGTTCGACAAGGCTTTTAGCAAGCTTTGGGATGATAATAGCAATCCCTGGGGTAGGTGTCTTTAAATTCCTTCTCAAAACCTGAACTTAGATGGCCAAAACCATCACCTGTCTGAAATTACAGTGAGAAATCAAACAGCAGAACGTGGTCACCCAAGTGGAACTTACACAGTGCATTAAATCTATGCTTGCCTGTTCTCGTAAAGGAGACCTGACGAATATTAACGACTATCAGAAAATAGAACTCTAATTTTTTTATCTCACTCAAAAGTGGTATTTTACCCACACATGTTCCTCTTGTGTTTCAGCTGTAAGGAGTACAAAAATCTGAATTCCTTTTTTGCCATCGTCATGGGACTAAGTAATGTTGCCGTGAGCCGTTTGGCACTAACGTGGGAGGTAAGCTTCAGCTGAGATCCAGCTGTGACTTTTGCCTTAAGAATAAAAACACAGGCTCACCAGTGAGCTTTTTGTACAGAAATATCACTCACGCTCGTATAATAATAGAAAAGGTGGGACACTTTGAGGAAAGTGACCTGTCTCCTTTTTCTAGTTGCCTTAGAGGGTGATTTTAGAAAGGTGTTGTTCTTTTGTGTATGGGGGAATGAGGAACTCTCAGCTTCTTGGTCTATACAATGTAAATACTAATAAGTTTAGTTCCTATGTATAACATGAATCAACAACATTGTTTGGGTGACTTCAAAGGTTTTGCTCATAGATTCTATTGTTCTCTGGAATGTCTGCGTACTACTTTTGCAATAAGCCTTATTTATAATTAAGAAAGGACAGAGGATCCATTTTTATCTAAGTAGTCATTTTGCTCCTGGGAGAATTAGCCAGAAGGCCAACTGTTTGGCCCAGCTGAGTACTAAGTATCTCTTAACTGCCTGGCAGTCCTCTCTGTGTATGGAGGAACGACAGTTGGCTAATAGTCAGTTTGGGGCAAAATTTGTGCAGGTGTGTTGTGAATTTCTAGAGCAAATATGATTCATGTTTGGTTGATGGTTGGTTACTCGTGCTAGAGAACATCTTCATTTTTCCTTAGCTAAGTACTCAAAATGTGCCTGATCCTTACATGTGGTGTATAGTCAAAGAAATACTAAACTCTGATAGAACATACACACAAAAATAGACTCTTACTAAAAATAAAAAGTATGTGTAAGTGGAACAAAAAGAGGGCAAGGAGTAGATAACAGAGATTTAATTTGCACTGGTGCTGAAAGGCAGCTGTTTGCATCTCTGAATGTTCTCCTTGAAACATTTCCTTCTCCACCCCTCTGCTGAAACCGTTTCCTTTCTCTGTCCCTCCTAAATGTTTCCATTGTTTATGGGGCAGGTCCTCACAAGTCCTTCAGTCTTGGATTTCTCTTAAAATTCCAGGCACATGGAGCACACAGCAGCTCATCCTCTGAATATAGGAATGAGGGAATTGGTGAGGCTTGCGTGCGAGGCAGCTGTATCATCTTCCAGCTAGTAAAAGGACGGAGTTAGTGCTGCCAATGAATCTAAGCAGTGAAACCATAGTGCAGGCCCCCCTGTCTTGTAGCCTAAGGCTCTTGGAATCTCTGGAGACCTAGGGTTTCCTCTCAGGTAGTCTGCTTTCTCAGCCTGCTTCCCACTTCTAATCCCCTCGTGGAGTCCAAATGAGTTGGTTGGGGAAATCAGAGTAAAGCTTCACAGGGGTCCAGGAAGGCCAGGAGTAGGTACCACATAACAGCAGGCAGATATTAAGGCCATAGCATGTGGGAAACACTATCAGAGTCCCCTTTCCTGGTCTAAAGAGAAAAACAGGAGGCTGCTTGGGAAGGGGGGGAGGGTACAGGTAGCAAAGGGAGAGAGCTAATTGACCAGTCCTTCAGTTTCACAGGGAATAGGAAGGAGTACCCCAGTGTGTGAGCTTCTGTTTTCATCCTTGCATGTTGCTGAAAAGAGAAAATTAACCTTTCATCATTTGCCAGCCTTTATTTTTTAAGATGAAATGTAATTATATCATTCTGTAGGAAGAGCTTTTATTCATAAGCATCTTTGATTTTGGTTTATCTACCTGTACTTGCCAAGAACCTCCCAAGGGCTTCTCATACAACTCCAGTGAGTACCATGATGGCGGCATGAGCAGCGTGAGAAACAGTGCCTGACCTCCCAGAGCTATGGAACACATGTGAAACTGCCCATGATCAAAGCAGAAAGTAGTTAAGCCACATGGCAAAGGGAATAATTCAAAATAGAGGGGAAAGGCCAGTCTGAGATAAAGCAAATGGGAGGAATAACCTAGAGTGGAGTTTCTTGGCCTTGGCAGTATTGACATTTTGGGCAGGATAATTCTTTGTTGTGGAGGGCTGTCCCCTGTGATGTAGGATACTTAGCAGCATCCCTGTCCTCTACCTACTATATGCCAGTAGCACCTGTCACCTCACCCCACCCCAGCTGTGAGGACAGCAGATGCCTACAGACATTATCAAATGTCCCCTGGGAGGGCAGTGCAAAATTGTCGCTAGTTGAGAACCACTGCTCTGGAAGCACAGGGTACGGATGGAGGATAGTATTAAGGCCAACAAAAGTTTTTATTACCATTTGATCTCCTGCGTTTGCCAAAAGCTAGCTAAGTAAAGAAAGAGAACTAGAGTGACAGAGATCTAACCAAAAATGTAATTCAGTCCTAATTTTAAAGGCAGTCTGTGTTCATGGGAAGTTATCGCCTGACATGGTGGTTTGGATCCTCGTGTGGGGTGAGAGCTTTGCGTCCCTTGATGCCCATCCCAGCTTTCATCCCTTTGGACGTTCCCTCTGAGCAAGGATATCAGGTTGCCCTGAAACCTGACTTGAAGAGAGGTGCTAGGAAAATGAGCCTGGAGGATACGGAGGAGACTAGTTCCTAGAAACAAAATAAGATTTTTACAATGTTTAAATGGGAATATGACAAACTGATTCGGATATGAGAGACAAGGAGGAGAGAGGACCTTTTCAGCCATTGCAGAGGCCTGACCGGTGAAGTGGTTGCTGACAGTAGACTTCACTGTGCGAAGCAGAGCTGAGCTGGGGATCTCCGAGGCCCGGGACTTGGTCACCACTTCCACAGTCTCAGGATGAGAAGCACATCATGCTGCTCCATCTTGGTGTGGCCCTGTCAGAAGAGAAATGTTGAGCTTTACTAAAAGCTCAGGATCTGAGCAAAGTGAGAACCAACAGATTGAAAGATGATTCAGTGTTAACCTACTGGTGTGGATATATAGGAATAGTCAATGGTGTTGAAGCGTGTGCCAAAATATAAACGTGAGAAGTTACTAAATTGATAGAACTATCAATTTTTGTATTATAGCAGGGCAGGGAAATCATGAGGGAGAAATGTTTATGTAGAAAAGTGTGGAGCATATAAGAGGCAGGTGATGTGAATTACAGAGGCCCTGACCATCATCAGCTGTGTGACTTTGGGCATGTCAATTTAAACTGTGAGGCTTAATTTCTTCCATCTATAAAACCTAGGTTTAATCTATTCAAATAAACATTCACTGAGCACTTACTATGTACCTGACACTCTTTTAGGCACTGAGGATATAGCAATAAACAAAACTGATAAAAATCCCTGTGCTCATATAGCTTACATTGTAAGGGAGAAGGAGGTCAAAATAGATAGTTTCCAAAACTTGTGATCCTAACATCCTCTGGTCTAAATTCCTAATTCTGAAAATCAGAGAGTTTAAAAAGGGGGTTGGGGGGGTGGTGTATTTCCAAACCACTTGTCATCTGTGAATGCAATCTTCTTTATGAATAATCCATTTCAGAGAACAGTATAAAAGCAGTAAGACCAAAGCATCCATAGTTACTTTTGGTTCAACTAGGTTCTGCCTCTTAAAAGGCAAGTTCTCTATATTCCAGAAGATTATCCTCAAATGACAAGATGGATTACAGTCTGGCCTGTCTTAGAGATGTTTGATTAAGAGCCAAAAGCAATACATTTCCCCTAGAAATGGTCACACATGATACAAATCCAGATATTGACTCTGACATATGAGGGTGGCATTTTCATTTCATTAACAGAAACTGCCAAGCAAGTTCAAGAAGTTCTATGCGGAGTTTGAAAGCTTAATGGTAAGTGACAGTGGCTCCTTTATTCTGTTCACTGTCTGCATTAATCCAATTTCTGATTAGCTGAATTGAAGTTCTCATTTCAGGAATTTTATCTGTCCTTGTATGACTTTAAGAAGTTTATGATCCCGTTTTAGTGCTGCTAAAACAAGCATGTCTGCCTAATGAATGGCACCCTCAGGAACTAACTTAAAGAGGACTTATGTCCCACATAAGGTCAATTTGTGTAACTAAGAAAAGCAATATAATAGGATCCTTTCTGTCTAGCACAGGTTGGCTATGGGTTAGAAGCTGCATTTTCCTTGGCTTGCCAAAATTATTTTTCCCCATTGGCTGGGAGGTGTTAACAGACAGAAAAGGGGTGAGTGGAACTTGGCAGGAGGGATGGGATGGGTTCAGAGAGGGCAAGTCGGGTCTGGCTGTGCAAGGCAGAGAGGAGGGTGATCTGAGCTCCCAGGAAGGAAACTGAGCTTCGGGAGAAGGGGAATCTTGTGGTTGGAGTTTGCTTTACCCATCTCCTACGTGCTCCCACAGGAAATCTCTACCCTTGATCCCTGTAGGCAGATATCCCTTTCAAACGAGAAAGCAAACAAAAGCAAATTATTTTCATGTCATACGGGAGGTTGTTTTGAAACAAAAATCTATTTGTTTAATCGCGTCTACCTTTCTTTTGTGGCTACACTTGATTCAAAACTGCCTGATTGTGGCATGCCCAGGCTGGGTGCGTTGGGAGGTAGAGGGGGTGGAGTATGTGTCACTAGTCGTTAACCAGCATCTCTCTGTTTCTCTAAAGGATCCTTCGAGAAACCACAGGGCCTACCGGCTGACCGTAGCTAAGCTGGACCCCCCTCTCATCCCCTTCATGCCTTTGCTCATTAAAGGTAATTCTAGGGAGATGCACAGGCCAGGTGTGTGGGGAAGAAAATGAACAAGAGCCTCATCAGGTTGAGCTCTCTGGGAAGAATGAGCTCACCCTTCCACCTTCTTCATCTCCTCTCAGCCCCGGCTTTTCTGAAAGGGGTGGGGAGGGTATTGGAGGAGCAGGGATTCAGGATTTGGAAGACTTGATGGTGAAACAGACAGTTAGTTGGGAAATTTTACTAATCTCAGGTAAAGTGCTTTAGAAAGTTAAACACCTAACATAAAAGGAACTATTATCAGCTTTTTTCAACTGCAGTGTTATGCAAATCCTCCAGCATAATCTGATGGTGCTATTGTGGTTTCTTAGTATGACATATTTCTGTTAGTGATTGGAATGTGACTTTTATTTCTTTGCAGATATGACATTTACTCATGAGGGGAACAAGACGTTCATTGACAATCTAGTAAACTTTGAAAAAATGGTACGTACGGTGTTATAACCTTAACCACAATGTTTTTTTTTAAATGAAATTTGCATTTGTACTAATAAAGGAAATAATTTCCATATATGCTGCCATGCTAAAAAGGTAGTTACGCATAAAGGAGTTTTGAAATATTCGGTTCAAATTGGCTACCTATTTTAGTCTGTCAGTTCTCTTTTGTGAAATCGAATAGTATTTGTGCTGCGGCTCACAGCAGCAGCTAGCTTTTATGCTGTGTGGTTCGTCCTTGACTGCCTGTTGCTAAAATGCACGAATGTTCCAGAGTGACTTCCATGTTGTTGTTTTGTTGTAAGGTTTATGGAGCTAGACTGCCCCGGGATGCCTTTGAAATGTCTATCTGCTGAGCCTGACTTTAGTGCATGTACGTAAAAGGTAGCTCTATAGCAGATTTCTGTTATATAGTATTAATGGAAAGATGTGTTACTTATCCCAATAAAGTTCACCCAAGTTCAGAGAGGGAACTTGGAAATCTTCATAACCAAAAACTAAATTTTTTTAAATAACAGATGCAGAACTGGTACATATTCAGTATTTTCCAGCCACCCACCTCCCCAAAAAAAGCTGTGTTATCTGGCATTAGGTACTTTGCAGTTTATTTTCTTATGTTCTGTGAAGCAATAAGGCAGGTCTTGCCAAAACCTTTCTTTAGCTACATAGTTCATGTTAATGGAATGCTCCATTGTCTTCTAAATCCTCTGGCTGCATCCTGGATGGATGTCACAGTGTTATCTCTGTGTGGGTGAGCATCTGCCCTGGGTAGTGGTTTGCAGGGGTGAATGGGAGGCTGCAGGAAAAGCTCAGGAGACATCAGGTTCCATTCTCAGCTTCATCACTTTGTAGCTGTCCCTTAACTTCTCTGTGGGTCAGTGTCCCCAACAGAAAATTGGCATCACACCTGCTCCATCCATCTCTGGAGTTTGTTGGAGGGTCCAGAGTATATAAGTATTCCTGTAAGCCATAGAGTGCTATAGAATTCTTATCAGAAAACTGTTCTTCTAATTGCTTCTTGAAATCCAGCTAGTAGGTATGAGTCCAGGAGAATGTCAGACATCCTGCAGTAATCTTAGAAGGATCACACCATTCGGCTTTGGGAATGAGCTTATTGCAGACCCCAGCCTGGTAAAGAAGTGCAGCAGTTGCTGGGCACTTGGTTCCCGTGTCTTAAGCTTCTTAGGAAAAGCCCATGAGTCCTCACTCTTCAAAGACACTCTATACAAGAGGGCAAATATTTTCTCAGCAGTCTTCCTCTCCACCCCCTGCCTACACCAAGGGCAGGTTTGAACATCTCTATTACTGTGTCATTTTAATAATTCTTTGATCAAAGTGAAAAGCATTCTTTGCTCACTTATTAGTCTGGAGAATTAAACATATTTCCCTGATTTCTCAAAAGAAAGGCTTGTTTTCCAGAAAGGAAAGATTTAGCAAGTAGGTAAAGAACCTTCCGGATCACTTATGCAGAAATGCAGAGAGGTGGCAAAGCCAACCATCTGACTGTAAAATATATGTGCACAGAGGCATAGAAGTCAGAGTTTCCTGAAGAGTTGAAAGAGCTTAAAAACTTTTGATCTTTAAAGTTAGCTAAACAGAACGAACAAGAACAGCAGAAATATCTGTCGAGGAGGGCCAAAGTTGTCTCATCTGGGCCTTTAGATCTTGGTGTCACATCCGTAACCTACAAAGGAAAAGTCAAGATCATATTCGGCGGGTGTTAAGAGAGCTCCCCTTCCCCTTTTTGCACTGCATGCCCATAGCAGTGGATTCTCATCTGCCCAGCAGTGAGGAGAGAGGTCCTTCACACCCTACTCTCAGAAAAAGTCCACTTTTCTTAAAAACAACTGAACAGCTAAGTTGGCAATTCAGCTGCAATGACGGACACCTAAATTACTGATGGCTTAAGCAAGATAAGTTTCTTTCTTTCTAACTTAAAGGTCCAAGCATGTCTGGTAGTTTTGCTTCAGGAAGGGATCAAGGTTTTAGGCTTCTTCTCTCTTGCGATTTCACCGTCTGTATGGTCCAAGATGGCAGACCACCATGACCTCATTCCAGCTAGACCTAAAGGGAAAAGGTGAAGACGTGCTTCTTTCCTGCAAGGATACGACCTGGAGTTACTCTCACCACTTGGCACACATTTTATTAGCCAGAAACTTAGTCACATGAAAGGACAGTTAGAATATGTAGCCCTCATTTTGAGCATCTACGTGCCTCACTATAAATTAGGGGGTTCTGTTACTATGAAAGAGGAGAGAAAGGATAGTGAAAGAGTGCTGTTAGTTCTTTGCTCTGGCAACTATAAATTTTCTTTAATTTGATAAATCACACCATGGGAAAGTTTAATTTTACAGTTGCCCTTCCATGAGTTAGATGTTCCTGGAAGATGAAATGGAATTTCAAAAAGATTTGATTATGTTTTTTTAAACCTGACTTTGACTAACCCAGCACTGGTTGCCAACTTTCCAACCTTTTCTCTTCATAAACTAGCTCCCCTCTGCCCCCACACCACCACCCCACTAGTGGCTGCCGTTCGTCCCATGTGTCGTGGGGAAGGATGCGTCTCCCTTTTCAGGTTGAAGTCCATGCCGCTTTTGAGTCATTCATCAGCAAGGCCAAGGTGGTGAGCAGAGCTGGCAGCCTTTGTGGGGCTGGTAAGCTGTATCCCGAAAGGGAGCCCCTGCCAGGGGCAGAAGTCACTAGGGTAGCCAGGAACACAGAAGCCTTTTCTTGGTGGCAGCACATTGCACAGTCACAGCAAACTACCATGCCAACCCGAAGTGTTTTTATTTTGAACCTTGAGGTACGAAATGAGGATTAGAGAATTTGTTGCATATTGGTTTTCAGGATTTATGAGTATGAACAAAAGAGAATTCACACTCTGATCCATATGCAAAAAAAAGAAAAGCAGACATTCTTTCATTTGGGGGAAACATAAAGGAGTATTCAAAAAAATGTTTGAATAAAGCCCTTTGTAGCTTTCTATGGCATACATGAATATTTATAACATTTAGGAGGTAGACTAGCAATGGATTAGAGGATAATATGCTGGCCGGCTGCCACTATCCCAGGCTGCATAAAGCATGCTGATAGCCATGGTTGCTACTGTATTAGGAGGTTGGTTCTATTTCACACGTACCCATATTTAGGTGTATTTATTTATGAATATTATTTTAAGATAGTCATTTTATTTGTAATGAGAAGTATAGGGCAAACTTCTATGCTTCTAGAAACATTAACAGAAACTAATTCATTAAGGAAATGTTTTGAATTCTTTTATTTTTGTATCACTAATCATGCTATTTCATAATTATCAACAATATGTTTTCTATCACCAATAATATCATTATAAGATTCATAGAGAGAGCACTGGACCTTTATCAGGCTATGGAAAAAAGAATCTCCAAGTAAAAATCTAAATGTTCGAATCCACCCAATTCCCAGACCCTTCCAATACAACAGAAATGTACAAGAGGACTTGGAAAGTTTACTTCTTTATATAGAATTCACAAACCAGTCTAAATGCAGATCTTCCAAAGGTTATGGTTCAAAGCCAGACAATATGTTTAGAGTGTCCAGGCAAAGAATTTTACTAGGAAATAGAAAGAAACCCAAAAAGTAGTTCTTAGCCTTTAGGAGATTATATGCAGTTGAGAGGATAAAACATAAACACATGAAATATTAAAAAGCAACAAAAGATATAAAAACTAGTTCACAATAGTAATAAAAGAGATGTCAAGAAAAATGCAAAGAGAGGTAACTTCATGCAGCTGTATCAGAGGAAAGTAAAACCCTATTAAATACAATGACATAACATAATCAAATCCAGACTTGTTACCCTGAGCACCCGTCCGGCCTCATCTCACGCTTCATCTTCTCTGTACTCAGTCCAAGTTGGTGTGAACAACCTTCTTTCTTTTCCTTCCTTCCTCAGGGTTTTGCACTAGCTGTTACCTTTGCCTGAAATTTTCCCCCGGTCTTCACCTGTCTGGCTCCTTCTCATTATTCGGGTCTCAGTTTGTGTGTCCCCTCCTCTGAACGGTCTTCCCCGACCGCCCTTCAAACACTCCTCTCCCCTCCCCACCCAGCCCTCTCACACAGAGAACCTTGCCTTGACAGCTCGGTCCACAATCTGAGGTGATCTTCTTTACTTGCCCCTTCATGGTCTGTCTTCCTCACTAGAGTGGAAGTGTCCTAGACCAGGTATCCTATCTGTTCTGTTTACTGATATTTCTCCAGCACCCAAAAATGTGTCTGGCACATTATCAACATGCAAGATATATTTGTTATAAGTTCACACGCTCTGCTTCGGCGGCCCAGGGTTCACAGGTTTAGATCCCCGATGTGGACCTAGCGCCACTCAGCAAGCCATGCTGTGGCAGCATCCCACATGAAATAGAGGAAGATTGGCGCAGATGTTAGCTCAGAGCCAGTCTTCCTCACACACACAAAAAAGAATAGCCCAATCATATTCTAGTTTTGGACTCAGTGAGATTAGACAATGCATAAAGCATTTTTAAAGGATTTTATGTAACAAAGATTTAATCCAGGAGTATTTTCTATTTCATTAGAAAATTTGATTAAGCAGAATGTCCCAAGCATTTTGCGTTACTGATACTTTAGGCAAGATGACTCCCTTAGCCTTCTCTTCCTAATTGGACATTATTCTATGCCCCTGCTCACTGTGGTGCTGCCTCTGTCCTTCAGTGTCCTTCCCTGAGGGCAGAGATACACAGCACTCTGCATGTGTCTGGACAGGCACCTGAACTACCATGTCCCATGGCTACCATATGTACAATATACCATGAGCATCGTATGTGTTACATGCGTGTATCTGTGTGTCACACACCTTTTAGATATTAAAACTCCATAGCTAGGGAACAGGGCTCAGGGTTCTTCATCAATGATGCATGTGGTGAAGGCTGGCTCAGCAACTGGGCCTTTTTATCTCTTATCTCTGGTCCTTACTGTGCACTTAACTCCACTTGGTTCCTATCACAGGCACAAACTTTATAGGTGAGAGACTGTGTATTTCCAGATATTTTTGTGGGGAAAAAAACTTTTATCTTAAATATGTGAGGGTCTGAGTGAAATAATCAGATAGTGTAAATGTGGTTTTACACATGCTAGGCAAGGAATAATTGACCAAGATCCCATATTTGATAGACATACAGACAAGGGCAGAACCAAATCAGTAGGAGCAGAAATAAGAAAAGAAGAAGAAATCTGGCAAGTATTAAGAACAAGAATGGCAAAGATCGCAAGGCGCAAGAGAAGGAAAGACAAAAACTGTTCAGAGCAGGCGTTCAGCAGAGGTCTGAGGTCTGGGAGCAGCTCCTCAAGGGGCTCGGAGCAGAGAGGCAGCCAAGCCTGAGAAGAGGGAGGCTCTGCAAGTGTGTGATTGCGAGAGTGTTGACAGTGCACTGTGGCATTGCCTCGAGGGCCTGCCGGTCTGAACTTGAAACACAGGCATAAGCGTCGGCTCCTCTTCAGCATCATTGGGAGAGCTAAGGGAGAGCCAGGACCCAGCGAACAAGAGCCAGTAGAGAGCTGGCCAGAAAAGCTGGAGACGGCTGTAAAGGCCTCGTGGGTTATCCACAGTCTGAATAGGAGAGAAGGTGGCACTTGGCCAGCCCACTCCTGAGGGGAGGGCGCTACAGAAAGCTAAACGGGGAGGCCAAGGCCCCAAGGGCCCAGTCTGAGAAGAGGCCCCTCTGACACGTCATTGGATTCAAGGGAATTACTTGCATCAGAGCTTGGGACTGTAGCCTTACGACCTCTTGCCTGTGCCAGGCTGGGTGTGGACAGCTGTTGCCCCTTCCTCTGGACGGCAGCTTTGTACGGGTCACTCTGCAACTCAGGCCCTAGGAAGGACACCTACTCTGAGTCACTCTGTTTTCAGCTAAAGAAAGAAATAACTACATGAGGATAGTTACAGAGTCCTTCACGTGCATTTCACCTCATTTTTCCTTTCTAAGCCTCCCTCCGTGACTTCAAGTCCTGAGGGAAATTCTTCAGCTTTCAGTTGGGTCCATCGCTCAGCCCCATAGGTGAGGAACTGAATGAATATATTTATTTTTGCAAATAAGCTCTGAAGACTTATAGAATTTGTAAATTACTAACTTCTAAATTAGTAATTTAGAATTCGTCCCAAGAAAAATGGCGGCTGTGTGAAATTTAAAATGTGGAATCCCAAGGGGAAGCCTGGCCTTCTCCCTGTGGACTGTTTTCTTGGCTGGAGTCCTTGAGGGCCGTCTGATGAGCAGACTCCAAGGTGGAGAGTCTGAGCAGGGGGTGGGGTGGATCAGAATCAGGTCAGGTATGGAAAGGGGGTCCACGCTGTCCACCTACACTGACTCAGGGTGCCTTCCAAGGGAGGCTGTTCTCCTCGCTTTGCCCCTGGATTACAAATCGCTGCTTTAATAAGCCAGTTGCTCATGGAATGTGTCATAAACCTCAGGTTTGCTGGGATGGAAAAAAAGACGAGAAGCTCTCCCTTGGAGTAATCAGGTATTTTCCCACTGACCTGGCGTTATAGGAAAGTTACCTGGCCTGCTCCAGGCAGGCCAACCTGCTCCGGCAGGACCGCGGAGCCTAGGGTGTAATTTTTGGCTTGATCCCTGTGGTGGCAGTTGGATAATAAAGGCTGTGTGTCTTTCACCTTAGTTTCTGGCAGCCTTAACTGAGAGCACCAACAAATAAGCAGCCGTCTGCTATGACAAATAACACACGAGGTTTCAGTCTGCAGAAGGCTAGGAAGACTCTCACTAGATGGGTTTTAGTGGATATAAATGCAAAATCCTCCACTTTGGTCCAAGAAATCAGCTGCATATCTACAGAGAAAGACCTGCATCCAAAGGGCAGCTCAGTGAAATAGGCTGAGAGGCTTCATTCACTATTAGTTCAACAGATGTCAGCAAAGTGACTTTTTTAAAAATGTGACTTACACATGTATCATCATCTAGATCAAGGAAGGAAAGTGATAATTCTTCTGCACTCTGTGATTGGCCTCATCTAGGGCACCACACGCGAGGCTGTTCAGAAGAGACTCAAAACCATCTTATGAAAAATTGTTGAAGAAAATGGGAATATTTAGGCTGAACCAGAAAAGACTTGGGATTGGGAAAATATCTCTGGTAGTCTTCTTCAAGTATTTGAAGGATCGTCCTGTTAAAAAGAAACTAAACATGTTTTTGTGGCTCCAGAGCTCAGAAGGAGGATCACTGGGTGACAAGCAGAGGGAAAAAGACTTTGACCCAAAATGATCAAAAAATTTCTAATAGTCAGAAATGTCTAAAAATGAAAGGGGCTGTCCTTGGAGTTAATGAGGTCCTTGTGGCTGGATGCATCCAAACAGTGGGAAGCCACTGTTTATAAGCAGGCTATCAAAGGGGTCAGGCACCCGGGAGACCGCTGAAGAGGGGACTTCTGAAGTCTCTTTCAGTGGCTCAGGAAAGTGCCTTGTGGTTGGGGGTTGTTGTCAGTAGCATATTAAATATTGCGTATGTCACTGAGTCCAAAAGAGGGTGGAGTTAAAATATCAAGTTAACCCTTCTTTGACCTTGTGCACGCATTCTGTAACTATGCATTGACCAGCAATCCTAGTGGGTTTCGCACACTGTTACTGAGGGTTCACATATTACAGCATTATTGTGCAGACCTCACAAAGGAAGAGAAGGGACCTCGTTGCAAAGCCAGATTTGGATTTCAAAGTTAAACTGAAGTTATCTTCAAGGACAATTAAAAAGGATATGTCAAAATTAAAACCATTGTTAAAATTAATCAAAGACGTAGAAAGGTAGAATGAACCCCAGAGCTGGAAATTACTGATTTAAACAATTGTTCTCACATTTTAAACTACATAATGAGCTAAAAATTATGAAGCCTCGGAGTATAGCTGTAAAGAGTAGTCTGAAACCAAAGTCAGAATGAAATGTTTTAGCTTTCAAAACTAAAAAGCAGAACAATTACTCCCGACAAAATGGTATAGGAAGAGGTTTCTGACCCCTGCTAATTGTTTTATTATTCTTCAGAGGGGCATACTGGCAGCATTTCCCAGGGTTGTCAGTAATTACACGCCATTCAATATCTGAAGAATTACAATAATTCTGCATGGAATATACTAGTGCCCTTCGGATGCAACGCCTTTAGAGATGTGAAAAAACAACTTAAAGTAAATTAGCGGGAAAATTACCATAGTGACTGTTTATTTCAGGGCTCCGTATATCAGAGGCTAATTATACATTGTATGTTACATTTTCTTGGAGGTATTTGTAATATATTTCTCATGCTGATCAACAGACATGCTGGTTTTTAGGATCCTTTATGAAAGTCAAGTTCGAACTTTTCCGATTGCCTCTTTGTGTATGAGAAATTACCCAGTACAGACACATGTCTCTTAATGCTTGCCAGTGTCCTCGAAGCAGTAGTATTCAGCGAGGTGTTATGAATGTTCACGTGGATATATTTGTGAAGCTTTGACTATTCTATAAATTCTTTTCCTGCCAAATAAGTTGATTTTTTTTAACACTATATAAGCTTTCTCAAAGTCATTTTCTATACTTTGGCAGGCCAAGGGTCCATGAGAGAAGAAAGCAAGGACTGGAATTACATAGCCCTCAAAGATTAAAAAATCTCTTTTCCCAGCTGGAGCCTTATCAGTTTTCTGCCAGTGTTAGAATTAATCCACCATCTCTGCAGGACCCCCTTTAAAGTCTGAACAGCAAAGGTGTCCTGACTCAGTACACAGAGACTGGGGTTCCAGCTACTGCTAACATAACATGAGCAAGAAATGCACACCCTGGCTAAGAAATGGTACTTGGGTCTCACTGATGTTTTTCCTTGTATTTCTGTCCTTCATTTTCGTTCTCCTTTCTTCTTTTGTTTTTAACTGAGTTGAGTGCAGTTATAAAAGATTCCCTTATATGTCTTTATGGCAACCAAACATTTTACAAAGAAATTAAGAAGATCACTTAACGACAAAATTAACGAAGGTTAAATAAAGTGTGATCTATCCATGGGATTGAATGCCTACTCATTTGAAAAATATTTTAAATGCAAATGGCATGGAAAATAGTCACAATGCCCTGTGAAAAAATTCAAAACAAAAATCTGTAAAGTATGACTTCAGTTTTTTGAAAAATAGGCCTTTATATATTTATTTTAAGGTCTTAGAAGAAAATATACCAAAATATTAATGAAGTTACTCTGTGAAGTGATATTCTAAGTGGTTTTTACTTTGCTCTTAACATTTTCTGAATTTCCTGATTTTCTCCCCTGTGCATGTGGTAGTGTTAGAAAGGAAGAAAAAGGAAGGAAGGAGGGAGGGGGAAGGAAATCAAATCATTAAGATTAACATTAAAGCACACACTTTTGCTAGAAGATTAGAAATCTCAGTAATGCATAGTGTCTAGCAAAATGCGCAGGTAGAACATTTTGACTATGACTGCTGAGTACAATCTAATACCTCATTACGGAGTCCTGTTCACTGTGAGGAACTTGACAAGCTAACCCTTCTCCAAGCCCAGGATAATTACAAATTCTCTTATAAATTTTGCAGCGACCTCAAGGAGGGCTGGTGAAAACTAGTCCTGAGGAATAAAAAGCAGTCAGGAATGACACGCTGCTTTTTATGTCCAGGGGAGCAAGCAAACAACCAGACTAGAGTTATGCCGTTAGTATTCCTCGCCTGGAGAATGCCTTGTATGTGCGAGTGTGGGTGCCTCTTTCAAGTAGTTAAACCAGTTATACATCAACCAGTTGCCTCCAGATAGTCAGCATCGCAGAACAGGCTGTTTTTCGTGGTCCCAGGTATTGCTGAAATAAATAATGGTTTGTTTTCCTTTTGGATTATACACTACGCTTACTTGCATTTCTGTCTTTCTTTTTTCTTTATTCTTTTTAGCGCATGATTGCAAATACTGCCAGAACAGTGAGATACTGCAGGAGCCAACCCTTCAGTAAGTTCAAAGCTGCTGCCTGCTGCAATATGGATCTTGGTGATTAAGTCCTTCTTAATGAGGCTACTGAGACATTCTAGAAGTCTGGACAGTATCTGATTGTGTCAGAGACACTTTGGACCACGAATTCCATGTGATAGGGGCCTTGAGTTTAAGGAAACTAGAAAATAACCATAAAAATAATATTTTATGAATGAACTTACAGAGGATTCATTTGCTCTTTCCAGTGTGGCTAGAGACAAACAAGGTGTGATTGCCAACAAGTCCTGCCTCAGACCAACTCTCTTTATGACTCACTGCTTGATGTTGAGAAACTCACGTCAACTCTTGATGACTCAATCCTGTCGTTTATAAACTGGGGAAGATAATATTTATTGTCTCTTGGGGTGTTGCAAGGAGGCATTAATGTGTATAGCACATTTGTGAAAGGTCCCATAGCAGGAATTCATATTCTTTTTTAGTATTCCCAGGTGAATTTAAGGTGCTCTTCTTAAATCTGAACATATAGCACAATAATTGGCATAATAGAATGCTTTAGTATAAAACTGTCACTAATAATAAATAACAGTTTTAAACTGTTGGGAGTTAAGTTGCATCACAGCACCAGATCATCGTGCCGGACCAGTGCTACTGTGTCCTCTGGGCTGGGGCTTTGGTGAGGGTGGAGTTTTGGCTCCCTCAAGCTGGGCTGGGAGTAAGAAGGTGGCCCCTGTAAATTTTCTTGCCAACTTCATTGTATGAGTCACTTGAAGTCATTTGGCTCAGTAAGTCAACATGATAATTTGACATGGCCATGCCCGTGAAGCCAGCAGTGCCATCCCTTCCAATAAACGTAGTGCTAAGAGACTAAAAGTTTCTCGTTTGATTAATCAGAGCTATTTTTACTCTTCCTAGCACAGGACTGGCCCAAAGCGAGGGTTTGCTAACAAGGGATGCCAGAACTGCTAAATGTTCATTCTTTAATGTATAAGGGGAAAAAATCTAGGAAAAATAATCTTGACTTGGGGAGCAAGTAGACCTTTAAAAAACTGATTCAAATGATTGTGCCTCCACTTCTTCCAAAATGAGAATAGTCTTGCACATCATCAACCATTCGTATGTGGATTCTGCCAGGATGAAAGTGTCTCATATCGCTTCATCTAGTAATTTTAATTTACTATACGTATAAAGACATGGTCATAAAGCAGTTATACAAGTGAATATGAGAATATATAAGTGATGCCAGTCTGCAACAGGGGTTTTTAATCTAGAATCCATGGCCCTTCAGGGGAATCCAGGAAATTCCTGAAATTAAACACAAAATTTTGTGTGCCTGAGAGGATTCATAGCCTTGAGAAGGTTCTCAGTGAGGTCCAAGTACCACAGAAGAACCGTAATAGAGTATGTTTTGTTCCATAAGCCCCTTTGGAAGTAAAGTGTATAGTCTTCTCCATCTTCTCCTAGAGAAGTGGGGGGAGAAATTATATGTATGTATAAAAGTCTCCACTGCATTTGTTGACGTTATCAGTAACTGCTGGTAAACAACAGCTGCTCAGCTCTGAAGTCAACAATCTATAGATAAAGCTATAGGAATAGATTCATAAACATTGTGGGAATATGTACAATGTAATTACAGTATATTGTACATGTAGAGTACACTGCCAGTGAGAAGCGAGGAAATTAAACACTGTGGTATTATTTATATGTGATAATTATACTGATGAGTTTCTTCTAAGAGCGAGAAGGGGCCTTTGTATCTTCTCTCTGCTTTTCTGTGTTCAGACCTGCAGCACTCCCCTTCGCCCGCTAAGCAGATGGCATTCTGATTGTCTTTGGGAGTGGTGTGTGGATCAAAGAAGAGCAAATGGACTGCAGAAGGCAGTGCACTATGGCCGAGAGAACACTGGTCCAGAGTCCAGTCTCGGGCTCAGCCACTCCCAGATCCCACTGGACGAGAGCCCCACACCCATGATCCACAGGGCAGAGGCAGCCCACACACCATGGCAGAGGTGTTGGGTCTAAACAGAGCATTTTTTTTTCCCTTTTATTTTGAAATAATGTCACCATTAAAAAATTGGGAGACTTCTGGGGAAGAAATTCAGATTTCTCATTTCTCTGGAAAAACAAAATCTGGCTTCTCAGGGTGGAGATTCCCACGTGGCAGCAGCATGTAGGAGATAGTCACTTCTAAAGGGACCTGTGTTTCCAGTTCACCACTGTCAAATTTGGCCTTTCTTAGTCATGTATATTCCCTGCATAGGGCTCTGGGCATTTGATTCTTCTTTCAGCCTGTTTTTAGGGAAATCGGTTAACTTCAGATAGCTCCGTGGCTCATATATTTGGGGGAGTGGATGAGAATAGTGGTAACTGGGATTTCAGAACAAGCAGCATCAGAGAATCGAAGGTCTAGCAGAAGTCATGACTTCAGTCCATAAGTTGGTTTTTTCCTAAGACCACAAGACCTGTGCAGTAATGCTGCAAGTAACAAGCGGAGTCGGACTTCACGGGTCTCACTGACTTGCTTCAGTTCAGCCCAGGTAGTAAGTGCTTTTGTTAGGAGCTAATGAAAACTATGTCTTTTGCCATTAGTCCTCATCTGGATCAAAGGGGACAGAGATCAGGGTGTGAGACACAGGTAGGATGATAAGGGAAAACAATTTTAGTGTATAACCGGGGGCGATAATCAGGCAATCCTTTCACTTTTATTGGGCGCCATTTTTCTTACAACATGCCATACAAAGGAAAATGATCAAAATAGGTGATTCCAGGGAAGAAAAGGTAGGAGGGAGGAGACGAAACATCCAAGTGGAAACATTTCAATGAATATAGTGTGTTGAAAGGTCTTGATGGAACCCAGGAATCCATGATAAATGTAATAAGTAGTTGGAGAAAATAAAACTGTATCTTATATGTGTGTATTATGCAATGCCAATTCTACTCTTTTCTCTTTCAACAGATCCTGATGCAGCTCAAGCTAATAAGAACCATCAGGATGTCCGGAGTTATGTACGGCAATTAAATGTGATTGACAACCAGAGAACTTTATCACAGATGTCACACAGATTAGAGCCTCGTCGACCATAGACATTTAAAGTGCCCAGAACAATGGTTTGCCTCCAGTCCACAATCTTTCAAAATGCCATTTATGCTACAACTGACTGTATTGTCACTAGAGAATTCTACAAAACAAGCAAAAACACATCCTGAGACATCTTGGAGCTACATTCAGCTTACCAGCGTCATGACAAGAGAAGAAATTATTTGACTTGCATAAAGCTTGCACACTCTAGCTTAGGAATCCCCAGTTTGTAGTCACCCTGTTTTATTTCCAATTGTGCCATCTTCTTTGCTGAAACATGAAATAAGACCCACATGAAGAGTTTGGTAGAAACATTGTCAAGAGAAATATTAAGCCCCTGTCATTGTTTCTAAGAATGTTTACAGGGTGAGATGTGCTACAAATGGGATTTATTTGCATACATCAGTGGTGGTATAGTTTCATCATTTTTAACTCAGCATCTTGATTTGGAGCATGGGGTTTTGGGAAGGTGTTGAGAAATCCATGTAAATCCAAATTATAGGCTGTGTTCTTCCATCTTCATAGTCTTAACGTGGGGAGGTTGAATCTGACCACATTACTATAAAACGTTATGGCTATTTATGTAATTTAGAGAGGACTGGTCTGTAATTTCTGAATGATATATAGAATAATATTTATGTTTACAACGTAACTTTTTTAAACTTACAAATCAGGATTACATACATAAGAATTCCACTAAGAAACTCCAAGGTTCTTAAAATTGCCAGCGTTAAGATAAAAAACTAACATTTCAAAAGAGCACAATATGCACAAAACATTTTTCAAAATTAAAATATTTTCCTGGGCATTAAAGACCTTTACTATTGGCCAATTATTGTTACTGATTTAAAAAACACACACACACACATTTTTTCTGGACTTAAATGTTACTACAAATATCTTAATTTTCAGCAATTGTTTTGCACTTTCAAAAAGATTGTAAATAGTTCATTCAATCAATGGTATAGAGTTATTTATTTGCTACATAATAGATATTGTGCCAAATACTTTTTATTTATTTTATTTAGTATGTAATTTTTGAGTACATTTTTTTCCTGTTTTCACAGTTAGGCTACATTTAATGTGTAGGAATTGTATGTATGTATATCTTCTGTAAATAATAGCTAGTATCTTCATTAAATATAATTGTTCACAAGAAAAGGTTGTGTTCTCAATTCCTATAATATGGGAGGGCTAACCACTTGGTATGGTGGGGTCCTCCATTTTTTTAATTGAAAAAAATTCACATACTATAAAAGCCACCCTTTTAAAGTGTGCAACTCAGTGCTTTTTAGTATATTCACAAGGTTGTACAATCATCATCACTATCTAATCCCAGAACATTCTCTTTATCCCTAAAAGAAACCCCATACCTGTTAGCAGGCACTTCTCATTCTCCTCTCCACCTCGTCCCTGGAAACCACTAATCTGCTTTCTATCTCTGCAGATTTAGCTATTCTGGGTATTTCAGATAAATGGAACCATGTAATATGTGGCCTTTTGTGTCTGGTTTCTGTCACTTCGCATAATGTTTTCAAGGTTCATTCATGTTATAGCGTGTATCAGTAGTTCATTCCTTTTTATGGTTGACTAATATTCCATTATATGGATATACCACATGTTGTTTGTCCGTTCCTCAGTTGATGGACATTTGGGTTGTCTCCACTTTTTGGCTGTTAGGAATATTGCTGCCATGACAGGGCACTGGATTTTAGAGCTGCCTGGTATGGGGCCTCATACCATTTCTCAGTGATTTAAGCACTTAGTAAATATTTGATAAAGAGATTTCCAAAATTCTTTAAATTCCAGACATGTCTCTCTTCTTTAATGTTAGCCTTTTCCAGAGTGTGTTCTAGGCTATACTAGACTCCAAGTTTACAAGCTGTTCCTCCAAAAACAGGTACACAACTGCAAAGCAAAAGACAAACCCAAGATGGTATCTTCAAAATAAATTTGGGAACCACTGTATAATACACCCCGTTCTTAGAAATGATTCTCAGTATTCATTAACATTAAAGGCTCTGACAAGGCCTGCTGTAATCCCTTTTAACATCCCACAGTCAAAGCCCACTTTGAGAAACACTAAAGCAGGGACAGGCCTTTCTATGTTCATTTACGTAGTAGTTCCAGGTTCTCAGGAGCAGGGGTGTTGTTTCATGCAGCATTATCTCTCCTCCACAGAGTAGAGCATAATGCCTGGAATGTACTAGAGAATTGTTTTTTAATCACTGAGTAAATTTTCTTGAAGTCATTATTGTTCAGCATTTCCCTATCTCATAGACCTCAATATCAGCTGCAAAGTTTCCACCATTATATAGGTTTCCTTTTGTAGGTAACTGTAAAAGCTGACAAATGAAGCTGATAGCCCATCCCTCGAGCATCCTCGCTCGTTTACTCTTCTTTACTCCGACCTTACTTCCAAGCTGGTATCCTGTGTCTTCCAGCTCTTTTCCCCCAGTTCCATGGTGATTAACACCTGATGACCTTATTTTAATTTAGTTTCAACATTATTCAAAATTAATACATATTCTCCCATATATATTCCCCTTGGTCTTCCGAATGAAAATCACAATTGCTCTACTTAATAAAGATAAGAGATTTTTAATTATGCCTCGCTTCTTCAAAAATACGTTAAACTCCATTATTCAAGGTAGTGATGGCAAAATAAAAGAATTTACACTCTAGAAAGGGAGGGTAGTAGCCAAGCAACCCTTCCTGAAGTGGGAGATGCAGTTAATATTTTAAAACTTGCAAACAAGCCAAAAGAAAATGAGATGCCTACGGGGTCACAAGAAGGATAATGAGGTTTGCTTGGAAGACGTGAAAAAGAAGAAAGAATGTTTTTACTGAAAGCGCCTGTAGAAAATTATACATTTAAGTATTTAACATACCTGCTTAGCAAGGTCACTGGCACGGTGTACAGGAGCTGCGCTTTTCCAGCAATTTTTGAATAGCATGCAGGTTAAATAGATTTCTCCTGAATTCAATAGCATTTCCTCTTAAATATGAATGCAGATCAATGGCTACCAGTGTGAGAAAATTAAAAGACATGTCATTTTGGTTTCAAATTGTGCTTATAATTTTTAAAAAATCAGCATAGAATATGCAGTGTGGTAAAAATGAACCCCTACCTTGAATAGCTTTCCTTTTCTTGTCAATGGAAAATGTATTACATTTCTTGCTTCGGAATAATCTTAATTTCTCTATTTGTCCTACATGAAGAAGAGTGTGGTGTTAGATGGGCAGGTCACAGCATCCCTGACTTACAGACTGGAAAAGGACCTTTAACTTAATTAGATAGCGTTCATTGTCTTTCTATTCATTCATTCATCAGCAAATAATGGTTGAGGGGCTTACTGAGTGCCAGGGCCTCTGTGAGCTCAGGAGTCAATGATGAGAAAAATGGAGGGTCCCTGTGCTCCTGGAGCTTATCACCTAGTGGCAGACGCAGAAGATTAATCAAATAATCAAACAAATAAATATAAAAACACTTCCAAGGAAGAATATAGTGTTGCAAGAACATGTAATAGGGGGATTTAACCTGATCTGAGGTGGGGAAATGTTTCCTGTGGAAGTGATGGTTGACCTGAACTGTGAAGGATGAAGATGCTAACTAAGCAGAGAAAGGAGAGGAATATGTTCTAAGCAGGAAACAACCTCAGCAGCATGACAGACCGAAAGCTTACTGTGGCAGAGCCGAGAGAGCACCGGTGAGCATGCTCCAAGATGTCGGAGAGTGCTGAGATGCCAGTGAGTATGCTCCAAGATGTGGAGCCTTAGGACACCTCTGAGCAGGCTCCAAGATGTGCTGGAGCCCTAAGAGGGGCTCAGGGCATTCAAGACCTCGCAGGCCTTATCAAGGAGCATCGTCTTTTTTTGGCCAGAGCAATTAGCAAGAAAAAGAAATAAAAGGAATCCAAAGAGGAAAGGAAGAAGTGAAACTCTCACTGTTTGCAGATGACATGATCTTATATATAGACAACCCCAAAGAATCCATTGGAAAACTTTTAGAAATAATCAACAACTACAGCAAAGTTGCATTGTATAGGATCAATTTACATAAATAAGTAGCATTTCTATACTCTAATAATGAAGTAACAGAAAAAGAACTCAAGAACAAAATACCATTCACAATTGCAACAAAAAGAATAAAATACCTGGGGGGGGGAGGTGAATTTAACTAAGGAAGTGAAAGACCTATACGATGAAAACAACAAGGCGTTTCTGAAAGAAATGGATGATGGCATAAAGAGATGGAAAGACATTCCGTGTACATGGATTGGAAGAATAAACATAGTTAAAATGTCCATTCTACCTAAAGCAATCTACAGAGTCAACACAATCCCAATCAGAATCCCAATGACGTTCTTTACAGAAATAGAACAAAGAATCCTAAAATTCATATTGGGAAACAAAAGACCCCGAATTGCTGAAGCAATCCTGAGAAAAAGCAACAAAGCTGGAGGCATCACAATCCCTGACTTCAAAACATACTACAAAGCTACAGTAATCAAAACAGCATGGTACTGGTACAAAAACAGGTACATAGATCAATGGAACAGAACTGAAAGCCCAGAAATAAAACCACACATCTATGGACAGCTTATCTTTGACAAAGGAGCTGAGGGCATACAACGGAGAAAAGAAAGTCTTTTCAACAAATGGTGCTGGGAAAACTGGAAAGCCACATGTAAAAGAATGAAAATTGACCATTCTTTTTCACCATTCACCAAAATAAACTCAAAATGGATCAAAGACCTAAAGGTGAGACCTGAAACTGTAAGTTTCTAGACGAAAATGTAGGCAGTACACTCTTTGACGTCAGTATTAAAAGGATCTTTTTGGACACCATGTCTTCTCAGACCAGGGAAACAATAGAATGAAATAACAAATGGGATTTCATCAGACTAAAGAGCTCTTCAAGGCAAAGGAAAGCAGGATTGAAACAAAAAACAACCCACTAACTGGGAAAAAATATTTGCAAGTCATACATCTGACAAAGGCTTAATACCCATAATATATAAAGAACTCACACAACTCAACAACAAAAAAATCGAACAACCCGATCAAAAAATGGGCAGGAGACATGAACAGACATTTCTCCAAAGAGACAAATGGATGGCCAATAGGCACATGAAAAGATGTTCATCATCACTGATCTTCAGGGAAATGCAAATCAAAACCACACTAAGATATCACCTTACACCCATTAGAATGGCAAAAATAATCAAAACAAAAAAGTAACAAATGTTGGAGAGGTTTTTCCTTTATGGAGAAAAAGGAACCCTCATACACTGTTGGTGGGAATGCAAACTGGTGCAGCCACTATGGAAAACAGTATGGAGATTCCTCAAAAAATTAAAAATAGAACTACTATATGATCCATCTATCCCACTACTGGGTATCTATCCAAAGAGATTGAAATCAGCAATTCCAAAAGTCCCATGCACCCCAAAGTTCATTGCAGCATTATTTACAATAGCCAAGACGTGGAAGGAACCTAAGTGCCCATCAACTGATGATTGGATAAAGAAGCTGTGGTATATATATACAATGGAATACTACTCAGCCATAAAAAAGAACAAAATGGTCCCATTTGCAACAACATGGATGGACCTTGAGGGAATTATGTTAAGTGAAATAAGCCAGATAGAGAAGGACAATATCTGTATGACTCCACTCATATGAGGAATTTAAAAATGCAGATAAAGAGAACAGATTAGTGGCTACTGGGGTAAAGGTGGGGTGGGGGGTGGGCACAAAGGGTGAAGTGGTGCACCTACAACATGACTGACAAACAATAATGTACAACTGAAATTTCACAAGATTGTAACCTATCATTAACTCAATAAAAATTAAATAAATAAAATCTTTAAAAATGCAGGGAAAAAAAAAAAGGAGCATCGTCTTTTACCCAAGAGCAGTGGGAAGCCACTGAAGCACTTGAAGCAGAGGATTGCATTTCTGATGGTAGCATCCCTACCATAATGGTGTCATCTCTAATTTTTTAATTACTTTATTGTGCAGGCTTAAAGGTAGTGCAGAAGGAATTGTGGATAATGGCAAGTATTAAAAAGCACTGTGTATCCAGATACCCATACTGATTCAAACACCATTCCTCCTCCTGACTTAGTCCACATTGGGCCACTTTTTAATTTTTTGTTGTAGTAAAAAATAGCGCAAAATTTACCATTTTTACCCTGAGTGTACAATTCAGTAGCATGCAGAACATTTACACTGTTGTGCAATCACCACCACTATCCATCTCCAAATTTTCTCATCAACGCAAACTGAAACTACCCATTACACAATAACTCCCCACTTCCCCCTGCTGAGAGCCCCTGGTAACCACAATTGCACTTTCTGTCTCGAGTTTAGAGGTTATCGCATATAAGTGGAATCATATAATATTTGTACTTTTGTGTATGGCTTGTTTCATTTAGCATAATGTTTTCAAGGTTTATCCATGTTGTAGCATGTATCAGAATTTCTTTTTAAGGCTGAAAAATATTGCATTTCATATATATATACCAGATTTTATTTATCCATTCATCCACCAAAAGACATCTGGTTGTTTCCACCTTTTGGCGTTGTGAATGATGCTGCTATGAAGATGGGTGTACAAATATCTGTCCTGATCCCAACTTTCAATTCTTTGGATATGTATCTAGAAGTGGAATTGCTGAATTGTTTGGTAATTCTATATTTAATTTTTTGAGGAACTGCCAAACTGTCTTCCACAGTCGCTGTACCATTTTACAGGCTACATTTGAAACAGCCCATGCCTACCCATGTCAGCTCCCTGGAGACTGAGGCCGCCAGTGTATGGCTTCTGGGAAAAGCAGTGGCTAGGGGACCCAGGGCTCAGTATGTGAGTGTCCAAGTATGGAGCAGGAAGCTGCCAATAAAGCCACGACAGCCTACAAGGCAGTCACAGCCCCAGAGCCTTAGTCTGTCCCTGGGCTCCGTTGGTTAATGTAGCAGACTACCGTTGCCTGTTGCCTGACACTAAAGGATGAGAAGACTGGAGGAAATCCTACTAAACCCAAGAGAATAAGGGCGTGGGAAAGGGGAAAATTGTCTGCCTTGCTTGGACTCCTTTGCATATGCTTGTCCTGCAGCTAGAGAAGGTCAAGGATGAGGCTACAGGAAACCAGGGTCTTTGTTCCTGGGGCAATTCAAATTCGGAAAGATTGGAGCCAAAGCTCTACCATAAAAGGAAGTGAGCACAAAGCACTGTGAGCTCATGGGCGCTGGCATAGGAGTAATTCCAGACTCGGGGAAGAGAGAGGGGCTGGGGCCAGGGCATGTGAGAGCTAGCCGATTCTGCAACAGCCTCCTCACCTCAGCACACATCCAGATCAGTCTGCTGAGGAATTCCCTCCTGTTTGAGGAGGCCAGTCTTTTCGTTCCATTCAGGTCTTCAATCGATTGGATGAGGCCCACCCAGTTATGGAGGGCAATCTGCTTACTCAAAGTTCACTAATTTAGATGTTAATCTTGCCCAAGAACACCCTCTAAATTAACACAGAAAATTAACCATCGTGCTATATAAAAAACCACCCCAAAATCAGTGCCTTCAAAAACAACAGTGACTCTCTGGGTCAACTGGGCAGTTCTGCCAATGTAGACCAGGCTTGGTGGATCAGGGCTGGGCTCAGTCATGCATTTGCAGTCAGTCGGTATTGGATGGCCTCAGATAGAGTGGTTCCTCTCTCCTCCACCTAATCTCTCATCCTCCAGCAATCTAGCCTGTGCTTATTCACTTGTTGGCTGGGCAGGGTTCCCAAGGAGCAAGCAGATAAGCAAGAGCTCTTGAGGCCCAGGCTCAGAACAGGCGCACCATCACTTCTTTGGCACAGATGTTGGCTCAGTGACAATCTTCCTCAAGCAAAAAGAGGAAGATTGGCAACAGATGTTAGCTCAGGGCCAATCTTCCTCACTACGCCCCACTCCAAGCCTCCCCCTAAAAGTTATTTGCAGTGGAATAGAAAACATTTCTGATTACTGAATGAAAGAGAGGAGAGGAGAAGAGAAAATAAGAATAGAAGACTCGTGCTTCTTACCAACAGACAAAATGTTCATATATGAAAGATTAGGTTAGAAACTGAATCAAAGTGTCACCCAAGTACACAGATCACACTACAAGTTAGATTTAACCTAACCTGGTTGCTCATTCACATGTTCAGTCCACACAGCCTAGAAACAATTGTGCGCTGTTATGAATTTCTCCTAAGAAAGTAGTTCTTCATTGATAGTTCTTATCTTCGCTCACCTGATACTCACAGGCCATTATAAAATCCGTTTATATTTCTAGTTTCAGAATCTAAATAGAAGGTATGAGCCAATGTATACATTAAATTAGGGATTATTGCTTGTGGCCCTCCATGAGAGCCAGGTGATGCTGGGCCATTTTAATTAAGAATTTGTTTTCAATAACAACACAAGCAAATGAGTAACATTAAGTCAACATTGAAACAGTTGCAGGTGGGAGGGGTTCTGGGAATGACTGAGATATGCAGTTGTATTATAGTATTGAATGTGCAGAGTTCGCTTGTGCATTAGAAAATAAACATCTTTGGAGCCACTGAATAAAGTCTATAACTTTATAGGGCATGGAAATCTTTTGAGCACCAAGTGAAGATGACTGCTAGAGGGAAAAAAAGAGGAAATTCTGTGCTTCTATTTAAAATCCAAAGAAACGCAAGGTCACTAGGAATACAGAGTTTTAAACACAAAGTTTTCTGAATGTTGACTTGGAAGAGAATTTTCTGGGCTATATTGATTCAATAACCAATGCTTTTTGTCTGTCAGTTCACCTGCCATTTATTGAACACCTACAATGTATCAGATACGTACACGCAGTATTTTATTCTAAATACCTAAGAGATGAATGGTCTAGCTATTTACTGTTGAGGAAACACCGAGAGAAATTAAATGTCTTGCCCAAGTTCACGTGCTTAGATTATGGCAGAGGAGGGGATTCAAACCAAGTATATTTGTTTCCAAAGGATACGTTGCTAGCTATGAAGCTATACTGTCTGCCTCTTTTTTTGTCCCCAGGAAGAAAAAAATTAAAAATAACAGAAAAGAGTTCAGGAACCAAAGATGAGATTAATTTTGCCAAAACATTGTAAGTGAGGTTTAGGCAAGAGATTTGCGGGTCTTTTTCTCTAAAGTTTTATCTTTAGAATTGAAGTGAGTGTGTGAGTACGTCCTTTCATGAATATCCCATATATCAAATATATGCTACAGGAAGCCTTTCTGCATTCACCGTGAAGAGTCCTCTCATATTCAGGAAGGGGCTTCTGTTGTGTTTGAAATGCTTTCTCTCTTAGACTGAGTCATCGGTTAGTCCCTACATGTTTTCAAATTGTTCTCTATGCCTTATTTCATTAAAAATTGACTCCATTGAAATCAAAGCATTATTGAACTTGTAGATTTACTGAACATTTTGTAGAAAAGATGGAGAAGGGGGTTTCATCACAGAACCCCACGGTATTTCATTTTTAAAAATTTTCATTGGACCCATCTTGTCTTCCACATCTTTCTTCTTTGCTGCCAGTCAGATGCTCTCCTCTTTCTTCTCTCATTTCTCCCCACTCCCTCTAGTTTGCAGATCAACCCTGGGGATTCTAAGTCATGTTTTCTTTTTTTTTTTTTTTTTTTTAAAGATTTTATTATTTCCTTTTTCTCCCCAAAGCCCCCCGGTACATAGTTGTATATTCTTCGTTGTGGGTTCTTCTAGTTGTGGCATGTGGGACGCTGCCTCAGCGTGGTCTGATGAGCAGTGCCGTGTCCGCGCCCAGGATTCGAACCAACGAAACACTGGGCTGCCTGCAGCAGAGCGCACGAACTTAACCACTCGGCCACGGGGCCAGCCCCCATGTTTTCTTTTTTATGCACATCAACTTAATTTTCTCATAGCTTCTAGATCCAAAGTTGAAAATCTCCGCTCTGATTGAGAATGAAGATACGGTTTGAACTGAGCCAGGTAACCTCCTCTTACCAGGGTCATTCTCTTTTAAGTGACAAAAAAATAACAAAAATCATGAGAGAAAACAGGGGAAATAGTCTTATTTAAAACCAAACTGGCTACAGCTCCTTCTGCCTCCTAAGGATGTGTGTCATAATTCATATCGAAGAGAGTAAATCTCTCTCCTCTTACTTTTCATTTCAGAGACTAGCAGGGAAAGAAAGAAGGAAAAATGGAAACTTGAAATTCCGCTGTGCCTAACCACACTTTCAGCATGGGGATGCCTTACTAGAAATAGGAGCCTACGCAAGTCGTTACCTTTCCACGTGGAGCTAAATTCCCAGAATACACATTGACGTCACTCTTTCTTTCTCTTAAGATCTCCTAAGTCACAACAAGCTTAGCAGGTAGTTTTTTCTGTGCTATTTTTGACACATCCTCAGAGGCTGCAGTGATGTTGTTGATGCCCTTCTCAATATCAGAGAACTTCTACCAATTCCTAATTCTTCCTGATCTTTACCTTCTTGATAACTGGCCTCTCAAGCTGTAGCAAAACTTTCATTTAAATATCTAGTGGGCTACCCTTCTGGGTACTTTTTTTGTCACCTCCAGCACTATCGCTCACATTTTTTTCATTAGTCATCATGGGTTATAATTTCACAAAATTATTTAAAAAAAGTCTAAGGCATGTAGCACTAATTCTACTGTATTGGTTGAGTCAGCCTTGAAAACATGTATATAAGCTGACCACATCTTAAAGCAAGGCTGCCAGTCAACTTGTCCCTCCGCGTACTCATGGTTCCCATTGAGTCCTCCTATTTAGGGAAGTGTCCTAGAGGAGAAAAAGCTACTTTACAACAGCAGAGAAAAACCCATGCCAGCTACCTAAAATAGTCAACATATTCTTTATTCTTAAATATAAACAATAACTAATGATCACCAGAGATGGCTGAGAAAACTACTACCATACAAGAGAAAGATAGATAGAAATAAAGAGAAAAACTGACTCCAGATGAAACAAAAGTAATTCAGGTAACTGAATAATAATAATTACAACAGTAATAATAATAAGAAATATTTAGCATGTGAAACATGACCAAAAATAACAATAATAGTAGGTAGTATTAGTGAACACTAACTCTGTGCCAGGTCCTATTTTGAATACTACACATAATTGACTTCTTTAATCCAAACAAAAATTCTATTTTTACAAATGATGAAACTGAGTCTCAGAGAGCCTGAGTAAAATACCAAGGTCACACAGTTCATAAGCATCAGACGTCAGTCAGGTCTATCTAACTCCAAAGCCCATATTCTTAGTCGCTATGCTATATTGCATCGAGATCATTAATCCTTGAGTTTTAGACACTTCAAAGTCCTCACTAACATTCCAAGGGATCCATCAAGTTATCAAGTTCTCATGTAATAAGATGACTTGAGGTCCATGCGGACTTGCTTAAGAGTCTGGGAAAAGGTGAGAGCTTGAATTTGGTTCCCATCTACATACACATTGGGAAATAAAAGTACTAAAGTCAGGCCTGGAACTTCAAGAATACCTACAAACTTCATTCCACAACAGGATGTCAACACTAAAACATGTAGCATCCAGATCCTTCAGGACCAGAAATAATCTGAATCATCTAGAGATATGTCTAAGAGATATGTCTGATGCAACTTCCTCCAGAGGCTGGGATGTTGGTCATAGTTATCAAATTGTGTAATCTGAAACTTCCTAGAGAGATTTATGTGATTAATTTGCATGGCAAAAGATAAACTGGTTGTCTAGGCAGGGCAAGGGTGCTAAGCGAGGTTGAATTTTGATTACTCAACTGAAATAATTCAGTAGGATTTTACAAATCTGATTTACAGTTATTTTGAAATATCTACCACAAAAATTTGGTAAGGTATGCTTTACATTAATGAAGCAAAAAGCTGACAGTTATTCAATTATTTCAACTTTTAAGTTTTTTCCTGGTATCCAGTGGTAAGAAGAATTTTGATGAAGATGTTAAATAATTGAGCAAAAATGTGTTTGTATGCATATGCCTGTTGGGAGAGGGGTTTACAGCTCCAGGAACAGATTAGATAACTATTTCTGCTCTCCGCTTCATTCTGATAAACATTTCTTCCATTGAGATACTTCTGTATTAGGCACCTTGGGCTGCCGTAACAAAATACCGTAGACTGAGTGGTTTACACAACAGAAATGTATTTCCTCACAGTTCGAGAGGTTGGAAGTCTGAGGTGAGGGTGCCAGTGTGATCAGGTTGTGATGAAGGCCCTCCTCCTGACTTGCAGACTGCCGCCTTCTTGCTGTTTCCTCACATGGCCTTTCCTATGTACGCGTGACTGGAGAGAGAGACAGAGAGAGAGAGAGCTCACCCTCTTCCTATAAGGCCACCAATACTCTAGGAGTAGGACCCTACCCTTATGACTGCCTTTAATTTTAATTATCTCTTAAAGGTCATTTCTCAAAATATAGTTACATTGGGGGTTACGGCTTCAGTGAATTTTAGGGGAGACACAATTCAGTCCACAGCAGATTCCTACCACATACTTACATGTACATCACTCTGATGGTACATTCCCTCCATTGAAATACTTCCTATCGTGTACCTATGAGTGTTTGATTTTTTCACTTCCCATCAGGGGAAAAGAAGTCCAACTATATTATTATTGAATATTAAGACTGTTTCTAAAGAAAAAGTTGACAGTGAGAAACATATGCAAATTTATCACTAAACGTGATTGGTAATGAGAAGAATGGAATGTGTCAGGACCACCAACTAGCAAGAGGAGGGATGGTAAAGTGTCTTTCTCAACAATCAACTCGTATAGAATCTCTAAACATTTACATAAGACTAATTGCCCTGGATGGAAAATTAAACTAATAAATAACCCAGTTAATGTTTTCAGCCAAAGTTCAACTCTCTATGACTTCAAAAAGTAAGAAAAAAGACTAAAAAAGACTTTCCTATAGGAAAACAAATTTTACCTCAGTATTTCATGTCTTGTTCTTTTTAACTCATAGATCTATTGTGGAATTATTTATGAACCTAGAATACAAAATTGTATGTTATTTAGCTAGGAAAATTCTGAAATGCAGATATTTTTCTTTTCAAATCTTAGATTAAATACTCAATTGCACTGAAAGCCAATTATGAAAGGATAGCATATCTTTTGCCATAAAAATGGACATGTACTGGGGGCCGGCCCTGTGGCCGAGTGGTTAAGTTCGCGTGCTCCGCTGTAGGAGGCCCAGTGTTTCGTCGGTTCAAATCCTGGGCGCGGATATGGCACCATTCATCGAGCCACGCTGAGGCAGCGTCCCACATGCCACAACTAGAAGGACCCACAACAAAGAATATACAACTATGTACCGGGGGGCTTTGGGGAGAAAAAAGGAAAAAAATAAAACCTTTTAAAAAAAATGGACATTTACTGAAAATTCAACATGGAAAATATTCTGGAAATACAGTTATATTCTTCAATGAAAACAATATCTTGATGTGTCTTGACTGTGTTTCAATAAAAACATTACCTTTTATATGCTTTTATACCACTTATAGAACACTTTCACAATAAATTATCTCATTTGGACTAGACACGATGCTCTGAGATAGATAGGCAAGTTATGAGAGGATGACACAGTTGCGGGAACTGAGATTTGGAGGCTAAATAAATTTCTCAATGTAGAAAAGAAAAGATTACCATGGAATTATACTCAGTTAACACTATAGGGAAAAAAGAGAGAGAGAGAGAGAGATTGAGAGTAAGGAGAAAGAAAATATTTTCTGGAAGTATTATGTGGAAACGTCAAGACTAACCTCATGCATAATGATTTAAAATTGCAATATGTGAACATAAGTACTGAAATAAGTGGCATGTAGGAAGGTTTATCTCATTGAAAATGAAAACTGGCACTATAGAAGGTCTAATAAATAGGACGACGTGTGACATACAGTGAAGCAAAGGACTAATGAACGTCATTCTCTGATTTGAAGGTGGCGTGTCTAAGACTATTATAAAAAACAAAGTCATCCCGGATTCTCTAGGAGTCAGGGGGTCAGGGAGCAGATTGACTAGAAAAGAAAACACACACACACACACACACACATACTCCTAATATATATGATATATATATTTATAATATATATATTTAATGTATATAAATGTAAAATACATATTACATTTACTTGTTTAAGAAAATATCTAGAACCTGTTTCTTTTTAGAACATTGATACCATGCATAGGAAAATCAAATATTATGATTATAAAAGAATTTTTTAATGTAGAATATTTCTTATGTCAGTGGAAGAATATCCACTGAAAAAGACTTAATTTTCTTTCATAAATAGCTATGGGTTAGAGTACAACAATAGTTCTAACTCTGCTTTTGCTGTGCATTGAAAGCCAAGATGATGACTGTATTGAAAAAGAGGGAAGAGGAAATCAATAGATTATTGCTTCAATGGAGCTCACAACAGTGCTGATTAGAGAACACAAATGGATTGCATAATTGTAAAATAACTATAAACTGGGTATGGATTTAAGCCTATGTTAAGACCATTCTTAACTGCATTGTATCTTTAGAAAACATGCATTGAAATTACAGTAGCAAATTAAATCTATTCGACTGCAAAATTTAATACATAAGAAATAGCATTTATTAATGATATGGAAGAGGGAGTAAATAGCACGTTAGTGAAATTTGCGGATGATACTAAATTGGAAGGTGTTACAGACAACAATGAGGACAGGGGTTTAATACAAATGGCCCTTAAAAATTTGAGGAAAAGCCAAGGGTGGGGGGAAAAAGCCCAAGTAGAACTGATAAAAATATCCATTGGAAAAATTTCAACTTGAGAAAGAGTAATACAAAAGAAGTGTGGATGGAAAAGTGGCTTTGAAATTTGATCAGGATTTTCTGATTATAATAAATTGGTTAATCCACTCTTGAGAGGTCCTGGGCTGTGGCTTGGAAGTAGTCATTTCTTTACAATTCTGTCTCCTCTCTAGGCAGACCAGAAGAACTATAACACTTAGTTAGACTTTTTGGAGGCGTGTCAAATGAAAAAAAGAGAGGCCAGGCATATGAGTTCAAAACAAAAACACAAATGCATATTGAAGACGAGGGAATGACTAGAGAAGATACGTGATTATGTATTGGTATCATCTAATGGTGTTTACAACGAAGAGGAGCCATGAAAAATCTATAGATATCTGAAAATTTTACTTAAAAGATGGCTGATGTCACTTGATTGTTTACTAGCAATTATTAAATGGAACTAATAGTTACCTTATGAAATATAATTCTTGCTTTTCCAGATAACAACAAATAGAAGAGTTCTCCTTCCTAAGTGCATATGCCTGAATCTAAGAAATTGGTAGTAATCTGAATGTCATATAGGATGGTATCATTGGCCTGCTTAGAATATCTGGAAGGTTGGGTCTGAGAATTCGGCTTATCCAGAAAAACAGCAAGATCTGTCTCCTGGAAGCTCTGGAGACTCTAAGAGGCTAAGTAATGTATCTATAATGTTTTACCAGTTCACCTGAGTCTAAGACAGAGTTATCTGGGAATGAAAGCTCATCTCTATTTATTGGATCTGTTGAAGCAGAAACCTCAATTTCAGAAACTTGGCTCTTTTCGTAACGTTTTATGTTTCCCTTAGATTTCAGTAATGTTCTCTTTGAACAGAATCTGCCACTGCCACACCTGCAATGGAGGAAGAGTATTCTTGGTGGCCAGGTGTAATCAATGAAATCAAACTGCTGTAGGAAAATTGCAAGGAGGAGTAGGAGGTGCTGGGATGGGGGCAGCATGAGGTCCATGCAGATGGGAGGTAGTATTGGGAAGGAAAATTTGGATTAGATAATGGAGGGTTTTGAATGTGCCCTAAGGATCTTGGACTTTATGTAGTAGGCAGTGAGGAGTCAATAAAGGTTTTTGAGTTTTGATATGATTCTTTCAGATGTAACATGTTAGATATTCCTTCCAAATACGCCTCACTCCCTAATAAGATAGGCATGCCACCTACACCTTCATTTCAGTGGTAGAAATGTTGAACAGGGCAGGTTAGAGGGGAAAGCCCAGCAACGTACCATTAGAACTCCTTCTCTAAGGGAACCTGCACCCAAAGTGCACATTAGCATTTTTGGGGCATACCTTCTAAGCTGTTTTCAATCTAAACAGCGATTTTACTGTACTGTATTGTCATCACTTAAAATCTCTTTCTGATTTATAAAGTCATCATGAGAAACTTTGTCATGTTTCACCAGCAAAAGTCCTCACTGTCCTCCACGATCCAAGTAGAGAAAACTAGGTTTGTCTGGTAGGTCTTCATTTCAATGAATCCATCCTAGCTCCTAGTGTTCACATTCAAAGCAATTACCAGCTCTTCATTTAATAACGTCATTTAGTAATAACTCTAAGATCTTGCCAGAAAATCGTATCAACTTTATCACATCTTTTGGAAAGGAACATATGAGTTTCTTGCAGTGAAGCAGGGCCAAGGGCAAACAGGAGCGATGGGAAGGCCCAAGTCTGAAAAGATATGACAAAGTCAGTTATGATTCAGTCAGATTTTAGATCTAGGATTTTAAAGAAAAATAGCATGGCAAACAATAGCAAAGAGTGAGGAGTGCACAGGACTCAAGACTCAGGTAAGTAGGCCGTTGTCACCCACATGGCCATCAGGCAGTATGGTCCCAACTAAGTGACAGCTGCTTAGGGATAGGGCTGGCACCACATCCCAGATTTTCTGATGTCTGGCAAAGCGCTCTTGTTCCTGCTTGATGCAGCTGCCCTGTGACCCTGCATCTTGAGGCAGAAGAGCATAAGGCAACTGACTCCCTCCAGCTTAAAGAGCACCTCAGACGCTCTAAGACAGCAGTTCTTAAATGCAGTCTGGGAACCCTTTCAGGGGGTCTGCAAGGTCAGAACTCTCATAAAAATACTAAGATGTTATTTTCACTGTACTTTCTTATGAGGGTACAGTGGAATCTCCCAAAGGGTACGTATAGTGTGACATTGGAATAGATAAAATGCAGAAGCAGATATGAGAATCCAGCTATCTTCTGTTAGGCCAGACATTAAGGAGATTTGCAAAAATATAAAAAATGACATTCTTCGCACTAATTATTTTTATTTTTGACAATAGTTTTTTTTTTTTTAAAGATTTGATTATTTTTTCCTTTTTCTCCCCAAAGCCCCCGGGTACATAGTTGTGTATTCTTCGTTGTGGGTTCTTCTAGTTGTGGCATGTGGGACGCTGCCTCAGCGTGGTCCGATGAGCAGTGCCATGTCCGCGCCCAGGATTCGAACCGACGAAACACTGGGCCGCCTGCAGCAGAGCGCGCGAACTTAACCACTCGGCCACGGGGCCAGCCCCGACAATAGTTATTTTTTATTAAGATACTTATGCTAACACAAGTGTTTATTATTTTTAAATGAAATACAAGATTGCAGTTTTAATTTCTAATATGATAAATACTGGTAGATAGAACTCACGTAAACGAAAGCTATTTGGTGTCCTCAAAGGCTTTTTCAGAGCGCAAAGGAGTCCTGAGACCAAAATGTTGGATAACTGGTTAATCTAAAAAAACAAGCCCTAAACTCTACCTCTTACTCCCTGAGGGCAGACAAGTGGCCTAAGCTTTCCAAGACTTTTTCCTGTCCTACAGCAGAGGATGACGACTACCTGGTCAGAGTGACTGTGATGACTGGGTGGAGTCCGCCTAGAACTCAGCTCAGTGCATGGCAAACGTGTATTCAGTAAATATTAGCCGTCGCTATTATTATGATTATCATCATCATCATTATCATGATTATTGCCATTGCTACTACCATTACTACCACCACGAGGACTATTACTCCCTCCTGGCGCTGTCTTTACTCAGATAGCTAAGGAATTTATTCCTTGAACCTGGTGAATGCTCTTGGGCCTTTCTACTTGCTGTTCCCTTTGCCTGGAATATCTTTCCGACCTTTTTGTCCACCAAATTCTCTTCATTCTTCTCTGTGGACTTAGATGTTCTTCTTCTTGGAAGCCTGCATTGGCCTCCCAAAGCTGTGTGAGGTGCCCTGCTATAAGTATCCATTTTTGCCCCCTCAGCACCCTGTGGTATAATTGCTTGCGTCGTTATTGGCTCTTCCATTGCACTCTGAACACTCTGTAAAAGTAGGGACCATGTCTTGGTCTCTGTTATAATCACAAAGCTCAGCATAGTGCCTGCCGTTCAGTAAATGCTTGTTGAATAAATTTGGCAAAAGTCCCCAGTTTCTCTTTTTGCCCTACTGCTCCTTTCACGCCCTGAAATACTCTCATGAGTTCCTCAGTTCTCAAGTTAGATGTGAAAACTAAGCTCAAACAATGACCTGGGCTTCATATGTGATTTTCAGGTAATGGCTACTTATCTTAAAAGATGTTTGATTGCGTGCCTTAATTTCCCAGGGATGCAGACTTGTGCAGGAGGCAAAACACAAACCTTTGTGTAAAGCTGGTCATTCTTAGGTATGATCTAGACACAGACTACCCACGATCTTAGATGGAGAACTGAGATGGCTAGAGAAAATGCTCCTGGGTACCAGCTTGCATCATAGCTCTTATCACCATATGGGAAGGGAAGGATACTCAGAATGCTTTCTTCCTTTTAAGTTGCCTTTCCTTCTGTCCTTAATAGAGTTTATGGCTGCATTTCTCTGATCCACTGAAGCTGGTGGTACTTCTAGAATTTCAATATAAGAGGAGCTTAGGGACAACAATCCTAAGTGGGGGCTAGGAGACTTTTTTTTAAAGCTATATTTGCATGACAAATACTCTTTTAACTTACATTGCTTGTTTATTTTGGAGGGTGTTCTTGGATCTAAGAGGGTGCTAAGGACTCCAAAGCCACCCCACTGCTAAGAGTACATCTATTTTTAGTATGGAGACATTTGAAGTAAAGGAATAGGAAAGCTTGATAAGAGAGGTTTGCCTAGGTCTCTTCTGCTATTGCTATTTATATTTGTAAACCTATACTCTGACTGGTGAGAATTACCAATGTCTTCAAAAAGATTCGAAAGTTTGAAAAAGCAGTCAGCCGTGGAAATAAGCACTGGAGTATATTTATTAGGTCTGGGTCCTAAAGAGGTCAGTACAGTCAGAAGGAAACAGGCAGCTTGACCAAGGAAAAATCAGACATGAAGCAGTTTATCACACAATTATTATGCATTTATTTCAGCTATCGACAGATACAGTAGAATATAAGATACGACCTCAAGGAGCACGCAACCTAATTGGGAAGACAAGAGAATGCCTGCCAGGTTATCACTGAAGTGTATTTGTGAGACAACTCTTTAGTATTCACTGTTCCTGCTGGCTATTCTCTTACCTAATTATGTGGGGAAAACAGAATGAAGGAAAAATGGATGGAAAGGAAGGTGAATGTAGCTAAAAAATATTAAGGCTCTTAGGCATGTGCTTTGAATTTAAAGCATTCATAGTGTTAAAGCTGGAACTTGTAGCTAAATATCTAATTGGGCCCTCTTATTTTGCAGAGGAGGAAACTGAGGCCTGTCTAGCAAAGTACCCCAGCTGATAAGAGGCAGGACTAAGACTAGAAGCCAGGTGCTCTGACTTCCTGTCCAGTGTCCTTTCCATCACAATCTAGTGCCTTTGAAGGTGAGGTGAAATGACTGGAGTTGCCTTACGCCTGGGTCTATATGCTAAAGTGCCTTAGCTATCCCTTTAATGGTTAGATGGTTTTTAGATTATTTGATTACCTCTACGAGGAATTTCTTTTTAGCATGACAGTTTTCATCAATCCGAATTTCTCAGTTCCCAGACTAGAAAGCTGTTTTTTTTTTAAACCTATCTTCATCCATCCCTCCACTTTCATCTCTTTATATGAATGATTTACGGATTTTATATTTCCCTCCTGACCTCTTTTCTGAATCTCTGTTTCCTATTTCAACGGCTGCATCTCTACCTGTTTTACCTCCCATGACCTCAAACTCAACAGGAAGCCAGCTTCTTCTCAACATATCCTATTTCTGTCAATGACACCATCGTTCTTTCAGTCACCCAGATCTGAAATCTTGGCATCATCTCTGACTCTTCCTCTTCCACGTGTAGCGGGTCATCAGTTTCTGTGGCCTCTTCCTGAACATGTCTTTGAATTCCATTTCTTCTTCTTTAATTCCATTTTGTACTCTCTAACTCAAGTCGTCACAATCCCATAACCAGGTAGTGAACAATATCTACCACTCATACTGCTTCCCAGTTTTCCCCTAGCAACTCATCCTGCTACCGCTGTGGACTGCTCTCTCCAAATCACCATGAAAACAAAACCACAAACACCTATTTTAGCCCCTTGATTCTAACTTTCCACAGCTCCCCAGTGTCCCTAGATGATGAAATTCAATCTCAAAGCCCTGGACAATGCTGCCCATCCCTTTGTAACCCCGTCTAGCTTTCCCTCCACAGAACCATCCTCCCCAGTCAATTACCTTTCTTCCCAGTGCCTAGTCCCACCTTTGGTCCCACCTAGAATGGATTCTAGTCTCCTCATCTGAATTCGGCTTTGTTAATGTCACCAACCAGGGCAGCAGACCACGACGCCTCCTCAAAATTCCGGAGGGATCTACTGATGGTTCCACTGAGGTAGCCTTCAGCCCTATCTCCGCAGAAATATCTTTACACTCCGTCCCCTTCCCAACTAGATTATTCACTCCCATAGGGCTCGAAGCAGCCTCCCATCATTTTGTACCCACAGCGTCTAATTCAGAGTGTTTGTTGATAAGGATGAGTTGATGCAATAGGTGGTGGTAACCTGTTAAGAAGCTGTGAAGGTACAAAGGCGCAGAGCCGTACCGCCCTCTCCCCTGCCCCCGCGAGAGGGCAGGTGCCGTTTGAGGACAGGCGCGCCCCGCACAGCGCCCCCGGGCGGCGGCCTGGGTGGGTTCCGGGGCGCGGGGGCGCACGGGGCCCCTCGGCGGCGCCGGCCCTCTGGCCGGCTCGTGTGCGCCGCGGCGGGGCCGGCGGGCGTGCGGGCGCGGGCAGGCAGGCCCCGCCGTTCCGCGCTCGGAGGTAGGTGGTGCTGTTGCCGCGACTGTCTTCCTCATTGGCGCGGGGCGCAGAGGCGGAATGTTCAACTCCTGACTCGGCGGAAGCGTGGGAGCGCGCGGGCCGCCGTCCTCCTGACCCCCGCTCGCCGTCCCTGCCCTCGCCGCGCGCGGGGCCCCGGCGCCCCCGGCTGCTGCTCGCGCCCGGCCCGGAGCCAGGTAAGGGGCCAGGCCCAACGCCGCGGGGGGACGGGGGGACGGAGGGCCACGCGCTCGCGAGGCGCCCGGCGTCTCGGGACCGAGGCCCCGCGGGGGCCGGAGCCCGGGAGCCCCGCCGGCCTGCGGAGGGGGCCCCGCTGGGCGCCCTCCCCGACCCGGGCCCTCCGGGCGGCGGAGGCCGGAGCGAGCGTCCGGGCTCCCGCGGAGCTCCGCGCCGGCCCTTGGCCGCGGCCCGGCCCGGCCCGGCGCGGCTCAGCTTTTTGGGGCCGGTCCCGCGCAGCAGTTGGCGCCCGGAAGAGCGGGGCGCAGCCCGGACCGGCTCCGGCTTTCTGGGCCCCGGGCGGGCGGCGCGGGTGTGAGCGCCTCCCGGGCTGGGCCGCGCCGCTTCCCCTCCCCGGACGTGGGGCCCCCGCCGGCCGAGCCCGCGGCCCGAGCACCGCTGGGGAGGCGAGCGCGAGTCTTCCAAATCAGGGCAGGGTGCCGGGCGCTTCCCAGCAGCGGGCTGCGCGTGCGAGTGGAAACCACGAACTTCTGCTTTCTGCCGCCCCGCGGCCGCGCCCTGCCTGGCTGGGGCGAGCGTCCCCCTGCTCCTTCCCCGGGAGCCTAGGGGTCCCCTTGGCCCTCCGGGTGGCGCTGCCCGGTGCGTGGGCTCTGAGCCCTGGGCCAGGCCCCGAGGTGAGCGCTGGGGCCGCCGGCGCGCCTCGCTTTGCTCCTGACAGCTTGCGGAAAAACTTCGGTACAGAACTGGCGAGACGATATGGAATTGGCAAAAAAAAAAGGGGAGGGGGCAGTCATTGTCAGATTGTTGAAAATGCCTGTTTCTGATGCGCCTCGAGATCTTTCATAAGCACCGTTGATGGGGGAACTTAATTACTACTTTTGTTAGTTTCTTTGATAGTGAAAGCAGTACCGTGTAGTGCCCTTTCCACTGATATTACAATAAGCGGTTCTCTCCTTCGTAATGGTGCGTTCGAATCGGCTTACAGAATTATTTCGAGGATATTTGAGCCAAGATAGTTGTTAAAGGATAGTCTAAAGCCGTTTTAGGAGAGGCTTCTTGCTTTCCTGACCTCAGTGGAAGTGAACAGCCAGGATCCAGTGGATCCAAACCTACAAACACGTAGAAAGACAAAAAGAGTTGATGTCTTCTTGGTAGGAGGCCCATCTTCACAGCGAAATTTCTTGTCGGTTTTTGATTTTCAAAGCAGTATGTGATGGCTGCATTTTAATTATGCTTTTGGTCATTTGAAGAGCCTTTGTTTTAAATTCCTGCTACAATAGTGAGAGATTTGAGAGATTGTAGATGAGTATGGATTTAGTTTGTTTGCAAAGAGAGAATTAAGAAAGAGAAAAATGGTCTTTTAGAGCAATGTGTACTGTTTATTTTAATCTTTCACAGCTTAATTCCTACTATAACTTTTTTGAGATTATTTTTGGAAGTTTTTTTTTTTAAGTGGAAAATATTATTGTTTAAATAAAAAATTCAGTGGTAATAATTCCAGAGTAAATGACCAAAATGCAATGGCAAGGACATTTTTTCTTGTCTAGGAAAGCAAGTAGATGATTGATGGCTTTTTCTTATTCTTTTAGGGAACACATAAGGACACATTAAAAAGAGAGAGAGAGAAATATCCAAATATTAAGCACAAGGACTTGGATCTAAAAATGGATGGTCAAAGATCTTGGGAACTAAGGGACCTTCTTGCCAAATAAGGAAACTTGGCAAGTTGCACTGTGTATTTTAAGCTAGCACAAGAGTGAGTGTTATTGGCAATATATTGGCTGAGAGCCTATCTGGAACGAGCAGCAAAACTGACTTTGACAGGGGTGCAAAATTATAAACAGGAGTTATGAGGGGCGTGGAGTGAATAATCTAGTCATCAAAGAAAACGTGGAGAAATTACAGTGATGTTTTGTGAGAGGAGATCAACATAGAGTGAAGCTGATGGTGTGGAGTGAAAGAGAAAAATAGACAGTTGATTTAGAAATTGATAGATTCAGAGAAAAGAGAGGAGAGAATCAATGATCTTTTTTTAAAACCAGAAAAAGAGGTGTTTGTGGTGAAATAGTGCTTCTTGGAATAACATAGCCTTATATTTGTATCCAGAGATGTTGGAACTAAAAATCCATTTGGATCATTTGTTTTCCATTTTATTCTACCCAGGACGGATTGACAAGGGGGGGTGTCTCGTCTGTCTAAATGTAATGGGAACAGCTAAGGCACCGTTTGGTCTTACTGCCAGAAGGATTTAGGCTGCTTCTTTTGTGGCTATTAACCTTGCCCCACTACACACAAATAAGCAGAGTTCCAGCTGTGACCAGAAAACTGTACCTGTTAAGGAAAGAGAGCTCTAAATGCTAGAGCTTAGATTGGCTTCCCTGATACATGGGTGCTTTTGTGTCAGACGCTCCTGCGGACAGCTGAAGCATCGATTATGCCCTAAGAACAGTTAAATAATCCCAACAGAGAAGAGGATTCTGTGGGAACAAAGCAGCCATACATTTGACACAATAACCCCTGTGTCACAACTGAGGAAATTAAAGCCTCCAATGGAACTGTAGGTGGATGGTAAGCCATCTAGTAATTACTATAATAAGAAAAGAATCTGTTTAAAGGAAAAAAAGGCAAATTAGAAGAAGGAGGCAGGATGATATAGTGGGAAAAAGACATACGATGTGGTGGAAAAAATGATATGACTGTGAGGTCAGACCTGGGTTTGAATCCCAGTTGTGTCACTTGTAAGTTAGGTAGTTGCCTTGGGCAACGTTCACACCTTTGATCCTGTTTCCTCACATGTAAATTGGGGACAGTAATACCTGCTTCATGAGCATATGAGACAGCACTTGGAAGTGCGGGAACCAGTGCCTGAAACTTTGGCCATCGCAACTGAATGATAGAGAAGGGCGTTTTTTTCATATTCTCACGTTAGACTCGGGGAAAGCTACTTGTCTCACCAGTACGTGGCCAGTGCTTGTCCTGGTCCTCTGCCCTGTTCCCAAGTCATCCTTAGGGGAGAATCTGAAGAGGAATGCATTTAAATATCTATATGAGGAACGTGAAGAATTTGGAAGTTGTATGATAGGGGAAGGTTGTGACCTAGAAGACCAAAACTGAAATTACTCGGAACCATTCTTACCCCTGATTTTGAGCCCAGGTTATTTTCAGGGACCAAGATCCTTCTTTCTGGAGTCGTCTCTGGACTTCTTTATAGGAAAACTAAAAAGTGAAGACAAGAATCTCCGTCTGAAGGTCCTGGAGTGAATCTTCGCTTATTAAACTTTTCTACCAAAGTACCCCGTTGTGGGGAAGAGTGTATTCCTTCAGGGATCTGTACACATAGCCATAAATACCCCCAATGCGAGCACTTTCTGTAAAATCCTGTATTTTTTTTTTTTTTGAAGATTGGCACCTGGGCTCACAACTGTTGCCAATCTTTTTTTTTTTTTCCTTCTTCTCCCCAAAGCCCCCCAGCACATAGCTATATATTCTAGTTGTGAGTGCCTCCGGTTCTGCTATGTGGGATGCCGCCTCAGCGTGGCTTGATGAGTGGTGCCGTGTGCACAGCCAGGATCCGAACTGGCGAAACCGTGGGCCGCCCAGAGCGGAGCATGGGAACTTAACCACTCGGTCATGGGGCCAGCCCCCTAAAACCTTATATTTAATCTTAAAAATTCATGTGAATGTTGCACTCTTCTCTGTTTGACTTTATTGAACAAATCAATACAAACACACAGTAACAATGTTTATTCCGCCGAATCTTCAAGTCAAGTCGATGCTGTAGGAAGTGTGTTTATTCACACACCTTCTGCATAGTGCGGGGTACTCTGTCTACGGGAGTACCCACGTTTGTGGAGCACGGCCCTGGTTCTGATAGATGGTATTTGCACCATTCAGCTTCGCAGCCCAGCCCACTGTATGGGGTACTGCGATTCCATTTTGCTGAGAAAAGGGTAGGGGTAGATAATCTTCCAAAGAGTTTTCATTTTCTGGAGTTATACTGTGGCTTTCAGGGTGAGCAGAGCTCTTTGCTTTGGAAGTAGAAGAGCAGGGAGGGGGGAGAGGATAGTTGTAGGATAGAAATCTGGAATATGACTCTCACCTTCCCAGCCAGTTTAGGGGGAGAAATTTAGGAGGGTGGCCCAGTCATCTCCGTTATTCCTATCACTGACATTGATCACTGTGCTCCTCCGTAATGTCAGGAGCTCTTAGTGTCAGGTTCAAGACTGGATCCTCAAGAAGAGAAGAGAGACCATCCATTCTTTATAGTGGATTATTTAGTCATGCAGTACTCATAGCGTTAGAGGTGCTCTTCAAAAGCATTCATTCTGCTCTCCCAGCTATTGCGGGAGCCTCCTACTCCACGTGTCCGCCTCCCATTGAACACTCTTGGTGATGGGGAACTCACTGCTAAACAGGGTGGCGTAATAAGCAGGAATTCTTTCTGTGACTTTTGTCTGCAGATGGCTTTGCCTCTGGACCAGTGATGCGTAATAGAGGGTCTTCCTTTGGTCTTCTCTAGTTTGAACATCTCCCTTTCCTTTCATCTTACATTGAGGTGACCAGGTTTTAACCCTCTTATTTCCCCTTCTCAGGAACATTCATTCTGAGTAATTAGTCCAAAAGTGTAGCTGTTTCTTAGCAGCCAGGATGATCAGATACTTTCTGTTTGACAGCAGTTCAAGGGTGGAAACAAGAGCTGAGAGCGGCAGGATCTAGGGCTGGGTGGGCCTGCTGCTTTCTCCCCAACCCGCACCCTCGCCCCACCCCCACACACCTGTGAATCCCTCTTCTGGCCAACCCATAGAAGTGTGCCCTCTCAGTGCTCCTTTATTCAAATTCTGGCCCGCTTGCTGTCCTCCTGCCTCCAGTCGTGCAACACAGAAAGCCCCTGCAGTGACCCCTGTCGTGGATTGTACCTACTTCTCTTTTCCTACTTTCAGCAGAGACACATTTCCACACAGCAGTTCTGCAGCATAAGTGCCTGTCTCCCCCCGATGTTCCTGTTCCTCCTGTGTTTTAGCCTCTGGTAACATTTCTGGCAAGGAAGTTTGTTGTGGAATTCTATTTTCATTAATAGAAATATTAAAGTGCAAAGAAGAATGTTTCATTTAACTAGCTCGTTTTTATTTTAACCTTTGCTTTGACTAGAGAGTTATGTTACTTACATGGTAAAGCATAGAGAAAAAAGAAAAAGGAAACAATAGCTGTTCTATTTTTTAGAATCTTATTCCTGGCTTCTCTCAGCTATCCATGACTGAAGATCTTGTTCACTGAGCCCAACCTGTCCTATACAAGCTATGCTGCGTGCTAGGGGCAGCCTTGGAGGAAGGAAAGAATATCTATGGTAGACACAGGACTAGTTAGTTCTATTTGCCTACCTACTCTACTCTAGCTAGTCTTACAGATCTTATCTTTTTTGAGTGATTTAAAAACAAAAACATAGTAGAACAGCAGTGCTGTTCAGGAATAGAATCTTTGACCTTGGTGTGGGAACAAATACACCCAACCAGAGCTTTCCCCATTTTGTGAAGATAAGACTCATAGGAAAAAAAATAATTGCAGACCCATAATCTAAGTGGTATTGTTTTAATACACGTGATGATAAGGCACATTTTTGTTAGTTTATTCACTGATCTATGCTAAGGAGGCTGAAATGATACTAGCGTAAATAAATATTAGGGCAGCAGGGTTGGCAAAAGAATTTTTGAGGGCTGTTTTCTAAAAGTTGTTTTTTGTCATATTCAGGTCATGATAAACAAATTAGTTTTTCTTCCCATATTGCATCAAAAATAAACTTGTAACTCTTGTGAAGAAGAGAAAAAGGAAAGTGTAAATCAAGGATAGACAAAAAGGGAAGATCTGAATTCAGAAATTATAGGCCCATGTAAACCTAAAAGATAGAAAAATCAGAAAAAGTCCAAAGACCTGTTTCTAGTAAAGTTAATTCTTGTATAAAAAATTATGATTTGCAGTTATTTAATGAAGCTGGTTGCAGTATTTCCTGAGGCCGTTTGATATGTAGTAGATATAATCTAGAAGAAGACAGTGGCTGCCATGGAGAGTAGGTACACTCCAGGACCCTACCAAAGGGAGGACCATAATTGGATAAATAGGTCCCAGAAACTCTAGTATCTAAAACGTGAAGGCAAAAAAAGTATTTTAATAACTTAAATATTCTCCTTATGAAAAAACATGTTTACAAGGAAATGATAATTATTACCAATAGGATAGATCTTTCAAAAATGGCCAAAACCAAAATCAGCAGAGTGAGAAAAAATTAAAACATATGCAAAGAAACACAGATAAAAAGGATTTAGAGGTCAGTAGTACATTTATCTATTAATAATTGCTCTGCAAAACTAATGAAGATGTAAAACAATTCTGAAAACGAGGAGAGGAAAGCTATCGAGGAAAGCATACCCAACCCTGAAGGCTGAGGAAGTAGATGGCTAAATGTAATACCAAGATTGTTAAATAATTAGACAACCATCATTTCCATTCATTGAGTTTTGGATACTAGGCACTGGGCACTGTGCAGGGGACGTTCACAGCATCTCCCACTTCCCAACAACTACGCAGAATGGGTGCTATTGCCAGTGAGAAAACAGATCAGAGGCACGGTGCCTTGGCCAAGGTCTAACAGCTAGTAAGTTAGATGCGCTACTGGCTCTGTAACTGGAGTCCTTCCTCTGGCCCATGCTGCTGCTGAGTTGAAGTATCTGTTATTTGGAAGTAAAGACTTGTCAAAGAAGCTAAACTATACTGTGCAAACTTGATAGCTTTCGGGCTGTCAACTTGTAGACTTTTGGTAACAGAATGGAAGAGATTTTAAATTTTTTATTTATTGGGTCTGGAAATGGCATAGTCTGAGAAAATGTGTTTGGTTCAAGGTTACTGAGCAGTAGAGGCAGAGTTCAAACTTCTATCCATCTAATTCTAAACTTTTTTTTTATGTTAGAACGTTAACAGGGTCTTTTTTGTTTTGTTGTTGTTTTTAATTCAGGACAAAAGTCCATTTTTTTGGACTAGAAGGCTGAAAACTTTAAGAAGTAAAGTAATACTCCCTTTATAGTTTTCTACCTCCATATGGTTTCATTTTTGATAATTAGCTGATGGTGCTAAATATATATATTTATGGAAATTAAACTTTAAAAGGAATTGTTAACTATTAACTAAATTAAAAAAAATTAGCTTACTACTCAAGTACTCAAATGATTGGATTCAACCACCAACTTAGTGATTTTCAACATTTTCAGAGTTGTGGCTCCTTGTTCTGCTTTGATTTTTGTGATAGCACTGCTCTAGCCTGCCCTTCAGTGCTGTGTGGCAGATAGTTACCATTAATATTTAAGACAGCTTTGAAGAGTTTATGAAACAAAAGTTAGAATGTTACAAAATTAAGACTGGGAATTGTTGCATGGAGAAAAATTGCCTTTCTTGTGTAAAAGTAATTATTTTAACATGGTGGGATGAAAACATCGTTTGATTGGGTTTGCTATGTAAATATATTTATATAGAGGACTCATGTTAAGTTCTGGTGTATTCACTGGAGAACACATCTGAAAAATTAGAACATAATTTGATCAGGTACCAGTCTCCTCCGGAATGCTCTAGTATGATTAATCAGCAACTGATATTTTCCATTCTTCTGATCGTAAGTTGATCCTCTTAGAATAATGAATTTTAAATTAAAGGAGAGAAAGCTGAAGGAGAAAAGGAAATCTGTGTGGTCTGACACTCGTGTAGATGGCAGGGGGAATCTCAATCTGGTTTGTCAGCTAAGTCCATGATGCTTTGCCAAGCTTGCTGGAGTTAGAACCTGTACTTGTACACCCTAGAATTGTTAGTCTGTGTGGTAATCAGACGGGACTTAATTTTTTATGGTCTCAATAAAACATTCAAGTAATTACATAGTTCCATTCATACATAGCCAGTTTCCAAATGGCAGGATGTATCACAAAGTGAGTAACAGTGATTCTGGGAAGAATGTGACTAGTTGCCTCATCTCAAGGGACGAAGATCCTGGAGAACTCTGCTTCTCAGAGGTCAGCCTTCCTCTGGCGCCCTTAGGGCAGTTTCAGATGTGACTGATCTTGCCTCAGTTCTCCGTATTCCCTGGACTTGCTCTGCGTCGGAGGGTTTAGATTTATTCATATATATATGTGTGTGTGTGTGTGTATATATATATATACATATTTTTTTTCCTTCTCCCCAAAGCGCCAGTACATAGTTGTACATCCTAGTTGTAGGTCATTCTAGTTCTTCTATGTGGGAAGCCACCACAGCATGGCTTGATGAGCAGTGTGTGGGTCCACACCCAGGATCCGAACTGGTGAACCCTAAGCCAATGAAGTGGAGTGCACAAACTCAACCACTCGGCCCTGAGGCCAGCCCCCAGATTTATTCATACTATCTCATCCTGGTTCCCATTTCTACGTTTTTTTGGGAAAAGATTTCCCTCCTTTTCCTCCTATTCCTCTTTCTCTTCTTCTTCCTTTTCCTCCCCTTCCTTGTCTTCTTTTTCCTCTTCCTTTGGACTCAGAGACGCCCACTCCTGGAAGTCCCAGACTTGCTCTCCTCAGTCTCCGAAGAAGCCTAGGCAACAGTTTCCAAATCAGGATTTGCTTCACAATCCTCTGGGGGCACTTGTAAAAACTACAAGTCTCGGATTTTACTTAATCTGCTTGGACTCTTTCCAGCTGCAAAATGTATAATGGAAGAATAGCCAGATACTATTTATTCATTTATTTCTTCATTTATCCAACAAATATTTTTGAATGGAAAAGGTGCAATGTGCCTGGCTATGTACCAGGTGCTGAAGATCCGGATGTAAATAGAAATGAGTTTTGCCTTTTTGGAGTTTATAGTCTGATAGGAAGTAAGTGGGAAAGATGAGTGGGTAAAGAAAGGTGCTGTGGCACAGAAGAAAGAGAATTTAACTCTGCTCTTGAGGCTCAAAGGAGGTGGTCGGGGACAGGAGTGTGCTGAGCAGAGAGAGGCATTTGAAGCAGAGACAGTACCCCGTGCAAAGGTATGGAGATGTGAGAGAGGTCAGCAGGTACTGGGAGCTGTGAGTAGTTCCTTGCCTATGTGGGGGAGTCAGAAGACGAGAAGCTGTAAGTGGTAAAGGAATTTCCCAGAATTAAAGGAAATGAGTTATGACTGAGAGAGTTCACTGAGTGTCCTAGCAATGAATGAAAAAGACTCATCCCTAAGCATAGTCTATTAATTTCAGGATTCCAGAGATGAATACAGGATCCTAAAAGCTTTCAGAGAGGAAAAAATAATGTGAAAAGGATTAGTAACCAGAGTAGCATCAGACTGCTTTACAGCCACATTAGAAACTAGGAGACTATTGGAGTAATTGTTTTGAAATTGTAAGGAAAGTTATTTCCTACCTAGAATTGCATACCCAGGCAGGCTACCAATCAAGACATTTTAAGACACTCAGATTTTCAGAAGAATTACATTCTAGGCACTCTGTTGAGGCGGCTAATGGGAGATGTGCACTGTCAGAACAAGGGAATGAATCAAGAAAGAGAGCCAGGAGATCCAAGGACAGGGGTTCCCTCAGAGCAAAAGGTGAAGGAGAGTCTTAGGATGATGGTGAAGGGAAGTCCCAGTCCGAGTCAGGCCTGGAGGGCAGCCGCTGCAGCTGCACTGAGTCAGATGAAGGGGCAGGAGGAGTGTCTCCAAGGAAAAAAAATAGACACCCCCCCCCCCCATTATCTGATGTTTTTTACTTTGTTGAGAAGAGTTTTGCAGTTCTTGGAAGAGTTTGATGAGGTGAATAAGTGTTAGGTGTATAAAAAGCTAAGCAAACAAGAAAACAACAGCAGAGCAACTACTAACTGTAGGAGAAACAAAAAGTTATCTAAGAAAGGAAAAAGCCATTGAACATAGCACCCCTGGGAATAAAATTTACTTTGTCAGACTACTGTAAGCCCTGAATATTGACTTAACCAAATGGTACGATATAGTTGGAAGTTGGGAGGATTGAGCAAGTGTGACATGTTTGTGGGCAAGGAGGTAAAGGGTGGTATATGAGAATTAAATCTTTATCTTCCACAGGGAGAAGTTAACAGATAATATCTAAAATGGAGCAATCAAGAAATAGCAATATAAACACATTTTTTAGAAATATGGAAATAAATACCGGAAGAAATGCTAGAGGAGTTGAAATTAGTTCCCTCTGGAAAGAGAATTGGGTGTGAGGAGGGGGGTGGGGGCAGGGAAGTTCTATCTTTTATTATAAGCTTTCTAGTCCTATTTTATTTTTTGTGCCTTGATAAAAATAAAAAGGATTAATAAAAATATAGACCTAGCACCTGTATCCCTGAGGGAATCTTGCAAGTGGTGTTTTGCATTTTGTTGAGCAAACTTTTTAGCTTGCATATTCTATGTACCAACCTTTGGCACTTTTGTAAGTTTTAGCCAACCTGTCTTCTTTTCCATGATTAACTGAATATAAATTGAAGCAAAAGTTAGTAAGGTAGATTGTTGACTCAAATATGTGTGTAGCCTGTGCCTGGATACTAGAGTTTCCCCCCTCTATTTTTATGTAGACTCTAAACTTTAGAGGATAAACAAACAATCGTCTCTCTTGCCTTCTCCCCAAGTAGAGCAGAGTTTGACTTCGCGTAAGAAATCAGCATTCTTCAGTGACCTCCTGTTCCTGAAATGGGATTCCTTGTAGCTGCACATTAAGATCTCTGAGCTGACTGTGTACGTCACTCAGCAAAGCTTCAAGTTGTTGATGAGGAAATTTTGTCAATTTAGATAGATACAAACTGCTCCTCCACCTTTTTATTTTGAAAATAATCCAGCCCCACAGAAAAATGGAAAGAGTAGTGAAACACCCATGTAACTTTCACCTACATTGGCCAGTTCCTAACATTTTGCCACATTTGCTTCCTCTCTCTCTATACCTACTCCTGTTTTTGGGAGGGGGGTGGGGAATTGAACCATTTTAAATTAAGTTGTGGATAATCATACCTTAATACATCTCCCAATATATCTCCCAAGAACAAGGACATCCTCCTACAAAACCAAAATACCATTATTTGCCATGGATAAAATAATATTATCTAATATATAGTTAATATTCAGATTTCCCTGAAATCCCAGCAATACTTTCTATAGATTTGTTTTTGATCCAGAATTCAGTCAATGATCGTGCATTACATTTAGTCATCCTATTTCTTTAAAGCCTCCTTATGCTAGAATTTTCCCTGGTTTTTTTTTTTTTTCAGTTTTTTGTGACATTGACAATTATGAGGAGCCTGGGCCAGTTGTTTTGTAGAATGTCCTATGCATATGGATTTGCCTTTTTGTTCCCTCCTTATAAGATTCTGGCTTACAATTTTGGCAAGAAAACGTATACAAACCTTTTTATCCACCTGCTTTTTATGCAGGTTCAAAATTTTAGTCCTTTGTCTTCTTGTTTGTTTTTGTTTTGTTTTTCCTGCTATTCCATGGTTTGGCATGGGGTTTGAAGAATGACCACTTACCTGGAGAATATTAAAACTCCTTAGACTGCAAAAAATATCACTATAATAATCTCTGGGAGGGGTAATCTGTTCCTCTGGAAACAAGCATAATATTTTTTCTAACGTTCTTGGCAGAGTTCTTTGGATGACTTAATATATTGTAATCAAGGGCAAATTTTCTACTCTTTAATTAAGTTCTGCCACAGTATGCAGTCCAGGGAGCCACTTCTGGAAAACGGTCGGCCTGTTTCTGTCATCCTCGGGCTGAACGTTTGCTTTTGGAATCTAAACACTGAACGCGTGCTCAGTTTGCAGCATTTTGGCTCTCCTCGTGCCAGGATGCTCAGTTGCTTAGGTTATGTATATTTTGTGTGAAGTGAGCACAACATGGAGAGATGGCGTGCCTCAGATGCCAGAAGAGCTATGCAAGCTTGCTGTTGAAAGCACGCTTCCCGTTTGTCAGGGCTTTGTGATAGCAGACCTGGTGACACAGTAGCCTTTAGGCAGAGCTCCGCTGGATGTGCAGGAAGTGCTGCTACAGGTTTGTCCGGGGGGAAACCCAAGCCATTTCTCTGTGGACAGCTGCCTTTCAAAGTCTGGACAAGTTGCTGCTCAATTTTGCACGGGCTGCCAGAGTAAGTGTTTTCATTTTGATTTGTTTATAGTCCTGCTTTTCTTGCTCCTAAGTCATCAAGGTTCTTTCTGGAAGTTTCACAGGACTTGTTACACATTCTCTAAAGTCAGATTCAGAGGATTCATTCTAATATGTTTATAATCAAACTTTCCTTTTTCTTTCTCTCTGCAGATTTTGTGGGAGTATAATACTTTGTCATTATGAGATGTCGTCTCTCGGTACCTCCTTTGTGCAAATTAAATTTGATGACTTGCAGTTTTTTGAAAACTGCGGTGGCGGAAGTTTTGGGAGTGTGTATCGAGCCAAATGGATATCACAGGACAAGGAGGTGGCTGTAAAGAAGCTACTCAAAATAGAGAAAGAGGTAAGGTCTTTTCCTGCTGTAAGAAATCACGATAGCACTTCTGTGAGCTTTTCAACCTAGAGTCGGAGGTCACGGGCTGCCAGAAACCTAGCAAGGCCTCTGGGGCCGTTTCCCAATTTCCATTCTGGGAACCCCATAAATAGAAATCATTGTCACGTGTGGTTTAGGGTTGAGTTTTACTAGGGGTCATCTGAACTGAGAGGATTTCTTTCCATGGTGTGAACGACCTAATGTTCTCTGAGCTCTCCTGGAAGGGAGGTGAGCTTTCAGACCTTCGCAGGCTCCAGACTTTTCTCTCCCCCAGGTCAGCCAAGAGGGGTCAGTAAAGAGTAAAGTGTGACATTTTCACCCCCTTTGCATTTTCTGCCTGTGAATTTGTGGTCATCAAGAGTTGTCTTGTAAAAAATAGAAAAACATTACTTTTCTACCGAAATATAAGCAATACCACCTTCTTGGATTTCACCTCTACTTGAAGCCAGAAGTGCAGGACTTTGTTGAATGAAGGATTCACAGACGCTGGACAGAGAGCTGCCCTGCTTGGTTTTCAGAGTCTGGGATTGGTGCTGGTCCTTGCTGAGCTCAAAACACACACACTGGCCCTTCATCTCCCTTAGGAATGTGACACAGCGTGTCCCCACATTCACTTTGGCCCCTGGAGAGTGAAGCTGATTGTGGGGCTGACCTGCAGGGCTCAGTGGCGTTGGCCACTTTTAATAGCTGCCCGCTGGAGCTTGTTTTGGTCATTTGTATTTATGGCCTGTTTTGCCTAATTACTGTTCTTTTCAATATGTCTTTAAAGTGAACTTTTCCATAAATATCTTTTAATCTCCCTGAATGATTTGATTTTTTTCATTAACTGCTGCCAGTGAACCGTAGCAATTGGTTGGAGAAGGAAACCCGAGTGGCAGCACGTTGTGGCGTTGCCTCCCAGCAGTGCTTGTGATTGTGTGATCACCAGCTGTGTTTGCAGTTGTTGAAGCCAGGTTGAAGGACTAAGATAGCTCTGCCGAGCCGGCCCAGTGGTTAAGTTCCCACACTCCACTTCAGCAGCCCAGGGTTCATGGGTTCAGATCCCGGGTGCAGACTCACGTACCACTTGTCAAGCCATGCTGTGGCAGGCATCCCACATATAAAGTAGAGGAAGATGGGCACGGATGTTAGCTCAGGGCTAATCTTCCTTGGAACGGAAAAAACAAGATAGCTTTTTTTTTTACTGGCTTGGGGTATCTGTAACTTGTGGAAAGCATTAAGAAGTGATAACTTTTAAAGCCAATTGTGTGCAAAACAGAAGGTACTATGTAGAGAAAGTTTCCTCCTCCTCATTTCTTTGTCAACAAAATTTTTAATAGTAGCCAAATAATAAAACCATTTCTTACTCTGGACTGAACCCAGCTCCTTTCATGTAGCGAACTCCTAAGTCCTTTATAGGCAAGAATTATTGGACCCATTTTATAGATTGGGAAATAGAGCTTTGAGAAATGTATTAAGCTACCCGAGAGGGGCAAGTGAAATCCACATCAGACCCTCTGTTCTTTAGTTTTTAACTCTGAAACTTCTAATTGACCAGGTAAGAATAGGAAATAAACCAGTTCCATCAAATTTATATTCAAAATATGCTAATATTTCTGAGCTAAATTAGGTCATGCAACTTCAGTACAACCAATATATTCTTATATTATTGTTGGATGTAAGACTTTATGAGACATAAAACAGATTTTGATAGGAAAACAATAATTGCAACCCATTCACCCCACCCCCCACCCATACATAATGCATCTTTTACTGTCTAAGAGAGCAGGAAAGTGACACAGGACAGCGCAGGAGTGAAAACAGGAATTGGAAACTGCCAAGTCCTCCTCTTGTAGATGTTTACCTGAGGGGTTATCATTCAGAAATTAAGTTGATTACAGTAAAATGCAGGAGCATAACTCATACACATGTAAGTCGGAAAAACAGAAGCTCAGTTTCTGCTTTGGGGCTTGATTTAGTCCGTGATTGTCAGTGATAAAGAGACGTGGTAAATTACTGCGAAGCAGCCCCGTACTTACTGAATCAACAGGAGTTTAAGATGTAAACAATTTTGGCTAGGAGTTGGCAGTTGTTCGAAAGGAAATCTGTGTTTCTTCTGTACGTTTTTGTTAGACTTTATGAACTACGTATTGGCTTGCTGGCTAGGTGTTTTCTAAGTGATAAGATAAAGGTAATAAGCTCTGGATTTTTTCCACTTTATAGATTCAGTCCTATGTCACTTGGTCATTTTTGTCAATGAGTGTTAGAAGCAATGGAACATTTAATAATATGTTTGTAGCTCACTCATGTAGCTCTTTAAGAATGACCTGATATCTGATTAAATATGTGCTTTTTGAACTTAGTGAAAGGTGGAGAAAATATACACCAAACTCTTTAACTTTGCTTATGTGAGAAGATAGAGGAAGCCTTTATTTTCACTTTATTTGTAGACCTCTAGCTTAGTGAGTATGTATTACTTTCCTCTGCTTTCATGAGTATGTATTACTTTTTTGATTTAGGAAAATAGAAAAATGGCATTTAAAATCTCATTAGTTCTTTAAAACTTTATATTTTAAAAACTTCCACGGCTAGGGAAAAACTATAAGCATAATACCATGGCCTCTAGCATATCCTTCCACTAGAATCACCACTTATTAACATTTTGCAAGTTTGCTTTCTCTATTTATATTATTGATTTATATGTGTTCACACATATTGTATTATTTTTTGCCAGCCATGAAAGTAAATTACTGATGCTGTGTACTTTATCCGTAAATACTTTAGCATCTTCCAAGAGTGCAACCGTAATGCAGCTATCAAATTCAGAAAATTTATCGTTGATACAATACTATTACCTGTTATACAGTCTATATTTGAATTTTGCCAGTTGTCTCAGTGATGGCTTTTTATGGCAATTTTTTCCTAGCCCAGGATCCAGTCGAGAATGACATATTGCATTTAGTTGATATATCTGTTTAGTTTGCTTTAATCTGTAATAGTTTCTCTGCCTTTGTCTTTTTTTTTTTAATGAGTTCAATTTCTTTTTAGATTCTAGTGTGCCTTTGTCTTTTAAATTTTGACGTGAGTGCAGGACAGTTTTGTAGAACGTCACTCATTTTGGGTTATCTGATTTTCCCTCCCTCTTGCCTTGTTTGAAGTTCTGTAGTTTGGCAGGAATGCTGCATAGGTCATGTGTTCTTGGTGTATCTTAATGGGAGACCTATGATGTCAGTTTGTCCCATTATTGGTGATACTAATTTTGAACCCTTGATTAAGAGGGGCTCACCCAGTTTCTCCTCAGTAAGAACACCTATTTTCACTTTGTAATTAATAATTAAGTTCTTGGTAGATACTTGGAGGCGATGTAAGTATCTTCCCTCAACAAACATTGCCCAATGTTTTTAGCATCAATTGATGATTCTTGTTTGAATCAAACATCATTATGACAGTTACTGTATATGAAGCAAAAAGTTCTAGTATAAGTGAGAGTTTTTCTTCCTCCACTTATTTATTCATCCATTCATTTATTCATAAATTATTTAATTATATCTAATATACAATATATTTATAGTATGAATTTATACCAATGAACACTTAGACCACTAATTTGACATACGATTAAAACTGCCTTGTGACTCTAGTAATACTGTAAGCTGTTGCCGCTTCACTTTTCCTGTGCATATGCCATGCCTTCTCCTCTGGAAAGCGGGGCTAATCATAGTGCCTGCGTCACAGGGTTGTTGTGAGAGGACTCGATGAGATAATGCGTGTAAAATATCTGGAAGGGTGCTTGACACATAGGGGGTCTTGGAGAACTGGAACTCTCAGTTGTATCTTCACAACCGTAGTCCAAACTCAGGATAGCAGATAGGTGTCATCTTTTGTGAAAATTTTACTTTGTTGGTTCCTGGAAGCTTTGCTGAGAAGGGCTCAGAGGCCACGTTTACAGGCTGCAGGAAAGAGCCCTGGCAAGCTCAGCGTGACTGTGGCATGGCAAACACATATGCGGTCTATTTGACATCCCTGTTGTCAGCTCTCTGAGGGCAGACTTCCATTGCCTTTGTCGCTGATGCTGCCACCATCCTTGTCATCATCACTGTACCAAGTACAGCTTCTACTGTGAGCTGATCACTTGTTTAAGAGCTTTACATGATTGCCCTCTTCTTCTTCACATTCGCTTTACAAGATTATAATCTTTTTTTGACAGATCAGAAATTAAGGCTCAGAGAGGTTAAGCAACCTGGTTAGTATAAACAGCACCATTCATGTGAATCTTCCTTGCCTGCCTCACAGCACCCGGCACTGGGCCTGGCTCACAGTAGGCATTAAAGTAGTTCTTCCTTCTTACTTGGTATCGTGTCACAATAGACTTCCCTCTCATTCACATCCAGGAAACACAGCCCGTCTTGACGTACCTACATTTTCTTCATTTACGTTCTCTGAGCTGTGACAAGGAGAGAACACATCTGTCTTTCCTGTGTGGCTAGTTGTGACTCACATCCAGCTACATAGGAATGGAACCTTTAGTTGTTACCTTTGCTTTAAGGTGCCTGTGTTTGATTTTTGTAAATGCCCTTGCTTTTTTACCTTTTGGACTGGCATGCCATTTTTACTTGCATGTGGAGGTTATTTTTGATTTGCCATGTGAGAAACATTATGGCAACTGTTCTTTCAGTTTTTCATTAAGTATTATTGATCTTGGTGATATTAAGCAATAAACATTTCAGTTAGTTAATATTTGTTTTCCAGCCATGCTCTAAATATTGTGCTGAAATCAAACCAGTGAATGTATTCCAATAAAAATGTTATATCCTGATTAACTGGTGTTATACAAAGCTAGGCTCTTGCTACCAGAAGAAAATTAGTAAAAAGCATGAACTGAATTTCTGAGAAGCGCAAAGCCTAATAGAGAAGAACTGAAAAACTGGAGGAGAGGAAGAGCCATCCATGAGTATTTCAGATAGTTTCAAAATACATATGATAGGCTCTCAGTCTTCAGAATGGAATTATCTCATTTGGTATTAAAAAGAGGCCTAGAATTTTCTTCTCAGCTTTCTAGTGAAGACAGGAAGTCACTGACATGAAATTACCCGAGATAGAGACCTTCTTATCAGTTTTTTTTTCCCATACTGCCATTGATAGCATGTGAGATGCAAGTTATTCAGTTTTGGAGGAGTTTGATTCTTAGAAAGGTCTTTAAAATGTAACTTCCAGCCATTGATTCTTAGTCTCTGTCTCTGGGGCCACACAGAACGAATCTTAACTTCTTCCATATGTCAGCTTCTTGGGCACAGGTCTGTATCTTACTGATCTTTGTATTTTCTGAGCTCTGCTTAGTACCTGTCCCACTGTAGGCAATCAGTAAATGCATAGGGCGTAAATCAACAGAATACTAGACGTAGTGATCACATCTCAGGTTTCTCTTCTTTTGTAAGATTTATAGAAAGGTTTTGCTATTCCTGAATCTACACAAAATAACGCAACTTGCCATTCGTAGTCTACTTCTTAGCCTTTTCTTCTCCGTGTTTGGCTGATTTTTTGAGTTCTTAATAAATTAGTTTGTCTTTGAATGGAAGGTTCTGTTCTATAGCAGCTAGAAAGGATTTTACTGGTGATGGTTCTTATCTGTTTGTTTTTTTTAACGTTTTCAAAGAGGAATCCAAGATGCTTTTTCTTGGCTCTGTTCATATCAGATGTGCACTGATTCATGACCTGAGAAAAATGAAGGTGTCCTAAATGAAATGAGACTGCTGGAATCTTAGTGACTTGAAGCTATGATTCCTGTCCCTGATACTGTTCTTCAGGAAAATAGTGTGCAGTAGAATTAGCGACAGGAGAGCAGCCACACTGCTAAGGATGAAAATGGTAAGTGTTGGTGCAGGCTCTGTCACCGGAGGGGATTATATGGCTGCTCTGCTTTTGAAGAGAGATATTAAGCAGTTAATGAACAAAATCAGTTTAACTCACTAAATTTTAAAAACATGCCAGACAGTGCTTCCTTTAGTGGGAAAATGAATTGCTTCTGTTATCGGAACTACAGTCATAGAGTCTACCTTAAGAAATATGTATTCAGGGGCTGGCCCCGTGACCAAGTGGTTAAGTTGGCGCACTCCACTTGGGCAGCCCAAGGTTTTGCCGGTTCGGGTCCTGGGTGCGGACGTGGCACCGCTCATCAGGCCATGCTGAGGCGGCGTCCCACATGGCAGAGCCAGAGGGACCTACAACTAGAATATATAACTATGTACTGGGGGGCTTTGGGGAGAAGGTAAAAAAAAAGATTAGCAATAAATGTTAGCTTAGGGCCAATCCTTAAAAAAACAAAAAAGAAATATGTCTTCATTTTTATTTAATCATTGGATGGGTATTTTAAAATATAATACATAGTTTAGTTAGCATCTAAACTAACTTCCCTTAAACCAATTAGCTGCTGACCAAATCTTTAAAGTTGTGAGGGAGAACGTTTTCCTTTAGAATCTCAGGATAGTTTGTTAACCACAAAATAAGGCCCATAAGTGTAACCTACATTATTCTCTGGGAAAAACTTTATACTCAAAGAACCTGGGAAGTTGTGGCTAAGGCCAGGGTACCTCTCAGAACAGTGGGGATATGTGGAGAATTGTGATTCTGGATAGATTACTTCAAGAGCTGATCACACCAAGAACAGATTTTAGTAAGAGATCAAGAAATTAATGTTAACTGGATTTGGGGGTGTGGAGTGTTAAAAATTTATACTCTGCCTTATTTTGAAAATGATTTAAGGTTGTTAGCAGGTGAATAAGTATATTTTTGAGGTTCCAGGGAAGGCCCTCTGTACCCCAGAATCTCTCTCATCTGAATGTAGGGTAAAGAAATAAAAGGAAATTAACATTTCTTGAGTTCCTGTTATTTGCAGCCACTGTTCTAAGCAGTTTACAGATATTCTCTATTTAATCCTCTTGCTAATGTCTCAAATTTTAGCATTGTAATTTCATTCTTTAGGATAGTTTCTCCTGATAAAACTGCAAATACCACTGAGAAAGGTAACTGCACATGTGAGTAACACCTCAGAGAGAAGGACAGATGTGATTTTTTTTCCTACACACACATTTCTAGGTGGAGAGATGGGTAATTGATGCTGTAGGAGACTATGACCTGGACAGATTACTCAGAATCCTCCTCCTCTGTGTTCTCTCATCTAACAAATATTGAGTACTTGAGTACTTATTACATGCTGGCACTATTCTCGATACAGGAGCCAATCGGTAAATAAAACAGGCAAAAACTCGTGTCTTTTCAGAGCTCACTTTCAAATGTGGGAAATAAAAAAAATTAATTAAATAATACATTAAAACCTCGTAAAGACTCTTACCCCTCTTAAATTTGGGCTGAACTTAGTGACTCACTTCTAAAGATTATAGAAAAGGAAAAATCAGTAACTTTCCAGTAGATGAACCTGGCAGTCGCTGCCTTAACCAGGTGATCAGGGCTAGCATCACGAGTGATGTCATGTTGATAGCCTGTATCTCCAATATGAGGTGCTGAGAAACGCGCTTCGTCTCTGTGGTCCTCTTCCCCAAAACCCATAACCCCAGTCTAGTCATGAGGAAAACATCGGATAAACCCAAATTGTTGAACATTCTACAAAACCCCTGGCTAGCACTCCTCAAGGCTATTAAGGTCTTGAGAAACAAAAAAAGACTGAGCACTGTCACAGTCCAGAGGACACTGAGGAGGCATGCTGACCAAACACAGTGTGGTATACTCAGTCGAATTTCAGAACAGAAAACAGGGACATTGGTGGAAAAAATGTGAAATCCAGATAGAGTCTGGAGTTTAGTTACTAGTAATGTACCAATGATGCTTTCTTAATTTTGACAAATTTACCTTGGTGATGCAACATATTGAAATTAGGGAAAACAGGGTGAGAGGAACTGTCTGTGTTATCTTTTCAACTTTTCTGTAAATCAAAAATTATTCCAAAATAAAAATGTTATATAAAAAACATAAGGAAAAACATAGAGCAGAGTAAGGGAGATCAGGAGCGCCAGCGTGGGGCTCGAGTTGCAAATTTAAATGGGTTGGTCAGGGTGGGCCTCACTGAGAAGGTGACATTTGGGTAAAAACTTGAAGGCAGTAAGAGAGGGAGCCATGTGTTTATCTGAGGGTAAAACATTCCAGGCAGAGGGGACCGGCAGCTGCCAGGCGGGAGCGTGCCTGGTGTGCTGGAGGAATAGCAGGGAGGCCATTGTGGTGGGAAGGGGAGTAGTGAGAGGAGGAGAAATGGGAAATGGAGCCAGAGAGGTACCAGGGCCAAGTGGTACAGGGCTGTAGACAATTGTAAGACCTTCTGATTTAAATTGAGAGGAAATGGTGAACAACTGAATGCTTTGGAGTAGAGAAGTGAAATTATTTGACTTAGGTTTTAATATGACTGCTCTGGATCCTCTGTTGAGAAAAGACTCTTTTCTGCAGGGGCAGAAAGACCAGTTAGGACTGTAATCCTGGTGAGCAGTGTTTGTAGCCAGGGCTGGGAAGGTTGCAATGGAGGTAGTGAGAAGTGGTTGAATTCGGGGTGTACTTTAAAGGGATATCTAACCAGATTTGCTCCCTCATTGGACTTGCTGTGCTCAAAGCTTTTGCACCGAGGAGATGGAAAGATGTATTTGCCATCATGTGAGATGGGGAATATCATGGGTGGAGCAGGTTTGTGAGAACAGATCAAGAGTTTATTTTTGGTACGAGCAATTAACAGTTGGAATTAGCCATCTAAGAAAATATTATGTGCAGTGCAACAAAAATATAAGATAGTTAGAAACAACCCAAATGTCCGTTAAAAGATGAATGGATAGTGGCCAGCACGGTGGCGTAGTGGTTAAGTTCATGTGCTCTGCTTTGGCGGCCCAGAGTTTGTGGATTTGGATCCTAGGCGTGGACCTACACACTGCTCATCAAGCCATGCTGACAAGGCATCCCACATATAAAATAGAGGAAGATGGGCACAGACATTAGCTCAGTGACAGTCTTCCTCAAGCAAAAAAAGGAAGATTGGTGACAGATATTAGCTCAGGGCCAATCTTCCTCACTAAAAAAAAAAAAAAAGATGATTGGATAAAATATCATGTACACATACAGTGGAATAGTATTCATTCTTTAAAAAGGAATGAAATTCTGATACACGTCCCAACATGGATCAGTCTTGAAAACAGTATGCTAAGTGAAAGAAACCAAACACAAGAGGACAAATATTGTATGATTTTACTTATATGAGGTACATAGAATAGGCAAATTCAGATACAGAAGTCAGAATAGTGGTTCCTAGGGGTTGAGGGGAAGGGGAGTTATTGTTCAGTTGGTGCAGAGTTTCTCTTTGGGATGGTGAACAAATTGTGAAAATGGATAGTGGAGATGGTTGCACAACAATGTGAGTGTACTTAATGCTTTGTGCACTTAAAATGGTTAAAAGGGTAAGTTTTTTATTACGTACCACGACTAAAATAGAAAGTTCTATTTCTTAAAAAATATGAAATACTAAGGGATAAATTTAACAAAAGAACTGTGAGATCTTTACACTGAAAACTGTAACACGTTCCTGAGAGAAACGAAAAAAGCCATTAATAAATGGAGCGATATACTATGCTCCTAGGTCAGAATATATGCTATTAAGATGTCAGTTCTGAAATTGATTTGTAGATTCAATACAGCCTCAATGATAACACCAGCCAATTTTTGGTAGAAATTGTTAAGCAGATTGTAAAACATATATGGAAATGCAAAGGACCTGGGATAGCCAAAACAATTTTGAAAAAGAACAACGTTAGAGGACTTATTACTACCTTATTCATTACTTACTATAAAGCTACAGTTGTCAAGATTGTGTGGTCTTCATGTCCAGATAGACCAGTGGAACAGAGCAGAGTCGAGAAATAGACCCACATGTATTTGGTTCATAGATTTTTGACAGAGGTACCCAGGCAGTTCAGTGAGGAAAGGATAATCTTTTCAACAAATGGTGCTGGAACAATTAGTGTCTACGTGCAAAAAACTGAGGACCCCTGCACTAGGGGAATGTGGTATGGCTGCTGAGCAGCGATCGTGGTGTGCGTTTTCTCCAGCCACACTCGGTTCAACACACGCTAGAGCAGACAGACAGATGGATTTATCCCGAGTCGTGGTTTTCCTGCGTGCAGTGAAGTAAAAGCAGAACGAAGGAGTTAAGGTGGGATGCAAGGGGAGGATTCTGTGATGTGCCGTGGAACGTGAGCCAGGTGAGGAGGGAAGGGAAGACCTCAGGGAAGGGAGTGGCACTAAAAAAGTATAGGGACTGGTGGTTGTGGGTCAAGGCCTTGTTGGAGTTCAGGTACTGGGAGGAGGGAGCTGGAAATATGGGAAGTGGTGGGGGATGGATGGGGTTTAGGATTATGGAGGGGCACAGGGTCTGGCGTGTGACCAAAGGAATGCACAACTGAGGTGTGGGGAAGGATTAAATTGTTGCAGGGGAGTTCAGGGACTCGAGAGGTCGAGTGTCAGAGGCTCATTTATGTGCATGTAAACACTCCCGCACTATGAGACAGGAATAGTATTTGCAGAAAATGACAGTGAGCTAGGAGCTAAAATCATCAAGAAATAAAGGGGAGCTATCTGGAATTGGTATCTATTGGTAACTATGAAGGATAATGGGGGATGCAATCTAATGACATAGGATTTCGCTTTTAGGGAGGCGGGAGGGACAGCTGTCTGGAAATGGCACTGAGGAGCAAGGAGGACACCTTACTCACCTCCAGGCCCAGTGGAGCAAGTGCTGAGACAGAGTAGCTGCCAGGGAGAGGCCTGCGTCTGTCATAGAAGAGGAGGGAAAGTTTAGGGGAGTTTAGACTTGCAGTGGAAGGGCAGTTTAGGAGGCGGAGAAAAAGCTTAAAAGGAAATGCCATTTGACCCATCACCCTCACTTTTAAGAATTTGTTCTAAGGAAATAATTGGAAAAGTTCTCATGCATATGCATTAAGAGTTGTGTATGGCCGTGAAAAATTGGAAACAGTGAGCATATGGTACTTTTATAGTCAGAAAAAAACAACAAAGCTAACCAAATGCATGGAATCTTACTTAGAGGATGGAGACGGAAAAACATCTTTATAATGTGTTTGTTTTGTACACATTGGCAATTCACCCCCATGTAGTTTTGGATCATGCAAAGTACCTTGGAAGTATACTCATGCGCTTTTGATATTTTCTGCTTCAACTCTCCTAGAATATTGTTGATGGCCCAGAATTTTAATCTCCTTATTTATCTTATTCTTTTCCTCAATTTCTTTGCTGTCACGAAGCTCTACATACATGTGGTATAAAGAAAACATGAATTCTCCTTAAGAGTGTCTCCAAGTCTTAGTTGAAAGCTGAAGAAACACTGCAGACATTTTCAGTTAAATGTAATTTGTGTTTATCTGGGCACTAGGCACCTTCTTGTAGTGTTCTTTAGGAATACAGATAGAATATTTGGTTAGTAACCAATAAGGCTTTAGAATTTTGCCTTTATTTCTAGCTTGCTGCAGAACTGGTAATTGTAAGGCGAGAAATCTGTATTTGCTCTGTAGGTGAAAACAGATCAAGCACACATAACCCAGTACTTGGGTGGTATTTGAAATACGTCTTTTCCTTTACTATGGTGAATTTTTTTTTCTTTTTGTTTCAGCCAACACATAAAGGTTCTGGAATGTTTACCCACAGCCATTTGTCAGGATGAGTTAGGAAGAAAATTTCCTTTTTAAGAACTGTATATAAACAGAGAAAAACACTTCACACCTGTTTATCTTAGTAGGGCCCACTGCGGGGGAGGGAGTAGGTTTTCCATTAACTCTTCCATTCGGAGAGGAGTTTAGAAAAGACACAGGGTATCCCGTGGTCTTGTCATCTTTGGATAAGAAGACTGAGAGCCAGATGGAGGGGCCCACCATTTGTGTCTACAAACAAAGACCTTTCCTGAATTTGTCATTTCTTTCTTTGAGCCCATCTGTACAGTTCTTTTAGTTCACCTTGCTGAATTGTCTATGTTCATAAGATAGTTGTTCAATATATTTTCAAAAACACACTTTAGGGTTTAGAATTTTTTTTCTTAATGAAAACTACCTTTCAGTTTTGATCCCCATTTGAGTCAATAAAAGTCTCTCGTCCTAGTATATCAGGAAATCTAGTTGAGGGGTGGGGAGTGACATATTTGTCTCCCTCAAAGGAATGTTCGATGATCCTCTTCCTTTGAAAATATTATTAATTCAATTCAGTAATAAGGAAGACATAAAATTAATATCTTTTTAACTTTAAAAAGAAACAAAGTCCTTTTTTGTATAATTTCTAAATCAAAACGAGTAGTGTCCTCTTTGACTGAATCAGTTCATAAGCCACATAAGAAAAGTAGACTTCTTTCATTTGCTCCCGCCCCTCATCACTGACTTCCTTTCCACTCAACTCCTTAAACCACTTTGGCTGCAGCCTCATTTCTTCATCTTACAAACACTCCCACATTCCCTGATTTCAGTAGCCGCCTCAGTCAGCGTCTCCATCCTGTCTTGGGCCATCATCCTGAGTGAATTTGCTATCCACTTTAAGGCCCTCTGAGCTGACTGCAGACTTCGATTACTGCGACTTCTATGACTTTCAGCTCCACTTCCTTTCACTCACTTACAGGTAAAACCTTCAACATCTCATAGCTTAGAACTGCTCTACCTTCAAAATAGCCAGCCTGAGCGTCCCTTCTCTGCCCATAATTTATCCTACCCACTCTTCCAACAGCTCTGCTTTTCTTCACCCTTATCGTGGCATCTAGCTTTTGTTCTCCAAACTCAGCTCTCCCTTTGGATTCACTTGCCTCCAAGCCTGCAGATTTCCCGCCATGCACTTATTTCAGTGCTCATCTCTTAACCCTGTTAAATCCCTTTCTGTCTCCTTGAGCTTCTACTCCTTGAAGACAAAGACAGTGGCTTCGTGTGTCTGTGCACCACCTCACTCAGTGTTCCTTATTTCCTTAATGGGCAAATGGATGTTAACATATCTATTTGCAGGTTTAGTTTTAGTAACTTTTGGCTGTCTCAAAAATTAAACCTACCGTCAAAGGACAAATGTTTGTAACACTGAGGAACCCAACTAATGGAATTGCAGGGTCTGTAGTTTTAAATCAGAGCTGCAGTCTTCCAGTGTCTACATACTATAATCGAAAGGAGTAAAGTCTGCCAGCCTCGCCCAATGGGAAGAGGCGAGCACTGCGGGGAAGTGGAGAGGGCAGCCTCCGCTGTGTGTAGCTGTGTGCTGGTCCACTAGGATTGTCATTGTTTAAAACATGATGCAGACTGGTGGCTCCTGGGTGTATCTGTCCTGCAGATACGTTCTGTTTGCTCCACACAGTATTTTAATAAAAAAAAATTGTTGTCAACATTTAAAACCTAGATGGTTTTACATAAAAGTCCAGATTTCTAGCTAGCTTGAAAAAGAAGCAAACTGAATCCTTGTGGTTGAGTGATGACACTGGTGACTTCAGTGATGAAGGCGAGGCTTATTTGGAAGTAGCAGTTCTAAAAGATTTAGTAAAGATCAGTACTATAATTTTATAATTGTCTCATATAACGATGCAGTTTTTCTTAGTATTTAACAATGCAGTCAATAAAATAAATAAAAGAATTTATCTTTAAAAAAACTTTATGTGTTAAGTATATCTGAAAGACTAAGGAATGTCAAGCTGAAACTCTTAAGATGCCAAAGGTGTTCCTTTTATAAAGTAGGGATATGTTCTTGTAAACTTCTTCCTTAATTTTTTCCCTAATAAAACATGCTGAAATGTATTCTTGGAATGGGCTTTTAGCATAAAAATTTGAAGAACTAATACAAAAACACAAAACGTATAAAACATGAGCTGAAATGTATGTTTAAGCAAGAAGCAGCTTTCTAAGCTACAAATATCATGTCCATATTTCCTGCATTATTTCTGATTCTATAGCAGTACATTCCTCACCTCCATTCATTTTCCCAAACTATAGACACGGATGATTATTTTTATGTGGCAAAGTGTTAATGCAATGATTCTTTTGTTCCAGTCCTACAGTGGCAAAAAAGGAATGAGACAAAACCCAAGAACAGTGATAATGAAAAGATCACTGTCTCTTTCCCACATTAAGCTCTTTTCTTCTGTCCTCACTTTTCTCTGTGAGGAAGGCTACTCTAAAAAGAAAATCTTCCTTTGAATATTCTGGAATGATCAGACTGTGCATATTCCTCTTGTTTTTACTTCTTTTGCTTCTATAATAACGAAAGAAAGAAGACACATAACATTTTATACATAGTAGAATATTATATCAGCAGACATTTCCATTCCATTTAAAGGCTTCTCCCATCCCCATCTCTTTTGGAGGTTTTTCCAAAAATATAAGGAGTGTTAAGTGCATTGGTATATTTAATTTTTGTTTTATTGAAGAGAGAGTTTTTGAAAAATGATGATGATTGTAACAAAAACCAGAATTTTACGTGAATTGGCTCTTTGATGATTTACCCATAAATGAAAATAGTACCAAGTGTCTTAGACACCTCATCATTTTGCTATTTATTTTCTTAATAAAATTTCACTTTTCAGGTTGTAACCTAAATATCCTTAATTGCACAAGAAGAATTGGCTAATAATACCCAAGGTTACGCAATACTTAGTAGAACAGATATTAGGATAGTCTAGAGGAGTGTTCACCTAGAAAATGCATCTGAGTGAGGCAAACTGACATAAATCATTTTATTACAGAAACTTTTGTTACTCTCTTCTGGCACCTGACACCAGAAACACTGTCCTCTTTCCCCCTGAGGTATATTAGAAAAATACCTAAGTTACATAAAGGCCTTCTCTGTTCAGTTAGAGTGATATACCTGCTGTTTGTCAAGGGTAAGGAGGGTGTGAAGGGGGTAGCGGATGCTTGGGAGTGTGGTAAATGGAGAGATATGACAAGAACACAGTATCTAAATCTCTGGTCTGGCAGGAGACTTGCCCCAAGGGAGTTTCTGTTCTTCATACACTTATGGTAAGAAAACTGGACCTGAAAGCATATTATGTGAGGCCAGCTATTTTTGCTTCCATTGTTTTACAAATGGAGAAATCTAGCCATTTAGTAGACCTTAAGATTAATTATGTTTCATCTCTTTTCTCTTTATAATTCCATTTTCCTCCAATAAAGTCAGATTATTTCTTAGTTTATTGTATTGTTTACATTTAAGGAGATAAGAATCTTTCTTTAAATAAATGTGCCCAAAAGAATGAGATCTGAAGTTAGTCAGTCACGTTAACGAGTCTAGTTTGGGGAGTAAGAACTAACCACAGAGTTTTATGGACCCATTAATTTTTTGAAATTATTTCTGGATTCTTGTCTCTGTGTTATAGGTTTGTGGTGGGGAAGAAATTTGGAAAAGCAGCAGGTAAAAAATGTAACATATAAATATTTCATGTACTGGTTTCTTGGATTGATTGTCTAATTTTGATCTCTGTGGACGTGAACACTCAGAAGCCACAAGCGTATGCATATACATACAAACACACCCACACATTTTCCCCCTTAGGTTTTCACGAGACTCTGTTGTGGATAAAGTGATTTTACACTGTACAGCATGGAATGGAGAGTGTATTTGACAAAGAACCTGACTGGACTCCTTGAAGGTGAGAGAGTCCTTAATGGCAAGGCTTGACTCAGGAGTTGGTAGTAATTCTATCAGTTCACCATCATTTTTTGCATCTATAGTGTCATGGTATATTGGACTTGATTTCAAACTATCTTCTTTCATTCAAGAAATTACACCTTTTCCCTGTTATTTACTTAAAATATTATCAAAATAATGGTTCTAGAAGTAGCCGTAATTAAGCTTTGAAAGTGTACAGTTTGTACAGTTAGTGTATCCCATCCATGGGTAATACCACGCTATGGGAGAGGCTTCATTGTGAAACAGTGGGTTATATCAGTCAGGGTCCAATCAGGGGACAGAAACCACATCAATAATGTGAACAGTGAAGCCTCAAGATTACCAACTAGCAAAAGGTCAGCTATTATTAACTAGTAAAAGCCTCCCAAGAATATAGGAACAACAAATGTAGGGGCAGCTACCACTCTAGAGCTTAGGGAGAACACCAAAGGAAGGAACAGACTTGGAAGAGGGCCCCCGCTGGCTGAAATTTAGACCCCCATTGGGGAGCGTGTGGCTGCAGCCTACTGGATGGTGAGGGGTTTGCTGTGGTGTCACAGACTGGAACAGGTTCCCAAGAAGCTGTCTGCTGGGTTTCCTGAGAAGTTCCTGTGGGTGCCATGGGCTGGTGCTGCCCTACAGGGAGCCACCTTCTGGGATGCTGGCAGGCTGAAGCTGGTCCACAAGAATCTTCCCACTGAGGTGCCAATAAAACGCTTGAGGGTGAGTAACATCGGGTCTCATACGTGCTTCTGGCAACCACAGATTCTGGAAGAAAAATCACCAAGGCAACAGGAAGAGAAGTCTCCTCCTCTGCTATGCTTTTTTATTTATTTATTTATTTATTTATTTTATATATATATATTTTTTAAAGATTTTATTTTTTTCCTTTTTCTCCCCAAAGCCCCCCGGTACATAGTTGTATATTCTTAGTTGTGGGTCCTTCTAGTTGTGGCATGTGGGACGCTGCCTCAGCGTGGTTTGATGAGCTGTGCCATGTCTGCGCCCAGGATTTGAACTAATGAAACACTGGGCTGCCTGCAGCGGAGCGCAGGAACTTAACCACTCAGCCACGGGGCCAGCCCCTCCTCTGCTGTGCTTTGAATGTCCCTCCGTGTCCTTTGTTGACTTAGCCTGACATTGTGCCAGCTGGCAAAGGAAGGTGTTTATAGAGTCTAGCTCCAGTATCACAGGCAGGGCAAAAAACAGTAGACACGGTGCTGAGAGGCAATAAAATTGTTAACTAGTACAGTTCACCCCTTTGGCTACTCAGCTTCTATATACACCCTCTAAACACTTTGAACTTCCATATAATAAAGAAACAACTCTATATTTTTACTAATCAAGATCAGCTGTCCTTCGTATAAGTGAAGAAGTTTTCATCTTTTCCCCAAAATAGAGAGACACACAGTCCCAACAGTCATTGGATCCATTGCTGGCTTTCTTAATTTCTCCTCAAATTCTGTCCTAGTCCCACTGAATATTCTGTTACCTGAAGACTAAATCATAAAGTTAACCTCAACTTGTGTATAAGATATGGGGAAATAAACATCTTTCCAAAGAAGACATACAAATAGCCAACAGGTATATGAAAAGATGCTCAACATCACTAATCGTCAGGGAAATGCAAATCACAACCACAATGAGATATCATCTCATACCTGTTAGGATGGCTGTTATCATAAAGACTGGATAACAAGTCTTGGCAAAGTTGTGGAGAAAAGGGAACTCTTATACACTATTGTTGGAGATGTAGATTGGTGTGGCCACTATGCAAAACAGTATGGGGGCTCCTCAAAAAATTAAAAATAGAATTACTATATGACCCAGCAATCCCACCTCTGGGAGTATATCCAAAGGAAATAAAATCACTATCTCAAAGAGATATCTGCACTCCCATGCTCATTGCAGCATTATTCACAGTAGCTAAGGAAACAACCTGGGTGTCGATTGGCAGATGAATGGGTAAAGAAAATGTGATGTGTAAGGTACAAACTTTTGGTTATCAGATGAATAAGTCCTGGAGACCTAATGTACAGCATGGTGACCATAGTTGATGATAATGTGAAATTTGGCTGAGAGAGTAGGTCTTGAGTGTGCTCATCACACACACAAAAGGGTAAGTAACTACGTGAGGTGATGTGATAAATGTTAATTAGCATGATTTTGGTAATCATTTCACAATATGTACGTATATCAAAACATGTTGTGTACCTTAAATATATACAATTCTTATTTGTCAATCATACCTAAATAAAGCTAGGAAAAAAATAAGAGGAGAGATACGAAATAAATAGTTGATGTACACAAATGAGTGTATATATATTATATAGATATAAATATATAGATATCAAGCAAAGGGAAAAATGCACAAAGCTACTACAGTTCTCATTTACAGTCCTCATTTCTATAATTAGTCATGACTTCTGGCTTCCTTCTTCCACTAATTATTCCATATTTCCTTTTTCCCTCAGCCAAAACCTCAGCTGGTCCGCACTCTTTACCTGGTAGGGTGACCTGAACTTTCATTCCTGAGGGTCTGAGTCCTCAGTAGTCTTCCTGTGATTAGTTGTCGTAGTGTTTCATTAACGTTTATTACTGGGCATGGAACTACTAGGAGTCGTCCCACAGAATCCCCTGGGTTTCACACAGACTTCCTCGCCGTCCTATTCTGCAACAACCCAGTTTTCCTTCGGTAATTGGGATCAACTGCTCCAGTCAGTAGAGGAACCTTTTTTTCTGCTTGTTGGTTCAGTAGCATAAAAAAACTAAAATAGCCAAGCGGCAGTCTCATATTCCAATTCAATTGAATCATTATTGTCTCCTCTGGTGGAAAAATTTCATCCTTGAGGACTAAGACCTCTAAACCAGCAGAGCTCAAACTTGCTGGGATGGGGAACCATAATTCTCTGAGTAGATTATTAGATGTAATAGTGATGGGAGCCACTCCCACGTCTGTCTTTTGATTCCCAGACCTGTGTATTCTGTTATAGGGGAGACAGTGGTCTCTGATTCAAAGCATATACTTCATCCTCTAAGTCAGAAATGCTTTTAGGATGTTGTCTCTCAACTGATGACATACTAAGACTTCTGTAAGCCATTCTACGTATCCATTAGAGTAGCTGCTTCTGAGTGAAGGGATATGTGGTGAGACCAGTTAATTCCATGGGGCTGAGCCTGTTGTGCACTTCCTTTGCTGTGAAATCTTCCTTCATCAGAAGCAATGCAGTATGGAATACTATAATGGTGAATAAAGCATGCCATAAGACAACTGATGAAGATGCTGTCAGAAACATTACAGGCATTACTGCTACTCAGCAGGAGCAGCAGACAGTTCAGCCGTGATAAGGGGAAGTCCATATTGCCAAGCTCACATAGTTTCTGTCTCTGCCACCATAGCCACTTTGTTCGTGGCTCATTGAGCTAGCATTGAGGTGGCTGGGAAAGAGGCTGAATGACATCTACAGCACATATAATTTTGTTCATCTGATTATTGAGCACCTCCTCTGCAGCGGATGCCCTTTGGTGAACATTAACCTGGGACACAATCTGTGTCCTCTCTGAGAGGTCCGTGTACATACCTCTTTCCCCAAATTCTTTGTCGTCAGTCTTCTAATCCTGTTCCTTTCAAGTCCATGAGCATCAGACAAACTGAAAGCAATTACCCATGAATTCGTGTAAATTCATACTTCTGGCCATCTCTCATTCCAGACAACGTTGATTACTAAATGTACTTACTGCCCAAGTCCTGCCCACTGGGAGGATTTTCCTTAAAAGTTGTTCTTTGGGGATCACCTCCGACTGGAACGGCAGGCATCTGCTTTTAGTTGGTACCAACGTATCACACAGAACCGTTTATGAATTGAGCTCATGTTTTTTCTCTCTCAGTCGTCTTGTTGTAGGGAACTTAGCATCGATTCAGAGCTGGTGTCTAGTAATCCCTGAAACTACTGGGACTGTGTCCTTTTCCCCAGTGCACTGTCTGTTTAGTAAGTGGCAGCAGGTCCCTTTGGTGAATGCTTGGAGGAGGATTTTCTATCCCTGTGGCAGTACTGCAGTTTTCCTTGAGGAAACGTGGCCTGCCGTTCAATCTGAGGATTCTGGGTCTGTAAACTGGCGTAGGCCTAGAAACTGGGTGTGATGCTGGGACTCTCCCTGGTGGTGACTTAATGGCCACCAGACCTAGAATTTTTTCTGTTTTGTAGATTGTGTAATATTCTAGTAGGCTACTTGCTGATTTCATTCCTAGGGACACCAAGATAAATTACCTACCACCAGAGATTCCTGTGGGCCAAAGCACTGCCTTTTATGGTAAATGGGCCAATCTCATCTTTGGCATTAGGTGCTGCTATTCGGCCTCTGTTGCTCTTGTATCCCTTCATCCTCAAGGATATCAGAAAGCCTGTCTCACTGGTGGCATCTCCTGTGGTCAAACCCGGTCTGCAAATGAGAATAACCACAGTTTTTCAGAGATGCAGTGTTCCGCTCACGAGTGTATTTTTCAATGTCCTAGTGAAGCGAGTGTCTCTGGTCCTTCTCAGGAGATGTAGTTGGGGTGGGTGGGTATGCAGTTTGCACTTGATAAATTCACTCCAACATTCCTTTCTCTATAAGCCTTTGGATTCCTTCCTCCATGTCATGCCAGGGAAGTTCTGGCGTCTCACCCTCATTAGATGTAGGCTACCTTTGGGTTCAAGTTTCAGTCAACCAACAAGTAAGCTATTAGAGATACTTCCGGCTTCATGGACTAACACATTAAATCTGGAATCTCTAGTAAATGCACCCATACATGTGAAATCAGCCTGATCTGTATATTCCCACCCTCCTCTATCTAACACCTTTGATATCCACACCCACGCACGTTCTCTGGGTTTTTCCAATACAAACAAAAATTTTGCAGTTTTTTGGCCTATAAGCTGTTTCTTTCTGGGTGATACTGTGCACCCGACCCCCTGGAGCATGTTGAAATTTGGGGACAGTGCGTGCTTATGGTAGACCTTGAGGAGGATGAGCATCCCCTTGCAAGGTATCTACTCCGGGTGAGGCTGTCCAGCAAGTTTTCCAGCAAAAGAAGACGTCTCCTGAGATGCAGGAGGGCAGGCTACTTCCAGAGACAAGGGAGCCTCAGAGTGACTTTGAGGTTTGAAATCGTCAGTTTCATCTTGAATCCAACCAGATGTACCCCTTTCCAGGCTTCAGGTCCCATTCTTTCCTAATCAGTACCCTAACTTTCACGGGAGGAACTTTGCAAAAGTTGTGAATTCAACTGATGATGTAATTCAGCAACACACACAATAAATTTGGTTTTTGATTTTGGAAATACTAGCCCTGTGGCTACAGGAAATAAAAGGTCCTTTTAGAGCTGCTATGAAAGCTCTCTAGTTCTTAGATTGTGACTTGGGCTAGGGGTTAAAGGACTTGAACTTGTCGTTTTCTTTCTGTAAGCACCTCATTGCACTCATAAGAATCCGGCCAACCCCTTATATTCATCATTACTGCCAGAATGGTCAAGGACAGCGGCCACTTTGACTTCCAGGCCTTATTTCAGATGTCACGTCACCACAATTAATCACAGATGATAACGTGATTAATTTTGATGCCACTTAATCACTTAATGCCGTGGATCACTAACATTCCATTTCCCATTAAAGGGAACTTAGCACTGCACCCAGCCCAAGCTCATGACCAAACTAGCGCTAAAATCCTATTTTTGAGGGTCTGTAACCTGGGACCACACCTGGTACTAATTCTGTATCAGTCAGGAAAATTAATGTAGAGACTTATGAGCTAATAAAAGGTGGTTAACTACTAAATGGGATAAAAGAGACTTAGGAGTTCAGGAATAACAAATACAGAGAGCAGCTACCAACCCTGGAGCTGAGGGGAGAGTATTCAGGGAAGGAACAGTCTTGGAAGAGGGTCTGTCCCCCAGGCTAAGACTCAGACCCACTGGAGAGGCTGTAGCTGTGAACAGTGATAGACGAGTATTGCGGTTCCAGGGGCTGGAGCTGGTTCACGAGAAGCTCCCTGCTGGGGTGCTGGTAAAGTTCTAGCGCCGTAGGTTGGAGTTCTTCCATAGGCAGCCACTCTCTGGGTTACCTGTGGGCCGGAGCTGGTGGACATAAAGCCACCTACTTGGGTGCCAGTGGGCCAGAGCTGGCAGGCAGGAAGCTGCCCATGATGGTGTGGCAAGCCAGAGCTGGTTCACAAGAATCCAGCTGCTGGGGCACCAGAGACACTTGCTGCCGGATGAGCACGCCTGGATCTCCTCCTGCACACAGCTAGCAGCCGTGTTGTAAGAGGAAGAAAAAGCACCAAGGAGCAAGAAAGAGAAGCCCCTTCCTCTGCTGTGCTTGGCAGTGACCCCCCAGTGCCTCTGTTAACAAAGCCTAAAATTCACCCACTGACTAAGGAGAAACGTTCACAGGGTCCAGCTTAAGTATTACAAAGGAGGGAACAGTGTGGGTTGGGAACCGAGAGGCAATTCATTCATAACTGGCACATATTTATAAAGTATTAGGTCATTCTGAGAAGAAATGGATAGACCATTTTTCCTTCCTCCGTTGAAAATCAACTCCTTAGTCATTAGTTTATATATTTTGTGGAAGATGTGTATGGTTAATTTGCCTTTAAATATATCCTTTGTAGAATCTCACGTATATTACCTCCTAAGAGAAAGCACTTTCTCAGTGCAATAAATTCTTGCTAATGTATTTCATTCTTAAGATCACTAATATTTCCATGAGTCCTGGAACTACAACTAAAACTGTGTATTGTTTTATGGCTTTTTAGCTTGGTGAGAGCTCTCCTCCCAGCAAAACAAGGACCGTCGATTACCTTTATAGCAACCTCACTTACATATGTTTTTCTGCTTAGAAGCCTCTACCTCATAGTTTGAAAATCGAAAATGAAGTTAAATTTCAGATATGTTCTTTGAAAATAGAACCTTACATTGTTGAATATACTGGGTGTTTTGTCTAACACTAAAAATGTCAGTACCCTGGGAAATGGGAGAGAAGATGCATTTCATTCCTGGAGAAGTTTTCTCAGAAGGCTTTCTTTTCTTTATTTCCTTTTAATTTTCTAAATTGAGGGATGTATACTTTCCAATTCTGTTTTGCAGTAATCTGTACATTATAAATGAGCAGAAGATTATACCACTAGAATGATTAAAAACAAATGCTTTGAAGCAATGTAATTAAATTTCTTTATGGAACTTTAATATGTTTAATCCAAAGAATGAGACATTGTCTCTCTGTCTATATATATTAAAAGCACTTTGTGTGATGTTCTTGCCTGTGGCACTTTCATAGGATTTATATAAATTAGAGGGGGTATAGAATTTGGGCTTTCACACTATATAGTTGGGCAGGGAAAAGAATGACTGGCATAGGGCAAGAGGGAGATAATGCTCTGGTATTCCAGTGAGGGGATGGAGAGGAGGGTGGTGTCCAAAGTAACAAAACATGCTTCTTTACAGAAAGACCATTCATTTCCTATTTTTATTGTCAGTCCAGAAGGAAGGAGAGTGAGAACTGCCCGAATTACAGAAGCTCTCAGACATTCTGGCAGTAAGGTTTGCTTAGAAAGCAGGATAAATGTTCACATAGGCAGCATCCACACGTTTAACTCTGATGTTGGCCACTGCAACAAGTAGGAGGTTTCAGTTTTCTGGATTTTAGAAAATGAAATGGAGCCTGCAAGTATTGTTCACTTATGTGACAGCCGTGTGGTTTTGAAATGGTCATTTTATTTTCTCGCCAAACCACAATCCTGTCTGGGTTGGTTTTGTGGTTTTCTTCAAACATACAACAGGAAGTAGGGACTAGCATTATGACCACTCAGTAAACATCAGGATTTTGATCACAAAATGAATAAAACAAGGAGTGAGAAAGCAAACTTCCATCGGAGAGGACCACCCAGTGGTCATTTCTTTCCAATTACCTCAGTGAGTTTAAGAAAGAATGAAAAGATGGATGGATGGACATACACTAAGTATAAAATCTCCTGAGCTTAGGCTCCCATTCCCCCATTCCATGTCCTTCCTCAATGAAACGTTCTATTAATATTTGATTTAAATAACTATTTACTGCTCTTTCACCCCTTCTCTTAAGACTTGCTCTGCTATTCATAATGGAGGGAAGAGAAGAAAAATCCTTCTATAAATAATTTGTTTAGAAACATAAATTTTTCTTTTCTGAGGATTCTGTTAAAAAGGTGATTTTTAGAATCAGCAGCATCTTTCAAATTTAGGATCCCAGCTCAAAACAAGAATGTTTACATTTTGAAGAGTTGTTGATGGAGAAGAAAGATGAGGGGAACGGTATAAGATATGAGAAAAAGTTAAAATATACTACATTTTCAGTAAACAAACCAGACTTTCTTTCTTGGGGAAGCTTCTAAAACAATTGCCTGATTCCTAAATGAGATGAACATGGGGATGGGGAGGAAGCTGCTAACCTCAGAAATGTGTGTGTTGGTTTGGAATATAATATTAGTAAAATTTATCCTAAATTAGGGCAAAAGGAGTAAGAGACATATCAACTAATAATTATCCCTGCAATCCTTTATTGCAGTCTTCTGGCATCCCAGTGCTCTGGGTGCATAAGTAGCACCCCAGGGAGTTAGGTATTAGCACCAATACACAGGTGAGAAACGGAGACGCGTGAACTTACATGCTCAGAGACACATAGTTAGTAAGTGCTGTATCTAAAATTTGAATCCACACCTTCCTGGCTCCCATCTACACATTCTTTCACCTGTTCCTCTGTTAACTGAAGCTTACCTAGTTGAAGACTTCCCACACTTACAGATTTCTTTTTAACTCTGACAAGATAAATATAGTGAATTAATTTTGAGGCAAAACATTTATGAAACTTATTGAAATAACGAGAAAGAAAGGTAGTTTTTCTCCAATCCTAGGTTTGTCTCACGCTCCTCCTTGATGCCTTCTCCAGCATTTCTCATGGTGGTTTTCTAGTTGCAACTCCCAAGAAGCAGCATTGGTTTGGGTTTATGCATCTGCGACAGATCCTGTGACGGATCGGCAGATGGAAAACATTATGGTTGGGTTGACTTTAATGAAAAGTTTCCATTCTGTTCTTTGCATTATTTCTCTGTAGCTATTTGGAGACTTTGCTTAAGATCATGATTTTCGGATGTTATTGACCTGATTCTCTCCTGAAAGTGCAAAATAAGAGATCCCTTCCTGCTCGAATAGAACTTCATTGAAATTCCATTAAATGAGAACCTATTTTATCTGTGATAATTTTCAAAAGAAAAAATTTCAACTGTTAATAATAAAATATGCTTCAAGGAACTAAAACATTCTTCGGCTCCATTTTAGAAATCTTAAATGTTGAAAGCAAAATCACGTGTAACAGTCTATCAATAGTGAGTGCCATTCCTGGAGTGTGTACTGTGGTAAGCTCAAATGTGCGTGATTTCATTTCCTTCTCACCACAGCTGTGGTTTAAATGAGCCATTATTGTATGCATCACTAAGAAAGAAAAAATCCTGCCAGTGAAAATTATAAGATGCCACCAGTTGTAGTACAGCCCCAAATTCAGTCATACCTGATGAAATGTGCACCTTAGAATCCATGAAAAACAACACCATTATCAGTTTTACATGTGAGAAAACTGAGACAAAAAATTAAACGACTTGCGTAGGATCATCTAGCTTTTAGGTAGCAGAGCTGGGATGAGAGCCCACGTCTCTGACCATGGGTTTTATGTTCCTAACTATTATGTTTGTGCTTCCACAGACGCTTTCATTAAGGGATTTGGCAGTGTTTAGAAGTGAGACTTCACTGGATCATTTATCTATATTTGAACTATTAAAACTAAGTTGAAATTACCTTTTCAAAATTTACGCATAATCAGAAATCATAATTGAAACCCATTCAACTAAAGCAGAGTCAAGAACTTAGAGCCAAACACTAGTAGAAAAAGGACACGAAGAGACATTTCACAAAAAAATAGACCATTTACTGTTGATAAAGATAAAAATTAATGCAAATATTCACTCTTGGTGAGGGCTGGGGGAATGGATATTCTTTTAAATTGTTGATAGTAAGTTGAACTACTTCTAACATGCATCTTTGAATTGTGTATCAAAATGTGCATACTTTTTGAGCCAAGCATTTCACAATGAAGAATATATCCTAAGGTTATGGGCAAATAAGTGCATCTGATAAATGTAAAGAGATGTTTTTATAGTCACGAATATTTAGAAACAACCTAAATGTTTAACAATAGAGGACTGGGTAAATAAATTCTGGTATCCAATTCAATGAAAATTAAGCTGTTATGGAAAACCATGATCTAAATCTATATTTATTGATGAGGAAAAATGTTGATAATGTGTCATTTTTAAAAAAAATAAAGCAGCTTATAGACAATATATACTTACTGAAGAACTGTTTTGAGATGATATCCACTTAATGTCTGTCACTATCAGAAACAAAAAGGGCTATGAGACTACCTCAGTATTTTTATGCTGTCAAGGAGAAAGTGGCATTCACATTTTTACTCTGGAATGAGGCCCTTCACCTCTCTGGTTCCCTCCTCTGTACAATGAGAAGATTAAAAATAGAATGATTAGAATCTTTCCAGTTCTAAAATTTAAATGCAAGTTCACTAAAGAGCAGAATTAAATATGACACGAGAATGTGTTGGATCCCATCCAAAGCATGCTAGCCAACTGAGGCGCCAACTCAGGGCGCAACGGGGCTGGGGCAGGGCTGACGCCTCGCTAGGAAGGTGCTCCCGTGCGACGTGCGATGGGCTTTGCGTTTCTGTTCCCAGGGAAGGACAGATCGTCTGTAGATAAAATGAGATCAGCAGTGAGAGAGAGGGAAAGGCTGGCTGATGCTTGATATTGCTACGGGAGTATCATCACGGCAGTGTAAAACACAAACTTCAACTGCACCAGGGTTCAGAGTTTGACGAGATTTTAGAACCCACCAAAATTCTGCTGAAACGTGGCAATGACTAAAACAAGTAAAGTGCTTTCTAAAACAGATCTTGACTTGTCTATCAGCACCTTTGAAAACAATGTGCACGCAGTTTCTCAGGGATTATAATTACTTCACATAGTAACGGCGTTTGTGCGGAGTTTTGTCTGCGTGGATAAAACCCTTAGCTATGTCTTCTACTTGGTGAAAATAGCAGTACCAGCGGCAGCCCAAAGATCTTAATTATCCTTGTGCATACACTCATTTTGTTTTTCTGCTCTGGCTTTTACCCACTAGAGGGGATAATGCATTGTCTCCAGGGAATTCAGAGACGATCCTGTGTGCCTTATAGAATATAAAGGAGATTAAGTAATACGCACACATATAAAGTTACATGTATAGTACTTGACATTAGGTGCTCCATTAAACAATGAAATGCTACAGTGTACCAGTTCTTCAGGACATGTTGCCATGGATACCCAGTGTGATGGAGATGCGGAAAGAGTTGCTTAGGAATTCAACGATTTCATGTTGAGGTGGAGTGGAAAATAAACTGTCCAGAGATATGATCCATTAAACCAGTTGTATATACAAATAGTTGTTTTCAAAATTGTCAATTAAAAGGAAAACATTTCAAAGTGAATGTCAATTAATGACAGTTATTTTATATTGTTTGTTGTTTTGTAGGTCAAAAGACTGAGCAGAATTCATTTCAGCTAGGAAATTATGTGGCATATAGGTATTCTTAAGAGAAAATATTTTAATCAGAGATTAATAAAATTCAAAAACTCAAGTGTAGACATACAGAAAGATGGCAGTAGGATAGCAGGAGGCAAGTTCTCCGGGGCTCTGCTCAGATGCGCTCAGTATTGTGAGCCCTCAGGCAGCCTTTGGATTGATTACAAAACAAAGATTTGGGAAAGGAGCAAGTTTTAAGAACTGATAAGATGCAATAGAAGTAGTAGTAAGGATGGCAGCTAATTAGTCTGGTGTGATTTCATGTCCTCCCCTGTGTCTAAGAGTAGTTTGCAACCAGGACTAACTCTGAGTCTTTGATTTCCTGAAGACATTCCTGATCTCACCCCCAACGCTTTCCAGTGGAATTCTTATGTCTAATCGAATGGATTCCAAAACAAGGTCTCTGGAATGAAGGGACAGGGCTCCTAAGGAAATAGGTCTTCATCTAGCTGTATTCTCAATCGTATAAATGTTGTTGAAAATAGAAAAATGTTTTGGAATTGGTGCTCCCTTATCTCCAGCTCTGCTTCCCTTGATTCAAGTCATTATTATCTCTCTTTCCAGCGTCTGGCTATTTTCCCTTTCTGATCCATCTGCCATATGGACACCAAATTAAACAAGCAAACAAACAAAAGGAACAGATCAGATCATGTCATTTCTGCACCAGAAACTTTTGATGGTTCTCCATTACCAGTAGAGTAAATTCTAACTCCTTGATATGACATTAGGCTCTTTAAAGAAATTCACCCCCAATAAAGGCTTTCAGTCTCTTCTGCTACCTTTCCCTCGTGTGCAGGCTGTATATCAGCTTCCTGAGAGGACTGAACGTTCTCCAAATGGGCAGTGCCGCCATCCTGCCTGCAGCTGAAATGCATTTCTAGAGGCTCCCAGCCTGTCAGAAGCCTGTTGTCCTTAAAATACCCCTCCTTAAAAGCTCTCCCGCCCTCCTCTGCTCCCCGAGGTGGAGTTAAGTTTTCCCTGAGGGTTTGCCTAGAACTCTGTGCAGCTCTTGAGTTAGATTGCTTTTGTAGGACTTTCCCTGCCCTCGGCAGGATGTGTAATGTGGTTAGAAGTACAGGCCCGGAAGTGGTCATCCTGAGTTTGATTCTAACTCAGCTGTTCCACTTATTAGCTTTGTGACCCAGGGCAAGTTACTTAACCACCGGGTCTCACTTTCTTCGTTTGCAAGCTGGAGCTGACATTGGTAGCTCTCTCATAGGTTTCTTAAAGGAATTAAAAGAGTTAACGTGCAAGAAGCATTTAGCGCAGTGCTTAGCACATAGTAAGCATTAAACAAATGTTAGAAATGTACACTGTATGTATCTTTCTCTCTCTCCCACTTCCCGGCTCCCAGTGGTACTTTATGTATAGTAAGTATTCAAAAATATTTATTAATTACAACTGGCTTATTTTTATGTAGTCCTTAAGTGTTTCTCTACTAAGCAGATGATGGAGACATAAAATTTAGGTATCAGTATTTTTAAATGCTTTACCTAAATATTTGTGTATTGAGGAGCGGCGGTATGGTGAAGAATACATGTTTCACCTGTAACTCCTAAATTTTAGAAGCCACTGTAGTAGCAAAGCAGTATAAACTTTTCAGAGTGCTTTACTCATAGAGCTGATGTCATTGTTTTTATCCAGGGTAATAAAAGCGGACGTGATCTGAAAACAGATTGGGTAACACGTAAGAGATGACGCACAGTTTGGAAACTCCAAATTGCCATTACCTTCCTGGAAGAAGCTCTCTCACGATAACTGAGAGAGAGGGCATAGTGAAGGGGGTAGGGGGGTGCCAGGGTTGGATGCAGAGAGTGGGCGTCGTTCAGGGACGACAGCATCCATAGTACTTTAGAATTTTAAATACGCTCATAATATGAGGAGACAGTTGAGAGCATACCTTCGTAAAACTGTAGAAACTTAAAGTTGAAAAACACCCCACAAGTCCAGTTTTTCTAGTTTTGGCTGCATGTCAGAATGACCTGGTGGGCTTGTTAAAATACGCATAGTTTGGCCCTACTCCAAGGATTCTGAGTCAGTAGTTCCAGAATAGAGCCTAGGCACCTGTGTACGTGTGTATTTTTTTTTAAGCTTTTATCCCTGATGTAGCAGGTCAATGGACTGGCATTTAGGAACCACTGATCTACCACAAACAGGCATTCTCAATGTGGGATTATTTCCTACATCATCTAGTTATCTGGACACTTTAAATAGCTCTGGTAATAGGAACCTTATATTAAGACACCCTTTCATCTTTTGCATTGCTCTCTTTTAAAGGCCTCAGTTGGTTTTAGTTGGAATTTGCTACCCTTTAACTCTGCCCATTGGTTCTAGGGCTGTCTGCTGGAGCCGCGTAAACTGGGTCTGACGTCTCCTCCATCTGGCAGCCGGCAGATATTTGGAGGCACCTATGATGCCCTTTTTACACTTTCTTTTTTTTTTTTTTTTAAAGATTTTATTTTTTCCTTTTTCTCCCCAAAGGCCCCCGGTACATAGTTGTGTATTCTTCGTTGTGGGTTCCTCTAGTTGTGGCATGTGGGACGCTGCCTCAGCATGGTCTGACGAGCAGTGCCATGTCTGCGCCCAGGATTCGAACCGACGAAACACTGGGCCGCCTGCAGCGGAGCGCCCGAACTTAACCACTCGGCCACGGGGCCAGCCCCATACACTTTCTTTTATTTAGGCTGTAGAGCCTTCTCCATCCTTATCATGCTGTGGTTTCAACTTAATTCAAAAGCCATTTATTAGGTACCTGCTATATGCTAGAACTGTGCTGGAAGTTGGAAGACCCATAGGGATCTTACAGTTGAACTGAGAGAGAGAAACTTGTAAATAAATATCTCCGATGCAGAGGCAGTGGTGTGAGGCATGGGTTCTGGGTCAGGCCTGTGTCGGACTCCCCAGCTCAGCCACCTGGTTAGCTTAGTCTTTAGGCAAGCTCTTTATGCCCCGGTTTCCTCATTTCTAAAGTGAGGACACGAATAGGACCTGCCTCAGAGTACCTTTGAGGGAATTAAATGTTTTTAGTACAATGCTTGGCATATAGGAAGTGCTCAATACATTTTGGTTGAACAATATGCTAAAGGTTATAATAGTGATTGGAGCAAAGAGGGGGGATTACTATTTGGAAAGCAAAGTTTGTATGACACTGAAATTAAAATATTAAAATAAAGTTTCCATGTACAAATTAGATGACTTTGCACACAATTTTACAAGTACATAAAGAGCACTTAATCCTTGTGGAATTAAATGATTTTACTCAGATCTGTTCAACACTTACACTAATAATTTAGGTAGCATCTTACTCAGTTAATAAGATAGTAAGAAAAGTAGTTGACATGTTAAAAGGCACAACAGGAACCAGAACCTGAAAATATTTCAACAGATTTAGAGCAATGAGCTAACAGATGGAAATGAAAAATCTTATACATAGATTCTGGAAAGCTAAGTCCAGGTAGAAGATCAGGAAGACATGGCTTAACAAGGACATTTGGCTTATTATGACTTAAAATGTGATACTTTTGCCAGAAAAGCTAATGTGATTTTCAAACTGTGATAAGAGAAAGTTAGGATCCTGAATGATGGCAACCCTGCCCTGTTCTTTGTTTAAGGTTCTAGATCTGCTCCTGCTTTGCTCTTATTAACAGGGATGTTGGGCAAGTCAGCTAACCTCCCTGGAACTTAGCTTCTTCACCTATAAAATGGGGATAATTCCTGCCTAGTTATATTTCTGTTCAATTGTAAAGATCACCTATAATCAATACAAGTGGTGTTATTGTCACTTTAGAGAATTTTGTCACATTTTTATTCATATGCTTCATAACCCTTTTTCCCTGATGTGACTGACACCATCACTAGTTTTTATTACCCATCCAGAATTTTAACTGAAATTTAAACTAACTAAAATCTTAGCAATTGTAGCATATATACATTATTGTTTGTCTTGCTTTACATTCAGTAGGAATATGGGCATCAAAGTAGTTGGGAAATGGCAAATTATTTTTTACCTCTTTTAGTTTGTGTATTCACTGGCAAACCCGTGTGCTAAACTGACCAAAGTATTTTAGAATAAGTAGTGCTGAACACCTTAACAGCGTCAGTGCTAAGATCAGCTGTGGCAGATGCGGCATGCACCACCTCATTAAATAAGCCTGTGTTCCACTCTTAGGGGAAAAGGATACTCAGGAATATAGCAAAAGAGTGGAGCGGTCGTTTCTTTTACACTATTTGCTGCTGGTGGCTTGCGCTCTTTTGGGAGGGAGGAAGAAGGCTCCCTTTTCCAATTCTCTCTGTCTGTCTCTCCTTCTCTTATTCACCTGTTATAACAACAAAAATGCATGGTATGGAGATCAAGATCCTGCAGATTACAGTTCTTTCTAATCGTGTTTTAAACCCAAACATGAAAATTAGAATCCTTTTACACACAATGTGACAGTTTTCCGTTAGCCTTAAATTGGCATTTTGGATTGTGTTCTCCATAGCTGCTGAAGAGCCTTGGTGGAGAAGGAAAGAGACAGAGGGTGAGAAAGAAAGGAAGATTCTAAATGACAGTCTTTTGAATAGCGTAAGTTCAATCCCTAAAACAAAAAGCAAGATCTTTTTTTCCCCTAAATAATGTGCTCGCCAGCTTCACCTCTCATTCTGAGACACATGAAAGAGAAAGTAAAAGAGGTGACCCAAATCACAGAGTGCCTTTGATAGGAGAAATTCAGCTGTTTTGAACACTTACAATCAAAGGAAGTGGTTTCCCTAATTACATGAACTATGTGAAATCTCTCAGAATAGCTCTTCCACCCCAGGATTCCTTGCACTTTAGAAGTTTGCATAAAAGCTCACATGGAGAATCAGATGCAAAGTGTTTGATTCAGATTTTATTAGGCAGAAGAGGGCCACATCCATCCTGCAGTTTGCCAGCTGCCTGGGTTAGGACCACTCTACCTGGTTTTGATGTGGATTATCTTTCAGACCTGCCACTTTAAGATCTTTGTTCTATCCTTTTCTTGCAAGAGGCACCACTTTTCAGGAGCAGTAGCTATGAAAATATTCAGAAGACTGATGTTCCAAATTTCTCTCTCACCCTACAAAGGATCCATGTGTGTGTGTAAACTTTGCATAGGAAAACATATTTCCTATGTTTGTTGCTGGGGAGCGTTAAAAGTGTTAGATTTTATTAAGCTCTTCATTATATTTTTTATATTTTAAATGTAATAATGATTTACCATAAAATTTGTATGCAAAATTCCCCATTTACTATCAGAATCTAGACTAGGAATCTGCCAAAACACTTGGCCTAAAGAATAATAGTGATTATGTCTTTATTAAATCTTTTGTATTTTGATAGTCATCTTGTTATTGAGGCTTGCAGTGTGGATTGTGCAGGTGTGTAAGGAAGAGAATTATAAATATCCTCAGTTCTCTGTTTGGGGAGGCAGGCATCAGTACGAAGGCACAAGGCAGACGCATCCATTTTAATTAAAATGTCAGCTCGAGAAGATTTTTTTTCTGAACAAGTAATTTTATGTGTAAGGGAGATTATCTAGTAATCATATATAACAGTTAAAAAGAAGTCTGTATGGTTTTCTTTAGTCTCTTTCTTTCATTTCTTTCAGTGAATATGTTGCTATTACTTTATTTTATAGTCTGTTGAAAATTTGTGGGTCCTAAGGAAGAAATAGGAGTCCATGAACAGAAATAGAAGAAATTTTATTTTGTCCAGTGTTTAACGTATAGGCTTTAATTGTAAGCCACATGAAATTTCCTAATGCTAGGACTGTTGGCTCTTAGGCAGCAAGATTTTAGTAAAAGAAAATAAAAATGTTCTTCAACCAACCAACCCACAAAATTTAAACAATTGCCTAGCAGTTTCTCTCTGCTTCAACAATCCTTATTTATTCCAGATAAATACCTTATTTGAAAAGATACCTAGCTGAATAAATATTTGTAATTTTAGAGAGAATATTTAAAATGTGGAAGTATTCATGGCCATGAACTGTGAGACTTCTTTTGTGTGTTGTGAACTCCTAATTATGTGTGGGTCAGGACTGGGCTATTTTGTGCATAGTCACATCAATATAAGAAGAGAAAGGAGATTTGAAATATGATGAAAGATTGATACTGTGGTAGGTGTTTTGCTTAATGGGTAGGTTTGCACATAATTGTGAAAAGGTCTATTATCTTAGAAATCTAATACAATGCTCCAACTGAAATATTAATAGATATTTTAGTCCGACAATCCCAAACCCTCATTTTAAAAATCAGCGATTTGAAGTTGAGAACGGTTACGCTGGGTGGCTGTGATTTCAGTTGTAGGACCCAGGTCTTTGGTCTGCCAGTTCGGAGCTCTTGTCGGGAGCACACTGTCAAGTTCCTACTGCGTCTGTTATTTTTAAAATGACATTCAGCTGCCTACCTTATGCTTGTTACAAGAGAGAAGGTTGCATATGCTTGAATGATAGGAGTTTGATAACACTCTAACATTAGCAGGAAAAGGTCCTGCTTTTCTTCTTCATAGTATTTCTAGCAGCTAGGGAAAGAGTGCCACATAAATTACAATTCAGCTTCTTGTTCTAGATCAAGATTATATCTAAATCATCCCAGATGCTGAGAAATATATATCTTTTCTTAAAATTCTACATCCTTTCTGGAAAAACGGGTTCTATAATCCTTACCATTCAGAAGTCTGCTTAATGACTGGTTTAAATAACTTCTCTTAAGGTTTTAACCCAGTATCCCTTGCATTATCCTCAACTGATAATAAATAATACTGTTCAGCGAGTGCTTTTACCGTTGACAAAACAGTGTTACTTATGCTGTTTCCTTTACAAATGATGAAACAGGTTCAGTATGATTCCCAAAATTATACTAGAGAAACCAGAGCTTAATCTTAGGTTTTCTGGCTCTGGATCCAGTGCTCTTTACCCTTGACAGAATCTCAGCTTTGGAAAAGACCTTAATTGACCATATTTCTGATGCCTGAATCTCCTCTGCAGCATTCCTGCCAAAAATGGGCATTTAGCTTCTGTTTGAATTCTGATTACTAATGATGGAGAACTCACTAACCTCCTGGGACAAATATGTTTCACCTCTGGAAAACTATGACCATCAGAAAATTCTTCTCTGAGTTATTCTGAGTCTATACCATATGCTAACACTACATCTTTGGCCAAGCATAAAAGGAATAATGTAATACTGTAATGTGATTTTAAAAAACAACATTAAAATTATACTCCTCAGGAAACTCTTACCAAATGACATTTATTAAGTGCCTAATTGTCCCCTACTCTTATCTTATTTATAAGTAATGTAACTCCATTTATAGTAGCTTTTTAGTTTTCTGTGAACTTTTAAAAAGTTTTTTCTTGCTTTTTGGATCTTTTCCTAGTATAAAAAGTGACCAGTTCTTACTTAAGTAAAGAAACCCAATTTGGATATATATACTAATAAAAGAAAAGTAGATTCCTAAATATTATACTTTGTACACTTCTTTTTTAAGTTTCTGCTTTTGTCTGCTTGTTCACTGTGACCCTGAAATGCTTACAACCAGATATTTTCATGTTGTATTTATTTTCCAGATTTTGTTTTTTATATTAAAAAGAGATATATGTTCATTGTAAAAAAATCAAAAATTACAGCAGTGTGTAAATTAAAAAAGCAAAAATTTTCTCCTCCCTGCAATCCTATACTCTAAAACTTGCCAGTTTGTGAATAACTTTCCAGATTGATTTTTTCTCTGCATTTATATCTATACTAATACTTTTTCCCCTGTGAAAAATGGATCATATGAAAATGGGTAAGCTCAGGGAAATTTGTGGTGGAAGTATCTGTATCTTGCCCGTGGTGATTATCACTTGAATACACATATGATAAAACTGTGTAGAACTAGGCACACACAACGGCATGTAAAGCTGGTGAAATCTAAATAAAGTCTGTGGGTTATATCAATGTCAATTTCCTGGTTATGATATTGTATTATAGTTATTAAGATGTTACCATTAGGGTGAACTGGCTGAAGAATATATGGGATCTGTCTGTATTATTTCTTTTTTTTTTGAGGACCATTATCCCTGAGCTAACATCTGCCGCCAATCTTCCTCTTTTTGCTGAGGGAGACTGGCCCTGAGCTAACATCCATGCCCATCTTCCTCTACTTTATATGGGGGACACCTGCCACAGCATAATTTGACAAGCAGTGCCATGTCCACACCCAGGATCCGAACCAGCAAACCCGGGGCTGCTTCAGCCCAGAGTTGCAGGCTGAAGAACGTGCAAGCTTAACTGCTGCAACACTGGGCCAGCCCCTGTATTATTTCTTATAGTTGCATGTAAAAAATCTCAAAATAAGTTAAAAAATTGGATCCTGCTGTTTTTTATATATATAACTGTCTTGTGACTTGAGTTTTTAGCTTAGTATATTAAAGTACCATGTGATTACAGGTAGAACTACCTCATTCCTTTTAATACTTTTATATTTTGTGTTTAAGTAGTATTTATTTGTTCACTTTACTCTTACTTTATTATACTAAATTATATTCTTGGCCAGGTACAATAAAAAAATTCCTGGACAAGTGAAAAACATGAAAATAAATAACTCTGAGATGACCCAGAAATAAACTCTGAGATGACCCAGATATTGTAATTAGCAGGCAAAGACTTTAAAGCAACTTTTATAAACATGTTCAAGAACTTAAAGGAAAACATGGCCATAATGAGAGAACAGAATGGGAAATTCAGCAGAGAGGTGGAAACTAAAAATTCTAGACCTGTGAAAGTGCCGTCTCTGAAATGTGAACTTTGCTAGATGGGGCTGAACAGCAGATTGGGGAAGGCAAAAGGAAGAGTCAGTATATGTGAAGACAGACTAATAGAATTTATCAAATCTGAGGAACACAAGGAAAAAAGGCTGTAAAAAATTGAACACTTAGTAATATGAGACAATATCAATCTGTCTAATACATATAATGGGAGTTCCACAAGGAAAGGAAAGGATAGAGAGAAAAAAATGTGAAGAAATGTTGATTTAAAATTCCCCAACTTTGGTGAAAAGTGTATAATTATAGCTCCCCAAAGCTCAGCAAACCCCAAGCAGAGTAAATTAAGAGCAAAAATCAAAAACAAAAACACTGCCCCCAGTCACATCATAGCTAAACTGATGAACATCAAAGGTGAAGAGAAAAATATCAAGGACAGCCATAGAAAAATGATGCATTCCATAAAGGGGAACAGCAGTAAAAATTTCTGATAACTTTTCATCAGAAACAATGGAGGCCAAAGGCATCTTTAAAGTGCTAAAGGGACAAAAAAGAACTGTGAACTTAGAATGCTGTATCCAGTTAAAATATTCTTTAAAACTGAACGTGAAATAGAGACATTCTTAGATAAACAAAAATTGAGACAAGTAATTGCCAGCAGATCTATACTACAAGAAGTGATAAAATAATGGTTAACATGATGGTAAATATAAAAGTCCATCGTTTTATTCTGTTACTTTATTCAAAAGACAGCTGTTTAAAGTAGAAGTTGTATTGTTATATTATGGATTTTATAATGTATGTACATTAAAATAGATAACACAGTGGCACACAGGACGGTGACATGAGCATACTTCTTACATTTTATGTGTAGCACAAAATTAAATCTAAGTAGACTGTGATAAAGGTACATATTGGAGTCCTAGAGCAACACTTAAAAAAAAACGGTATAGCTAAAAAGCCAATGGAGAAATGAAAATGAAATACTGAAAAAACAGAAAATAAAAAACATTAATCAAAATAAAGACAAGGAAGGAGAAAAAGCGGACCAAAAAAACAAATGGAACAAATGTAAAAAAATAACAAGATAGTAAACTTAAACCGAACAACATGCATAATAATATTAAGCATAAAAGAATTAAGCACCCCAATTAAATGACAGAGATTGTCACACTGGACAAAAAAAAAGACCCAGCTATATGCTGTCTACTAGAGATGTATTTTAAATATAAGACACAGATCTATTGAAAGTAAAAAGATGAAAAAAGATATTTTATGCAACTGGAAAGCTTAATAAGGGTGATGTCGTTATATATATAATATCAGATGAAGTATAGACTTCAGGAACAAAGAGTATTACCAGAGAAGAAGATATTGATTTAATAAGGATTAAAAGGTCGATTTCTTAAAAGAGATAACAATCATAAATGAGTATATAACTAATACTCGAGCTTCAAAATACATGAAACAAAACTAACAGAAGTAAAGACAGAAGTAGACAAATCCATCATTATATTTGTAAATTTTAAACATCCCCCTCTGAGTAACTGAGAACACTATACTTAAGTATAAAATATATATTCTCTTCAGGAGCAAATGGAACATTTTCCAAGATAAACCATATGCTTGACCATAACATAAGTTTCAATAGTTTTCAGTCCTATAAAGGACTTCTACCAAAAACCCAGAGCTAACATCATAACTCAACAGTGAATAGTAAATGTTTTTCTCTCCAAGATCAGGAATAAGGCAAGCATGTCTGCTTTTACCATTTCTGTTCAGTGTCGTACTGGAGGTCCTAGTCAGAGCAGTAGGACAAGAAAAAGAAACAAGAGGCATTAAGATTGGAAAGGAAGAAGTAAAACTGCTTTTATTTGCAGATGAAATGATTATTTACATAGAAAATCTTAAGAAAGCTTCAAAACAATTAGTAGAATTGATTAATTTAGCCATGTTTGAGGAAACAAGTTGATTATATTTCTATATACTAGCAGCAAACAATTCAAACAAAATTTAGAAAACAATTTTATTTACAAAGCATGAAACACAAAAATACTAAAATAAATTTAACAAAAGCTATGAAAAAACCTCTATGCTGAAAGCTACAAAACATTGCTGAGAAAAATTAAAGAAGATCTAAATAACGGAGAGATCTGTCATGTCCATAGATTATAAGACACTGTAAGATGTCACTTTCCCCTAGAAATTGATTTGTGGAAGAATATAGTTGGAGGATTCACACTGCTTGATTTCAAAACTTATTACAAAGGGGCTGCAATTGAGACAGTATGGTATCGGCATCAACACAGAAATATAGATTCATGCAACAGCATTTCAGATGTAGACCACACATATTACAATCAATTGAATTTTAACAAACGTGCTAATGGAATTAAGTGCAGAAAGGAAAATGTTTTTAATAAATAGTTCTGGAACAGTAGAATATACATATAAAACAATTAAGCTTGAATCCTACTTTACACCATGCACAAAGATTACTTCAAGATCAATTATAAACCTAAATGTAAAAGTTAGAACTATAAAGCTTCTATAAAAAAATGAAATATTTTACAACCTTATGGTACCCAGATATTTCCTAGACAGACCACAAAAAGTGCTAATAATTAAAGTAAAAATTGATAACTAAAGCTTCATCAAATTTAAAATTTCTGCTTGTAAAAGGAAATAATTTAAAAAATAAAGACCCAGGCCACAGACTGGGAAAAACTGGTTATAATAAATACATCTGTTGAAGAACTTGTATCCAGAATATTTAAAGAACTCCTACAAATCAATATTAGAAAGATAAATAACAAAATTTAAAAATAGAAGATTTGAACAGTCATCTCACAAAAGAATGTATATATGGATAATCAGTAAGTATGTGTGAAGGGCTCAACAGCATTAGTTGTTAGGGAAATGCAAATTAAAACCACAGAGAGATCCATTTCACACCCACTAGAATGGCTAAAATTTTAAAAACCAGCACCACCAATTGTTGGTGAGAGTGTGAATCAGCAATTCTCGTACATGGTTTAGGGGAGTGGAAATGGTATGAACCACTTTGGGATGTTTTTTGGCTCTTTCTTCAAAAACTAAACACCTACCCTAGGATCTAGCAATTCAACATATAAGTATTTACCCAAATGGAATAAAAACGTATGTTCAAAAAGACTAGTATAAGAATATTTATAGCAGCTTTATCCATAATAGCCAAAAATTGAGAACAAGCTAAATGTTCATTAACAGGGAAGTGGACAAACGAACAACATTATATTGATAAAATTCAATTCTGATTAGCAATAAAAAGAATGAACTACTTATCAATGCAACAACATAGATGAATCTCAAGAACTCAATGTTGAGTAAAAAATCATACATACAGAATGATTCCATTTGTGTGAAGTTCAAGAAAAGGCAAAACTAATCTATGCTGATAGAAAAAGAGCAGGGCCTCTGAAGGGTGGTAATCACAAGAAAGGCACATGGATGGAAATACTCTGTGTCTTGATTGGGATGATACACAAGTGTGCACATTTATCAAAACTCTTTACATTATTCACTTGAGATCTGTTTATTTTATGACGTATAAATTTTACCTCAGTTAAAAAACAAAGTTCAGTTTTTTAAAAAAGGCAAAGGAACAAACCAGCCAAATCTATTGCCTTTTAAAGAGCTTCTCCCAAAGCACCAATCAGTAATTTCATATATATATATATATATGAATATATACGTATATATTCATGTATGTAAAATTGAATGTGGGGGCCAGCCCCGTGGCTGAGTGGTTAAGTTCACACGCTCTGCTTCGGCAGCCCAGGGTTTTGCCGGTTTGGATCCTGGGCACAGACTTAGCACCGCTCATCAGGCCGTGCTGAGGTGGCATCCCACATGTCACAACTAGAAGGACCCACAGCTAAAATATACAACTATATACTGGGGGGCTTTGGGGAGAAGAAGGAAAAGTAAAAAATAAAAATAATTAAAAATAAAATAAAATAAAATTGAATGTGAAATCAAATATAATTTTCATACATATAATTTGTCCATTTAAAGTGTACAATTAAATGGTTTTTAGTACATTCACAGTTGTGCAACTATCACCACAATCACTTTTAGAATATTTTCATTACCTCAAAAAGAAATCAGTACCCATTTGCAATCATTTTCCATTTTCCCTCAACTCCTGCTCACTCCAGCCCTAAACAACCACTAATTTACTGTCTTTCTCTACAGATTTTGCCTTTTCATATAAATAGAATCATACAATATGATGTTTTGTGACTGGCTTCTTTCACTTAGCATGTTTTCAAAGTTCATCCATGTTATAGCGTGTATATGCTTGAATGGGTTCCTGGACCCGGTTGCAGTGTGGGGAGTGGGTTCCCTACACATACAACAAGCAATTCTTGGACACCAGCAGGGTATCCTACTATGCAACTCACTTCAACTCAATTCTAACAGTATCCACCTGGAGATAGCATCAGATTCCACAGGTTAAGAGTTCAGTCTACAAGACTGTCCCTCATCCCCCAGATGCCAGTTGCAAGCCAAAGCTGTTACCTGTGCTGCTGATCCACCAGCTACACACTGGAGATTCCAACGACCTCCTCCAACTCAGAATGCCAATTGCAAGTCCAGACTAACTGTATTTCTGATGGACTGGCTATAAATCAGAGGTTCCCATGACCCTCTCTTTGGGTTCAGTTAATTTGCTAGAGCAGCTCACAGAACTTAGAGAAATACTTTTCCTTACTAGATCACTGGTTTATTATAAAAGGGTATAACTAGGAACAGCCAGATTAGAAGCGATGCATAGGGCAAGGGATGTGAGAAGGGACGTGCAGCTTCCATGCCCTTTCTTGGTACACCATTCTAGTACTCCATGTGTTCACCAACCCAGAAGCTCTCTGAACCCTATCCTTTTGGGTTTTTATGAAGGCTTCATTACATAGACATGACATTAAATCATTGGCCTTTGGCAGTTGATTCAACCTCCAGTCCCCTCTCCCTTCCCAGCAGGTCAGGGGGTGGGGACAGAAAGTTCTAGCCTTCCAATCACATGGTTGGTTCTCCTGGCAACCAGCCCCCATCCTTAGATGCTTTTCTTTTCTTTTTGAGGAAGATTAGCCCTGAGCTAACATCTGCCACCAATCCTCCTATTTTTGCTGAGGAAGACTGGCCCTGAGCTAACATCCATGCCCATCTTCCTCTACTTTATATGTGGTATGCCTACCACAGCATGGCTTGACAAGCGGTGCCATGTTTGCACCCGGGATCCGAACTGGCAAACCACAGGCCATTGAAGTGGAATGTGCAAACTTAACTGCTGCACCATCAGGGTGGCCCGCCTTAGATGCTTTTCAAAAGTTACCTCATTAACATAGCAAAATACACCTTTATCCCTCTATCACTTAGGAAATTCCAAGGATTTTAGGAGCTTTGTGCTAGCAATAGGACAAAGACCAAATATATATTTCTTATTATAAATCACAATTTCACACACTTTATTCCTTTTTGTTGCCAAATAATATTCCATTATATGGATATACCGCATTTTATTTACCCATTCATCAGTTGATAGATATTTGGATTGTTTCTACTTTTTGGCTATTATAAATAATGCTGTTATGAACATTTATGTACAGACATACAGGGTATATACCTAAGAGTAGAATTGCTGAGTCACATTATTGTTTGAGTAACTATCAGATTATTTTCCAAAGTGGCTGTACCACTTAACATTCCCACCAGAAGCATTCTCATTTCTCCACATCCTCACCAATACTTGTTATTCTCTGTTTGTTTGTTTATCCTGGTGGGTGTGAAATGGCATCTCATTGTGCTTTTGACTTGCATTTTCCTAATGATTGATGATGTTGAGCCTTTTTTCATGTGCTTATTGGCTGTTTATATATCTTCTTTGTGGAACTGTTATTCAGATTCTTTGCCTATTTTTAACTGAGTTAGTCTTTTTATTATTGAGTTATAAGAGTTTTTATATATTCTAGATACAATACCTTTATCAGATATATGATTTACAAGTATGTTCTCCCGTTCTGTTAGTTGTCTTTTCTGTTTTCTTTATGGTGTTTCTTGAAGCACAAATGTTTTTAATTTTGAAAAGGTCTAATTTACCTATTTTTTCTTTTTTTGCTTGTACTTTTGGTGTCATATCTAAGGAGGCTTTGCTTAACCCAACGTCCTGAAGATTTGTTCCTCTCTTTTCTTCTAACAGTTTTATAATTTGTTTGTCTATGATTACTTATATCTGTGATCCATTTTGAGTTAGTTTTTGTGTATGGTATGAGGAAGGGGTCCAACTTCCCCTTTTTTTTAATGTGAATAATAACTTCTTATACTTACTAGGCAGAGTTGTGTCATGTGGCCACATTTAGCTACAACAAAATATAATGCAACCAGCAGCAACTGCCACAGCATACTCTGTTTTCACTTTTGACTCAAAATAGTATACCACTAAACTTCATGAAGAATTAGCCTAACATCTCTGAAATATGAATTTGATCAAGAAGCATTCTATAACTGGCTTCAAAAAGAGTAAAAAAAAAAAGTTTTTTGTATTTTATTTGTTAATACGGTTTTCCTGAAAATAATGCTGAAAGCTGACAAGGATTGCTACTTATTACAATTAAAGAATTTATTTCACTCTTTCTTATGCCTCCACTCAGCTGTTTGCCCACTGTCACACACATACACATACATGTTGTAGCTCTTGTCTGCTAAAATTACATTATATTTAATGCATTTGTCCCTTAAGTGGATGTGTTGTGGACCTCTCTACTAAAAAACAGCTCTCGGTATTCTCCCTGGCGCTCAGGTCATGAAAACTGCTGAACATTTCTTAGTAAATTGTTATGTGTGAGAGGCAGGATGTTTAGTGGCTTTTAATACACGTTCAGCTCCAGAACGTTTCCTTCATTTCGTTCTTCTAAAGCAACTTGGAATTTATTCACTGTTTCCTGATATTGTTCAGATGAGTTGCATGAGTAACGTGGATCCTGGTTGAGCTTTCTCTCAGGCTGGTCAGCAAGCTCAGTGCACTGAGGGATGAAGAAGAGCATCACTTCCCTGCCCCCCCCCCCACCCAGGTCATCTTTTCTAACCTCCTAAGGTGTTGGAAGCTGTGTGCAGATGGTTTAACAGGAAATCTGTAGGTATTGGTTACTTTGCAGATTTCTATGCAATGTTCCCTCTTGAATTCCATGGCTTCTTTGGCTTTGTAGCTCTGGGACACAAGATTGATATTTGATGATGAAGTGAAACCTCAGTGGCTTCTGAGGTTCCATTAATGCCTCTGCATCCACTGTGTCTCTTCTTATCTTTCCTGCTCTCCTAGATTGGGCTGCTTTTGCTAACTCAGTTGGTTAGAGCAAGGTATTTTTGAAGACTTGGTCAAGGGCTAACTACGTAAAGCTGACTGCTTGTAGAGAAAATAAAAGCTGTGGTCCTAGAGGAATTCTGAATCCCAAGTAATTGTTGAAGATGTGGAATTGATCACAATGTAGGATAGGTATAAATACTTATAATAATAATGCTAATATGCAATATTTGGAGCTTAATACGTTCCAGGCAGTTTTCTTGGTGCTTTACGTGCATGAACTCATTTAATGCATAACAATAGTAAGTTGTATTCTAATGCTCATTTTCATTTTACGAAGTGTTTTCACATTTACTTGATCGTTAAAGAAACCCTGTGTGTGAGGCCAGAGGAGACTAGGGAGCCATCACAACTAAATGTCATGTGACCCTGGAGGTGATCCTAGAACACAAAGAGGACGTTAATGGAGAAACGGGTGAAATCCAAACAGTCTGGAGCTTAGTTAATAGTACTGTACGATGGTAACACAAGATGGTACCTGGGCCACAGCTATACAGGGACTCTACTGTCGTTTTCTCTAAATCTAAACGTATAAAACACAGCTTTGCTCTGAATCTAAAAATTATTCCAAAATAAAGAGGTTATTTTGAAAAAGTTTATTTAAAAATTTTTTTTATCCCCCATTGCACAGATTTCTACTATTTGAAAGGCTAACTCGCTGTATAGCATACAGGGAAGTTGGTGAAAAACCAGGACCTGAACCACTAGTCCTTGTGCTCCCGGTTCAGTGTCTGTATTCAGCACCGCCTCAGAAAGAATGTCGTGTCCTCCGTGTCATCCTCCCAGCGGCCTTTGCAGAGCTGGAAAGACAATATCCTCATTTTACAGATAATGGATCCTTGTGACCCATGTTCACTACTGGAAAAATAACTCAGAAATAGTTTTCCCATTGACTTCAAGTTAGTAGTCCTTCCATATGTGAATGGAGAACACAGTACATATTTTTGGGCTCATTTGATTACACCAATACAACAGAAACCTCATTATGATGAATGATAGCCAGAGCCAAAGACAGTTGCATTGAAAAAGAATGATGGTATAAGGTGGTCTTCCTTGACCTCTGACACAGAAATCTGAGAAGGGGCAGAAAATGGAAACATAAGAATTGCCCCCGTCAAATTCAGATTCATTCTGCAAATACAGTAATTGTGAAGCTAATGATGGTAAGCCAGATTCCTTACCCTGTAAGTGAAAAAGAGAAGTAATGTTCAGTTTCTTTCAGCTTGGCACTTTATTTTAAAAATAGTAGGGGACTTCAAGAGATTTATTTAGAAGTCTGAAGAACCAGGCTTAACAGCTTGCGGTCATTTTGGTATATTTTGTTTTTTGAATTTAGACATCTTCCGCCAGATGTGGAATTACCTGAGCATGCAGGGTGACATATGCCTTCACTCTTTTCTGATGCTGTATTCACTAGACATTCTCTAGTCTGTGGTCAGTGTCCTGCCCAGACCCCTGTTTTGACTTCTCTCCTTTATGAGTTTCATTGTGTTGTTGCTGTCAGTCTTTGGGTCTGTTTTTCCAGCAATTCATATTTCTAGCTGATGTTCTGTATATCTGAGTTCAGTTCTGTAGATCTTTTTCAAAAATTTTTCTTTGCTCACTCTAGGTACAATTTCTGGCAGCTAACCTTTTGTGAGGAAAACCATGTGCCTAGCATGTACTTTCCATGTGAATTTGGTCCTCACAGCTGTTTTAAATAGATACTGGTTTTCTTATTTTACAAATGAAGAGCCAGCTCAGTGACATTAAGACACTTGCAGGGCCACACAGCTCATAGATGCTAGAGCTGAAATTCAGCCCCAGGGCTTTCTGACTCTCAAGCAGCTAGGCTGTGGTTGAGCTTGCGACAGAACCACTCTGTAGGCCAGTGGGTCTAAATCCTGGCTGCACATTAGACTCACTTGGGGAGCTTTGAAGAAACACCCATGCCTGGGCTCCACCCCATACCAGTTAAATCAGATTTAAGTCAGAATGTTAGAGTTGAAGAGACTTAGATCATTCATTGTGTCCTTTTTACCTCCACATTTTAATTTTATTAGTAGGTAAGCTGAGGCCCTAAATCACACAGCCATGAAGTGTCAAAACCAAGACTAGAACATAGGTCTCTCAATACTAATTCTAGAGTTCTTTCCATACTGAGATCAAATAAATATGTTAGAGTATGTACGAAGTCCTAAGCATATGTCTAGTCACAGGTGAGTTGGTTTATCCACATGTCATATATAGAAATGTGTATGCGTGTCAAAATCTGTGTGATTTTGAAAAGTGATATTCATTTGTGAGAGAGGCAGTATTCTGTCAAGGTCAAAATCATAGGCTTTACAGCCTCACTGCCTGGTTTGAATCTTGGCTTCACTGCTGCTTAGCTAGCTAACCATGGGCAAGTTACTTAACCTCTCTGTTCTTTAGTTTCTTAGAGATAAACCGGGGATAACAGTAATACTTACTTCATGGATTAAATGAGCTAATGTGCATAAAGTGAGGAGACAGTGGTGATACATAGGAAGCACCCCCTAAGTATTAGCTGTAGGAATGTGTGAGTGAGGTGTAATTGGCTTACAACTTCTGAAACTCAAGTTATTGCATTCATTGATTGCAAAAGAATTATAATAATGATACTGTTTATGTGATCTGGTTCATCTGTATCAAATCCCTTTCTCCCAGACTTAAAGAAATTTGTACGCCTTTCTGTAGGCCCTTGACAAGGTCTATACTTTCATGCTTCATAGCCCACACACGGTCTTCTGTCCATCTCTTGGAAAACATACTGATGTTCTCGTTTATTTTGTTCTTTATTTCTGGGCTCACTCTTGGACCTCACTGTTTAGTGAGACCCTTTATCTCTGGGCTCACTATTACATCTCAGCTGTATTCAGCAATGACTTTCTGTGTGTTTTGTTAATAAATGTCTTGCGCTGCCAGAAGTGTTGCTGTGATGCAGGTTGGTATATGATGTTGGTCAGGTTTGTATTTGTTTATGTTCAGAATGGTTCTTATCTCTTGAGAGTCATATGCAGTTGATAAGCAGTATTACACAAAAAAACTTGAGTTATTTTCTCTGGAATTTTTAGCGATGGTAATAGTCTGTTGCATGGGAAGAGTTCCACCTAGAGAACTCAAAATGTAAACTGAGGCCTGTGTCTGATCTCTTCAGGGTTCTAAGCATTATTGCATGAAATGAAAGGAATCTGTTACACAAAAAGGACTTCAATCAACAGGCATGGAAGAATGGATCCAGTTACAGTTAACTACCATTTATCAAATGCCTTTAAAGGAGCTCTTTTTCTTTCTTTCTGCTTAGAGATAGTAAGGTGTTAAATAGAGTCACAATCAGATTAAGGATACCAGTTGACTCTTTAAGCAAAGACAAAAATCAGAATTTGGGGTGAGGTGGTGTTTGGAAATGAGATAAAAATCTGGGCTGAAATGGATATAGCATAGCAAGCAAGATCAATTCAGGAACACAGCAGGTTACATAGGTCAACTCTAGTCATCTGAGTCTTGAAAAGTAGTTTCCTACTGTGGGAGATCTGAGGCTCCCAAGGATATCGTGAAGCCACCTCCTAGGGAAAGCTGGCAGTCACCCAACAGTCCCTGGTGGGGTAGCTTCTGCTTTATGTGTTGAGAAATTTAATCTCGAGTGCAGAGTTGAGTTGACTCAGGATGCTGTCGCGCTAACATATTTGACTGAGACTGAAGAATAAAATCAACTTGCTAATTTTTAAGTTTTCTATTTGCAGGTGAGTTATATGGGAAACAAACTTACAAAGTTATATGACTGTGGATTCAGAATAAAAGGAGTTAGTAATGAGATCTGAATATATGCTGATCCTACATTCTGCTGATAATCCAATTTATCCACCCTTCAACAGGAGGACCTACCTCACTGGGGAAGTTATACCGTACAACCTCCTCCTCCAATCTCTTCCTCCTGCCAGTGCTTATTATCTCTTTAACTTTTTCCTAGGCCATTATGGTTGACCATGTCTAACTACCATTAAATACACACATATGCATGCACTTGCACACACACACAAATTTATTAAATACGTTAATATTTGCAATCAAGTTATCTCCCCTCATCCTGGCCTGGAAAGAGCTTTCACTTTAGGGTGACTTGACCTATCTCTGCTCTCATCTATTTAGGTCAGTCATTTCCAAATTCCCAGCAGTGCAGCACTGTTTCCCTGGTGTTAACCTGTCATTGGGAGTGTTCAACCAGAAGAGGGATAACTATTCCTTAGAATATTACTAATGAGATTACTGCATTAGGAGGACAACTGGAGCAGATGACCCTAAAGTTCCAACTGGTGGTAAAATAATAATGCTTCTACCTCTGTAGGCCTTGTTGATCCTGGAAGTTCTCTTTGAAACCTAATGTTTTCTCACTTTTTAGGAGTCTCTGCTACTGAAATTCAATATGAAAATCAGCTTGGCATATGTTGTCAGTTGCTGTGTGTTAGCAGTTCCATTGCCTACCTCTGTTTCCTTGTGTATATTCCACATTCCAACCAAACAAAAGTGCTACTGTTTCTCAGATATGCCGCCCCATGCTGCCTCTCCACGAAAGCTCTCCCGGCTAATAATCAAAATCTAATCCATTCTTCATTGGCCAGTTGAAGCTTTCCGTTATCCTCCAACTTCACCTAATCTCCACAGCACTTTGGATCCTCCACAGCACTTTGCACTTCTGATGGCCGTTGTGTTGCATCTTGTTATTATGCACTTTTATTTTCCTGCTGACATTGTATAAGTCCTTGATGGTAAGGGTTTATTTATTTTTATATGGCTTACAATGCCTGTCTCATCCTTGTTTTCATTCATATCAGGATATAGCACAAGTATAGGTGCTAAGGACAGTATCAGAATGTTAAGGGGAGGCATGGTTATATTTAATGTAAAAACTCAGAACCTATATAGGATATTAAAGGAAAGATCAGAATTTGGAGTTAGGGAAACTTTAACAGTAGAATAAAAATCCGGCCAAATATGATGGGATTAAGGACTAAATAGAAAGCAAGGAAATAGAATTCAGTGTAAAGTAGCATTTCATGTTTTGAGGTTTTGATGTTCATGAAAGTAGTTTGAGAAGGAAATGAGGGTCAAGAAAAGTTGTTTGTTTCTTGGAGAGGTGAAACTCACGCATTTTTCAGGCCTAGAGGATAGAACTGGAAAGAGATTAAAGATTCCAGAAAGGATATAATTGATGGAGCATAATATCCTGAGGAAAGAAGGGGAAGTAAGAAGAGCACAGGCGTCAGGGTGAGGTCTGGGGGAAAGAAGAGTACCGTTTCCTCTGAGACAGAGAGAAAGGCAGTCAGTGTCAGGTAGGAATGCCGAGGGCGGGCATGCCTATTTCTCCAACATGAGAGGGCTCATCATCTGAGAACAAAAAAGGCACCAGTAGCTAAAGGGCGTGAGAAGAGTTGAGGTTTATTGCAGCTGACTCATGAGAATTGTTTATTTCTTGATGTCATCATTGTCTGTCCTCCCCCACCAGATTGTAAACTGCATGAAGGCAAAGATTTTGCTCTCTTGTTCATCACTATCCTCAGCACCAAAAAATAGTGCCTGGCACATTGTTAGACACTCAGTAAATATTTATTGGGTGAATGGAGAGTGGAAAGGGGAGCTAATTGCAGATACTTAAAATAATTGCTACTGTCTTTTAGCTTTTAATAAATTTACAGACCGTATATAGACTATGTTAATTGTCTCAGGACAGCTGTGTCATAAAAACTTGTCTAGAGGTGGTGCCAAGCATAGAACGGTAATTATTGGATTTTTCCATACTTAGCAGTTGGTAGAATGGGGACTAGGGCTTTAGAGTTTTGGCAATATTTGACCAAGGAGTGTAAAGTGGTATGTAGTACCCTAAAGATCCTTTCATTAAACGGAATCTTGATCACGGATAGCTTGGTAGATATGGCATTAAGTATTAGTTGCCTACCCTATATATATTCTCCTTGTCTTCCTTAGGATTTATGTATTGTTAGATGTGCCACTGTAACCAGCTTAAAAATACATTGCCCAGCCCTCCCTGAAAATAGGACTCACTAGTGAAATATAACCAGAACCCATTGGATGAGATTGCTGAGAAAGCTTTAAAGGAGGCTGACCTAAGAGAACAGGCACCCTTATGCATTTTCCTCCTTCCTGCTCCCTGGGATGTGAATATAATGGCTTGGAAACTCAGGGGTTATATGTGACCATCAGGTAACCATCAGGATGCAAGCCAGTGCTAAGGATGCTGGTACAGAATATAATTGTGGAGCTGCCATATTAGGCTTCCTGCAGCCTTCATATTTTGAGACAATATAAACTATTTTGTTTAAACTACTGTTATTTGGAGTCTCTGTTTCTTTCAGTAAAACCCGGTTGATTAGAAAGGAAAAGCTGGAAGGAGTTAAGAGACTAGAGACCTCAATGTGGTCAACTGAAGAGTAGGTTCATTGGGAATAAGGATAAGAGGTTGAGGTCAGAGAGGGGTTCCTAAGTTTGAAATGGGTGAGTAATGAAAGAGTCTAAGGGATGGTCATAGGTTGCTAAAGTAGAATGCTGGTGACATTCCCGGAGGAGAGAAAGTTGAGGAAATTGTGTACCCAGATAGGTGAGCAAGAGGTAACCCTTCAGTTAGACCATTGTTTGAGTTTTGACTTCATGGGCCACCAAGGATCTATCTATGGATCTATCTTAAGGACTCCAATTTGAGATACACTAGTACATTTTAACGTATGGCCTTGTTATCAAAATGATTTAAGGCAGCTAATAAAGATACAAACAAATTGTGAGATTAAAAAAATTAAAAATAGGAAAATAGGGCAAAGGGAAAATTTGGTAGAAAAACAAAATGAAAGCAAGAATGAAGTTAGTATGATAAAAACACACCCAGGAGATTCTCTATACTTTCTAGACATAGGCAACAAATTTGGGTCAAAGCTTGCTAGCAATCAGCTTGAAAAATGTAACATGATAGGTTGTTACCATAATCAGGAGCAACGGGATAAAAACAAACCAGTTGTTCAGGAAAATCACAAATAGTCCTTTTACTAAGACTATTTTACTTAAATTATAACTTTATATGACTGAATTAAAGAACATACGAAATCTTTCGTATGAGAGGAGTATAAAGACAATTCTGAGGAAAACCACAATAACCAAGTTTACATCTTACCCCAGTATCGGGGTGAAAGATGAATATGTCAGTCAGGTAGCTGTACCTAATACCAGTTATTTGAGTATGTTTTCAGAATGACTGATGTCTTTGCATAGACGTAGGTAAAATAACCAAAAGACTGAAAAGTAAGATGTGAAAAAAATTGATAAGAATTAGAATTTTTAGGCTTAGGAAAAACTATAATGTAATGTAAAAATTAGCCTTTAGATATTATCTTCCAGTATCTCCACCAAACACAAATAAAGACTTAGATCTCAGCATGAAGGCTAGTGAAAAGAAAGATTATCATGGTTGGTGGTGATGGTTGTAGGTATTGGAGGGTTCATGTAAGTGGAGGCTGTGTTTTCATCAAAACTTTAGGGAAGAACTGTCTTTGTCTTTAAGAGTGGAATTGCTTTAAGGTGGAGCTGTAGATGGGGGCTAGGAAGGAAAAGATTGGAAGACTTCAGATCCCTTCCATTCTTACGACAGTCATTCCGGATTATTTTTACTGTATATTTGTGAGGGTTTGGTACTTTTTTTAATCAGTAGTCTGGCAGATGTCACACACTTGCCTTTGCCGTTAGTTATTGTTTGTATATGCTGACAGAACCCAGAAATAGTAAAATCGTTAATTTAGCTGAAGAATCCAGGTATTCAAGATACTGTCTAATTGGAGTCTACAGGACTCCAGACTTTTCTGACTATTTTAAAATTAAATTTGCCTGAATTCTTCTAAATGATTTTGCAGATTTCCATAATAAATGTGGCAAACATTTCTCTTATGGGATGTAAATAATCAAACTCTGTTGCACTGTAGAGTAATATTATAAAGCACTTAGCTAATCAGATTGTGAGAGTCGCTCAAAATTCCTAACCATGTAATTTTTGCATAGAGAGAGGGTGCTTCATGCTGTGCAATTAACTGGTTTTATTAGCCATAAATTTGGTTGTTGCTAGCTAGCCTGATGGCCTAGTGCCTGTGGGGAATTAGATCTTGGTTCTTGACGTGATCCCGCACAATGGAGTGTCGGGAAGGCCTGGAGATCTGAAAGTGGGGGCAGCAGCTGAGGCCCTGCCTGAGGGAGGGAACTGAGGAGGAATTGTTTCTCACTGTTTTGTAACCAACTGCAGAGAGCTTTGGAATTTTCTAGGCCTTTGTAATTTTTGGAGGTTCTGTAAACTAATGTTCTATTCTGTATTCAAATTAGGTTTGTAAAGTAAAGTGGGATGGTCAGTGATTAGAAGCAGGGCTTTGACATCAGACTACCTGTGTTAACAACCTGGCTGTGCTGTTTTCGGATCTCTCGGTGCCCAGGTTTCTTCCCCTGTGACAGGGCGGTAATAGCAGGCCCTCATCTCCTGTGTGCTGTGAGGCTGTAAAGTTCAGTCTGCAGCAACTGCTTGGCTGAGCTCACAGCAGGCACTCAATAAGTTAGCTGTTATTATAGAGGAGTCTGCAAATTGGAATCTCTTTGAGCAAGGGCAGCTTTTAATAAAAAAATGTGTAGATGAAAGGACTGATATTTTTATTGGACTTTTTTTTTTAAAGGGGGGGAATATATAAAAAAGGCAGATGGAGGAGGCCTAGATTCAGATTGTATTACTGACGTTTACTAGGCTCCTGGAGAGGGAGCGTGGACAAATCGTATCCAAGACCCAGTTCTCTTAACTCTTAAATACGGGAAAATAGCTAACTTATTTGTGAGGGTCACATAAGCTAAGTGCTTTGGAAATGTGAAAATGCTATATCTAGGTAAAAATGTGGATAAATATGGAAAGTCGAATATGGTAAATGTATGAAGCTAATTAAAACAAGCAAAATATAAAAGTAGAATGCACTGCTGGAAGAGATCTGAATTTGCCCATAAGCTTGACTTGGCTGGATGATGAATTGATTATAAAGGAAGGGAAAAGTTGTCAGAGGAGGGAACTAGCGTTGGTTGAGCACCAGGCCTTTGCTGGGCTCTGGGGTCGGATCACTGTCCCCGTTTTACAGATGAGGAGACTGTGGCCCAGAGAGGTTAAATAACTTCCTCAAAGTCACCGAGCTTGTGAGTAACAGAGCAAGATTCATGCTCAATCCTGTTTGACTCCAGAGGATGTCCTAGAACACCTTGGTTAATTACCTCAGGTCAAATACAGAAATAGATAGAAGTTTAAAGCATGAAGGAATCTGGAAGATAATCTTGTCCAACCATGTCATTTTCTAGGAAGAAAACAAGGTCCAGAGTGACCAGGTGGCTTTAGGGCCATCCATTTTGGAACTAGAATTTAAATTCCCACTCACCTAGTCCAGTGTTTGATTAAATTATATTGCTTCTCAGTTTTTAGGAAGCCTAATCCTTCATTAGTTCATATTTCAAGGCTTATTCAAGGGCTTTCTTTGGGGAGGTTTCTGTATAATTTTAGCACCAAATGATCTCTTTGACCAGGTTACATGCATCGTTTGGTGGAAAGCTGGGTGCTTGTGCTTGCTTTTGTCACCCAGACTGAATACAGGTTGTTTACAACACGATTTGACTTTTTCATGTCATCCAGTGACATTCTGTTGTGAGCACGAAGAATGTAAAATCTCTTAGTTTTTAAAGAGGTATCTCTTAAATCCCTGTTCTTAAAGCTTCACTATTTGCTGCATTCAGTTTCAGCCACCCTGCCCTCCTGCCGGGTTAGTCTGCCCTCAGTTGGGTGTGTGCTTAACAGGGAGCAGCCTGATCCTTGGAGGGGAGCTCAGCCTGCTGTCCAAGTGGCTGCATGTGGTGAGTCTGCTGCAGCCCACCAGGAAAACCATTGAGCAACAGAGATTTCCCGGAACTCACATGTTTGTAATAAACACCACCGCTCTCCATCTTGGTTGTTCATGAACAGTGAGCAGAATGGTGGTTTATTTTTCATTCTTAGTATTTCTAGCTTTTTTCCTTCCAAAGAAAATTCTTCATGACTTCAAATATCATTAGGAATATAGGCTATATTCTATTATGGAAGCTGAATTCAGTTCACTTATCTTTCTTTGGTTCCCTGAATTCCTAAAGGGCAGCATTTGAAAGAGAACCTACAGAACTGTGAGGTTTGCTGCTTGCCATGTGACTTTGTTATTGACTGGGCCTCATTAAGCCTAAAGTGGCTCAAAGAGTGTGACCTGTGTATAGCACTCCAGCAATGAAATACAGGATTGAAAATCATCCAAGCCTACTTTTTAAGTTGTTCTTGTAGTGCTGCAATTTTAGGAGGAATGGGGCTGGTTTTCCATCTTGCCACACATGTAAGAATCGAGTCTTTATTTTAGGAAAATGCCCCTAGCCATGATACTCTTGGGGTAAAAATGCAGTGAATTAAACGGGATTTTCTTGGTTTTGACCCCAGTTTTTGTGATCTGATGCATATAAATCTTTTGATTACTGAGATTGAGCGTTCTGCCTCAGTTATCTTTATAATCAGAGCCTGAAACAGAAGGAAAGGGAAGTTCTACCTGTGTCTTGCCTGAAAGAGCTAGATGATTTGACCTTACAGTTTTGTAAATACTGTTTTGGGAGTCTTTAAATCAAGAATTTCCCCTTGTCTCTTACCTGTCTGCTGCTAAGTACAATAGTTCTGGGCTCTGTGTGATAAAGATAAGAGGCCTGCTGTACTGAGAGACCAGTGGCTGTGTGTTTTTGAACCCATTCTGTTCATTAGAGACCTGGTTCAATTGCTGTGGACTTTTATGACGCGGCCCAAGCCTAAGAAGAGGAGTGTTGTGGTCCTTTCAGGCTGCTGAAACAGGATACCAAAGATGGGGTAGGGTATAAACAACGAATATTGGTTTCTCACAGGTCTGGAGGCTGGGAAGTCTGAGAGGTCAGGGCATTAGCAGATTCAGTTTCTGCTGAGAACCTGCTTCCTGGTTCATAGATGGCCATCTTCTGGCTGTATCCTCAGAGAAAGGGGCAAGAGAGGTCTCTGGGGTCTCTTCTGTAAGGGCACGAATCCCATTCATGAGGGCTCCACCCTTTTAACTTAGTCATCTCCCGAAGGCCTCACCTCCAAATACCGTCACACTGGGGATTAGATTTCAACTTGGGGAGATTTGGGGAGATTTTGGGGAATACAAACATTCAGTCTACAGCAGGGAGCCTGCTTAAAGGAAAGCCTCATCCTGAGAATCAGGACCCATCTGTCACTGCACAATAGAGAAGCGTCTGCCGCAGCATTCCGGTAGAACAGTGGGTGTGGAAGGTGCTGCCTTGACAAAAGGCTGGCTTACCTGCAGAGGTGATTTTGGAAATATATGGTAAATGTATTGGGTAGAAAATTGGAAATGGAAGGTTTAAGACTAAGCAAGCCTCTGCATTCTGAATCTGAAGAAGTACAATGCCAAGGCAAGGGCATGCTTGGAGAACAGCCAAGCAGGAAAGGGCTCTCAAGACATTGCTCATTTGACTGCCTTGGATTGCAGAGCCTGCGGGAGGCAAAGTGTAGTCATCCAAGGCTTCACTCTGCAGTTTAAATCAACAACGAGCTGCTGAACATAAATTTCAGATGTGGCTTCTACTGTGGTTATATAATTGATTGACTGTCATTCTTAGGAAATAATCTCCTTAGTAACCCTTACGCTTGTGAAAGAACAGAGTGAATACTGAAGCAAGTCCACACCCTCTGGCCATTTTTCTCTTCTCACTGTGCTATTCAGCGTAAACATTTACTAATGTGGACTCTGTATAGCAGTTAAACACACTGGCTATCACTATCATCAAGTACTGTTTGTTGGCTCATCCCTCAAGTATTATAGAGCGTTTCCTGTATGTAAAGTGTCTGACCTCTGTCCTCGTGTGGTGTTCTACTGGATGGTTTACAAGATGAGCACAGTCGGGAAGGCTTCCCTGAAGGGCAGCAGGCCACAGGCACGCACGTAGGAGAGGAGGATCGTCTCCTAAAATGCTGAGCCAGATCCTGGTAGGCTGCGATCGCTCTAGAGTGCGCTCAGTGTCCAGTCCCCATGTGTTTGGTCTCAGGGCCTCTCAGAACCTACGACCTTCTTCAGGAGTGACCCTGGCGAACGCTAGTTAGTTCCGGAGCCAAGTCAGGAGAAACAGCTCAGAGGTTAACTAAACTAGTTTTTATGTGCCTAGGGTAATCGTGGGAAGGTGAAGAAAGTTTTACTTCTTCCTGATGCAATCCTAGGGAAAATCAGAATTTCTCTGCAAATAAATATTTTTTATTTTATATGTTCTATATATTACATGCGTGTATTGCTTTTTCTGATTAAAAATATATAGGCATGCACAACCAGAAGGGCCTACAAGTAGGATATACAACTGTTTATTAGGGGGCTTTGGGGAGAAGAAGAAGAAGAGAAAAAAGAAAAAAAGAAAAAAGAAGAAGATTGGCAACAGAAGATTGGCTCAGGTGCCAATCTTTTAAAAAAAGAAGACACCAGAGTAACTGACATTTGCTTTTAAAATATATATATATATATATATATAGCTGATGGTAAGGAATTTGGCAAATAGGTAAAAACTTAAAATTATTTATGATTCTTTCTACTATCTAGAGATAATCATAATTAATATTTTGGTTTATTTCTTCTCAGTCTCTCTTCTATATATATAATTTTTATTTTTTTAAAATGTGGGATCGTACATCTTCTTGAACTTTGGGGGAATATCCTAACCCTGGATCATATTGGAACCTGGAGACAGAGCTGTCTTTGGATAAAGCCTTTGACCTTGAATGCTCAGTGTAGTAAGGAGACTGCTTCCTCTGAATGATTGAATGAGCCGTTTTTCTTTCTTTTACCACATGTACCAGAGGGAAAGGATGAGCAGTTGACGCTCTGGACAGTAGGAGTGTACCATAGATTTTTTAATACCTACTGTCCTTGTTGTCAGTACCACATCACAGGTGGAAGGATGGACCCTGTGCATAATCCTGCTGCTATGTGGAGGGAATAGCTGTTGACAACCAGGGAGGAAGACCTGTTCCTAATGTAAAGTGTAAATAGGGCCTGCCAGCCTAATGATGTGGGTCTTCATAACTATTGCTTTCATTAGAATGCTGTCTGTAGACCATAGACAATAGATTAATAGAATGCTGTCAGTATCTTTACTTTCACAAAAGGAAGTGAACTAATTTTTATTTATAATTTATTTATTACATAAATACATATAGGCTACATCAATGGAATGTAAAATAAGCTTTAAAAACACAGAATCCTTAAGGGTTCTATGGCAGCACTCCAAAAGTAAAGAAACAAATTTAAATTTGGGATCGGCTTGAAAAAACTGCCAGTTATAAAATAAATAAGTCATGGGGATATAATGTGCAGCATAGTGATTACAGTTAATAATACTGTAGTGTATAGTTGAAAGTTGCTAAGAGAGTAGATCTTAAAAGTTCTCATCACAAGAAAAGACAGTTTGTAACTATGTAGGTGACAGATGTTAACTAGGCTTATTGTGGTGATCATTTTGCAATATATACAAATATTGAATCATTATGTCATACACCTGAAACTAATATAATATGTCAGTTATATCTCAATTTCTGTCAAAACAGAAAAAAAAGTTTTGAATTGCAGGAAAGGGATTGCTCTGAAATGAAGATATAAATTATTTTAAAATGTTATTTGAAAGCTGTTGAAAGTACTTTAAAAGAAGGAGATTAAAACTTAAGTTCCCTTAACTTAAATTTAGTTAAATTATGACATTTAACTTCTTCTCCCTGATTGAATCAGCTCTTTGGAACCTGTGTGGTGGTCGACTTCTGGAAACATGGCAAACTGAGCTAATGGCTCATCTCCTCATACAAGTGCATAGAAATGCCAGACAAAATAAAACTAACAAAATACCCACCTCCTCCCCAGCCCTATTAACAAACTAAAACCTCTGTCATTTTTCCTATAAAGAAAGAAGAAAAGAAATGGGAAGGGAGGAAAAGAGAGAGGGAGGGAGGAAGGAACCGGTCCCCGCTAGAAGCAGTAGGAGCTGTCACGTATCTTACTGCAAACTCTGATAAGGACGTGACTGTTAGACGTTTTTATGGACAGACCTGTGTTTACTCCGCTTCTCACATTGGGACTCCTTGTTTTATGGAGAGTCTCCGAGCCTGAGGTGAAACTGCTGTAGTCTGTCAGTCTTTCCCTAGATCCTCTAGTCCTAATCTGGAAAACTACTTATTTATCCCAAGGATATTTAGACCTTGGGTTGTGTAACTTGGGGATGATTATTGTATATGTGTGTATGTGTGTGTGTATATATATGTCATCATTCATTTCTGCCAAAGTCTAGAAGAGCATTTAAAGAATTTTTTTCATTGTGGTCAAATAAAACGTAAAATCAATATGACTGAAGTGATCAATTTTCATCAAATTTTGTTGAAAATAAATGACTTTTTTTGTTTTCAATAGTGTTAAAAGATATATTTACTTTTTTTTTTTTGCGCAGTGGACCATTATTTTAGCCTTCCTCATTATTATGTTTCCTTTCTTAACAGGCAGGACTTTTTTAAACCACTAATCCATTATTTGAATGGGCAGTCTATGTGCTAGAGTATCCCAGAGTTTAAATCAGGACAACAACAATTTAAGGAAAAGTTATTTACTGCATGTTTATTACAACCGTTTCATTCATGAACTGTTGGCAAGCAGGTGCCGATAAAGGCAAATCTACAGAATACATCTGCTTGCCATCAGATGCTGACTGCTCAGCTCAGGTTTTAGTAACGTGACTAATCCCACAGTTATTTCTATTGGAGCTTGTTTGAATTGCTAACATCGTGATATCACTTGGCCTTCATTTATTGCAAATACCACTTATTTATTTAGTCTGTTTCTGTTTATTATTAGCCCATTTCCACAAAACTAGAACAGCACCCTAAAATAGTATGTTGTTTTCATGATGTTAAATCAAATTCTTAGTTTATTAAATTAGAACCTAAAGTCTAATTCCATAGAAATGTCTTTCACTTGCAAATTATACTGCAAGAGTATAGTTTCCGTAACCGTAAAAAATTTTAAAAATGAGCACAACAATAAGACACAAAGATAATGGTTGTTATTTTGATATTAGTATATGCCTACCCATGAGCTGTTAGACATGCTTACCAACGCTTGGAAAGATAAATCGTCTCTCCAAGGTACCACTTGATAGTATCTTAAAGGTAAATATGAAAATTAGCTGGAACACTGAAAATCCATGTCATGCTGAATTATAAAATGGTCATCCAGGATTCAGAATGTTCTTGTATTTATTCTTTATTAATACAAACTTTCTTTTTGGTGAGGAAGGTTCTCTCTGTGCTAACATCTGATGCCAGTCTTCCTCTAATTTGTATGTGGGTCGCCACCACAGCCTGGCCACCGACGAGTGGTGTAGGTCTGCACCCAGAAACCAAACCTGGACTGCCAAAGCGGAGCACACTGGACTTAACCATTAGGCCACGGGGCTGGCCCCCAGTACAAACATTTTAATGGTCACAGAATTTAGATACCCCAAGGAATATACGAAAACGTACCAAAGAATAAAAAATAACACTCCTTTCTTTTGCAAATACTGGTCCAAACATTAATGCTCTAATCACATTGAACTCCATGCTTTACTCACAAAGGGTTCATCTGCCACTTAAAAATAGGGGAGGCGTATGCTTTCCAAACTTCACATGAACTCTGTTTTTACAACAAAGTTCATTTATTTCTCAATGAGTAGAATTGCCATATGGTTGAATAATTGTGTCACCCAATTAGTGCATTTTCTTCCTACTTGGAAATCTATGCTATTAGAAGAAGGTTGCTTGATGAACACAGAACTCCTGCATGCAGTAGGCACTCAGTGAATGTGAGGGAGTTGTTCTAATAGCCCCTTCAATACCTATATTACCAAAAGAAAAACATTGTCAAAGCAATCTTGATAAATGCCGCATCCCATCAATGATAATTTTATTTTTCAAACCATAGATTGTTTCTTTTTTTTAAGATTGGCCCTTAGGTAACATCTGTTGCCAATCTTTTTTCTTCTTCTTCTCCCCAAAGCCCCCCAGCACATAGTTGTATATTCTAATTGTAGGTCTTTCTAGTTGTGCTATGTGGGATGCCACCTCAGCATGGCCTGATGAGTGGTGCCATGTCCATGCCCAGGATCCAAACCAGCGAAACCCTGGGCTGCCAAAGCGGAGAGCACGAACTTAACCACTTGGCCACTGGGCTGGCTCCCATCAATGATAATTTTCCTTTCTCTTGGTTCCGTATTGACCCAATGCGAACCCTCAAAATTCTGTTTTCTACCTAGCTAGTTATTTGAACTTCAAAGCAAATTTCACAGTGTTTTTAATGAAATCTCAAATCTTTCTGTGAAAAAAGTTATAACAACACATTCATAGTGTGCAGATTCCCAAAGGGGAGTCCCCTTTCTGACCAAGGCATCTCCATTTATCCTCAATTGCTGACATTCTTCTTCATGATCCCCTTTCTAGGATGAGGACTTATAAATCTTTATTTACTTACTGCCAATAACATGCCTTTCATTTAAAAATATTAAACATTTTTTGTATTTAACTTACACGATTGTGTACCTAATTGTATTTATAATTCTTGGTTAGCTGTATTTTATCTCCACAAAAGTAATAAAATTTTAGTGACTACATGTGATTTAGTTAATCTAGAGAACATCCTTCTATAGACATTAGCAGAGATACTCTGTAGTATCTCTGTTTTTTCACTTTAAAAATTGTCTAGTAAATATAATCTATTTTTTACCACTTGACTCTGTAGTGCAGTTTTCTAGTATTTAATACATTTCAAAGCGGAAAGTATGGTTTCCCTATGAAATCACCACTGGAGGTCAAGAATCCACCTTTATATCCTTTCCAGTACCTTGCATACAATATGAGAGCAGTAATATATTTTGAACGAATGATTGGATAAATAATATAAATGGGTATCACCTGAATCTATTCAAGTACTAGTTAAGAAACCCCAGCTTAATTTTGTCATGACTATTCATCCAACTGATAGAAGTTCAGTATTGCTGCAGTCTCCTAGAAGAGACATTGTGCAGAAAAAGTCTATGTGACTATTAGGAAGAGGGCTTTTAGAGTAAATAAATATGTCGTCTCCCCTATTGCGTCATCTTCCTTCGTTGTCTCATGCTGGCTCACCAGTAAGCACCTCTTGTGGCCGCTTCAACCCCATTTCCTTTTTAAATTTTCAGCAAGCTTCAGTAGAAATTCTTTAACTTTCAAGAATGCTGCCAAAGGCAGTTTTCTCAGCATCACCTACTTGTTGAGCACATATATATCTTTGTAAATGTATGCAAAAGAAAATTGAATGGAAATCTATTTGTAAAACTTTTATAAATGTGAACTTTTATGCAGTTTTGTATTTGATTTTTGTACAGGCAGAAATACTCAGTGTCCTCAGTCACAGAAACATCATCCAGTTTTATGGAGTAATTCTTGAACCTCCCAACTATGGTATCGTCACAGGTAGGAACTCATTATTTGACTTCTTTCTTTCCCCAATTACCTGGCTTTAGAGTCCTTAATATGCTAAAATGCTTAATATTAGGTTCAGTCATGAATTGTGTGCTACTGTCAGATGTCACTTTTGTTGCTATAAAGCATTAATAAAACTGATTATATCAATATAATTAAGAATAGTGTTTCTACTTCTACCCATGTTTAATTGTGCTAATTATATCTGCATAAATGCTATTTAAATGCACTTGCAGCTGCAATACCAATATTTAAGGTGCCATTTAACTAAAATTTCATTTAATTAGTTGAAATGAGCGATGTTTTTTGTAACTCTGTGACCTTTCACAAATTAAGATTTCTTGAGCTATTCGTGTTGTAATTCTTTGCCAGCCATCTTAATCCCATTAGAGCGTTCTTTCTTCAAGGTCTCTGACATGAGAACAGTATTTTTCAGGTTGGTCATCTGGGTTGGTAATGACCTTGATCTAAATTATCACGTAATTTGGAGCAGCAGTTTATAACCTTTTTGGAAAGGAGCACACAGAAAATTTTGCCATATAAAAAGAGAAAGACATATTTTTAATACTTTATACTCATATTTCTATAATCCAGTGAGTAGCATTGGGTCTATAAGTATAATGTTCAATTTTACAATAAATAACTTTGATCAGTTCTTTATCATGGTAGTTCTTTGATTAAAACAAGACAAACAAGAAAACCTGAAAAGATTAGTCCTGTGTTCTTCTACTGTAGTGCTAAGAACCTGGATTGTCTTTGTAGAAAATAACAACAAAACACCCTCAATAAAAAGGATTGGATTGGATACTTGCTAATAAATTATCTCATGTAATACTTACAATAACCCTGTGAGATAGGTAAAATAATTTCTATTTTACAAATAAGAAACTAAAACTCTAACTTAAGTAACTCTCCCAAGGTCACCCAGCTGGTGCTAGAACCAAGAGTGGTATAAATTCCTCACATTGATTTTATACAGAAACTCCTCTGGTATGCAAGCCAGGTTCTGCAAGCTGTGCGCACACTGCTTCTTAAGCTCAGAAGGACATGGTTGCTGTTATTTATATCTTCCAGTGCAGGCAGTTTAAAGTGCTTTTATTCTGATAGATAGCATTTTTACCTAAGTTCTTCAGTGGAGGGAGTTTTATTCCCAATTAGCTGTCTTTAGATCTATGCTTAAAATAAGGTTTGTGGCAGTTTTTATCTTGAGCTTATACATTTCCTATTAACTTAAATACCCAAGAATGGGTTATATTGTTAGGGTGTAAACCATGCTTAACGTTTTAAATCATATTTCTGGTTAAAGTTAAACTCTGCCTCTGACCCAGTTACTAGATTGCTCCTCCTTTCCTAGTCCATTGTATTTACTTTTTTACCAGTTATGTTTATCTTATAAATCTGAATCCAGTTTTCTGATCCTTGTTTGTGACTTGTTATTTTTATCAAGCAGATGAAAGTGTGATGCTCCAAAGAGATTGGAAACTCTGCTTCTTGTCTTGTACCCTTGATGTTTAATGCTTTTGCAGGGAAGATTTTAGGTTTAACTAACTCAGTGGTGAGGTGAGGATGAGGAGTAGAAAAAGGGACTTGAGTCATGGTGTGAATCCCTCTTTCCAAGAGTTTACTCTCAGTCCCATGGAGGATGTGAAACCCATTCATTCTTAGCCAGCATATTCAACCCGGTCTTCTCACCCGAAAGAGGGAAAAAGAATCCAAGTAGCTGGATGAGTAAGTTTGATTTTATTTAGTTTTTTTATAGGCTAGGCAGTTTTTTATGTCATGCCACCCCTCTAGCATTCCTTGCTCATACCTATACCTACCCAAAATCTTTGGTTGTAATTGATTGGTTCTTGTTAGATCTATATCTACTAAGTAAGCAACTGTTAACATTAAACATTTCTTTAAAACTTCACAAGTTTCAGAATTGTGAGGTAGCAGTAACTTGTGTATTTATAGCTCTTTTATTGACCTATGAGATTGATTATTAAAAACACCTCTTAGCCAAGTTTTGGTGTTTTAAGATGTATTAATTTGATAAGATTCTCTTTGTTCCTAGAGATACTAGTTTTAATTAAGTGTTTATAGGTATCTAACAAAGAAATATGTGAACTTTTCAGACAGCCTTCTGCAGCATTGGGATCAAGGCACGCTCTGTGCAGGGGTGGCAGTACATATGCCAACTCAGCCAAGTGTGGGAGATCACATGGGTGGGGAATGAGAGCACTCACCCTGCCTCTTGAAATGAACACAAATAAGTCTTAGTATGGGGAGGTTAACAGAGCAAGAGAGCCAGGCAGGCACACTGACCTTGATCACCCAGCCTAGCTAGCCCCCCCTCTTTAGCACCCTGTCATCTTTCTCGGATGCTGGGGTTTTTGGCGGGGGGGGGGGGAGACTTGAGTGACTTGAAGCCATTCCAAGTTGAGTTTCTTTGTTATAGAAAAGGTTATTGCAGCAGGCAGCTGTTGTCACTCATAGTGAGGACTTGAAAGAATGATTTATCAGAGTGATGAAATGGAATGAACACCGGAATGGGAATTGGAAGATGTGAGATCATGTCTGGATTCTACCAAAGCTGCATAGATGGGTCCCTGATTATCCATGTCTTGGTTTTCTTATATGTGAACGAAAGGACTAGAAATAGATGATTTCTGGGTGAGAGTGTGTATGAGTATGTGTGCTCTTGTGCATGTGTGTTTGCTGAAACTTTTCATCAGACTTATAAAACCTGCTTATAAGGGGACCTGGGGTGGAGGCCAAGAGGCAGCTGCCACTTTATTTCTCCTGGAAGGGAAGTGAACATCTTTCTCACAGATCCACAAGGAAATGGAGTGACGAGAACCTCAGACTCCAAAGTCAAAAGAAAAGATACAAGAATGGATCATATTTTCTTTGATCTTTGAAAACTTCCTACTTCTGTACTGCTGCCATTCTTCCCTGGGAGAAGGAAGGGGTCGTTAGACACTAAATCATGTAGCTCCCTTGTAACAAGCCAGATTGGAGAGGAAGCCTGCATCTGTCCCTGGGGCACACTGGGTCCCAGGCTTCCAGAGAAGGTGGTGTAGGAGCTCCGAGGCCTGGACATCACATCTTTGTGCCCTGGGGCTGCTATCACTTCAAGTTTATAACCCATTCTACATTACTTCTTATCATAGTCTAAGAGAAAATACTAGTTCTTCACGATTCTTTAACAGGCCCAAATTCTCATTAAAGTTCAACCTTGGAAGACATATTTATGTTTAAGTGCCCAATCTCATTTCCTTTAACTTGATCGTGATGTATTTTAAGCACAGATACATCTAGTTTGCATGCTTTGATATTGTGTTGGTCTTTTCTTATTAGTCAGTTAGAAACAAGTGTCTTGTTGTAACAAATTCCAGACATTTGCCCAAATTCATTTGTCGTCTTAGTTATAATCCAAACTAAGCTTGGCCTTGGTGATATTTTATTACAAACAGATTTCATGGGCGGCTAGCCCTGTGGCATAGTGATTAAGTTTGGCATGTTCTGCTTTGGTGGCCTGGGTTCACAGGTTCGGATCCCAGGCTGGACCTGCACCACTCATCAGCCACACTGTAGCAGCAACCCACAAATAAAAAGTAGAGGAAGATTGGCACCGATGTCAGCTCAGGGCTAATCTTCCTCAGCAAAAAAAAAGAGAGAGAGATATTTCATGGTAATGGTGTTTGTTTCAACAATACTGACTATATGTTTATGTTTTTCAAAGCCAGTTATTGTTGCTGTAAGACTCAAAGGGAAAAATTGTCTTAGAAATCAAAAGGGAATGTTTAATTAATGTGGTTCTTTTTTTTTTTTAAGATTTTATTTTTCCTTTTTTCTCCCCAAAGCCCCCCAGTACATACTTGTGCATTTTTAGTTGTGGGTCCTTCTAGTTGTGGCATGTGGGACGCCACCTCAGCATGGCTTGATGAACAGTGCCATGTCCGTGCCCAGGATCTGAACTGGTGAAACCCTGGGCCGCCAAAGTGGAGCTCGCAAACTCAACCACTCAGCCATGGGGCCGGCCCCCTAATGTGGTTCTCAATGGCTCTTTTTTTTAAAGAATTAAAGCAAATACTTTATACTGAAGTCCAATAAACTACTTTCTAGGGACAAATTAAGTGATTCGAAAAGTATAGCCATGTGTGTATATGGTGAGTCCTTAATTTCTAATGAGAAGACCAAAAGGATGAAAGAATTAAATGCCTTTTTAAAATAGTTTATCTACCCACATATTTAAAGATCACATTTTATATGAAATAATGTAATAATATTGTCTTTCTTGCACCCTCACATTCATGAAACAATTTCATTTAATAATGTGTCTTCTACATCCATGTTTTTTTCATCATCAGAATCAGTTTCTAAGTTATCTTAACATGGTTTTCAGAGTACATCTCTTACGGAAAAACATAATGCTGTGTGTCTCCTCTACTCTCAACCCTCTGCTTCACTTCAGGCCCTTGAGATCACCAAGCATGTGGTACTTTTTCCCACATTGATTCGGCAACACCAGCCCGGTGTCCTACAGTTTAACGCATTTCTAACATGATCTGCCTGGAGATGGCATCACATGCCACAGGTGAAGGTTCAGTCCCACAAGACTGCCCTCTCCCTGAGGACAGATGCCAATCACACGTCCATGTGGTCCCCTGTGCATTTGAGCCACTGGCTAAAAATGGGAGGTCCCAGGATGCCCTCTTTGGATTTGATTAATTGTTGGAGCAGCTCACAGAACCCAGGAAAACAGTTTACTTACTAGATTGCTGGTTTTATTACAAAGGATATTAAAGGATAAAACTGAACAGCCAGATGAAGAGATACACAGGGGGAGTCCAGAAGGGTTCGGAGCACAGGAGCTTCTGTCCCCTTGGAGTTTGGGGTGAGCCATCCCCCCAGCATATGGATGCATTCTTGTCCACCAATCTGGAAGCTCTCTGAACCCCACCCTTTTTGGATTTTTATAGAGGCTTCATTATGTAGGCATGACTGATTAAATCTTTGGCCATTGGTGATTTTTAACCTCCATCCCTCTTTCTTCCCCAGAGGGTGGGGAAGGGGGGTGCTGAAAGTTCCAACCCTCTAATCAAGTGTGGGTTCCCCTGGCAACCAGCTACATCGTTAGGGGCTTTCCAAAAGTCACTTTATTAACATAAACTCAGATGTGGTTGAAAGGGGTTTGTTATGAATAACGAGACACTCCTTTCACCTTTATGGCTCTGGAGCTATTTCAGGAAGTGAGGACAAAGAACAAATATTCTAACAAAGATGCTCCCGTCACTCTTATTGCTTAGGAAATTCCAGGGATATTAGGAGCTCTGTACCAGAAAGAAGATGAAGACAAATATATATTTCTTAATATAAATCACAATGTTACAAATCATCTTCACTGTAGTCTAAGATGTTCAAGATATAATAGTTTTTGGATCTCTGTATGATGCTGTCTCTGGATATTTATCCCAGGCTACAAGTACTCAATGGCATAATGTTAGGATTTTTGGATATTTGAGTCCCGTAAGGTATAATTGTAACCATAGCCATATTTCTTTTTAAAGTGATCTTTAGAAGATTTGTTTTCAATGACATCCCGCTCTTGCAATTGAGAGCTTATAGGTCCAGAAATACTTACTCTATGTGTGTTAAATTTAGTTGCCTCTTTTTTTTGTTTGTTTCTTATTCATACAGGTGACCTCTGTTAGCCTTTAAAAACTAGCTTTGATTAATGTAATCTCAGGCTCATGTATTTCTCTCCAAATATGTTTTGTTGTTTAAAATAAAGTAGTTGAGACAGCATCCTATAATAGGAGAGATTTTAGAAGTATCTCAATATAAAGTGACTCACTCTCTTCTGAGGGATAATTTTTTTGGTGATAGAGGTAAACTTTACTTCATGTTGGGCATCTGCACTAACTCTTAAAGGTCATGAGACAGTCTTCTACCAAGTGCTGTTTTAGTAACCAAAAGCTATTCCAAATGGTATATCACCAGAGATGCTTTTATTTATAGAAGGCAGCTTAATTGTCTGGAGTATATGATAGTACAGGCCACTAATGCCTTTTTTCTTACATTGGACCAACTATTTCATAGTAAAACTTAAAGTTCTTCTCTTCTTTGCCATTTCTTTATTCATCTAAGGTTATCATTGCAATTTTATGCTATTTGACTGATAGCTATTGTATAACTTTGATGTCAAAATAAAAGTTACACAAAAAACAAAAAATATGAGTCTTATCCACTGAGATAATTAATGTTTTACTAGGAATATTAGTATTCCCAAGGAATAATTTCTCATGATAACATACATTTAATTGCATGAATCGAATTTGCTTTCAGAATATTGTTCCTACTTTATGTCTTTACAGAGAGAAGAAATTTTAAAAAGCTACTTTTTGAAATTATTAGACGTTGTCATTACAATGTTGATAATTATTATAAATCATTGAAGTTGGAATGGAGTAATTATCAGCCTCCCAAAATGAGGATCAGCCTTTCTCCAAATTGGAGTTTAATATAAAAAGTAATTTTCTAGGAAGGATTTCCAGCTATGGATGAATTAGGAGATCGGCAAATGCTGTCCCCCAAAGCATCTATAAATCTGGACAGAACTTTTGGCACTCTGGAAATTGACCAGACACATACACAATCTGAGAAGATTTTGTGCTTGAAAAACTGCTGAATTTGGATTCACTTGCCTGATGCACATAAACAGCCAGTTAATTACAGCATCAGCCTTTGGGAAAAGAGATCAGCTTTATTCTGTGAAGTCTGCAGGGAGACAGGAGTGCGCCCTCAGATCTTTCTCCCCGATGCAGGATTTGGGATAAAACTTAAGAGGTTAGGGAGAACAGCCTGGCCCAGGGACAGGTTTTGATGGGTAGACTTCAAGCATTTATGGTTTTAAACATTTATGACATGGTTCTAAACATTTATGATGAGATTCTAAACTTTTATGATAGAGTTCTAAACATTTTTGATGAGGTGGGGAAGGAATTTTAACACTGGATCTTCCTGGATGAGAGACCCCCTTGCTTCTGATAAGAGTCCGACTTCCAAGTTCTGGCCCTGCCCCCCATTCTTGGGTTCCGTGGGAAGAAGGATCTTTGGTTCCACAGTCATTTCAGGTCAAGATTTCTTCTTTTGTGCATGCTCTGGCTACGTGGCTTTGCAGATTTTCTGAAAGGCACTTCTTAGTCACTCTGTTGATAAGAGGTGGGGTCAGTTGAACTGGTCCTGGAGGGCCCGCGGTTACAGTAATAGTGGGACTGAGCAGTGCTTTTGCCTGGGGTTGTTCTCATTCTTCTTACCCCACCCCTGCCCCAGCTCAATCAGCACAAAGGGCAGGCCCCGAGGATTGGCAGCTTTGTTGCCATAGCCAAAGTGTGACCTGAACAAAGCATTGTGATTAGGGCAAAGGTATTCCTGGCTGAGGCCATACATGTGCAGAAAAGAATGGACAGGGCTCAAGCTATCCACATACCCCTGTCAGTCTTGAGGCTACATGAATATGAAAAGGAGACTAAAAAGGCCTGGTGGAAAGTAAAAGCTAGGGTGAATTTTGAATGTGCTCCCACTACTTATACACAGATCCATCAGCCCAGGGTTTTTAAGCACAACTTCTGTCTAATCATTGACTGATCATTAACCTCTGCAGATATAGGACAGCTCCTATAAAAGAACAGGCTTAGAAATAAAAGAAAGATTTAAAAAACCCAGAAAACTGAGCACAGACATCACTGGGGGGCACACTGTAAATTTCATCAATTTAGCCCAAGCAAGTTAGTAAAGAAGCAAACAAAAACCATCAAGAACAACTTTCAGGGCTGGCCCAGTGGTGCAGCGGTTAAGTTCGCACCTTCTGCTTCGGCAGCTCAGGGTTTGCTGGTTTGGATCCCAGGTGTGGACATGGCACCACTTGGCAAGGCATCCTTGGCAGGCATCCCACATATAAGGTAGAGAAAGATGGGCACAGATGTTAGCTCAGGGCCAGTCTTTCTCAGCACAAAAGAGGAGGATTGGCAGCAGATGTTAGTTCAGGGCTAATCTTCCCTTGAAAAAAGAAAAAGAAAAAAATGGCAACTTTCAAGGAGAAAGTCAGAATTCAGACTTGCTACAGTACATTATCTAAACTGTCCAAATTTTTTTTAAAAATTACAAGAAATGTAAAGAAACAGAGATGTTTGACCTATATTCAGGAAGAAAAACCATCAATGGAAGTAGTTTCTAAGTGTCCCTACATGTCAGATTTAACATAGAAAGATTTCAAAGCATCAATATGTTCAGAGACCTCAAGGAAACTGTGTTTAAAGAATTAAAGGAAAGTATGAAAACAATGAATCAAACAATACAGAATCTCATCAAGTAAATAGAAATATGTGTATTTTTTTTTTTTTTTTGAGGAAGATTAGCCCTGAGCTAACATCCATGCCCATCTTCCTCTATTTTATATGTGGGACTCCTGCCACAGCATGGCTTTATAAGCACTGTGTAGGTCCATGCCTGGGATCCGAACCAGCAAACCCTGGGCCACTGAAGCAGACCATGCAAACTTAACCACTATGCCACTGGGCCAACCCCCATATATATATATATTTTTTTAAAAGAACACCATAGAAATTCTGAAGCTGAAAAGACAATAATTCAAATGAAAGATTTTCTAGAGTGACTTAACAGAGATTTTGAGATAGCAGAAGAAAAGAATCAGTGAACTTAAAACAGGATCAACAGAAATTATCCAGTCTGAAAAAGAGAAAAAATTTGAAAAAAAGATGAAAAGAACCTCAGAGACATATGGGACAACACCAAGTATACCAATTAATGTATGATAGCAAGAAGAGGAGAAAAGAGGTGTAGAAACATATAAAAATAGAGAATAGAAACATATTTGAAGAAATAATGGCCAAGGAAAACTTGCTGAATTTGATAAAATACATTAATCTATGTACTTGAGAACTCAGCGAACTCCAAGTAGGATAAATGCAAAAGAAACCCACACCTAGGGGCCAGCCCGGTGGCATAATGGTTAAGTTCATGTGCTCTGCTTTGGCGGCCTGGGGTTCACGGGTCTCGATCCTGGGCGCAGACCTAAACACCACACATCAAGCCATGCTGTGGCGGTGTCCCACATACAAAATGGAGGAAGATTCGCACAGGTGTTAGCTCAGGGCCAATCTTCCTCACACACACACACACACACACATACACACACAAAAGATGCACACCTAGATAGATCATGGTCAAACTGTTGATCAAGACAAAATGAAAATCTTGAAAGCAGTAAGAGAAAGATAACTTCTCATGTACAAGAGAACAGCAATATGATTAATGGCTAATTTCAACAATGACCAACTAACAACAGTAGAGGCCAAAAGGCAGTAGATAATTAAAGTGCTGAAGGAAAAAACTGTATTCAACAAAATTATCTTTTAGAAATGAAAGCAAATTAAAGATGTTCTTGGATGAAGGATGAGAGAATCTGTTGCTAGCAGTCCTGCTTCCAAGAAATACTAAAGGAAGTCCTTCAGGCTGAAACAAAATGACAACAGATAGTAATTCAAATCCATGGGAAGAAATAAAGGATACTGGAAATGATAAATATATGAGTGAAAAAAAGATTTCATAAATGTACTTCTCATTTCTTCTCTTAACATCTTTAAAAATGTAAGATTGTATAAAGCAATAATTATAGCACTGTTTTGCTGACTTAAAACATATGTCACATATAGATTACAGTAATAGCATGAAGGATGAGGGAAGGAATGGAGCTATGTTGGAGAAAAGTTTCTGTGTTTTACTATAAATTAATCTGAAGTAGATTGTGTAAAAAGATGCATTTTATAATCCCTTGAGCCACTACTAAGAAAGTCCACTCAAGAAATGTAGAAAGAAATCAACAGAAGAATTAAAATGATAATAAAGTCATTAACACAGAAGAGGGCAGCATAGGAGAAACAGAGGACTGAGAAGGACAGGAGACATGTAGAAAACAAGATGCCAAAAATAACTCTAACCACATCAATAATTAAATTAAGTGTCAGTGGTCCAGGGGACCAGCCCGTGCATAGCAGTTAAGTTTGTGCACTCTGCTTCAGCGGCCCAGGGTTTGCCGGTTCGGATCCCAGGTGCGCACCAGACACCACTGATCAAGCCATGCTGTGGCAGGCATCCCACGTATAAAGTGGAGGAAGATGGGCACGGATGTTAGCTCAGGGCCAGGCTTACACACACACACACACACACACACACACAAAGAAAGTGTCAATGATTTAAACACCCCAGTCAAAAGACAGAAATTGTCAGACTGGATAAAAAAAGCAAGATCCAACTGTATACTGTGTACAAGAGACACATCTTAGATTCAAAGACACAAATAGATTGAAAGTAAAAGGATGGAGAAAGACATACCATGCAAACAAACCATGAGAGAACTGAAGTAACTATGTTAATTTTAGACAAAATAGACAAGAATATTACTAGAGATAAATAGAGTCATTTCATAATTATAAAAGGATCGATACATCAGAAAGATCTAGCAATTGTAAATGTATACACACCTAACAACAGGTCCTCACAGTACGTGAAGCAAAGACTGACAGAATTTAAAGGAGAACTAGGTAATTCAACAACAACCGATTTAGTATCTCACTCCCGATAATTGATAGAACAGCTAGACGGAAAATCAGCAAGGATATAGAAACTTGATAAACACTCTCAACCAACTCTACCTAACTCACATCTGTAGAACACTCCACCTAGCAAAGAATACATACTCAAGTGCACATGGAACATTCTCCAGAATACATGAATTAGGTCACAAAAAGCCTCAGTATGTCTAAAAGAATTGAAATAATGCAATGTATGTTCTCCAGCTACAGTAGAATTAAGTTAGAAATCAATGCCAGAAATAAATCTTGGAAACCCCCAAATATTTGGAAATTAAACAGCACGCATTTAAATACCCAGTGAGCCACAGAGGAAATCACAGTGGATTTTAAAGTATTTTTAGACAGAGAGAAAATTAAAATGCAACATATCAAAATTATAGAAGACAGATAAAGTAATACTTAGAAGGAAATTTATGATTTTAAACATCCATAGCCAAAAAAAAAAAGGTCTGAAATTGGTAATCTAAGCTTCAACCTTAATACTCTACAACAAGAACAAAATAAACCCAAAGCAATCCAATGAAAGGTAATAATAAAGATTAGAACAGAATGCAGTAAAATAGAAAACAGAAAAATAATTGAGAAAATCAATGAAACTAAAAATTTGATCTTTGAAAAGATCCATAAAACGGATAAACCTTTAGGTAGATTGACCAAGAAAAAAGAAGATACAAATTAGCAAACTGAGGGATGAAGGAGAAGACAGCACTAACGGCCCCTACAGAAGTTTAGAAGAATTGAAGGGAATGTTGTGACTAACTTTATGCCAACAAATCAGACAACTTAGATGCAATGAGCAAATTCCTAAAAAGATACAAGTGATCCAAACTGACTTAAGAAACAGAAATTCTGAACAGCCCTATAACAAGTAAGAAATTTGAGTTAGCAATTTAAAATATTTCCATAATGAGAAGCCCAGACCTAGATGATGATGGTGAATTCTATCAAATGTTTGTAGAAAAATAGCACCAATCTTTCCTATACTCTTTCAAAAAATATAGGAGCGGGGCTGACCCCATGGCTGAGTGGTTAGGTTCATGCGCTCTGCTTCAGTGGCCTGGGGTTTCGCAGGTTCGAATCCTGAGCGTGGACATGGCACCACTCATCAAGCCACGCTGAGGTGGCATGCCACATGCCGCAACTAGAAGGACCCACAACTGAAAATGTATACAACTATGTACTGGGGGGCTTTGGGGAGAAAAAGGAAAAATAAAATCTTTAAAAAAAAAAAAGAAAGAAAATATAGGAGGAAGGAACACTTATCAACTTACTCCATAAGGCTCGTATTATCCTAATACCAAAGCCAAACAAAAATATAATAAGAAAACTATAGACCAATATCCCTCGTGAGCATGGATGCAAAAATCCTTAATTGCATATTGGTAGACTAAATTCAGCCACCCCTAGAAAGGATAATATGCTTTGACCAAATGGAATTTATCCCAGAATTGCAAGGTTGGTTTAACATCTGGAATCAATTAACGTAAAATACCATAATAGATAATTGGATAAAAGACAAAAACTTTTGGACATACTACAGCACTCATTTATAATGATAATTCTCAACAGACTGGAATAGAAGGGAATTTTCTCAACTTGATAAATAGCATCTCCAAAAATCCACAGCTGTTATCATACTTAGTGATGAAAAATGGAATGTTTTTCCCTTAAGATTGGGAATAAGGCAATGAGGTTCGCTCTTGCCAAATCTATTCAACATTGTACTGGAGGTTCTAGCCAGTGCAATACAAGAAAAAGAAAATAGGGGCCGGCTCCATGGCCAAGTGGTTAAGTTCACGTGCTCCGCTGCGGCGGCTCAGGGTTCGGATCCTGGGTGCAGACATGGCACCGCTCATCAGGCCACGTTGAGGTGGCGTCCCACATCCCACAACTAGAAGGACGTGCAATTAAGATATACAACTGTGTACGGGGTTGGGGGGGGTGGTTTGGGAAGATAAAGCAGAAGAAAAAAAAAAAGATTGGCAACAGTTGTTAGCCCAGCTGCCAATCTTTAAGAAAAAAAAAAGAAAAAGAAAATAAAAGGCATCCAGATTGAAAAGGTAGAAGTAAAACTGTCTTATATAACATAATCCTGTATGTAGAAAATCCCAAGAAATCCACAAAAAACTACTAAAACTAATAAACATGTTTAGCAAGGTCACAAGGATCCAAGAAATATACAGAAATCAACTGTATTTCTATATACTGGGCATGAAAAATCTAAAAATGAAATTAAGAAACAATTCTATTCACAGTAGTTATAAAAAAGAAAATGGGAATAAATTTAACAAAAGAAGTGTAATACTTTTTACAATGAAAAGTACAACATTTTGCTGAGAGAAAATAAAAATGTAGATAAATGCAGAGACATTATGTGTTTGTAAGACTCAGTATTGTCAAGATAGACAGTTTGACTAAGAATAGATACAAGGAACTAATAGGCATGTGAAAAGATGCCCAACTTCATTAGTCCCTAGGAAAATGCAAATTAAAAATACGAGATACCACTAGAATTATACCCACTACAACGGCTGTAATCAAAAACACAGACAATGCCAAGTGTTGGTGAGGATGTGGAGAAACTGAAACCCTCCCAGCCTGCTGGTGGGAACATAAAACGGTACAGCCTCTTTGGAAAGCAGTTTAACAGTTTTTTAAAAAGTTAAATGTAAACTTACCATATGACCCAGCAGTTCCACGCCTAGAAACCTACCCAAGAGAAATGAAGACATATTTCCACACAAAGACAGGTCCACAGATGTTTATAAGAGCATTATCGTAGTAGCCAAAAACTGGGAACAAACCAAATGTCTATCAACTGATAAATGAGTAACCAAATGTGGCAAATCCATCCAATGGAATATTATCTGCAATGAAAAGGAATGAAGTACCTATACGTGCTACAGCATGAAAGAGCCTGGGAAACATTATGCAAAGAGAAAGAAGTCAGACACTCAGGCCTCATGTTGTGTGATTCTATTTATGTGCAATATCCAGAAAAGGCACAATTGTAGATTGAGAAAGCTGGGTTAAGAGGGGTGATTAACTGTAAATAGGCACAAGGGAACTGTTTGGGATGATGGAAAGCTTCTGAAATTGGATTGCGGTGGTGGTTGCCCAACTCTATAAACTTACTAAAAATCATCAAATATAGCCACTTACAGTGGCTAACTTTTATGGTACTTATTATCTCAAAGTCATTTTTATTTTCTCATTTAATCTTTATCTGTCCATCTACTTATCTATTTATGTTTTGGTGAGGAAGATTGGCCCTGAGCTAACATCTGTTGCCAATCTTCCCCTTTTTTACTTGAGGAAGAGTGGCCCTGAGCTAACATCTGTGCAAATCTTCCTCCATTTTGTATGTGGGAGGCTGCCACAGCGTGGCTTGATGAGTGGTGTGTAAGTCCACACCTGGGATCTGAACCTGCAAACCCTGGGCTGCCAAAGCAGAGGGTGCAGACTGAACTGCTACACCACCAGCTGGCCCCTCAAAGTCATTTTTAAAGGCATTTTCTCATTTCTTGGCCTTTTGTGCTTGAATTTTGAGGGCTTTTCAAAATCTTGATGCAACAAGGATTGATTTGTTTACATTGTCACATAAACCTTCTGACTTGTGTGTTTAATCTTAGCTATTTACATGCCTGCCTCTGTTTCAAATACCTTCTTCCACCACCTCCTTGTGTTTTGCAGTTCCATCTGAATGGCTTTTGATTTCATCCTCAGCTAAAGTTCTACTCTTCATTCTGTTAGCAGTCTTGTCTTGGACAGATTTCTTTCCAAGATCATATTAACTTTTAGAAACCACAGTATGGAACAAATTTTATATGCTTTTAATATCTTTTGTTAAATTCTTTAACACATTTTCCAATGAAAATATAAAGTCTTATTTCCGAAATGCACCTTGGTTTTAATTATATGCTTATCTTTCCTTTAAAAATAGAATATGCTTCTCTGGGATCACTCTATGATTACATTAACAGTAATAGAAGTGAAGAGATGGACATGGATCACATTATGACCTGGGCCACTGATGTAGCCAAAGGTAACAGAGCTTCGTGTATTCTTAGAGAATTGGTGGGAAGCACGTTCCTGTCCTGACATGGTGACTTAAATCGGATTTGTTGTTCTGTGTCTTTAGATGTTCTTCTTTTTTCAGACCAAAAGTAGCAAGAATTCTGCAACTTATTGTACAGATAATATTTTAGGTCATTGCCTTTCCACTCCTGCTTGCCTTTTCTCTCTTTCCATAAAACCAGGTCCCAAGAAAATCAATGGCTCCATTTTTGCCACATTTTGTGACATTGTAATTGACCAACTTGCTTGATGTATTAAATGGAAACGTCGTAATTCTGTTCTTGTTCTGCAAGTCTCTCCTGAGACTCAGCATTCAGAAAATGTGATTTATTGCAGGATTAGTTCTACTCATTTTGTATACGTAATAATATACTAAAAATAGTAACCAGTTGTTAAAAAAAATATTTTATTTGTTTTTCCATGTAAAAGCAATTCGGATTTTATTTTATATTTAATGTAAACTTGGAAATCACCCTTGGAAATAAAATATTTTTAATACACAAAATCCCTAAACAAAGTGCCCAGTTCTTTTTCTCTCATAAATTCCTGCATAGCCTAATGCTTTCTAAAGCAATTTAAATTCCATTTATTTTTATCTTTTTTTTCCATTTTCCTAACTGAATGTTTCTGAGTTTTATTTATAACTGTCAAAGTTGCTTTGGAAACAACTTAATCTAAATAATGAACACTGATAGTTACATTTGTATTCTAGCAACCCCTAGAAAGCAAGTGCGTCCACATTTTACTGGGGTAATTAACTCCTTTACATTTTGCTGCTCCAGTCTCTAGAGCATCTCTTTACAAAGCAAATAAGAGGATATTTAGCACTCAATAAGGAGAGCAAGTCACACTTTGCTTTCACTGGGAAGTCACACAATGACTTCCAAAAGTAATGGTCTTTCCTTTGCAGAATTATCTTTTCTGTTTTAAATTTCGTCAACACCTGCCAAATTCCTCAAGTAGGGAAAATGAAAATTAAAAAAAAAGTTTGATGCTAAATGATACTGCTGAATGATATTTCATTCACCTTATAAGAATAATAAGCTCTGTGTTTAGGATGGTGTACTTAAGGCTTTGGCTATGTTAATTAACTTAATTGTGTATTCATGCGTCAGGCGCTTCAAATCAGCCTTAAAAGTTCACATTCTTCAAGACATTTTCATTTAATATCATAGTCACTTCTCTGCCTGTCAGTAGTACACAGGGACCACCTGTTTGTAGCAGGGTGATATGCTATTATCGGGAGCTGCCTGAAGCATTGTGGAAATACACTTACATTAATGTAAATACTTTTACAAGCAGTCTTTGACTTAAAGCACTTCACCTTACAGACATTTGCATTTGAGGTGCTCAGCCAATTACACCCATGTTATTACTTAATGGCACTTAGGATGGATAGACAGCAAACAAATCAACTGACATCAGTCACTGTGCTTCCTGCTGTGCACACTCCACTTAAGCTTCCCTGGCCCCCAGCCTGTAAAGCTCGGCCCTCCCTGCCTCTTCCCCTGCATAGTCCCTGTCTGAGGGGCGGGTCCCTTGGCTCCCCCAGGGTTTCTCAAGGCTGCTGGCACTCTGTATTAGAAGGAGAAAGAAGAGAAGGAACAGAACTAAGTAGCAAACTGGAACCAGAGGTAAAGGATAGGGATGGAGAGAATGGGAGTGGACCACGCGACACTGTCCAAAACTGCAAAGTGCTAAAATAACTTTTTTGTGGCTGGTGAATTGATCTGAAAGGCAAGTTCTAGTGTGTTTGGCCTCAGGTGAGAAGAGTGAGGCAGAGAAGAGACTTGTTTCTTTAAAGTATCAAGAAATACTTAATATTTAAAATGGCCTATAAAAGGAAGAAGAAATCAACGCTTTTGGAATAACTTCAACCTCTCTGGTAAAGCTATGTGGAGAACTTGGAGATTATATAGGAAGGCTTGATTTTGTTGATTTCGCTTCAGATTCAGCTATGTACCTTTCAGTTTGACCATGATTGAAGCCACTGAAGCAACAAGATGTTGAGAAATTATAGCATGAATAATTCATTTCAAGTAAGAGTTGATTCATGCATTTTGAAATAGGCATTGCTTAACATCACTGCTGAGAGAATATCTCCACAAAGCCAAAAAAAGATTCTCTTCTTTTTGGGTGGAAAGAGGAGTGGAGGGCAGACCAGCAAGTATATCTGAAACTGCGGCAAGTCAGTCAACAGTGCGTAAAAGGAACAATTAAAGCAGATAAACCTTGATCCAGTCTCAAAACCATCATCATTGATTCCAAATCTCCTCCCAAATGACACCTGTCAGATCTTTTTTAGGAAATCTGGAGTCTTAACTGATGAAGGTATTTTTCAGCCATCTTAATTGTTTACATGAAAATAAGACAGAATTATAAATGGCTCTATAAAAACAAATTAAATAGAATTTTATGATTGTGATTATTACTGTGTTTATGTACACTAAATGTTCTATAAATGTATACTACACATTAAACACAAGTAATTTACGGTACTTTTTCTCATAATATCCGCCATGAGGAAGAAAAGTGCCTATTTTAAAGCTTTTGTACGTGAGTGTTGTTTTTGGAGATCCCTACATGTCAGCAAGTGTGTAAACTATCTGGTTCCACCTCTAATAGTAATTAAACAGATTCTACCTAAAAATTATTCAGGAACTTGATAATTAAAACAAGAGAGACGTAACTATGAAATTCAATTATAAAAATTATTAAAAGTGACCCAAGTTGTAGCTATTGAATTTTCACAGTTTGTAGTATATAGAACTTAATATTGGAAGAAAGATTTCCTTTATTCCAATTACATCTTGTTTAAAATCATTTTAATTACTAATACTTTTATTAACCTGATTCTTTTTAGTAATATTTTTATATACAGGAGTTTAAATTTTTTTATTCTTTGTTCTTTCATGATTCTTCAATATATATTAATCAAAATAGAAGAAAAGTAATAGTTTATTTTAAAAATTAAACTTTATCAAATCAAAATTTTCTGAAAGTTTAAAAAAAAAGAACCAAAGCTTAATTATTAAATTATGTTTAATGGATAGTTAATTAACAAAAGGACCCTGTTTGATTTGGGGGGCCTATTTCTTCCATTATTTAGAAAAGACAACTTGAGAAATACAGGGAGAGGAAATATGTCAGTAGGAAATGTCCTTCTTTATTCTAAGGGGGTAGACAATACATAAATACAGAAAAAGAGTCAAACACTACTAAGAGGGTGATTGTGAAATGTGTCCTTTAAAGTATCATTTTTAGTTCAAAATAATAAAACTCTACTTAGTTTATAGACACCCAATTTACTGAAGTAACTTGATTTACATTCTAAATGTGTTGGAGAGAATTTTGGCGTGCATTTAAATGTACATATCTCAAAGATTTGTCCGTGTAAAAAACAATAAAATATTTTGTAACTACTATATATTTTTCTATCTGAGGAGCCTAAAATCCTTTACCAACTATGACTAATGCATCCAACCAGTGCTCCCCTCCCTACCCCACCTCCACTCCCAGGTCTTACTGGAAGGAGTACTGAGGAAACAGACCGAGCTGCGATTGGGCAACTGCAGACATCCAAATGAAAACTGAAGTTTTCTTGGTCAGAACTTTGGCTGGTTTAGAAGGCAGTTGGTAGTGGAATACCTTAGTCATTGGAGCACTTCTTCCAGTTGTAACTGTGCTATTTTTGTGCAGACTCCAGAAAATTAAGGTGTCCTTATTAGGTATTGTAAGAAGCTAGCTTTACCCACAATCAAATTCCAACTTCTAAGAGATTAAAGCACATAAATTTCCCTTAGCATATAAATTTTCCTAATGTAGACATAGCCTGTCTCTATTTGATCAATCATGTAAGAACAGAACACACGACTTTACTTTCTTCTATTGAATCTTTTGCAAAAATATGAAAGGTAATACTGATGTTTGAAATAGAAAGGTAATACTGAGACATTGTTGAAAAATGATATTAATAGTCCTTTCTTCTCGTATGAAAAGGAATGCACTATTTACATATGGAGGCTCCTGTCAAGGTGATTCACAGAGATCTCAAGTCAAGAAATGGTAATGTAGTCATATGTTTTTATTTTACCTATTTTATTATAAAATAAATGCACCTGTGTCTAGAAATAAGCATCATGCTTTCCATGTCTTTTGTAACTTGCTGTTTTGACCCATTGCTGATAACCATGAAAATCTTTCCATTGTCAATAAATGTTAGAATTCTCCATATGATTTCAAGAGGCTGCACAGTATTCCACTGTGTGAATAGCACAGAATGTGGACATTTGAGTTGTTTACATTTTTTTCTATGGTAAGAAATGATGACCTTAATACTTTTCAGCACAGTTTTTCAACACATCCTTAATTATTTCTCTAGAATCATATTCTAAAAGAAGTGTTGTTGGATCAAAGCGTGTGGTCGTGTAATTCTAGTCTCCTATTTTTGGATGTTTCTCTGGACCAGCAGTTTTGAGTTTTGTTCTTGTTACTTCTGAATTGTATGGTGTAAATTTTTTATATCAGTCCTATTACCTGGAATAGTACCCAAAAATGATTAGCACGTTTAGGAGTTTGGACAGTAAAGGCTTTGTTTTTCTTCTTTCACTTCTTCTGTTCTTCGTAAAGTTTATTTATGATCCTGTATTTTACCATTTGGAGAGTGAGCATTTTAAAATGACTTGCAGGATTAGATGTTACCTTCAAGTAGGAGTGGCAGCAGAATGCTTCTTCCATTATGTCACTTGAAAGTTAACAAGAAAGACAGTGGGACTATTTAGCTAGCCAGCACTAGCTAAAGTAAACATCGGAGTTTCCTATTTTTAAAAAAATCTTACTATCAATTCATTTTCATGCTTTAACTTAATTATTTACATGCTGTCTAAGTGATTCTTCTGAGTAAAGGAGGAGGACTATTTATTTCTAGAAAATCTTTAAATCACTGCAGTTAAAACGAGTATATACTAATAGTGCGATCCTTAGAATGAGTAGTCCCGGTAGGTGGAGTAGGAGGAGTAGGGAATAGGCCAACTGCCCCTCGTCGTGCTCCAGGACTGTGAGGTTTGTGGACCTGGAGAGAGGGAAGTTGTTGATAGCTGCCACTCATCAGTAGTCCAGGGTGGACCACCAGCTTGGCCCTGCCAGTCAACTCTGGCTGATTGTTCTTTCCTTTTCTAGGTCATCACTTTTCCTTTGGCTCTTCCTAGGCATAAGCTTCCTGAGCTAAACACTACTGATATATAGTTGGCTAACAGGAAGTCACTAGGAAATAATCTAGAATCTAATAAGAAGTAACAGAGTTTTATAACTTTGTAAACTTTCAGTTCTTGCTCATAATTTCAGTCTAAACAAGTTATTCGACTTCTCTCCTTTTAATCTACTTTGTCAGTATATTCCTATATCTCATGAGAGAAGAATGATTAAATTATGGGTATATTCTTGCTGTCCTTATGAAAACTAAATAACAGTGGAGACTGCCCCCATTTTTCAAAATTACAAATTGTGTAGTTACTTGATGGGAAAACACATACATCCGTGAAACAATATAAACATAACTTTTAGCAGTTTTTCTTCTGGGAGAGGGAATGACAAGAATCTTTTATTTTCTATATTATATATTTTTATAATGTTAGATCTTTTTAACAAGTATTTGTTAATCTTATGAGAAAAAAGTAGTAGAGGTATTTTTTTAAATAACTGAATATAGTATTAACAACATTTTTATTTGAAAATTTATAGCATATTATATACAGAATCACATTTACCCTTAGGCTATTTCATGCAAAGATTATTCTTCCCACTTATCAAGGTCATTAATAACAGCTAATAAATGTTGATCATCTGCCATGTTCAAGGCACTGTATGGCTTTCCAAAGAAATGCCAGAAACAGTCCTTCAGGATTCTGTCCTTGGCCTCCTCTCCCCTTATGCTCGTACTCACCCACTCCCATGAAAGCCCCGTCTTCAAACGCTTTCTAACAGATCTCAACTTTAAAACTGTATCTGTCCGCTTGTTGGACATGGCCAGATAGGTATTTTGTATGACCCTAAAATGTATTGTGTCCACCTCGATCTTTCATCTTCTCTCCACCTCCTAAAATGTTACTCCGGCATTCACTTTCTCAGTGAGTGGCAATACCAGAACTCCTGTTCTAACCATTACGTTATTGCCTCTGTATTTCACGTGTCCTTGAGTCCTCCTCCTTCTCACCCTCCATATCCAATTATTCAAGCCCAGTTGATTCTGCCTCCTAAATACCTCTTTCTTGGTCCACTCCTCTCCTGTCCTTTGCCGCAGCCTCAGTATAGGCATCCTCATCTCTCTCTCGGACTGTGGCTTGTGTGCACAGTGATCTCCTTGCCTCCAGTTCTGTTCTTCTCTGATATCCTCTCCCCTCTGCACATTTGACCATTTCATTCCTCCACTTAAAATTGTTCATTGGCTTTCTGTTTCTCACAAAGGCTCCTCTGGACCTGGCCCCTGCCTTCCAAAATCACATGCCTTTTCCTCTGCTCCTTTGCAAGGCTCACCTCTGCCTAGAAAACTGCTTTCCTCCCCCACCTCTCTTCTTTCTGGTTAATCCCAATTTGTCCTTCAGGGCTTAGCATTAGCACCGTTTCCTCCAGGAAACTTCCTCTGACCTCCTTAGACTTAGATATCCCTGCTCTTTGGTTCTGTGGCAATCTCTGTGTCTCTCGTCGTGGAATTTATTTCACTTTACTACAGATGTTTGTCCATTGTCTCTCCCATGAGGCTGTAAGCTCCATGAGAGTCGAAACAGTGCCAGTCTTGCTCACCTTCCTCTTCCAGAGCATAGTACATGGCCTTGCACATAGTAGGTGCTCAGCAAATATTTAAGTAAGTGAATGGATGAATATTGTCCCTGCCTTCAAAAAAATTACTCTTCAATTGGGAAGAAAAACCATATATACCATGAAGTACTAATGCTAATGACTTCCTGTATATCATGTTGGCAGTCTAGTGGCAGAACCCAAGTAAAAATTTGGTTCTCTTGACTATGCTAATCTATGCCTTTCTTATTGGACAGTAGTACTACGTTTGATTTAAACAAATGTCTTGAAAGCCTTTTTAATCAACATCTCATGGAATTAGTTTTTTGTTTTAATGTTAGCTCGTTTTTGCAAAATCTTCAATGCAGTAAATACTTTGATTTTACCTTTCGTAATTCCATATGGAAGATTGAAATAGAAGTTTATGATTTTTTTCACTATAACTCGGACAAACTAGATAATTGTCATAATTTATCTTTTTTTCTTTTTAGTTGTTATAGCTGCTGATGGGGTATTGAAGGTAGGACTATTTTTAAAATTTTTTTTAAAAATATTTGTTAATTTCAGATGTAGGTTTTTATGACTGATAATTCTTTTATTCGTCAATTAGTAGAAAGTTGGTAACTGGTCCTCTTTTCTCAGATCTGTGATTTTGGCGCCTCTCGGTTCCATAACCATACAACGCACATGTCCTTGGTTGGAACTTTCCCTTGGATGGCTCCAGAAGTTATCCAGAGTCTCCCTGTGTCTGAAACTTGTGACACATATTCCTATGGTGTGGTGAGTTCATTTCTCACTTTTTGTTGCTAAAGGAAATACACAAAGCAAGCAACTTACAGAATCGGGATACAACAATATAAGTTTTAAGACAGTGATGCTGTTTTTGGTGGAATGCCCAGAGCAGTGGCAAGAGAGACAACTCTTTCTACTTGCTAGAATGTTTACTTTAATCACTTTTGCACACCTGAGTTACTTTCTCCTGTGTTGAGAAGAAACCAATGCCACTTCCAAGAAGCAAATTAGATGGAACCTAAAATACTGTTGGGCCTGATGCAGTCCTGTGCAGAGTGCTTGCCTTGGTAGGCCTGTGACTGCAGAATATCTCTGCAAGTCAGTGGAAACGTGAAGCATCTGGAACAGGACTTCATGGTAATGAGTTGTTCAAAAACCACCAATAAATCTGCCACGTGAGTTAATTAACCTCAAATTTTTTTTTTTATTGAGTTATTGATAGGTTACAATCTTGTGAAATTTCAATTGTACATTAATGTTTGTCAGTCATGTTGTAGATGCACCACTTCACCCTTTGTGCCCACCCCCCGCCCCACCTTTCCCCTGGTATCCACTAAACTGTTCTTGGTCCATAGTTTTAAATTCCTCATATGAGTGGAGTCATACACAGATTATCTTTCTCTTGCTGGCTTATTTCACTTAACATAATTCTCTCAAGGTCCATCCATGTTATTGCAAATGGAATGATTTTGTTCTGTTTTGCAGCTGAGTAGTATTCCATTGTATATATGTACCACATCTTCTTTATCCATTCATCTGTTGATGGGCACTTAGGTTGCTTCCACGTCTTGGCTATTGTAAACAGTGCTGCAATAAACATTGGGGTGCACAGGACTTTTGGGATTGCTGACTTCAAGCTCTTTGGATAAATACCCAGTAGTGGGATGGCTGGATCGTATGGTAGTTCTATTTTTAGTTTTTTGAGGAATCTCCATACTGTTTTCCATAGTGGCTGCACCAGTTTGCATTCCCACCAGCAGTGTATGAGGGTTCCTTTTTCTCCGCAACCTCTCCAACATTTGTTGCTATTAGTTTTAGATATTTTTGTCATTCTAACGGGTGTAAGGTGATATCTTAGTGTAGTTTTGATTTGCATTTCCCTGATGATCAGCGATGATGAGCATCTTTTCATGTGCCTATTTAACCTCAAATTTTTGAGTGTCAACTATTAAATTGATTAGTGAGTTTCTGGAGAGTACAGAAGAAAATGTACTTAGCCTTTAGCACATGGCCTTGCCCATGTCTCCTGCCAGTCTTATAAAGTAGTAGTGGCACTCTGGAACGTGAATCTAAAGTACCATATAGGAATAACAACAGAACAACATAGCTACGAGACTAGGATAATGTGGGGGGAGGGGATACTCAAGGAATAGAGACCTCGGGGATGAATCAGGTAAGGAGCAGAAGCTTCTGCAGCAGTTGTTTTGCGACGGATCGTTCCTGAGGAATAAGTTCTATCTGAATTAGGAGAGAGAAAGGAGTGGGGGGAGTGGGAGGAGGAGTGGGGTGGGAGGGGAAGATGGGCAGGGCAGTTCTTCAATGGTGGAAGGAATTCATTTGTTGCTCTTTCTTTTTTAAGATTTTATTTTTCCTTTTTCTCTCCAAAGCCCCCGGTACATAGTTGTATATTTTTAGTTGTGGGTCCCTCTAGTTGTGGCATGTGGGATGCCGCCTCAGCATGGCTTGATGAGCAGTGCCATGTCCGCGTTCAGGATTCGAACCAAGGAACCCTGGGCCGCCAAAGCAGAGCGCATGAACTTAACTGCTCAGCCACGGGGCCAGCTCCTGTTGCTCTTTTTTGAGGATAAGTTTTTTTATCCCTAAAAATGCTGTATATCCTTTAAAAGTCCAAAATAGTATTTGGAACTCGCTGTCTTCATGTCTTATCTCCCAATCATACTGCCTCTCTATTTATATTATTACTCCTTAAAAGGACATTTTCATAATAATGGGAAAAGAAGCAGACTAATTTGGATCCAAATCAACATGCCTCTTCTTCCTAAACTTCTCATGTTTTCAACTGAAGGTGATAGCTGCTGGCACAAGAGGACACCAATGTTGTAAAACCATTCCTTTTTCTTTAGAGTTCATCAGTCTCTAGGTATTTACTGCTGGCTTCATTACTTAAGTTTTGGTCTTGTTTCAATTGGCTAGCTTTTTCTGAATCATAACACATCTTATGTCTACCAAATCAATTTAATATAATAGCGATGAATTTTGTTGACTATTGAAAAAAATCATTTTAAGAATGAAATATACACTTTTGGTGAGAGGCTCGAATTTTAAAGGTTGGAAGACAACCGTAGCATAAGGCTAAATATCTAATCTCCCTTAATTCTGTGTGTTTCTAAGAGTAAAGGTTATAAACTGTTATAGACAGTGATCAAATAATTCTCATTGAAAAAAGGGAAAAAAATCCGTAAGTTCCTGAAGGACTAGATTCTAAAGTTGGTCCTGTCTGTCAAAAGTTACTACATTCTAACCATCCCACAAATCATCTGCTGGGGATCCTGAAAATGGGGGGATTTGTTGTAATTTCAGACGTTTTGTGAGATTATTTTCTCTTATAAAGTTATGTTCCTTCATTTTTAAGCAAAAATCTATTTATTGTGTCAGGCACTGTTCTGGACACCAAGTTAGGGTAGTTTAAATTTTACTTTGCCTGCTTGTTGGGACCAGGGTCTCTTTTTATCCTGTGGGACAGGAGCCAGCAAACTTTTTCTGTAAAGGACCAGATGGTAAATATTTTAGACTTTGAGGGCCACTTATAGTCTCTATTGCATGTTCTTTTTACAACCCTTTAAAAACGTTGAAACCACTCTGCATTCCGCATTCATTCAGGCGTAGTCTGCAGACCCCTCTGTGGACAAGAGAGATGAGAAGACGAGCACATGCAGAACAGCTCACAGCGATCCGGCAAGGGACCACGGTTCCTGCTCCTTTTGCTTGCATGTGCGCATAAATATATAAACATACTTGGATGGTTATAGTTTATAAATTATTTTGGCCATTTATGTGAATTAGAAGACTTTTGAGGCTCATTTTAGCACTCTACCAGTTCTCATACAGCGCTTTTACTTTTTTTTTTTTAAAGATTTTATTTTTTCCTTTTTCTCCCCAAAGCGCCACCCCCCCCCCGGTATATAGTTGTATATTCTTTGTTGTGGGTCCGCGCCCAGGATTCGAACCAACGAAACACTGGGCCTCCTGCAGCGGAGCGCACAAACTTAACCACTCGGCCTTGGGGCCAGCCCCAGCACTTTTACTTTAAAATTTCTCCCTGTCTTGGAATTTCCCTATCTCAGAAATCTTTGACCTGAAAGATACAATTTTGAGTTATATGTGGAGTGAACTTTTGGTTTCAATATTATCATTTATGAAAACAAACTTCGCACTGCCTTCTTCCAAAACCTTACAGTGACCAGGGACTTTTGAGCGACATGCACCCATCTGTGTTTCTGTAGCTGAAGTAGAATCTGCGTTCTAGTAACCAAGAACGAATCCTTTCCCACCTGTAGACTACAAAAGATGTTAGGAGGTGACCTCTGCTTGTGGAGCTGAGGACTTTTTCTGTATCTTTTTAAAATCCCTTTTACTCATTCCACATCGACCCCTCATGTTAAACAGTTTCCATCAACCTTTCTGAAGCTGCAGATGTTCGGTTTATTTTATTGAAAAGCTTTTCCTTCCAGTGACCATGTGCTACTTTTCAGTAGATGGGCCCGAACATTTCTTTTTGCGCATTAGGTGTTCTCTCTGCTTGTTTACTGGCCCTACCTTTGTTTTGCTTTGAAGGATTTAACAAACGCTTAACAAATCATCCCATCAAGTAATTTCACTGACTGCAGCAAACTTCACAGCCAGTCGCTGAACGTTTCCAGTGCCGCTCTATATTTATGCACCAGATGTTGCTCTTCAGAACCTGTTTGCCCCTGTCACACGCTTTTGAATATCAACTCTACATTGGTGTTAGAGGCTTTTTTTACCTGGTGAGAACAAAAATGACTTTTCAGTGAGTCTGTTTAGTTTAGAATAAGAGTTTATTTTAAAATCGAGTCTGCTATTGTATTATCTTAAAGAGAAAGGTTGACTCGGATGCTGGTTCTCCTAACCCCATGGCTGTTTCAGCAGAATTCCATGCAGAAAAGTGCCCATATGCTAATTTAGTTATAAGTGAGAATTCAGGATTTTATTTAATTCTGACCCCTTCCTTTCTGTTTTAGAAAATCACCATTAGTGAAAGAAAAAGTACCAGACATGCTTTCCAGAGCCTTTTTGTTTAAACAATCATAAATTTTTAAAAATTAAGAAAGCATTACATGTTCAAAGTAGGAGCAGGGGGAGACAGTTGTTAAGGTAGGGCCATGTTAGTTTTAGGAGTTTGTAGTCCATACTTTAAAAATGACACCTATCTGGGAAAGCAAGGTGGTTATGTAGACTTTCTGATGTCCTTTCAAAAACAGGTGAATAGGCAGGACTCCTTTGTCAGTAGGAGCATCTCTTTGCGTAACACATCTCACAGTTCGGGGCCAGGCCAGTGGCAGAGCAGTTGGGTTCATGCACTCTGCTTCAGCAGCCTGGGGTTTGCCGGTTCGGATCCTGGGTGCGGACCTATGCACTGCTTGTCAAGCCATGCTGTGGCAGGCGTCCCACATATAGAGTAGAGGAAGATGGGCATAGGTGTTAGCTCAGGGCCAATCTTCTTCAGCGAAAAGAGGAGGATTGGCAGATGTTAGCTCACGGCTAATCTTCCTCAAGAAAAAGGATCCCCTAGTTCACTAAAAGTCTATTCTGTTAATTGAGCCCCCACACATAGCAGTCACATACAAATGAATAAGACCATGAAAAAGAGTTACTCTTTTTTAAACCCACCCCCTCAAAAAGAACCAGTTTATTTTTTCCTTTTATTTTTCTGTTTTTTTCAGACTTGCTCTGAGAATTTAGCCCCTAATATTATCAAAGTCCCTAGCCCTCCCCAGCTTGATAAACCTGTGTTGCTTCTTAACACATGGCAAGACTAACCAGCCTTATAAAACCTTAAAATAAATGTGCTGCAAATGCCAGAAGTGGATCTTGTGATCCTTGCTTCTAAGCTGGTAAACTTTGCTAGGCAGACAACTGTTTCTCTCTCCATTTTATAAGAAAGGAGATTTTTCTACCCTCTTATGATAACTTCTCTTGAAGGGCCAAACCAGAGGAGTGATTAGTATGTTATCCACAAAAAAAAAAAAACACTTAGGGAAAGCAAAAAGCATTGCAAGAATAAGCCTTCTGAGAACACAAGGCCTAGCCACTCTTTAAAAACAAAGCTATCCTAATGACAATGCAGAAAGGGTTACCTTCTTAGAAGCTCCTCAGCCAGAACCAGCTTTGGAAATAGAGTGGCTTAAGAGAGCGCATCACTGCCTCATGTGTCTGCGAGCCCCGTTCCAGAACGAGCCTGGCTCAGGTACTGGCTTTCCATTGTTTGTAAAAGAAAAGGCAGGAGAAGTACACAGGCTTGTCCAAGTTTCTCTTCTGTAAACTGAAAATAGAAATTTTCCTTGTGAGCACAGTTTAAATGTGAGGACATCTCAATATAAAATGAGTTGGAAAGTACTTTTAAGGTGAGAGATCACAATAATGTTTGGCCTGCATCCCCACAACGGATATTTTCAGGCATAGTTTAATATATTTTTAGACCTCCAAATGACTTCCTCAACGAAGTTATTTTTTTGTGCCAAATGTCATTGTGTTTAGTGTAGAAAAAGCTGTTGTCCAATCTCATACCACCTCCTTTTTGATACATTCCTGAATCTGGCAAATTAATAATAGGAAATCATGAGATTTGCTGATGCTGGAATTAAACTGAAGACCTCATTTGGGCCTCGGAGCCCAGCGTTGATGACGCCATCCCAGACAGTTTTACAGCCATCAGACAGCTCGGGGCCCTCGGCTCTAGCAGCTCTTCAGAGACACAGAGAGGGAGCAAAATGAAACTGTCTCATTTCTCCAGGGTTGGAACTCTTAGAGAAATAAAGCTCGGGTCTTATTAGATTTGGGACATTTTCCAACGGAATATTTTGGAGTAAAGAATGACATAAATCTTTTTCTGGTGTTATTCCCCAAGCTCTTGGTTTTACATTTCACCTCACAAAACCCAGTCAGTCTTCGTGTGCACGTGTGTGCACTGTATTGTGCCTGCAGGCCAAACCCTGAAAGGAAGGGGCGCGAGGCTGCTGTCTGAACGGTCTGAGGGCTGGAGCACCTGATTTGTTTGAGGCTGAGTCACTGTGCCCATGCTCCTTAGGAACGCTGGATCATTCATCTGCTTGCTCTTCGTTTCCCAGCCCCTCCCCGGCCCCAACACCAGAGGAGTGGTCACTGCAGCAAATAGAGGGGCTTCATTCCGTGCCCAGCCCGCACGCCGCCCCTCCCCTTCCCTGGGCTGCGGAGTCGGGTGATCACATACCTGTTCTGGGGCCCACCCACCCTTTACGTGCGGTGTTCACTAGAGTCGGCCCCTTCTGGAGGCCCCTTCCCTCCCTAATCACTTCTGTGACTCCAACAGAATTATTCAGTAGCTCTTCTAAAGAAGTACCTTACACACTTGATTAAAAGCCCAAAGAGGCTTCAGTGAATTTTTTTGCTCCTGCTTGAGCAGCATCTGCCAATTTCCCTGATTTTCCTGCTAATTATCTTTGTATTCGCCAGAATTCATTTAACGTGTTATGGCTCGAATAAAACTGAGCACTGGCTGAGGAAATAGTGGCTACAGAATTAAAGGTTTATAGGATCTGCCTGAAGAGTATATGTCCTCAATCTACATTCTTATTTAGAAATTGTTTGTGTTTTTGTTTTTAGAGCAAGAGAAATCTAAATCTGAGTTTAGATTGCCAAGTTTGCTTCTCACTTCTGCCATGGCTCCATACCCAAAATATGCCATGTCGCATTCTCTTTCTACTGCCCTCGTCCTTCTCTAGAGTTACATGGGGTTAAGAGCTTGACCTTCAGGGTGAGACAGCAAGTTCATCTTCTGGCTCTGCCGCTCGATAACTGAGTATCCTTGGGCAAGTTTATTAATTATCTTAAGTCTTAGTTTCCTCATCTATAAAATGAGGACACTCTTTATCCGATGGGATTGATATTAATCATGATAGCATGCGTAAAGAGTGTAACACAGTACCTGAAACGTAATAAGCACTCAATAAATGACAGTGGTTGTTATGATTATTATTGATGATATTAGAATTGGTTTTGCACTTCACAAAGTATGGGTAGACTCACATTTTTGATGCCATTTGTATAAATAAAGTAACTGGGTGCACAAATCTTCATTACTAAGTATTTAAAGAAAAAACAAAATCATTGACTGTTTTCAGCATTCCCAGCATCACTTTGCTTTCTTTGGGCATTCGGTGCAGATTTATTAATCATGCTGACCTCAGGGTTTGCAGAGAAGTGAACACACACATATCCTCACATACACACCTTCAGCCCATATGTACATAAAGTGTTTACTACATTTTAGAATATAGTATAATAAATGATGCTATAGGTGGATGAAAATGAATCCTGTAGACTGACTCATTTTGAGACAGATTTCTCCAAAACACAAACACTAAATGTTACAGTTTGGCAAGGACCTACCATTTTGGTGTAAGTGGTTTGGATTTGGGGCTCAATTTTTTTTTTTTGATGAGACTCTTATTAAACCTTTAAAAATATTGTTGAATTCCCTGTTACTATCTTGCAGAGAAATTTATCAGAGATCGAATGTGGAAAGAGTTTGACTAACAAAATATAAAATTGAATTTGTGGGAATATGTGAGAATTTTAATAGCTTATGAGCTAAAGTTAAATCATTTAGGCCCTTTTGGTTTCATAAAATGTGAAGTCTGGCTCTGGATGTTCTAATTTCTAAACCAGGTTTTTTCTTTATTAAAAAAAAAAACAAAAAGTGTATATGATATATGGGAGAAGTCCTGCTCATGAATATATATGTTTTGCCCATGTTTCTACAGATGGAGTTGGTTGTGTCTGATAATTGGATACAGTTAAATATTAGGTGAAGTTTCAGTAATATACCAAAAAAATAAAGTACAAGAATAAAAATTCCATTTTCTTTTTGTTCCAGGTTCTCTGGGAGATGCTAACAAGGGAGGTCCCCTTTAAAGGTTTGGAAGGATTACAAGTAGCTTGGCTTGTAGTGGAAAAAAACGAGGTAAGACTACGATTCTCCATTCAGGTACATAGATCAGAAAACAGTATTGGGGTTTTGCAAAAGACTTTTTCATCTTCTTCAAATTGAAAGTAAGTTCACGCTTATGGAAAGATTAGCAGTAGGAGCTAACACAAAGGGTCAAAGTGATGTTATTCCTCATGAATGGACCCTTTACATCTAATTGTTGCAGCTTCACGTCGTGATGCTGTAGATCAAAAATTGTACAAGTACTGTACTAGTTTCTCAGTCTCAATTGTAAAACCTAGGGGTTTGTTCTTAGTGATGAAAGAAGCCATTGCGTCCAAGGTAGGGGAACAGTTGAACTCCATCTCCTGCGTTTAGGACATCTTTTTTACTGGCCGGGAGTTGATATATCTGTAAGAGACCTTCAGCTACTTCAACTTACCTCTCCCAGCAGGAGTCACTATAGTACAAGAAACTGTCGCTTAGATGAGAATTTCAAAAATAAAAGAAGAAAAAATAGTTTCAAAAAAGGGAAAAATTACAGTTTTGCCACCTACGTTGAACACTACATTGAAGATGAGCTCCTCACTGGAATTGGCGAGGCAGTGGCATAACTGTTCGCTTCTTCATGCAGAGCCTTTCCATTTCAAAAGAACTTCAGTGGCGTAAACACCGTTTGTGCTGTGTCCCCAGCCTCGCTTTTCTTCTTCCCACAAATTGAGGCTTTCAGTTAGTTGGACCTATGAGCCTACATCAGAGAACATGGTCCATTCATATCAAAGAGAGCAACTACATTTTGAAAGGTTTAAAATTGTGACTGAAACGCACAGCCATGGAAATTCTCAGCATAAGGATGAAGCATCCAATATCAAGGTATTATGAGAACTTAGATCAAGTAATGGAAGCACGCAGTTGTCTTTGCAATGCAAAACAACTTTATTTCACAAAACTTCTTCATTTCCAAATCTTATCTGTGCCCTCCACAAAAGGTAAGAGTGCAACCTGAGGATAAATAATTTGTAAAAAAGGGGAATATATAGAGATATTCCCTTTTTAATGCTTTAAAAGAATTACATTGATCTGCTCCCCATGTGAGTGCAAGAACAAACTAGATTAATCAAAAAGCTGCTATTGACTAAGGGAAACCAAGTCTCCATATTTTAGATCATATAATCCAGAGTTACCTTATTAATATTTCCTCCTGAGCCACTGAGAATAGATGAAATGTTCATGATAGCTGAACTTGATGGGAGAGAGCTGGCAATTTAAGAAAAATGAAAAGGAGTTACATTCAAGAATGTGTCTTACTCATTGTTTCACAGGAGCTGTTCTGTTTTAATTAAATGTGATAGTTATTCCTGGTGTGCTATTAAATCAGACCTCACACACAGGATAACTGATATTTTCGTGCTATGAGAACCCACTTGTTTCTGTTCTGTTTCTTTTGCCAGTGAGATGATTAGATGTTTGGTTCTGAGTTTACAAATGAGAGTGGAGAAAATTATTGACCTTCTGTTGACTTTGGAGCAGAGCACTCAATGTAATTTTTTCCCTCCACCTCTCTTCAAGATGAACTAGAAGAAAGTTTTTTTAAAAGCTAACTGAACCCTCCCAATATGTATAAGAGAGTAATTAATGATTTAAAATAATATTTCATCTAAACGATGGAAGAATAGGTGTGAATCTAAAGCACTTTCAGAACATTGGCATATCCATCAAGGATTTTTAAAGCAGAAGAGAAAAATGAATTTAGAAACTGCCTTTGGATAGTTGACTTGAGGTTTGGGCATCCCCCATAAATAACCTTCAGAACCTCCTCAACATGTATGTGAGTAGGCTATCTCCCCATTTCTCCCCAGGGATCCCCTAAAGTGCACTGTTTTATCCATGGTGTGATCTGATGATCAGCTAATAACTGATGGAGACTACTCAAATGCCTCCCATACTGTATCTGTTAAATATAATAGTAATTTGAAAGAAACCCATTTGGTAAAATAAATTTTCTCAACTTTTTAATGAATTTAAGGAAAATTGGATATTACAAGGATATTTGTGTATTCTCATTCTTCACAATATTTATCTGTCAATAATATGGAAATTAGGTTTAAACGTATTGTCCATTGTCATCATTCAAGAAGGTGTCATTTCACCTCATAAATGGAGGTACTTATTACCAAAACAAATTCTTTTGACCAAACATTAGAATAAATTCCCAAGGATTTATTTCATTTCATAATAAAATTGATACTTTGACTTAAATATAGTTACAAGATCCCTTCAATTTCTAATTATTTTATGTTATTTATTTTTACTTTGAAATACTTGGGTTATTGAGTTGAAAGAGAAAGCTGTATTTTTTCTTAATAGGCTTCATTTAAATAAAGAATGATGTGTTTAAACTTTCAGGGAGACCTTTTAAATGTGAGCTTGTCACCCTAGAATGTACCTATATCCAAATATTAGGCTTACCTTTTCTCTTTAACATTTTATTCTGAAATAATTATAGACTCACAGGAAGTTGCAAAAATTACAAAGAATTCTGTGCGCCCTTCACCCAGCTTCCCCCACTGGTGAGATACGGGTATAGTGTAATAACAGAAAGTTGACATTGACACATTACTCTTAACTAGACTCTAGACCTTGTTCAGTTTCACCATTTAGGATTGCTTTTTGCATCTATAGGAAGATCAATACTTTAAAAAAATTAAATCTGAGGGTCTTTGCTTCTAAACCTATAATAATGAAATAAGACCTTCAAAGAATGCTTTTCCTAATATTAAATCCTATTAAAACTAGATCCATAAAGCCTTGTTAAACTTGACAAAGGAAACAATGAACCGTATAGAAGTCGTGAAACTAAGAGGGTATTACTAATAAATTTTTTAAATCTTACAGATAAGTATATCTGCCTTTGGAATTTCCTCAGAACTCAATTAGTGGTCTTTCAGACCATTCTGGCTGCATAATTTCTATCTTTATAAATACTTAGATTCTCATATAAAATGTGTTTTGTTCTAAGTAGCAAAACTACTATTCTTGATTAACATAGAAATCCTCAAAAAACTTAATCCATTTTTCTTGATGATGATTTAGAAAAAGATAATAAACTTGACTTAAAAATAATTTTTGCATCTTATGTAGAAAATGATGCAAAAAAGAATATGGTCTTTAAAAAATGTCATCACTAATTCAGTGGTTGTGAAATATTTTAATTTTAAATTTGAAACTGTTTTATTTTAAAATATTTAAGTTTTAAGTAGTGTTGCAAACATGATGCTAACATCTGTTATTTCAGAATGTTTTAATGCATTAGGAATGCCCATAGTTGTGTAATCGGGACTTAAATATTTTGGATTCTCTTTTAAAGTACTTTTTAATGCACCAAAATAATCCCTTACAAAAAGTGTCTGAGTCTGGATTTAACTGATATATGACCATGTCAGATAATTTAAAATAATTATGCCTCCTTTTATAATGTCTCAGACGTGATATCTAAAAAAAATCAACATCCATATTCATCTAGTTCACATGTTAGTTCTTGGAAAAATGTTGAGACAAAGTTATATTGAAAATGTTACCCTTTATGAAAAATTATTTTTCATTACGCATGGAGTACATTCAGTTGCATAATTGCAATTATTTTCTGTTTTTATTAGTTGCCACCCCCAACGATCTTATATTTTTTTTAGAAAGTAAACACCTAATTTTCCTTTTGATCATCAAAAGGTTTCCAGCTTACACTACAGGAAAATAATGGTGCGGTTTACTACATCTTGTTCTGTTGTATGAAATCACGAGACTAGAAGTTAAAAAATGCTTAGCATAGCTTCCAACTTGGAGAGGGTTGTTTTGTTTTTGTACTTTGTTTTAAGGTTTTATTTATTTTGGTTTGCTTTGATTTTAAAGTTATTTGTAATTCCAAGTATAGATTGTCTGTTTTCTTGCCAAGGAGACTATTTTTCTAGTTTTACACGTAGCCTCCCCCACAGTCCAACTAAGTTCAGCTTTAAGTTTTTTATTTGAAAAATTTCTTTGGCAAACAATACTGTAGAAGAAATCTCCCTCGTCCTTCTGAGTGTGGTGGTTGTCAGCTCTGTCTCACCCAGCGCTCTTTTCATAACAGCTGTGTTGACGCTCTCTCTTCCTCCCTGAAGTGAAATTTAGAGGGAGCACAACCTACCTACACACATTGTGTTTTAAGTCAACATAATGCTCCGACTGTAATAGAAAGAAGAAATAAATGAAATATGTATCGCAAGGTATAAACGCTCAGCATGACCACAGAGGAGATAACGGGACAGTTTTAGATGGATAAAAGGAAGTCACCAGCTACACATGCAGAGTAGAATGGGGTTGTAATAATGATTCCAGTACCATAGGCAACACTGTTGTAGGTGACATTTTCCAAAAATCTTGGTAAGGTTATGAATAATGTAAAAACCAATCTGCCCTTGATTTATTTTATTTGGTAGTTGCATTCTTAGAAAGTTCAGTGCATTTTAAAACTGTTCAAAAAATACTTTGTGTTTATTTATAAACCAGAGTTAAGTTCTAGGCTCAGAATATTATAAGCCTCATTGTTCCCTTGTTTTACTTACATGAATGCACATGGAGCATTTGAAGTTTGGTGGAATGCAAGAGAGTTCTTCATCAGGGCTTTCTGATACACTGAAGGATGTCTCACATTCTTGACCTGCTCCAGGTGCAACCCTCGAGTCTTTGAAACAAACACAAATGCCTCCGTAGATTTCTAAGCAGCCTCGAGGGGTACTGCGTCGTCTGCGAGAAACACTACTGTAGAGTGTTAGAACAGGACTGAGCCTCACGTTATAGTCTTTGTTGTACCAAGTCCTTACAGTTTATGAGTTTGACCAAAACTAAGCCATAGTGAGTCATACTTTCAGAATGTCTTACTTGCCGATGAGAAAATGCACAGTTCTTTGAAATTATCTTTCTGATCGCCTGTACTGAAGATGTTCTCAGACTTGTACACCTACTGCCAACGCTGAACTCCTTTCCTAGTTGCCAGGCCTGTTTGTATATTTCAGAGTTGCCTATAAAAGCACAGTGGTAGATTTGTGGTTTTAGATTTAGTATTTAAGTTCCAACTTGCCCCTTTCCTACTGTAGTTTCTTTTAGAATTGCTTCTAGATTTTGTTCCATTTGCTGTGCTGAACCTAATTTCTCCACCACGGTGATTCCTCTTGGGAGGAAAAGTATATGTGTCTTTAGAGATCAGATATTACGAATCTAAGCAAAATTCTCACCTGTCATGTATTAATCAATGGAAGCTTTAAATTTAATGTCTCGTTTGTGCTCTTAAGTTAACTCTTTTATGACTTTTCAATTCGTATTTACTTACGGTCATGAGTAAATCCTTGTTTTATTTCGTTTTGGTGTGTCTTCTTTCTCTATTGTAGAGATTAACCATTCCAAGCAGTTGCCCGAGAAGCTTTGCTGAACTGTTGCGCCAGTGTTGGGAAGCTGATGCCAAGGTTTGTGCACATATGTTCTTCTTGTTGTTAGAATTCTTAATTTCACTTGTTTGTTTGGCTTTGAGTTTTTAAAATTTGGGGTAATAAAATTCATCCCAAAGCAAAGCCAGCCTGCTCCTCCCGTGAGCCCCAGACTGGCTGTTGAGGCTTTCTCTTGACATCTGCTTATCTTGATCCCGAGAAACTCACCATGGGCTTTTGTACAGCACTCTGGCGTTCTTGATTCAATAAAAAGAATTCTGTTCCTTGTTTTTAATCTTTAATAATAACTGTTGCACTTTCATGTTATAAAAATGGCTTGCACACAGTGCTTATATGCCAGGCACTGCTCCAAGCACTTTATGTACATTACCTCATTTATTCCTCAGACTTGAAATAGGTCTCTATATTCCTCTCTGTGAAATAGGTACTGGTATTATCCTCATTTTACAGATGAAGAACCAGGCACACGGAGGTTAAATAATGAGCTCAAGGCCACACAGCTAGTAAGTGGTGGGGCTGGAGAATGAACCCAAGCAGTGTGATATGTGTCCCTGCTGCTAACCACTACACTATATTGCCTTTCTGACCAAAGGTCAGGCAAAAGCGGCACTTCTGGAGAATCTTGCTATGTTCTCCCTGTCCACTTTCAGTGACGTTTTTTAAACTATGACAATAGAGTTGGAGAAATTCCAAAATTTAGGCTTTCATGTGGTTATCACATTCGAGCATGAATGGTCCATTTCCTTTCCCTGCAAAGATCATTTTAAAAGATCCTCACGTACATACAGAAATATTTATAGATAAAATGATAGGCGAGTCTTGGATTTGCTTTAAAATAAAGTGAAAGGAAACAGATGATAGTATAAACAAGATTGGCCATGACAGTTTTTGAAGCTGAGTGGTATTAGTATGTGGAGGTTCATTGTATTGTTCTCTCTACTTCTGTGAATCTTTGGAAATTTCCAAAATAAAAAGGTAAAAGATAAAGACGATCCTCAGATTCAGCATTAGAATAAGAGAGAGACACTCAAGAAAGGAACTAAAATTTTACACTTAGATTTGTCCAGCTTTTCGTGGAAATTGAGGGATTACAAACTGACCTTTTAAATAGAGATCTGAAAAGAAAGACTTAAGAATGGAATTTCATCCTTAATTTAAGCCCAGCTCCAACCTGACCCCCAAGAAGAAGGAATGATGATAACATATAGTCTGTTCTTCTATACGTTTCTCTAGTGGGAATAACTCAAAAACAATTGGTAAGTATGGGAATTGTGTTAATATAATACCGAATTCACACTGAACGATGCAGAATGTTTCCCAGCACGTCCTTCCGCACCACTAAGTGAGGGCAGCTGTGCACCCAGGACAGTAGTGTGCCCAGGAGTGCAGCAGGAGACCCCTCCATCCGCGGGCTCCCTGTCGGCCCCGCTGACCCGTGCTTTGTCTCGGAAGAGTTTATTCTTGCTTCTCCACAGCCTTGTGCGGTTCACCTTTGCCCTGATAACCAGCAGCCTCAATCTTTGCTTTCACTCCTGTTCATCTAACTACCTTCACCCTTTTTTAGAGAGTCCTATATTTACTTAGTATTGGTTTTTTATTAAAGAATTTTATATTGTTTTAAACTGCGTTAGTATTTTTATTTAGGTTTATTATTGTTTTTATTAGTATTCTATAACAGAGTTGCATAGTTTTTGAATGTTCTGCCCTGTCCCTGTTTATGCCCTATTATTTTAGTGTGTGATTTTGCAGAATATGGAGATTTTTAAGCATTAAGAGAAAAGCCTGCACTTTGTGACTAATCCAGTAGAAACTATAAGTGGCTATTTGTAAGCTTGCTCTAGAACATTTACTTTATACTGTTAAAATGATATCAGACTACCCTTTCCATACTCCTACCAGTTATATGTCCATTTGGCATATATAGTAATTTGGCAATGTTTTTCCCGTCTGATACTTAAATAGAAATTTCACCTGAAATTATTTGCATTGAATTAGATTAATGCAACTAGATCTCTCTAATTGTAATTATATTTTAGTATGTAAAGCAGGTTTTGAATTTCTTAATTGGAAACTGTACATTAATTAAAATTCTAAGAATATATATTTATGGTGCATTAATTAAATGATAGTGTAAACACCTAACACAACATTAGGCCCAGCCGTGAAGGCGGTGTGTCTGTAACATGTAGTAAGGGGACCCTTCTTTAGGACCATAGGAAACTTGGGTTCTAGCCTGGTGAAGTATAAAGAAAGTGTGATTTTTATTTCCTAGATTCATGGCATTTTATTCTGATACAAGTAACACATGCCCCTGTGTTTGATTTGACTATCCACCCAGCCACAGCCCCCATTCCAGCTCTCACGGTTGATCTCTAGACACACCTTACACACCTTCGTTCCCGGAATGCGCTCTCTTCCTGCTTTCCTCTCTCCCTGCATTACTTCGTCATCAAGCCTCTGCTGGTTATTCTGTTTATCCCAGCCCACACTTGGTACTCCTTTCCCTAAACTACAATCCGGGCTACTTCCTTACCTCGTACTGTTGTATTTTTTTAAATTATCTTTTCTTCATAGATGGGTTGCAGGCTTTCTGAGGGAAGAGAGCTAGTTTTTATATGTTTCTCTAGAGCACCCTACATAAATTTACTAAGTAGATGCCCAATTCGCTGTTGACTCAAGTAGCCAGTCCTGTGCACATATATAGAGCAACAGGTGGTGAAAACATTATATTTCTTTTTTTTTAGCCCTTAGACTTTAGAGTATTAACACATAGATTAAAATATTCAGCTCACCTGTAGAAATATGTTCTTTTGCAAGGAGGAGGGGAAATGTATACAAGAGAAAGCTGACATTAAGTAAATGTCAGGTCATTCCACTGGCACCCCCAGGTGCTCAAAATATTTTATTAAAGAAAAGGAAGTACAGATGGATATTGTTTCAAGTTCTAAAGTGACATTTTTAAATAAGGAAAAAAATAATAGTTAAAACCCTGAGTTTGATCAGAAGTAATATCTTACCCTCACGTGATAAAATATTTTGAAGGATTTAAGAACGTGGTCCCTGGTTCTGTGACTTGTTTCCTGTGTGATACTGGGCAATTTATACTTTTCTGAGACTGATTTTCCTTATCCATAAAATGAAGATAAGAAATAAAGAAATACTCTATGTAGAGGCTTAATAAATGGTCCTAGTTGTGACTTTTTACATAAGCGAAGCCTACATAACACCAAAGGGAGCCTAAGTCCCTCAGAGGAACTTACAGAAGATCCTAGACTAAATGTTGTATCCTGTGACCATAATACTCATAAAATATTATTACCACAAAATTCTGCCTTGTCATTGCTTTTTAATGTCCAGTTTGATAATTTCCATCTGAGAGCATATTCTAACTATAAAATTAAGACTTTTCTAGGGATACTTGTCATCCAGTTGCAAAAGAATTTCATCTGTATTTCAAGAATGATTAAATGTTGGGAAAAAATGATTCTTTAAAAATTAATTAGCTCCTCCTGCTGCTTTTCCATGCAAAATGAAAATCCTATATTTGTTGCATAATTAGTCCCTGTGAAAACAATTACATTTTTCCTTTTGCAGCCTGACAAATGGTGGGACAAATTAAAATGTGAACAAAGTCAAAAGAAGACAGCATCTTTTTCAAATATCCTACTTAAGGCATTTTCTTTGCTGATCAGAAGGCTTACTGTACGTCAGTGACATTCAGCTACTCGTGCGCTCTTCTTAAAACACACACACATGGGCACACACACTCCCATGTCCTTAAAATAGCACGGTAATGACAGAACTCAGAATTAATATCCCAGTTTTATATTCCTGAGAAATGAAAAATTTGCCCTTCTTAATGTAGGAAACACTCAAGTCCAGAGAGCAAACTACCTCGACATTCTTCCTTCTTGGTTTTCTTGCTCCTAAATTAAAATGCATGTTTTAATAGCTGCAACTGTAATTTATTCAGGAATGGTATAATTATGAGGCGTGTGAGGAGAGCCTGTGCATCATCCTTTTGTTATCTTTCTCCATTTTTAACTTTGTCTCGGCCTTGGCTAGAGCCTAAAGAGACAGACGAGTGTAGTTACTGCTAGCTAAAGAAATACACCTTAACCACTGCCTTGTCCATTTCTAGTAAACAGAACCTTAGGCTTTCCCAGCAACACAGCTAGTTATGACGTGGAATAAACATTGAGAACATGAGGTTATGATAGCTTTGTAATTGGGAATTTGTCTCTGAGCAACTGGTTCAGGAAATGGTATTAGTTCTGATAGATTGATAAGTAGATTTTCCCCCAACATTTTGTTGTAAAAATTTTCAAACATACAGAAGAGTTGACAGAATTTCACGGTGAAAACTGGCATACCTACCACCCAGCTCTACCATTAACTTTCACTAGACTTGTTTTATCACACAGATTTTTAAAGGACTTCACTTTTGCCTTTTAGGAGTTCTTAATCATACCCAAAAGAGAATTAGTACTTCCCTTACCTAGAGAAAAACTAATTATTCCAACCTTAGGCCACACGATAGAAAAATGACATCTGAGTCTATTCTTATGAATAGTTGGTTGAAAATACAGAATACCGTTCCCCAAACCTGAGCGGTCTGCCCATTGTAAAATAACTACATCAGGACGTTGCATCATATTGTATTGTGTTATGGTGAGTTGAACTTATTACTATGTGGATTTTCTCTTAAAGTTCTACTTTCTTAAGTCCTAACAAGTGATTATTTTCTCTTCTTCAGAAACGGCCATCTTTCAAGCAGATCATTTCGATTCTGGAGTCTATGTCAAATGACACTAAGCTTTCTGACCAGTGTAACTCCTTCTTGCACAACAAGGCAGAGTGGAGGTAGGTAGGCCTCGTCCCTGTGTCACATCCCCTGGCTTTTAAGGACCGTGACTGGCTTCAGCAAAGAGGAGAAGCAGAGAACCTGATGGCAGTCCTGATTCACAGCTTAGAAATTGGGGCTTTTGTTTTTGTTTTTGTGTGTGAAAAATTTCTGGAGATCTAATAAGTACCTCCATTTCATATGCAAGAAAAAAGAGTGTTCCTTTAAGCTTGTTGTTTTATCATATGTCCAAGTATTTGGAAAGAATATTGAAATCCTATGTTCTGAGACAAAAGACAGTTACCAGACGTTTCTCTGCGTGCACTCTGTGTTAGGAAGCTTTGGCCTCTGTCCAGTGAGAAATAAAGATACTGTTTGCCTAGAAATTTGCAGAGCACTGTATCTGTTGATGGAGGTGGTAGGGAGACTAAAAACACTTTTTAAAGAAAACTTTTGATGTTATAAAGCTTATTAAATTTTGTCAAGTGTAAAGCAAATTTAGTAATGAGAAAATTGCATTGTGTGAGTGGAAGAAGTAAGCCGGGGTGAGACATTTCAGCCAGGTCACATGATGCACGAATATAAATAGCATGTTTGGGAGCTCACATTATTCCTCCCTGACTCAGCAGAGAGCTAAGTAACTTCATCTCTCCTCCTGATAGCCAGGGCCGTTACGTGACGCCTTACGCCACCTGCTGATGCCGGAGGAACACTGCATGCACTCTGAAAATGACGGAGTTGTTTACGCCTATAGACATTTCTTTGGGCTTTCTGGTTGACTGGTGTTTTACCATAACCTTATTTATTTTTATTCTTTTGAAATCTCTATCTAGGGCCAGAGAGTTAAGTGAATTTTTATTTAGGGATACAAAAGTAATACTGTCTGCTCAGGTCTAGGTGTGAGGGACTCTGTTCTGGGCTGAAATGATAGAAAACCAAACATGTAAGTGATATTTGTTTCCTACAGTAAGAGATCAGCACCAATCTAATCAGATCACTCCCCTTTAAAATCCATTTAAGGGGTTCTTATTACTCAAAGACAAAGACCCATGAGACCCTCTGGACATCTTAAGATGCACCCTTTACATCTTAAGAGCATCACTCTGCCCCATAATTTCTGGCTCTCAGTCCCTCAACAAATGCTTATTTCCTCCTCATTCAGAGTCCTTGCAAATGTAGTTTCTTCTGTTTAAATCTCATCCCATTTCAGCAGTGTACCACCCCTGACACCCACACCCGGCTACTGGTTATTCAGCTAGCAGCTGAAGCATGTCTCCAAGTGTTTCCTGGCCCCAGTCTAGGTGCGGTCCCATTTTATGTGCTTGGAGAGCTTCTCTCTCGTAGCCGGTACTGCTATTGGAATTAATAAGTAATTCTGCAGTTTGTTTACTGTGTGTCTCACTGGCTAAAATGTAAGAGGGTCAGATAATCTCTTTTTTTCATCACTGTACCTATGGCATCTAGAATGTGCCTTGACCACAGCAATTGCTCAATAAATATTTGGGGAAGGAAATACCATGGGGGTGATACTGTAAAAAGACAATATGATATTACACAAGAGAATATAAATATGTAAGTTAATTTGTTTGCATGACAAGTGTCCTTCTTACATTCATTCACTCAGATATTCATTGAACCTCTGCCCGGGCGAGGTGCCCTTCTAGGCATTGGGGTGTGGTGATGAGCAGAGCAGTCCCGCTTCACAAGGATTGTCCGGTATTAAACTACTAAATATAAACATGCAAATAACTATTTCATTACTATTTTGATAAGTATTATGACAGAGAAGTACTGGACATCTGAGAGTATGTAACCATGAAATCTAATCTTGTCTGAGGATATAATAAAAGGATTCCCTGAGGAAATGCTGTTTGATCTGTTATCTGAAGGATTAGTAGGATTTTAACACTCCTAATAATACCCTCGAGATAGGGAGTCCTTAAAAGTATGTCAGCAAAATCAGGAAACGGGGAAAGTTGATAAATTTTCTATATACAAATGTAAAACCTCCATATGGCCAAAAGCAATACCTATCATAAATAAATTTCCAAAACAAATGCCATACCGTTAGAACTTTTTCTTTTCCCTGTATGACAGATCAGCAGTTTGAAAAGTTTTTGCTCTCAGGACTCCATTACACTCTGAAAATTATTGAGGACTCCAAAGAGCTTCTGTTTAATGAGTTATATCTGTCAATATTTGTCACATTCAAAATTAGAACTGAGAAAAAATTTAAATATGTATTTATTGTTGATTTAAAAATAATAAATCCTGCTTCTGCATTCAGCCTATGGCACTATCACGTGTCATGAAGCCTCTAGAAAAGTCTGTACACTTGTGAGAGAATGAGAGAAGAGAAGGCAAATCATGTCTTAATGTTATTCTGAAAACCAGCTTAACCTCCTCAGTCGTTTGAAAGCTCTCGTGGGTCCCCAGACCACACTTTGAAAACCGTCATGGTAGACAGAGTTACTGTCTTTAAAATATCATTTTAATTAAAATATCATACTAAAGGACATGAAAAGGCATTTCACAAAAGGAGAAATAAAATGGCCAGTAAACATATGAAACATACTCAGCCTCACTTAGCAATCAAATAAATATAAGGGAACATAATTCTTTTATCAGATTGGCAAAAATTTGTATTATGAAAATATCCAGTGTTATAAACTTCCTCCCATGTTGCTAGTGGGAAAATACTAGCTTTCCAGAGGACAGTCTGGCAATAAACATCAGACACCTCTACCACGACCACCTCATTCCTAAGAAAATAAATGAGAAGGTTGTGCAAGAATGTGTGGACACGTGTTTATCACAGCAGTGTTTAGAATTTTAAAGCTGGAAATGGCATAAAGTGTAATAAAAGATTTATTTTTGTTTTTGTTTTTATGGTTTTAAAAAATTATATCTTCATTTCCAGAATGATATAGAGCCATTCAGGATAATGCAGATCTGATGAATGATTTAAAAAGAGGCTACAGTCCAGTATGTTTAGAATGATTGCATTTTTTGTAAAATAAACATTTATTTGTGTGTACATCTATGTGTACATAGAGAAAAGTATCAAAAGGTCACTCTTATCATTGGGTAATGAAATTACGGGAGAGTGCTTTATATTTGTATATCTTTATTTTCTACAATAAACCTGGATTGGTTGAATAATTAATTTATTAAATGCTTCAAGATGAAAAGATATGGGGAATAAAATTGGTACTACATTAATGTATTTTAGTAAAAGGCGCACGGTTGCCCTGGGGGCTCCCTCATTGTCTCTCTTTCAGGAACTAATGAATCCTGAGGGCTGGAGAGAGAATATAGATCTTTACCTGAACCACTAAACCACAGTTGGAGAAGCCTCAGAACTGTTTTAACTGAACTTGGCAATTGGTTAAAAACATGGAGAATAATATTAATTAGAATAACAATAATACACAGCTGTCATGTATTACATTCTTACCAGATGCTTGTGCTTTATTTGGATTATCTTTTTTAATACACATAGCAACCCTAATTTATATCACAGATGAAAAAACCGAGGCCTGGACAGGTTGGGGAACCTGCCCAAGATGATACTGTGCGAGACAGAGCCAGCAGTGGAACCCAGGTGGTCCGATCCCACAGGCCTGCTGTGACACGCATGCTGTGCCGTGCTGTTCCTGGACTTGTGGCCAGTGTCACAATGTCATGCCTTCCACTCGTTAGCATCCCGTGCTCACTTGACTGGATTTCTTTTTAGCAAAGAGAAGTATTACGGGGCATCATCATTTTAGGTTATGATTAAGGCAAAACAACTGTCTCACTCCATATACCAAGTGCCAAAAAGAATTAAATGTTCTGTCAGATCACCTGAGTATGTCAAACGACAACACATTGAGACCACCCTTCCCTTCCCCCAACTTCTGTCTGGGGCCTGAGACCATGTGACTAGAGTCCAAAGCGCGTGTAGTAAATTCGAGTCACAGTGAAGTCTGATTCCAGTCCTACTCTGGTGTTTCTGGCAAATGCCTGTTTTCTGGTAGAACTCCCTCTACACAGAGAGTGGATGGAACTCTAGTTTCAGAATATTAAGTGATTATTCTGAAAATTCTTTTTAAAACTAGGTTAATAAAAACCACATAAAGTATCTTCTTTCCTTTGACCTAATAAGAAAGAAATCTAGTGTCAGACGTTGCCTCTTCATCACATCTTCAGCTTGTTTCTCCTCCCATTGACTTATTAGCAATAATGGCAGTGAGCCTTAAGAACAGAAAATGTGGCATCCAGTTGGTCATGTTTTCAGCTTTCCTTACCCCATAGGAGTGTCCACAGACCCATGGGAACCTGCACTGAGCAAACTTTGTGGTGCTGTGATGGAGCATTCGGATCTGTGTCTCTTGGCAAAACCCTTAGGCGGTTGTCTTCTTCCTTGATGATCAGAATACTCTCACTGTGGCACACTGTCTTAAAAAGAAAAGACAGAGAGCAAAAAAATTTAATCTTTGCCATTTGGATATTAGCACAAATCATTTAACACATAACACTAAATTTAATATACATCTTGTATATTTATCATGTAATAAATATAATACTGCTGTTTTGACAAATTGACCTTTTATTTCAAAATAAGTTTCTGTCTAATAAAAGAAGTTGATTACAGTTCACTGCCTGTTTTTGGCATATGGAGAATTGATACTAGCTGAAGTCAACCTTAGTTGGATTTGGTTTAGGAGAAAAACCATAATTTTCATCAACTGAAACACTTAAACTATATTTTTAGAACAGGAAGGTTACATAAGGGCATCAGCAGATGCATTTAGCACAAAACAACGCAGCAGCAAAAACAAAGCAGACAGCCAGGGCAGCAGCTGTTTTTACGCAGCCCTCTGGGTTTGGGGACTCTCATGGCATAACCTCCACCACTGCTGTCAGATCCCTGGGTCTGGGGGAGCAGCACTGGGAAGCCGGGCCTGAAGAGAGAGATTGAGCAAGCCTATTTACCCCGGCAGTGTTTGTTTTCCTGTGTCGGCCTTCAGCTTACTTAGCTGTTGACCTGTTGTCCAGAAGGGCTCAGACTCACAGTGGGCTCCCAGAACTGGAACTTGAGATGAATCGTTGGCCTAAATTACAAGTGCTATTGAACGTGTTGGCCGTTTACCCTGATCAGAAAGAACATCGGTGAGATTGGCCTCCCTGGCAGGAGAGCTGGGACTGGCTTGGCAGAAGCACTGCAGAGACAACAGCCCAGGCCTCTGCCATCTGGCCACTGAGCGTGCCCAGCCCTGCTGCCTCCTTGTCACCCTCTGACTCTCTCATTTACTGAAGAAGGCTCAGTCTTTCTTTTTTGTTATAAAAGTTTAACCTGAGGTTTTTCCATATTAATTTTTTTCTTCATCCTCCATTTGAAAAATAAAAACAAACTTATTTACAAATGGGCATAATATTTTTGCCAGAAATAGCAGGAATAAAATTTGGATTTTATGATACAGTCATAATTCTGAAAGATTGCTGATTTGGTGCCTTTCTTTAGGGACTTTAGAGTGATTTTGTTTATATTGTTTTATAATTTTCAAATGGTACCAGTGAAAGGGACAGTTGACAGCAGATGCTTTTCCATTTGATTGCTCCCCTCCTTGCTCTGAGGTACTTTTCAGATAACCAGAAAAGGAAAGTGTTGGGCCCAAATCCAGACCCACCTCAGTGGCTGTTCCCTGGGCTGGGTTTTGCCAATTAATCCCCAGAACCTTTTTGTTTCCCTTCACTTAGTTCTCATCTAAAAGGACCTTAGAATAAGCTGTCCGCTTAACTGATTTTCCCTGGAAATAAAAAAGACAGATTTTGGTTGCATATATTCACTCACTGAGATCTGGGGGCTCCTACCTTCCATGGTCAAGGTCTCAACCAGGATTACAGTCTGTAATACAGGTTTGTCCCGGTGGCATCTGGAAGCAGCTGTTGGCAGCACTCAACAGCGAATTGACAGTAGTCACCGATTTCCAGTCTCTTCCTTCTGCATCCTCCGCTCTGTGTACCTTTTCCAGCCCTTCCTTCACTTGCGCTCTCCTTCCCTCCCTCCTTCTTTCTCCCATTACTGTTGCTTTGCTCACAGGCTCTTTCGAAACTCAAGGGAAAGAGCTTCCAGCTCTCAGAGCGTAAATGTGGACTTGAACATTCTGATAGCCCTGAAGGAGAAAACAGTTTGCACTGAGCCATCTTCCCAGTCTCGGTTTCTGTAAAGGACAGGTTTCTGTAACTGGACATATTGTTCCAAGTGGTGGGGTTGGTCAGCCGTTAGAGCCTAAGGAGGGAACTTTCTTTTAAAATTATAAAGATTAAAAAGAACCTCAGAGTTCATCTGGTCCAGGATTTCCCATACTTGCCTGATTGTAAAAATTACCTGGCTTTTTTATTAAATAATGGAAATTCCTAGGCCCCACCAAGCCCTATTAAATCATGAGCTCTTAAGGAATCTGTGTTTTGTTGTTTTTTTTTTTTTAACAAGCTGCCCAGGTAAATTATTAGGATGAGGCAAGTTGGGAAGCCTTGATGTAATATAACCACCACCACTCACAACAGGGAAACTGAGTCAGGTGAATCAGTCGATTGTTCGAGTTCCTCAGCCCAGTGAATAGGCTAACCTGAGTATCATTTTCCCATCTCTCTATGAGATTAGTACCTGTTTCTTGGAGCTGTTATGAGAATAAGATGAAATAATATATAACAGTGCTTTGTAAAGAGCTAGATGAACATAAGCATTTATTAAATGGCTAAACCAGGACACCAGTTCCATAGCTTGGTCCCGGTCCCAGTGGTTCTTCAATGCTTTGTTGAAGTATTTTGAGCTTATTGTTCCAAACTAGAAACTACCTGTTGATTTTGAAAGATATGAAAGATTTCTTATTCTCTAATAGTTTACTGTTTGGTTCAAAAGCACAAGTTTTACCAAACTTACAGAAAAATGGATCAGATCTGTGGTTACTGAAGACAGGGATTGGGGAGGGGTGGGATAGGAGAAAGGTGGTTAAAAGGTACAAACTTCCAGTTAAAAAAGTACTAAAGATGTAATGTATAGCATGATGACGATAGTTAACACTGCTGTATGGTACATAAGAAAATTGTTGAGAGTAAATCCTAAGAGTTTTCATCTCAAGGAAAAAAACTTTTTCCTTTTCTTTCTTTGCTTTCTCTTCTTATTGTAACTATTTGAGATGATGGATGATAACTAAACCTAATGTGGGTATCATTTCACAATATATATGTCAAACCATCATACTGTACACCATAAACTTATATAGTGATGTATATCAATTATATCTCAATAAAACTGGAGCATAAATAAGCACAAGTTTTAGCCTTTTACTTTGATGAGCATTCTGATGGACCCACTAAGCATTTAATACCTTTGGGCAAAGTTGAGACTTAAACCAGTTCTCCCTGTGCAGGTGCGAAATTGAAGCAACTCTTGAGAGGCTGAAGAAACTAGAGCGGGATCTCAGCTTTAAAGAGCAGGAGCTCAAAGAGCGAGAGAGACGCCTGAAGATGTGGGAGCAAAAGCTGACGGAGCAGTCCAACACCCCGGTGAGTGTTCCCCGCAGGGCCAGCGATCCCCCCACGGAGAAGGCTGGGCTGAGCATGGCAGCATGGCGACTCTCCTCCCCCCTCGCTCCTCCCTCCCTGCCTGCCTTGCGCCTGGATGTTAAAGGACCCGCATGTGCGCCAAGTAGTGCTCAGATCTCATTTCAATTAACAAAACACCAGACATTTAGAAGAAAAGCTTGTTCCATTTCTGGTTCTTTCCCTAAGAACTGTTATCCTGTCAGTGTGTTTGTATATAAGAATTACAAAAGTAAAATCCATTATATTTTCACATCATCTGTTAGAACCCCAGAACATGAGCCTAAATGCTGATTAACTCTTTAGAGTCCAGCAGTAATTAATAAATGTAACCCCAGGGCAGCTAGCTGTCTAAGAAAGGCTTTGATGTCTCAGAACTTAACTGAGTTTTCCTTCTAAAAGAGAGCTAACTTAATGACATACAAGTAACAAGCCCCTTACTCAATTCAGTATTATGAAAGGACGTCTCCCAGGACAAGCTTCCAATATTTACTGCCCCTAGGAAATATCTTGGGTTTTTTCCCCAAGTCTTATATTTAAAGTAAGATAAAAATTATTCTTAAGGGTTTCGCTATTTATACACTTACCTTGAGCTTATGCTGATATGATATATTGAGATCTAATTAAATTTCAGCATTCTTCCCTATTTTGAATGATTTATCATTCGGGAATTAAGTATAAATTTATCATTGCTTTTTCCAGGGTTTTTAACGGGTAATATTTGTCCACTTTAAAATCACAGGTAATAATAAGATTAAAAGTAAACTTGTAATATATTTTAAATTCATTTTTGACAGTTGCTACGGCAATTCTATAAAAAAGAAAATACTTAAATGCCCTTCACTTTGTCTTCAAAAAGCTTTCCAACTTTTAAAAGTCTTCATCTCCCCTGAGCAACCAATGCCCAATTGCAAAGTATTTTCCAGTATCTGAAGAATAAATTACTTTGCCTCTTTTCCAGTTTATGTGGAGAAGCAACCTGATATCCAAAAAAAGGGAAATATAGTGAAGTTAGATATTTATGATCGGATTTACCTTTTCCAAAAGTGACTTAGGTCATCCAGGGATCTCAAAGAAGAACTGAATTGCTATACGTAAGGCTATCATGGGACATTAAAAAGGTACCACATTTTCTAAGTTCAGTGAATTTAGCTTGACTCTCCAGAAAGACGTTGATGGGAAGTTTCCTGTTCTGATTCCAACAGGCAGACTCAGAATGCATTACCTTACGGGTCTGCAAGGGAACACTGATTCTCCCAGAGCTGATGAGAGGCAAAAATATAACCAGCTTCTGAAGTCAGAGAGTTTTTTGTTTTTTTTTTTTAAGCACACTGAAATCTTAAGCTCTAAAGCACTGCATGACTTGACTCTTTGTAAATGTAGCATTGTAGGAAAAACTTTAAACGACCTAGTGGAGTATGTATGCTTTAGAACCTTTCTTTGGTTTAGTGGCATTAGTTTTGCTACAAAATTATGGGCTGCCTTGCACACATTATTGCTGTTAGTAACACAGTTGTGTAATAAATAATGAAACCCTCTGAGTGCTCAGTAGGTTGTATGCTTGCGTTTTAACTCCAGAAAACTTTCTGTAAAGGAACTGCTCTGAGGGCTCCCATCTAACAATGGACAGCATGAAGCATGATCTCAATGAGATTTTCTTGCTTTTTCTGCTTATGAGGCCTAAGTTTTCTTTCTTTACAGTACTAGCTTTTCATGTCTCCTCTGCTTAGAGCTCGTTTTTCTGAAGGAAAGAAAGTTTGTGCTCAGGTATTTTCTAAGTCGGTGTTTGCTTTTATCCTCACATCAGTTTCTAGTTGACTTTAAATGAGTTTTCTGAGAGAAAGATAAAATAAACCTTTTTAAAAGGAAGTGGCTGAAGGTTTAGGTTTTCTGTATGTAGCCTCATCTTAATTATAAAAGTCTAACATTTATGTAACTTCATAGAAAATGGTATTATTGGATTTGTTTCAAGGAAGGACACTATTTTCTTTCCTGAAATTAAAACGTTAGTTAAAGATATTTGGCAAGATGAATTCTCCATACATGTAAATGGACAGTGTTTATTTTTTAATTAATGTTGTAGCTTCATGTAAAATTGTATTTCTTTTAAAAATAAAAGCTTATTTGAGAGACATTTGTTGAGATCTGAACATAATGTGAGGAAGGACCCATGACATAATAAAATCAATAAGCAGCAGAGTTCCCCCACAGTACCTACCAATTGAAAACAAATTTGAGAAGCTGGGAAATTTGACTGCAAGGAAAATGATACCTGTTTCCAGTGGTAAAGGATCTAAAGTAATTTTTTTCTTCCATATGACTGGTACTTTTTAGCTGAATTATGTGAAGTTCTTACTGAACTAACAACTCCAGAAGTCTTTTACTAATAGATTGAAACTACGTAATTTTTTAAACTTGGCTCCAATTTCAATTTAAAAATTAGGAAATTGGCCCTAAAAGGTACCTTTACACCCAGATTGTAAAGGTCATCCCAGTTACATTATTTGTACATCGTTCATCATAAATTTACCCATATTTAAACAACACCAAAAATATAAGCCTTAATTTGCTTATTTCTCAAAAGAAGAGCCACAAACACTTTGCAGATCCTAATGGTTTTACCCCTGAAACGAATATGACCAACATTTATGGGACTAGGTTGGCTGTTCAAAATAATTACATAAGGCAGAAAATAAATGTCTGTATCCACTGTGAGAAGAATTTGTAGGAAAAAATTCTGCTAAAAGACGGAAAGTTTTATCGTAGAGAATAGAGAAAGGTAACGATCTAAATTAATAATTTTCTTTCCTCAATTTTCATATTTCACAATTTCATATGTCCTTGTTTATAACTTAAATGATGGAATCTAGAATTTGTTGACAAGTGAATTACTTCATAAATTGAATAACTAGTATTATATCTGGCTGTAATAAATCATAAATGGAAACAAGTGAATTCTAGACTCAGTTTATAGTCAGATACTAACCTAGCTAGAAAGGTAGTTAATGACCCCAGTTTCTCCAGAGCTATACTGACTGCTGAACTGTTTTTGCTCTTCCTCTAAGCTTTTCTTCTTTTGTACAAGCTTTCTTGATTTTTACTTGAGATTTAATCTCTACTTAATTTCTTTTTAAATATAATAGTTAACTAAATGTTTCTATGTGAAAGTGAAATTGGGAAAAATTAAGAGAAATCCTAAAAATATTTTGTTTTAAGCAAAATGAGGGCTTAAAACTTGTGACTTCCCTCCCATTTGAAATTTGGCTTGCTCTGGTGCTTTGCAAATTTTGGTTGTGATTTACTCTGTTATTTATCAATTATGGCATATATGCTGGAGCTATAACAACCATTAAGTAAATTCTCACATAATGCCCTGCCTTCATTTATTTCACTAATCATTTACCTTCTGTGCAGCACCCACTAATTTTGTGGTATCTGTTTCCTTTATTTAAATTGGTCCTAATTTCTCTTTTTACTTCTGTCCTCTCTTCCCTTGTGATAGCTTCTCTTGCCTCTTGCTGCAAGAATGTCTGAGGAGTCTTACTTTGAATCTAAGACAGAGGAGTCAAAAAGTGCAGAGATGTCATGTCAGATCACAGCAGCAAGTAACGGGGAGGGCCATGGCATGAACCAGAGTCTGCGGGCCATGATGCTGATGGGCTTTGGGGATATCTTCTCAATGAACAAAGCAGGAGCTGTGCTGCATTCGGGGATGCAGATAAGCATGCAAGCCAAGCAGAATTCTTCCAAAACCACATCTAAGAGAAAGGGGAAGAGGGTCAACATGGCCTTGGGGTTCAGTGATTTGTCAGAAGGTGACGATGATGATGATGATGACGGTGATGAGGAGGAAAATGACATGGATAATAATAGTGAATGAAAGCAGAAAGCAAAGTAATAAAATTGAAAATGTTTGGAAAAACAAACTTGTTATCTCAGTCTGTACGAAAACCAGTAAGGAAGTAGGAAACCAAGCACTGCATTTTTAGGCCGATCACATTTGTATGGCAGTCATTTCTTGATCGATTTTACTTTTGATTTGTTTTTGCTTACAGAAAAATGGGGGGAAAATTAAGCCAGAAAGGTATATTTAATGAACCAGCAAATATGGTGCCTGATTATAGAAATTTGTGATTCTCTATACAATGTGGTATTTTTTAACCAATGACATTCTGGCTTTTTTTTAAGTGAATACTTTATATTTGATTTGATTTCGTTTATTCAATTTCTTAAGAAAACTTACATTTTGAACAAGCACTCTTAACTCCTAAATCTCTAACACTTGATTTTCTCGTAACATACTACATTTTTTTTTCTTATGGCAATACACTGTACTGTCAGAAAGAATGGATAGTGACTACAAAATCCAACAGTAAAAAAACTGAGATGACAGAAGGTTATAACAAATACTTCTTCAGAAATACCTAAATGCCAAGAATTGTCAATACTTAAATAGCACAACTACTCAAAATAAAGCCTGAGAGAGGTTGTCAGTGGTGCGTTTGAAGGAGAAAGACTCTAATTTGAAACCAAAAGCAGACGTGGCGGGCTTTCCGACCAGTGCTAGCCGTGGAAGTTTCTCAACAACACACTGTCATCCAAGGCTCAGCTTACACTTCATACAAAGAGAAAGAGATGGTCTTCAAGGGACCCTTCCAGGCAGTGGGAGTAGAACCCGGGCCTGCTTCCACTGAGAGGGTACGCGTATTCGTTTGTTTTCTAGAGGGGCGTGATAATCCTGGGTTCCAAACATATGTATAGAGATTTTAAAGAGAGAACTAAATATTATAAAAGGAATAGCAAAGATAAGTTATCTTTATTTAAGCAGAAGTGCAGGATGAAGGGTCCTTTTTGTATCAAATCTGGCCTTCCAGAGCTGTCCTTTTTCTAACCCTGACTCAGCCACGTTGGTGTTAAAGAAGAAATAAATGTAGGTGCTGCTGGGGAAACCTACTAGCCAGAGAGAGATTCCCAGAATGTTACCACATATTCGTCAAAACTTGTTTAAACATAGAACACTGTTAAAAAAAAAAACTGCAGAACACTTGTTGTTACATATATACAGAAAGGCAAAAGAATAAAGACTCTTTTTCAGCCTAAATTAGAAAGCAGGACCGTTCATTTGACTATTAAACTAAAGTACTTTTGGTGGTGGTTTTTATGGAGGATTAAGAAAGGATGTCATCATAGATATTATCCAATACTACTTCCAAGTATATTTAACATGGGAATGAGAATGGCCCCTCCTTCACAGGACTGTCGTGAGGATTAAAGGAAACAATCCGTGTAAAGGACTTGGCTGAGCACCAGGCGGGCCAGTGAACGTTAACTCTAGTCATTATGCCCTTGAAAAGACACTGAAAAAGAAGTGCTTCCAGTAACCTTCTGGAAGACTAAATTATCAATTTCAAGTGATATCTGTTGAGTAGTATGAGATGAAAGTTAAAGTGAATAGCCTTCAGGAACGCTAAAGAGAACATTCTTAGAGTGTAAGCTCTTCAGACATTTAATCTGTTGCTCTTTGAAGCCTGCACAGGGGCTGGGTTTGCCTGGTCTGAGGTGTTTGCAGGCCCTGCTACCACCCACAGACTCAGTAAACACAGAAAGAACAGGTAAACCATTCACCAAGAGGACGAGTTCCCCACCCATCCACTCTGATGCACTTTCTAGTTCTGTGCAAACACGGATACAGATAGATACACGCCCACCATCACAGAGTGCTGGTGACAGACGGGCACAAATAGCGGCACATCCTGTCTGCGCCCAGACACACAGAAGTGCTCCTTGAGCCCAGCCTCTCAAGCACAAACAAGATCTTGCCCTGGGGCACAAGGGACGGTTTTCAACTCTGGGCTTCCCAACACGCCCTGGGGCCCCGCGGCCTATGCGCCTGAAGGAGAGAGCCCGAGAGGGCAGTAGAAAAGCCTCTTGCCATCTTCCCAGGCAAAGGTCAGGTCATCCATCCCACAGCTGTTCACTGAGCCCCTCCTCTGTGCCAGGGTGTGTTCTAGGGAACAGCTAGACAAAAAGCCCTTGCGCTCGCGGGGCTTACGTGCCAGCAGTGGAGATGGACAGGGAACACACACCCATCCCTGGTATGTAAGCGTTTGGTGAGAATGAAGCTGGGGAGGGATAAGGCACGTGGGAGCGCTGCGGTTTTTAACGTGTCCTCAGGAAAGGCCTCCCTGATACAGGATTTCTGTGGGCTAATTTTGGGATCTGTGCGGTTTATGTAAGAATAGAAACCTTGCCTCTCATTGAAGAATAATCAACAATACATTTAGAACATATGAACTGAATGAAACTGATATTTTTTTCTAAATTTACATATCAGTCTGTTAGGATTATACATAAAGTTTTGGCGCATTAATAAACGCAGCTAAATAGGGTCCAAAGAGAAAGGTAATCAGACTGTATACCCAGACGTAGGATTGTTATTAATTAGGTAATATTGCTCTCACTCTCAACTGCTGCCTTTCCTTCCCTGTTTCCAGAGCTGGTCATAGCTCACAGTGCTTGATCATCAAACAACTGCAGAGATTCAGGACACAGCAGAATTGATGAGCTCAGGGATAACTTGATGTTGTTCTCCACCTAGAATTGGACTGCGGATAATGATCATATGGCATCGGCTGTTGTACTTTCTGTTCCAAATCAGTGTCTTTCTGGGGTTTTGAACATCCCTGAAATCTGAATCATATAAACAAAATTTTAAAATGGTCTCCCTCTATCTGTGAAGATTATTTAGAAGACTTTAGATTCTATTCGTTTTATTAATTTTAAAAAGAAACATTTATTAGCTATATGCAGAATTCCTAATGATGATGTTAATTGTGCAGTTTCTAATTCACTTTTCAGATCAGTTTTTGAAAAGGCCAGTTATTGGTGTTGGGTTGGTTTCCACTTCCTTGACTTACAAAAAACTTCGTTATAAAGAGTTAAAGAAACACTGAGAAATTTAAAGATTCAGAATGAGAATTGAAAGTGAATTGTGGTAATAATTCTCACAGCTATACAACTGAAAATATAACTCCTCTTTCATCCTTTTTCCTTTGTTCATGAAGTTGATCATGTGGAATTTGATGGCAGCCTACTAGTGGTTCTCAACTGAGTAGTGCTGTCACCCAATGGTGTCTCAGAGTGCTGGGCATATTTTTGGTTGTCATGGTGACTGGGGATGTATTTAGTGGCCGGTGCCAAAAATGGTACATCCCACATGTCAGGGACAGTCCCACCTGATAAAGAATCCCACCCAAAGTACCCACAGCATTGTCTCTTCCCTCCTTGAGAAACTTGCTAAACCTGGCAGTTTTAGAGTTCTAATGTTTTTTCCCTAAACAAAATCACATAAGTCAAAGGATGTATTTTCAGAATTATAACTACTACACAATCTGAATTTTGTAGGTCTGTGACATTTATCTCAAATCCCCAGTTGTGGAAATGGTTTCTTTCTCACTCAAGAATGCTGATAGAAACTTCATGAAACAGCTAAATTTACCCAGGGGGTAGCTCTCCTATTACACTGATTCCACAATAGATATAAAAGAAAAACTTCATTGAGGCAGCTGCAATTCTGCAAAGTGGCCAGGTTAATTTAAAAGGACTCTTTTCCTAACAGTCTTTTTTTTTTTTTGCAAAACCACATTTTAATCATTTACGTAAATAGCCAATGGGAAGAGGTTGAAGGCACATAGCGTGCTTCTTTTGGATGCTCTGGAAATGTTGAGGGTCAGGTTTTTTCACATGCAGTAGATTTGTTACTTTAACACCAGCGGATGTATTCAAACTTGATCTCCATTAAAACCAAGGAATTAGGGGTGGGGGAAGATTCGAGAGAGATCCAGAATGACTTCTGTGAGCACTATGATGCAAATAACTTTATTTTTTGGGGTTTTCATTGGAGTGATAAGAATTTCATGAAAGATAATTTTAAAACTTATTCTGAGTTAAATATTGATACTTTTTAAAAATTTTTGATACACTAGACTTGCAGCCTTTTGAAACTAGCAGAGTCCCACCATACCATATATATAATGGAGCATAATTTTTCTATAATCAGGCACCTTTCGCTGCTTTTGAGTAAGACTGTTTTCCTGTTGCGATTTTAAGTGTTGCCAGAGAGAAGAACCTGTTCTCTTCTTTTGGTTGTAGCACAGCCTGATAGCTCTAGATGTAGCATTTCTGTGATGAAATGAGTGTCTACAGGAAATCTGGAGGACTAGCCATGATTCCTCGGATCCCAACTTAGTTCTCACTCTATTGCCTGTGACAAGCTTTCTGGCATGTGATTAGTTACTTCAAAACTAGAGTTTCAAGCACCTACATTAATAATTTTATATCGTGTGCAGAACAGCATATCTTTTAATGTCAGATACATACACTGCACAAATTGCTTCTGCACTTTTAAAAAATTTTTGTACTAAATAATAGAAAATATTTATATTCTTTGAGTGTGAGCTTTGAATAGATGGCATTATCACTTTGTTTTTTTTTTAACAAAAACTTTTTCTGAACTATTCTATTGCAATGTTATTCTGAGCAAGTCCTATGCCAAATATCTTGTATAATGTTTGTATGGAAGATTAAATTTTACTCTTGTGTGGTAAGACTACTAGTTATTGACTTCATCGTTGGAATTTGATATTCCAGCACAAAGTGCACAATGTATTCAGAAATCCAAGTTGGTGTCATACATTTCATTTTGATGTGAACTTTTCTTTGCTTTCCTTTGTTCTAAGACTCCATTTTGCAATAAACGTTTTGACAGTAAATCCCTTTGTTATGTGTTGCTGTGTATATCAGATCCTTGTTAGATTGGATTCCCACCATCCTTTGAAGGAATCATTGTCACACGCATGCACATGAGTGTGAGCTTTTCTCTCCTGAAGTCAGTTGGAGTGTAAATAATGAATTTCTGAAGTGATGGGGCAGCCACAAGGTAGATTTTTTTTTTAATCCCCAAAGACAGAAAGACTTAGAACTTACCCTACAGCAGATACACTGATATGTTAACAAGGGACAGAAAACATAAGGAAGTGGTAAGCTGCTCTGTGGCTGGAGATCATTAACTCTTATCCCCTGTCTTGCCAAATTCAAACCGTCTCGAAGCAGTGCCTGGCTCCAGCCTTCCTCTCACTGATCTTTGCAAGCATCCTGCAAGAATCCTGCGCGAACGGCTATCAAACTGAGTCCAGTGCTTCCCTTGGCGTCATCTTGATGAGCCATCCTCAGAGCATGAGAGAACTCTTCTCTCCTTTTGACATTAAAACCAAAGATGCTGGTTTTGATTAGTTGTTTCACTTACGACCTTTATTCTATGCAAGAATTACTTATTTATCAATTTTGGTAGGCACAACATTTTGGAAGTGTCTAAAAATCAAAACGCTGCACATCCCCCTACTCGCCATAAAAACCAGCCTTGATGCAGGGAGATATTTCTGTAGCTCAGTCTATTATTTCTTGAACTAGTCAAAAAAGTTCCCTATTTCACATTTGTTTTTGTGATGGGAAAAGGGAATGACATGTTTCTGCAGCTGTAGCCAGCTGTCCTGTGAAGAAATAAAGCTTGTCATGTATTTTCTCTGATCAAGTTCAGTTTTAGATTCTATTCCTCAAGTCATTCTCCTCTCTGCATTATTAAAGCAGGTGAGTGCATGTGACGATTCCTACATACCTCAGGCATTTCACAGGAGGGAAGGGACAATCCTCAGGGACTGGAGCACATGGGGTAGCAGAGTTTATATAGAATAGTGGTGATTTATGCCCTTGCAACTTATCTATAATACTCAAACACAATCAAATTTATTGTAACAATGGGTTTTTAAAAAATTCTGCTTGGCCCCCTAGAGTAGGCCTCATTTCCCTTTATCCATGGACATGCACACGCTGCATATAGTACTCCAGTTAGGCCACCGTGCCATGCCCATCCCTCTGTCGTCTCCCCGCCCCTGCCCAATGCCGGTGTTTTGCCTTGTTGCTTCTCCTCACCCAGAATCACTTCTCTTCTCCTTGCCCTGCAGTACCCAGCTCTTCCCCCATCTTAATCTTTCATAGACTAAGAAGAGTTTCATAGAAACCCTTCCTTCTCCCTGGTATACCCATAGACATTGAACTCTACCAGAGAATTTAGCATTTTAGTAAATGTACCCTTCAATTGTATTCATTCAATAAATTGTTGAACAAAAATTTATTGCAAGGTGTTGTGTACCAGGACTCTGCTGGTCACTGAGTAAACCAAGATAAAGATGGCCTCAAACTCCTCCATTTATAATCCATATCTGTTTCACCCCCAATTAAATTAAAAGCTCCTTCAAGTCAGGGGCGTGCCTTTCCTAGCAGGGTTTTGAGCATGTGAGTTCAAAATACCCGCAGATTGGAAGGATTAATTCACCCACCCTCTGATTTTACACTCAACAGAAAAAGCAACCAAATTCAGCTTCAGTTTTTCAACTCATACACGAAAAAATATTGTTTGTAACAGAGGTTGAATGACATTTTGCCACGTTACCTCATGAGCAATCTAACCATTTTGTCAAGTTAAGTTATTTAAAGCTAACGGATTTAACCAACCAATGGCTTTGGTATAAGGGTTATACCAAATTCCGATTCAACTCACAGGACACACAGATTTTTTCCAAGTACGTAGGCATTTGTCATTTGGTCTGTGGCTGTGGGGCATATTCTGAAGTGAGGAGTCCTTTGGCTGTGACAGTGCTGCAGGCTGAAGTCCTCTTGCAAAGTCGTCTTTCATGCCATGTACCTGACAGGGAGGGAGCTTAGTTTAGTTTAGTTTTAGTTAGAGCAACTCAGCAACCTGGACAGTTCCTTAGGGCAGTTCCCATTTCCCTTGTCCTGCATCCATGGGTCCTAATATTTGGTTTTAAAAACATAATGCAAGTGAGTCATTTAGTTAAACACTTAGACATACTCCTGTAAGAATAAGCATGTAAGTCATCCGGTTACCGAGTGGTTGCTGTGGAATTTTCATTAATAACCAAAGGATCCTCATGTTGACTGAGAATTCTGAGGAAGGTTCCGGGATCTGACAAATGTCAGAAATTCCTTGACCGCCAAGCCCTGTTGTGGAATGGAAAACTACTCTTGGTGCCAAAGACCAAGAGAAGACAATCCCAAGATGTGCAGAGTCCCGCTCACAAAGAGCAGTGAATGGTTACTGAGAGGCTGATGCATGTCACTGGCTTCTGGGGGCCGAATCCTTGGAACACTGAGAAATTCCTCTTAAGGTCAGGAGAATTGTTTTCCATTCAACCTAACCTGCAGGGGGAACCAAGCCAGAGCAGCAGCCAAGAGCTAAAATGGTGAGACAAGGGGATAAACCAAAAAGACAATGATAATATTCCTTTTTTTTTTTCATTTTATTCATATTTCCCATGCAGCTGCTGCCTTCTTTTGAGATTGGCTCATGGACTGAAGATGACGTGGTAAGCTGCTTCTGTTAGTGCCTGATTTGACCTGGGCAGGTATTTCCTAAATTTGTTTACAAGTTAAAAATGATGCTACAGGGGTTTGGGCCTTAGGAAAGTCTAACTAGGAGAAGTTGACAAATTCCATGTTTTTCTATTTTTAATGCAGTAATGATTTAAAATAAGGCCTCAAGAACAAAGCAAGTATCTCTTCAAATCTTAGAATAGGATTCCACCCCCTCTTTGCTCTGAAAGGTATTCTAGAATACAATAATGAATACCAGTGAGAAAATTAAAGAGGTGATCCAGGGTACAAAATGAATACACTTCAAAAAAAAAAATGATCTTAAGTTCTCCTTAAATACCAGAGATGGACTTGAACCACAGTAGAGAAAGATCTGGTACAGGCAGTGCTAGACTGGGACTCCGCTAAACTGGGCTCCCTTCCCACCTTAGGCCTGTTCAAAAGTGACAGTGCATATTTGCCATCTCTACTCTGGCCTCCCAAGGAGGAATGGATATGAGCTCCCAGACGGTCTCTGCCGCTGGAGCCTGAGAAGCCCCAGGTTTTTAAGAGGATGGAGACAGACTTTAAGTCCTACACCCTTCTCTCTGGGTAGAGACCCTGCGGAAAAATCCTGCTCAGGCTGTTGCATCTCTCTATCTGTTTCCTTAGTGAGAAGCAGGTCTGAGAATTCTTGATTAGAGACCTGTCCAGGTCCATTTGATAAGCTCAAATATCATTTAAATGAAAAAGAATAAAAAGCTGTAATGCCAGCCTTAGCAGGTCCCCACCCCAGGGAACAGACCAGGTGCCACAAGGTCCAAACTCAGTACTAGAAACTCTTGGGAAGGTCTGTTTACCTACCTCACCCTGGTTTCTGGGCCAGGGCATCTCCGTCCCTGCTCTTTGTATTCTGGTGAAGTCAAACCGCCTGCAACATTAGCTGACCTCTTCGGCTTCTCCAGGGTAAGGAAACTTGGCACCGGTTGCCTCTGCTGCTTCTCATTCACTGAGCCCCGGTGATTCTAAATTTCCTGCCAGCCCTGCTTAACAGGGAAAAAGGACTTAGGATCTCCTTTATTCACAGGCCTGGATATAAATCCTTTTATCCCTGGCTCCAAAGTTGGCTCATCTCATTGAAGAAGAAATTTTTTAAAAGACACTCAGCTCTAACAGCTATTTTTAGTCTTTCCTCAGAGATTGAGTGGTTTTCAAGCTATTTAAATAAAATTCCAGGGTCAAGGGCTCCCCAGAGAATTGGTGGGACTGGATCTGGCCTCCCTTCCCCCGGGGAATGTGAGAGGCTAGCAGTAAACATGGGCCAAGGGAAATTCAAGGACTGAGAGTCACTGGGTGCGACCTCATGCTATAGAGGAGGCTCCATGCTGTAACTTATCTTTGGCCACATAGCTACTTCACAACCAAGCCTAGAACAGAGGATGTGGTGCACCCATTTCTCCGTCCACCACTGTGTGCTCCCTGTTCCTCATACAGCTCCTGGGTAAGCCAGTGGCCCTCAAGAACCCAGGGGACCACCGGCTCATAACTGGAAAAATCATTATAAGAAACTTCTTGAAAGGATTTTTAAGTATCTCCCAAATAAGGAGGAAAACCGATGGTTCCTCAAGTGTCCCAGACCCCCAAAGGGAGGGATAGCTCCAATTTGAAAGCTTGAAGTTTTAAAACTATAAAGAGGAAATCTTCCACTTGTGGTTGAGCCAAGAATTAAAGATATTTTAATCTATTAAAATGTTTATTGTTAAGTCTGGCCACTGACCATGTATGAATCTTCAAAACCATATATGTCCTCTCTTTCACAGTATTTTTGGGTTCAGCAGCTCGTCAGAAAAGGCAAGTGGAATAACTTAGCTTCTTAATTCATGGAGTTAACTTTGCTTTGGATGTGATTTAGCCTAATTTTATTCTGCCTTCTAATCCCTTCCTTCAGGTGACTCTTCAGCAGAGATGAGCGTATATGCAAGCTTGTTTAAGGAAAACAACATTACAGGAAAGCGACTGCTTCTTCTGGAGGAAGAAGACTTGAAAGACATGGGCATTGTCTCCAAGGGGCACATCATTCATTTAAAGGTACCTCCGAAAGGGAGAACATTCAGTCATCAAATCTGTATTGAGCACTTACTACGTAGCAGATATCACTGCTGTATCTGCTGCCCCCATGGGCACACCCCCTACTCCCTCCTCATAACCCAACATCCAAAGTGTTAATACCTGGCACAGCAGGTGGCACCTGGATACACCTGAGAATCACCCCCATGCCCTCAGGAAGTCTCTTGTCTAGTGGAGAAGACAGATATTAATCAGACCATAATGGTAAAATGACAGTTGTAAGAAACGCCACAAAGGAGAGGTGAGGCTGGGGTGAGAAAAGGCTTCTGTGAAGAAGTTATGAAGGAACTGGGAGCTGAAGGACAAGTAGGTGTTGACCAGGTGAAGGGTCGGGGGATGAGGTATTCCAAGGGGGGACTGCCCCTGGAAAGGCCTTGGGGTGGGACAAAGCTTAGTTTGCCAGAGACCTAGATATAAGGCCGTGCGTGTGGCACCTGGAGAACTGCCATCCAAGCCAGGAATAGCAGGAGGGGACCGGAGAGGCTAGATGTTCGTTAGGAATCTCGAAGGATGTCAGAACTGGTCCATGGCTTGAGTGCACCCTGAGCCCCTGCAGTCCCACAATCGTGGGAATGTGTTGAATTTGGAGTCTTCGTAATTGTGACCTGGGACAGACACCACCATGTGTGTATTCTAATCCCCCATATTCTCAGGAAATCCTAACATTTCCCCCAAAATTTCAGTCTTGAACAGCTTCAAAGCTAAACCTCTGTTTTTGTTGTTGTCGTTTTTTCTGCATTTTAGCAACCAGATCGGTTTTTTGTTTGTTTGTTTAAAGATTAAAGATTTTAAAGATTGGCACCTGAGCTAACAACTGTTGCCAATCTTTTTTTTTTTTTCTGCTTTTTCTCCCCAAATCCCCCCAGTATATAGTTGTATATTTTAGTTGTGGGTCCTTCTAGTTGTGGCATATAGGACACCACTTCAGCATGGCTTGATGAGCAGTGCCATGTCCGCGCCCAGGATCCGAACCGGCGAAACCCTGGGCTGCCAAGCAGAGCGCGTGAACTTAACCACTCAGCCACTGGGCCGGCCCCCGTTTTGTTTTTTAGTTACTCAAACTAAGTAAGAATTGCTGGCATCTGTGTGAACATTGTTATTAATCAGAGGTCTGTTTCAAGAGAGATCTTAGGATAAAATCAAGTTTGCTCCCCAAACCTCCTCAACCCCAGTCTGGGTGGATGGAGGAGTGGGCACAGGTTAGAAAGAAGAGAAACAGAATAATGAAGGAAATGTAGGAAAAGCAGCTTCCTATCAAAATCCACAGCTTCACAAAGACTCTGCCAGTATGCCAGCTGCTTTTCCCTTCATTTCAGTTAGAGCCACTGGCACTTGCCTTTCTAGGGAAATTCCCCGAGATCCAGAGAACCAGTCCACTTCTGTGGGCCCTGGATCCATGTAAGGAGCATCCTTACAGCCCCTCAGCACTCCTTGGATGATGACTTAGCCTTAACCCACTAGACACCATCTCCAAGACAGACATTATCTTTGCCTCACCATCTTTTCCCTCTCAAAAGATGGATAGGAAACCTCATGCATAAACATTCATCTCAAAGGCAGACAAAGAATTTAATCTTGACCTCTGGGTGTGGGCAAGTCCATGAGAAGCTATGCTGCTTTAGATGGGCAACAGTAGGAAACATTATTTTCTCTAGTATAGAGAAATTTCAGAGTCCCAAGAGAGAAATTTGCTAAATCTTGTCCTATTTGGCAGATGCCAAATAAGATACTCCCACCTCCCCTTCCTCTGCTGTCTTTGATAAAGGACCCACATTCCTTACAGAGCAGTCGAGAAAAGGGTGATCCCTCCCCAAAAGCCATAGCGACTTAAATATTCCCAGACTTTGGCTGGGACAAGGTGCCCCCTGTATGCTGGCTGGTATCAGTAAGGCAAGAGCGTTCAAATTGATTGATCATTGTCCAGCAAATTCAGTGAATGCGTACAAATTGCAAGACTGGGCCTGTGACAATACCAAAAAGAATCCTGCCCTTAAGGAATTTATGTCCCAGAGAAGACAGAAAACATGCACATACAACTTCACATAATAGAGAGTCTTGGCAGTTCAGAGGAAAGGAGCTATTCATCACCTCTGCTTGAGGGGGTGGAGGAGGAGACTGGGAGGGAACCCTTCATGGAGCGGGTGGCTCTTGAGCTAGATATTGGAGGAAGCACAGAATTTGGAATGTAGCCAGGAGCTGGAAAGGAAAGAACATTAATCTAGACAGAGAATAAGGAGTTAAGAGAGAAAGAGAAGAGAATGTAAAGGAACAGAAAAAAATGGTCCTGATACAAGGAACAGTAAGTAGCTCCGTATGATGGGAACACAGGCGGGAGCGGACTTCGTGATGCACAAAGCAGAAGGGAGGTGGGGCCAGATCCTGATGGCTTACGCCTTCCCGTGAACCGACAGCTGGAACCTGACCAGCTGTAGGGAGTTCTGGAAGTTCTGAGAATTAACATGTTTAAAACTTTGCTGCTGGAAGTTCTCAAGTAGATTAGAAAGGAGAGGCTGGATTTTTTTTTTTTTTTTTAAAGATTTTATTTTTTCCTTTTTCTCCCCAAAGCCCCCCGTACATAGTTGTATATTCTTCGTTGTGGGTCCTTCTAGTTGTGGCATGTGGGACGCTGCCTCAGCGTGGTCTGATGAGCAGTGCCATGTCCGCGCCCAGAATTCGAACCAACGAAACACTGGGCCGCCTGCAGCGGAGCGCGCGAACTTAACCACTCGGCCACGGGGCCAGCCCCAGGAGAGGCTGGATTTTGAAAGAACAGTTCAGAGGTTATAATAAGGGAGTAATAAGGCCGAGCTGGTGTGAAATGTGAACGGAGAGAAGGGGAGGGTACCACGGGTGAGAGAGCTGTCTGCAGGTTCAAGAAGGAAAGCACAGTGAAGACACGCTACAACACAGACGAACCTTGAGAACATCCTGCTAAGTGAAAGAAACCAGACACGAAAGGTCACAGATCATATGATTCTATTTATATGAAATGTCCAGAATCGGTAAATCTAGAGAGACAGAAAACAGATTAGCGGTTGCCAGGAGCTGAGGGAGGAGGGAATGGGGAGTGACCATGAATTCACAGGGTCCCCTCTGAGGGTGATGAAAATATTTTGGAAGTAGATAGAGGCAGCGATTGCACGACACTGTGAGGGTGCTAAATGCCCCTGAATTGCATGCTTTAAAATGGTTAATTTTATGGGATGTGAATTTCGTCTCAATAAATAAATAAAAAGAAAGAAAGCACAGCTACGTGCACGTGCCTGACCACGAGCAGTCTTCTTCCAGCTGGGAAGCTTTCTCTCTTTGATGGATGAGGTGCCTTCAGAAAAGATGCATGAGGCCAGGAGAGGTCAGAGAGCCCGGGCAGGAGACAGAGGAGGAAGAGAGGAGTGCCCACCCAGGAAGGAGGAAAAGGGGGAGAGAATGGTCTCACAGAAGCCAGAGGTTGAAAAAGCTGTATAAAAACTGGGTCTAATGCTGCAGAGAAGCCAAGAAACACATGCACCAAGAAAAAGCCTTTGCTGGAAGTAGCCAGTTGGGAGTGGCCAGTGCAGTGTCCTCTGCTCCTGATGCAGAGCATCTGCCCTGAGCTCCAAAAGAGGCTAGTAGCCAGGGTCTGGTGGGGCGGGGGGCGATGGGGGGTACCCAAGACTTCCCTGACACTCCTGGATGAGTCTGCGTGTGCTCACAAAGATGGTTCCCAGAGGGGCAAGTCTCAAAAGTCAGGGCTGTGGACCCTCCACCTGACTGTCAGAGCCAGGGCTGAATCAGTGACACCTGGGGGGTTCGGCCGGCAGGTGACACTCTCTTAAACTCAACTGGGTCATGGGTATTTCTAACAAATAAGCTAATGTGAGAGGGAAAGATGAAGGGGAAAGGGTCATGGAAACTGGCTCTGGGAGGGTCCTGCATGCACTCTTGGGGCAGTGAGGATAAATAATGCTTCAAGCTGGGCGTTTCAGGGCGGAACCTCCAGACCAGAGGAGCCCTCCTGGAACTTGTCAGAAGTGTTTCACTCACACACACACACACCCTGATGGTGAGAATGTGCCCTCCATTCCCTGCTCTTCGCTGAGGAAGGCACCATCATTGTTGTATACCTTCTCAAAGAGTCTCTCAGCCCTTAAATGATAGGTCATAAATCTGGAAACTGGAGCCGTCTTTCCAGCTACCCTTTTGCTCCTCAGTTGTCCCTTTAAGCCTGTCTTGGTTCCTTTTCCTGCGTGCCTGGAAGCCCTCATGTGGAGGGGCCGTGTAGAAGGAATAGGGCCAAACATCTGTAAGTGTTCATTATATTGTCAAGTGTCAACAGCTTTTATTTCACTTTAAAAAAATGCATCTAATTTTTCTCGCATTGGCACTTTTTTACTCTCTACGTGATACGTTCAGTTCACAGAAAAGCTGGATTATACCTGATGAGTATTAAAAAAATCATAATTTAAATTGTCCTCCTTTCCTTTCAGCGTTTCTTTGTGCTTCCTTGGGGGGGGAGTGTTGGACACATACCCACAGAAAAGCCGTTACAATGCAATAAACCCTTTAGTGAGATTTCAACCTTAATGAAAGTCTCTGGTGATATATTCATGTTCTTTGATGTTTTTCCCACGGTTACTCAGGGTGACAACTGCATTCTGTACACTAGAACATTAACTTGTCACTACTCTGCTCTACCGGTGTTTGAAAAATGGTTTTATTTATTGTTTGCTCTGAGATTTAATGTCTTTAAAATATCTTCCTGTTCCATTAAATAATTAAAAACTACCTATAATACTTTGAACAATCAGGTTTATTCTCAATAGATGTTGGATGTTAACATCCCCAAGATACTTTATGAACTCACTAAAGAATGCCTTGATATGTGCACAATAATTTTAATCCTCTCTTGGCATTATGGGATCATTAATAAAGTCATGTGATTTTTTTTTTACAGTTAGCCATTGAGAAATTAACCTATGATTACCTAAACCTGTTTCACTTCCCACCACTAATTAAGGTAAGTAAGCGTTTTTCTTACTGAGAATACACTACTTTTATTGACGTATGCACCTGCCACATCCACACCTAAATTTGCCCATGTCGGGAACTGCTGTTTGAAGTAAAGAATAACCATATCTGTCCAACAAAAGGCTCTTTGAGTGCAGCTTAGGATGTGCATAAATTGAACACCCTTGTTCCCTGCAAGTTGAAATATTAACAATATATTCATGATAAGAACACATGTCACTGTGGTCGCTAGGGGATGTAAGTGCTAACATTGCAGGTGAGGGCCTCTGGCCTCCACCTGGCCCTGGAGACCTTTGTCCGACACATAAGCCACTGAAGGAATTCACACACAAGAGCTCTGGATTAGCCCCTGCATTGGGGGATGGGAGATCAACTGTTTGATTAATATATTAGTATATTTAACATGTTATTTTGAAAATAGTCTAACGGTATATGGCATACTTTGTTATAAAATTAGTAGATGCTTGCAGTTAATACACAGGACTCTTATTCACTAACAACCGTGGTTTTCCATCTTTAAGCCCTTGAAGGTTCGTTTTGTTTCTCTGCTTGGTCCTCCTTCCACATCCACTCTAGGAACTGCATAATTCCTCTTTGGGAACAGCTTATAAATATCTTGAGTGCTGTGAAATTCTCAAGGGGAAGTCTCACAGTGCATCTCCGGGGCTCACTGCATTTCTGGGGTAAAATGGCACAATGCAGGATGCATTGTGAAAAATGTGAGACGGTGAGATTTAATTTGTGGTGCATAAGATAAACCATTGGGAAAAGTTCTGAAAGGCTTAAGATGTCATTTCTCTTGCTTTAAATAATTGCAATTTGTAGTTTAATCCAAAATAACCAGAAGTTAAACAATAGATTAGAATAGAAAAACTAGTGCTGAGAAATCATCTCCCCTAGATGAGAAGTAAGAGTACAAACTCTATCTAGAATAAATGGCGTTTGGTTTTCTGTTTTAGGACTCAGGAGGTGAACCTGAAGAAAATGAGGAAAAAATAGTGAACCTTGAACTCGTTTTTGGTTTTCACTTGAAACCAGGAACTGGCCCACAGGTAAATCACATTTTAAAGTCTTTGGAGAAATTTCAATCTAATTTGCTCTTTTTCTCTCCTGGAACTCCATGGTTTTATACACCCCCCTACCAGCTGGTAACTCGATTCTGAGTAAATTTATAGACTTTATAAAATAGAATTTAGTTGAAAGGCTGCCAGCTGCCTCCATAATCCAATCTAGGAATCTTACTCTTGAAGAGTCCTGGGCGAGGCCACCCAAACGCTCAAGGAAGCTCACCGTAAACCACGGACAGGGTTGGGGGTGGCAGGCGCTGGATACCCAAGTGATCGTTCGTGCTGCTGGCGTCACAGCTTCCTGGTTCCTGTTTCTTGAGGGGGATCAGGGTTATAATACGGGGTGTAAAACAGCACCGAGAATGGAACTGCAGGCAACGTGGAAACCCAAATTAACAGCTCTGAACAGGACGGCAGGGCATTGACCAGCACTCCTTCCATCAGGCTTTCACTTTATGTTATTTTTAGAGGACAGAGAAGTGATTTGACCTAGGTGGCATATGAATTGGAATCCTAATAAGTTGTGTTACTTTGGATTACCGTAAATAGCTAGTGATAATGATAACTTCTATTAATTGCCCACTTATTGTGTTCCAGGCGTACAGGATTGAGGTGTAGATGCTATTTTCCCCCATTTTACAAGTGAGGAAGCTGAGGCTCGGAAAGGTTAAGTAACTTGCCCAAGGGTTACATGGCTGGCAGGTAGCAGAGTAAGGATTTGAGCGCAGGCCTCTCTGACCCCAGAACCAAGCTCCTAACTGCTGCACTAGTTGGACCTTTCCTTTCAGGCAGCCAGGAGACCTGGTAAACACAGCTCCTCACAACCTGCAGCCAGTAGCTCTGAAGGGCTGGTGTAGACTCAGCTGGCCCACCGGCCCTTCACTAATTAAACCCTGCTTACCCCAGGGTGTTCCTGGAACCAGAGCTTTGGAATGACTAGAAATTGTTGCAAGGGGTTGAGTTTCACCTGGGGCTAGAAAGATGCTCTTTCTAGGCACCGGACAGAGGGTCCTGCCTGTGCCGCTGCAGGAATGTCGGTGCTTTTGCTGAAAGGAAATCTTTACCTCCCTTGTTTTGGCTGCATAACTTGGTTGAGTGAAAGCTGTTCTGACTCGAGGTTTCTAGTGTATGCATGCTCTTCTTTTCCCTCTGCAAATGGTCACAGTCTATTCGTTCCTGTTGTTAGAAGCAGCTACAGAAAGGGAGCGAGAGTATAAGTTCCTCTCTCTCCAACAACAACCAAGGGCCCTTCTAACCCTGAGATTCTGCGGCTGTGGGCACCCCCAAGTCCATCTGATGGTAAACAAATTGAATATTTTCACATGCCTTGTTTAGTATCCTGGACTCTATGACACTTAATTTATGAGTACCCTGTGTTTAAACTTTTTCATGGCTTGTGGGTGGTAAAAGAGAGAAGAATTTCCTGGAAAGAGTAGTTTCCACCAAGAAAATAATTTTCAGTTAAAAAATACATGATTTAATGTGGAAAACTGAAAAATATATTTTTTAATAAAAATCAGAAACTATAAATGATATTTGATAACAAATACTGGTCGTTTTTCTTTTTACCATAATTGTGTAGACTTCTTGAATCATTGGCTATCCGCAAGGCCTAAAGTCATCATTTTTGATATTCTGCTCATCCTTAGTCACCCATGCAAAGTAATAATTTCATCCATTCATTCAGCAAACATTTACGAAGGACCTACTGTGTGCCCAGCTCTATGCCAGATACTCAGAATACAGAGTCAAAAAGCAGTCCCTGCTTGCAAGGGACCCATAGCTTATCAGGAGAAATAGATAAGATCAGTGAACAGTTATAATACGGAATGATGCATTTTTACAGCATCATGCACATCGTTCACTGGAAGCATACTGGATGAGCATTGCAAGCAGATGCAGAAAGGGGTCAGAGGAGGATCTTGAAGTGTTCTTGGTAGAAGTGATACTTGAACTAAAATTTGAAAACCTTTAGCAATTATTAGGTAGGGAGAGGACATTGAAGGCAACAGGAACAGCATGTGCAAAAGCTCAGAAGCATGAAGCCAGGAAAACACAGGGAGCTCCTCCTTGGGCATGTTTCTATGAGACCTCACAACTCAACTCAAGCATTACTCTCTGTGGGATGACTTAGCATGGAGCAGGTGGAACAGTGTCATGAGACTTAAGGCCAGGGAGGTGACTGGCGACCAGAAAAAGAACTGTCTTATGTGCTAAGCTAAGGAGTTTGAAGAGTTTTAAGGAGGGAGTGGATAGGACCCGATTTATGTTTTTCAAAGATCTTTCAAAGCACAGAGGAGGATGAATTAGAAAGGGGCTGAGCTAGAGTAAGAAAGACCTGTGAGCAGGTAGTACAGACAACCAGGTGAAAAGGGACTCGGAGCTGAGGCTGTGGCAGTGCCATGAGAGTGCCAGTAGGTCCAAAGACACTCTGAGATGGAACTGATCACCTGTGTCACAAGCTGGAGATGGGGTGAGTGAGAGGGAGGAGCCAGGATGGTGCTGAGTCTCTAGTGTAGGCAGTTGGATAGACGATGTTATAATGTAATAGATCAAGAGTGAAACATGCAATGGGGATGTAAGGCCAAGGAGCTAAAAGTATAAAGAAGTGACTGGAATGGGTGAAGTTAATCAGAAAAAGCTTTTTTAGAAGGAATGAGTTTTGAAATGGGGCTTGAAGAGGTTCGTGGTCATTTGCAAATAATTTTCCAAATGTAAAATTTAAAGCTTATGCTTAGAGGGTACTTCTTTCTAAAGAGCTCAAGTTATTTCATAAATGTCATCTGATTTATCTCCTTGGCATTTCTGGGAGATGCATGAGGCACAGTATTATCATCCCTGATTAGGAAACAGATAGCAAGAGAAAGTGTGTCATCAGTCTAGGGTGAGGCGAGGACAGAACTGAGACCAGAAATTACATCTTTATTATTGCCTTTGTATTAACATGTGCCAGCGCGCATACCTGACCCAAGATTTTTGAGCCATCTGTAAACGTTCATAAAATAATCCTAGAATAAATTACTATCCAGTTCTAAAAAAGTTATGCCAGCCTATACACTTTTGCCTTATGAAATGTTTTCTCACAAATGTCCTTCAAATTGCTGTTCCAGTTCCCCTCATGAACACCTTGTTACCTTGACCCTTAAAGGTACAACCCAAGAGAAAAAGACTTCCTCAAAATTCCAATGAACTGAGTTCTCATAAACCCATCTTCACGGAAAAGGTGACGCCTTTACCCCGTCTCCATGACCAGAATGACTTACGAAAACATGCTGGAGCTTTGGAAGTTGCCTCCAGACCTGAGTTTGCATGGCGGGGAGATTTGCCTGACCACTTCACCTTTTCTATAACAAATAAAATGAAGGATGTGTTCTAATGGTAGCCATTGAGAATAATGTGTGACAGTGACTTTATGATGAAAATAGTAGCTACATTTTCCCATTGCTACTGAGAAGGACCACCAGCTCACTGCCACTTACGATTGGTATGCCATTTCACTCACTGGCCTACTAAGAGGAAACAATGAAATTATGACCTTATATACAAATATATGTGGAGGAAAAAGCCTCTCATCACAAGACCTGTCAACCTTTTGGGCTTAAGAACTCAGATTAAATTCTTTTTTTTTAGCTTCATTTACAGCCAGATGGATTATGGCACAAAAGTGAGGTTGATTCACCCGAGTGAGGAAAGCCATTCACGTTTGAGAGCCAGTGCCTGCTACCGTGGTCAAGAGCCGTTGCCTGACGCCTTGCCCTGGAACTTAGTCTTACCGCCACACGCCTCTGGATAACCAGGCCCCACCAGGCTCTAGTATGACATACACTTTGAGAATTCTTCCACTAATGAAGTGTCCTTTTTCCTTCCCTTTTTTGAGACACACTGGCAGGGAAAATGATTGGACCAAAGGCTTCACTGACATTTCAATTAATAATAAGTGAGAATGGGTTTTACCTGTTTATTTGACCTAGTTCTAAAGAGTAAAATTAATTATTAATTTAAATAACGTATGTTGAGGCAGCTTTGAAATTATGACACTGGAATTGCAGAAATTGGGTCTTTCTCAGCTCAAAATTTTCCCATGCTGGGGCTTGAAATGATTATGATAATTATTATTATTTCATACCTCTGCCAGACACTGTAGTAAGTACGTTGCAAGCATTTTTCTTATGTTATTCTTAGAATCCCCCATCGTAGGGGGCACTCTCCCTGTGTCATCAACAAGAAGAAAGGGAGGAGGGGAGAGGCATAGTTCCTAACCCCGAGTCCCCACCTAGTAAGGCACAGATCGGGTCCAAGGCCCCAGTGATGGTGTCACACTGCCTCTTTTTGAAAGTATCATCATCCCCCAAGATAGGTATATTGGTAATAAAAAAGGCAAATTTTTTTGGTCAGTTAGTACTAAATTACCACTATTTTTGTTTTGTGTAGAAAGTGCCTAGTGTTTTGTAATCTAAGGCCTTTGACTTGGCACAAAAGAAAGGGGCTTCCAGCATCTCAGGCAGCTTCATGCACTCCCCAGGGTGGCAACCACCCTTTTTAATTGAAATATTCAGTCACATAGGGTTTATTATTATATCTCTTATAAACTCACCAGTTAGGAATATTGATTCTCAAATTGCCAAGGAATAAACTATCAAATCACCCAGCAGTTTTCTCATAAAAACCTTTGAGACTTTGTGACCTAAAAATTCAAAAGCAGAGTGATGAAGGAACTATTTGGGAGGCCATCCTTTCCTCGTGAGTGCTGGACAGCCACATACTTTGTCCCTCGCGTCCTTATTCCTGCCTCTCCCCAATGAGGCAAGGAACCCTGATTGCAGCTGGGCTCCTGTGGGACTAAGTTGATTTCCTGTGGTCAAGAAGAGACTGGGGTTAGAGAGAAGCCTCAGAAACTGCTCCCTGGCTCCCCCAGCGCCCTGGCTACAGTGGACCCTTAATAGAGACTGGCTTCTGGACTCTAGTACCTCCCTCCAGATCACCATCACTTCCGATTGCCTTTTGAGAGGGATTTTGAAGGGGCAAGCGAACCAGGAAGAGAAAATAAGAGGAATGTTTTGAAGAGGTGGGAGCAGAACTAACTGCTCCCATCAGAGCGGAAAGCTTTTCCTGTCCACCTTCTCTCTCCTCCTTCCACCCGTCATTGTTGGCACCTGGCCCCCTTCTGCCACTCCCCACCGCAAGAAATTCAGTCAAGAGGTCTGCTTCTCCAGTTGTTTCATCTATAGGTTAAAAACGCTGCTTTTTACAATTACTTCCCACTTATTATTGTGCTTTTAGGCCTTTATTAGACTGCTTATAAAATGTTGCATTTAATAAATTTAATTGAATCTCCAGGCCCTTTCTCAGAGCACTATAAATATCAAAAACTGTCAAATAGGGCTTTTTTTCCTTTTGTGTAATTTTATGAATGGATAGATAAACATGAATAAAATAACAGGGCACAAAGAAAGGGATTTTGTAAGGAAGTAAAAAGCCAATACCTTTTGTAAATTTCAGAACAGCTAAAAGCAGCACTTTTCTTTACTTTGATAAAGTGTCTTTATGTCTTGTGTTTATTAAAAACAGTGTAGGGAAGTTTATTTCCCATGATCAACTATTTTTCGGGGGAACAATCCATGTACATACACATGTGTTTTGTGTGCCTAAGTATATGAGCTTGCAGGGATAGTGTTCTATAAGAAATACAAGTTTTAGCTGACAGCAAAGGAGCAGATGCAGTGCAGAATTTGACTTCAAGACTTGCCGCTCATTTCTAATTGGAAGGTGACAATGGACTTTGCCTAGCAGGTTGGGCAACCTCCTATAGAATGAGAGCAAAACTGGGAGAGGTGTTCAGTACGTACTTGCTGATGGATTGATAGTCATGTGTAGAAATGGCTTGCTACAAAATGGCTAACAACTGCTGAAAACCCCCCTAACTTGCCGTGTTTGCAGATTTCCATGGTATAAATACTCCCACCATGGCTGGTTTCAAGTTACCCATTGACATCACTGAACTTAAAGTTGGAAAGAGATGCGAGCAATCACCCCATGGGAGCTGGTTCCAGCACACTATTGGGTCACTCTTAATCTCCTTAATCAAGATTATGAATTCCTTTTAAAACAATGGAGAGTGACGAAGTATACATGATAAAACATAGGTTTGAATAAGTTCTAAACACATTACTGCTAGTTTCCAGCTATTATGATACGTGTAGTCAGCTCAAAGAGAGCTCCAGTCTCCCAATGCATCCATTGTTGGCTTAGATCTCCTTGGGTCACCACTGGCTCGTATAGACACACTGACCATATCGTGTGAATCAAAAATTAGGATTTGAGTTTGTAAAAAGTGAGAATATACTTATGAAATAGAGAAACAAAATTTAAATTTGTGACTGTCTTTTAAAAATGTTGGAACAGTCATAGTTGTTGACTCCATGATGACAGACACAGTTGTTGATAATAATAGAAAAGATGGTTGCTTTTAGAAACAGATTTTTGCAAGCCTCTGGGGATCACTGTGAGTTTTGCAGAGAGAAGACCTTGATAACCCACAGTGACTTGTGTTTTCTGAACCAAAAATTAGGTCTTGAGAATAATTAATTATAAAAGGGACAGATTATTTGAAATGAAATTAAAATCACTATGTTAGAAAAGCAATGTTTGATGCCATATCAATCCTGGACATTAGGATTTGGACTGAAACAGCTTACCTGGTAAACAGTGCCTACTAACTAGGCAGTCTTTTTTCAAAAATCATATTTCTTGGAGACATGGGAGGTGGGAGGAGAACTTAGTAGGTACAAGAGCTGTTTTCATATTTTGAGGGTCCTGGGTAAAAGTTTATTTGCAGCCCATTTCTCAGTATTAGAAAAATTGTAAGCAGTAATTCGGCAAGCCAAACCACCTTCTCTATTGGTTAAGAAGCCCAGTCTGTGATAGAATAGGTTCGTGGTTATTTGGAAATCAATAGCAAGACTTACTATTCTTTTTTACCAGGATGAATACCTAGTACCTTCCAATTTCAAATGCAGTTTTAAAGAAATGAAGAAGCACTTTCCAGACATGTCAGCTAACACCTGAACCATCTCAGGTAGTCAAGGGTGTAACGCATCACATGAAAGTGTGTCTCACTTGATTTGTTGCACTTTATTTTAACATCATCCCTAAAGTCCCTTTTTCATACATAACTCAAATAACAACCCCAAAAAAGGCAACATAACAACCTTATCTCCACTGGTGTCTCGTTGGCACCAATCTGCCCTGACCTTAGACACAAGCCATTGTTAAGGGTATAACGCATTTACATATTTTGCAATAAAACATCAGTTATTTGCATTACTGTGTCAAGTTTTATTTGATTCTTTCACCTAAAAATGACTCATTTTCCTTTCTTGTATTTTAAAAACCAACTACTCTAAGCTTGTTTGAGAATAATCAAAAATTGCCCATTTAGCTAGAAGTCATTTTCTTTTCAAAAGGCAAATGTTATTTAATCTTTCAGCTGTTCATTGTGCCATCATAAATACTTTCTTTTCAGCACAGTTGTGGGGACTGAAATGAGCCCACTAATTGCCTCCCATTTCGACTGACATGTGGTGGTTTAGTGGAAAGAGAACACAGCAGGAGAAGGAAATAGGAGGCTGAGAAAATGAGAGCTAATTATTTTCACTGCCTCATGTCAGGCTCTGTGTCAGCCTTGTTTTTACAAACTGGAAGGTTTAGCACTAAATAAAACAAACTGGCGTCATGTTTTTATATACTGGCAGTGTCACGGAAGCAGCTGCACATCTCAAAGACAATATAATGCCTGCGTTCGCATGGACACCATCTGACAGACACTGTGAGCCACGGCTAATGAGGACATCACAGTGGTGCCAAGTGAAAGGTGCTGAATTATGTATGATTCTTCATCAGTACAGCAATAGTCCTGTACATCATTATGAGACATTGTTTTGCTGAAGAGATTAAAACATTCTTAGTTCCAGACCCTGCAACCTATATGCGCTGAAAGAGGTTATTAATGGAATTTTTAGGGAGAGTTTCTTGTGGATTTCTTTTTGGTTGAAAAACAAATCTCACGGGACAAAGCCGCGATGGGTCACGACACTGTGTAGATAAAGAAGAGAAGCAAATTAACCATACTTGCATTATCTTCCTTTTAAAGGCAGCATAATAAAATAGAGTGTAGCGGGGTTAGACATAATGATAAATAACCCAGGTGCTGTCACGGGATGTTCCACTCTCCTGCCTTTAAAACAGCAGGTTCCAGCAGCTTGAGCTAGATAATAGCAACGCATGCAAAGGAGCCTTCGGAGGCCTAAATCAACATCTTACTAGTTTGAATACCAGCATGACCAGCGTTTCTATCGTACTTTTATTTCATCTCGCGTTACTTCTTACATTTCACAACAGTCGCCTGGTATGAGACTGTGTCCCTCTTTTCCCCCTCTTCAATCTTAAAAAGTTTATTCCGACCTCTATTTCGTATTTTAAAATGTTTCCTCAGTACAGGCCATTTTGAGGTGGAGGGGCCTCTATGCTAGAATCCTGAGGTTCTCTGGTGATTTTCCCTTTTCTCTATTCATGGGGTAGGGTGGTGCTGGGCGTTTTGAAAACTAGTGTCTCTCTCAGTAGACTGGGCACGCCCAGGGCTTAAATTCCAGTCCCAGCGCAGCTAAGTGAACTGGCTGCAAATCTCAACATTTGCCGAGCCTCAGTCTGCTCATCTGTAAGATGGGGCCAGTGCTATCCATAACAGGGTAAGGCTGTGAGCATTAAGTAATGTGGATTAATCTCAAAAACATTATGCTGAGTGAAAGGAGCTGAACATACACAAACACCTGCTGTAAAATTCCAATTCTGTGAAGTTCTAGAGCAGGCAAAATTAATCTATGGTCATGGACATTGGAACCGTGGGTGCCTCTGGTTGTGCAGGGAGATCAACTGGGAAAGAGGAGGAAGGAACTTTCTAAAGTAGTGGAAATATGTTGCTTGTTTGGGTGGTTACGCTGGTATATACATTTGTCAAAATTCACTGAACTGTGCGCTTAAAAATCTGTGCATTTTATTATATCCAAATTATACCTCAAAAAAAGTTTTGTCTGCAGCCTTCAGGTAAAGGTGTTGTGTAGGAGCTTGAAAGCCTAATCTGGGGGTTTTTCCCTCTGAAATGTCCTGAATAAGCTTAGCCCTAGATTTTTAAAGATTTATCTGTAGTGTTCATATTTGCAATGAACTTTGGTAGGAAAAAAAGTAGACAGGCAGAGATTGTTGTCTCTGAATTGCCCAGAACTTAAAATGATATTTAAAGTTTAATTTCTGTGCTACCTTCAATCTGTTTTTCTATTTGGAAAATTTACCTCTGTCTTGATTATTTCTTTTTATTCCCTCTCTCTCTCCTTCCCTTCCTTCCCTCTTTCCTCTCTTCCATCCTTTTTGCAGAAGGGAGACAGGATATCTATGTTTGGTGTCACTTGTATCAGCTCAGAACTCCAAAGAATTTTAAACAGCTTGCAAAGAATGTAATAGTGATTTCTCACAAAGAGATACTTAATTTAGCATTAACTGAGTGTTGTTTAGGATTTTATCTTCACAGTGTTAACAGTTTCTGTTTTAGTTGGCTGGTAATCTTAATTCAGAAAATTTTTTCACATAATTGGCGATGCTGGAGCAGATCACAGGAATGCCTTCTCACCCTCCATTAACCACACACTTGCTCCTAAAATTATCCAGGTATTTCTGTGGCTGCCCAGATAGATAGTACATATCCTGGGCACCCAACAGAATTGTTGTTTTCCTCACTTTCAAATGCAAAAATTCCCCTCTCCCCAGTACAATTCCATCCATTTCTTTTTTGTTTGTTTGTTTGAGGAAGATTAGCCCTGAGCTAACTGCTGCCAATCCTCCTCTTTTTGCTGAGGAAGACTGGCCCTGAGCTAACATCCATGCCCATCTTCCTCTACTTTATAAGTGGAATGCATACCACAGCATGGCTTCTGCCAATCGGTGCCATGTCCACACCTGGGATCCGAACCGGTGAACCCCGGGCCACCGAAGTGGAATGTGCTCACTTAACTACTGTGCCACCAGGCCGGCCCCTCCATCCGTTTCTTATAGATTTGCACTGAGAGGCAGAATTGCTAGTAGTAAGGTTTGGATAACTGTTTTTTGCTTTTCAAAGCTCTAACAAAGAACTTTCCAGTGACCCGCTCTGCTCCTGTGTCAGTGGCTTTTGCTTATTGATTAGTAATTGCACACCCTAGAAATGTGCCTCAAGATACAAATTTGAACAGTGGGAATGTCCTCCTGGGTGAGAATCTAGTTATGAAATAAAAACCCGTGGTAGTCAGGACCTGTCCTATGATTTGCTTGCACAACTAGGTGGGAGCGGGCTGTTTCTCGTTTGGAAAGTGGAAGTTGTGCCTAGCCACAAAGCCTAAGCCAGGGCCAGAGGAAAGTGTTTGTGATTCCAGATCCTGGCCAGATCAGTCAAGAAAAGGAGCATACAGAAAGTGTGAGCCATATGATTTAACAATGATCTTTTTCAACAAAGGAGGGAAAGATTGGCTATGTTGGACTTGTTAGAGACTCAGTATTTCAATCTCTGCCATGGAGACATATAAAGGAATTCACCAAGATAATTTGGACCATTTGCTGACTTTGGAAGATGGGACTTCTCTGTAGTGTAATTCTTTTGTTAACCCATAACAAGGAACAGTTCAGGATTCAGAAAAGACTGTGGGGACCCTGCTCTTCATAGCACGAATGGACCACCTTGATTCAGTTCTGAACTCCACCACATGCTGTGTGATCTTGATCAAATTACCTCATCTCTCTATGCTTCAGTTTCCTCATCCAAGACAAGGCTTTCTGGCTGTCAGTCACATTTCATAGCCATTGTATCTCCAGACTTCTGATGGTTCCTATTGGTAGGGCCGCATCAGGATCTGTGGAAGCAGGAAAGGGCAGAATTGGTGTTAGGTAATCCATCTATGTAAGAAGATACAAGTTTATTCCTTCTATTTATTTCATAAAACCAGTTGTTGTTATGTTGCCACTTGGCTGCACCTTCTTTTTATCAACCCTGGTCATTCCCTGGCACCAGAGTTATTCAGTGCCCTCTGGATCCCCAAACTCCTGCCACGTGAGATGCTCTGACGCAGACTGCCTGCTCTGGCCAGATCCTACTCTAGATACTCTTTGTACCTTCCTGCCTGTCAGAGCTCCCTCACCTTCTGACCCATTCCTTGGATCGCTGCTAGATGATGGGCCCTTAGTCTAATGGGAGCTGTGTTGGTAACCAGTATTGGTAACAATAATAATTTCTCCTTTTTGAGCTCCTAATTTGACTCTGGCACAGAGCTGGGTACTTTATTTACGTTATCTCATTTAATCCTCACACAACACAACAACCCATTCGTGAAGAAGGAACAATGAGGTTCAGGCTGGTTACATAACTTGGTTGAGGTTGAGGGGAAAGAGAAAACTGAGATTCAAGCTCGGGCAGTTGGACCTTAAACTTGTGATCTTTCCCTCGCCCCCTGCTGCTCCCCCAGTAATGGCTTAATGTGTGCTCCTTGTCTATATTGTTTTCATTTTACAGGACTCATCAGTGCCTTAAGCCAAATGAGGGAATGACAGGGCCCTTTCAGACTGCCAGGGGTGAAGCGGTTTTGGAAAAAGAATCCTTTGAGGCCGCCATGAGCTCTCAGAATACAGAGTTGTCTGCTTTTGAATTCTGCCCATCAGGATTGAGAATTGGTCACAGACATCCAAAGTGACTCTTGAATGTTTCCGATTCAAAAATCAATACCCACATTTCTGTCACTCATATCAAGCCAAGATCAATAGTTCACCCTGGGAAAAGTAAATGGTTTTTAAATCAGAGCCCACATTCCCACTACCTGGTCCTCATCATACCAAGAAACTGAAAAGGTACAATTGTGGATGTAAAATTTTATGTGAGGCTCATAAACATGTGCAGTTGTTACTTTTAGTGATATTATTGATGATTTAATTCAACTTCTTTGTTATGAAAATCTTTCCAATGATCAGTTGGTTAGGAACTCGTTACCCATCTGCAGTTGGGTCCTGAGGATTTCAATAACTTGTTTAAATCCTGGTAGTTGTGAACGATGCCCACTGACAACTTATGACTCCTTGTGTAGCAAAAAACGCCAGGGTGTCACCTCAGGGTAATTTGAAGTTGAGCAGAATTTAAAGAATTCCATGACTTTATTTGTGGATTACTTTTGTTAACTAGGCAACAATGAAATCATAGATGCCCTGAAAATTCCTAGGAGGTATGTCAGGGCATTGACAGATTAAGTTAACAATTTAGGTGAACGCTGCATATTCTCTTTCTCACTCAGCTTTGTAACAACCAGTACCTACGTTTTAATGAATGGATAATGCCCCCTTTGTCTTATAACTTCTTTGATTATAGTTTTATTGCTTCTATAGCTATCTTCTTTTATGGTTCAGGTAAAAGGATTTCTTTCAGATAAGAGAAAAAGAGAATTTAAAAAGTAAAAGGTCTGGGGGCCAGCCCAGTGGCACAGCAATTAAGTTCACACGTTCTGCTTTGGTGACCCAGGGTTCACCCGTTTGGATCCCAGGTGTGGACCTACGTACCGCTTGGCAAGCCATGCTGTGGCAGGCATCCCACATATAAGGCAGAGGAATATGGCCACGGATGTTAGCTCAGGGCCAGTCTTCCTCAGCAAAAAGAGGAGGATTGGTGGCAGATGTTAGCTCAGGGCTAATCTTCCTCAAAAAAAAAAAAAAAAAAAAGTAAAAGGTCTGTAACCCTATCATGTATATACTTGTTTCTCCAAGTTGAACTTTGGGGAACAAAGAAGCAGTTGCTGCAGGAGACGACCTTTGGCCACTTGATTTTTGGTTATAGGAGCAAAATCTTCTCTGGCCCTTCTCCTTCCTGCCTGTTGTCAATAGCTGGTCCCATTATGGAGCTCTAAAAACCATCCAGTGAGTCCATCCTGCCACCCCTCCCAATCTCCCTTCCTGATTGGTATCTCCTCCAACTTTGGAGCCAGGCAGCCTTCTGCTGTACAATCCCACCTCCACCACTTATTGGCCAGAAACCCTAGGAAAATTCCTTAATCCATCTGAGCTTCATTTTTCTCACTCTCCTAATGAGAAAAATAAACATAACTTGCAAGTTTATTATGAATATCAAATAAAATAGCATAGTGGAAGTACCCAGCAACATGCCCAGAGCCCAGTAAGCACTCCACAGGCGTGAATTCTCTCCTGCAGCAGCCCCTTCTCAACATAGAGCTCCTCTGAGCATGCGCAGCGTAGCTGCTCCGAGCACGTGCCCCAGATCACATCTGAGCATGCGCATAGGAGGGTCTGCTTCCAGGACGTGAGGTCATGGAGGAGAGCTCAGCGTTGTGAGATGGGAGAGCAAAGCAGAGGGAATCAGGCATATGCCCAATGCTCAAGGTCTTTTAACTGTTCTTTTGACTAACTTAATTCTAAAACTTGACAGGCCAAAGAAACAGAACTAAGTAAACTCGTGTTTTCTAAGGTTTTTTATTCCAGCCGCTGCCTTGAGGAGGCTCTTGCAGTTTCGGAGAAGAGCAATCGTGACTCCAAACGGTCGTTATCCTGCCCAGTTATCTCAGGCCCATGTTGCCAGGGTAGCAGTGGCTGCCAAACAAAGAAATACTGAGAGATTTGTCAGTTCTGAGCCACTAATTTGACTTCCGTTAGCCAAGAGCTAGGTTTTCACCTTATTGAATAGACCTTTTCCTCACTAATTGGCTCTCTGTCTTGGGAATGTGGCTGGGCGAAGAGGGTCAGTCCCCTCAGGCATGGGCCCTGCCTGGTTCTACAGTTCGTCATGACGCCCTCCTAAGACATCAGGCTCCCCCAGCTTCCTGTTGCAGCCAACAGGTTTTCAACAGCCTCTTTGTTAGTGCTCTTCCATAATAATTTTGTCTGAGCTTGCTCAGGAAGCGTTCCAGGTCCCCTCCTATGACAGCATTTTCTAGTTTCTGCATGTAGGTGCTCAGTACATTATTTAATCTCTCAACATCCTTCATTCTTCAAATAACGTAAGAGAGAAGGTGAATTTATGGTCCAAGGGTCAAATTTGGTACAAAGACCTGCCTTTCTTTTTCCTTTTAATTGTAAACACAGTGTTTATCCCTCAACATTTTTATTATTAAATTTTTCATACAGCAAAGTTAAAAAATTTTAGAGTGAACCCTCGTATACTCACCTCCTGGGTTTGACCATTAATATTTGCTCTACTTGCCTTATCACATATCTGTCCATCTATGTAGCCCATTAGCCATCTATCAATCCCTGTTTTTTTATGCATTTCAAAGTCATTTGCAGACATCAGTACACTTCCTCCTGAATACTTCAGTGTGTTAGAGTTCAGTAAGAAATGCACACATCTCAGCATACATTCGCTGAGTCTTGACAAATGCATACACCTGTGTAACCCAAACCCCTACCTACCAATAGAGGATTAGCACTCCCAGAAAGTCCCCTCACGCCCCTTCCCAGTCAATCCCCATCGGCAGAAGCAACCACTCTTCTGAATTTTTTCCACCATCGATTAGTTTTGTCTGTTCTAGAATATCATATAAATGGAATCCTTAGATTGTTCTTTTTTGTGAGTTTATCCATGTTGCTGCATGCATCACTAATTTTTTCCTTTTTATTGCTGACTGACATTCCATTCTATGAATACACCACAGTTCTTCCATTCTGTTGATGAACTCTTGGCCTGTTTCCAGTTTTTTGGCTAATATGATAAATCTGCTACAAACATTTCTGTATAAGTCTTTTTTTTCATTTCTCTTGGGTAAATACCTAGGAATAGGTGTATGTTTAGTTTTATAATCAATTGTCAAAAGTTTTCCCAAAGCGATTGTACTATTTACACTCCCACCAACAATCCAGTGGCTCCAAATCCTGGCCAACATTTGATGTTATCAGCCTTAGCCATCTGATGGGCATAGAGTGGTATCTCATTTTGGTTTTAATTGACATCCCCCTGATGACTAATGGTGTAGAGCACTTTTTTATTACATGGTGGTTTCACTGAAAATTTAATTAGCGTGCCATTGTTTAAAAAATCAAGAAGTTTCACATAAGAATCCAGATATCCAGCTTTTCATGAAACATTAAAGGACCTAGCAAGACTGGGCTCATATTCCCACATGGGTACAATCAACAGAAGCTGAATGGTGGCTGTCCCTTTAGGTCAGTTACCCTTTAGATCTCCAGAGTCCCCAGTACTCTCCCCATAACTCCCCAGTACTTAAGCCAATTATCAATTGCCATACATTCACATTTGCAGTGTCGTTTTCCTTCCTGTTAAGAGGAAAGTGAGCTATTTCTTGAACCCATGTCATTATCAATACTGGAAAAGTGAAAGGTAGGTCAAGAGGGCCTTATATTTCAAAAAAAGTGAGAAGACCGTATTTCTTTGTGTCATTGAAAAAATCTTTCTACAATGTTTAATGTGTAAATTAAGCATGTCTATTTTGAAAGATTACAATTTACGGCTCTGTAATGAAACTGCCTGGCTTTTCTCCTTTTTAGTATCTGCCTGGCCCCTTTCGGAGTTTGAGTTTGCAAGGCCTATAATAGAACACTTAAACTGATCACTTATGTCTGAAGACTGCGCTAACTGGGAGTTATTTAGATACATAAAGAGATCTAATTTTGTGTCCTTTTATTGAAAAAAGGAAAAAAAAAAACCCACTGCAATAATACTTCATTTAGAATACTTCATGTGTTATAAAACATTGAGACTAAAAAAATTTATTTCGCTGTCTCAAATTCTACAATTTTGCTTTTAATTCCAGGATTGTAAGTGGAAAATGTATATGGAGATGGATGGGGATGAAGTTGCAATAACCTACATCAAAGATGTGACATTCAACACTAACCTACCTGATGTGGAGATGTTAAAGATGACAAAGGTAGGGTTCTATTTATGGCTTAAAAGCTTTTTTGAATTCACGGATATCAAACAAAGACATTAAAATACCCCAGCAGTGTGCTTTTGTGCTTGTCGGTGTTCACATCAGCTCAGCCTCAAACTGGCTGTTGGAAGGCACATTTTATTTAGCAGATTGAGATCATAATAGTTTTTTGTTAAAATTCCTCTCATGTTGTGTGAACTAAAAAGTACTACAGAAAAAGTGTCGTTTAATTTTTTTAATTTTCTTCCATATTTCTTTTATGCTTAGTCTGTCATTTATTAAAGGAAAGAAAATGCTAAGGATGAGAATATTTACCTCGAATTTTGGGTCATTTTAAACTTTGAAAAATTTGTAAGGAGGAAGGCTTCGTTGGTTGTGTTCAATTTCTTGAAGGACTGAGATAAGGTTATCCATGAGGCACATGTTGAAGTCTTGATGGCTTCCTTGAGGTCACGCCTCTGAATTCCTGGAGTGGCCAGAGGACATGTTGCTACTTTCAGGTCAATGGTAGAAGCATGTCCATTAAAACACTGAAGAAAGAGTTAGAGAAATGCTTAGCTTCTCCTCAAAATGGAAAAAAAGTCAATTCTGTTCCAATCATACTGAAAAAATACATATGAGACTTCAGTTGTGGAAGGTCAACAACTCAAGTAAATAACCACGACGTCAATAGGACAGTCACCCTAAACTTCACATAAGCCATTAACTCTAGTACACTATTAATGGTGTATTTGGTTTCATTGAAGAAGATGGGGCTGGTAGCAAAGAAGAAGCAGGGGACATTCACAAGTGGGGAAGTAAAGAGTCTTCAAAGCCACAGTATTAGACTTGCAAATATGTTCCCTTCCCAGGCATAACATTGCTCAGCACCCAAGTCCTTTTCATTTACAAGTATATTCATCAGGTAGATAGAGTTGATATTCATTGTTGGAGTCCCCTGAGTAACTGGGAGTTATTTCAGTGGGGTTACTTATCTGTAAAGGTTATGATCTAGTTTCAACTTTCCTTTATTTTGTGGGGACATACTATGTTTTGATGTCTTGAAGACTGGACAGATACTTTGTCTTTCCTCCCTACCTGTGCTGTCATGGGTTGCAGGTGTTCATTGCTTCAGTGTCATTTAGAAGCAAGATCCAAGTCATTGCTTGCTGACAGAAGGAAGTTCCTCACAGCACAAATAACAGGGTGGAGTTGTAAAACCGAATACAGGTGTTTCTGCTATGATGCCGTATACGCATTCCTGAGGAACTGCATCTTCTGCAAAATCATGCAGCTCCATTAACGGGGCCTTTAGGAAAGCTGGATTGGGGCGGACCACTCAAAATCTGCAGAACTTTATAGCACCAACAGAAACAATAACAGTCCTAATTAAAAAAAAAAAAGCCCAGTTAAATCTCTACTGCATTTGCTTTGTACCCATCTCACGGTCAGTCAGTCATTTGCAGCCTTAAACCTGGAAGGAAGGGTGAGGGGTGGGAAGAGAGTGGAGAATCACTTCTAATAAACACCATTTTCATCCGAGTTAAAGTAGGATCCAAGGCATAGTCTTTTTAATTCATCCTTTGTTTTAATATAGTGGGGAAATGTCACCACAGTTTCATTTGCACGCACAGCTTTGCTGATAGCCCTTCGTAGTGGAAAGCAAAATGGTGTTGAAGCCGCTAAACCAACCACTGCTTGCACTCAAGGAAGGCACTTCTGGGTCTTCTTATATTGTTAAAACTTCCTCTTAATTATGAGAAAGCTTTCTGCTGATACTTAAAAATATTAGCATGAATTAATGACTTGATAGGATTGAGTGATATATGAGAAAAGAGAAGATTGTGGGAGAGCGGGGCTAGCTGTTTACAAATATATGAAAGGATGTATTATGAAAACGAAAACCCCAAACATTAGCATGTTGTGAGTCGTCACATGTGAACCAACATGCCTTTCACGATAATCTGACATCGTGTCCTGTTTGCCAATTGTGTATGGGGCACTGGCCTCCAAGAATCATGCGGTGTAGCAGGTCAGGCTGTGTAATGGCTCTCCGCCATCCTGACTTTTGTTTTTCAGCCCCCATTTGTAATGGAGAGGTGGATTGTAGGAATAATGGAAGATCAGACTGTAGAATGCACTGTCACATACGAGGTAAGCTGGGACAGGGGCTGGTGGTGGCTTCACCATCAGTTACTCAGTAGTGATTTATTTGTTTAAAAATTGTTGGAAGAGAAACTATTTAACCAACATGAATATGGGAAGATCAATAATAATAATTGTTCTAACAAAGTGTTGGGAAGGAAAGAGACTAGGATACACTTACCTGGATAAAGATTGAGGTAGTGATTCATTCATTCATCAGTTAATGGTTGAGCACTTTCTGCATGCCACGTACGTAATGTGTTCGGTACTGGGGATACCAAACAGTGATGAAAGCAGAGCTTTCCTTCTTGGTGCTAAGGGTTTAGGGGTAAAGGTACATCAGTGATTCTCCACCAGGACAGAGCGCACCTTCTATTACGTGGCGGGGGGATGGGGGTGGGGGGGTGGGGGGGGGTGCTTTCTATGATCAAAAACATATTCCATGTATTTTATATATGGAAAAATAGAAAAACTTACACTTTAAAAAATATGCTATTCAAATTCATTCATTTAGCAAATACCTATTGACAGGTACTGTGCTGTGATTGGGATAGACTAAATCTGTGCTCTCTTGAGGCTGATATCCTAATGGGGGGGAGATAGATAACTAATAGGTGACAAATAAGTAATGTCAGAGAATGAGAAGTGGTAACTAGAAAATAGTGCTACTGGGACGTTAGATTGGGTGGTCAGCCAAGGCCTGTCTCTGAGGAGGAGGCAGCAAGAAATGGCAGAGGAAAGTCAGATGCTAGTTCCTGAGGCACAGAGAACAATGACAAGGCTAGGGAGGTGGGCGGGGCCAGATCAGAGAGCCTCATGGCCACCGTGAGGAGTTTGGATTTACGGTAAGCACAATGGGAAGGAAGCCAATGGGGTGTTTCACACAGTCTTGTAAAAAGCGCTCTTTTTAGTAACTGGACAGTTGGAACAGCCAGTTTTCATCTCTTCCCGCCTTAGTTCTGGACACACACCACCCCAAATTCTTTTCTTCTTCTCCTTCTCTTTCCCCTTCCTCTTCCTCCATTTCCTGCCCCTCCTTCTTCTTGGACTCCATGATGATATGCTACTTGTGTCTGTAATGGTCACTTCAGGGTTTTTAAAACATATTTTCATAACCTTATTGAATCCTGAAAGGCTCTTTAATCTGATTTGTGACACCTGGTGATGAAGGGGTTTCGGGACAAGAAGGTGGGGTGTCTCAATCTGGTGCCTTCTCCTCTCTCTAATCCTTATTCTTAACTCTCTAGCCCATCTCGCTGTGGCATCTGTGCCCCTGCACCCTCCGTGGGGTAATTAGTCCCACCAAGCTGCGCACACTCACCCTGATGGGCAGAGGTAGTCCTGAGCGGAACAGCGGTCAGATTTTTATTTATTCACCAAAGTATCTGTTTTCAAGTACTATAAACAGAAGAAATTGGTTTTCATTTCTTATTAAACAAAGAGTTAAGCTGATATTTGCCAAGTATAATAACTTCTGAGAGAAGACAACCACATTTTTTACTACTATAATTCACTAAGGAATAAAGTGATTAAAATTTTCCTTTTAGTCAAATTACCATATTTAAATCTCTACTGCAAACTGTACACATATTTCACCTAATGCGCATGATAGTGTTCTAAGGAGTCAAATTGAAGTGACATGAGAACCTGGTTTTCTTTCCTTCCTATTTTATAAACGTGTATGTTTGGTCCTGGGTTTGTCTTTTTTTTTTTTTTTACAGAGTGATGTTAGAGCTCCAAAAAGCACTAAACATGTCCATTCAATTCAGTGGAGTAGAACGAAACCTCAGGATGAAGTGAAAGCCGTCCAACTTGCCATTCAGACGTTGTTCCTCAACTCAGAGGGCAACCCTCGGAGCAGGTCTGACTCAAGTAAGTGAGATGTGTGCAGACTAGGTTCCAAGAATTCTCATACCAGGGGTGTGTGCCAGTCTGGGAATAGACGTGGATTTCTAGTAGAATGCGTCCTTCTATTTTTAGAATATTGGTTTTATAAACAGATTATATGGAGAGGAGTATTTATGGATTTATAAATATGAGCATATTATAATAAATTTCAATATTTGGAAAACTGATTAAAGATGAAAATTAATAATTATGTTATATTGGTAAATAAAAATATATATGTATATTTATACACATATATATTTAATTTCAAAAATTGTAGATTAAGATATGAGTCTTCTTCTGTGTCCAGCAAACATTCCTGTGAAGCCACTGCTACACTGGGGCAACTTCTTGGGTCCTGAACACCACGGATACATCAGAGCATAGGAGTGATAGGGGAGGGGAGAGGGAAGGAGAGGGGAAAGAAAGAGAAAATGTGAAATACATATGATGGCTGGCGGTGATAGTGATTACAGATGACATACAGAAACAACTTAGAAGTAACACAGAGGAAGGCCAGCTGACTGACTGTTAAATCGCCATTATGTAGAAGCTTCAGGGAAGAGGTTCTGACATTCACCTTCGCAGGTCCGCTCTAACAGCAGCCACAGTTGGGCTCTGCGGGACTGCGACAAGCTGGGAAACACATGGTTGATGGATGTGTAAATCCCCATGCAACTCACTTTTTACCATGAGAAATATACCTGCCAAATAAACCAAAACGCGTGTTTTCTGATCAGTGCATTTTCTTTCTCAATAAAAAAATACACCTGAGAAGCCACATCAGGAGGTTCTTTGGTGGCATGGAAACAAAGTACCCTGATGGCTAGTGTCACGGAGTTATGAGAGGCTAGCTTAGATGTCCTCCATTGTGAGGACTGGCTTGCCAAGCAGACCAGATGTTTTTAAATGTCCACCACCCCAGGGGCCCAGAATCCTGAGTGGTACTGAAAGCCCACCAGCAAATTCTTTGACAGCATGCTGGACCTGCCTTCCTGTGTCAACACAGTTGATTTGGTTATTTTCTTTCACAGTCATGAGAAGACATTCTGACCATCAAGATTGGGCTTGAGTTTTTACCATGTCTTCTCAGCCACAAACACATTTTCAAACATCTCTTAGAACGTGCTGTTTCTGCACAGGGCTAACCGTATAATAGATGTTGATTCTCACTAGCTTCCCTCTCAGAAGGTACTCTCTTCAGTTCTTTTATTTGCTAATTCAACAGTCTTGTCTTGCGTGCATACTGGCATGCCTTTAAGAACTTCCTACTATAGTAATTTTTGCCCTCCTAAATAATTAATATTTATAGGGCACATTTTACTTCTGTAGGGCTTTCGTAGCCATGATCCCATTTGATCCCTGTAACACCCTCGTGATATCTGTGGGAGTCTTCTCTTTCCACTTCTGCTGTATTTTTCTCTTTTACTAAAAATTAGTTTTCTTTCTTTTTTTTCTGCTTTTGTTAATTCTATTTTATTTTGGTTTTTATTGAGGTAACGTTGATTTATAACATCGTATACATTTCAGTTGTACATCATTATATTTCAACTTGTGTATAGATCACATCGTGTTCACCACTGAAAGTCTAGTTGCCATCTGTCACCATATACATGTGCCCGTTTGCCCCTTTTGCCTTCCTCGACCCCTTTCCCCTCTGGTAACCACCAATCTGTTCTCTGTATCTATGTGTTTGTTTGTTGTTGTTATTTTATCTTCCACGTATGAGTGAAATCATACAGTATTTGGCTTTTCCCCTCTTACTTATTTCACTTAGCATAATACCCTCAAGGTCCATCTGTGTTGTCACAAAAAAGTTTGTTTTCTGTTTCCCAACCCATATGACATAAAACAGCTGCCACCCACTTCCAAGTTTTATATAGTTCAAATTCCAGCACTTTGAGAATCATCAAATACATAGGCACATTATCAGTCCTAATTCCGGATTCCCTGGGGTAAGACTTTTCGGTGCTATTTTTTTCAAGTGTTCTCCTCTAGACCAGTTAACTGTATCAAGAGGGGGAGGTGGTGGTGGGTGGCAGTGCCCATGAGGTGAGGTTGGTGGTGAGGACATACTGTGTGGCATACTGTAACCACACGTGTGGAGACAGGCTAAAGATGTCCCCAAAAGAGGGCAACAGGCAGACATCTAATAGTTGTCCTCTGCTTCTCTTAAATCTAAATATTTGGGGAGAAAACAAATTATTTTCTCTTTCTCTAAGAGTGTACACAGGTATAGTCAGCACCCTTCGATCTCCCACTTGAATGGCTCTGGATAAACCTTTCCTTCTGGAAGGTTGACTTTAACTGGAGAGGTTGCAGGCTAGGAGGAATTGACCTCCCTTTGGCTTACTCCAGTTTTAGCTACTTTGCCTCCATTCTTTCCTCCTTGTCTTTCTCTTTCCCTTTCCACGTGAAAGCTCAGAGGATACCGCCTGAATCAGGATATATTTTTCTGATGCAAGTAACAGCAAATCCAACTTCAGCTGGCTTCCTCCCAATGGACCAAAGTGTGGTCTCAGGACCAGCAGCCTCAGGACCACCTGGCAACCTGAGAGAAATGCAAATTCAGTCCTGCTGAATCAGAAACTGGCAGTGGGAACCAGCAGTCTGCATTTTAATAAGCACTCCAGGTGATTCAGAGGCATTCTAAAGTTCTCAAACCATGGGTTTTAACTATAATAAAATTTATTATCTTCCAAAACGAGCAGTCCAGAGGCAGGCCAGGCTCCAGGTGCAGTAAGATGAGCCAGCTCAACCACTCTAAAGACAGGGAATGAAGGTTTCCTTCTCTCCTTTGCCCCCACTGTGTTTCCATCATCACATAAAGACCAGGCAATGTGCAGGGGAAACGGGAGGTCAATCTCCTCCCTGTTCTCATGCTTAGGAGTGACAAAGACCTGCCCAGAAACCCCCAGCAGACTAACCCTCAGGTTTCTTTGGCCAGACCTTAGCAACTTGCCCATTTCTAAACCTGCCATCCCTCCGTCTGGCTTGGACTAATGAAAGTCTGTCCCTGGTGCCAGAATGTGGTCATCTTCCCCCGACGCACATGGCTCCACGCAGGGGGTTGGACACCAAACAAAATCAGGGCTCTGTTGAAAGCTAAAATTTCAGAGAAGTCAGGGTGAAGGAAAGGTGGCATTGTGGTTGAATGAAGCCTGTGAGGAGTGTCTGGATGCAAGAGGTCACCTGTACCATGAAGAGTCACTCGCCTCAGAGGTGTGGCTCACCTGTGCAGAGCAGTGATGAGGGCTGCTCGCTGGCAGAGAGAAGGGAGCACGCTCTGTCCCTCTCCAGAAGTGCCGTCTGACAAGCAGGGCCGGATAGCTCAGAGAGGACCACCGGGGAACCGGACTGTGGGCAACATGGGTCAGGCCTGGGGGAAGACAGGAAAGTTCCAAGGCCTGGGGAACTGCTTATTCACCGAATTATAGTTTACTAAATGGTTCTTGTTGTTGTTTACTTTTACCTTAACTTCTTCCTGTTTGACATGAAGCTTCATTTTTCATGCAGAAAATGCTTCTTATTCCTGAACCTCAGGAATCTCTCCTCTGGAAATATGAACTGTCTTTCTTCCAAACAGTCTCGGGCTGTCCCAGCCATTGGAAGCCGATTTCTTTTATCTGCATTTAGGGATCTTGAGGATTTAAAAGTGCTGGTTGACAGAAGGACTTTTGTTTACTAAACATGCCCCTGCCATCCAAACACACCTAAACAGCAATTTCTAGAAGTAACAACACCGCTAAGTGGGAAGAAGATGGGATTTAGGTGCAGAGGGACCTGGGATTATTAGCTGAGTAACCTAGGCAAGTTACTTGACCTCCCAAGCTGCAGCCTCCTCATTTATAGAGTCAGGTTATTAGTATGTACCTGAGAGGGTTATTGGGAGGATTAAATGAGATGATGTAAGTAAACCCTATGGAACAATGCCAAGCACAGGGCATGTACTCAGTAAGTGCAAATGCCCTTATTTTTTTTTAAAAAAGTGTTTATAATAATAAAGGAAATGTCCTTATACCTAGACTAGAATTTCTATGAATGGGAAAGCTTACAGCATCCCAAACAGGCTTGAATTATCTGGGGATAGGCTCATTAATTAGACATGCAGCTTTGCTGTGGCTTAAAAGATGCTCACTTCCATTTCTTCTGCAGGTGCTGATTGCCAGTGGTTGGATACTCTCAGGATGCGACAGATTGCATCCAACACCTCTTTACAGCGCTCCCAGAGCAATCCTATCCTGGGGTCGCAATTCTTCCCATACTTCAACGACCAGGATTCCTACGCTGCTGCTGTGAGGCGGACCCCGGTGCCCATTAAGTATCAACAGATTACACCTATAAACCAATCCAGAAGCTCCTCTCCTACTCAGTACGGACTGACCAAAAACTTCTCTTCCCTACATCTCAACTCCAGGGACAGTGGCTTTTCCAGTCTCACTACTGACAACTCTTCAGAGAGGGGTCGATACTCAGGTCGAAACAGGGACAAATATGGTCGTGGTAGTGTCTCACTCAATTCTTCTCCTAGAGGAAGATACTGTGGAAAAAGTCAGCATTCCACTCCTTCAAGAGAAAGATATTCTGGAAAATTCTACAGGGTTTCTCAGTCAGCACTCAATAGTTATCAGTCACCTGACTTCAAGAGAAGCCCGAATGACCGCCATCAACCCAGGACCATACCAGGAATGCCTTTGCACACTGACACTAACTCAAGAGCCAGTGAAGAGGGGAGCAAAGGCAGCGAAGGAGGATGGACCAAAGTGGAATACCGTAAGAAGCCCCACAGGCCCTCTCCTGCCAAGACCAACCGAGAAAGAGCCAGAGGGAACTACCGTGGAAGGAGGACCGTTTGAGAAATTGAACTAGATGACTTTTTCTAAGCAGGCTTTTGTGTTTTTTTTAATGCAATGAATTTTGACAGTATGATGCCTTCAGAAAGAATTAACAGGACAACTTTTCTATTTTTGGATTTTGGGAATACCTTTTAATTGAGACTTCAGCCAAACCAGGGCCAAAATTATGGATGTTGGTTGCCCAATGATGGTAACTGGACTTCAACATAAGTATCCATATTTCCCCCCCTGAATTAACGTTTTTAGAGGAGGGGATATGCCATCTTTTTACCCTAACCGCTGACGTTCTGGTTAGCAGGGCCTGGACGAGGGTGAGGTGATGTGGAGCATGTGTTTTGGGTACAAAATGTAAGGGGGCACCAAAACCCTCAGTAATCAAGGTAAATAATATTCTAATGCAATATTTAAATAAATGAAAATTAATGCAAAAGATTTTGTGATAAACAAAAAATCAAAATTCTCGATAAAGACAGGATCAATGTTACTGATTTTTCTTTTTGCCTAAGGCTTCACTATGGCTTGGCAAGGCACTGTTACTGATCCTGTCTTTATTTAAAATTTTAATATTTTGTTCGTCATAAATTTTTGCATTGATTTTCTCTTTTAAAATATTGCATTAAGGGGCTGGCCTCATAGCTGAGTGGTTAAAGTTCTGCACGCCCCACTTCGGCGGCCCAGGTTCGCGGGTTTAAATCCTGGCGCAGACCTACTCCACTCATGCTGAGGAGGCATCCCACATACAAAAGCTGGAGGAGGATTGGCACAGATGTTAGTTCAGGGCCGATCCTCCTCAAGCAAAAAATGAGGAGGATTGGCAACAGGTGTTAGTTCAGGGAAAATCTTTCTCAAAAAAAATTGCATTAAAATATCATTTATCTTGATTAACTGCGGTGGTGTTTTTGTTTGTTTGTTTGTTTTTTGATGCTTCCTTAAATTGTGTGCTCATGGCCAGTGCCTCACCTGCCTTTTTCTAGTCTCAACGCTGCTGGTTAGTATTTATCTTAGTAAGATATTTGGGTTTTTATCATAGTCCAAGCTGAACTGATTTGACTTGTCGTTTTTAGGCAATAAAAAAGATTATTGAACTTAATGTGGATTATGATGCATATCTCATTTATTAACACTCATCAGAAACCAAAGATCTAAATTGCCTAGGAGATTTGTGGTTATTTCTTTCCCAAAGCTCCCAGGGACTGCCTTTGAATATTATTTTCCACATTTTACCAAAGGAGGAGCAAAGAGGGGAAATCAACAGTGCATAAGGACTTCCTGGGATGGCAGAAATCTAAAATCTAAAAGAAAACAGACACAGAGCAGAATATAAACATCACAAGCTAAAAGCCAGAGAAACTTAAAATTACCAGCATCCTTGTTAGAGCCAGACAGTAAATACCATCTTTGCAGCAAGAAAGCTCTAAGCAGCTGGGGTAAAGAGGTAAATGGTGCGGGTGGGAGGACAGGCATTGTGGGATCCAGCTTGTGAAATCCTTCCTATTTTACAAATCAAAAAGTCTATGTCCAATAAACAAATGTTGCTTTCAATAGAGTCTGAGATTCTGTTCAAGTTTCACTGACCCTGAATGTCCTGTGTCCTTTGCCCTGCATAGGATTCTCAGGGTTCTGGGGAAACCCAAGTGGCACCTGAATTCTGTGAGGTTGAGTTGTCTTTTAATAGAAACCCGTCATCGAGTACATGTGTGTGTCCCCAGAGTAGCTGCCCTGCTGTCATCAAGCACTCGGGGTCTGTTGGGGAAAACTGCATTTGGGGAGCATTAAAGTCAAGTTTATAGGGAATAACCTTCTTATATGAGAGAAGACGTAACCTAACATCGTGGATTCAACGAGCCTTATTGTCTGCCATCTGCATTTACAAGCAAAAGCAATGGGAAATGGTGAAATCAGGGCGGGAGGGGGAATCTTTTCCATCACAGATAACTGACTCCTCTAAGGTGTTAAGCCCCACTGTGACCCTTTTCCACGAAGCTCATCATTCACAGTCTGTTTTCAAGTGCTTTTCCCCCCTGTCCTTTGTTCATGTTTAAATTGAGAGAAAAGTGGACTAATACAGTCTGCTGTCTTGATACAATGCAAATGAGCATTGACGTATTCTCTTTGGTTAGAATTTTTGGACAAGTAGCTGAACAGGGAGTCTTAACTGAGTCACTCTGAAGGGAACACTAAGGATGGCTTTAATTATTAAAAAAAAAGTGTACATTCTGGGGAATTATTTAAGACACTCGTTTAAAAAGTGTTTTGCAAATGATTGTTCATTTCATGCTATCTTCCCCTTCTGGTTTTCTTGGGCCGTGGGTTAGAGAATCCAAGCTGGTAGTAAATTGACTTAATGACTTCAGCCCTATTTAGTAGAGTAGCTGATCACAAAGAGGTTATTCCAACAGTCCACAAAACTGACCACTTGGTAATATCTCATGGGAAAATACTTGTCAGCATCAATGCTACCAGTCAAAACCAAAATGAGAACATCTGGAGTCTGCTTCTTGGTTGTAAAGAAATAGTAAGAGTTGGATGTTCTTTTTTTTTCCCCCTAATTATGCTTATTCACCAAAAGTTGGTTGCCAGATTGAAAGATGAATGTAAGTCAAGAACAGAGCAAGGATTAACAGGATGGTTTTTTCCATCAAGCTAAATCAGTTGCCAACAAGAGGAACTATTTAACCTGGAGGAGACTGGGGTTAATACCAAAAAAAAAAAAAGGATATTTTAGGAGAAAAAAATTATGCAGTCATGCATCACTTAGCAGGGATACATTCTGAGAAATGCATTGTTAGGCGATTTTGTCATTGTGCAAACATCATAAAGCATACCAAAGGGGAACAAAATTTGACACCCCAAAATGTGTCTCTTTAACATGAGAATTACTTTAGCATGATTATTTTTAAAAAACAACAGACTCAAAAAGTTTTTCTGGTTACCTCTCTCGTAACTGCCTGAAAGAATTCAAATTAAAAAAAAACTGTCTCAGGAAGCAAGCTATCACCTTAGCATGACATGAACTAGGTACTGGGACACTGGGGGGGTGCCTAGAAAAGCCTGTTTGTTGGGCTCCCTTCTGTGTTCTTCTGTTTCTTTTTTTTAAGATTGGCACCTGGCCTAATATCTATTGACAATCTTTTTTTTCCCTTTCTCCCCAAAGCCCCCCAGTACATAGTTGTATATTCTAGTTGTGAGTGCCTCTGGTTGTGCTATGTGGGACGCTGCCTCAGCGTGGCCTGACGAGCAGTGCCATCTCTGGGCCCAGGATCCGAACTGGCAAAACCCCGGGCCACCAAAGCAGAGCGTGCAAACTTAACCACTCGGCCACAGAGCTAGCCCCCTGTTCTTCTGTTTCTGTGTGGCCAAACACTTGTTTTCCAAACATGTGCTCCTTTTCACCTACCTGTGAGAACTGCCTTCCCCTTCCCTCTGAGGTCCCTGACTATCCCTACCCCCCACATCTTCTTCTGTCTTTAGCTGAGGATGGCATTTAAGGTGAGGGCTTTGGCCGTTTTGGCAAATTACTCAGTTTTCCTAGGTCTCTCCCAGGTATGCATATTATTAAACTTGTGTTTGTTTTTCTCTTGTTAATCTGTCTCATGTCAATTTAATTCTTAGACCAGCCAGAAGAACCTAGAAGGGTAGAGGAAAATTTCTTCCTCCCCTACAATACTTACACAAACCCAGATGGTATAGCCTGCTACACACCTAGGCATGTGGTACTGATCTTATGGGACCACCATCACATATGTGGTCCATTGTTGACCGAAACATCATTATGCAGTGCATGACTGTAGTAGGAACAAATTAAGAAAGAATACCTTGGGTTGGGCCCCTCCAAATGTGGGGATTTGGTGGACCCTAAGTAGGCTTCTGATCCAGTCTGGAACTGCTAAATCTACATAGGATGCTACCATGGAGGCAGTCATTATTCCAGGCATAGCCCAGACAAAGCAAGATGTTCTGCTCCTTGCACGAAGTCCCTGGATTAGCAATTCTATAGAACTAACCTGAATAATCTAATAACCCCAAATATGTAAAGGAGAACTGAAGATAATTTATCAAGGACTACTTTAGAAATAAATATAAACTGCCAATGTTTTCAACCAATTTATGAACATAGTTCATAAAAATAATAAAAATTAAACTGCAATGTTTAAAACTACTTAAAGTAGGGGGCTGGCCCCATGGCTAAGTGGTTAGGTTTGTGCGCTCCACTTCAGCAGCCCAGGGTTTTGCTGGTTTGAATCCTGGGCGTGGACATGGCACCACTCATCAAGCCATGCTGAGGTGGTGTCCCACATGCCCCAAATGGAAGGACCCACAACTAAAGATACACAACTATGTACTGGGGGGGCTTTGGGGAGAAAAAGGAAAAAATAAAATCTTTAAAAAAAAAATCTATTTGTAGTAAAATTTGAACTGGGAAAATTAAGAAACAATGGCCACAAAAGAAAATTCGAAGTGGCGAAAGCAATGATTGGTAAAATTTGATATGAACAAAACAAAAAATTGATATATAAAATCTTCAGTGTAAAATTTAGATTGAAAAGAACTCATCCTATGGAAAGAAAATCAGTACAATAAATTTAATACAAAAATGGGAAACAATTTTATGATGTTGGATTTTTGATTAGGAAATTAAATCGACATAATGACGTTCACTCTGTAAATTCTCTCTTGACAAAAACACTTCTCAATAGTTATATGGTTCTGACCAAAATATTTTATCCATAAATATAGAGTCAAAATGTTTTAGGGTCTGGGGCCGGCCTGGTGATGTGGTGGTTGGGTTTGTGTGCTCCACTTCGGCAGCCTGGGGTCCGTGGGTTTGGATCTTAGGTGTGGACCTATATACTGCTCATCAAGCCATGCTGCGGTGGCATCCCACATACAAAATAGAGGAAGATTGGCACAGATGTTAGCTCAGGGCCAATCTTCCTCACCAAAAAAAAAAAAAAAAAAGTTTTAGGGTCAAAGCAGCAAGATCAGAATGTCTCGTAGTTCAAAATAGCAGGGTCAAAACATTCTGGATGCAGCTCAGAGCGTTCTGACTTGACTGCAGTTCAGAAGTACCTAATATTTTATAAACCTTGTAAGTACCTTCTCTGTGATTTATCATCTCCCCTCGACAAGTCGGTACAGATATGGCATGCTCCTAAAACTGGCTTTCAGAAGCTGCTCAGTTACAAGATGCCATGATTTGGTTGTGCCAAACTGTTTAGGGTGCAGCATCATTGAAATTTTAAATTATGGACAGTGTATTTAGGAGGCTTATAAAATCTCTTGTCATCACTGGATGTAAGAAGCTCCTGTTAAGCCAGGATGCCCTGCAGAAGTCAGAGCTTAAGACTTGGGCCCAGCTCTGTCTGTTTGCTATTACTGGAGCTGGTTTAGGAGACTCTCCAAGGTGGAGAAAGTGCCAGATCCACGGTTGAAATGGTCCAGGCTTTAGTGTGGCAGGCACCAGTGACTTCTTCCTCAACTGCCCTTTCCTTTTGACTAGCCAGCTGGCCAAATAATGCATGAGCAAATCAAGAAAGCCAAAAAGTGAAGATGACTTGTGACTCATAGTTCATTCAAAACTGAAATCAAGATTTACTCTCCATAACCATGTTCCATTTACTCTGCTCTCCCACAGAAATTCCTTGCCTAGACCTGGAGAAAACTCAGCCCTCAGGTCCTGCTTCCCCAAGGCCTCCCTGCACAGTTCCTTCCACTTTCCCATTCTGTGCTCCCCTTGGGGGCCTTTCCTCACACCCTCCCTTGCACCACATGCAGCGCGCACGCAGTGCCGCTCCCCTGAAGGTGCTCTGGGAGGACGGCACAGCGCTATCCCAGGACTTGACGATGGGGACATGAGACTGACCTGGGAGAATTAATCCCTGGGATGGCCACAAATGCAACACCTCCCAGGCCTGGAAAATGTGTTCCTAAACCAGATGGCGGCATGAAGAATCCAAAGACAGCGTGAGTCTTTCAGAGGCGGTGGGAGGGTTAGGAGGCGGGTGTGGGGACAGCCAGAGGCGGTCAGCCTTGGGAACACGGAACAAGGTGATCCACAAAGGGAAAGCTGAGCTGTGCTGTCCACGCCAGGCCTTCGTGCGGGGCACAGCCGGCCCGGTCACTCGTGCAGGCCCATGAGAAGGGCAGTATTGTCCAGCGGAGTCCCTCCCAAACTGACTTGTGGAGATGGTCATTCAGTTAGGCTCCTGCCGACCTTTTCTGCATCACCATTTGCCTCTCCACACAGCAATCAAATACCACACTACTGCTACACTGAATTGCCGCCATGCTCTCTCTTGTCTTCAAAACTTGTCCTGCCTCCGTCCAGCCTCCCCTGCACTGTCCAGCTGAATCCTTCAGCTCTCTGCTGATACATCACCACCTCCAGGAAGCCCTCCCTGGTGCCCAGGTCTGGGTCAGGCCCTTCCTTATGTGTTCACAAAGGACCATTTGGGTATTCAGTCATTTTTATCCCCCTTTGTTATAATTGCCCCCAAATTTGCTTGTCTGTCTTCCTCACTAGACTATCTGCTCTTTGAAGGCAGGGCTGTGCCTGTCTTGATCACCGGTGTATCTCTAACACATAGTTGGTACTCAACCTATTTGCTGAATGAATGCATTGATTGATTAATTTATTAATCAGGCTAAGAAACCATCAAATCATCTAAATTCTTGTTCTGATCTCATGCTCATTAAGTGACCTTAACAGAAGTCTCCAATCCACTTTACTGTTTTATTTCTACTGTCAGAATAATTGTCGTTCTGATTTTATACAAGTCTCTTGTGAGCTTTGCCACTGTGAATTGGCCCCCGAGCACAACTCTGAGACACAGATTAAGTTTTTGGTCTTATCACTGACAGCAGATTCTGGGTGTGCCAAGGCCCCTCAAGGGAAAGGCCAGTCTGTTTTTCCCAAGAAGCAACCCGTTGCATCACAGTGAACTGTGTTCATTTTCCGTTTTGAGTTTCTACACCTAGTATGGCACTGCAAATGGAGGCTCTCAATAAACACTTGTGACAGGAATAAAAAAGAATAGAAATACTATGTATATTCAAGAAATTCACACAGAGACGTTGTCCTTTCAGATGTTTATAGAATCTCACTATATGGCTTTCCTTTCCAGAGGCCCAAAGTACTGTGTTTTTTATGAATATGTGGGAGGAGGAAAAATAATTTTCCCTCTACCCATCTAGGTTCTTGGCTGAACCCTGGCTGTAAGAAAGGACAGAGTAACAGGAAAAAAACAGAAGTTTAATAACATGCATACCTCCTGTATACAGGGGATTTACCCAGGAAAACTGAGTAACTCCTAAAATGGCCTAAGCCATCACCTTAAATACTATCTCCTGCTAAAGACAGAAGAAGATGTTGGGGGTGAGGAGAGTCAGTTATGGGAGGTTTATCAGGAAAAGCACAGTGAACAAGGGTAAGGTTGTTATATGGATTTTAGTCGGTGTCCTCTCCATTGACAAGAGTTTGTAGAGATTTGGTCATCCTCCTCTTCCTGGCACAGAGAAGGAGACACTCTCACAAATGGAGAGTTCACTTATAAATGTAAATATCTCTTACAAAAGGGTAGCTTTTACTCATTTTCAGAGCTTAACCTGTATCTGAAGTTTCTTAAAAATAATCAGCCTACAAAAACATAATCCACCAACTGGGAAAAAATATTTACAAATCATATATCTGACAAAGGCTTAATCTCCATCATATATAAAGAACTCACACAATTCAACAACAAAAAATCAAACAACCCAATCAAAAAAATGGGCAGGGGATATGAACAGACATTTCTCCAAAGAAGATATACAGATGGCCAACAGTCACATGAAAAGATGCTCATCATCACTGATCACCAGGGAAATGCAAACCAAAGCTACACTAAGATATCACCTTATACCCATTAGAATATCTAAAATAACCAAAACAAAAAATAACAAATGTTGGAGAGGTTGTGGAGAAAAGGGAACCCTCATACACTGCTAGTAGGAATGCAAACTGGTGCAGCCACTATGGAAAACAGTATGGAGATTTCTGAAAAAATTAAAAATAGAGATACCATATGACCCAGCCATCCCACTACTGGGTATTTATCCAAAGAACTTGAAATCAACAATGTGAAGTGCCTTATGCACCCCAATGTTCATTGCAGCATTATTTACAATAGCCAAGACATGGAAGCAACCCAAGTGCCCATCAACTGATGATTAGATAAAGAAGATATGGTGTATATACACAATGGAATACTACTCAGCCATAAAAAAGGATAAAATCATCCCATTCACAACAACATGGATGGTTCTTGAGGGTATTACGTTAAGCGAAATAAGCCAGATAGAGACAGACAAACTCTGTATGACTCCACTCATAGGTGGAAGATAAACAAACACTTGGACAAAGAGAACAGATTAGTGGTTACCAGGGGAAAGGGGGGTGGGAGGTGGGCACAAAGGGTGAAGTGGTGCACCTACAATATGACTGACAAATAATGATGTACAACTGAAATCTCACAAGGTTGTAAACTATCATAACCTCAATAAAAAAAAATAATCAGCCTAAAATAATCCTTATGCCAAAGGTTCATATTTCGGGGTGACGAATTTTCCCCTTTGAGTATCAACTGTTCCCAATCCTTGGCCTCTGCAGTCCTGCTGTGACTGCTCCACGAGCGCACAGAGCTTTACTGGAAGCCTGACCTGGTAGTCTTCCTTCCTAGTGCCCAAGGCACCAGGCACGCTCCCAATGCCAGATGATGCCATGCTGGCTGAGACTGGGGGAGGCTCAGTGTTGGCGCAGGGACAATTCAAGATTTGTCAGCTGGTTCTGGCTGATTATCAAGATGTCCAAACTGGCTCCTCTGCTATGTGTAAGCAATTTAATTTTGTGCCTAATTTTAATCTGCAGTGTACTGTATGTCTGCATCTGCTGTGTTAAAGCGTTCATTAGCATTTAAAGGGGGAGCTGATGGTATTGATCAGTCTTATAAAACCAAAAACAATCATGCAGCAGTAACTGATGAGCATTCTCTTCCACTGCTGAAGTCACAGCCAAAGTTTACATACTCAAAACACTGGCAGAAAAGAAAATGCGATATTAAAGCAGGGATATCAAATTGGCATCTGTTCTAAGCATTTACCCACGCTGCCCCCAGCTTCCCAGACTATGAGCTTCTTGAAGATATGAACTTTATGTTCTTCCTGAATTTCTACCACCTGGCACATGTTTAGCACAGAATAGGTGTTCTCAAAACACTTTCTACGAGTCAATAAATTAAGAAATGAAGGTGAAACAACCAGTGCATAGGTTATACAAACACTCTACAAGAATTATATTTTTCTTATAGACATTGTAACAGCTACGTATTGCCATGGAACAAATCACCCGAAACTTACTGGCTTAAAATAAGAATAAATATTTGTTACCTCACACAGTTTCTGTGGTTCAGGAGGATGGGAATGGCTTCGCAGGCCGGCTCTGGCTTGGGTTTCTGATGACGTGTCAGTCAAGGTGTCCACTGGAGCTGTATTCATCTGAAGGCTTGACTGGTGCCGGAGGGTCTGCTCCCCAGACAGTTCTTTCACATGGTGCTGGTTGTTGGCAGGAGGCCTCAGTTCCTCCTCATATGGATCTTTCCACATGCTTAAGTATCCTCACGACATGGGGGCTGGATTCCCCCAGAGAGAGTGATCCAAGAAGATAAGGTGAAAGCCACAATGTCTTTTATGATCTAGCCTCAGAAGTCACTCACAATCACTTCTATATTATCCTATAGTCTACACAGTCAGCCCTATTCGGAAAGGGAGGGGATTACCCAAGGGGGTGAATACCAGGGGGTGAGAATCACTGGGGGGTCATCTTGTAGGCTGGTTACCACAGACACCATTAAAATCTCTGTACCCCTGAATTGTCATTTGGAGTATTCTATCCTGAGCTTTGCATTTTCCGCTTGTTTGACATTTTCCCACAATCTGGATTTTGAACCTGAGTGTACTTCAGTTGAGTGTTAGAGCCAGAAGCAATCTTGAAGACCATGTCCAGAAGTTCATTGTCCTCATTTTACAGATGAAGAAGCCAAAGCCTGTGTGGGTGCAGTACCTGCCCAGTCACTCAGCCAGCTACCAGCAAAGGCGGAGCTGAAGGCCACCCAGCCCAGTCTCTTCCCTACGCCGTTCTCACGGAGCCCGCGCTTTGTGAAATGTTCAATCACATGTGAAATTGGTGTTCATGAGGTCCAGCAGCTCTAAATTAACGCTTATTTTATTTTGGTACAGTTGAGCCTTCTTGGGTCTCCATAGAGATTGGGAGAGTCTTTGTGGCTTAGTGGGTGTGACTAAATGCTTCTAAAAAGAAAACATTAAGGCAATTACATTTCCTCTTTCTTTCATCAGGCCTGTGTTGGTTTCCTCTGGATTTTGTGGTGCTTTAGAGAGAACATTTGTTTTACTGGAATAAGTACTTCTAATAAAGTTGCCTGTAAAGTACATTTTAATGCTCAATGCAGTCAAGCAAACATTTGCTGAGCTCCTACCATGTGTGAGGCACTGGCCCTGTGTTCTCTCTGATTTCCATTGTTCATTCAGAAACAAGTCTCAGAGGCAGAGGGTACAATTTCCCTAGAGACTAAATTAGAATCTTGGAAAGAAAGAGATTGAAACATAAAATGGAAAAAGAAAATTCATTCATTTTGTGGGACAGGAATGATTCTTCCTCCACTCATTTGCCAGTTCTTTGGTTCTTTCTGTGTACTCCCCCTGCCCCCCCCCCCCCCACACACACTGCTCCCCTTCCTCTGACTGTATGCATTTCATCCTTGCCTGGGGGACCCGTGGCTCTGAACCTGAAGTTCTCAGAACTTAGTTTACCCAATTATTCTTTGTCTTTGTCTAAAAGATGTCTAAAAATCACTAGTTCCTGCATTTAATGTAATACATTCAATAATGACCTTTCTTTAAATTTGAACCATTATAACAAATCACTGTCTTATTTCATCAAAGAGTCAAAATGAGTTTATTGAAAATGAGGAATCCAATCCTACGATGGAAAATTTTCACAAATTCTTACCAACACAGATGACATTCTAAGGAGACAAGAGGAAAGCTACAACCCCTGCTTGTTCCACTGAGACTCTGCTACAAGAAACAAGATTCCCTTTCTAGCTAGATCAAACACAATTACATTTATTGTAATGTCATATAAAATATGTCATGGGAGAAATCACGATGATTGGAGTTAACATTTATTGAGTGATCGCTATATGCCAAGCCTGGTTCTAAGCTCTTCCCTGTTTAATCTTCACAACCAGCACAATGAGGCAGATTCTACTATTATATCCATTTTACAGTTGAGAAAACTGAGGCATAGAGTTAGCTTTTTGACCAAGGTAATTTAAGAAGCGGCACTGTAACGGAGTAGGACCCCACAATGACTGGTGTTGGAGGGCTGCTCAGAATTCAAGGTGGCTCCAAGGGCCTTGGTGGGGTTGCTGGATCCTTGCCCCCATGCTCCACCATTAATGGGACAGCTACCCCCAGGTGCTTTCCATGCCACCGGCATCTGATTTGCTGCTCTCCCATATTTCAGCACCAACAGGCTCCCATCCCTGATGCTCCCTCATGAACTTTCAGCTGCAGCTCCCACCTTTAGCTGGTAGATTCCTTCTGTAGCCCTTGTTTCAAAGTCCCAAAAGAGAGAGAATTGACTTGGCCCAGCTGACACTTGGAGACAGACCAGCGAAGACTCAGACCCTGGGTTGGGTAGGTGTCTTCTCTGGCCCTGTGGCCTGTGAAGAGAAGAGTGTGAGGGTGGCGTATGACAGGAAGCATGGCCATCCAGGCTGCAAGAGCTTGCAGCTGCAATAATTTTTCTTAGAACAGGGTATAGGAAAATCTTTCCAGCACGTGGTTATTCTCTAATGTCTAATCTACACTGTTTGCTAGAAGTGCATATTCAAACAAATTTGGTGACTTTATATGTATTTTTATGTGACATTTATAAGAACTGTACCAAGAAAATTATGCAGATCAAAATTTCCGTTTTTAAAAATGATTGGCTTGTGAGTAGAACCCTACACTACTCCTGTGTTTCCCTGTACTCTCACGTTACTATCACACTCCTAACACTTCTACTAGCACACTCATAACACTTCTGCTATCACACTTACAACATGCTGACACCAGATGTGTGGGGGTTTTTCCCCACACTGAGCGATTTGGTGACATCAACTGGTAGTCTTATAATTTAGCTCAATTCTGACACTATCTACCTTGAGTAGTGTCAGATCCCACGGGTTAATGGCTCAGTCCCACCCCCTACACTTCAGATGCCAATTGCAAGTCCAGGTTGTCACCTGTGCTTCTGATCAATTGACTATAAATCAGAGGTTCCCGTGACTCCCTCCTTGGGTTCGACTAATTTGCTAGAGCGGCTCTCAGAACTCAGGAAAGAGTTTAGCTATTGTTTACCGGTTTATTACAAAAGAATATGATAAAGGGTACAGATGAACATCCAGGTGGAAGAGATGCATAAGGCAAGGTATGTGGGAAGGGGCGTGGAGCTTCCATGCCCTCTCTGGGCTCACCATTCTCCCAGCACCTCCATGTGTTCACCAACCTGGAAGTTCTCCAAACCCCATACAATTGGGATTTTTATCAAAGCTTCATCACATAGGCATGATCAGTCATTAACTCTATTTCCAGCCCCTTTCCCCTCTTGGAGAATCTGGGTGAGGCTGAAATTTCCAAGCTTCTAATCACAGCTTGGTCTTTCTTGTAACTGGCCCCCACGGAGGAGCCCACCAAGAGTCTCCTGGTTAGAACAAAAGACATTCCCATCACCTAGGAAATTCCAAGGGATTTAGGATCTTGGTGTCAGGAACCAAAGTCAAAGATCAATATTAGAACAAAAGATGCTCCCAGTGCTCTTGTCACTTAGGAAAATACAAGAGTTTTAGGAGCTCTGTGCCAGGAACTGGGGCAGAGGCCAATATATATATATATATATATTTTTTTTTTCTATTATTTCACAGACTGGATAATGTTATATACCAAAGTGTAATCAACTTACACTAATATTTAAGAGAGCACCTACTCTGAGTAACACCAAGAACAAACTTCATAAGAGTAGGAATGTAACCATGGGCCCTCTGAGACCAGTTCAGCTGACCCCATCTTATCAAGAGAGTCACAAAGAGTGGCTTTTCTGGAACTGAGAAATGACCCCTTGTCCAGTTCAGGCTGGTTGAGACCACCAACCCATACTGGTCCTGCGCAAATGCCTGACAAGTGACCCTTTTGACATCAAGGGACTGAAAATTCCACTCTCAGATCATAGTACTACCACCATTTTTGAACTTGCGTTCTGTGAAGAGCCAGGAAACTCGACTACACTTGCGAAGATCATTGATTACCTCACCTCCAATCATCTATCTCTACACTTCAGACCACCCTGCCCTTCATCCCACTATTTTACTCTCTGTTTCTACGAGTTTGGCCTTTTTAGATTCTACAGATAAGTGATATCATACAGCGTTTGTGCCCCAAGCCCTGGATCGGGGAGACAGATTTGAGAGCATTGCCTCCTGTCTCCTTGCAGACCAATCTTGCAATAAAGCTTATTTCTTTTCTCAAAAGCTGATGCCATAATAATTGGCTCTTCATGCACATCTGGCAGGAGAACCCCAATTTTGTGCACTAACAGGATCAGAGTTTGTAGAATCTGAGAACTAGGAAAGACTTAAGGATCACTTAGTCTTCCTCAAACTGGAGTCAGATGTACTCTAAAGGTCACGCATTCTTTAAGAATTTTTTTTAAGTTTTGTGTTTGTATTCCTATAATAATCTAAAAAAAATATAGGACTGTATTTTGGATCATCCGTATGGCCACCTCAAACACATGTACCGCCATGTTATTTCAGTGTTTGAGCGTGTGTTTTTGTCAATGATAAATAGCATCAGCGTTAATTTTGGTTGGCTACTGATAAAAGAGGAAAACTTAGTAATACACATGAAGTGCGTTTGTAACAAAACTCATTACATGCTGTGGTTTGGTTTCCCAGTAGTTTGAACAGAGAAGACGGTAACAGAATTGGGTAGGCAAAGACGCTATATTCATGATGGGAACAGCAACCTTACTTTAAAAAACATCATTCTTCATATCTGATTAGTGTTCTCAAGTTCGATTTTGTTTGTATTTAGTTTGTAACTTTGTTTGGGTTGTAAAGTAGAGTGATACCTATAGGGTAAGGAGTTTATGCTTCTTTGGAGGGTAGTGTTTATTTTTCAGGTCGCATTATAACCAAAATAATTTAGTAATACTGGCAGAATTTAATAATTCCTTTCCTTTAAAAGGATGCCATACATCACTCAAGTTTGAGGGACACTGATTTAGGTCAACCCGACTAAATTTCAGATGGTAGGCACAAGGCCCTGAAATACAAAAAAACCTGTGAGCTACTTAAAACAGGATCTGTGACTTACCATCCTGAGTGCCCCAAACTCAGATCCTCAGTTAACTGTTAGGAATTCAAGTGCCCAAGACCGCAGCAAGATGGTGACAGAGCCAGAACTAGCTTATACCTGTCTTCTTTCCTAGACCCCATCTTTGGAGTTTGTCAGTCCTGGCTCACCTAGATCACCTTACTGTGCCTTTCCAACCCCTTTTTTTTACTTGAAATATATTTGACATATAACACTGTAAATTTAAAGTGTATGACATGTTGATTTGATACATTTATATATTAAAATATGATTGTCATTGTAATGATAATTAGCACCGTTGTCATATCACATAATTATCATTTCTTTTTAGTGGTTGGAGTAATTAAGATCTAGTCTCTTAGCAAATTTGGGGATTATAACACAATATTGTTGTCTATATTCACTATACTGCGAGTTAGATCTGTAGGACTTATTTTCTGCTTGTTGCAAGTCTGTACCCCTAGACAACGTCTCTCCTACGCAGCCCCCTCCCCCCTCTGCCAGCCCCTGGTAACCACTGTTTTACTCTGTTTTTATGAGTTTGTTTTTTTAGATTTTACATATAAGTGAGATCATACAGTGTTTGTCTTTCTCTGTCTGACTTATTTCACTTAGCATTACGTCCTCAAGGTCCGTCCATGTTGTTGCAAATGGCAGGATTTCCTTCTTTCTGATAGCTGAATAACATCCCTCTGTATATATCTATACACCACATTTTTATCCATTTATCAGTTGGTAGGCACTTAGGCTGTTTCCATATCTTGGCCGTTGTGAATAACGTTGCAATAAACATGGAAGTGCCTACATCTCTCGATATCCTGTTTTCATTTCCTTTGGGTGTATACCCAGAAGTGGAATTGCTGGATCATATGGTAGTTCTATTTTTAACTTTTTGAGGAACCTCATATTGTTTTCCAACTTCTTTTTACTGCCTTTTTTCCCTCTCCCATTCTCAGTAGTAGCAGTAATTACAACTACAATTTAACTACGGTTTACCACGTGCCCAGTGCTTTATAAACATTACCTTGTTTAATGTTTGACTCCTCAAATCTTGAATTGTCTTCAGCTTTGTTTTGTTTGCCATTTTGTTTTCCCCATGTCTTTCGTCTTGTGGAAGAAGTTTCTTGGTGGCAAGGCAGCTTTTCGAGAAGAATGGCTGCTGGGTGTTCCTGACGGGTGGCACTTGCAACCTGAACCAGGCTATTGTGTCTATTACTGGAATCGTGAATTAATGAGACTTGTCCAGTCATTATCTTGAGAGCTTTTTGTTGTCCTTAAAGAGAGACAGTTCATTTTGCTTGAGATATGACTGTGGTGATTTGGTTCTCAATAAAAGAGTTTCCACGCGAGCGGAAACCTTTGTATTGTAGAGTGTTCGGCTGTGAGCTGCTTTCCTAAGCCAGCTTCTCTGAAAGAAAACACCCGCCCTCTTTTCCTGTCAATCCATCAGTTTTACGTGGACAGGTTTCTCAAACACACACAGGAAAAGTATCAAACGTAACAATGCTCTTCCTCTATGCAGCGCTTACAGCCAAACCACATGCGCTGAGTCTCATGGCCGGCAACACCACAGCGTCGAACACCCTCATCTCTGCTCTATAGAGGGGAAAAGATATTCCTAGTGGTGTCAAAAAAATCGAGACTGCTGTCCAAATTTGAACGCAGAAGAACTTAAGTTTAGTCTTTAATTCAGACCGCTGTAGTCCCGTTCACAACACTGTCATCGCAAGACTGATTCCAATCACAGCTACAGGAAAAAAGACCAGACATTGCAGGGCAGGAAAAAGCTTCCTCGACACTCTTAGGGTCCCTGGTTGGGTCTGAAAATTAAACTGGCAAAGACAGATTAACAGGAGAAAAGCAAACACTTTATAATAACAGAAAAATGTCCCTCTTTAATTTTATGGGTATCTTAAAAGAGGATTTCTCAGAAGCTAGCTAGTCCCCACCCCCACGGCCAATCGCTCTGTTATATGGGATGAGTAGCTCAAATTTTGTTAACAAGTTATTTTACTAAACAGGTGTCTAGGCATATCTAAAAGATATATTTGTTCTGCAGCTCCCTAGCATTGATGTTATATCAAGATTGAAAAGAGTGACTTAATATTGATTCTAGCTTAAAAACAAATGATTAAGAACACAAAAACATACAAAATAAAGCACTGGTTATCAGCACACACACTCTGTCTTTTTCAAATCATTGTTCCTGTGTTTGCTGATTGCAGCATTTGAAAACCAACAGATTACATTAAGAGGAAAGGGAAGGGAAATAAACCCCACCTCTTTCTGCCCTGCCTGGGTTTGACCTGTAACATTAGGCAAATTTGTGCATTTGCCAAAGTCCAGCTGGCTTGAGGGTCAGAAGAAACCCACCTTGGCTCGGCTAGTTGTTGGACCCACCACAGAAAGTCCTGGCTCATTTACCAAAGTAAATGAACTGAAAAGACTAAAACCAAACAAAATAAAGATCTCCGACATTTTAAGGTCATTCTGGGGATATTTTTTCTTCTCTTTACTGACAGGTAGCTGAATGTGCCACGCCTCTTTGCAATAAGGATTATTTTGAGCTGATTATTTTTAAGTAACTGCAGATGCAGGAGAAGCTCTGAAAACAGAGAAGTTACCCTTTGGTAAGGGAAATCTATGTCTATACAGGAAATTTATGTAGAAAGGAGGCCTGTACCAGGAAGAGAGAACTTTTCACCTGAGGGACCTACCTTGTGGAGGGGTAACCTCTGTTCACCAAACGTTCCTCTTCTCACCTTTGCCCTGAACTGCATCCTCCTTTGAAGACCACGCCCCTGTCCCTGTCTTAGCTCAGGATGGTATTTAAGTCTCAATCATCTGGCTGCCTTTTGAGTCTCATATCTTTGTGACGCTCCGGTAGGAATGTCCATAATTAAAATTGTTTTATTTTTCTCCTGTTAGCTCTGTCTTTTGTTACAGGGTGGGGGTGGGGAGGGTGTATTAAGCCAAGAACTCAGAAGGACAGAGGGAAGATTGCGCTGCCTCCCCTCTGTCACCTTGGAAAGCAGAGTGCTTATGTTACCAAACCAAAGTGGGTTTGCTTCTTGGCGAGTTGCAATCGGTCTCCACCAGAAGTAGTCATCATACAAAGTATAGTTTATTTGCAGCAAATAAAGGAGACCACCGGGAATCACTTCCAAAGCCGTGGCTCCCTGAGCAAGGGAAAACAGATGCCTTCTATTTCAGATGGGGAATGAATATTCAAAAGGGAAGTTTCATCATCACACGTAGAGGTGGGTACTTGCTTGTGCAGGTGCAGTTTGAAAACATGCTTCCACATACATTGCATGTTATGGTAATAAGGCCTAACCTCCTCCTGGGGTGGAACAAAGGTAACTTTTGGACAAATCTTGGCCCATCTGCATAGGTGTCACTCTTGCAATGGGGTTTGGACCAGTTCAGGGCAGTTGGTGATTGCACCTCTTAACACAACTGAAAAAACAACTTTGAGAAACAGCTAAGTACCATCAAAACCTCCTTTGAGTTACTCGGGGTAGTTAGTCGGTAACACTTAACCCTGATTTCACTATGGTAACTCCAAAACAGAGTGAAGTAAGCATCTTTAAAAGATAAATGGATATATATGTAAAGCAATCAGAGCACACCTGGCTCCTGCTTGATAAATTATAGCTATTCTCATTGCTGTTAGTAGTATTTTACTATATCTTAAAACTCAAATTAAAATGGCCAGGCCTGAGCTGGAAACAGCAAAGCTCTACCCAGCTATCACCCAGGTAAGCACTTATGTACCTGTTTTAGTCTTTTTGTTAATCTTCTCTGTTTAAACCATTCACCCCAGCCCTTTTCTTCATTTTTATATTGCTTTAAGGACACTGTGTTAGTACGGGATCAATTTTTCAATTGCTTAAAATTTTATAACCTAATCCATTCCACCCCCATTGCCACCATCCCTTGGCTATTTTAAAGGATTGTATGGGGCCGGCCCTAGGGCTGAGTGGTTAAGTTCACACGCTCTGCTTCTGCGGCCCAGGGTTTCGCCGGTTCGGATCCTGGGTGCGGACATGGCACCGCTCATCAGGCCATGCTGAGGCGACATCCCATGTACCACAACTAGAAGGACCCACAACTAAAATAGACAACTATATACTGGGGGGCTTTGTGGAGAAAAAGCAGAATAAATAAATAAATACAGGACTGTAGGTCAGTGGCTTGGTTGTACAAATTTGCATGTTCCTAAACACTAAATCCTATAGTGGCTTGGCAAATTGAATAAAACTCTGTAAATTCTTAATAGATCCCCAAGATTCCAATCTGATATTATTACATGAAAAAATCAAGGTTAAAAAATAAACCCACTTTTGTGTGTGTGCCTATAAAAGCAAAGTCTAAAAAGATATACAATAAAACATTACCTTATCTCTGTGTGGTGGGATAGCAGGTGGTTTGTATTTTCTCCTTGTTTTACTTATTTGTTTAATACCTCAAAAACGAGGGTAAGTTACTTGTATCATTTTTTAGTAAAAATGTACTTATATAAATATTATAATCTAATATCTTTAGATAAACCTTATGAGAGAGCTTTCTATCTCCTTGGCCCAGTGGGTTCTTTTTGCACCTCACTAGGCTCTGAAGGAATCTCACCAGTAATCCATGATGTGCATGCTTAATTCCAGCCGGGCATTGTCAAGGGGTAACCAACAAACTTTAGCGCAAATCGATACCACTGCTCCCGGAAAAGATCCGTGAGTTCTTGTTCCATCAGATGTGAGCTGACAATTTCATCTTTGGGATTGAGACAGCCTTAAATTTTAATCCATCCCTTAGGAGCTGTATCATGTTGGACACATGTTCCCAATCTATAAAATGGGTACAAGGATTCTGACTTCACAGGAGAGCTGTAAGTGATAGGGATGAGTGTACAACTCCGAACGAAATGCCTGGCAAGAGCCAGCATTCAACACAGGTAGCCATTCTCATCATTCTTCTGGTAGGTTTCTACTACCTCCCAAGCGTGGATATCCCCAAAAGTCAGCCCCTCTACAAAACCTTGCTAGTGAAAGGGAACCAGCCTGTGCTCCTTTGGGGTTGAAATGATGAACATGCATGTATCTCTTGAGACAATACTATTTCACATATCTATGTATCCACATATCTGTATCTATATAGATATCTATATATCTACATAGATATCTAAAATCTGTATTTAGTTAAGCTGTGTACAGTGATTTAGCAGCTAATTAAATGACTACCAAATCATAAATGTTAAGGCTAATCCCTGAAGGATATAGCTTTTGTTCTGCCCACCCTTCTAATTTATTAACCACCTGGATTCTTTTTTTAATAGTTTTAAAGATTGGCACCTGAGCTAACAACTGTTGCTAATCTTTTTTTTTTTTCTGCTTTTTCTCCCCAAATCTCCCCAGTACATAGTTGTATATTTTAGTTGTGTGTCCTTCTAGTTGTGGCATGTGGGATGCCACTTCAGCATGGCCTGACCAGCGGTGCCATGTCCTCTCCCAGGATTTGAACCAGTGAAACCCTGGACTGGCAAAGCAGAGCGCGCAAACTTAACCACTCAGCCACAGGGCCGGCTCCCCACCTGGATTCTTAAAGAGCTTCTCCCTCTCTAAATAACTAAGTTGATAAAATGCTTCTTGGGCAGCATTCATTTTCAGATTCCTTAAGATCTCCGAATCTTCCCCCCCCCCCACAGTTATCGTCTAAGTCTGTATCTCTAAAACTCTCAAGACTAAAACCAGAGGTCTCTCAAATCAGACTGCCTCAGCTCAGATTCCACGTTACCATTTTCAAACTGTGTAACAAGCTACTTAACCCCACTGTGTTTCAGTTTCCTCAACAGTGTGATAAGATAATAATAGCACTATCCTATCTCATAAGGCAAAGTGCTTAGAATGGTGAGAGCCCAGCATATAGTGAGTAGCTATTGCTATATGTGATCAACAGTATACAAATGAAATATATTCCACCACCATTTGAACTCCATCAGTCCATCAGAACGGCAAGCTGCCTGGATGCGTGATTCTGTCTCAAATGACAACCGTTGTCACAAAATCATTAAATGTGCATACAATTGTCATAGCGAAGAGAACAGGACATACACAGTCACTAAATAATTTCTGCATGACTGATGTTACTGGAAGTTGAGTGGCAGAACATTATTCTCTCTCATGGAGAAACTTCGTTTGGAGATTTCCAATACACTACAGTAATAACTAGTTGGCTTTGCCTCCAGTCAAGTTCCTTCATCTCAGATGTGTTTGGATGCCGAGTCCCTTATTACTTGCTTAATCCCCTGTTTCCTCTCCTTTATCCCCGTTTCCCTTGGTAGATGTCTCTGTTAGTGCCACCTAAATAGCTAAGATAAATACAGCCAGTGGTCAACATAGGTTAGCCTAAGGGAAGCCATCTTAGGGAGGGGAACCATGTTAGGACTAGAAATGACCCCGATCCACGAAACACTCCCTTTTCCTTGTCAGCAATGCTTTAACTTGCATGTAGCTTAGGTAAGTACACACGTGCTTGTGAGAAATATGCATACTCTCTATTTTCGTAGCCTTGGCTTATACATAGCCCTCCCTATTCCAATAAGGCAATAACTTTGTTCTCTAAGTTTTTCCAGGGATGTAACGAACTTTGGGGAAAAAAAGCCCTCTGCTGTTATCTGTCACTGGCAACGAGAGAAATGGAGTCTCAAGGACTACAACACCAGATGGTTAACATTCTAAGACTGCCCCCACCCTTCAGCCCATTTGTCCTGTATACCTGCTTCAAAATTTTGTAGTTTTAAGATGGTTCTTCAGGACACTAGTCCGCCATCTTCCCCCTTGCTGGCAAGCTGTAATAAAAAGACCCTTTCTCTCCTCCCACCTTGCCTCTTGACTGTTGGCTTGTCTTGCAGTGAGTAGAAGACTCCCTTTCGTGGTTACATCTCCACACACGTCGAAGTACTTGAAGAAGACCAGCAGAAGCACACCCCACAAGGGGACATGTCCAAACTATTCCCTGACCATTATCAAGAAGCTTGCTGAGCTCACTGAGGGGCACAAAGTTTCTCAGACATTCTTTGTTTCTCCCTCCTGGGCGGAGTCACTCAAAACAAGGGTCTCCGTGTGAGCCACCACCCACGTGACTCTGTTACCAGGTTTAAGTGTTAGTGTTGAGGATCAAACCTTTGTCTTTTGAGCCTATGTTTTCCACAAATCTGACTCTCCAGGATACCGAGGATGGGCTTCAAAGATGCTCATTTGAATTTTTACTTCCATAACGAAATGCCCTCTGACATAATTACCATTATTACTCTGAGCCAGAAAAGACAAGTGGGTTTATTTGGTAACTGAGAGGGAAAAACCTGAGCCAGAAAGACCTCCTGACATTTCATATAATTGCAAGAAAAAAACAAACTCCCCTGAAGAAGATGGAGATCAACAGAAATACTTTGTGAGGGGCTGTGTGCACTGTGGAAGCACTCTTGTCTAATTGTTTATCCTAATAAACTTCCAGAGCTCGAGAATCCCATCGTTGGTTGTGACAGCTTCGAGATTATGTAGGAGCTTCACGTGTCTAAAGTTAATAACAGTCCATGAAGACGATATTTACCCATGTATAAACATTTGGTGTGGAAAACAGAAAGGACCCAATGTTAGACCCAGCTGGGAAGTACAAGAACGGTTAAGCTAAAGACAGCAGGGGCAGCCCAATGTCCGTCTGCCCCTTCTGTGGTGGATTACCAGGGTAGGTGAGATCTCCACGTGACGTTCTGGCCTTCCCTGAGGATCCAGACTAACAGAGTTTGATTTTCCTGTCTCAAAATTCTAATACTACTTATAGTCTGACATTTACATTCTATCACTTGATTTTAACACAGAATATGTAATAAAAGGTTAAAATGGTCTAATGGTTTCTGTAGACTGCTCTTTTCTCACACACAGTAACTCTCTCTTCATCAGGGTCATTGATAATATCCTTTGAATATCCAATAGCTCCACAAAAATAATAGGTACAGAGCAGCTGACACTATCAACTTGACTGAAGTGATGATGATTCGAGATAAAAATATCAGAGTTCAAATGTCACACCAGCTCAACCTACCACAAGTCAAAACGCAAACACAACATGTGCTTCATAACACAAAGTACATTTAAGTATTTATTGCATTATTCTGGCATAGTAGAAAGATTTATTAGCCAGGTGACCTGGTTTACAAAACTGGCTTTGCAAAAAATCTGTGTGACCTTGGGCGAATCACTTAACTTCTCTATGTTACAGTCATGAGTTCAGTGAGTCAGACATTTAACAAGTCTTTCATTATCATTTGATTTGTGCAGAACATGGTGTTAGAAAAAGGCACAAAGGTGAATCAGGTTTCCTCAAATCTATCTTACAACACTTATATTGTTTTCATTTCTGCAATTTTTTTTATTTTGAAAAGCTTTCCTTTTGTTGTTCTCTGAATATTCCCTCTTTATAGCACTCTGTTCTTGTTTAATATCTTCTCATGTCTCTGAGGATATGTAGTTTTTTTGCATTTGTGTGAGGAAGATTGGCCTTGAGCTAACATCTGTGCCAGTCTTCCTCTATTTTGTATGTGGGACACCACCGCAGCATGGCTCCATGAGCAGTATGTAGGTCCGTGCCTGGGTTCCGAACCTGCGAACCCTGGGCTGCTGAAGTAGAGAGCACAAGCTTAACCACTATGTTACTGGGCTGGCCCCTAGTCTTTTATTTTTTGATGTCTGTTTTTCCCTGCAGAGTCTCTGCTTTCTCCAGGTTGCTTTTTCTCTACTTTTTGTTGTTTGTTTCCTGTCTCTCTCTCTCTCATATTGCATGCTCTTCTCTGATGTCATCTTCAAGAGTCGGGAAGAAAAGCTGGTAGGAAGCTCTCAACACTCGAGTGTAGCTTGTCAACTGATGCCATCATGGAACAGGGGCTTTCAAAATATTTTGATCAAGTAAACAGTAAGAAATGCATTTTACGTAATAACCTTGTGTATGTCTTAAATACAAGTTTCACAATACTTCAGCAACACTTTCCTTTGTTGTGTGAGACATTTTCATATTTTCTTCTCTATTTTATGGACACAACCTACTAAATCGATTTCATGACACTGTAATATGTTGTCACCATAAATTGAAAAGCACTGGTAGAGGTGATCTGGCTGGCTGTTTCCTTGGGGAATCCCAGTCAGATCTTCTCTCCTGGACTTGTCAGACAAGACCCAGAAGGTACTTTTCCGTCTTCCTACATGGAGAGTTCAGGCCTCGTGGCCAGAGGTCTGGGAGCCAAATAGGGGTAGAAGCTGGGGGCCTTGATCTTCCACATGTGAACTGTCATTAATCACCTGCTCTCAGGTGTGGAGTCCCTCACTGCAGAGGCCCTTTATGTCGCCCTCTGCAGATGCTAAACCTGCAGTCTCAGGGGAGGGGCAGCCACTTAGCACTCCAGTGGGGGAGGGGCCTGGGGCTCTAACAGTTCCCTACACTGGAATTTCAACCATCCCTCCCATTTGCAGCTCACCTGTACCTCTGTTCACAAGGGTATGCAATGTTGCCAGTTCCTGAGTCTTTGGGGAATTCTGCCCTGTGAAATGGGTTTGTTTCTTGGCATTCCTCACTGCTGGCTAGGGAATTCATTTCCTAAATTGGTTACCATTCCACTCTCTCTTTTCCAGCTTCCAAAATGTTATTGCTTTTGTCTACTCTCCGAAGCTTTTTAATCTTGTGGTTTTCTGTTTTAAAAACAAACAAACAACACAGGAGACCCCTGTTACTGTGGGTTTAGTGGGGCTTGGGAAGGGAGCATAGCTAATTGCTGGTATTAAAACCAACATTTTAAACTAGACTTTATATACAATTTCGTATTTCCTTTAAAATTTTTAAAATTTGATAATATGACATAATAATTTCCCTGTGATTAAAAACTGAATAAATGTCACTTTAATTCCTGCTTATATGCCACTGTCTTTTCTTAACAATTTCTCCCATCATGGGCATTGGGCTTGTTTCTAATTTGTCCCAATTATAAATAATACTGCAAGAACCATGTCTTCATTTTAGATTATTTCCTTAGAATAAATTCCCAGAAGGGGGAATATTACGTGAAAAAAGAGAGAACGCAGGTGGATGAAGGAACAAGCAAATCCTCAGGAAAGAGGTCTAAACCAGCGATTCCCAAATTTGATTCCCAAATTTTCGTTGCCTCGGAATAGCCTGGAGGGCTTGTGGAAACAGCCTGCTGACCCATCCCCGGAGTGAATGATTCAGCAGGTCTGGGGTGGGGCCAGTGATAATTTGCATTTTTAACGAGTTTCAAGGCCTTTGCTAAAGCTACCGTTGTCTGTTGGTGGGGAACCACACTTGGAGAACGCTGATCTAAGCCATAGACAGCGGAAAACCAGTCTCGAACAGAAGATAAAGAAGGGAGTTAAAACTAGATGAAATTGCAGAGGCACTCGTTCGGTGAAACCTAGGTGAGAAACTACATCTTTATTTCTGACTGAAGGAGGAGGGGGAGTCTTCAGCCAGGAGCGAAGGTAAGAGTCACGTGAGTGGTGTGGTGAAAGGAGTCAAAGGTTTGGGTGAGCCTTGGTGAGGTCTCACGAAGGAGCTGACCTGGGACCCTAGAAACCATTGACTAGCAGAATTGAGAGTCCAGCTTAAATTAGACATCATAAATTTAGAATGATTCTAGTTTTCATTGTTATATGATCTTTCCCCAAAGTGCTCAGCTGCCGGAGAAGCCCTAAAGGGTGGGTAGGGCAGCTGCCCAAGGGGACGAAGGAGCTGAGCGGCCAGTGGTGAGAGAGAGATTGAAGCAATGGACCCCGGGGTCTAGGCTAGAGATAAAGCTGTAAGCATGCTGACTGAGCTGCCACAGGGGAAGAAAAGACACGGCAGGTTTTGATAAAATACAAAGCAGGCCTGTGGAAGTAAGCAAGTAAGACAGCTGGAGACGGGCTAGAGTATTCTTGAGCCGGGCTGTTAGAGCTGACCATTCTGCAAACAGAGCTGTCCTGAGGCGTGAGAAGAATTTGGAGGCCCTTAGAATCAGACTGAGGGAGTCTGAAGGTAAGCCGTTAGGTGGGTCATTTGCAGGGACGCTAAAATTCCTGTGGACAATGACAAGTCCAGGGTCACCTGGAGGTTGGTAAATGAGAGCAGCTCAAGGGGATCCTTGAATTGAAGGCAGAGGTGGTGGGAACATCAAAAGGTTTTCCATCAAATTTGGTGACGAATGAACTGTGATGAGCCACGGAGAGCTGGGAGAATCCATGCTCTGTCTTCTCGTTGGTGGGAGGTGCGGTGTGGGACGCTGATGGGTATGTCTCAAGACTCTGGACTTGGCCAGGTGGTTGTAATGAGGGACCGGGCCTGACAGGATTTACAGGTGCTAAAAGCTGTGCTAAGAGTCATTCCCTAGGGCCTGGAGGGTACCAAGAGTTCCCGCAGAAAAGCCTGAGGTCTACGGGGTTATTTTGGTACACAGGACACTCAGACGTGTCTCAGCCAGGATGAAGGCTCGCAAGGAGAATGCTGATGCACTATTGTGACCATTCATTCGTTCGTTCTTATCAAGCTAGAGGAGGGTGCTGCTGCCCTCGATGCCCCAGGACCACAATCACTGTCAGTGCTCCAGGCAACTACCACCAACGGGTCAGAGTTTGTACTCAGAAATGAAACTCCCTTGCCATTCTTATGCCAGGCTTCGGGAACACTAAGTCCCCACTCTCAAGGCTCTTAATGACGGGGGTGAGGACAGTCTAAGAGACAAGACACTCTTGATGGGGGCTCACAGAGGGACCATCTAAGTCTGGAAAGTTTGATAGAAAATGCCCTGTCAAAGGACATTTCCTTTGTGAGGCAAAAGCTCTTTGAGGCAGGTATTTCCTAGGAAGGAAGTCGTCAAAAATGCAGATAAACCACTTAAGACAAAGAGTACCCATTGTTTCTCACTGGCTGCCGTTTCTGGCCCACTTTCTGAGAAGAGGAGTTAGCTTGGCCTTGTGAAAGGAGTAGTGGGGCAGAGGGAGACATTGTCGCTGGGCTCTAATTTATGGGCCTCACCACAAAGATGGGAGCAAATTCTAGGGCGCCCCAGCTTGTAGAGAGAGAGGGTATAAACAAATCTGCTCCTCTTGGGTATCATTTACCCTCACTCTGCCTTTGGAATTATCAGCCTTTCTTTTAAAGAGAAAGACACACCCTAAACTCTAAAGACTTGGCCCAAAGAAGGGGTAAGGGAGGAACGGGAAAGGAGAGAAAGCAGGCAGGAATGTTGGATGTGGCCACCCAGTGTGCAGCTAAAGGAGAGCGCCTAGAACAAAATCCCCAAGAACAGCCACATCTTAGGGTGGGCAGAAGAAGTGAAACGTGCAGAGGAAACTGAAAGGTTTGCCTGTAAAGGTGGGCCTATGTGGGTTCCTGGGGAAATAGGACCCATTCCATAGCCAGTCTAGGGAAAGGAAAAAAGGACAAGTGATACAGTGGACAGTGGATGGTGGTGTTTTAAGAAGAAATAAAAACCAGGCTGAGTCATTGGAGAGGACAAAGAAATAAAGACCCATAAGTAACCGGGCAGGGCTGAAATTCTTGAATTTTTATGCAGTAGCAGATGGAAAGCCACTGAGGAATTTGCAAACAGGGAAATTCTAGAGGGGTGTGTGTTTAAAACGCTTGCTGGCTGGGAAGAAACTGGGAGAGTGGGTTGGTGGTGGTGAGACCAGAGGCAGGGAGATGATTCCGCCTCTCTGCACCGCGCCTTCAGTCTTTGTCCACCATTTTCTCTCTTCCTCTCCCTATCCATAGGGGCCTAGGAAGGCTGAGCCCAGAGACATTTTCCCTCCCAGGCTCTGTGGGTCGATTCTTCCTTTTTATGGATGTCAGAAATGAAAGTGATAAGCCTAGCCTCTTTCTCACTCAAAGAAAAGAATACTGTTAGAACAAGAATGTTTTAAGTACTGTAACCAAGAAATTCTGGCTGTCCTGGCGTCCCCAGGAATTCTTCATCTTAATTCATTCAACGTTTACTATATGTCAGTGTGGGAGAGGAAAAACAATTTCCCCCCTCCTCTTCTAGGTTCTTGGTTGAGTGCCGCCTGCTCGCCTCCCCCCATAATAAAAAGACAGATTAACAGGATGAAAACAAATTCAACATACATATATTCCTACACACGGGAGTCCCACAAACATGGCACTGAAAGAAGTGACCAGAGCAGGAAACTTTTACAGCTTTTAGACAAAGAAACAAGAAATTTGTGAAGAATTGACAAGACAAAGGGGTTTGGGCTTGGGGTAGTAAAATGCTAAAGTAACAAGGTTTTGTTTATACAGCATTCTTGGCCCTAAATTCCTGTCTCTAGTGATAAGGATGCCTTCAAACCTCTTGGTCCAGGGAGGGTACCTCTCACAGCGGAGATTTATCTCCTGCTTTCAGGGGGACAAAGGAGGGTCAGAGGGTACTTCTTGCACTGAATGTTTCTCAAGTATCTTTAGTTCAAAATAATTAATATGCTGAAGTGGCATATTTTGGGGTGACATTCTGAACCCCTACACCAGCCACAGTACTAAGATGAGAACCCTGAACAAGACAGGCCAGGTCTTTGCTCTCCTAGAGTTTACATTCTAGGTAGGGTGCGTGTGCATTGGGAGTAGTGGGTGAGACACATTGTAAACAAATAACATGAAATTTTAGATGAAATTTTCATGGAAAATTCCATGAATTTCAGATTCTGAGAAGAGCTGTGAAGAAAACAAATAGGCTCCTGAGACAGAACGTCATACTGTTTAGGAGAGGCTTCTCTGAAAGTAACATAGGGCCTAGCGGAGGTGATGTTTAAATTCAGAGAGATTTGAAGGCTGAGAAGGAACCAGAGTACAAAGATCTCTTCACACAGACAGAATGGCACAGGCAACAGCCTCGAGGTGGTTACGAGTCTGAGGTTCCTGTGGCGAGATCACATTGAGCCAGGGCGCCTTTGGTGCAGGATGAGATGGAGGAGAGGCAGGGGCTGGAGCATGCAGGACCTGGAGCAGTGGAAAGCTAATGAAGGACTTTTTAAAGAGGAGAATAATCCAAGTTACTTTTTCAAAAAACTGCTCTGGCTCCTATGTAGACATAATTTAGGAAGTCACTGGATCACCCAGAGAGTTGATGGTAATTTAGATAGAATGATGCGGTGGAGATGGAGAGAAGTGGATGGGTTGGTGATACACTTGTGGAAGCAGAGTCAACAGTATTTGGTGTGAGAAATAAGGGACAGAGGAATCAAGAATAACACTTGGGTTTTGGGCTTGGGTAGATGATGATGCCGTTTACTGAGGTGGGAAGATTTGGAGATGAATGGATTTTGAGGAGAGAATCAGGAGATCCATTACTGATATATTATATTAAAAATAACATCAAGTAGCTGGTTTAATACATGAGTTTGGAGTTCAGAGGAAAAGTCTTGGCTGGAGATATGATATTGGGAGTTAAAGGATATAACGGCACCACTGCCCATGGGTTCAGATTATCCGTTTCTCAAAAACAGTCTGATAAAGTCACACCTTTGCTAATTTCAGAACATGTCATCCCTCGTGCCATCTTTCAGTTAATCCGCACATTCCACAGACAATCGCTGTTTTGATTTCTATTGCCATAGTTTCGTTTCGCCTGTTCTAATATTGTACTTTCATCGTCATCCAGTTCACAATATTTTTTTCCCTTGTGATTTCTTCTTCGACTCATGGATTATTTAGACGTGTGCTGTTTAATTTCCAAATATTTGAGGCTTTTCTAGATGTCCTAATGTTGATTTCTAATTTAATTTTCTTGTGGTCAGGGAACATGCTACGTACAATTGCAATCTTTTTTGAAATTTATTGTGACTATTTCATGACCTACAATAAAGTGTATCTTGATGAATGTTCCATTTGTACTTCAAAAGAATGTGTATTTTGCCACTCTACAGTTGCTGGATGAAATGTTTTATAAATATCAGTCAAATAATTGGGTAAACTTGCTTAATGATGTTTTTCAAGGTTTTCATATCCTGGTTTTTGTTTTGTCTTTTTTTTTTTGGTCTAATTCTATCAATTTTTGAGATGGGGTGTTAAAATCTCCAACTGTCATTGTGAATTTCTCTATTTCTCCCTTTAGGTTTGTCAGATTTTTCTGAATGTTTTTTGACGTTCTGCTATTAGGTTCATATATATTTAGAATTGCTATGTCTTCCTGGTGAAATAATCCCTTTATTATTATAGAGTATTCCTCTTTATCTCTGATAATACATTCTGTTTTGAAGTCTAATTTGTTTCATATTAAAATAGCCACTCCTAAAGTGGGTCTCTTGTAGACAGCACATAGTTAGGTCTTCGTTTTTTTGATTCTGTCTGACAATCCCAGCCTTTTAATTGGTGTGTTAGGTTTATTTACATTTGATGTAATTATTGGTATGTTGAATTCAATTCTACTATTTTGCTGTTTGTTTTCTATCTGTTTCAACTATTTCTTGTTCTTCTGTTTCTCCTTTCCATCCTACTTCTTCAATTAAATATTTTTAGTATTCAATCTTAGTGCCTCTGTTAGCTTTTTAGCTCTGACACCTCAAGCCAATAAGACTGCAGATTTCTGCTTGAGCTCTAGCTGCCCCGTGCTGCGTGGGCATACGAACATCTGTGTAAACATGGATCTCATCCAGTGAGTGTAGCTCCCTTCTTTCAAGGATTAAAGTCTCCTCCAGTTTCTGCCTGCTTTTGGACTCTTTCCTGTGTCTTCAAATGCTTACTCGTCACATTTTGTCCAGAGTTTATAATTATCTATGGGAGAATTATTCTAGTACTGGCTACTCTGCCATTATCAAGAATTATCAATAGTTCTCTTTTAATTCTTTAAAAATCTTTCTTCTTATATCAAGGAGAGACCTTGATATGAAAATGTTAAATAACATTAACGTCAGACACTTTTTGTTTTATCCAAGAGGGAACAGGTCTCAGACTTTGGAAGACAACATCATGTAAATAGAATTTAATAATCATGTTTTATATTTTATCCATCATCTATCATTTTATTGATGGTTAATTATATTGCTTTTCCAATGGTAGCTATGATTTCAAGTTTTATACAAGTAAAAAATGTGAGTAAATGTAAAGAAAACGAATAAGAACTAAAGTACAAGGGTTATACAGTTATGGTAAAACCTGAGACAACAGGGCTGGGATGACTGAAGTTAGGAAAATATTGTTCAGTTACATACTTGCTCTGGCCAGGAGACAGTGGTGAATGACTGTCTAGAGACAGGAAGAGAAGTCAGGACCGGAAACAGAGATTAGAGAATTCAAAGGCTTGAGACCTTCAGTCCAGTGCCATTGTTAGACTCAGGTGTTATAACTTTAATGTAAAAGCTTGTTGAGAATACAGCCATTCTAAGAGTTCTATCTTTGGTTCCCTGAGATGTTTTTATCCTTACAGGTTGTTAAATTTTGTGAGAATCAGTTCAATTCCACTTCTGATTTATGTTTTTTATTTGATTTTTGCTTTCTACTTCCAACCATTGTGAAAGTAGCTTTAAAATACCTCTGTAAGTTCATTTGTTTGAATGTCTGTGATGAAACTTCAATTTCAGAAATATCCGTTGTTACCTTTCTCTTTTTCTACATTGATCTTGATCCTGAGGAGAGGTGTAAAATTTTCTTTTAAGTCATCTGACTCTAGTCCTGGATCAGGTCAATATCACCTGAAAAGTAACACTTCTGTTATCCAAAGAATATAAAGAAAATAAACCCCCAGGGAGACAGTATTGACTAGAGATTAGAAGAAGGGGCTGTCAGGATGATAATCCAGTTTAATCAGCTATCCTTTTTCTGAACTCTCTGCTACCAGTCCTTTCTACCCTGGCTTTTTAAGGGTTGGTATGACAACTTCGTGCTAATATTTATTTATATAATGAAGGCACAATTTTATTTTCTTAAGTAACTAGGTTTTAGTCAGTCAACTGTGGAGTAACTGGTTTTTTGATCTATTTTGAAGGATAGGACTGAAGAAAAAATTCCCAATAATTCTGTTAAGGGCCTGGTATCATGGTCATGTGTCCTACTTTCTTTTCTGTCTGGTAGTATGCTAAAATTGAATTACACTAAAATGTAGACTTTAGAATCCTTAAATAACAAATACTTTTGATGAGAAGTAAGTGGTCATTTGTATTGTATTCTCTTATATGTAATGTATTATTTTTTTAATTGCTTTTAAGATTTTTCTCTTCATCTTTGGTTTTCAGAAACCTTACTAAAGATATCACAGATGTGGTTTTCTTTGTATTTATCCTACTTGGGATTTGCTGAGCTTCTTGAATCTATAAATTCAGGAAATTTTAACCTGTTCGTTCAAATATTTTTTCTGCTCCATTCTCTTTCTGCTTTCCTTCTAGGACTCCAATTACTTGCACTAGAATTTTTTATATTTTCCCATAGGTCACTAAGTCCCTACTCTATTCGTTTCCTTTTTTCTCCTCAGACTTGTTTCCTTTGTTCTTCAGATTGGATAATTTCTAATCACCTATCTTCATGTTTGTTTATTCTTTTATATCATCTCCAATCTTCTGTTAAGCCCATCCATTAGATGTTTCATTTAGGTTATTTCATTTTTCAGCTCTAGAATTTCCATTTGGTTCTTTTTTTATACTTTTGATTTTTCTGCTGGTGTCTCTTGTTTTTTAATTACAACGTATTTTCCCTTATGTCCTCGAGCATCATTCTAATAGCTGTTTTACAATCTTTGTTTGCTAACTTCAACATCTGGGGAATCTTGAGGTCAGTCTGCATTGGTTGCCTATGAGTCATGTTTTCTTTTTTTTCCCCTATGTCTAATGATTTTGGATTTTATTCAAGACATTATAATCATTTTAGAGACTCTGGATTCTGTTTTATTTCTTCCAAAAGGTCTTGATTGTTTGTTTTAGTAAGAAGTTAACTAGGCCTGCTTCAAACTCCAAACTCATACTCCGCTGCAGTTGGCAGCAGCTGAAATCTCTGTTTAGTACTTTTAGCCACGGATGAACTTCTTGGACCTGTCCCTCCACGTATGTAGCTTAGGAATCAGGCAAAGATTTTGGGCAGAACTTATGTGCAGAATTTGAGGCTGCCCCTCTACGACTCTCTTCTTTCTGAGATTTCCCCTTGGTTTCCAGTTCCTGTGGCTACTTCCAACTCTGTTCTTCAAGGCAGTACAACTGTAGGTTTCTATTGGAGTTTTAGCCAACTTGTGTGGTGCCAACTAAGGACTGCTCTGAGGTGAAAAGTCAGAAAAATAGGAAACTCACACAGAGCTATTCCCTTCTCCCAACTCTGCAGTTCCTCCTTGCTTTTGGCCACTCTCTAGTGTCTTCAGGCAACCAATTTTTATATTTTGTCCAAGAGTGTTGGTCCCATAGGACCTTCTACACCATTATTGGAGCAGAACCTCACAATCGCTTCTCTTTCTTATGATATTTGATTTAATTTGTCTTTATGTCTTTGCAAAAAAAAAAATTAATTGGCTTGCTTTAGGAACAATATCTTTAGACCTTTACTTTATAGATAACTGTTCAATATTATTTATGCTTAACACAGCTTTACTTTTTTAGTTAAACTTTTGATTTTTGAGATAATTGTAGATTCACATGCAGTTATAAAAAATAATGGAGACCCCATGTACCCTTTACCCAATTTCCCCCAATGGTAACTTCTTGCAAAATTATAGTACAATATGACAACCAGGATACAGTGATACAGTCAAGATACAGAACATTTCCGTCTTCACGAGGATTCCTCACGTTGCCTTTTTATAGCCACACCAACTTCCCTTCTACCCTCATCTCCTCTTAACCCCTGGCATCCACTAATCTGTTCTCCATTCCTATAATTTTGTCATTTCAAGAATGTTATATAAATGGAATCACACAGCATGTAACCTTTTGGGACTGGCTTTTTTCACACAGCATAATTCTCATAATTTATCCAGGTTGTTGCATGTATCAGTAGTTTGTTCATTTTCATTGCTGAGTAGTATTCCAAAGTACAGATATACCATAATTTGTTTAACCATTCAGCCATTGAAGGACATCTGGATTTTTTCCAGTTTTTCACTATTATGAATAAAGTTCCTATGAAAATTCATGTACAGGTTTTTGTATGAACCTGAGTCTTCAGTTCTCTAGAATAAATGCCCAGGAGTGCTAGTGCTGGGCCATATGATATTTGCATGTTTTGTTTCTTAAGAAACTGTCAAATTGTTTCCCAGAGTGGCTGTGTCATTTTATATTCCCACTAGCAATATATGAGTGATCCAGTTTCTTTCCATCCTCACCATCATTTAATTGCATTATTATTTTTATTTTAACCACTCTGATAGATGTAGAGGAATAATGTCATTGTGGTTTTGATTGGCATTTCCCTAATAGCTAAGGATATCAAACACCTTTTCATGTGCTTATTTACTATCTGTATGAATGTGCATATATATGTGTGTATATATATCTGTGAAATGTCTGCATTGTTTACTTTTTTACTGTTTTGAAAGTTCTTTATATATTTTAGACACTAGTCCTTTCTCAGATATGTGGTTTGCAAATATTTTCTCCCAAACTGTCTTAATTAAACTTAATGAATTAAGCTTGTCTTAATTCTTTAAATGTTTGCTGGAATCTCCAGTGAAACCACATGGGCTTGGATATGTCTTTTGTGGGGAGTTTAAAATTCCACATTCAATTTCATTAATAGTTACAGGGCAATTCAAATGATCTATCTCATATTGAGTGAGTTGTAGTAGTTTATTCAGTGTTAAAAGGAATGAAATTCTGGTTCATGCTACAACATGGATGAACCTTGAAAGCATTATGTTAAGTTAAATAAGCCAGACAGAAAAGGACAAATATTGTATGATTCTACTTATGTGAAGTACCTAGAAAAGGCAAATTCACACGGACAAAAAACAGAATAGAAGTTACCAGGGCCTGTGTAAGAGATGGGAGTGGGGAATTATTTTTAATGGGTACAGAGTTTCTGTTGGGATGATGAAAAAGTTCTGGAAATGGACAGTGGTCATAGTTGAACAACACTGTGAATGTAGTTAATGCCACTGAATTGTACACTTAAAAATTGTTAAAATGATACTGTTCATGTATATTTTAACACAATAAAACAACCAACACACACACACAAACCTAGCCCACCAGAAATCTTTATTCCATGAGGACTCATGAGGTGAGGTTAAAGGTGGTGGGAGTAAGGGGGGGAACCCGTTCCCACCCCATCCTCTCCCAGATTTCCAGAGAGGAGAAGAAATTACTGTTAGAAACGTGATTGAATTATTAATAGCCCATAAAATCATCATAATTCACAGCTCCTCTTTGCTATCACAGTGTTTAAAGATTGCAATTTTAAAAAATCAAAAATTTAAAAAATAATTTGCACTATGATGGCACATAATCTCTATACCCACAAACATGTACCCACTTCATGGGCCATTAGGTAGAAATGGAAGAAAAGGTCCAGAATTGTCACTCTGGCCCAGGTGTACAAAGATCCAGCCTAGGAAGAACTGGCGTCTCTGTCCCTTCGTGAGTGTCACCCAGTGTGAAAGGAAATGACTCTACTAGGATACTCAGGCTAAGTTAGGTATCTCCTGGAACACTTACAGATGTTTGGCCCAAAGAGATGTTTTAGAGTGAGATGATTCCACTCAAATGGTCACCAAGCAGGCCTGGTGAAACTTGTCTCTCCTGGGTTGTAACTCAGAAAGGGGTACTCTCATTCAGATTTAATGAAAGAATTGTAAAAATGGGGGGAAGACTTTTCGTGTCTCAACAAGACCAGCATCTGCAACTACCAGTGTCACCAAGCCTCCACATTAGTGACTGAGATGACGATGAGGTGGCGTGAGTAATAGCAGGTGCTTTGCTGAACAGGACCACCAGGCAGTGTGGCAGAAAAGAGGTACTGAGAGGTGCTACAGGGACGATTTCATGGCCACCTGGAGACCACAGGAGCGTCTTGGGCTAGAATTGGACAGGCCTACAGAGTTTGGGTTGTATCCTGAAGGCAATAGGGTTTTGAGCAAAGGATTGATATAATAAAATTTGCATTTTAGAAAAATCACTCTGGCAGCAGGATGAAGTGTGTACAGGAATGGGGCAAGGAAGCTGGATGCTGGGGAAACAGGAAGCTGTTCCATCTATCTGGAATAAAATGAAGAGGGCCTAAATTACTATTGCTCGGGTGGGATTAGAGGGAGGGGTGAGCATAAAACTGGATAGAAGAGAGATTTAGGAGGTCAGAGAGAGCAAGAACACAACCAGTGGGAGAGGAGGATAAAATGGCAGGATTAAGAAAGAGATTTAGAGTGCTTCGGTTAAAAGAAAGAAAATCTCATTGATGTCCTCAAAAACAAGCCAATGCACTACATTCATAATGCTACATAAATTTGGAGATACATTTTGAAAACTGAAAAACTAAAACTAAAACCCATGACTCCAATAATCAAATAGAAGTTAGAATTAAAAGTACAACATTGGTCTCCAGTTGGAATTATATAATTACTAGGGTGCTAACAATAAGAGAGACCTCACATTAGTGTACTTGCTCTGTCTGTGGATATCCACCATGTGCCCAGTGCCACACTAACATATAGTAACTTAAGGCCGGAAAACAGGGGATCTGGTTTTCTTGGGGGCAAGGCTCATAGCAAGCTGAGCTCACCCCCACAATTACTTCAATTCTTAGAAATTTTGTTTGTTAAATTTCTTCGCTTATTTAATAGGTATTTATATAGTAATATACTTAAATAGTTTAATTAAAAAATTTTTTTAATTCTCTCATTTATTTCATAGATACTTACACACAATAATATCCTTAAATACTTTCATATACTTTAATATGTATGTAAATATTATAGTCAATATTTGAATGCTGTATCAACAATGTTGATGGTGGTTAAAGGTACCATTTATTCCATAGGTTGTAAAAAGGCGAGGAGGAATTGTAGCAGAACTGGAGATGGGATGGATATTGCCAGGAGGTTGTGAACTCTAAGGCTGAGAAGCACCTTTAATATTGCCTCATGATAGCATCTCTAGGTACAGTAACTGGATATGGTTTTAAGAGCCTTTTTTTTCTTTCAGGAACAGGAATATGAGTTTACACTTAGAAAAGCTGTATTTGAATCAGGTTAGCTTAGGGCATCTTTGGAACTGTAGAATAGGAAAAGTTCTGTGCTTATTAAGCTCAATAATAATAGCTTGAACTTGTGAAATGAAAACACCAGTAGATTGTGATTTAAGTTAAGTATGGTAATGTGATACCTAAAGCAAACACTAGTAAAGATGGACAAAGAAGGGGCCAGCCCCGTGGTGTAGTAGCTAAGTTCAGCATGCTCCGCTTTGATGGTCCGGGTTCACAGGTTCAGATCCCAGGTGTGGACCTACACCACTCGTCAACCGTGCTGCGGTGCCGAGCCACATATAAAGTGGAGGAAGATTAGCACAGATATTAGCTCAGGGCTAATCTTCCTCACGCCAAAAAAAAAAGATACACAAAGAGATACACTCAAAAATATTATAAATAAATCAAAATGGAATAAAAAAAAGTTCAATTAACCCACAGGAAGGCAGAAAAAATAAAAGACAAAAAATTAAATGGCAGATTAAGCCCTAATCAATAATAGTGGAAATGTATTGAGCACTTGCCGTATGCCAGACATGTACTCATTGAACCCTCACGCCAACCCTACGAGGCAGGCTTGGATTTTTATCTCCATTTTATAGATAAGATAATAAAACTGAGCAAAGAGAGATTAATTTGCCCAAGGTCATAAAACATGTGGTGGGTGTGGCAGAGGTACTATGTGAACTCAGGCAGAGCCCACTCTCTGCCATTAGACTGTCCTGACAGCATCTGAATACCCAACCCCAGCTGCTTAAGCAGCAGGTTTGATACCAGGTGAAAAGGCTTCTCTGCTCCCAGCCACCGCAGAGTGGACGCCTGACATGGGGGCCGCCTGACATGGAGGCCACTGATCCATAATATCTTAGAGGCCCTGTATACACATACGTACGATGAACTTAAGCCAATCACTTTCTTTCTCTTGGTTTAGTTACTCTCTCACTAGTACCAAGAGATAATGCTGGTCAAGGATAAGATTGAAGGCAAAACGACGGTCTGAGTCCACAGCAGACCAAAGCTTGCTGTGAGCCAATGTTATGAGAAAGCAGAAGAGACCAAATGGGAGTAAGAAAGTTGAGTGGCTTAGGAAAGTATTAAGAATTATCCAAAACTTGGAAAAATTAGAAACTGTAAAAACTGGCCATTTAGGCTACTATTACAATATACCATAGACTGAGTGGCTTAAACAACAAACATTTATTTCACACAGTTGTGGAGGCTGCGAAGTCCATGACGAAGGTGCCAGCAGATCTGGTATCTGGTGAGGGTCTGCTTCCTGGTTCGCAGGTGCCTGTCTTTACCTTGTACCCTCACATAACGGAGAGCAGAGAGAGGAAGCAAGCCTCTTCTTATAAGGCTCCACCCTCATGACCTAATTACCTGCAAAAGCCCCACCTCCAGATACCATCACATTGGGGATTAGACATCAACGTATGAATCTGGGGGGGACACAGACATCCAGCCCATAGCACTGGCTCCGTAAGACATGAATGCCAGCCGGAAATTGATACAGTCTAGCTATTCTAGTTACTGTCTTCCGTGGTAAGAGTCTGAAAGATCTAGTCTAGCTTCTCACCAGAGTTTGATGGCAATCCCATCTCTAGGATGGTCCAGCTGCTTCTGTTTGGACTCCTTTTTCAGATTAGAGACTGGAAGCCAACGGTGTTGCATTATTTTTCTGTGGCTGCCATAAAAAATCGCCACAAACTTGGTGGCATTTCTACTACGAAATTCATTCTCTCGCATTCCTAGAGATCAGAAGTCTGAAATCAAGGTATCAGCAGGACTGTGCTCCTTCCAGAAGCTCAAGGAGACATTCTCTTCCTTGCTTCTTCCAGCCTTTCTGATAGCTGTCTTCATTCCTTGGCTTGTGCCTGCTCACTCCAATCTCTGCCTCCATCTTCACATGACCTTTTCCTCCGTGTCTGACTTCTCCTCCTGTGTGTCTTATAAGGACGCTTATCATTGGGTTTAGGGCCTGCTTGGGTAATCCAGGATGGTCTCATCTCAAGATCCTTAACTTAATTAAATCTGCAAAGACCTTTCTTCCAAATAAGGTAAATTTACAGAGTTTGGGTATTAGGACAAGGACATGTATTTTGATGGGGCCACCAGTCAACCCACTGCAGGTGTCCTTGGTGTGGTACCAAGTGCTTTTCTGAAAGCCTAAGGAAAGGGAAAGTAGAGGAATAAGCTTTCTTCTGGTTTCTGTCAGTGCTCCTTTTGTTTAATGAATTCTGCGGGTTAGGATACAGGAAATTCCAAAGTGACTGGTAGAGAAACTATCAGCCCACAGCCGTCTCTATGCTTTATATTTGAAGACTGGAGAAAGTTGCTTTTAAAAATAATTAGATTAGGATGAGCCATTAGTATTCACAGGCTTACTTTTGGGGACTCCCAGAAAGACAAGACAAAGAGAAAAAGCTGAAATTCTGCCATTTGAGCAATGGAATTGATGGATTCTATGGTAATTCTGTGTGCACTTTTTTTCTTTTGAGGAAGATTAGCCCTGAGCTAACATCTACCACTAATCCTCCTCTTTTTGCTGAGGAAGACTGGCCCTGAGCTAACATCCGTGCCCATCTTCCTCTACTTTGTATGTGGGATGCCCACCACAGCATGGCTTGATAAGTGATGCTAGGTCTGCACCCAGGATCTGAACTGGCAAACCCTGGGCCACCAAAGTGGAGAGTGTGAACTTAATTGCTGCACCACGGAGCTGGCCCCTATGTGTGACTTTTTGAGGACCGCTGGTGGGCTGGTTCTCAATTCTATCAGTCAGTGTGCAGAGGTGACTCTTCCCTGGAGCCCCCACCAACATCTTGAATTTTGTCTGCTCGAGAAATTAACCAATCTACAGACAATCTCTAAGTTTCCTTCTCGCTAACAGGGAAACTTTCTGTCTCCGCAACAATTCTCTTTCCAAAGAGCTGCTTAAAGGAACAGATCTAAAGAAGAAATGAGTGACCTGGAAAATTCACAACTAGGACAGTTCAGAATAACTTGCCTATGCAATGAACAGAGATTTTTCATACCTCTTCTGGTACACCCTAGTTGTTTCTAGAAGGGAAGATGATCAAACTAAAGACAAACAAAAAGCTCTCTCGAGTGAAAACAAACAAAAATCTTGCCAGATGCCTTTGAGCCAGACGCTGCTCAGCAAGACTTCTCTGCTGCCTGCCTGAGAGCATTGGAGCATTGGAGCATCGGAGCATCGGAGCATTGGAGCATCAGAGCATCCACGCATCGGAGCATCAGAGCATCTGGGAGAGCTGCTGCTCAGGTGAGCCCCCAGGATGACTGGGAAGCACTTCAGAGCTGGCTGCCCCCAACAACAGGCCTCGCTTCCCTTGACCCCTCTTTCCCCTTTGCACCCTCACCCGCTGCTCTCCCACCCACTGCTCCCCCTACTCTCTCTTCCTCTCCAAGTCACCCTAACTGCTCAGCCTCTCTTCCTTTGCGTTGTTTTTGTTATTTCGAGGACAGGAAGCCACTCTTGAATTTTCTTCCTGTGATTCTCAAAATCATTTGTGCTCATTCTAGATAATTTGGAAAGAACAGAAAAGTGAAAAGAAACAAAAAGAAAAGTCACCCATAGCTCCCCCATCCCAGAAGAAATCTTTCTAACATTTTGCCATATATCTTTCTAGTCATTTTTCCTCCTTTCATTGTGTTTTTTAAAGTTATCATGACATGGCTGTCATCAAAAAGACAAGAGATGAGCCAACCTTGCAGGCCTAGTGGTTAAAGTTTGGTGCGCTCCACTTCGGCAGCCTGGGTTTGGTTCCTCAGCCTGGAACCACACCACTTGCCTGTCAGTAGCCATGCTGTGGCAGCGGCTCACATAGAAGAACCAGATGGACTTACAACAAGAAAATACAACTATGTGCTGGGTCTTTGGGAAGGAAAGAAAAAAAAAGAGGAAGACTAGCAACAGATGTTAGTGTAGGGCAAATCTTTCCCAGCAAAAAAAAAAAAAAAAGACAAGTGATAACAAGTGTTGGTGAGGATGTGGAGAAAAGGGAACCCTTGTGCACTGTTGGTGGGAATATAAATTGGTGCACCAGTTATGGAAAACAGTATGAAGCTTCCTTAAAAAAATTGAAAATAGAATTACCATATGATCCAGCAATCCCACTTCTGGGTATATATCCAAAGGAAACAAAATCACTATCTCGAAGAGATATCTGCATCCTCATACAAAAAATTTTGCCAGGTGCAAATTAAAAAAAAAGTTATGGAAGGGAGAACAGGTTAGAGGGGAGATGTGGATGGTAAAATGTAGGCAGAGTTAGGTTATAGTTATAATTCAGTTTCCATAATGTTCAGTAATTAAAACTTGACTTTATCTCATCCTGTGTTTAATAATGCTTCAACACTAGAGGTTAAATATTTCACAATGAACAAAGCTTAGCCAGGAAAAAACATATATTTCCTCTCTCTAAAAATGGCCACGTTTGCATTCATGTTTCCATATTCCTTTCTCTAACCAGGTATCAGATGTCAGCAAACTGACCTACTTAAAACAGTGTGGACATAGGATCAAAAGCAAACATACCAGTACAGTCTGGAGCGGTAGGATTTGTGGACTAAACTAAACCACAGTGGGAATGGGCTGGGCCGTCCCACGGAGTGGCTTCTGGCAATGGAAGGGTAACTTTAGGCCTTTTAGGTTTCTTGCCTTTGTGCATCCTGAAAGCAGGCACTGGGGAGGTAAATCTATAATTAGGGGGTGACTGAAAATAGATATTTGTGACCTGACAGACTGCACCTGTCTGTATCCACAAACACTGAAAACTCTTTCCAGTGCTTTGTCTCGGGCTGTGGATGGTGTATCGAAGGTCTCGACTCCGCAGAGCCGCTGCGGTTCAGGTTCCGCGGCCAGAGAGGAGGAAAGGTGTGTGGCACTCAGAGCAGCACCTCCCTTGGGACATTAGCTTTATTTTGAAATTGCATCTAAAAATGATACATCTTAATAGCTGTAGCCTTCTTTGTCCTAAAAGCAATCATCTTGGATTCAATTTGACTTCGGCTCACCTTCTTACACAAGTGCTGAGTGTTCAGAACCTCAGGGTCAAGTTTCCAACTTAACAATAGGAAGTGGAATTCTTTGTGCAAAGTGAATAAAAGCTACAGGACAACACTCAACAGTCCTTAAAGTTCATAATAGCCCAGAAAAGTCAAAGCTCTTTAACAGGAGACTGGTATTTGGGAGTGTGTTACAGATTTAAAATTCCATCTACTGGGGCCGGCCCCGTGGCTAAATGGTTAAGTTCGCGCACTCTGCATCAGAGGTCCAGGGTTTCGCCAGTTCGGATCCTGGGTGTGGACATGGCTCAGCTCATCAGGCCATGCTGAGGTGGCATCCCACATAACACAACCAGAGGCACTCACAACTCGAATATACAACTATGTGCTGGGGGGCTTTGGTGAGAAGAAGAAAAAATAAAATAAAATTCCACCTACAGTCATTCTAGGTGGTAGTCAGTATTGACTGTATTTACAGCCCTCACAGCAGACAGTGTCTGCAAATGTCAGGTGTGTGCTTAGGAAATGTCATTCTCTTACCTGCTGCTGTGGGCTGGGCCCTCATCATGCTCTGCACACCCAATTTCCACTCTTAGTCATTTTGAGTCTTTCATTCAAAATGAACATAGGTACCAGTATATAACTAACTTAGTGACTTAAAACCTTTATGAGGCACCTAAAATTGCAAGAGGAACTTGCATTCCCATTTATGGGACCCTGAAAAGGGACTGCATATTTAACACTACAAATATATCTCTTGATTGACAGGATAAATGTTTCAAAATTAAATTTTTTTTATTATAAAACGTTTCAGATACCAAAAAGAGCCCCCCCAGAAAGTAAAAGTATAAAAGACACCCATGTACTCACCCCTCACATTTAACACACTGAACACTTTGCCATAGTGTTTGCTGCATACCATTTCTTTTTAAAGAAAGCATTCATGATAGAGTCGAAGGCTTCACTCTCCCCTTTCCTCCTCCTTTCCTTCCTCAGAGTGTTACTCTATCCCATTATGCTTGTCCATTATATTTTCACAACTTAGGTATGTTTTGTTTTTAAAATGTGCATAAAGGATATACCTTACGGAACATTTGCAGTTAGCTTTTTCATTCAACATTAAGATTTCTCTACATCAACAAATGCCGTTCATTTGTTCCACTGTATGAATATACCACTGTTCATGTACCCATTTCCCTTCGGAGGGGCATTTAGGTTGTTTGCAATACTTTACTGTGATACACAATGCTAATAGGAATGAACCATCCATCCCTCAGGTCTGATAGCGCTTCCTTCAAAATCATATATCTTAAATCTGACCGCTTCTCCTCATCTCACGACTACCCCCGTCCAAGCCATCATTTTCTCCTCCAGAGGCTCCCAAGTGTCTCCACCTTCCACCTTGCTCCCCTTCACTTTACAGTTCACACAGCCCATGGGGTTACATTGGGTCTTTCCTTCATCAAATTCCTTCCCATCATACCTGGGATAAAATCTAAAGCTCTTCCCGTGGCCAGGAAGGTCCCACGTGATCTGGCCCATCTCCCTCTCTTTCCCTAGCTCTCCACAGTCCAGCGGATTGGGCTGCTTCTGCTCTCTGCCTCAGAGCCTCTGAACCAGCTGTTCGTTCTGTCTTGCAGCCAGCACTCTCTTCATCTTCCTTTGGCTTCCTCCCTTACTTTATTCAGGTTCCTGACCAGATGACACCTCCTGGGAGAAGCCTTTCCTGTTTCTCTTATCTAAATTAGTCCCTCATTCATTTCCTATCCTTTTATCTTCCTTTTATTTTTCTTCTCAGAAGTTATCACACCTGAAATGATCTTATTTGTTTACTTCTGTTCCTCCACTAGAATGTAAACTCCCTGGGCTTTGTGTCTCCAGTACTCAGGATAGTGCCTGGTGTAATAGGCATTGGCAATCCTTCACTGAACGAATAAATGAGAGCGCATCAGTACAAGATTCATCACGCACATTCTCCAGGACAGGATCTTGAAAACTTTGTTGATGGTGAAGCACAATATGAAATACACATTTTATACAGCACACGTGAAAGTGACACAAAAGTTTCAGGAAACAATACTCACACTTACTACACTTATTTTTTAAATTCTGTTCCAAAAAGAAAGATAGAAGAAAAAAATATGCTAGTTGCAACCACTAAATTGATTTCACAATTCACCAATGGGTTCTAACCTGCAGTGTGAAAAACTTTGTTTTAGAGTATATATCTGGAAGTGGTTTTGCTGGGTTTTACTAAATATTCTTGAATTGCCCTCTGGAGTAAAAATTTACACTACTGACGTCACTGCAGGGATTTCCTCATATCCTTACCAGCACCTGATATTATCACGCTTTTTAATTTTTGCCAGTCTAAGTGAAACTGTACTCTTTGTTTTAATTTGCATTTTCCTGATGATTAAAAAGACTGACAGACCAGAGATCTTAACCTTAAAAAATATGTAAACTAAATTATTTTCTAATGCCCCAGGAGAACTAAGAATTTTCCTAACAGAAGCTCTCATAAACAAAGTGACTTAATCTTCCCCTACTTTATGTTTCACAATTCCAAATTGTCATATATTTAATTTTAGTGGCACAAGATTGTATTCCCCAGGACACAGCACTAAGGACAATTTCAGTTCATTCACCATTCATATCGTTGTTTATTTACTCAACAAATATTTATGGAGGGTCCCCGCTCCTGCCAGGAATTTCGCCAGACAGACCAACAGGCTCTTCTCCCGGCGCCTACCTTCCAGACCGTGAGTTCTTTGTCCCTTGCACTATGGCAGTGACCGTGGGCAGGCGTGTTTTAGAAAGGCTCAAAGGCTCAGACCAAGCCCCTTCCAATTCCTGCAATCCATTGTTCTCGTGCATCATTACTTGCTCACAAGTTTTTGTATTCAGCACATCTGAAGAGGAACGCAGTGTGTCCACGCATGCTCTCTTACTGCTAAGGAATCATTCCGGAGAGAAAAGTTTTGAAGGAGGAAAATTCGAATGTTGTCGTTTCAAGCGCTTGTCTTAAATGTAAGATTATAATTAAGGTCTTTTAAAACAACGCCGTTTATTTGACTTTTTCTTCTAAAAGCAACTTTCCCCCCTGCTCTTCATAAGAAATAAAAAAGCCTCACTTTATTTCGTCGTAATGTCAGGTTTGATTAAGAGGGCGACGAAAAATATCTCACGTTCGTTGTGGTTTAGGTAATTATAAATTCCGACGGGAGAAAGGATCGCCAAAACGTTTTAACACAGATAATCTCTAAAGACTTCATTATCCCATAGATAAGTCTTAACCAAGCAGCGCCGTTTTCTCTAATTTAAAAACCACAAGTCTTATGTAAAATAACAGCTCAGCTTCATGAGCTTTCTGGAAAGAAAGATCAGGATTTAACTCACGTTATTGCTTCAGATAATGGTCTGGTTACCAGATAAGAGGTGCTACACCCAGGGACAGTGACAGGGCTAATCAAGGGGAGAGTTCGTGCTCGATTCTTTGATTTTTAAATTGACTTTTAATACTGTAAACCGCACGCCGCAGTGAGAGTGCTGGGTGCCAAGCCGGGCGGGACTCGCGCCGCTCTCCATCCCCCATCTCCACTTTTCCTCTCCCAGCCCCGGAATTCATGCAAATCAGCCTGCTAACCCCGGAGCAATACGAACCACTTTCGCGCCATTCGCTCAGGACCGTGCAGCCACGTAAAGAGAGGGGCTCTGGAGCCCTAAAACCGCCAGTCTTGCAAGGCGGATTTTAGGAGACTCCAAGGCGATCGCTCAGTTCAGAATATCTGGGGGGCCGGTTTCTGCCCCGGGGCCACGCGGGCCTCGCGCCCGGGCGGGCTGTTAGCACAGCTTGCAGGACCTGCGCCCCGACGCGGGAAAGCCGGCCGGGCCCCGCCCCTCGGGCCCGGGTCTGCGCGCCCCGCCCGCCGGCCGCGCGGCGCCGGCTCCTCCTGCTCGGTGGGACGCGGCGCGCGCGGCTGCTCCGCTCTCCGCGCTTCGAGCGCCGACCTGGGCGCTCGCCGCCAGCATGGACGCTCGCCGCCGGCCGGTGAGGGCTGGGCGGCCGAACCCGAGGGGCGGGCGCGGGGGTGCCGGGCGCGGGCCGACTCCCTGCAGCTCCGCCGGCGGAGTGCTGCTTATCAACTGGTGGCCGTCCTGGGCGGCGCCCGTTTAGGCGAGCCCTAGATTTTGTGCACTTGGTGTAATGCGGGGCCGGGGGCCGTGCCCGCTAGGCGTGCGCACCCGGCGCGCGGGCGGTTCGGAGATTTGAGCCGTTTGCAGGATGGCTGGCAGCGCAGGGGAGCTCGAGGCCACGTGTGCCCGAGGGGCACGTGCGCCGGGGCCGGACAGCGGCGAGGGCTGGCCGGTTCCCCATTGTGTCCACTGGCCCGAGCCCGGCGGGTGGGGCGCGGAGGGGAGCATCGCCCTCCCTGCTCTTTGGAGTTTGTTCTGCAGCCGCCCAGCCCTTTCCTGCGCGCAGCTCCGGGCGGATGGGTGGCTCGCCGCGGCTCCTCCCGCGCGCTCTGGGGGGCCCTTGGGTGCGCTCCCCACCCGCTTTGGCCCCAACCACGCCGGCCGCCGCTTCTAACCGCTGAGGGTCGGTGGGTTTGAAGTTTAAAGGTCTCGCAAACCAGTCTCTTTAGAACTTGGGTTGTGCACATCGCGGGAGGCGTCTTTAGTCCCAGTTGGTGATTAAGCGCCACTGAAGGACCTGGGGGTCCAAAATGTTCGCCGACAATTTGCTCCTTTGCCACTCCCTGCCCCACCCCCAGCCTTACTCGCAGCTGCAGGACGTTGCCCTGAAGGGAACGTTACTTTTTGCTTTAACGGAAACCGGAACGTAGAGTCTGCCCCAGGAGAGGTTAGAAGGTGGGGGCTGGGTGAAAAGGAAGAAAGTGACACGCTTAAAACAAACATCAGGGGTAAGGGACACACGTGGGGAGGCTGGGGTTCTGGGGTGCGGGAGGGCGTGGTTTCAGAGACACATCTCGTCCCGGGTGGAACTGGGCGTTGGCCTTCAGGATGAGGAAAGCCGTGTGTGGCTGTGCTTGAAATCTGCCTTGGCTGGGTTCAAAGTTGGGCCATCGTGTGACTTGAGTAATGCATTTCACGTCTCTGAGCCTCAGTTTCCCCATTTGTTAAGTGGGAATAGTTATAGCACCTTTGTGGCGAGGAATTAAACATGGTAATGTGAAAGCACAGCTAGCGCCTGGCACAAAAAAACACACCTACTAAATGACGGAATTAGTTATTACCTGCCTTCCAGAAAAGTTCGTCTCAACCGTGACCGTTTTCCTTGCTTCTTTCTATGTATCCGGCAGGCATAGGTTTGCCCGGTGACTAACTCTTGGCATGTGCTGACTTGTATTTCTCTGACAGCTTCCAGGAGAATGCCTGGCTTGAGGCTATCTTGGGTCCCTGCTTGGAGGTAGATTCGTGAGTAGATGGCAATAATTCCTGCAGTAATGCAAGGCAGTGCTGTTTTAGGAGATTGCAGTCTTGGGTTCTCCTTCTGGCCCTGGGATCTTATGCAGTCTGTTTCACCTTCCTGGGTCCTTGAATTTATCTGAAAAAATGGAGAGTTTCTGAGATCGCTTTTAGTAGATAGTATCTCCACCTATTGTATCACACTTTCCTGCCTTTCTAAAAGGAGAAAAGACAAAGATGATTGAATGGAGTCTACTTAGGAGCATAGGATGGTTGGGTACCATCATCCTGAAAATAATTTTATTTGCAAGAGACGAAAGTGCATAATGTTAGGTGTAGAAAGAAGGTCAAGAGTGTTCTGTTCACCTGGCACCTCACATCCTGGAATTATTTTGTGGGACTCAAAGCAGAGCTTGCCCTTTCAAAGTTTTCAGTGTAAGGAGCCGCTTCTGCTATTCCATGGCCATATTTAAGGAGGTAAAAATACGGGAACTAATGCAACATTTAAGAAACTTCATTAAATATTAAGAAATGGCAGAAACTGCTGTCTTTTTTACATGAGGTAGATGCCAATTGCGTTTTCTGATGAGCAGTGCCAGGTTGTTCAGTGTTGATGAATGAAGAAACCATTTTCATATTTACAAGTAATTTGTGCCTTATGAAAGGACTTCTAAAAACTGAAGACTTGTCCAGCGAAGGGGCCTGCAGAGAGAGCTGAATGTCAGGCCAGGCTGAGAGCACAGAGGGAGAATCGGGCATTCTCCCTGGCTTTGGAGTGCTGTTTGACCTTTAACTTGGCTCCTTGTACAAAATTTGTTCACTGGGTTGATATATTCGATTTGTAAGGACTTGTGCCGAAATCACTGGACCCCTCCTGCTTGGAAAGCCTGCCATCTTGAAGTGGCAGTGCTGCCCGGTTTTTGTAGTTTGGGGCAATTAGCATCACAGTACAGAGCCCAAAAGCTTACATAAAAAGACCTCATTAGCTTGATTTTGGCTGAGGGAGGGAAATCACTCTACCATTTTGTACTTTTGAAATGTCCTTTTATAAGTACAGTCTAATTTTTTTTAAAAGGGGCAGATTTTAGGAGCTTAGCATTAAACTCCTTGGGAGCTCAGTATCATGCATGCTAAGAGCTTGGGAGCTCTTAAAGTGGGTAGACGGGTAGCTCTACAGATGTTTGAATAAATGGATAAATACCATTACAGTTTTCCTTCAGAAGGATCCCTTTTTAGGATTTTACCTAGTTTTGAAAAAATAATTTGTAACAATTACAAATCCTGCTTTTTTTACATAGGGTACAAGAAATGGACATATCTACTCTGTGCTGTTTGAACCTACTAAACTCAGAAATGATGTCTTTAGTTGGATACTGGAGTAAGCAGCCCACTTAACAGTGTTGCCATTTCCATTTGCAGCAAAAGGATCGCAGAGCAAAGAAGAACTTCAAGAAATTCAGATATGTGAAGTTGATTTCCATGGAAACCTCGTCATCCTCTGATGACAGTTGTGACAGTTTTGCTTCTGATAATTTTGCAAACACGGTAAGTGCTGTCTGAGAATAAACAGAATTGAGTCTGCAGTGCTCAAAATGCCCCAAATGCTTTGTGCGTGATTAAAACTGCTTGCTTTTTGCCTACATTTCTATACAGCCGTTATGAAAATACAGTATGCACTGTAATTTCATTTCACTTTTTGCTGTGGTTCTAGGTAGTAATTGTTGGAGGTAGATTAGCTACTTATTCTATCCTTTTGAAATGTCGCCTAACCTAACATGCTTGATGATTTGCCATAACAACTCAGAAATCATTTGTAAACCTCTGAACCATTTTTCTTTGTAACAAAAGCTTTTCTCTTGTAGTGCACTTGTAAATGTGATTTGCTCTCTGCACGGTTTATGGAAAATTGGTTCTTGAAAAAGGAAAAAAAAATGCACAACCACATTTATTTATTTATTTTACAGAAACCTAAATTCAGGTCAGATATCAGTGAAGAACTGGCAAATGTTTTTTATGAGGACTCTGATAATGAATCTTTCTGCGGCTTTTCAGAAAGTGAGGTGCAAGATGTGTTAGACCATTGTGGATTTTTACAGAAACCAAGGCCAGATGTCACTAACGAGCTGGCCAGTATTTTTCATGCCGACTCTGACGATGAATCATTTTGCGGTTTCTCAGAGAGTGAGATACAAGATGGAATGGTGAGTTTGCGAATTTCACCAATATCAAGAGTAAGGTACATTTAGAGGCATGACACACTTGCTTTAAAAAAATTTTTTTCTTGTAATTTTTGTTTTAGTCGTGCCAGAAGATTTTGTTGATCTTTTTAACATTCTAAGAGTATTTCCTTCATGTTTCAAAGCAGTTTTTGCTAATGTAGTCCTACTTGTAAAGCCTGAACATTTTGTAGGCTCTGAAAATCTTGGAAACTGGTGAGATAAAATTGGCCAACCTCCAGATTTCCCTTGCCACAGAAATCCAGCCTAATCAAAGGAAGCACATGTGGCCTTAGGATGAGCTGCATTTGGATTTAAGTCAAAGTGCGCAGCCTGGTGCCTGGCATAGAGCAGGCCTTTGGTAAATGTTGGTTCCCATGGTGGATCCATGCCCGCATCTGGAAAACTTGTGGGAACTCAGGTATAGCAGCTTGAGTGTGAATAATAACAATCAGGGCCCTTCCTGCTTCCACCTTTGCTCCTCGGTCGGCTTTTCTTGTGCATGCTGGCTTACCTTTAACCTCCGTCGTCCTGCACAGGCTGCTGCTGCTGCTGCTGCTGCACCTTGGTCCCACCTTCCCTGAGCATACTGTTTAGTTCTGCAGCTATTTTCTTGTTAGCAAGCCTTTCTCATTAAAGGAAGCAGTGTGTTGCTTTACAGTGAGGGGCATGCTCCTCAGCTCACTGTGGTCTGACACTGGTCCACTGCCTGGGACCACACTTGAGTGACACAGACATAAGTGAGAGCGCCTGACCAAGGAGTGTTTTGTCACTCTCTTACTTCATGATAGTGTAGTATTTCCTCTAATAACTGATGTTGGTCTAAAGCAGTGTGTGTTGGAGTTATGGCGGGCTCGTGTGCAAATCTGGATGGGACCCCAACATTGAATAGAGAAGCTTGAATCATTTCTGGGCAGTGTTTCAGTTCTTTGTAGATGCTGTTTGTTGCCATTAATAACATTAAAAGTCATAAGAATTCATAAAAGTTTTTGTCCCTTTACATTCTCTCAATTCGTGCGCACTGAAAGTACATGGAAAGTACTAAAAGCTGTGGGGATTTAAGAAAGTTTTGAATGTTAAAAAACGAGTCTTCCATTTCTGGGACTTTATGAGTAATATGTTTTCTTCTCTCTCTCGTTTTTTGTGTGTTTGTTTTTCCCCAACCATTACCACAGTCAATTTTAGAATATTTTCATTACCCCACCAAGAAACCCTGCACCCATTGATGGTCACTTTGCATTCCTTTCCCAACACCCTCAGTCCCTGACGACCACCAGTCTATTTTCTATCATTGTAGTTTTGCCTATTCTGGACATTTTGTATAAATGGCACCATATAATGTGTGGTCTTCTGTGACTGGCTTCTTTAGCTTAGCTTACTGTTTTTAAGGTTCTTCCACGTTGTGGTGGGAGCCAGTACTCCGTCCCTTTTTATTGCTGCATAGTATTCCATCGAGATGGATAGTGGTGATTGTTGACAACAGTGTGACTATGTTTAATGCCAGTGAACTGTCCACTTAAAAATAGTTAAAATGGTACATTTTATGTTACGTATATTTTACCACAGTGTTTTTTAAAAAGTAGATTAGGGCATTGACATCTTTAGTAAAGTTTAATATTGCCATAAGCATCAAAACCATGTTTATGGGAGAACACATATTTGTACGTATAGGAATTCTTTTAAAATGCATAAAGATAGAAAGATCTACTGTTAAAGAAATTAAAAAGGGAGCTGGATTTTCTGCATTTAAAAAGTTAGCTCCGAACCACTGGGCTAGGGGCTGTGAAGATAACTGTGTGTCCCAGATAGGCTACATTAGTTCGGCTGCACTCAGATTGTTGTATTTGTAATTCCTGATTTTGTTACCCAGAGCTGTCAATTAAAATTGACAAAGAAAGTGTTCAATTAAAATTTATTTGCTGGAAGTGTCTTTTGTCCAGAAGGGATTTTGTAGTCGTGCGGGGGTAGCCTGTCCAACCATCAACAAGTCATTAATGACTCGATTGTTCTGATTGACTAGAGACTGCAGGCGGTGCAGTCAGACCGTGCGGGCTGCAGGACCCGCAGCCAGTGTAGACGGGCCGGGCCTCTCCGGGTGGCGATGAAATTTCCAACGCGAAACACCAGGGGGGCAGCCAACAAAAGAGCAGCGCCCCCCGAACCCTCGGAGAATTCTGTGACCGATTCCAGTTCGGATTCAGAAGATGAAAATGGCATGAATTTTTTGGAGAAAAGGGCTTTAAATATAAAGCAAAACAAAGCCATGGTAGGTATCTGACTTTGAGTGTGTTAGAACTAACTCTTCCCGGCTCTTCTCTAAGCCACTTGTTGCTTGTATCTGTGTCCTAAGAATTATTTTCACCGTAGCTGTGAAGTCTTCATAACATGTGCTTTAAAATGGATTTCTTTCCCTAAACTAACTTGTCTCTTTTTTAATCTGTTAAAGTCTTGGTAAGTGTATAGGGGAAATGAGAAACTCTTTGAGATGTGCTACTGTCATTTCCAGAGGTGGTTCATTTTCAGCAGCGGTTCTGTACCCATCATTTCTGTCTTCCCTTTTCAGCTTGCAAAACTGATGTCAGAATTAGACAGCTTCCCCGGCGCGCTCCCCGGACGGCGTTCCCTCCCGGGCCCCCGTGCAGTAAGTGTAAGTGCTTGTTCGTGTGGTAGGATTTTGGGCGGGTCTAAGGTAGATTTGTTAGGATATTTTAGAATCCAGTTTCCTTATTTTGTGTGGTCTTATAGACGGACTAAGAGGAAATAGAGGACACCTCTGACAGATCTCTGGGAGTTCTTCCTTGCCTCCTGGGGCAGGTGTGGCCTCGTGTGAACTCCTGTAGTACTCAAACCCGTTTTGATTGGTTATTTTTCTCCTTCCCAAGTAGACTAAGCCTCTCAAGGGCAGGGAGTCAAGATTGTAAAGAAATTTTTTCTGTATTCCCAGCATTAGCACATTCCTCCCACATGGTAGATGGATGCCATGGAATCGATGTTTTTAAAATCTGAGAATGAGAAAAAAGAAGGAAAAAACAATTTTCTTAACCAAGTCATGGCCTAATATATGTGATTATGTTCTGAGGAACTAAGCTGGTGCCACTCAGGGGAATGTGGTGTGTCTGCTGTGGTACAAAAGATAAGACTTCCTTTCCCCACCTCTCCCTGAGGAGAAAGGGAAGAAGAACACAAGGAATGGAAGAAGGAAAACCATACATACATTTCTCTCTTGTGCAATATAGAAACAGTGAGTATGTTTCAGGGCCCAAGAGATGTCGTGGAAAAGCTTTCTTTGGAAAACGAGATCCGTTCTTGCGCTTTTATTAAGTAGAAAAGCGAGTAGATCATCTCTCATTTGAGAGAAACCAGGCTAGATGTTACAAAAGCAGAATTACAATGGCTGTATTGTTTTTGGGCTCATTTTTGATGCATTATAGAAAGGACAAAGAAAATGAGAAAATGGAGCTGTCCTTTTACTTAAATGAAAACATACTTAAGGAGGAGGTGCCGCTTCTCTTTGTTCTGGAATAAATGAGTTCCGTCCTGTGTGTTTTGTTTAGCAATCAAAGACACCCCGAAGGCGTACGTTCCCAGGTGTTGCTTGCAGAAGAAACCCTGAGCGGAGAGCGCGTCCTCTTACCAGGTCGAGGTCCCGGATCCTTGGGTCCCTTAGTGCTCTACCCACAGAGGAGGAGGAGGAGGAGGAGGAGGAGGAGGAGGATAAGTACATGCTGGTGAGGAAGAGGAAGGCCGTGGATGGCTACATGAATGTGAGTGCTCCGCATTTGTGCCTGCTCTTCTGTCTTTCCTCTTCTGTAGGCCCAGCATCATGTACACAGCACAGGTACACACATAGCCTCCACACCAGATGATCCGTATTAAATGTTGTTGTCAAACCATTCAGAATGTGAATGTCACATAAACTTATTTGATGATTTTTTTGGAGTAGGTGAGAGAGTGTTTTCTTCAGCTTTTATTAACTGTAGGAATCATCTCCATAATGTCATCCTATTGTCCTTAGTAGACTTATGACTTGCCCCCTCTCCATAAGCTCTAAGAAGGGTTTCCAGGTCGAATTCTCTGTGCAGGAATTACAATCAACTATCTGAGATTCAGAGCTGGGGAGAGCCAGTAAGGACACTGTTCCATGCTTCTTCTTGTGCAGGGAGATGACGTGCCCCGAGGTCGCCGCCCGGGGTCCATGACCCTCCCACACGTAATTCGACCCGTGGAGGAAATCACAGAGGAAGACTTGGAGAACATCTGCAACAACTCTCGAGAGAAGATATACAACCGTTCATTGGTAAGAGCCTCTGAATTATGTCTAAAAATGTAAACATCCGTGAGAGAGGAAGGATCGCTTCCGTTCGAGTTTTGCTGATGTTCTAAAGATCCTAACGTGTGGGATGTGTGCCTGTGTGTTTTGTTCATATAAGAGAAGAGTCTTGAAGCATCCTTGGATTTAGCCCTCTTGGTAAATCTTCAGTAGCGTTAAATCTTTTCTCTTAATGTAGAAATTGATTCATTCAACCTGTATTTACTATGTATCGATTACGTGTGTCTACATAGATAGGTGCTAGCGATATGGTGGTGTGCTCAAGCCAAAAAAGGATGTGGGCAGGGGTTTTTTTGCATGATGAGGTCTTGTCTTAAAGAAAAGTAGTTTTCATAATACAGTCATCTCTTGGTACTCGGTATGCATGGTGCATTGGCGCTAGGACGCTCCCCCCGTACCAAAATCCACGGATGCTCAAGTCCCATATATAAAATGGCATAGTGTTTGCATATAACCTGCGAACATCTTCCCATACACTTTAAGTCATCTCTAGGTTACTTATAATACCTAATACAATGTAAGTGCTCTGTAAATAGTTGTGATACTGTGTTGTTTAGGGAATAATGACAAGAAAAAGAAGTGTGTACATATTCAGTTACAGACACATTGTAAGCCTTTCGATCCTCGTTTCGTTGAACCTGTGGATGGAGAAGCTACAGATATGAGGGCTGACTGCATTAATATTTGAATGAAACCGCCATCCTTGTAGATACTTTGCATGCCCTGGCAAATACTTGTGTATGTAGATGTGAAATAGGATTCAGAGACAAAATGTCAGACCTTCCACACAAAGAAGGACATTCTTTACACCATTTTTCTCTACAAAAAGCGGTGATTTTTTTTCTTCTTATTTGCCTGTTATTCGTAGGGATCTACTTGTCATCAATGCCGCCAGAAAACTATTGATACCAAAACAAACTGCAGAAACCCAGAGTGCTGGGGCGTTCGAGGTCAATTCTGCGGTCCCTGCCTTCGAAACCGTTATGGTGAAGAGGTCAAGGATGCTCTGCTGGATCCAGTAGGTGCCTTAAGGGATGGTCCTATGGGCTTGAAGGTCAGCTGCAAGCTAATAGGGCCAGAAAGAAGGCATCAGTGAAAGGATTGAGCCCTCAGTGTTGTGGGGGCATTCCTTTCAGGGGACGCAGGTGAATTCGTTGTGTTGGTGCTGGGAGGTTGTGAGCCACTTCCAGAGGGCTTGGGACCGGCCGTTCAGGGGAAGCTGATTCTCCGTTTACCCCTGGTAGTTGCTGTGTAACTCCTGCTGGATTTCCTAGGGAACATTTGGCATGACTAATGGATATTAACCATGTTAAGGTTTTTTTTTTAATCCATGAAAAGATAAAGAGTTAAATGCAATTGATAATACCCACTTCAGAGGTTAAATAGGAGTAGATAAGTAAGGGAGGAAAGTAAGATTTGATTTAATCGTACCTTTTCACAATTCTCCTTCAGAACTGGCATTGCCCACCTTGTCGTGGAATCTGCAACTGCAGTTTCTGTCGGCAGCGAGACGGGCGGTGTGCAACCGGGGTCCTTGTGTATTTAGCCAAATACCATGGCTTTGGGAATGTGCATGCTTACTTGAAAAGGTAATGGCTGGTTTATTTTCTCTTTTTCACACCCAAATCTTACATTCATTTATGTGTCTTAATAAAAAGATGATGTGTGGTCTTTATCTTGGGGCTGGGGTGCAGGTATTGACTGGAAAGGGGCACATTGGGAGTCTTTTGGAGTGTTGGAAACATTTTATATCTTTATCTGGATGGCAGTGACCTGAGTGCATGTGTGTGGATAAAAGTTCAAGTTTTACACTTTGAAATGTGTGCACTCGACCATACGTATAACTCAATAATAACATTCTTCTTGGGTTGAAAACTATATCGTGACGTGTTTCTTTGTCTTTTTCAGTCTGAAACAGGAGTTTGAAATGCAAGCATGATATCTGGAAGATCCACTACCTGCCTTCCACTGCGCATATCTTCCTTGTTAAAGTTTTCAATTTTGTCATGCGATTGAAACCCAAGTTAACAATTTTGATGATCAGTCTTTTTTATAGGAAACTCAAATCAAGTTAATCTCACTAGATGTCCTAGTGTTTCTGAGCATCACAGAGGTATATTGCTAGCTCTACTTTGCCCTCTTGCAATTTCTCCTTTGCTTTCCCCCACCCCTCACCCCATACCACCCGCCTCTCTCTATTTCCAGTGGTCTCTCCCACCATTTAGTTTCTGGATTCTTCTTACATGACAATTTTATGAACACATGTTTGATTTAATTGGTGTTGAAATAGCCCCGGAATCCACCCATAAAACCAAGCACTTAGGTAGAAACACAGTTATTGGTGTTCACTAACTACATCTATTGAATTCCAGACAACAGCCCTAACTAGTTTACACAAAAACGAGTATGGTTTAATGTTCATACTAGTTGACATTTTTTTTTTTTACAGAATCAAGGCACAAAAGTTAAAACCATGTGGAAAAATTAGGTAACTGTTGGAAAGTGGAGTCTCTTACTTTAGATGCCTCTCCTGAGAATATTCCATGTTTTATGCTTATAATATTTGTCACAGTTGAGACTTAGGTGCTGCTATTTACTTCCACCACGAGGTTACGCGTGGCATGTGGCACACACAGTCAGGACCACGAGGGTTGTGGGCAGTGCTGGACTTGAAATCATTGTATAGAAAAGACATCTTGGGGAATTAGGATGATGAGGCTTCACCATCCTAGAGGAAGAGAAGAGGCTGATTTGAGTTCATGGTGTAAGACCTCAGTATCATGGTAGTTTGCCAAGTTTATTTCAGTTGACCATGTAAAATTTTTCAAATTCTTGATCATTTTGCATGGAAAATTGATAGTAATTCCAGCCTACAATTTGCAGTGTTTGCTTTCTTGAAGAAATTAGAAGCTAGGCGCAGGGTTCGTGTTCAGGTTTTAAGCACTTTTAGAACAATGAGAAGTGCCTTTTTGGAGATGGGTGACCTTTGGCAGTTTGTTAACTTGACGTCTCTGCCAGCTGAGTTTCTGGGCAGATTTCCTGTGTTGTCTCCCCTCCTCTCTTTTTTGCATTAATCAATCGTGTGGTAGAGGTGGACTCTGAGTGTCTGTGTGTCTCTTTTGCTTTGCATGTACACCCTGTTGGCTGTGCCTGTTCTGGGTTTGATGCATAATTGGACCTTGAATCGATAAATGTAAATAGAGCTTTTGATCTGTAATGCTTTTATACAAAGTTTTTTATTTTAATAATAAAACGTTTCTTCTAGCTTGTGTGCCTTTTTTTTTTTGTCTTTACTACTCAATCTTACTGCCCTGAATCCTAATTTTTTTTCTCATATTTAAACAGAAGACCATTTCTCCCTTTTCTGGAGTCTCCGTTTTGGCTCAAGTTTCTGGAGGTCAAGGGTGAGCTCTTGTGAACAAGGCCTGGCTTGGTGATAGGACTAATAGCTGTGGTCAGAAAATCAGCTAAGGGGCCGGCCCCAGGGCCGAGTGGTTAAGTTTGCATGCTCCGATTCGGGGGCCCAGGGTTTTGCCGCTTTGGATCCTGGGCGCAGACATGGCACCACTCATCAAGCGATGCTGAGGCGGCGTCCCACATGCCACAACTAGAAGGACCCACCACTAAAACAAATACACATCTATACACTGGGGGGATTTGCGGAGAAAAAGCAGAAAAAAAAAAAGATTGGCAACACTCGTTAGCTCAGGTGCCAATCTTTAAAAAAAAAAAGAAAATCAGCTAAGATGGCTCCATCGCCAGACAGACAGTGATATGGGCCCAGGAACTTTTACAGTGTTGTTTTCTTCTCCTTTAACATTTGCCAACCCAAGAAATAACAGCAATTTCACAATACCTGGCTTGCTTTTATCAGCCGTTCGAATACTTATTAAAGGCACAATGTGCCTTGAGGCCTGTTCTGGGATTTGAGAGAATCAAAATACAAAAAGGGCAAAGTTTAAAAGCTCTCAACCCAATTCTTTAGACCAAAGTCGGCAAACTACAGCCTGTGGGTCAGATCCTACTACGGCCTATATTCATATGGCACGTGAACTAAGTATATTTTTTTACATTTTTACAGGGTTGTAAAAAAACGCATGTGACAGTATGGTCCACAAAGCCTAAAATGTCTACAATCTGGCACTTCACAGAAAGTTTTTTTGCTCTAGACTTATATGAGAAACTACGTTTAGCCCATACAAATTCATGTGGGGAGAAAATGAAGCTAAATGAAGTCGTACAACTAGTATTCTATATAGATCTGAAAGAAACAGGTATTTCTTTCATAAACTCTTAGAATCTTAAGAACCCACATGTCATTCAACCCTTTTAGGTGTGTAATTGGGAAGCTTAAGCTTTTAGAGTTAATCAAAATTGGTGGTTTGGAACATTTCTGGTGTTACCATGTTTTAATATTATGAAGTGGAACTAACGTGGTTTTCATTAAAAACATTGACCAGTAACAGTTGATTCTGAGGTCTTACCCTTAAAGGATTTACAATCTAGTGGAGGAACTGAGACAAAAACCTAGAAATAATGTCCTGAGTAGGAATGAAGAGAGGACAAGTAGCTGGCACTTCTCGTTCCTGGACATTTTCTGGCATTGATGGGCCCGTGAATGTTGTATGGCTCCCATCTTATGAGAAGGAAACATCAGTTGCTAAGCCTCAGCCTTCACTTTGTGGGAGCCCTGTCCTTTCTCCCACACACCCCACTGCCAAGTCCACACACCATCCTTAACGTTGAGAGAACTTGGGTTTTGACGATTAGACGTGAAAAGTATCGTGGCAGTCATGGTACAGGAATTATTTTTGTCTCTCCAGCCTGGGTTCCTTGAGGTGGAGATGGTATCCACCTTTAACTCCACCTACTAAGGGGCTGATAAATGAAATAGAAACTAGACTTGGCTTCAGTAGTTTCATAATGAGGAGAGGCAAAGGCACTCGTTAGAGAGTGCTGCAGGAGGGGTCTACTTGTGTTTTATTTTGCTTTCAGAAGAAAAAGTGAGAGGGAGATCCTGATAGCTCAAGGTCAGGTAGAAAATTGAGTTATTTGCATACCAGGGGGATGGAGTATGAGATCGGTGCTTTGGAGCCAGCCGGAGAGTATTAGATTCTGAGAAGAAGGTGATAGCAAGTCCTGAGGGGAATGAAAGATGAGCAAATGTTATTTTATGTTAATGCTAACCATACATTTGTGGGGTAGTATCTCTAGGATGAGGAAGTAAATCCAGCCAAGTTGAGAAAAATGCCCGATGACACATAGCTAAGGGGGCAGAGCTAGACTGGAATATTCTAGGGAGAACCCTTTTTTTTTTTTAAACTAAAGCTGAGCTTGCCTGTCTTAGGACTCAGAAAGGTACAAGAGGGAGCTGTTAATCAGGTCCTGTCAGTGAGAACAAGGGCATCTTGCGTGTGGGACAAGTCTGGTTGACATGGTTTATATGGAAACCCTGTTGAGTAGGGAGACAGGCGGGGCTGGGAGGGGTGAGGGCTTGTGTGGTCAGGAGAGATGGAGGGTAGTAGGAAGCCCAGTGGGAAGCCCGGGTTTGGGGCCATTCAGCACAGATGCTGGAAACCCTGAGGCTTTTAGCTTCAAGGCATTGACGTCCTGTGGGTAGGAGAAGACTCTCCAACTACAAGATTGGGGAAGGAGCTGAGGAGAAGGGCAAGAACTTCAGAGGAGGTGTCACTGTGAGACAATGGAGGATGGACTAAAGCTTGGAGCCGCGGTAGGGAGCTGGGGATCTTTGCTTGGGAATGTGTAAGGAGTTGGTCTTGTGGTTGGAGAGAAATTGGCATGGCATTTATGTTATAATACCCAGGTGATGAAAGACTTGCTGGAGGAAAAGAGCGAGGAGCAAAGAAAACACCACTCAAGGCTAAAAGTCACTAACATTTTGGTTTTTTCAATCTCCCTTGCATTTTGTTTGATATGGTAGCATTTATCCCTGAAATACAACTTCTTTAGCATTAAGAATGTCAAAATATCTTAAATGGCTTTACAGTATTTGTTTATATGGATGGCCCTTACTTAAACAATTTCCAGTCTTGGGGTATCTGGATTGTTAACAACCTTTTGCTATTATGAGCAATGCTATAATTAGATTGTGATGCCTAAACCTTGGGTTAAAATAGATTTCTAGAAACTGCAGTAATTCTTAATTACAGGCATGGAGGAAGGTAGGAGATTGGGAATTTTGGAGAGCGTGGGGCTGCTCTGTAGACCTAAGCTGCCCAGAGTTCTGGTGAACTTAGGTGCAGCCCAACAATGGGGGAGAGGAGGTGAGCTGCTTGACTAAACACCAAAATGAGAGGCATGGCTCACTACAGGTGAACTCAGCCTGTAGGATTGCAAATGTGCATAGCTGATCAAATAAGTTAAAAATACACTGTTTTATGTAATCCTGTGCCTTGGATTTAAGGAATTTTGTTGGAAGTGTTGTCAGATGAAAGTACCCGCTGATAATGCATGATTGCAACAACCCAACATTAAAAATATTTGCCAAAAGTGGGAAACTAGAGTTACTAAGCACCTCCTAGGTGCCAGGCACAGTGCTCAGTGCAGTATGTATCTTGGCTATTCATAGCAGGTATTTTAGAATTTAACAGAATCAACGAGGTTAAGTAACTTATGAAGACGCAAGAGCCATGCATGCTTTCCTGGCCTGGGAAGAGATGTTTGAACCAGTCTTCCTGGCTACATACCCCAATCATAATACATAATACCTCCACCCATAGGTATATGTTTTAGTTTTTCCCCTCATAAGACCATGAAGTCCTTCAGAGTAAAATCATTTCTGATCCAAATACCCTTATCATGTAGTAGGTACTCAACAAATATTTATTAAATATTTATCAAAGGATGAGTGTCACAGGCAGGAAAGTCCCTGAGATTTGGGTAGAAAGAACTAAAATTATGGTAGAGAAGAAATATTGGGTAGAAAGCATGAAATTCTGTGAGGTTTAACGTTCCTTTGTGATATAATGCTTAGCCTGCTATGAAGTTGCCATGGTCAATTCATTAAAAGTTATGTATTTCTGGGGCTGGCCCCGTGGCCGAGTGGTTAAGTTTGCGCACTCCGCTGCAGGCGGCCCAGTGTTTCGTTGGTTCGAATCCTGGGCGCGGACATGGCACTGCTCATCAGACCACGCTGAGGCAGCGTCCCACATGCCACAACTAGAAAGACCCACAACGAAGAATACACAACTATGTACCGGGGGGCTTTGGGGAGAAAAAGGAAAAAATAAAATATTTAAAAAAAAAAAAAGTTACGTATTTCTAATGATGTATTTTTCTACAGAAAAATACAATTTACTTCTTCATACTAACTTTAAAGGAATACCTCTATCCTATTGAGTAAAGACGTATTGTTGAGCTACAAATGAGCTACAAGTTTAGGTACCAAAGGATAATTTTAGATATGGTAGCTGTAAGTGTTATCCATTTGTCGGGGGGAAACATTTGGTGGCAAAAATTGAGTGTATAGAAGAACTTTTTTTTTTTAAGAGAGAAGAGACCCCCCCCCCCCCCCCCCCCATCGTATGCCCATCACTAACTTCAGCAATGATCAACTCATGGTCCATCCTGTTAAATCCATACTCCTTTACTGCCCCCCCCAACCTACTGAATTATCTTGAAGCAAATCCCAGAGATTATATGACATTCATACACACTTCAGTATTTCTAAAAGATAATGACTCTTTAAAACCATAACCAAACTATAATTATTACACCTACATAAAATTAACGAGTTCTTAATATCAAATACCCAGTCAGTAATTCAAATTTTCACTATTCCGCCCACACCCCCTGTTTATACGGTTGGTCTATTTGAATTTAGGAGTCTTAACTTATTTATGTATGTATGTATGTATGTAAGCATGTGTGTCCCTTTTAATTAATGTTTCCCCTCCCTTTTTTCCCCTTGCAGTTTATTTGTTGAGAAAAACATTTTTTCCCGTAGAGTTTCCCACGTTTTACTAATTGCAATCCCATGATTCATTTAACGTCTTCGTCTGTCTTCTCTATCAGATCTAGAAGCTTGATCTGATTCAGAGGCAGGTACAGCACCTTATAGACAGTGTTGTGGACGGACATCAGAAGACTCACCATCCCGTTGTCTCCCTTTTTTATTGTTAGTGGCCATGATGAACATTCCTGTAAATTCTCTTTGTCTTTCTTCATTAATCAATGGGAAACTTCCCCTCATCAACTATTTAATTATCCTAGGTAGAGTTGGTACAGAAAAGCCTATTAAGGACTTTTTTTTTTTTTAACCAGTTTCATAGTCTAAAATTAGTTCTCTAGTATCCTCCAGTGCTGCCTACCAAGAATTTTTTTTAAATGTCATACGAACTCTTGGATTTTTCAAATATTTGATGTGTTTCAGTCCACTGAAGTTATTATTCTTATTGATGCCCAATTTTGGCCCAATGGGAGCCTCTTCATGTAGGCTCCTGCATCCTTCTGATATGGCCCCAGTGGTCTTTGATAGTTTCCTTTGTATTCTGGTAAGGAAACGTGCCAGGCTCACCTTATGCATTTTCTGCCCTAAGCCTAGAATCAACTATTTCTCCAAAATGTTTTGTTTTCAAAATACATTTCTTTCATATCTATTATCTATCTGTATATTATATGTATACATATATATAAAACTTATATTAATATGCTTATATATAAGCAATTATATGTTAGTATTTACATATAAATATATTGGTAATATCATCATATATATATATATATACATACATGGTTTCAGAATATTATTGCTAAAATATTAATGTTACTGAAAACAGTTTAAGATTTTTTTGTTTTAGTTTTTAGTGTAAGTCCTTTGGTACAAATTACTGTTTTTAAAATCATTTCAAACTCTTCCTCTTTTTTGGTTAAGCCACCAACTTGATACATTATTAGATTCATTTGTTTTATTTTGCTTTTGATTTTAAGGACTGCTTTTTTAAAAATTAGGATTTAAAATTTTGTTTTATAATGATGTAAAACAGTTACATATTTCCAAATTCAAGCTTACAAAATAAGACATTTTCAGAGAAGTCTAGATTATTTCCCTGTGCTTCCACCCTGATCCTTCTTTCCCTCAATTGGTAAACATTTAAAAAAATTTTATGTCTTATGCTTTGATTTTCAAAGATAAAAGCAAATAGGTATATATATTTGTACCCTCCTCTTGCCTTCTCATATAAATGGCAGCATACTAGTCACTACATACTTTTCTCTAGCTTGCCTTTTTTACTTTATATATGGGAGAGAGAAACAATTAATTTTATCATATAAAAAGTATTATCTGAAGAATTCTGAAATATACTCACATATATAAACCTGAAGTTTTAAAGTTTCAGAGAAAAACATAGAGAGTGCTTTTTTCTCCTACCCAAGTACCCAAGGACAGACTGTTCTGTGAGCTTATGCTACGGATGTCAAATTCTCTTTTCTCACATGCTTAGCAGGCAAGCTGTATCGGCAGGAACCAGTGTTTCAGTTTTCTCTTATTTTTATTTGATTTCGCGTTCTTCAATAGACTGATCCTCAAGCTTGTCTTCTAAATTGAATAGCCGTAAATGTTTCACATTTCTTAAAGACCGTCCAGTATGGCTTTTAAAAAAGTAATGATCCCCACTGGAGCTTGCCTGAATTTCCAAGACATGACCATTTTGAGTATCCTAGTGCTTAAGGAGGAAAAATATGTAAATAAAATTCCTTTATGCAAATGCTTCCTGCAAGTCTCATTGCCAGCCAAGTTCTTGTAAATCATGATAAACAGATGCTACTGAACTAAATGACTAAGTAAAATTATGGAGATAGATTCTATTTATCTTATTTTTCAGTGTTGGGGAGGGAGAGAAGGTTATTAACTAGATTTTGTCTGTCTGCATGATTAGGGCAGACACCAAGAACTCTATTAATTGATTTCGGTGAGGCAAGAATCGGGCCGCTTAAGAACTGGAGAGCTGCCCCTGGTAAGGGAGAGGTCCTATTGCAACTTACTTGGCTTCACCCCAAGAACTGGGTTTTGGAAACAATCCCATATCGAGCCTGCTGGGGTTTTGCCTACTGTTCAGCTTTTTTCACTTTTTCTCTTAACTTAAAAAAAAAATGAAGTAAAATTCACATAACATAAAATTTGCCATTTTAACTATTTTAAAACATACAATTTGGTGGCTTCCACTACATTCACAATGTTGTGTGGCCACTATGTAACTCCAGAACATTTTCATCGCCCTCAAAAGAAACTAGGTGCTCATTAAGCAGTCACTTCTCTTTTTCTCTCTCCTTCACAGCCCACGGCAACCCATCTGCTTTCTGTCTCTATGGATCTGCTTGTCCTGGACATTTGGCAACATACAATTTGTGGCTTTTCGTGTCTGGCTTCTTTGACTTAGCATAGTGTTTTCAAGGTTTATCCTTGTAGTGGGTATCAGCACTTCATTCCTTTTTATGACCAAATAACATTCCATTGTGTGGATATACCACAATTTATCCATTCGTCAGTTGATAGATATTTTGGTTGTTTTCACTTTGGGCTATTGTAAATAGCCCTGCTATGAACATTCATTTATAAGTTTTTGTTGGAACACCTGATTTCAGTTCTTTTGGGTATATACCTAGGAGTGGAATTGCTTGGTTATATAGCAACTACTTTTAATTGTTTGGGTAACTACCAGGCTGTCTTTTCACTTGCTCGATTGTGTTCTTTGATGCACAAAACTTTTCATTTCAATAGATTATCTACTTTTTCTTTTGTTGCTTGTGTGTTTGGTGTTATAGCTATAATCAAAATCTAACGTCATGAAGATTTCTGCCTATGTTTTTCTTCTAAGAGTTTTATAGTTTTAACTTTTACATTTAGGTCTGTGATCCATTTTGAGTCAATTTTTTGCACATGGTGTGAGGTAAGGGCTCAACTTCACTCTTTCACATATGGATCCAATTATCCCACCAGCATTTATTGAAAAGACTCTTTTTTCCCACTGAATGATCTTGGCATCCGTGTTAAAAATCAGTTAACCATAGGTGTATGGGTTTACTTCTGGACTCTCAATTCTATTCCATTGATCTTTGTGTCTTATGCCATAAAGTCTTATGCCTTATGCCAGTACCACACTGTTTTGATTACTGCAATTTTGTAGTAAGTTGTGAAATTGGGAAGTGTAGTCCTTCCAACTTTATTCTTTTACAAGTTTGTTTGTTTGCTTTTTTTTTTTTAATATTTTAGTTTTTATTTTTCTCCCCGAAGCCCCCTGGTACATAGTTGTATATTTTTAGTTTTTCAGCTCTGGGTCCTTCTAGTTGTGGCGTGTGGGATGCTGCCTTAGCATGGCCTGATGAGCAGTGCCATGTCCGTGCCCAGGATCCAAACTGGTGAAACCCTGGGCTGCCAAAGCGGAGCATGCAAACTTAACCACTCAGCCATGGGGCCGGCCCCTGAAATTATTTTCTTAATTTTACTTTCAGATTGTTTATTGCCATTATATAGAGGTACAACTCATTTTTGTACATTGAGTTACCATTATTTTTAAGGGAACTGTTTTCCTACCAGTGCATTCTTGAGAACTTTTGCTAATTCTTTGGGTTTAATAGTCACCCTCTGACCTTCAGTCTTTCTAAATGCTGGAGGGTATTAACACCCTCCTTAGTTTTACCCACCTTGATATGAGCATTTCAGCACTGCCTTATTAACAACAAGTTCCAGCTCTTAAGTTAATCACAGATAATATTTCATTTGAAAATGCTGACTAAGGGCCAGCCTGGTGGTGTAATGGTTAAGTTCACGTACTCCAGTTCGGTGTCCCGGGGTTTGCCAGCTTGGATCCTGGGTATGGACCTACACATCACTCACCAAGCCATGCTGTTGTGGCATCCCACATACAAAATAGAGGACAATTGGCACAGATGTTAGCTCAGGGCCAATCTTCTTCACCAAAAAAAGGAAAGAGAATGCTGAGTGAAATGTTGGGGAGGAAAAAAGAGATATGGGAAATAAACATATTCATTATATTTTTAATTTTATTCTTACTTATTTTGCTTTTTGTTCAATATGTTTTGATGGTTATAAAAATATCTTTTGATTACTTAGTATAAAAAATTGGAATTTCATCATTAAAATTACCCATAATCTTGCCACTCATACGTAACTGCAGTTAAGAATTGGGTTATGTTAGGGCTGGCCCCGTGGCCGAGTGGTTGGGTTTGCTGGGTTCTCGAGCTCCGCTTTGGTGGCCCAGGGTTTTGCCAGTTCGAATCCTGGGCATGGACATGGCACCGCTCATCAGGTCATGCTGAGGCAGCGTCCCACGTGCCACAACTAGAAGGACCCACAACTAAGTCCTGGGGGGCTTTGGGGAGAAAAAGAAAAAACAAAATCTTTAAAAAAAAAAAATTCAGTTATGCATAAGTGCTGACCATGAGTATTGTTAACATTACTAAGAGCATATTCTCCATATAATTTTTATTCTTCCATTTTTTTACATCTAAATTATGTAATAATGACTCACACTTAGGAAATATCAACTTAAATACAGCTTAAAAATAAGAAGTAATAGTAATTTCTTTACATTTATTTGGAACAGCCACTTTTGGCTTGTCTTTTTCATGGGTCGTTCTTTTTCTTTTCTTTTCTTTTTTCTTAAAGATTGGCACCTAAGCTAACAATTGTTGCCAGTCTTTTTTTTTTTTTTTTTTTTTCTGCTTTATCTCCCCAAATCCCCCCTGGTATGTAGTTGTATATCTTAGTTACAGGTCTTTCTAGTTGCGGCATGTGGGATGCCGCCTCAATGTGGCCTGACGAGTGGTGCCATGTCTGTGCCCAGGATCTGAACAAGCGAAACCCTGGGCAGTGGAGCATGCAAACTTAACCACTCGGCCATGGGGCTGGCCCCTCTTTTTTAAAATTAAAATAACACATGCATTTGGCATTAAAACAATCAAATAGTTCTGAAAGATTCATCATGAAAAGCAACAATGCCTTTCCCCACTTCTCCACAACCCTGGTCCTACTCTCCAGGAGGCAAACACCTTTACTCCAGGGGGCAAAGTTGTAACTTTGGAGGGATAACCTCTGTATTGGGAATAATATTTCTTTGTTTTTTTTTAACATTGGCACCTGAGCTAACATCTGTTGCCAATCTTCTTTTTGTTGTTGTTGTTGTTTTCTTCTTCTCCCCAAAGCCCCCCAGTCCATAGTTGTATATTCTAGTTGTGGGTCCTGGCTCTGCTATGTGGGACGCTGCCTCAGCATGGCTTGATGAGCAGTGCTAGGTCCGTGCCCAGGATCTGAACCAGCGAAACCCTGGGCCGCTGAAGCAGAGCGTGCAAACTTAACCAGTCGGCCACGAGGCTGGTCCCCCTGATATTTCTTGATTTATCAATGTTAGACACTATCCACTGACCTCCTGACTCTTTTTCCTCACTTCCTCATCCTTCCTTAAGTCCTGACCAAGATAAGTACATTGGTCCCAGATATTAAGAGCAACTAGAACTTCCTAAGCACTTAGCTCTGTGCCAGGCACTCTGCTTTAAAGCTGCCATTCTAATCCTTACAACAACCAAATGAGTCAGTTTACATTATGCTAATTTAAGGATGAGGAAACAGGAGTTGAAAGAGGTGAAGAAACTTGTCCAAGTGTGGCAGATTGCATTTTCTAAAAAAGTGGCCACAACAATATTTCTGGTCCCACCTGCTTTTCCAGAACACTGCCACTTCCCCTTGTCTTGGAGTCTGTTTCCTCTCTCCTTGAACCTGGGCAAGCCTTTGTGACTGCCTTGATGAACAGAGTGCTGTGGAAATATCACTGCTCCCTGACTTACAAGGCTGGGTTTAAAAAGGTAGAACAGCTTCTCACTCTCTCTCGCCGTGGATTCTCACCCTCGGAACCCACCAGCGTGTTGTGAGGAAGCCCAGGTTCCATGATGAAGTCACATGTAGGTTTTCTGGCTAATAGTGCCAACTTAGGTCTCAGGAAACTGCTGGCATCAATCACCAGACATGTGAGAAAACACGCCTTCAGATGATTCTAGACTCCAGCTGTTGAGTCGTTGTCATCCTTCTAGTTAGTCTTTAGTTGAGGCCCCAGAACATTGTAGAATGGAGGCAAATTGCTCCCACTATGCCCTGTCCAAATTCTTGACCCACAGAATCCATGAGTGTGACAGAGAGTGGTTTTATGACACTAAGTTTTTAGATAATTTGATATACAGCCATAGACACATCAAGGCACATCCATCTGGTAAATGATAGACCTTGGGTTTGAACCTAGCTCCGTCCACCTCCAGAATCTCTGCTCTTAGCCGCTAGTCTCCACAATCTGTGAAGACTACTCTATTAGTTTGCTAGGGCTGCCATAACAAAGTATTACAGACTGGGTGTTTAAACAACAGAAATGTATTTTCTCGCAATTCTGGAGGCTGGAAGTCCGAGATCAAGGTGCCAGCAGGGTTGGTTTCTCCTGAAGCCTCTCTCCTTGGCTTGCAGATGGCCATCTTCTCACTCTATCTTCACAGGGTCTTCCCTCTCTGAGTATCTGTGTCCTAAACCCTTCTTAAAAGGACCCCAGTCATATTGGAGTAGAGCCCACACATATGACCTCATTATACCTTAATTACCTCTTGAAAGGCCCTATCTCCGAAGACACTCATATTCTGAGGTACTGGGGTTATGACTTCGACATAACATATGAATTTTGGGAGGGCACAATTCAGCCCAGAACAACTACCCACAGGGCATTCTGAGCATCTCTGGGGCTGGAGCTCTGGCTCCCATTTCACACTTAGCTAACTCCTGCCATCATCTACCTACCTCCCAGGGCAGTGGTTTTAGATCCTGGCCGCACATCAGAATCGTGAGTTCAAAGAAGAAAAGTGATCTCCGGCCCCTACCCCAGACCAGTTAAATCAGAACCTGTGGGGCAGAGCCTGGGCATCAGAGTCTTTTAAAATTTCCTCTGTGATTCTAACGTGCAGCCAGGGTTGAGGGTGACTGCTCTGGGGTGGAAGGGAAGTCTGGTGAGAGCAATGAGCCAGGAGAAACGAGGGTCACCTGGGGCAGCAAATTGTTGCTTTCGTTAGAGGAAGAGAAATAAAAATCACAGAGAATCCCGACACATTTCACAGTAGCTTCGATATGAAGAGGATGGGGTATTAAGCGGAATAAAAAACAGAAGACGTAGGGAAATATCCATCCCACTAGTTAAGATGTGAAATTCCATTACATAACATTAGAAACCAGAAAAGGAAAAGCAGGAAAGCACAAGGTATGTAGTGGAAGTGAAGAGACACGAATGAATAACTAGGGTCTGGTGTGGGTCTCCTCTCTCATAGCCTGGTTTTCACGTTTTACTTTGGCAATTTGTAACTGAGCAGAATTTATTGGCTCTATTTTATAGAATGCAAAAGTCAACTGCCAGCATTATTGTTCAGTTAGGGAGCTCTGCCACCCACATGTCAGAAATCACAAGTTTGATCTTCACTCCCAATCGGAAGTCAGAGCAGCCCCGGCGCGTCCCTCCCTAACCTTGCCTTGGCCGCAAACACTCTGCAGACCTGAATTCTGGACAGAATTGTTTTTCCTTCTGACTCCCAGCATTCCCCTTTGGCTGTTTCTAGGGCTGTCTGTTGCTTGCAAACTGACACGGGAGATGTTGCTTATTCCTGCAGTCATTTATATTGGTATTACTACAGTAAATTCTTTATGAAATAAAAATCAATAGTCACCGACATCCTGAGTAGTGAGGAAAATAATTGTTTATGGCACTCAGCTTAAGCTGTTCTGGTAATCACGTTGAAAAATACAATATTTATTCATTAGATCAAATTTAATGAGGCCTCCTGGCAGTAATTATAAAAATTACTGTAGCAGTAAATTACTAATGAGTTGTGATGTGCTTCCTACCTGTGAAGAAGGACTGGGGGTTGAAAAGCCTGCTACCCAGATGAGGATGCGAGGGAGGGAGCCTCCCGCCCCCGCGCTGCTCTCTCGCCCAGGCAGGGAAGGAGCAGTGTACCCAGACCACAAAAGCAAACAAGAAAAAAAGACCAAGGACATGCAACCGGGGGGGATTCTTGCAGCCGTTGGAACAGGATCAAGATTAGAACATTCTTTTCCCCAAAGGTGAGCGTCATCTCAGAGACTTCGAGTTGCCGGTGTGCTGGGGTCACAGAGGAGCACTAATCTGATGCCTGGGAAGGACAGAGCTTCTTATTAAGGCCGGGAAATGATTCCAGACACGCCACCCTTCAAGTGTGGGGCCTCGACTCTGACCGCTGAGGTGCAGGTTCGGCTAGGCGCTTTCAAAACCAGATGCTGAGCTTGGCGCCTGCTCTAATGCAGGAGCGTTGATGGTTTTTACAAGCTCCTGGGGGTTTCTTCCTCCTCTAAAGGCTCCAAACTAGCTAGAATTTTTGCTCTTCTATTTATAGCATGGAGCTAAGTTGTTTTTTGTTTTGTTTTTTTAAAGGATGCAAGTAATTAATTTTGATTGAGAGCCTATCTGTAAAAAAACCAGACAATATATTGATTGGAGGGCAGGCACAGTTTAAAAAAAATACACCAGCAGAGTTAAATGGGAACACGAAATCGTGACAAGGTATGGTCTGACACAGCTTTGTGCTGCCATTTTCTGGATTAATATGGATGGTGGATACTAGCCTTACCCCAGAACACTGCTACTCTGTCAGTTCTCAAAGGTAGCCTTTGTTCCCTAGACACACAGCCACTGCCTGCCGATGAGGGACCAGCCACGCCAGGTGAGGGCCCCCTACCCACAAGCAGCTGGAATCTGTAACCAGCAGAAACGCCCCTGAAACCTCAGCATAGCGTCCCCCTCAAAAGCACGGTGTCTGAATAGCAGGCAGGCTGTCGTCTGGAGTGACAGCTATCTATTCAGGTAGTGGCTGCTATTGTCTTCTCACTTGTAACACCAAGAGGATTTTTGTTTAACTTTAAGAATTCTGACAGCATCTCAGAATGTCGTACTCCCAGTGGGTTCAGCCCCTCCTCTCGTGGGGAGGGAGCAGTGACATGAGAGTGTACGTTTTTTTCTTTAAATTGCAGATGCCTTAAAATGAGATTGTCAGGTTTGTTGGCTTGTCAGACTAAAGTATCAAGATTGTCACAGTGTATTATATCACTATAATATGATCATTGTACACGAAACTAATGAGTAATATTGTACTTAGTGGTGGGACTGAGTCACATTAACATTAAAAACGGTGAGCAGCCTTGCGTTTTACCAGAGAATCTAGGAAAGATGGCTACCCCATGGGATTCGAGGCTGGAATTTCCTCATCCAGGGAAGGTCAGGGAGCCCTCTTTGAAAAGGGAGGTGTAGCAGAGGCCAGCCCAGGGCTTTGCTGGGGAGACCAGAGCAGAAGGGAGCCACGGGCTCCTCAGGGAGGCTGACGGAAGCTCCCGGCAGGTACTCAGAAAATGGTTTTTGAAGGAAGGAGTCAATGTCAGTTGTGAGTTTTCTTCCCAGTTAGAATCACATGCAGCTAAACTAGAAGCAATTTGAAGAGGAGTATTGTTTCAGTGTCTGCCTTGCTTACATCCTCCTTGGCCATTCATTCATTCATCAGATGTTAATAAGCCCTACTCCATGCCAGGCATGAGGCCCTCCATGGCATGGATAACAGGCACAGGCCTGCCTTTCACAGAACAGGTACAAGGACAAACTAACACCCGGTATCCGGGGGGGTCCGTGCTGGGGAGGCCTAACTTATTTTGAGGAAGTGATATTGAAGCTGAGAACTCAAAGGATGAGGAAGAGTGAGGATGGAAAAGGTGTTGGGGGATCATTGTCCAGAAAACAACATTCCTGGGAGGGAGAGTGCTGGGAGCCTGTAGGAACTGACGGAAGGTCAGAGGTACTGGAGAGAAGCCGTGGCCCCAGGGTCACGGTATGAAGAATGTAGGGTCAGACCTGAGTTTGAATTTGGGCCTTGACCTCTCTGAGTTGTGAGAGACCAAATAACATTATTTGTGAAGCCCTCAGCACAGGCCCTGGCATGGAGTAGAAATTCAGTGCACGGAAACAATCAGTATCATTTCTGAGGGGCAGGCTGTGAGCTTATTGTATGTGGCAGTGTGAAGACACTCAGCTACTCATTCCGTGGGACGGGGACTTTGGGGGAGGTTGGGTAGACAAAGGTGATGGCACGTGAAAGCGAGGACTGCCATTATACTTGAGTTAGGAGGCAGAAGAGAACTGAAGAGCAAGTGCTTATACTGATTCAGGATAACAATATATCCCAAAGTAAACATTCATCACTGTCGTTGTTAAGCAACACCTCCACAGAAGGTATATTAGCTTGCACATCATAGTTTTTTTTGAGTGGTGCCCACTGGATTTGTTCAATAGACAAACTGCACAACCATACCCAGAAGCCCCGAATCCAATACATCGTTCTTTGAGTGCCTACAAAGTGGTAAATTTGAAGTCTGGATTTTTTCCAAGGCAGACGGCTCTTGTGCCTACTATTACAGAAAGTCTGTTTCCTAAAACTGATAGGATTTACAGGGTTTATCTTCTCCAAAAGATACAGGTACATTCCTCTCCCTGTTATTGCAAACAGCATTCACATTTGAAGAAGGAACTTTTCCCACAAGAACTGCAACAGAGGTTAAAAATTTGTACCCAGAGCCCTCCCGGAAGTGAAAGACGTCAATGTTTAGAGTATATAGAGCTGGCTCTTCGACACCCCTGAACCCCACTTCTCCAAACTCAGGAGCAGCGTGGTGCGATGAAGTGTGCGTGAGCTCCCTCACCGTTCCTACCCCAGCAGCACATCACGGGCTGGGCGAGATTCACTTCGCATGGGTGAGTTGTGTCCATATTTATAAAGGAGTAACCTGGGTTTAGTATTCCAGGAAAGCGATTTGGTTAAACACGTATTTTATTCCATTTGTCGTCTTCATCGATAACTTCCCCTAGTTATTTTTGATATTAGTCATTGTCGTTGAGGGTATCATGTACATCATTAGTATTCCTGCTGGGTAAGACATAGCTTGTTCCAACCTGTACTTCCAGAAGATTATAAAGCTCTTGTTTTCTGAGAATTTTTGTCTAGAGGAAAAGCATTCACCGATGGGTTGACGGAGCTTTGTAACCAAAATCGCTGAACAGATGAGATGTGGGAATTCTAAACTGGCTTATCGCTTCAAAATGCATAAAGCTGGGAGTTCTGGGGAGGGGAGAATGGGGAAGAAGCGGGAGGAGAGCAGAAACAGGCTGGAGACTCACCAGTCCTGCCAGGTGCAGCTTTGTTTGGCCCGGACTGTCTCTGGTATGCGAGGGCACACGCACATTCTCACGCAGCTCCACTCTCCCTTGCCTGCAAGCCTGCTGCCCCTGAACTCTTTTCAGAGTGCCAGGTCTGAGTGTGGCTTAAAGAGCATCTGCACAGCCTGCCACATGCACATGGTCAGCTCTTTGTGGAAGCTGCTTATTGGGGGTACCTTAGAACTCAGCCTCTTTGTCCCACAAACAGCATACTTCTGTTGGTTTTTTCCCCCTAAATTGAACCACTCCTGTCCCTAATTGTGTCACTCCTGCTGTCACCTCCTAGCCATCAGAGCCTGTGGCATGGTTCTGATTGTGTTGCAATGTGTCCTTGAAGCATTCTTTTTGTTGTGTTCAATGGCTCTCCTTCAGCTCACAACACAGTGGTTGCAATGATTTCCTAGGGTCACCCATTCTCCACTGAGGACCAGCCCAGAAAAGCTCAGTCGTAATGAACGGGGCTTCAGACGGACAGACACACACACACGGGCTTGAGAGCCCTCCTGGCTTCGGCCACTCTAACAAGATTTTGTCATTTGTGGCTTTTGCACATTGGAAAAACTTTCATCTCTGAGTTTCTATGGGCTATAAATACTTGGTAGGTTAAAAAGGAATCATTCAGAACATGAAATAAACATAACCTGGCACGTACACAGCAACACACCTCAACGGAGCCCTTCAACTTGTAGGCTAGAGCTGCGGGAATCTGAGACAGGGTTTCCTTCATCTCTTCTCTCATTCACTTCCCTCCCGGGCTGGACACTGCTCTGGTTTATGACCTCTTTTGGTTGGATATTTTCCTAATGAGGCAGGAGGATTAGGTCTCCATGTTACTCACACCTTTTAACCACGAAGTGAAAACTGTTGATTTAGTTGGGATTGGGGAAAATTTTTACAAAGTATGGAAAATGCGAGTTGGATAACATATTTCTACCACAAATTGACAAAGGAGTCTGGCAGAAGGATACTGTATCTTGATTCTGAAAAATCACTACGATCCTGGTTTTTATGGCTTTATTCATTTCCTAAGTAACCACTTTATTATTTTTTTTCAGATTATAAAAGAAGTAAGGGATTGTTGTAAAAAATGTAATAATAGAGAAAGATAGACTAAGAGAAATTAAAAAGTCAACCATATTTTCCAAAGACATTATCATTAATATCTTGGTCCTATGCTTTTCCTTTTTTTTTTTTTAAATTGAGGTATAAAATACACACAGAAAAGTGCAAAAATCATAAGTACACATCTCAACATTTAAAAAAAACTTTAACAATAGTGTACATCCACATTCCTACCACCTTGATCAAAATATTTCTTGTTCCATGGCAAACTCTGTCGTGTCCCCTCCTAGCCACTGTCCTCCCAGAGGTCTCTCCCCCAGCATATATAAAATATGTATCACATCTTTATACTTTGTTCTCTCTATATTATACCTTTTGCACTTTGTTTTATGTATATCAAACATTTTATAAAAAATGGATTGAACTCTTCATAAAATATTGCAAACTGATGGCACTTTAAGAAAAATGTAAATTTTTATCTGACATTTACATGACAAAATATTTGTATATCACTTTATATAATATCAATAAAATCTCATTTTTATTATGTACAAATACATAATTTATATAATTATCACTTTATATAGTATCTTTCTATGTCAATAAATATAAAAGTAAGCCATCATTAGTAATGGTTACATCCCATTATTAGATGTACCATCATTTGTAAATTACTTTCCTACAGAAGGACATTTAGCATTGTTCCCTTGTGATTATTTAAAAATTACCATTAGGGCAACATCCATAAGCAAACTTATACTAAAGTCTTTGTAATCATAATTTACTGTCATTAAGTATGAGTATTCTTAAATGCTTCTACATTTTTATATTCTCCATCTCTTTTGTTCCGCAGTTGTTCTTTCTGTAGCCTGTAGTCATCTTTTAGCACGTTGCTGAAGGACAGTGTGTGCGCGTGTGTGTGCGTGTGTGTTCTGTTACTGTAACTCAGTCATCCCATTCCAGCCCAGTCTTGGAGCCGGAGATAGAAGTTATGTTTCGGTCTACGCCTCATGTCATGAGTGTTTTCTTCCCCCTTATGTTTTTATTGAGGTGAAATTCACGTAACATAAAATTAGCCTATTTAAAATGTACAATTCAGTGGCATTTAGTTTGTCATTTACCAGGTTTTGTAACCACCAGCTCTATCTAGTTCCAGAACATTTCTATCACCCCAAAAGGAAAGCCCATACCCATTGGCAGTCACTCCCCATTCCCTCTCTCCCAACCAGGTCATGAGATTTTAGAAGTCACTTAAAAATTCTCATCAGATTTCATTTCATTTCTTCACAGATCATTCTAGTCTTTCAATTCACAGGGGCAAAAAAATAAACGTAAGCGCTCCGATGCCATCAGTTGTTGTAAACCCAGCCCTTCCCCTGCCTGGAAAGCAGCTCCACGAACACACACGGTGGGTGCCTTTCTTTCTGCTCTAATCCGTGAGTCTCATTGCCCTTGTTTCTCTGCCCCAACCCCTGGCTTTTGGTTAACACTCCATTGTTTTTATTAGGAGTCAGATTCCCTCACACAAAACTCCAGTGCTGTGGGTTGGCATGTTTGCTGAACTTGCAAATCAGGGGTTCGTTTCCCTGGTCAGTTATTTAATTTATTTTTTAAAGACATCTTTTATTTTCAGTCAAAAAGACAAGTAAAAATCATTCTCAGAATGATGTGTTTAAAGTAAAAAGGTTTTTTATTAGGATGTTTGTTTACATCGACTCTACAGAATTCTTTTTAGTCGAGAAGCCACAGGAATTGTTATTTCTTTGCCACGGAATCCCTAGATCTTTGTGGGAGGCCTGGAAGAACCAGTTTCTCTTCCATTTAAACAAATTCAACTCAATTCGCTTGCATTGGCAGAGCAATCCAAAAGTCTTAATTTTCTCAGCCAAGGAGAGCAAAATCTGCCTGGGAGTTCTTAAAATACGGATATTTTTTATCCTTTTTTTTTTTTTTTTTAAAGATTGGCACCTGAGCTAACAACTATTGCCAATCTTTTTTTTTTCTGCTTTTCCTCCCCAAATCCCCCCAGTATATAGTTCTATATTTTTTTAGTTGTGGGTCCTTCTAGTTGTGGCATATGGGACGCCACCTCAACATGGCCTGATGAGCAGTGCCATGTCCACGCCCAGGATCCAAACTGGTGAAACCCTGGGCTGCCAGAGCAGAGTGCACGAACGTAACCACTCGGTCACAGGGCCGGCCCCCTTATATATTTTTTTTGTCCAGAAAAAAATATATATACCCTCTCCTCCAAAGCAATGAAGGCACATGAAGCTTCTCTCCTAAAATCTAAAACAGGAAATTATCTGTAAATTTTTTTTTATTGACGTGAAAGAAATAGCCAAGCAAATAAATACTTGTTTTAAAAAATTCAAACCAACATCTGAAAAGTAAAAAATAAATTTTGGTCTCTCGTGGTCCCATTACCTCAGGGTTAATCGTTGTTAATAGTTGGCATTTGTATCACACTTCAGAAATAAAATAAAATAGAGATTGCACTATTCATATCATAACACAAAACACTGTTTTCACTCCACACTATATTGGACACTGCTCTGTGGCAGAACGCAAAGATCTCCCTCATTCTTGAAGGGCAGCAGAAGATTCCATAGTATGAATCTCTGTAATTTTTTTAACCCATTTTCTATCAATGGATATCTAAGTTTCCTACAGATTTTTCTATTTAAAATCCTATATATTGAATCTAAATGTCTCACATGTCCAGTTATAATTCTAGCCACAGATCTTGGCAAGCCTCGGGGACACTCACAATTGGTGGTTGGTGGTTGTTTTTATCCATTTATATTCCCAGAAAAGAAGGAATGGGGCAATCCACAGCCAGTGATTGGCCTGCCTATCTGGTGCACAAATGTAAATAATAAACTTCTTCTTCCCTTTTTCCATCCCAGCCTCCAGAAGCTCCTTCCTCCCGCATGCCTTCAGATGAGGCAAGAAAAAACGGTTCCAAGAGAAAGTTTTGGGCTTGAACTACCCTGATGTATACAAACTCATTTGGAGAAATGAAAGCATTATATTGTTCTGGCTCCATATTCCTAGGTTTCTCCTACAAGTTCTCTGGATTGTTCTGAATTTGGGAAATGATGAGTGTTGTCTATGAGAGGATGTCCAGCAGCTGGAGGTTTATAGTTGATGATGAAGGGGGACAAAATTTGCCACCCCAAAATGTTTCTCTTTAACATGAAGATTATTTTAAGCTGATTATTTTTAAGAAACAAAAGACTTGGAAAATTTTTCTTGTTACCTCCCTCTTAACTGCTTAAAAGGATTTAGATAAATGGCCTGTATCTAGAGCTGTCACTAGAGATGTCTACAAAGAACACGGGCTAAGTGTGGTGGAGGAGACTACATCAGAGTCTCTCCATTTCCCATCATCTCTGTGTGGCCTGGCAAACATTTGTTTACCCAACATCTGCTTTTCCATCTCCATATGAATTACCTTCCTTCCCTTTGGAGTTCCAAACCGTTACTCTGGACATCCTCTTTTGTCTTTAGCTGAAGATGGTATTTAAGGTGGTGGCTTTGGCCATTTTGGCAAGTTACTCAGTTTTCCTGGGTCTCTCCCATACATACATGTTATTAAGCTTTGTTTGATTTTCTCCTGTTTATTGGTCTCATGTCAATTTAATTCTTAGACCAGTCAGAAGGACCTAGAAGGTAGAGGAAAATTTCTTACTCTCCTACAATGATGAAACTTAGCAGCAATTTCACACCAAACCCAGCATTTCTAATTCTAACAAGATGCTCTTGAGCCAAACCTTTGGAATTTTGACTCTTCGTGTTTGTGCTCCCCCTCCTTCGTCATCAAAAATAACAGGGGACATCAATAAGCTGAAAACTGCACAAAGAACACAGCTTTCAGACTTGCATGTTAAAAGGGCAGAGTTCTGTGTGTTGTGTTTCTACTGTCAGCCAACGAAAAACAGACAAGATTTAGGAAAAAAGGAAGGCTATTTACTAGAACAAAATACATGATAGTTCACATTACATATTTTCTTGATGGACACAAAGTGACATCTATACTGATTGACTGTCGGCATGTGCCTCTCCACTGAGCCAGGCTCTCTGTGATGGATCAGCCGGGCTCAGGCAAGTGTCAGGAAGATTATCAAAAGAAAGAGCTGTCTGTACTTGTTCCTTTCCTGAAGAGATTGACAACTCACCCTAACAAAAGGAAACATTAGTGTGCTATTTGCGTCTCTGAACAAGACTGTGATAAGATGACGTGATAAATGGTGGGGTGGGGTGGGAGGGAGGTTGCCATAAAAACACATAAGGTAGCTACATCGTGAAGGGCAAAGAAAACCTGAGCTCCCAGAATCGATGAGGCTTCTTTATTTTAGGAAGGCGAGCTGATCTGAACCACAAAGGTGCCTGCAGATATCTTAGATGACAGCACAAGTTCTCTAACCAGCGTTGTCAATAGCTTCGAGAGAAATCGCAGATATCACATGCCTTCCCTCGCTTTTGTATTTTTTCCCTAGTTGCTTGGCTATGACCACTGATGGCTTATACAAGAAGATACAGTGTACCATGGAGCAAATAGGAATCAGGCAAAATCTACCCCCTCCACAACATCCATGGGGTCTGGGTCTGGCAGAGCCCCAGGAACAGGGGTTTGTAGATTGGATTCACAGAGGGCATTTATTATGATTCTGAAACAAACCAGATGAACTTGAGTGTATCCAAAAGGGAAATTGTCCCCGAGAGAGGCTTTACTCACAACTGTAGCCATTGTTACCCCTCATTAATTGTGAGGATGGCACCATTTTCAAGTGTTTTCAGATCATCTTGGCAGGCTTGCATCTGGATAGGTCTGGGGAATTTATGCTCAACGAACAGGTTGCATTTGGAGATGAAAATACTTTGACAGACGGCTCAAGTCCACACAGCACCTGCAGGAAGCAGCTATTTTTCTCCTTGCTGACCCTGTGTTCTCACAGCATTCCTAGGCACGCCAAGTGCTCCTGGAGGTCTCCTGTCCATGGCCAACAGGACCACATATGCAGGTAGGAGGGCTCCTCTGGCCTGGGCACAGGGGGTTCTGGATCTCAAGGGCTTGCTGCAGGAGCTCAGCCTTGGGTCAGGCTGTCTCCTCTGGGTGTCGTCAACAGTGCTTGCTGCACTTGGCTGATCTAGAGGAGCTGAGGGCTCCGGAGAGTTTGGTTTAGCACGGATCTCGAGAACAAGGTCCTGACTGAGCCTGGGTCTCTGCTCTGTATGCCCCAGTCAAGTCCAAGGATCGCTGCCACCACTTCCCACTTGCACAAGCTAACTCTGGCTTTTGGAGCTCATGATGGATGCTACCCAGAGAATCAAGACAGGTTCTTATATGTGCAGCTGAAAGGCCGGATACTGGCAGAGGTGGAGAAGAAAGTCTTCTGAGCTCTGTGCACTGTCAGCTATGTAAGCACCGACTAGGTGGGAAATAACATTCTGTTCACAATCTGGTGTTGGTAGAAAACATGGTCAGTATCAAATACCGGTAATGACAATGGGGGAGAAGGGTTTCTGATTTCTTACACAGTGTTTCCTTCTGCTCTGTGGGTGCTGGTCTCTACTATTACATCCTATTTTATGACCTACTTCACTATGTTTTTTAAATGCCATACTTTCTCCCGACACTTAAAGCAGTTTGAGTCTTGGTGTGATTAACATTTAATCCTGGTGTGGTTGACAGTTCATTCAAAGCCGTTCTATTAAAAATGACTGGATGGGAGGCTGTGATGACCCTTCCACTCATGGTGATGGGAAGGCTACCATGAACAACAAGGCAAGCTCCTTCAGTGTGTCTTTGCTGGTCAATGGGGATGATGTGATCAGGTTAGGCCAGCCACTAATTTGGGGCCTTCAAAGACCTTGAGAAGCCCTGAGCCTGCCCACAGAGGAGGCCAAATACAGGTCTGGGTCTTTCTACATTTTGGTGACCTCTGGGAGGGAAACTGCCTCCTTCTCCCTGGGGCCAATCTTTATCTTCTGAAGGCTTCTTGGACTTATTTGAGCCCCCAGAGAACCCACATCACAATTATATCTTTTTGTCTTCTCTTGATCTTCTTCCTCTTTGTGACCATGAACAACCATTCTTTTTTTGTGTGTGTAAGGAAGCTTGGCCCTGACCTAACATCTGTTGCCAATCATCCTCTTTTTGCTTGAGGATGATTGTCCTTGAGCTACATCTGTACCAATATTCCTCTATTTTGTATCTGGGACGCCGCCACAGCATGGCTTGATGAGCAGTGTGTAGGTCCACGCCTGGGATCTGAAACCCATGAACCCTGGCTGCCAAAGTGGAGAGTGTGAACTTAACTGCTACACCACTGGGCTGGCCCCACAACCACATTCTTTAAACAAAATCCAACTCTACCTTTTCTACCCTAGGCAGCCTTTGATTCCATTACAGGTTATGGGTCCCTCTAACCCCTGGGAGTGTTGAAGCAAACCAGGAAATGCTCAGGAGGGCCTAGATTGAAAGTGATTTAGAAACAAGTAGTTAAGGGAAATGGTGAATAAGCAAAAAGTCCAAGAAGGAAGCTCCTATAAGGATGGGGAGAAGAAGGGAAGCAAGCAAGCAGGTTAGAAAGAGGAATCAGGGATATCGGTAGGAAGAGAGAGAGATTGTACGTGTGTTAGAGACACAGAGAGAGAGAGAGAGCAATCAGAAGGCCAAGGAAAGAAATCAAATTAGTTGAGCGAAAAACAATAAAAAAAAGGCAACAACTAAAACCAAACAACAACATCAAAACTCAGAGAAGAGCATCCTGCCCCAAATTCTCTAAGGTCAGCAGCACCCACCAGGTGATCTGACAGTGACACCACGTGGTTGAGGAGACCACACAGAGGAGTTAGCTCAAATTATTTTCCCCTAAAAAGCCAAGCTTTGCTTTATAAAACAACCCTTAAATGGAAACAGAATTGTAAAACAGCTAGAGATCATGTAATCCAATGTCTTCATTTTATAACTGAGGACACTGGGTCCTCAAATGATCAAAACCAACCCACCAAACAAACAAAAAATACAATCCAGGAGTGCGGACACAGCATCTCATTTCAGCCAACTCCATGACTTGAGCTTTTGTGGTTACTAATCTTTAAAAAGTAAAATGTATCTTCTGGTCAATAATGAGCAGCTAGTATAAAAAAAAATTGCAATGATCTGGGCATTATATTTAATCAATTCAGATGTACATGAGAGATTACTGTAGAACGTTAATTATGAGGAAAATCATCACAAACACGTGCACAGTACTTTTTGACTTAAAACAGATATTATTGAAGAGAAAGTATAATTTGACGAGTATTGTCTTATTTTTCTGGAAAGTTACAGAGAGCCATCTGCTATTGTAGCAGTGATATCAGATATAGACATGTGATTTTGGCAGTTTTTAAAGAATATTATGCAATAGAATCATCAAGTGTAAGAGAAAACAGAAGAATTCTAGATATTTTTGGTGTTTTATGCAGTAAATTACAGTGCAGGAGTCTATTTGTCCTAGTTGTCTCTGAATATAGTTTCATCTAAATTATACACCAAATGAAGCGTTTGGATTAAAAAAAAGCCATGTTCAATATTAGAATGTAAATCAGCAAATATTGGGCATGTTGAATATTACCCTGGACCTTTATAAAGCAATTTGACTCTTGGAAAGAAACAAAAAATATTCATACGGGGAGGAAAATGAAGAAATGAAAATATTTGGGGGTAATTACAACTGATATGGTATATTGAGAACTGGTTCTCTATCTTAAACAAAATTTCTTACATGGCTAAGTCTTATAAATTATTGAAAATACAGGAAAAATCTTTATGATTTCAAAGAGTGGTTTATGTAGTTTGATTTGTTTTATTGGCTATTTTTTTTTAAGCTGTAGAGCCATTTCCTGCTTTGCTTTGGTCAAATTAAAGGGAAAAGAAAAATCAAACAAGAAAATAGCTATGCTAAGTGAAATCGATGACCATACTGAAGAACACACACGCTTTGCCACTTTTGTGAACAATTTTCCATCTCTGCGTTTCTACAGACCTTTCTCTCTGAGCATCTCTGTATCTACTAACTGCCGGAGATGTCCCCTCATCAACGATGGGCACCCAGGCTGCAGAACAGGCTGCCCAATCTCACATCAGGAAGTCACTCTCTCCCTGAGGGTACAAGGCCCACAGGGTCAGGCCCTCTGGAGGTGGTCTTTCTTCCCTGCATCTCGGTCAGCCCCAGGAATCCCTGAGAGAAGCCACCACAAATCAGGGTGGGGAGGGCAAGAACACATTGCGTGTCTGGCTTGCCTAGCAAAAGCCCAGTTCTTTTCATCACTGCTTGCAGTGGGTGCCCTTATCGGATGCGCAAGCCAATGATTCTGTTGTAGCAGTCACGTTGATAATGACCCAACACTTCTAATGCGTCCTTGCATGCCTAAATGAATCCATATCTTTAAAACAACATGCAAAGAACACAGTTACGGATTCTTCATTGACAAACGTTCTGGGCTGCTGCTGGTTCTCTGAACCATCTTTTAGCTGAATTGTTATTAAATATAAGCACTGCCTTTTTTTTTTTTTAAAGGGAGGCACATGTTCCCTCTCTAATTTTTGAAGCACTGTCTCATGGCAAAACATTATTATTCCATTTGTCCCAAATTAAACAATTTAATATTTTAGAAAAATACTTTCCCTTATTTAAATGAAAACAAGTAATGTAGTTTGCAAAGTAAAAGGCAGGGTTTCATCTTTTAGACAAAAAAAAAAATTAAAAGACAGAGCAAGAAAGACATGTATTGTCTATTTAACAATCAAAACACTCCAATAAAATAAAATAAAATCGTGGTATCATAATAATGAGTTCTCTTTCAAATGGTTTGCTCTGAACTAAATTGTGTTCTTTATGTAATAGAATGACAAATGGTTTAATTCAGTAGCAAATATTCATGAGCTGTAAATGTGCTGCATCACCAGAACGGGTGCAAAATCATCAGCAAATACTGTGGCATGGATGGAAGCTGACGGAAGTGGACGTCTGCACTGGTTTTCAATGTTATTGTGGCTTTGAGTCTATGAGAGAGAGAGAGCGAGAGAAAGAGAGAGAGAGAACACTCCTGTTCCTAACCAAACTGAAGTGCTGCTGTGGTGAGAATAACAGGGTGAGAAAGGAAGCTGGATACAGATTCTTAGAGCTCTTTCTTGGATCAGAGTGCTAAAAGCCGATCAGGGAGGAGAACACAATGTGACAGACATTCCTAGACATTTCAGGATAGAGCCGGTGTTTGTTTATTAGAAAAGACTGTATGTGAATTGAGTCTTTTTTCCTTTAAGGTTAGAATGGCTAATTATCCTGAATCTAAATTTAAAGATGAAGTGGATTCTGACCACTCAGGGAGCTGAATGAGAGATCATCCTCCACATCTAGCTGGCCACACCATTTGCCCTTTACATGGCAGGACTTCGTGGGAAGACAGGCTTGTGAAAATGATGGAAATTGCAAGTAGAAACTCCAGCTCTATTCTGCAGGCTCTGAGACCTCCCTGGAACAAATTGATTAATTTAGAATAACAGATTTCTTCTTTTAGCCCTCAGCCAAATGCTCTCAATGCCACACAGATTTCTCTCTCTCTCTCTCTCTCTTTCTCTCTTTCTCCTGACAGTGTTTTGCCTCACAGCAATGGAGGGACAACAGAAGGAGAGGGGAGTATGTCAGTGGTCAAGGACAATTGCAGATTCCCTCTGCCTCCAAGAGGGCCAAACCCCATTTCCCAGCTGCCATGTTCAGACTTTTCTAGAACTCACGAGTTCAGAAAAGGTTGAACATCACCCAGTGTGTGAGGCAGTCCAGTAGAGGAATTCTATTCCCATTCCTGTAAGCAGTCTTTTGGAGTTGCCTAAGGAATCTCTAAGAACTCCACAAAATTGAAATCAACTCTCCCAAGTGGCATCAAGAGTTTTTGGTTATTAACTCTACCATCTCCTGTTAGCTAAGCTCATTTGTTTTCCCTCCTGAGAGAAGAGCTCTTGCGTCTAATCATATCTAATCTTTCTGCAAAGATGTTTTCCTAAAAAACTGTGTAAATCAAGGTTTTGTAAATCTAATCATATGTTTTATGCATCAGGAGAACTTGGAATGTAAAGGAATCCCATGGTGCATCCTTCTGTAAAATGAAGATTTGCTCCCTTATTATTCATTTTTGTAAATCTGAATAATTATGCATTGGGTTGAAGGAGGTATGCCTTTTTTTAGGTTTTTGCATTTGGTGTCTTTCCACTTCTTATTTTCAATGAGCCCCAAAATGAGCACACGTTTCACCTGTAGAGGAAGGAAACACAGCAAACACACTCTCTGATTCTAAGGTCATAAAGAGCCTCCAAATTGTGTGCCAATGAATTGTAAAGAGTCATCATCTGATTGAAAAAACCAGCAGAAAACGTTGCCCCTATCCTGCACCGTAAAGCCAGACATCCATTTCAGGCTGTCTCAGTTCTATCCCTTCCTTCTTTCCCTTCGGCTACCCCTTTGGAAAATAAAAAGGTGTACAGAGTTCTCAATTTTAAATAGGATGGTGTCTATCAAAGCTTTATCTAGCAGGAATTCCCCAAATTGAGGGACATGAAATTACTTAGCCGCTAAGCATCCAGGAGAGTCCGGTCTCTGAACATGAAGCTGGAAGCGAGGGAAGCTTTACTCTTCATTCTTCTACTCGGCAGAAACCACAGGGACCTACAGCAAGGAAAGGCGCAGCAATCAGAGTAGAGCGAAACCGGCTTCCCAGCGCCTGTGTGTAGACCTCACCCCAAAGGAGAACTCTCTTGAGGTGTTTTCCACCCTCCATCCCCTGGATCCCAATTCAGGGAAAGATTTTTTTCCACCCTCCATCCCCTGGATCCCAATTCAGGGAGCAGTTTCTTTCTTTCTCTCTCTCTTTCCTTTCTTTCTTTCTTCCTTCCTTCCTTTCTCTCTCTCTCTTTCTTTCTCTTTCTTTCTTTCTTTCTTTCTTTCTTTCGTTCTTTTTCTTTCTTCTTTTTTCTTTCTTTCTCTCTTTCTCTTTCTCTCTCTTTCTTTCTTCCCTCCTTCCTTCCTTTCTTCCTTCATTCTTTTCTTTGTTTCTTCCTTCCTTCTTTCCCTCCCTCCTTTCTTTCTCCCTTCCTTCTTTTTCCCTTCCTTTCCCTCTCTCTCTCTCTTTTTTTCTTCTTCCTTCCATCTAGATGGGCAATGCAAAGCCTCTGATATTTGAGAAATGTAATTTTATTGGTGAGAAATGTCCTACAAGGACCTTCCATGTTTTAGTTTAGGAAATTCCCCAAACCTAAATTCCCAGGACAGAGGAGTGCAATTTGATCTGGGCTGAGCAAACTGGAGTATCTTTCACTAAAGGGGAAACAGCCAAGGGGAAGTAAGAATCGCAAATGCTGAACACGTATGTTAGGTCAAGTCCTTGGAAAAAGCCACCATAAAGTGGCTGACTGAAAGCTCACGATTCAGGGCTTCACGGCACTCTTGCAGGAATAATTCCCTACAGGGTTACAAATTACTTTGGAGACCAGCAGGGGGAGCTCTAACTCCGGAAACCCGTCAGTGGTCACGGAAAACCATTTCCCGGGTCTAGACCTTCCCAAGTAGTTCAGCGCTCTGTGGTCCTAGAAGTCAGTAGCGGGAACCACAGCTGATGTCGCTGAACCAGAAACAGAAGTCTCCCTTCGCACGGTCACTGGACGAGGAAAGCAGTTAATACCTTTGTAGAAACAGAGCTGACTCCTTGGCAGGATTAAAGAGGCATTTTACAGAGGATGACCAAAGTCTTCAAAGACAACCAAGAAAAAGCCCCTTCTTCCTCCTCTGTTCCCTTCCTTTGCCCCAAGGCACCACTCTGCTTCTCTCTCAGGGACTATGATCTGATATGACACTTGGAAGAGCCACCTCATGTTGGACAAGCTGCCTGTGGTTAGGATGCACCAGGTTTCTCGATGCCATCAGTCATCTCTGGGCCACTGCCTGTCCCCGCTGCTCTCGCTTGGGTTCCTAGGAAGGAAAAATAGAAAACCCTTACACTGTAACTATGTCAGGGCTGAGAGACTCAACCTCCCGTGTCTTCTCTGCTTGGTGCAGAAGGTTCTGCAGAGGGGAAGGAAGCCCCACAAAATACAGACACGTAATATAAAGACCGTTCCAGCCCGCGAAACATCTGAAAAGCAGTGTGGCTGAAAGCGGCATTTTCCAGGCTGTGTTGTGTGGAGCATTGCTGTCCCTAGAGAGTTCCCAGATATTTTGGGGACAAAAAAATTCTGTGTTCATATAGTTTAGGAAAGACCGTGCACACTATCCATGCATGTCCCCTCCCCTACCTTTGTGGCAAGAAAGCTTGTTACAAGTCCTACGAATCCTACAGTTCAAGTGAATAAATGAAAAAACCCAATTAATTTTCTTTAATCTGGCATTTCCATAATCTATGTGACCATGAAACACTTTTTCCTCTCCAGAGAGTATCTATACCCCAGGCGCTTGTGTTCTATGGAGAACGCTTTGAGAAATGCTGAGTATGGATAAAAGAGCAAAGTTCTAGGAGGGAAGAAACTTGTGCATCTCTGCAGATAGGCTCTGAATCTAACGGTTGCTATGATTTTTGACAAGTCACATCTTCTCTCTGGGCCTCAGTTTCCTCTTCTGTAACGCGATGATTCCTCCAGTTCTGCCTATCTGTGTGGCTCCCGGCTGGAAAGGACATACCAGATGTTCCAATACACTCAGAGATCCTAAAACTCGTGCTTCCGAAGATGGAAATTGATCACACATTTATGTTGAGAGCAAATTGTAGGTTTCTGTCTAGGAACAGACAAAATGGACAGAATCATACGACAAGAGGAGGCAATATTCCTCTCAGGTTGTATTTGGTTTGTGTGCCACACTAGTCCTGTGGTTGCTTCTCGTCTTTGCCCACTTCGCTTAATCTATGGAATAGCTGCATGCATCGTTCTCTTTGCTTTTCATGTGCAAGACTGCAAGGATTTTGTTTTGTTTTAATTCACGTAATGAATGAATTTTAATTGTTGAGGACGTTTGTCCAGAATTTTAGCACGATTCCACAGATTCCAAGGACTTGCAGGCTCCTCTGAACAACAGCGTGAACCAGAGTGCCTGCCGGTGGCAGTTAGGAACTGATGTTAATGAAATGTGCAAGTTGGAAAATGTACACCTGAAGGTTTATTCCTAAGTAGCTATAAGGGACCATGGTTGGAATGATCTGTGCTGAAAAGATCTTTCTGCTCTTTCCCCACATCCCTGCCTCTCCTTCACGTGGGAGTGGGGTATTACCTTGAATGCATGTCCTTGGGGCTGTTGATCAGGTGTATCAGAAGGAAGACAAGGAAACAGAGAATGAAGTAGGATGTTACTACTGAACATCCATCTTGCTCATGCCCATCTCCCTGTCCTTGTTCAACAAAGTCGGAAAAAATCCAACAAATACTGATTGTGCACCTACTAGCGACCGGGTGCTGCTTCCCATTAAGGGGAGGGTCTTCTCTTCCAAGCTGTGGCTCAAGTTCTGGCTCCTCTCTGGAGCCTTCCCTGATATTGGCCAAATGCTAAACTCTTATTATTGGTGCCACACAATTTAGCACCCAGTATATTATGTCCTGGCTTGTTGCTGTGGTTTCCTGTGAATCCCTAACTGGGACACAAGCTTCATGAGAGCAGGGGCTACGTCCTAACACTCTTTTCCTTGGCGTGGTGGCTCTATAAACACAATTCACCAAATCACAGCAAATCACAGCAGAACCTAGGGAATCCTTCAGACAACAGATCTTGCGCCTCAAAGTCATAAAATGTGTTTTTGAGCCCATGGTGTATGTTGTGTGGTATCGCTCACAATGATCTGATGTGTTTCCTTTCTTTGTTTCAGTTGGTTTCTGTTAGTTTCAGAATTAGAGAGTCTGATTTTGGGCTTACTTCTCGCTATTTGTTATTGATAATGTCGTGCACTAAGATTTGTTGAACTCTGCAGAATTAAGTGCCTTTCTGGGTGGTCTGAATTCATCTCCAAAGGCAACTTCCATTGATGTGGTCCTTTCTCTGGCTTTCTGTTTTCCTAGTTTGTGGCTAATTATGAGGGTTTCAGTCAGTTCGATGTAGCCACAGATGGCACCAGCACCCCAGGGGGCCCAGAAGAGGATTTGTGGGGCTGGGCTCCTTCAGAGACACTCACAGGGAAACTTGTGACATGGTTGGGGACATTTGTCTCTGCCCCTCTCACACCCCTCTTCCTGGGGTCCTCGCCCCACCTTCTGGAGTCTACCTATGCTGGAGTCTAACTCAGATGTTCCCTGCTGTGAGGTTATTGCCTAAATGAGGTGGGGGCTGGTGAGTGTTTACAGTGGGATCCATCCTAAGAGTCTACTTGCATGAAAAATGGATCTCAAATATCCAAAGTCCTTCACAAAGCCTAACTTGGCTGGTCTTTCCCAATTCTTTCAAGTTGTAACCTTTGTACAACATTTTTCCAGTCTAAAAAATGCTTTCATGCACAGTATCAGTTGAGCATAAAACAACGAGGCGAAGTAGGGGGAGTGATAGAGAGGCAGGGGGCATACGATTGGCACAGAGTGTGGAAGAGGTGGCAGGGCTGGAACCCATTCTTCTGACTCCCCCTGCCCTGTGTTCTGCCTTGCATTGTGGGGATTGGTGGACATGTCCCTCATCCTCATAGCCTGTAATGCAGTGTAGTGGACAAGTATTCAGTCTAAAAACATGGGACTGAAACTAGGCTACCCCTCACAAGCTAGTGGACAGTAGTGATGATGGTAATAACAGTGCCCATGTATTAGTACTTGCCGTGTATGAGGAATTTTACGCTTATTACCTCAATGTCTTACTCCATTTGGGATGTTATAACAAAATAGACTGGGTGGCTTATATGCAACAGAAATTTACTTTTCACGGTAAATTCGGACTTGGGAAGTCCAAGATCAAGGCACTGGCAGATTCCATGTCTGGTGGCAGCCACTTCCTAGTTCCCAGAGGGCCATCTTCTCAGCTGTGTTCTCACACGGCCCAAAGGGAGAGGGAGCTCTCTGGGATCCCTTTTATAAGGGTACCAATCCCGTTTATGAGGGCTCCACCCTCATGACTTAATCACCTCCCAAATGCCCCACCATCATATTGGGAGTTGAGCTTCAACATGTGAATTTGATGGTGGGGGCACGAACATTCAGTCCATAGCACATATTTAATACTCCCCACAGCCCCAGATGCAGATATTACTATTCTGTCCTACAACAGAGCTTAGAGCAAGGTTTCACAATCACCAAATGATGCTGTTCAGAATTGAAGTCATGTTGTGTTTGTTTTTAGCTGGTGATCGTTTATAGTTTCTGCATTGGTTGTTGAGAGATTGAAATAAGGTAACTTAAACAAGTGTCCAGCATGGTGCCAGACTAACCCATGGAAAGCTCACGATAAACACCAGGACACTAGGTCTTTCTCTCCTTTCCCTTGAGTCTAGAGACAAAATCACGCCCCTCCTTCTCCCCGTTCGATATTCCCTATGATATAGTGCTTTCACATAAGTTGGTCCTCAAGAACCGTTCAGGGAGTTCAGTGGAAATCAAAGCCGAGAGTCAGGAAATCAATCTGCGTTCCTAAGCAGGTGGAGGAAATAAATGAAGACCCAAGCCGCCATACTGCAAAGGTGCCTGGCATTTGGGATGGAGCATAATGAGACCAGAGATGTGGCTGCAGTCCCCAACCACTGTCTTTTCATTCTTCACCCACTTCTCTGGCTGCCCCTGCTTGTTCTCCTTTGTAGGCTTCTCTTTCTGTGTTCACCCTCATGTGACTGTCTAAGGGTTCTGCCCCCATTGGTAACTCACTAATCCCTCTCACAGCACTGACTCCCTTCCCGCAGGTGCATTTACACCCCCAACACCTACTCAGCTCGGGGCCCCACCCTCAGACGTAGCACATCTTGTGTTGAATTCATTATTCCCTTCTCCCCCTTACCTGCTTTTCTATTTCAGCTCATTTGAGTCATTTCAAGTAATGATGGTTTTATTGTAAGGATGTCTATGGGAGAGAACCTGTTAAGGGGGAGAAAACAGAAAAACAAAACCAGGTCTCGGGAGAATAGAAACAATAGTGGATCAGGAAAAATGGGACCCCAGAGCAGCTCTTGGAATGTTAACAGTAGGAACTGGCGGGCTTTCTGTCTGGCTGCCATTGCTAAACTTACTCAGCTGTCCTCCAGGGGCTGCCCCACTTCATACTTGCTACCGAGTGGCTGGTCCATCTTGCAGGCTGCGCTTCTTCACTTCATAGCTTCTGCTAACTTTCCGCTTCCTCACCTTGCCCACAGTGTCTGCTTCTGTATAACTTCGTTTTACCTTGACCCTCACAGCCCAGCTGTAGCTCCCACTAAATGCCGCTGAATCCCACTGAATCATTCTCTCAGTATTTTTGCAGTTCAAATTTGAGAGAATCTGATTGCCAAGCACATCTTTTCTTGCCAGAACACCTTATTGGTTGTTGACTGGCATATGGGTTGGATACCATTCGGTAGGACCCCTGGGCTACCTTTCTTCAAGAGTGTTTCTACAACACAAATCTCCTATGCTCAGTCAAAAAGCCAGTCGTAAAGGATCACATATTGTATGATTCCACTTATGTGAAATGTCTAGAAGAGGCAAATCTATAAGGACAGAAAGTAGATTAATGGTTGCCTAGGACTGGGAGGGTGAGGGCAGCGAACTGGAGGTTGACAGCTAAGGGGTATGTTGTTTCTTTTTGGGGTGATGAAAATGTTCTAAAACTGATTGTGGTGATGGTTGTAAAATTCTGTGACTATACTAAAAGCCATCAAAGGGTACACTTTAAATGAGTGAATTGTATGGTAAGTGAGTTATATCTGAATAAAACAGTTTTTTAAAAAAGACTTCGACAGAGCAGTTTTCTGGAGGAGGGGCTGAGGACATGGCAGACACCAAATCCTCCTTAATTGTTTATTCTAAGAAATGTCACCATTTTTTACCCATTTGCCAAACTCAATCTCTGGAATTCATCCTGACATCCCCCCCTCTTTCAGGTCAATGGTTCCCTCCTTCCCTGCCTCCGACTATCAGTTCAGCAGTTGGGCCTCAGTCTGGCTCAGGTGCCCCTCCTCTGTACTCCAAAAGCACCTCGCACGTGAGCATCTCATTTATTGTTTCATGTTATAATTGGTGCCCTGCTAGCGAGTCTCTGGGGCCCTTTCACCTCCCTTCCTGGCATGCTGCCTGACACGCTGGGTACATAAGAGGTGTTCTTGAATGGATGGGATGTATGGAGGGGGTGGAATGAGGGGATGGATGAAAGGAAAGGACCAGTTATCATCTCTGCCTGTGACTACTGCCTGTTCTTAGGAATCCTACCAATTTCCTAAAATATCATGCCAATGGGAGAATGAATGAGGCCTGGGTGTATCAGTACAGCTCCCATTGTTATCTACTGGAGAATCCAACACAAAGCGTGTTGGTGCAGTTTAGTCCATTGCATTGGAGGAGTTATCTGGGCAACTGGCAAGTTTCCAAGGACTCAGTTTCTGCTCTCTGTGATTTGGGTTGAGTGTCCAATGTGCCCTGTGGCATGATATGCTCCGTAGGGTAAGGGCAGACCCAGTGCTAGCAACACAATATGGACCCGACGTTTCCAGTCATTTCTCTTCTGTGCCAAGCTCCTTGGCTGAGATTTGGGGCAGGGTGGAAAGGCAGGAGGGCAGGAGAAGGAGGAGAAAGGGGGAGTGGGATGGCCTTCTCAGAGAACAACGATTGATTTGAAACATGAAACATCTTATTGATAAAAGCAAAGCCTAGACGGAAGGAAGCGGTTTGATATAGCACACTATTTGAAAAAAATCCTGTGCATCTGTTTAGCACAATATACAACATAATGACAGCAATCTTCCCTGTTTGTATCCATTCATCTGATTATACAAAGTAACAATTCTTTTAGTTACACATTTATTTACCCAGAGATTTTTTTAATGGATAATAAGTTAGTAAATCAGATAGCATGTGTTCTGGATAATACTTTAGTAAACTGTCTACCACATAAGACAGTTGCAATTCACATTTTCTATAATATCCAATGTTCCATTAATACACATAGCACAATGTGAAGCTCTGAGCAGCTATGCAAGGAGGACAAAGCAGATTTTAATGATTATTTAATACTGTTTTATCTAGACACATATTATGTTGAAAAGCTACAGATTTCAGTCCTGCAAGGCGCTGCAGATGTAATGACAACTGTGGACTTATTTGAAGTAGAATCCAGTGGCCTTTTCCTGATGCAGTTGCTAATGCTGTTTGTGCTGAAGTTTCCTGTCTTTGACCCAATGATACACTATGAGCTTTTTCTAATTGGTGAAAATTCAACCTTGAACCTCAAAACGTATATATTGTTTCATGGCAAAATAATAAACACTAAGGAAGAGAGGATAGTAGTTAACTTAGAACGTTGAAATATGATAATAAAAATAATTCTTTCTCTCTTTCTGAGTGAACACAGAGGTCAACAAAATTTCTGGCCCTTTCCTGAACGCTGAGTGGGCCAGAAGTCTTACTCTTTAAGGCTTGAGTTGAAGATGGAAAAAGAGCATTGCTGAGAAGAAAGGCTCCACACTCCTCACCTCCCCACCACTGGCTCGGGCTGCCGGGAAAGGGCAGTGGGCACTGTTTCAAGACCTGCAACACACAAGGACAACCTCCAACTTATCCAGCAACGCCCACTTGCAAACATTCACTTCCTCTGCGCCACCTCACAAAGCTCCTGGGGCCTGTCAAGGTCATTAAGATGAGATCGAGTTCTCTCCTGCAGAGTCCTAACTGTGAAGGAGGAATTGAAAGACATCAATGCTCATTACTGCCTTCTCTGTGATGATATGACAATATCACCACCAACAAATACAAAATAATTATTGAGCCCTTACTACCTTCTAGTGACTGTGCTAAGGTCTTTACAAGCATTCACTTATTTAATTTAATTCTTACAATTGCCTTTAAAGGTGGAAGCTATTGTTATCATTTGAATTTTATACATGAAGAAACGAAAGCATAGAAAAGTTAAATAATCTCCACAAGGTCCCTCAACAAATAAGTAAATAACTGTAGTGGAGTCAGGAGTGGATCTTCGGTTGGTGGACTCCAGAGGTCATGCCACTAACCACTAGGCTGTACTGCCATATGTGGCGTTCGATGTGCTGTCATGAAACTTACAGAATCAGTAAACGTAGAGTTGGGTAGAAACTTGGAGATTTTTCGAAATCCTCTGCTTTATTTTATGGATGAGAAGACAAAATCCCAAAAAGATGAAGTGATTTGGTCTAGGTCATTGTGCAAGTTTCTGGCAGTGATAAAATTAGGATCCATGATTCCCCAGAAAATGTACTTATAGCTCCACATTTTAAAAATTTCTTACACCTTGGGTTATTATCTATAAAACCCAAGTTCAGGGAGTGTTTTCATGTTCGAACACATACGCAGAATGATTAGCTCAGTGCCCGGTACACAGCGGGTGCTCAAAAAATATTAGTATCTCCCTAAGAAAAAAAAGTTAAGATCTGCTGTGGTCTAAGGCCACATTATATATTTTATTTTATTTTATTTGTGTGTGTGTGTGTGTGTGTGAGGAAGATTTGCCCTAAGCTAGCATCCGTTGTCAATCTTCCTCTTTTTTTGCTGAGGAAGATTAGCCATGAGCTAACATCTGTGCCCATCTTTCTCTATTTTGTATGTAGGATGCCTCCACAGCATGGCTGATGAGCAGAGTAGTGCCTGGGATCCACACCCGTGAACCTGGGCCACCAAAACAGAGCATGCAGAACTTTAACCACCTAGCCACAGGGCCGGCCCCTATCTATCGTATTTTAAAGAAAATTTCTTTGGTGAGAGTCCCATTGCACGCCAGGTTTGTAGGGTATCATTGGTAATGGATACTAGAACCCTTATGACTCAACAAGTCATGGAACAGGGAGCATTTGCACACACCCTCTGGGCTGCTTCAAGGAGTCGTTTCCCAAAAGGGGAAGAATCTAGACATTAAATCTCATCAAGTACAGACAACAGCAAGACCTCTCTGTTCCTCCTATGGTGCAGCATGTGACGTTAGTATTGAGTATAGACCCATGGCTCCCAAAGGTCTGAGTTCACACTTGGCTTGTTCTTGCACAATCCTACCTGACAAGCTCCTTAGAGAGGGACTCCACAACTTTGAAAAGTCAATTCCTTGGGATAGAATGAAAAGGCATTGGATATCTGAGCTACTTTCCTGAAATAATTTGGGAAAATTAGATTTGTTTTGAGTATGAAAAAATTTGGAGGTATGTGAGAAAGGAACCTGGCATTAATGAGTATCTACTATTTACTGAGCATTTTCCACACGTTTTCTCATCTAATAGCTACCACGGCCTTATAAGGTAGGTATTATCTCCCTTTTCTACACAAGCAAACGAGATTCAAATTTGCACAGTTAACCAGGGGTAGGGTTGGTCTCTGAACCCAATACCAGCTGGCCCCAAAGCCTGTGCAGTTTCTCTGTACCAGTGTGCCTCGAACCTGGTTACACCTAGTAACCTCTGGGAGTTAAAACTACACCACTGCCCCTGTTCCACATCCCGAGATTCTGGAGAAACTGGTCTGGGCTGGGCCAGAAACTCACCCAGTGAGTCTACCAAGCATCCGGGGTCAAGAGCCACTGGGTTACACCATACCACTCACAAAGTCACAACACCACTATTAGTCACATACATTTACCTGAACCACATAGGTCACGAATGACAAGTGTCATGCCATCTACAGTGAGGGACAGCCAAGAAAAAGTGGATGCCCCTGACCACACTTAATTATCAATCCTTCGTATGAACTTCTCATGCATTAGGCTTTCCACAGGTAGATTTCAGACTCTACTGGCCTCTTTTTTTGTTTTCCTTCATTCCAATTTGACAAGCATCTTAAGATGTTTCAAATGAGTTCATTGAGCTATATTCTGGTAGCGGTTGTATTGTACCAAACCCATTCAAGGAACTGAAGACAGGAACTGATCAAATGAAGCTGTATCTTTGACCACAGGGTCAAAAATTGTGTTAAGCTTAAAACTTAGACATTTCGAATGGTTAATTTCTTTTGTTCATTTTTATGATCTCAAAACTCTTATTTGATTGAATTTTTGTTTGTTTCAATTACTAGAATCTAGTTGTTCTGGTGCTGCAGAGGTCCATTCTGTGGGTGAGAAATAGTAAAACCTAAAAGATATTAAATGCGGACTTATACTTAAATCAAAACTAACTTCTTCATGGAACTTTTTGTTTTTTTGATGCTGTGGGTGCTTTTTTTGATACATTAATAGCATTATTTTCCCCCAAGGCTATGGGGGCTATTTATAAGGCACAAAAATTCTCCAAAAAACCCAAAACCCAAAAAACACCCCACTTAAAATGTAAGAGTTAAATTATATAAGAAATATGGTTGTGGTTAAAAATATTAATGCTTACTGGAGGAAATGCTCCAAAATGCTAACAATGGCCATCCCTGTTCATTAGAGCAATGTATGTATATGTAAAAAATATCCAAACTAAACCCAAAAACTGGTTTGAGGTTTTTAAAACTGTGGTCCTATTTATTATTTTCTTCCAAGACTATGACTCAATCATTTCAGGAGTCTTCCTTTTTTTTAAAAATAGTATATTTTATTTAACCCTAAATATCAAAATTATTGTCATTTCAACATGCAATTGAGATAAAACCATTCATTAGATATTTTACATTTTTAAAAAATTTTTACTAAATCTCCAAAATCTCGTGTGTATTTTACCCTTGCAGCACATAACAATTGCTAGATTTTTCAATGGTTAAAGTAGAATGTAGTCTTATCAAAACAATAAAGCTGTGTTTAATGGAAAAAGTATTTTGTATGGCTACAGTTTTATTTACATCGAAATGAATTAAAATGAAATACAATGACTAGTTCAGTTCCTGTCACACTAGCCACATTTCAGGCACTCGCTATCCACGTGTGGCAAGGAGCTACCATATTGGAATGCATAGCTCTAGAACATAATCACACACAAGGGTGTCGTAGCCAAATTACTCAAGTCGTTCTTTATAAGATCCATTCATCAACAAGGTGGTCAAGGCAGGAGATGGGGTATATTTCGGACTAAACAATTTCTTTAAGAACACAGGCTTGTGATTGCATATTTCAACTGCTTTAAGAAAGAAGGGTAATGTTGAGTAACTGAAGTACTTAAAATTTAGGGAGAAAAATTCAATTTCATGCCAACTAATCAACAAACTATTTCAATTCATTTTTGTGTATCAAGATCTTGTAGCTATTTAAAGAAATAGTATAAAACTTAATTCAATTCTTTTAAACTTTTTATTGAGATTATGATAGTTTACAACCTTGTGAAATTTCAGTTGTACATTATTGTTTGTCATTCGTGTTGTAGGTGCACCACTTCACCCTTTGTGCCCACCCCCCACCCCACCTTCCCCTGGTAACCACTAATCTGTTTTCTTTGTCTATATGTTTAACTTCCACCTATGAGCGGAGTCATACAGAGATTGTCTTTCTCTATCTGGCTTATTTCACTTAACTAATACCCTCAAGGTTCATCCATGTTGTTGTGAATGGGACGATTTTATCCTTTTTTATGGCTGAGTAGTATTCCATTGTATATATACACCAAATCTGCTTTATCCAATCATCAGTTGATATGGGCACTTAGGTTGCTTCCATGTCTTGGCTATTGTAAATAATGCTGCAATGAACATAGGGGTGCATGGGACATTTGGAATTGCTGATTTCAAGTTCTTTGGGTAGACACCCAGTAGTGGGATGGCTGGGTCATATGGTATTTGTATTTTTAATGTTTTGAGAAATCTCCATACTGTTTTCCCTAGTGGCTGCACCAGTTTGCATTCCTACCAGCAGTGTTTGACGGTTCCCTTTTCTCCACAACTTCTCCAACATTTGTCACTTTTTGTTTTGGTTACTTTTGCCATTCTAACAGGTGTAAGGTGATATCTTAGTGTAGTTTTGATTTGCATTTCCCTGGTGATCAGTGATGCTGAGCATCTTTTCATGTGCTTATTGGCCATCTGTATATCTTCTTTGGAGAAATGTCTGTTCATATCCCCCGCCCATTTTTTGATTGGGTTGTTTGATTTTTTTGTTGTTGAGTTGTGTGAGTTCTTTATATAGTATGGAGATTAACCCTTTGTTAATCTCCCCAGGAGAATCAGTCCCAGGAACTGAACTAGTTGTTGTATTTCATTTTAACTCATTTTGATGTAAATAAGGGTATATGACTTGCAAATATTTTTTCCTAATTGGTGGGTTGTTTTTTGTTTCAATCCTGGTTTCTCTTGCCTTGAAGAAGCTCTTTAGCCTGATGAAGTCCCATTTGTTTATTCTTTCTATTGTTTCCCTTGTCTGAGAAGGCATGGTGTCCGAAAAGATCCTTTTGATACTGATGTCAAAGAGTGTACTGCCTATGTTTTTTTCTAGAAGCCTTATGGTTTCAGGTCTTACCTTTAGGTCTTTGATCCATTTTGAGTTTATTTTGGTGAATGGTGAAAAAGAATGGTCAATTTTCATTCTTTTACATGTGGCTGTCCAGTTTTCCCAGCACCATTTGTTGAAGAGACTTTCTTTTCTCCATTGTATGTCCTCAGCTCCTTTGTCAAAGATTAGCTGTCTATAGATATGCGGTTTTTCTCTGGGCTTTCAATTGTGTTCCATTGATCTGTGCACCTGTTTTTGTACCAGTACCATGCTGTTTTGATTACTGTAGCTTTGTAGTATGTTTTGAAGTCAGGGATTGTGATGCCTGCAGCTTTGTTCTTTTTTCTCAGGATTTCTTTAGCAATTCGGGGTCTTTTGTTGCCCCATATGAATTTGAGGATTCTTTGTTCTATTTCTGTAAAGAATGTCATTGGGATTCTGATTGGGATTGCATTGACTCTGTAGATTGCTTTAGGTAGTATGGACATCTTAACTATGTTTATTCTTCCAATCCATGTGCATGGCATGTCTTTCCATCTCTTTATGTCGTCATCCATTTCTTTCAGGAAAGTCTTGTAGTTTTCGTTGTATAGGTCTTTCACTTCCTCAGTTAAATTCACCCCGAGGTATTTTATTCTTTTGGTTGTGATTGTGAATGGGATTGTGTTCTCAAGTTCTTTATCTGTTAGTTTGTTATTGGAGTATAGTTTATATCTGTGGTCCTATTTATTATTTTCTTCCAAGACTGTGATTTGGTCACTTTCAGGAGTTTTCTTTTTTTTAAAAAAGAAAATTTGCATCCCAGTACAATGACTTGCTCTAATAAAAGCATTTTAGGGGCTGGCCCAATGGTGTAGTGGTTAAGTTCCCACATTCCACTTCAGCGACCCAGGGTTTGCAGGTTTGCAGGATCCCGGGCACAGGCCATGCTGTGGCAGCGTCCCATATACAAAGTGGAGGAAGATTGGTGTGGATGTTAGCTCAGGGCCAATCTTCCTCACATAAACAAAAAAAGCCTTTTATTTTAAACATATGGGAGTAGAGATTAAAAATGCTAGCGTTTTTGCTGAAAATCCTTCAAAATGAACAAATATACTTCCAAAGCCTTCTTAGACATGAATTTCTTTGAACCACTCTGTTTCAATATCTATTTACATTTTTTTTATCTGATTCTGATTCCAGGTTTCATTGAATAAGTGCAAGGAGAAGCGTCATGTGTGGTGTAACAAGGACGAAGATAAGTGAAAATACAGAAGCTTAATTCCTGCCAAAAGCTTTCAGCATCTCACAGTGTCAGGATTAAGAAAACAGACACTGCAGCCAGAATGCCTGTGGTTGATCCTGCTCGTGTGACCTGGGCAAGTCACTTCACCTCATTTGCCTCAATTTCTCCATCTGCAAAATGGGCCTAATATTTGGCAACTTGCCAATGGAGTTGCTGTGAAGATTAAATAAGTTAATATATGTAAAGTACTTAGAACACCACCTGGCACTTGGTAAGTGCTCAATAGGTGATAGATACTATTATTAATTTTTGTTATTATTTTAGATGGAATAGACACTTAGATCAATGGCAGAGTTAGTAAAATTGTGTAAAGTCTAATGTGGATAGCCTACGTTTTTTCTCTTTTTGTTGAGTCTTTCTAAGCCAGGAGGGGGCTCCTGGGAGGTAGGGCGTGGGGAGTAGGAGTAGCAGAGTGACTATTTCCTTGCTTCAGTGCCACACAGAAACTGGGTTGTTCTGTGTTTAATTCCTGGATGCTGCCCTGGGACCTTCAACAGAGCCCGAAGACAAGTTTAGAATTATGTCCTGGGGAGCAGCAGTTGGCTCTCCTGGCCAGGGCCATAGCCCAGGCTTTTAGCAAGAAACCATACGCTGAGGCCAGACTTGGAAAATACAAAGATTTTTTATGCAGGGGAACAGAGGGGCTGCAGCACGGTTGGGGCGTCAGGGGCAGGGGGCAGGGGCGTGCCGAGGGGGAAGTTACTGGCTCTTCTGCCTAGGATTTCTCGTCCTGCCCCAGCTTGCAGGGCCCCTCAGAGCCCCTGGCTCTGAAAGAACGCAATTCTTATATCTGTCAGCTTTTACGGAACTACTGACTTAGCTTACAACACTCTTTCCAGCAAAATTAAATATTAGAATAAAAATTGCTTTCAGAAACACTCCTCCTGCCTCCTCTTATAACTTGGACTGCATGCAGTTAACTACAAGGCATTCTTTCTTTGACTATAAGTTCCCGTGTCTTGTCTTGATCTTAGAACAGCCCTGTGCAAGCCCCGAATGGCTCATATTTCACTTTTATGTCTCTCGATTCACTTAGTCTATTATTCTTAAATCATCTATTCAAATTCTTGACTAAGTTTCCTTTAGTTTTGCCTCTACACCTTGGCATCCACTTTGCCCTAAAGCTAATACTCATTTTCTCCTTCAAGAAACGGAATAGGCCCAAATGATCTTGTTTCTGCATATATTCCCCCACTCTAGATTGTTCTTTTAGTGACTTCTAGTTCTGGGCTTGCTGCCTACCAGAAGATAGAGAAACTTAAACGTCATTGACCACGTTGGTGTAAAGACTGGTAAATCCAATTAGTTACAATTAAGTCATCAAACAGGAACCAAGAAAAAGAGCTTAAAAAGTTGGATGAAGCCCTCTTTTGTTAGAATATAGATTTTTGGGGTCTGGATGGATCTCAGAAATCAATTAGGTCTGTCCAGACATTTTCTAATGAAGAAACCAAAGACCCTGAGGGTTACTTTTCTTGGCCAACTGCCCCATGACTAGTTGGTGGTAAAGTTAGAACTGAAGTCTGACTGACACTTCCTGGGGTAGCACTTTCATTCATTCGTTCATTCATTCAATCTTCCTTCCTTTCTTTCCCTAGTGTTGATTCGTGTCAACTATGTACTTGTTTCATAATAAACAAGGGACTGGCAGGGATTTATTTTTGGAATAAAAAACCTGGGCAACATATGGTCTGATAAGTTGGAAAGTGCTGACAGACACACAGAAACAGAAGGTTTGAAATAGGAACTACCCTGGAAAATCTGATTTGTGTGGTCATTGTCACTGCAGCATAACGCTCTCATTGTAACACATACCACGCCACTTTTACCTAACACCATAGAATCCTGATCCAGAACAAGGCAAAACCAAAGGACAAAAGGAGGTACGCATACACTTTCAAACCCATGCATTGAGATGGAGCTGCCTCAGATGCAATTCAGCAGACAATTAGTACACTGACATTTTGGCAACATTTCCAGGCATTTCCATAAATCCTTTTTAGATTCTTCTGGCCTCTAGCTCAGCAAGACCGTCACATTTTTCCGGGCCTCAGACAAACAATAGCGTCCAAATGATATTTAAGAAAAACCCCCCAGCAGGACCACGGAGGCTCAACCCGGCTTGGAGAAAGGAAGGTCACCATGTGCCCCGGGCTCTTTGTGCATGGCCTCGCTGTCATTTTACAGCTGCTTTGCCTCTTTATTTTACTTTGGGAGACAAGGCTCGACTAGAACATACAAAGGGGATTTAGGATTAAGCATCATCTTCTCTCTCTCTAACCTGTAACGTCTTTCATCCTAACAAAGGTGGGAGGAGCCAAAGGGAAAGAAGGGGCTAATGGGAGGACGTCCAGGAGGAAGCCAGGCAGAGGATGGGGGAAGGGGAGACAGCGATCTTTTTTAAACTTGCTGTCCCCCTGGCCCTCAGTTTTTCTTCACCATACAGAAGCACCATCTGTTCACAGACTCAATGTGCTTGCATTTGTTTTCCTTTCAGTAACAGCTTATGTAGGAAGCAGATTATGAGGTGAAATATGCCACCGACTGGATCCGTGACTGTACTTTGTTCATCCCCTTGAAACTTTACAGAAACACCAGAGCGCGCTCCACGCAGGTTGTGATCCATTCCCAAGTACGCTTTGAGGAGCCTTTTATGCTAAAGTCTCTCAGTGTTTATGCATTTCATTTCTACTCTATTTTAAAGTACCCTTCAACGATGTTTTCAAAATATTTTCTGGTGTGCTAGCCTAACAAGAGCATAAACAATTCAAGAATAGGGAATTTTCTGTCCATTTCTTGCTGTATTCCCTTTTCTCTGGTCAACCAGAGTTAACACCATAATGTGATGCATGTGGGCAAAATTTGCAGGCGTTCTGTTAGATATGTAGACTTACTTGATCATGCTTTCAGAACTAACAGGTGGGAGTGAGTCACAGGAGATGTGGTTGTAAATGTCAAAATATCATCTTTTGCTATCTGAAAAAAAAAATTCCTGTCTTTGACCTTTTTACACATACTTGAAGAAATGATCCAGATACCATGATTTTCACCCTAGGTCATGACACGTCCCAGTTATGTGGCTCTGATACACAAAAAGGCCACATGTCATGCCATGGAGCTGATATACTCAAGATTACATTTCCAGGGGTGGCCCTGTGGCCCAATGGTTAAGTTCCCACACTGCCCTGCAGCAGCGGGGTTTTCACTGGTTCAGATCCTGGGCGCAGACCTAGCATCCCTTATCAGGCCATGCTGAGGCGGCGTCCTGCATAGCAGAGCCAGAAGTATTGACAACTAGAGTATACATCTATGTGCTGGGGGGCTTTGGGGAGAAGAAGAAGAAAAAAAGAAGATTGGCAACAGATGTTAGCTCAGGTGTCAATATTTAAAAAAAAAAAGATGACAGCTCCATTCTGCTATCATTGGACATTTTAGTTATTTTTAAATGATCAATTATAAATAATGTTGTGTCAACATCTTTGAGCATGAAACTTGCATTTTTAGAATTATTTTCTTAGACATTGTGAGAAGTAGAATTACGAAATCAAATTTGTGACATTTTGAATTTAATCTTCAAACTCTACCATTTAAGAAATTTTACTGTTATGAGTAGGGACATTGCTTTATATGCTTGCTTTTTATAGGCATCTTTATATCGCTTGCTTTTTACTCAACTCCTCCACCTCATCTGTACACTTTCGGGGGGTCATAAAGGTAGACAGAAGGGGAAAACAGAACAAAACAGGAATTCCTCTGACTCCTGCCTTTACAAATGGCACATGAACATTGGTGTGGGGTGACTCTTTGAGAAATGCGTCCTCTGTAGAGGACACCTGGAGCTACCGTCTTGTGGGAAGGTCCTCTTCATTGTCTGCAACCTGCAATCCTCCCTTCTACTGGTCCACCTGTGCAGAATCTGGATGTTATCCAGTGGTGTGCCGGCACCTGTTTGACAGCCACCTCTTCAGAAAAAAGAAGCCCTGTTATGCAGCATTTGCCAGTTACCATGGTGTAACTATTCCCACCATAGCTGATTTTTTTTTTTTAAGATTTTATTTTTTTCTTTTTCTCCCCAAAGCCCCCCGGTACATAGTTCTATATTCTTCGTTGTGGCATGTGGGACGCCACCTCAGCGTGGTTTGATGAGCAGTGCCATGTCTGCGTCCAGGATTTCAACCAACAAAACACTGGGCCGCCTGCAGCAGAGCACACGAACTTAACCACTCGGCCATGGGGCCGGCCCCACCATAGCTGATTTTTTAAGCTACCAGTGTGATTTCACTGACGTGGAGTCAGGAAGACATGTGCAAAATGGACTCTTGTGAGCTGGTGTGAACTGGCTCCAGTACAATTTCATCTCCCTCAAGACCATGAGCCTTCTCCTTTCATCCAGCTGGTGAACCCCCTCCTGGACATCTCAGAGTCTCTATCCAATCTGGACTCCATCATCAACCGATCCCTCCCTCTGTCTTTTCTCCATCCTCAGCCATTTATTGCATGTTTACCATCTGCCAGACACAGCACGGCCACCAGGTCAACTGAGACAGGGTCCCCTTCTCAAGGAGTTTACTGTCTCCTGGGGACACAGATAAGCTCTCAGGCTAACCAGGGATATCAGTTCAGAGTGTAAATGCCGTGATACAGGAAGGCCCAGGGTGTTATGAAAGCCCAGAATCCTCTCTTGGAGTCATTCACAAACCCCCAGACTTCTTTCACTTTTCCAGAAGTTTGGAGAAACAGGACCTACTCTTCACTACATCCATCCTGGACTGGAGAGCATTGCCAGTGAGAGCATGAAGTCCCGCTGTTGATCTTCACAGGCAAAGCACCTCCTCCTCCTCTTTTTTTTTTTTTTATTTTATAAAGTTTGTTTTTTTTTTTTTTTTTTTAAGATTTTATTATTTCCTTTTTCTCCCCAAAGCCCCCCGGTACATAGTTGTATATTCTTCATTGTGGGTCCTTCTAGTTGTGGCATGTGGGACGCTGCCTCAGCGTGGTCCGATGAGCAGTGCCATGTCCGCGCCCAGGATTCGAACCAACGAAACACGGGGCCGCCTGCAGCGGAGCGCGCGAACTCAACCACTCGGCCACGGGGCCAGCCCCCCTCCTCCTCCTCTTTTGATGATGCCTCCCGGAAGGTATTCCAGACTTCTCTATTCTCCTTACGCCCCCAGTCTCTTCTATCTCAGCAAAATACTTCACCTGCTCTTTTCCAATGAGTTGGAGGCCAACCAGAAGGATTCCCACATGTACCCTCCCCTCAGGGGTGTTCCTTCTCTCCAATCATCCCTCAGTTTTGCTCACAGTCTCAGGCAAAGAGCTGTCTGTTCACCTCACCGAGGCTAACCCACCTATGCCCTCAACCTCACAGTCTCGCCCTACCTCTCAGGAACCCCTTTTTTCTCAATTTTCTCCTTTTCCACTTGGCTTTTTCAGTCTTTTCTTCTCACCTGGCATCTTCCCCTTGACTCCAAGTACTTACGAGTCACTCCTCTGCTTGCCTCCCCGCTCCTCATCATCGTGATTACTGGTTCGGACCACTGGAGAGCCTGAACACCTTACTGAAGTCTCTAAATCTCCATTTCCTCTTCTGTAAAGTGCCGACGCCTCACAGTACTGTGGTGAGTAAAATAATGAAATAGTAATTAAATGAGATAATCAGGTAATGTATTTACTGATCCTTTACTCTGGAGGTTCTAGAATGTTCTTGTAGTAACCAAAGGTAGATGACTCGTTCCCTACAAAACTCCTTTTTTCACAGGGGGAGCTAGGAAAGAGGGAGCCCAACGACAAAGCCCCTCTCCTCCACGTCCCTCCTCCTGCATTTGTCCATCGTTGTGATAATGTGTGTGACGTAAGGCAGGAGAGGGCACTTGGAAAACTGTAGAGCCTTATGGACTTGTAGGGTATCCCTGGTAATCTGTTACAGGGTAGATTCTAGTTTCCCCTGACCTGCGCGCAAAGCTGCTCTGCTCCCCCTCGAGTCACCGCACCTCACTTCCTCAAACTGTTTCCCAGAAATACTTCTCTACTTCAGCCAAGCTGATGCCCTGCTGTGCCACCAAGAGGCCTTTTCTCGTACTTTTTGGGGAATGCTTTCACCTTCCGGATTGTCTTCTTGTCTAGACCCTTAGGCCTAGATAAAGTTCCAGTTCCAACAGAAAACGTCTCACAATCCCATTAGCTCACAGTGCCATCATACCCTCTGCTAAACTCCAACAGAGCTGTCCCTTTTATTTCTGCAAGTGGACTTTATTCAATACTGCCTTAGAGCAGGGTTTCCCAAAGTGTGTTCCTAGTGCTACCGTGTCAAAACGAGATCTTTCTCTGAGCTGTTACTATGGTGATGAGCATCTTGAATCTCCAAGAGGGGGATGTGATATGCAGCGTTTCCCCAAACGTATTTGACCATAGAACCATTTTTTGTAAATATGGAGAATTTAAAAAGTCTATTGTTCTATTGTATACTCTGTATATTAAGTAATAATCTAGATTATTACTTAAGTTGATGACGTATGTTTGGTTATTTGAGGTCACAAATTCCTCGAGGTTAAGATCATAATCTTTGTTTTTACCATAATAACCACATGGTATTTATTCAAAAATCTAAGAAGCCACGGACCTTGAACCAAAAGACATTGATTTCGAACTCTAGTTCTTCCTCCTTTAAATAGAGGGATTATGAACAGATTATTGAGTCTTTATAGGCTTCACCTTTCTTATGAGGCTAATACCCACCTAGTTGAATCGTTGTGAGGACTAAATAAGATACTATGTGTGAGGTACTGAGCACAGGGCCTAGAATATATAAGAAGTTCAATTGATTGTGGTCTTCTTCTCCTTTCTAGCCCCAGATAGTTCATTCTGATAAATTACCCTGGTCTAGGCGTTCATTATTATTATTTTTTGTAAATAGATTTCTAAGAAAACCCCCTAAATCATCCAAACGTCTTTTCAAATTGAATGTTGTAAATCTGGTTACCATACATCAACAATCTTTACCATCAGAAGAAAAGAAACGAGCCACAATAAAATCAGCTCAGGGTTTGTTTGTACCTCTGATCTCCACATCGTTAGATTGCAAACAACTGTCAAATTGATACATCGTTGGTATTGCCTTTAATGTTTTATGTATTCATATTTCTCAATTTTTCTATTTCTTTTTGTGTACCCATTATCTTTGATTTTGACAGTTTAAACCAGAAAGGCACAAAGACAATAGGAGGCTTTGGCTCAGAGATTCATAGAGCCACATCCAGGCAGACTAGAGAGAGACCAAAAGCTGAGCTGGTTCTCTCTCAGGTACACGCTCCCAGGCACTGATTGAGGCCATGGAGGTAGTGTTCCAGGCATGCAAACGCCAGAACAGTCACAGTAATGCAAATATACGGCAGGTTCACTAGGCATTTTTGTGCCAGAGAATGACAGGTTGGCCAGCCAGTATATAGTTGTCTCCAGGTGATCTGCCCTTAGGGCCTAATTTCTTTTAACAGTGGCAATTGGGGTGTAATTACCTCCTTCTTTTGAAAGCCTGCAAGAAAAACAAGGAAATTTCTTCTGGTCTGAGGGTGACTGACAAGTACTTTGTGGATGAGAAAGAGGGGCCCTTGGCAGCCTCATCCTTGGGAAGTAATTCGGGCACAAGGCAGGTACTTTAAGACTTGAAGAAGTGATCAATAAAATTGGCTGATCGTGGGCAGCTCCTGCTCCTGCTCCATGGGTCAGTGTGCTAAGGTAATGTGTTATGCCCATTGGGCAGATCGGGTAACTGAGGCTCCGAAGAGTTAAAACATTTGCTTGAGATTACAGAGTCAGGGAGGAGTGGTGGTGGGGCCTGTCTCCAAGTGCTGCTCTTTCCAATGCACCCAGATAAAGGGCACTTTTCTCGCTAGGCCTTCAATCAGGCAATCTTTGAACACACTAAGTCTGGTGTTCATATAGGAAAGTAAACCCTTAGAGGGGCATGTGTATTTGTTTGCTGGGCTGCCGTAACAAAATGGACACAGACTGGGGGGCTTAAACAACAGAAATTTAATTTCTCACAGTTCTGGAGGCTGGAAGTTCAAGATCAAGGTGTCAGTAGGTTTGGTTTCTCCTGAGACCTGTCCCCATGGCTTGTTTATGACCACCTTCTTGCTGTGGCCTTTCCTTTGTACATTTACATCCCTGGTGTCTGTTCCTGTTCCTTTTTGTAAGCTTAGAAGAGGTTTTTGGTGAGGAACAGTGGCCCTGAGCTAACATCTGTTGCCAATCTTCCCCTTTTTTTTCCTCCCCAAAGCCCCAGTACCTAGTCGTACAGCCCAGCTGTACATCATTCTAGTTCTTCTATGTGGGATGCTGCCACAGCATGGCTGGATGAGCGGTGTGTAGGTCTGTGCCCAGGATCTGAACTGGTGAACTCCGGGCCGCCAAAGCAGAGTGTACAAACTTAACCCCTCAGCCACGGGGACAGCCCCTGTTCCTCTTCTTGTAAGGACACCAGTTATATTGGATGAGGGCCTCACCCTCATTACCTTCTTTAACCTTAGTTACCTCTTTAAAGGTCCTAATCTTCAAATAGAGTCACATTCTAAGGTCCTGGGGGTTAGGATTTCAACATGTGAATTTGGGGAGGACATAATTCAGGGCGTAACAGTGTGGGAGAAGGAGAACCAGAACCTTAAAAAAAAGAGAAAAGAAAAGTATGACTCTTATGACATTCACTGCAGAAATCTAAGCCTTAGCATTTGAGGCAATGCTTAAAGACAACTGGACCTTCTCTGGGGCGAAGAGAAGCCACCAGCCAGCTAATCCTTCTCCACTCCTCCTCAGAGATGGGGAGGGGAATCTAGAAACCCATCTCAAGGGATTGGCATCTTCTATACTTACAGTGCGGAGGCAAGAAGCATTCTCCTTGACCCGTGTGAATTTGAGTGCATGTGGTGTCACTTGGTGTTCTCTTCTCTGTCACTCACTTTCCCCTTTCCAGGCCTAACATCAAAATATCCCCTTACCAGCCTCCCTCCCCACTGCATCTTGTAGCTAATTTGCTGTTGTTGTTATACCCAGCATCACAAAACGGGAGGATGGTGTGTCGATTGACTCTGTGGTGCCCACATAGATCCCACTTCAGGACCCAGAAACTGCTGCTGCTGACTCCCATCTGAGTCCTTCCCAGGAAATTGCCCCTGGCCAAGGTCATACCCTCTGCCTAAGGCTGCCTGCATCCAACGACTGGTCAAGGAGAAGAAGAAGGACATAGGCCCACCAGCCTAAGCCAGCTCCAGAGCCCCCTGTGTAATTGGCTGCGGCTGCTACTGCATCGCAGTTCAACTTCTCCCCCGCCCAGGCTGCTCCCCTCACTCCTTCACAGGTGGTTGCTTCTGAGAGCATTCCGCCAAAAACCTCTTGCTTGCAAATCTAAATCTTAAGATGTGTTTCACAGGGCGTCTGACCTGCGACAGGGCATAACTTGGGTGGCGCCATATGCTATTTTGTAAGAAGTCCGTTTTCACTAATTATGCCATTAATAGGTGGTGCTAGAACTCAACAGGGACCGATAAGCAGTTCTGAACCACTAGAGAAATAAGACAAAAGAGTAGGCAAGTCTAGGAAATATCACCTTTATGACTAATAAAGCTGATATTGGGAATAGGACCTATGTCTGCGGGAATTCGATGGAAGAGCCTCTGTGCCAACTGGCAGTGCTGGACCACAAGCCCATCCCAGGGAACACACACAGGTAAGAGCGGAGCAGAAGGTGTGCTTCCTGCAGGCAGCTTCTTCCTGAGGATGACTGGAGGCACTGTTTTTGTCCCAAATGCACCAACTAGTACATCATTCCACCCTCCCAGAGGAGGAATGAATTGGAGAGGAGAGCCCAGGAATGTTATATGAGATCGTTTCCTACACGTGGAAGAAAACACGAACGGGAAAAAACTACTCTCCCCGACAGATGGTAATCTCTCTTTTGAGACAGTGTCTCTTTCTTGGAAATTCAGTCCTTCAACAAATTAATTTCACAAATATGATTAGTGCCTATTATATGACAGGCACTGTTTTAGGGGATTCAGATGTGAACAAAACAGGCAAAAATCTCTGTCCTCGTGGAGGTTACAAGCTAGTGGGGGACACGAAGAATAAACAAGGGAAATAAGGAAAATGTATAGTGGGAAGGACAATTCTGAGTGATGAAGAAAACCACAGAATAAGGGAGGCGAATGAGGGATTGTGAGGAATGATGCTGAAAAGGGACGTGGAGAAAGCCTCCCTTCTATTTGGGGACAGTGGGGATAGGGGGGTTAAGATTTGCCACTGCGACTGTGCTGCCCATCCCCCTGACACCTCTGATGCTCTCTTCTCTCACAGCCCCACCCCCATCCCCAGCCCCACGGGATTCTTATTGCTTTTGGAACATAAGCGCTCAATGCAACCCTCTGGCCCATCATCCTCAGCATCAGCTACAGCCAGTGGCCTTGACCACAGCCTTGAAGATATGGCCATTTTAGGTGTTCACCCCTGGCGGAAGCTCAACATCTTTTGTCATCTGCAGTTTTGCTCTTTGTCCTGCTCCGGGGCTGATCTAGCTGGCTGTGACTCACACCAGACCCGAGGGAAGGTTCGCCGTCTGAATCCAGTTAGGCACCGATTCACGCAGCTAGGTTTGTAGTCAGCTTGGCTGCTATACTATGAACCCTGGAACAAGAGATTCTGTTGACACTTGGAAATTAGAAATGTTTTGTAGGTGTCCTGGCATGGTGGATGTTTGTTCTTTTGTGTTCCTGGTACTCCTTCTGCCTTCTGGGAATAGCATCCCCTTTCTTTGGGGGAGCTGTCTCTCTACCCTACATGGGTCAAATGGGGAGTTCATTAAAAAGGTAGGCCACTGGCCAAGCTGAGCTAATCATGGTAGCCTCTGGCTTGGCCGCGGTGACATGTCCTTAATGGATGACTTAAGAAACCAATCAGAAACCCCCCTAGGGTTTCAGTAACTAAACCCGGGGGGACAGAGATTTTTTTCTCTTGAGGAAAAGCTGGGAGATGTAAGCCCATAGCTGTCACAGCCATGTCATCATTTTGTGGAGAAAACCAGGCCGTGGTAGGAGAGAAAGAAGCCAATCTACAGAGAGAGGCAGAGATAAGAGTCTGGTTAGGCAGAGTCCCTGACTCCGGGCCTCTCCAGCCACACTCCTGCCCTTCAGGCACTGAGCTGGGACCTTCCCATTCTCTCCTTAGCTGGGTCGGGTTGGGTCTCAGCCCTTTGGAGTTAGTAGAGTCATGACTACTATACTTGGGAAAGCCCGAAGGGTTCAGGTTAGCTTCCCCTCATTTTCTGCCTGCCCATCTTTGGAGGATTACTTCTTCCAGGAAGCTTTTTCTGACTGCCCCAAGTACAAGTGACTCCTCCTCTTTCCTTTGTGCCCACACAGCTTTCCATTTCTTCATTCTCCTCTCTTCTCTCGTGGTACTGGTAATCCTTAGTGTACTTACTGGTTTACCCATCTGTCCTCACCTAGATGGTGGAGGTTGGGTCTTCCTCTTATTTCTGTTCCCAGAGTTGGCACATAGGTGATTAGTACATGTTTGCTGATTGAATGAATAAATGGATAGACAGATGGATAAGTTCCACTACCATTCAGCCGGTGCCTCTCTTTGTCAATCTTTTAATCAAGATTTCAAAGTCCAGAGATTCTCTGAGGACCGAATTAGCTCTGGGACTTCGGAGAGGTTTTGAGAAGGTCTGGGAAAAATGGCAGTCCCTTGGCACTACTCTGGAGTCACCACAGTGGGACTAGGAGCTGGTTCAAGGCTGCACAGGATACTTAATGGCCGTGAGCATCCCTGGTTTGCACAGGGCACGAGAGGGTAATATGTCCTCTGAGGTTTAGAAGGCCAGATTGGGCTGGGAGCTCCCACTTGAGCACAATGCGGTGGCAAAGCACCTTGATCCACAGAGAATCCCAACCTTGCCGGGGCAAGTTAGAGCTAGCAGAGAAGATTTGGCTCTCCCTGATTGGCTGTTGAGTTTTTTCTTTGTTCTACGAACTTCCAGGAAGGGGCTGAGGCTCCCATGCCCTGGGGTCACTCACTCCCTCTCCATGAGCATTTTTTCTTAGCCAAGTCATTCTTACTGGGATGTTTGTTTCCCCAAACTGCTTCCTTAATCTCAATAGCTTCTCTCTCTCTCTCTCACACACACACACATCTCTTTTATGGCATTTGCTTCTTTCTGCCTCATATTTTAGCCAGTCTTTTGCATAGAGACTATGTGCTTTTTAAGAGCAAAGGCCATATTTTGTTCATCTTTGCATCCCCCAGGGCACCCAGCACAGCACCTGGGAGAAGCAGAGTTAAATGTTCTTTGAATAAATTCTCTGTTCCCACCTTTGAGTTTAATTTTTTTCAATTCAGGTCATTTACATGGGTTTCTCCAAAGGGAGTCACCTGGCAAGTCATTGACTTCTTCATTTCCAGATAAATTATATGTAATAGCATTAATGAAAATTGCGAAGAGAAAAGGAATCTATGCATGGTGCCACAGTATCGTGTCCAGTGTATGTGTGCGCACTCCCTGTGGAGGGGCGGCTGTCCAGAAACATCAATTGGTGGGACGATTCTTCCATGTGTGGACTGTCCGGCATAGTGACTCCTCCTTCCAAAAGCCAGCAGCTCTTAGTCCTTGTCGCAAATCAAAAACACCAGTATAGTTAAGTTTTAAAAATATTAACTGTAAATAAATCTTCCAGGTTAAAAAAAACTACCTTCATGAGGTGCTTATTTTTTTTACTATTTAAAATGTTTGCCCCCCATTATTGCAAAAGTAATATATGGTCATTACAGAAAAGTCTGAAAAGACAAAGAGAAATAAAAATATCCTTTCTTCCATTCTCTCCAAATTAACCACTTTAACACTTTGATGCATATAATTCCATTTTTCAATACATCTATAATACATATGTTTAAATAAAAATGGTATTGTGCTGTATGTTCTGATTTGTAAAGTGCATTTTCTCTTAAGAATTTATTGTGAACAGCTCTCTATTGTCAACAAAGGTATTTCTCCAACATTATTTTTAATGACTGGCAGATTATTTTTTGTCTGAATGTACTATAATTTATTTTCTCAATCTCCTATTGCTGGAACTCTTGGTTGCTCGCAATGTTTATAATCACGAACAGTGCTGCAATGAAGCTCCTTGTTACGTCTTTGCACAATCCATCATTGTTTTCTCATGATAACCTCCTAAAGGGAAATGTGCATTCTAAAGTCTTTTGACACATACGACAAATGCCCTTCCCCATAGCCTGCAATTTGGGATATTGTCTAGCTTTCCTTGGAGCCATTATTCAATCAAGGGGTGCCATTGGTAGACTTCAGTGGATGAGATCTTCTATTTCTTTATTCTGATTCTTCCTCAGAGTGTTTTGTGGTTTAAGGGAATAGTTGAAAACACAAAGACAGCAGAAATTTTTTAAAAGTCGGGAAAAGTGGAAAAACTCATAGAGAGCCTCACAGGCTCATGCAGACAATGTGGTTGATCATCACTTCCCCTTAAGCGCTATTTTGAATATGTTCACTATGTCTCTTTAAAATGCTATTTTGAAATGCTACTTATTACTACTTAAGATGTAGATAACTCATTTCAGGCTAAAAACTGTATGGTTAGTGGGCTTCAAACATAATGCTCTGTATACTGCTTTTGAAATATGGGACACCATCGCTATTCACATAGGTCCCTTGCTGGTAAGGCTGAGGCAGCCAATACAATCAGAAGCTGATCGCACATGTACCTCCCATGGAAGCTTCTAGAGCACAACTGTGTAAAGCAAGCCTTGGACTCAAAGTTCTTATGCTCAGTTGACTCACAGCCCTACTTATCTCTACATGAGGTGAAAATACAAATGCCAAAATTTGACTTTCCCCAATTTTCTATTTTTGCTAATTGCATTTACCTTGCTCTTTTCCTTTATATCTTACACACGTTTGACATTTAAAAAAGGTGTTTTAGCCTCTGAATTTAAGCAAATTGGTCCACAGAACTCCCCAGTGAGTTGTGAACTCTGAGTTAATATTCATAATGTTCTAAATGTTAACACCACCATCGAAGCAGCTTGGTTTTGCCTTGGCTCCAGCTAATTTTAAACTGTATTTATAGAACTATTTGCTTTTTTCTTTCAAGATTCAGAATATCCAGTTCAGTCTGGTCGGCTGTTTCACTACTCTTCTTTACATAGGTTGGTTAAATTATAACGTTAATTTTAAAAGCAGAGAATCCTTGGTCGTTTTGTGTTTGGAGAGAGAACGATTTTCTGCAAGAAGTGGGAATCTGTGGGCCTTACGTTCTACAACGCCTTCTTTAGTAAAGAAGAGAAAATAAATCTCTGGAACTATTAGTGAGAAGGCATAGAGGACTGCCAATCAAAATTGACAGAATTGATCACAAAGTGTGGAGCATGCTATTGATTTTAAAGTGATGCTGAAAGACAAGATCATGATGCCTTATCAATAGGACAAAGGCAGTTATCTCCAAGTATGTGTGGGGTTAAAATACTGTCCTTTACACATTTATATATTTTTGCTCTTGATCTCTTCTTTGGAGTTCCCCCAGCACACTCAGAAATACCCACTACCATTCATATTGTCACCCTTGGCCATGAGGAATAACAGAATTTTCTACCAAAATGATATTGTCATTAGAACCATTGCTGTTTCCTTATTTGTCAGAAAAATATATGAGCAATGTCTTGTACTGACTGTGTATGCCAAAGGTTCCAGATTCATCACTCTGGTCTTTTTATCACAATCATCTAACCCCCATTCTGTTTAACCAGTCTTGTTATTTCCACGTATCTCTTCTGGTTGCTTGTTGCCTGATCCAGTTGTCTGGCTCTGGACCTCTGCTCTGCTTGTCCCTCATTTTGTGGCCAATTTCCTGCTCTGTTGTTTTGCTGTATCTTACATCATGCTGAGTGTGAACATAGCTCCTTCCCCAGTGGAAGGTGAGATCAGACTGTAACTGCTGAAGGTTTGGGAGTATGGGAAGTGAATTAAATCCCAGAGGCCACCGCTGCAGACCGATTGCTCTCAACATCCATCACCCCATCCATCAAGGGGTACCCACCTGGACATCTTTCTTTCTAGACTCTCAACAAGCATGTTGCAGGACCTACTTATGTTCCTTGAGTGGGAGGCAGCTCTCCCTCCCCCCACATAATGAGTCTATGTGTCTGTGTTCACTGGAGTCCAGACTCAACCTCTTACAGGTCAAGGAAAAGGAAACGATTCTTCCTGTAACTAGATTTCTCTCTTCTGTCCTTGCGTAAGAATTGTTCCCTTCCCAAGGTTGTGGTTACTTAAGTATGTTTATTTCTTTTAGGGGCAGCCCCATTCCTGTGACCTTGCCCTTGGACATATAAAAGACTTGAGAATTTAATTGTCTGATGCCATATATTCCCCAAAGTTTGGCTTAGTGGCTCAGGTTTGGTGCTTTTGCAGAGGGGACAAGGTTGAGCTTTGGCAATTCCAGTCTTCGGCGTGAGGGCACTTCCTATGGCTTATCTGGAGTCTATGTTGCCTGAATCCATATTTAGTAAGGAAACATTTTTCTTAAAGGAAACTTAATCTGCAGAAGCATAGGTCCCATTAAAAGCCACAACCAACTGGTCATTATTGAAAAATACACTTAGCTTCCCAGTCAGAATCATGTGCATTCTGGTCTTTTCCAAGAACTGCAAGAGTACTTGCTTTACATACGCACATGTCTGAGTGACGGATCTGGAAGTGTGTGGAGATAGTGCTGGAAAGAGGCTATATTGTCCATCACTCTATAGCAATGTTTCCCCAAATGCAAACCAAAAAAGTTTCTGCAAATCAAGTAACTGTGAAAAATACTAGGTGAAAAGATATTTTTCAATCAAGTATGTCTCAAGACCATTTGCTGTGTCCATGACGCATTCTCCGGTATGAGTATAATGCTGTTCTCAAACTTTTTGATCATATTTTTTTTCCCCAAAGCGGGTTACTTTTCTGAAGTTCTAGTCAAGATTGGATGGATACAGACAAGATCCTTAGCCTTCCTTAGGTAAGGACACACAGTTTGCATGCCATTACTAGGATATGCTTGGAATTAAATTTCCATCTGCCCCAGGGAATAGAGAGAAATCCCAGAAACTCTGTGATCTGTCAGCTTTAACAGCCTGAAATACTCTGTTCCACTCCAGGTGACTTTTGTCGGGTGAGCCCATACGGCATGACAAGCATCAGGGATCTCTGGTTACCTATCTTGTTCTCTCTTTCTCTCCTTTTTACCTCATCTTGAAAAGTTCAGGCACATACACTTGAGAACTTTTTTCCCCTCTTACCTATTACTTCAGAACCTTTCTTGATGGTTTCACTGCATTAAAAAAAAAATTTCCAGAATGTTTTTGAGAGACAACTCTGCCACTACTTATCAAACTTGAGAAGATTTGAATTTTTTTGGTGGGTCAACAATCATGTAATTTCTGATTTCTGGTAACAATCACACAGTAATTTATTAGTAGTCAATGATTCATTCCTGCAAAATATAAAAATTGTCGTACTATAAATGTTAATATATAATACCTGCTTTAGGATTTCCCCAACCATCCTTCATCTTTAAATGATGAATCTTGTGTTGTGACCATAAACTCTTTCTGGGTAAAAGGCAAAAATTTCGTTAGATAAGTCAAGTTTATTCCATTTCAAGAAGGCATGTAGTACTCAAAGTGCTATTGCTAATCATAGCTGTTTTCCTTTAACGTCTTGGAGATCTGTAGAATGAGTGATCCTTAAGAAATACGAATGAATGAGTAATGTGAGAGAATCTGTCTATGCAAATAAAAGAGTTGGGGTGTAGCATCCCAGTTTACTCTAATGAATGTGGTCCTGTTCGTCACAAGTATTTTCTATAAAGATGTGGGAAAACAAGATACCCGCTGAGTGGGATGTATTTGTCTAGGTAGACGAAAATGGACAAAAATGAAAGTCAGCTGGATAACTCGTCAGTCAGGTTAACGGTCTTCTCTCTCGCAATGTTGAAGAGTTCCATCTCCAGTCTCGTCTGCTGTGCGATTAAGGAGGAAGAGCTGTTTTGGGGAAGAAAGAGAGAGACAAGTTGTAGGAAGGTCAGTGAATAGAGTAAATTAGCTGTCCACACAAACACTTTGATCTGCTTGTATATGGTCAACTTGAAGGAGGACTAATTCTTTTGTCTTGAGTTTATAAAGTCCATCCATGAGGAAATAGAACAAAACTTTATTTTGCGTACTTGTCATTTCCTTGGTGATATTATTTCTAAAACTTTCGAGTGACAGAGACCTAGTGAGAACAAGAGAGTTTAGCTTCCACTGTCAGAAGGCAACAGCAAGTGGCAGGAGACCAAGGGGGTGAGGGCTTCCCCGTTGCTGAAAATAGAGACTGTAACACGTTTAAGATTGCTCTGCTTTAGTAGTAGTTATTTATTTATTTTTCTTTTGGTGCTCTCAGAACACTTCCTCAAAAACTTCAACATAGCACATAAGAAATTGCATTAAAATCTTTAATTTGTAGTCCTTAGATAGATTTGTGAACAACAACTAGGTCGCATCAAAAAACTTAATGTAGAAGTTTATAGGCTGGGGCCAGCCCAGTGGCGCAGCCATCAGGTTCACATGTTCTGCTTCTCGGTGGCCCGGGGTTTGCCCGTTCAGATCCCGGGTGCGGACATGGCACCACTTGGCACGCCATGCTGTGGTAGGCATCCCACATAGAAAGTAGAGGAAGATGGGCACGATGTTAGCTCAGGGCCAGGCTTCCTCAGCAAAAAGAGGAGGAGTGGCAGTAGTTAGCCCAGGGCTAATCTTCCTCAAAAAAAAAAAAAAAAGAAATTTATAGGCCTAGAAAATCTCCAGTTTTCTCCTCCATAGGACTGTGAAGTCTCACAATGTTATGGAGATGCACCACGGGAGAGGTGTGGCTGAACTCAGTAAATGGTAAGGAGGCAACAGTGAAAAGAACATGATCCATGTATTGCTTAGGATGCTTTTGGCTCAAGTAACAGAGCAACCTGACTAACAGTGATTTAAATCAAGAGAGATTTGCTTTTTTCACATAGCAAAAAGTCTGGAAATGGATGGATGCTGGATGTTGGTTCAGCAGCCCAATACATATCTAGGATGGTCAGCCTTTTCTTCACTGTGGCAAGATGGCTTCTGCGGCACCAGCCACCACATCCACATTCAAGGTAGTGCCGGGCAAGGTAGAGCAATTGTTGCCCCAGGTACTCATTCATTCAACAAATATTTACTGAGCATCTGTTATGTACCAACACTAAACTAGGTACTGGGAAGAGAAAGATGCTGAAGGCAAGGAGCAGAAAGAGGAACGTCAGATGTTTCTGTTCTTTTTGTCAGGAAAGCAAATGCCTTCCTAGGAACCTTCCAGAGGCTTCTCTTATGTTTTATGGGCAAGAAATGGATACAAGCCCCCTCCTAGATCAATCACTGTAAAGAGTTGTCAAAAGATTGCAGCCTTACACCATCATAATTCTTTTTCCGAGGCTAGGAGAGGGGCTATTCTTCCCTGAGAACACGTGACAGTCCTAATTCCTAGATTTTATATGCAATTGCTGCCTCAAGTACTCATTTATTAATTCATTTATTCAACAAATATCTATTGAGCACCTGTTATGTACCAGACACAAGTTAGGTACTGGGAATAGAGAGATACATAAGACAAGGAGTTCCTAAGTTTTTAGAAAATGAAAACAACGCAAACCAATACTTGTAATGCAATGTGCTAAGATGAATTAAGGTGGTATTGGGAGTGGAGAAAAGTCCAGAAAGAGTTAGGAATTTTTCAAGCAGAGAACAGAGGAAGGAACTGAGATAAATGAAGACTTCCGAGAAGGGGGATATTAGAGGGGGTAAATGGGGTTCCAAAGAGTGTGGAAGGTTTGAAGGTGGAAGAGAGGCCGTGAGGGACTCAGCAGGCCCTGAGCTAGTCGTGTGATCATCAGGTGCTCGGAGTCTATTTCCCCACAGAATCCAGCCTTTTGCCCAGGTGTGTCTGTTGACTGTTCATACCACTGGTTCCAGGAGTGTGAAGCAAAGAGCAGCGGGTGAAGAGGAAGCCTGATTCTGCTGTGGAGGCCTCTCTCCGGACACAAAGGTCTTCTATTAACATTGTAATCTCTTTAAACTTTTCCTTCTCCTGCCAAACTAAGAGACAGGAAAGTTAAAGTTCTCCATTTGCCACAGAAAGATCAAACCTTTAAAAAAGTCAGAGGGAGGGGGCGCCATTCCCCTCGTTGTTCCTGATATGTTTCTAACCTGTCACCCTCACTCCAGCAACTTTATTGGCATGACAAAGCATCCAAGGAGCACAGTCTGTCCCCACAAAGAGCTCTCCAGTGCAAGCTCCACTGCTCAGAAGGAAGGGAGGGCCCTAGGTGCCCATTATATTCACGAGGGGGCTTCAGAGTAGGAAGGGGCCCAGCATCTGTCTCCATTTCAGGGAAGTCCAAACAGTGCGAGACAAGGAAGACTTCCGAGTTCCCCCAACTGTTAATGCACAAAAGACCTGGCTGGTCTTCTTTATGAGCCTAATCCTTCTGTCAATAGCAGTCAGGGGTCTGAGCCACGCCGCTTCAGAAGCACTGGGTTGTACTGGCCCCTCTCGGGATTAGCCGCAGAGCAAGTACACAGCAAGCCCTTTAGAAAGCATGGGGTTATGACATCTGACCTTAGAGAAACCGAGTGACATAATCGAACTCTACACGACTCTATTTTGGGTCTGACTAATGAAAATCCTCTATTGAGAGAGAAGAAGGATCCCCAGTTTTAGGATGTATCTGAAGGCGTAGGAAGAGATTACCTCTGACAGTTTCATTTTGACCTAAAGATATTGTAGCTTAAAAATATTCTTGATCCTTTTAAAGGTTAATTAAATGTGGTTTTGGGAGAGTGTCTTGAACTCAAGCAAATATTGAATGCTGTAACCTGGTAGGATGATGCCAAAGCTCAGATTCCCCACATGATTTCTCTGGACTGAAAGAAGAGATGCCAAGTTCACCAGTAATGATTCTCAGCATCAGAGGTCGTAGATGCCTGGCAACCTAATAGGCAAGAGGTTTCCTTGGAAATCAGAGAATCGAGAGGGACCAACTTTTCCCTCCACCACATGTCTGCACAAGGCCACGTTCTCCTCCAGTGCACTGGTCACGATCTTGGAAACTCGGCTCATAATGGAGGCAGAAAGAGGATTGAGCAGATAGGGAGACTGAAAATATTTCTTCCTTGAGAGAGTGAACAATATTTAAAGGGATTTTTAAATGGTAGGATCAGACAAAGTTTTGAATGCGTAAAACAAGAAGTTATTCTTCCCACCAACCAGAAAGTGAGAGATCAGAAGGAAGATTCGCTAGAGACAAAAGGACAAAATGATGCTCTTTGCACAGATATCCCAGGAGTTATATCTGCAAATGGATACAAAAAGATGGACAAAATCCTATACAGTTCCAAATTCTACAGAGCAGTTTTCGAAATTCTAAATAGGCAGACTGAGAATAACAATGAATGAACATTTCTAAAAACCCAGTTTTGTAAATCATAGACAATGAAGAACATTCTTTATTATAAAAAAAGTTTTTTTGTGTAAGTTAAGCTATTTTATACTCTAAATATTTCTTTCCATTTTATTGTTTAATTATACATATTTAACATATTATTGAGTATTTTTTTTAAAGATTTTATTTTTTCCTTTTTCTCCCCAAAGCCCCCCAGTACATAGTTGTATATTCTTCGTTGTGGGTCCTTCTAGTTGTGGCATGTGGGATGCCGCCTCAGCGTGGTTTGATGAGCAGTGCCATGTCCGCGCCTAGGATTCGAACCAACGAAACACTGGGCCGCCTGCAGCGGAGCGCGCGAACTTAACCACTCAGCCACGGGGCCAGCCCCTATTATTGAGATTTTTTAAATAATTCTTTTACGTTAGAATAGTTTTAGATTTGCAAAATAGTTGCAAAGCTCGTACAGAGGTTTCCCATATACCCCTCACCAATTTCCCCTATTATTAATATCTTACATTACTATTGTATATTTGTCATGACTAATGAACCGATATTGGTATTTTATTATTAACGGGAGTCTATATTCTCTTCAGATTTCCTTAGTTTTTATTTAAGGTCCTTTTTCTCTTCCAGGATCCCACCCAGGACACCACCTTACATTCAGTCGTCATGTCTCCTTACGCTCCTCTAGACTGTGATAGTTTCTCAGACTTTCCTTGTTTTTGATGGCCTTGAAAGTTTTGAGGAATACTGGTGAGGTATTCTGTAGAACGCCCCTCATCTTGGGTTTGTTTGATGTCTTTCTCATGACTAGACTGGGGTTATGGGGTTTTTTTGGGAAGACACAGAGGAAGAGCGCCAGTCTCGTTATGTCACATCAAGGGCGTATGGTACCAACACGACCTACCTCTGTTAATGTTGACCTTGATTGCCCGGCTGAGGAAGCATTTGTGAGACTTCTCCACGGTAATGTTGCCTTTCCCTCTTCTTTGCATGCTGCTCTCTTTGGGAAGGAATGTTCTTTTGATAATCATTCTCGTAGGTTTTGTCTCACTCTTGTCATTTTATTTCTCCTCTTCCTTCTCTTCAGTGGGAACCTGGCATTCAGTGCACAAATAAGAGAAATCTTCCTTGTATGCTCTTCTACTTAGAAGTTAGAAAAAAGTGAATAAAACTTTTTTGTCACTTTCTAGTTTCTATTTAGAAAAATTCTTTTTAGGGAAATATTTTAAAAAATTTCTCTGCACATGTAATAGGACACATGGAATTTACTATATGGCTGGTAATTGGATCACCATGAGGGTTAATGGAAGTGACAGTGGACCAGGTGATGAGGTCATTACCTCTTCCTGCAAGAGCGTGGACCTTGAGGACAGTGCTGGGGTGATATTTTATTGTGCTTTCCCACCATTTGACCATCTGTATAAACCAATATTTGGTCCCCACTTTTCCAAGAACCAACTGTAAGACTTTGGGCCAAATCATTTCACCTTTTAACCCCTCAGTTCCACATTGTCATAATGGGATGCTATTGCCTGTCTTACCCACCTGAGTGCATCTTTGATAGATTCTCATGAAATTTGTGTGTGATCCTGCATTGAAAAGGATAATACAGGGGTATAATCCCTTAGCCACAATTTTGAAATTAAAAACATTTTCTAAAAACTGGATGTTATTTCATAACTCCCTTGGCAGCAAAACATGGCATGACCTGATATGAGGCTATTGATAATTTTTATTTATCTCACTTCGTGTAAACATTTATACATTTAGCTATACAAATGTGAATGTGTTTGGTTATGGAGTGCTGCCCAGACTCCAATGGGGATATTATGAAATATGTGACATATGTTACTCAATTACAATCCTAAATTCCTAACATTTCTGAATTCTGAAGCACATCTGGTGCAAAAGGGTTCAGATAAGAGATGGTGAATCTCTAAGTCAAGGTATCATTATTATTTCCTTGCCATTAAGCAAGACTTCTCTCAAACCTTTCTAAAACCACAGCCACTTACTTTTTTCTTACACTGTAGAATCCTAGCAAAATCCCTATTCATGTTTCCATTTATGGTATAGTCTCAAAATTCTTCAGTGCCAAAGCTAAGAGGTGTATAGGAATGTTGTTCTAGATTATCAGATGGGTCCAAATCCTGTACCCAGAGGATCACTCAGCAATAGAGAGGTGTCCAGATAAGACAAAAAGTCATCTGACCCCTGCTCCTACGTTCTACCTCCTGGACTGCACAGCCTCCATTCCTTGTTGGTAATCTCTTCTCTGTGACTAAATCCATTTGATGGCGCACTTTAAATCAGCTTTAACTGAATACTTGCTGTGTTTTAAAGATAGTACTCTTCTTTATCTATGTAATTTTTCTTTTCACTCTACCACGTTTTTTAAGCAGAAGAACTTGCGTGTGTGCCTGTGAAAATAGTATGTAAATTTGTAGCTGGTTCATTCTTTGGAGGCAAAAGTTTTTTCCAGTTATTTGGTTAACTTTACCTGTTGATAGCCTGGGAAGCATTATAAATATTCTTAAACCTTATGTAAAGAACTACCTTAATTAAATGCAATGTGTCCCTTAGGACTTCAATGAGCTGTAAAACCAGCTTTTCACCTTCAAAAGCCTGATAGCTAATTTCACACGATATGCCAGCGACAGGCAGCTATAAAGTTGAAACCTAAACAGAATCCTAGAAGCAGAGAGAGAAAAGTTTTATGTTGCTTTTCTTTTTAACCTTTCCATCTTAACTCTCAATTTTATATGGCAAACTGGGTAAAATTTGACCTCTGAATTTTCTCCGTCTTGTTTTGTATTCCAGATGGCTCCGGGTACAAATAACGGAAGCATGAAAGAGGCTCTCTGGTTAATAACTTGTGCTTCCTAGTAATGTATGCATCAAAATGTGGGTGGAAATTTAAAGGCCACAGTAGACCTATTAGTGCTGTGTGTTCACAGGAGGAGGATGATTGACACTAACTCTATGAGTTATGTGTGGAACATTATCCTTGAGAGGAGTTGCATGTGTGTCCTAAATATTATGCTTTGTTACAGTTTATTGGCCCTGATCCTACTTGTAACACCAGAGTAAATTGCTCTCTTTTAGAGGGGCGTTAACTATTTCAACGTGCCCCCATGAACCATAAAGCAAGGAAATACACAGCACTGGATTTTTCTGGATTTTTACATAAACGTTTGTACCCACTGCTTGAGTCTCTAGGGGCCTTTGTTTATTCAGAGATTCCCAAATAACAAGGGAAAGACCCACAAAGGTGAGAATAGCCAATCGGTTCCGGACAATTCTTCAGTCAACCACATCTAGCCGGAAACAAAATTCCTTCCCAATCAAATGCTTCCAGCCAAGATTGGAGTCAAGAGGAGAATCTTACATTTTGCAAGATTACTCCCATTTTCCACAGATCACTTTTTTTGGACAAACTCAGGTGTTCTAGCCAGAGGTGATTTCAAAAGTGTAATGTACTGTCTGTCATCTAAAAAGATGATGCTTGTGACCCCTACCAAGAGGACATGCTCTTTGAGTCACTTTTGCTGCAGGGGAAAAGGGCTTTTTTCTGATCTGGGCACATATTCTTTTTCTGTTGTCCTTGAACCTGAGGAGCCCTAACGAAGACTGGAGGACACAAAATGACACCAGGACTCCTTGGAGAGGTTCCTGGGCTGGAGGTTTGGGTGGCTCTTGAGAAATAACAGAATGTTCAGGAAGAAAAATACAGAAGAAACTGAGGTTGGTAAGAAGCTGTCAAATCATGTTTAATATCTTTCTTTCCTCATCCAAGTATTAGAGCTTATCATACATATAACTCCTCCTTTATTAAATGAGGAGTTTGATCTTTTGTCACTATGAGAGTCCCTTTTGCATTTGGCTAAAGGTACCCCTATTTGACCCCACCCATTTGTTATTCCTTCATGCTCGAAACTGGAGGGTGAGGCTAAATGGATTCAGGCAGGAGTGTCAGAAACCTGAGACCCAACACAAGTGCCAGACGCTTTCTGTTCTGAGCCACCCACTCTTCCCCTTGCAGGTTTGCACTTAGGAATGTTACGTGCAAACCTAAGGGTGGAATAATAATGCAAGCTTATTTGTGTCCATCTTTAAATCTGGTGTTAGAAACATCCGCAAATCTGACGCTAAGGATGAGGAAAGTTACATTCCTACCTTCTAAAGACCGTGCTTCTGAAATATAGACGTTGTATCTTAAATATAAGGATGGGATCCCCGTAGTTAAAATGGGGCATAACTTGCATATATTTTGTACGTATTTGCTTAGACTGCGTGCTAAGAGTAAGCGGCTTTAACTCCATGTTTATATAATAAAATGAAACGTTAATACTGCAGCCAAAGGCAATACACCCAAGCTTCAATATCAGGAAAAAAATTATCCAATACCTGGCAGCCTTTTAAAGGAGTTAATTTGATTATATCACCACAAAAGACCTTCACACAGAAAGAAAAACAAATCTGGCTAATTTGACAGCAGTGATTCAAGATGGTGAGTTGCTAAAACTAACAGATTTCCCCAAGTTAGCAAGAAAAGCAGTGTTCAAAAGCTCCATTTATGTAGCTGTGAGCAACATATAGTTTGAAAAGTACTGTTAGGATATTTGCATTTATATATTTTATCTGGAAAAAACTTTTATACTGAAAGAACTTGAAATCCTCACTCTCCAGTAGGCAGTTTCATCATCTTAAAAAAGGCATGCATGCACTTGCAAGAGCTAATTATCTGCTCCGGACAAATACTGTTCCCATCCACTTTCAGCAGACGAGGACATGAGATCACAGTATGGGGCAGCAGCTCTCTGGCTCAGTCACCACAGTGAGATGCTGGTGGCGAAGGATGTCATGAGGACTTGTTTCTGGACTTTGCAGAGGTCACTTTGGACGGCAGATCCCAGAGATCTCCGGTTTGCTCCTAGGTCAAAGGCCTCATGCAGCCCTGCCCGTTCCTCCTGTTTCAAACCTGGAGTAATTTCGACAGTGGATTGAAGGGCAATGATGGTGTATTGTTTGCCAAGAGCGCTCAATTAAAAGTGAAACAGGGAGAATCACTGTCTTCATTGCATTCATTTCCCTTTGTTACGACACTCGACCGAATGGCTTAGAACAATGGAATTTATTGTCTCAGTTCTGGAGGCCAGAAGTCCCAAATGAAGGTGTCGGGGGTGGACTGTGCATCCTTTGAAGGTGCTTTGAAGGGTCTGTTCCGGGCCTCTCTTCTAGCTTCTGGTAGTTCCTTGGCTTGTGGCAGCATAACTCCAATCTTCACATGGACTTCTTCCTGTGTGTGTCCCTGTGTCCAAATCTTCCCTTTTTATAAGGACACTGGTCTTAGTGGATTAGAGGTCCACCCTATTCCAGTGTGAGCTCATCTTAATTTAACTAGTTATAGCTGCAGTGACCCTACTTCCAAATAAAGTCACGTTCTGAGGTACTGGAGGTTAGGATGTCAACAAATGCATTTTGGGCGGACACAGTTCAATCTATAACACTCATCAAGTCAATTTCAAGTGTGTTTAACCTCCATTCCGACCCCTTCTGCTGGGTGGAGTCGTTTCTAGCCTCTGCAGGGGAAAAGTGTCCCCAAGGAAATTACCCAGCGCGAGGGAAGGCAGGTGGAGAACTCATCTCCTAGCTGAATTTTCAACTTGAGTTTGAAATCATTTTCCTTCTTGGCGAGTGCAGACTGAGACAGCAATAAAGACTTTTCAAACCTGTAATGTCAGTCTTGTCAACAGAGGAAACACGCGTCGCTGCCCTTCCAACTCGATCACCTCTCGGGCTTTCTCTGTGATTTCACGGCTTCTGTGGTTCAATTCCCAGTTGACTATCAAAAGGGAAATAAAGTATTATTTTTCCTCATTCTTGACGCGGCTTTAGGAGACTGGAGAAATAACCATTTGCAGAGGGAGCAATCAGAATTAGTGGACCAGGCTTAATACCTATCAGGGAATGGGGATGAAAACAACTCACGCAGAGGGCAGAGAAAGTCAGGCTGGCGGCTGGAAGGTCCCGTGGCAGCTCGGTTTGAAGGGGACAATTTTTTCACTCTAGTGACATCATCTAAATTCAGAGTGACACAGATAAACCTTGTTCTCTTTGGGACTTTCCAAATTTCATTTTCTTCTATTGTGAGCTTAGCTTCTGCTTGTCTGTTAACTGGCAGAAATCGCTTAAAGATGACTTAAATCTGGAACCGGATTTCAAATTCTCATTGAGGATGTGAAAGCTGATAGGCAAAGTCACTTAAAGGTTCTGGTAAAATTTATGGTTATTTCCTACCCTTGTGAAACTGACCAAAACTAAGTAGGAGAGTGGAAAAAATTGCTCTACAGAAAATCAAAAATAAAAGCAAAAGGCAACCAAATTAGAGAGATCAGGTTAGGAAGATAAGGGTAAAGAGGACTACGAGTAAGGGGGACGGGGGTTAAGGGTAGGAGTAAAAGAGTGTTAGAAAACAGAAATCTGTTACTAAGAGACTATTCAATTTCAAAACTGTAACCAAAACATAAGAAGTAGTAGTAATTTCCCAAGTCTTTGTCGACCATCAAGTCACTCTTTGTAATCACGTTCTCAAGGAATATGAATAAAGGGCAGTCCCCATATGCCCAATAATGAGTGCATGGACGCCGTAATCCAGACTCTCTGTGTATGTCAGTAGTTCGGGAATGCCGTCCCACAGGGGCAACCGCGTTGATGCATGAGGGTTAAGGTTCATAATTCCAAGGAATCTGTCTTCCCTCTTGGAGGGAGGTGTCGTTGGATCTTTAGGAAAGGAGGTGGCCAGTGAGATCCAGTGAGTTTGCTTTCTTGTTTCTCTATTCTCATTCCGGGCCTCTGGGGAAGAACGTGTTTCCAGCCTCATGAGGGTTGTTGGCAGAATTCAGTTCCTTGTGGCTGTAAGAACTGAGGTCTGTTCCCTTCCTGTCTGTCAGCAGTGAGCTGCCTTCAGCCCCCGGAGGCTGCCCATATTCCTTGCCGCTTGGTCCCCTTCATCTTCGAAGTCAGCAATGGAGAACATTTCCACATTGAATCTCCCTTGTGCTTCCAGTCTCTGACCTTCTCCTTTTCTGCAGCCAGAGAAAATCCTCTACTTTTAAAGGGCTCATATAATTAGGTCAGGCTGCTGTCAACTGGTTTGAGACCTAAATTATATCTGCAAAATCCTCTCACTGAAGTGTTCGATTGAATAACTGGGAAAGGAGTGTGCACATCAAGGGCTGGGAATTTTGGGGGATCATCTTAGAATTCTGCCTACTACAGAGTACTTCCTGCATTAGTGGTACTACTGAAATGGTACCAAGCCAATTTGCTACATGTGTAGACACATGTCTCTAAATAGCAGAAGGCTGCAACAAAATTGCATGATATACTTTTCAAGATTGGTACAGTATTTTTAAAAATCACCTTCCCATTTACAAAAACAGTATGAGCACCTTCGCATCAACAGGGTGACTTTAAAAGTACAGTGACAGTGCATTCCCAGAGCTGGGGGAGCTGATGGTGGTCACTGTGTGGAGACTCGTTCTTAAAAGGAATTGCAGGATTTTGTGTGGTCCCACTATCACGCAAGCTCCATCCAATTTGCTGATTGAATAGGCACCTAACACGATCATTTTGGTTTTGAATCTGAATTTTGTAGCAAGAACATAAACTTGAATTGAGATTTAACTTTTGCTAGCATAATAATGACTCTTAGCAATAGAAACTAAAATAAATAAGTAAATAAAATAAAAGCTCCTTACAAAATATTTAGGAAAATATTGTGAATCACAAAGACCAAAATAAAAAAGACCCATAATCATACCACCTGGAGTCAACCGCTGTAAAGTTTTTGGCTTTTTGTCTGAGTTTTTTTTTCTCTCTTCCTATACACAAACCTATGTATTAGTCAGGGTCCAATCAGGAGAAGAAACCACACAGTAATTTGAACAGGAAACATTTATTATAAAGAACTATTAACTGTAACATAGGCATAATTAGGAAAGTGAAAAGAAAACTCTAAAAAATACCGTATGGTGGAGAAAGAGCATGCAAGGAAGGAGCAGCTTCGAAGGGAGGCCTTGTCCCTAAGACAGATGCAGACCATGCTGGAGAGGATATGTTTGCAGCCCCACTGGATGGTGACATTCTTCAGGTTGCCTGAGCCAGACCTGGTCCACAGGTGCTGGTCAAGCAGGGAACATACTCTGCAGGGCAGGTGCTCAGAGGCAGTCAGGGCGTCAAGAGTCAGTTTGCTGGCAGGACAGGTGGAGGCCTGGGGTGATGGTGTTTCTATTGGGAGGGCTGCTGCAAGGTGGTCACTGGCTGGGGTGGGGTGGGGCTGAGTACTTGCTGAGGCGCTGCAGGCTCTGGGTGTGTGGCTGGGGCAGAAGCCTCAGGCGGTGGTGTAGGAGCAAGAAGGAAAACAGAAGGGAAGAGCTTGAACTAGGAGGGGAAGCTTCTTCCTCCTGTATTGTGTCTCCTGCGCCCTCTACTGGCAAACATAGCATTGTACTCACTGCAAAGGAAAAATGCATGAAGGGTCCAGCCCATCAGGGCAGAAGAGGTAAAGAGAGCAGATTTGGAGCTGGGAGGCAGTATGTTGCCAATCTGAGATCACAACAAACATCTCAATTTGTAACTTGCTTTGTTTACTTCGAAATATACCAAAAAATATTCTTCTACACCATAATTTTTTTTCTTTTTCTCCCCAAATCCTCCCAGTACATAGTTGTATATTTTAGTTATGGGTCCTTCTAGTTGTGGCATGTGGTACACCACCTCAACATGGCCTGATGAGTGGTACCATGTCCGTGCCCAGGATCCGAACCAGAGAAACCCTGGGCCGCTGAAGTGGAGCGTGCAAACTTAACCACTTGGCCGTGGGGCCAGCCTCAACACTGTAATTTTTAATGAATACATGATATTATATTATGGATGACCCATAATTTATTTAGCCAATACCCAGTTTGGGGGCATCGAGGTTATTTCTAATCTACAGCTGTTATAAACAAGCTGCAGTAAATATTCTAGTGGTGAGCCTTTGCCATGTTCTTATTTCCTTAGGATAAAGTCCTAGCAATGGGATTCCTCGGTTACTCTTAATGTTTTTGAGGCATGCTCTGAAATTTGCCTCCAGGAGATAATAGCATATTTTAAAGCAACAAGTCTTAATAAAGTTTCTGCATTTCATTTTTTAGTATGCTCAAATTTTAAAAACATGCTAATTGGATGAATTTTATGATGGTAATGAAATAGTCCTGGAGAAAACAATTCTTATAACAACATTTAATAATGAGTGATACCAAAGGATCATTTAAAATGATAACGAAGTGGCTATTAGTACAGTACCAAAGAGAGAGAAAAGCTCAGAACATACAAATGAAAATCTTGATTATTCCAAATATAAATTTCAAACTGTAAACACAGAACTCATTGTAATAGACCACTTTTGTATTTCACAAAGGAAGAGACAAAAATTTAATAGTCTACTCCAAAAGGATGGCCTTTAAAAATAATCAGTGATAATTAGATTTCCATTCTTTGCCCAGAAACATATAGTGGAAAAAAATGCCTAGAAAGATAAAAGATGTGAAATGAAGAAGAAAGGAAAGAAGGAAGGAAGGAAGAGAGAAAGAAAGAAAGAAGAAAAGAAAAAGAACAAGATGTCAAGGAGATTAAAAAACAAAAACAGGCAGAGTGCAGTGACTATCGAAAAAATTATGAAGGGTCCTCAAAAAATTAAGAATAGAACTCCCACATGACCCAGCAATCCCACTTCTGGGGATCCATCTAAAGGAAATGAAAATAGGATCTTGAAGTGATACCTGCACCCCATGATCATTGCAGCAGCATTCACGATAGCCAAGATATGGAAACAACCTAAGTGTCCACAATGGATGACTAGATACAGAAAACATGGTGTGTATTTACAACAGAACATTATTCAGCAACGAGAAAGAAGGCAATCCTGCCTTTTGCAACAACAGACATGACTTTGAGGGCATTATGCTAAATGAGATAAGCCAGACAGAGAAAGACAAATACAGCATGGTATCACTATATGTACAATCTGAAAAGAACCCAAAAAAGTCAAACTCATAGAAACAGAGAGTACAAAAGTGGGTGCCAGGGGCTGAGGGTGGAGGAAATAGGGAGAGGTACAAACTTTAGCTGTAATGAATAAAGTCTGAGAATCTAATGTAAAACTTAGTGACTATAGTTGATAACACTGTATTAATTGAATTGTTTAATTGAAATTTGCTAAGAGAGCAGAATGTAAATGTTCTCACCAACATATATATGATATATATAATAAGAAGAAATAATATACATGTGATGAATGTATTAATTAACTCATTGGGGGTAATCCTTTCACAACGTGCACATATATCAAATCACCACAATGTGTATTTTAAATATTGTACAATTTTATTTGTCAATTATACCTCAGTAAAACTGAAATAAAAAATAAAAAAAAAGAGATGGGAAGGCGAGGGTAATGAAGAAAAGAAGGAAAACTAGAAGGAATGAAAATATGAAAGAGTACAAAAATAGAACATAGATAAAGGAGAGAAAAGCTAAAAATTTTAAAGGAAATGCCATCTGCTATTGGTAATGGATGGTAAAGATAATAATGGTAAAGGACGGTAATATTTAATAGCAATATCTAATGACATTTAATTAAATATCCAAACATTTAAGTACTAGGAATACACAACTTAAGAAAGACACGCTTGCAGGAAGTAAGTCCTGATTGCCCAATTTGCCAGAGAAGCAGAGATGGCAGTGTTTGCGTGACGCTTAGGTGGTTGGGCCCTGCCATCGTGGAAGTGAGTACGGAAGCACGTGCATTTCCGCACTGCCACCCAGTCTCCAGTGCTTTCATTTGCTATAAAACGCCTCAAAGTAAACAGCACAGGGATTTCAACAAAGAAGAGCTGGAGTAGACACACTGAGCATTTCCACCCTGCAGTGGCAGAATTTCCTTGCTGACGGGTTAGTTATGGCGACTTGGTTTCTCCATGGGTCGACTACGAGTCTGGCTTGCAGAGGAGCCGACACACAAAGTCAAAGCTACTGAGGGGAGGTAGGTCTTCCGCAGGTGTGCTGTGTTTACAGTCCCGGTAGAAGCTCTCCGGAGGCCACAGATTCATTATGTCAGAGAGGGTAGAGCAAAAGACATGGAAAACACTGGAAGAGATCCAACACTCTCTGAGCCTGGAGCCTGGTTGTGTCTTGACCTTGTTCCGACAGGTAGTTTGTGCACAAAAGCTCCATCACGTGGAGTGAAACGCAGTCAGTAAGGCTCAGGCATGGACGTTCTTTCAGAGTACGGGGTTCACACTACTCTTTGGAAAAAAGAGAAATCCGTTGCTACTCCTCTGCTATTTCCCCAGATCTATTTGGGCACCGGCAAATTGATTTGATAAAGCAGTGATAGATTTGTCAGATTAAGATAGTAATTTACTTCCATTAATTTGAGAGACATCAGTGTCTCATAGTGAGAAGAAATATGGCTACCCTGGTGGGATACATTTAAATTCATTAGATTTTCTGGCTTTCATCTGAGACACCGAGACTTTTTCTTCTGAGCCGATAAATCCTTTCAATTTTTACTTCAAATGGCACTAAACAAGCATTCATCAATCTATATTTTAAATTCACCTAAACAATATCCAGTTGGCGAAATCTGTTTAATTAGCAGTGGGTTGATGCTTTCTTGGCCCACTGCAAGTCCAGTTTCCAGAATAAAAGAAAGGCATGGACAGCCGCTGGTTGGAAAAACCTGCCCCCTACAATGGCTGGGAACAAGAAGAGACATTCTCCCAACAAATGTTAACCCAGGGAAAAAAAAATTTGAATATCTACAAAAGATTAAATTAACAATAGATGAATGGCAAATGAGAAAGCTGCCAGTAGTGACCAGACTTTCTCAGGAGCCAACCTTTAACAATATGGATTATTTTGGATAATTCATGGTTTGCCACTCTTTCTTCTTTGTCTCCTCTGTAATATCCAGGGCACATCTTAGACAGATAATTAGGGCATTATCATATTCCTTAACTAAGTCGGACAAATTGCATCATGCTTCGTGGTAAACCAACCTAGGGCTGTGTCATTAGCATTGTCTAATTGTTCCAAATAAAGTCTTAGCCTTTTTATTGCATCAACTTTATTCGTCAATACCTGAGAAGGAGCGACTGGTCCCTTTCCTGGAGGGCTCCGTGAATATGCTGGTCACTAGGTAATCTTACAGTTAATACAGGCCGCAGCATGGAAAAATGTAAGAAAATGTAAAGGTCAAAAACATGTTTCTATTATGGAAAAAGTGAATGATAATGACATAATTTTTTCAGCTCATCAGGCTCTTAGCTAAGTGCTGCTGTTATTGCCAGATCAGTAGTGTATAACAAAGAAGTGCTTTCTGCAGCCTGCTTCATTAGTCTGCCCTGTAGGACCTCACCTCCAGACCTTTCACTAATCTGTTGGCCAGCTCAATAGTCTTGTTAGTTCTATCCACTTCTTCCTGACAGCGGATTTTCTCAGCTGTAGCCCTCCCAGAGGCCATGGCGAAGGCAGCCAGGTTTGTGTCTAGTTCCTTTAAATAAAAACAGTGAGAGACAACTTTGGACATTGTCAGAGTAAGTAAAAATATCGCCGCTGACTTATTTTATATTGCACAAAGTTAAATTATACAGTGTGCCCCAGAAGTAAACACAACCGCGTTCGGGAGCCTGTGCCAATTCACACAATGAGAAGGTGCAGTAGGGAAAATGGAAGAAAAGGATATTCGGCAGTTTATGTAATTTTTGCTGTTTGTTCAAAACAGCACCGAGAAGAAAAAGGAACGTACACACAAATTCAAAATCCTAGGGGGAAATGGAGAATGTCATTTTCCCAGACAAATTTCCTGAAGTCATGAAGATTTAATACAATTGGTTTGTGTGTACCATTAGTGCCAATAACACACTTAATACAAAGTGTCCCAAAACATTTTGCATTGAGAGATGACGGCAAGATAAAACCCAGGGGAAGCTTTTAAGGTGAGATTTGCAGAGCTGTGATGAATCAACGGCTCAGAGGGAGAGAGCTGGGGCTGGGAGCTGGGGAGACGCCAGCAACAGCAGAACTTCCAACTGGGGGTGTAATGGAGAAAGGGAGCTGGGAGATTGGGGGGTCCCACTGAGCTGGCTGCAATGACAGCGGAGCTCGCCGAGGATAAGTGGAAAAAATGGGTAGGAAAATGAAGGCTGTGAGGGTACGTGTGTTCAAGAGACTTGGCTGTTTCTTTGCGGGAGAGAAAGGGGAGAAAAAGAAGATTTGGAAAAGAAATGCAACGCTCTGAAAGAATCATGGTTCAAGTAGCAAAGCAACTATTTGTGTGTGCGTGCCTGATTTGCTGTTGTCTTTCAACAAATCGTCTGTTTATTTCATGTTTATAAAGAACTTCCATGAAGACAGGGAAGCAGCTTACGCTCTTATGGTCTATTGGGGAGGCGTTAGTAATGGCAAATGAGAACGCTCACGGCATTGTGTAGAGTTTTGCTCGTGATATTTTAATGAAAATACATTAACACTGGAAATAATTAGCATGAACCCGAAAACTCTCCTCGGACCTATAACTTATATGAGAATCTCGAAGTTTCTCTGGTAGGACTACCTGTTACCCAGGGGCTGCCGAGCTATTATGAGTCAATTTTATACTTACGGAAACTGAGTCCAAGAGCCTGACAGGAAACGGGAAAGAATTGTTTACAGAACCTTAAGGAAGAACCTATCTGTAGTTCTTGGAATGATTTCTGTGGAATTATTTCTTAGCCTGGCCCTGATCTAGTCACTACTTTTAATTCCTCAAGCCAGTTAAGCAACCCCCTCCAACTCTGAGTTTTCCACATCTCTCCCTTCTTTCCAAACAGCTGGCTCGTGGTTGTGCACCTGCAAAGCTATTGTAGATCATTAAACTGGATTAGGAAGAAGACCAGATTCTGCAACGTCTGTCTAATATCTTATGTTGTCAACTTGCATTGAGGATAACACAGGTGGCAAAGTGGGTAATCTCTCCCCAAGAAATACATCATCCCTTACTTTCTAGAACCTTCTGATTAATTTACTAGACAAATGGCTACTGTATTAGTTTGCTAGGTTTGCTGTACTTAAACAACAGAAATTTATTGTCTTGCAGTTCTAGAGGCTAGAAATCCAAGATCAAGGTGTGGGCAGGGTTGGTTCCACCTGAGGGCTGTGAGGGAGAATCTGTTCCATGCCTCTCTCCTGGCTTCTGCTGGTTTACTGGCAATCTTTGGCGTTCCTTGGCTTGTAGATGCTTCACTCCAACCTCTGCCTTCATCTTCACATGGCTTTCATCCTGTGTGAAAGCTTGTCTTCACATTTCCTGTATTTACAAGGACTCCAGCACTATTGGATTAGGGCCCACCCTATGGACCTCATTTTAACTTGATTAACTCTGTAAAGACCCTATGTCCAAATAAGGTCATATTCTGAGGTGCTGGGGGTTAGCACTTCAATATATGAATTTTGAGGGTACGCAATTAAACCTGGAACAGCTACTAAGTGCCAGACACTGTACTGCGAACTTGAAGGGGTGGGATGGTACAAAGATGAATAAGGTATGGCCCCTGACCTCCAAACTCACAATTTAGTGAGAGAGGCGGGTTGATATGCAAATGAGGGCAAATAAAAGAAGGGAATTTATAGCCAACTGCGGCCATACAGAGCCTGAAGGACTGAGAAGCCCAGGTCGTTTGTTTCCTGGGGGGAAGTACAGTGACCCAGGCTTTTACTTAAATTCTTCGTTTATTAATGGCCTGAGGGGTGCAGTGCCCATTCCTCCTGGAAGTTGTTACACTGGGTGCCCTGCCAGGCAGTGCGTCCAGGAGGGGTCCGATTCTCACTGCCTCTCTGCCAGGTGTGGGGTGATCCCCCGGCTCTGCGACTAAGCTGGGCTGGAGGGCAGGGCACTTGATCTTTGGGGTCAGGAGGAAGGAAGAGCCCCCTGCAGGCTCTGCAGGGCTGAGGATTCTGTCTTCAACCCAGGTACCTTAGGAACCCACGAGGACCCAGGCCCGGGGGTTGGGGAGAGGGCTCTCCCCAGCAGTCTCACAGCTCCACAGCTCTTGGGCAGAAGTAGGCCCAGGATGTCTCTTCAAATGTCTTCCTATTTATTCTCTAACCTAAATTCTTCCTGTTGGAGGCCATTTCCTCCCATCCTCTCCCGGTCGAAATGCAGAAGAGCAGTGAAACTCCTAAGGAAACTGCAGCACAGTCTTGAGACCTGTACCTTTCATGGACTGTTAGCAAATTTCAAAGATGTTTGGTTCAACAATTCTTTGGGAGATCATTTGAGTTCATTCTGGAGGGAAAGAAAAAAGTGAGAGCTGGAAAGAAGAGAAAGGAAAGGAAAGAAAGAAGGCAGGAAGCCCCGTGAAGGGAGGGGAGGGAGGAGGAGGGACATCTGTGACAGCAACTGAAACCAGACTCTGGGCTTTTATTCTTTTCTTGATCAAATCCACCCCTCACCCACTTGTCAGAGGCACGTTTCTAAAACACAGACTGATCCTTCACTAAAACCCCCCATGTGCTGCTCCCCATCATCGCTAGCATCAAGGGCAGGCTCCTTGGCACATCACACAGGACCCTCTGGCCTGGCTCCTGCCTGCCTCTCACACTTCGCCGGCCCCCTTCCCTGCCCCCATCACTGGCCACCGCTGCTCCACAGAATTACTCTCCATTCCTAAAATGAGTCACGCTATTTCACACCCTAGAACCCTGTAAATGCTGTTTTCTCTGCTGAATCTTCCAGGCTTCCAAATTTGCTCCTCCTTCGAACATGTCACCTCCTTTGCAAACTCAGTCTCTGAACCCCAGGCAAAAGTAGTCACACCTCCACCCTCCACTTAGTTCCCACAGTCTTGTTGCTCATCATAGTACAATACAAATACCATTACATTATAATTATCTGTTTCTCATTCGTCTCCCCCATGAGACAGTGAACTACTGCAAGAAAGCAGCTTGTCTTATTCATCCTGGGGGCCCCAGCACCCAGCACAGGGCGTGGTGTGTAGCTGACACACCTTGAACCGCTGCTGAATGAATACTTATTTGCAAGACTTAGGAAAGAGAGGAGAAGAGAAAGAGGTGAGAAAGGCAGAAAGCCTGGGTCGGGGGAAGGAAGGGACAGGAGAGGAAAAGCAGGAGCATGTGATTTCTCACAGCTCTGAGATTCTCCTGCCTCTAAGCGGCTCCAGTTCACCACTCATGGGGTAATTATGGCGTTTTAGCTGCGAGGCTCTATTGCAGGAACTGGGGATGTAGAAATGAAGGATGTGGTGTCTGTCCTCAAGCCCCCAGTTTAGGTGGTGTTGGGGGGAGGGATACGAGGACGAGGTGACAGGTGAAAGTGCAACCAGTGGAAAATCAGTGTTCACCACATGGTAACACAGGGGCGGGGGCAGAGGGCACAACTTAGCAAGCTCGCAGGTGTGGAGGTATTCTGACAATTGAATAGGTTTTCTGAACAAGGATAATGCATAGCAAGCAAAGAAACAATAGAAAGGAAACTATTGATGTTTGAGTTGTAGAAGAAAGTCTTTAAAATTTAGTGCTTTTAATTTTTATTTTCATGTCTAAAACTAGCAGGACTGGCATAGTGTTTCTTGAGGTATAGATCTTCTGGTTCTCTCTAGAATACTTACCAAGGTAATTGAGGTGTTTGAGATTGACCAAGGAATATAAGAGTCAGCTGCCTGAGCAGTTTCTTAAGGTGTGATACTGTTCATTTTGTGAGGAGGAAAAGGTTTACAATTTTATTTTGGAAACTCCTTTTTTTTCTGGATTCATTTGGGTTTTTGTAAGTGAAGCAAGGAGGAGAAAGAAAAAGCACCATTTCAAATCCTATCTTCTTCTAGTCTCACTCAAACCCCGGGTCTGTGTCCCCAGCGCATGCTGGACTCTGGAGGTGTGCCGCAGGGAGTGGCACCAAGACCTCGTATTACGATGCAATTTCCTTTAGAAGGACTGGAGACTTCAAGCTGGCAAATTTCTTTTAGGTCCTCTTTTCTGAGTCTATTTTGTTTGACTATGGTCTTTTCTGACACGCTGAAAAGAAGTGCTAAACAAATAAAAGATAATGTCATTATTCCCCCGTTTTCCATGTGGCTGATAACAAGACATACCCCTTCTCTTACAGGATGTGCATATCAATGTGACTAATATGGAAAAAAATTTGTGTCCAAACCCCTTTCTTTTCCAGGCTCTCTCTCTTTTTTTCCTTCCTTCTTTCTTTCTTTCTTTCTTTCTTTTCTAAGCCTTGCCCTTTTCAAAACAAGGGGAGATTCAGCCCAGTTCCCGAGCCCCGGTGATCCAATGGTGTCACATCACTATGGCAATTGCTGCCCAGGGCAGGAATGCAGAGCAGCTGTAATTGTGCTACGCCTTATTGCTGGTGCGTGTCAATCAGAACCTATGAATTGAGAAAAATTTGCTCTGTTCATTCTGTTAAATGATGTATCCAATTAAACCTGTTAGAATTCATGATCTTCAGTCAAGGTTAAATGAAAGTAGTTACTCCTGTCAGCTAGGTGATTAAATGCTGCCTACATCAGGCACATTTATGTGCAAAATTAAAATTTTGGTATAAAGCATGAATCTTTATGCATGCCAGTTAATTATCTTGCGGTTCCTCCACTTATTAAATGCCCACTGCATTTCTTCTTAATCATCAGCTTCCTTTCAAAACTTATTTCATACTTCACATTACGCCAGATTTCAATGTTTAAATGAAATGCCTTACCAATGAAAACTTCCTCTTTTTGAGGGCTTGGTTGTACTATGCTACTGAAAATAATCATTATTAACATTTTCTCATTATTATGTACAAGTATTTCTAGAAGCCAGGTTGACTAGTGCCGAGGCATTCTGGAAGTGATCCCTGTTTAGGCTCCACCAAGGCTTGGTTCTAAGCAGGGGTTCAGCTTCCCGCATGTCCCTTGTTAACCACCGCAGGCTGCCCATGTGCAAATCCCCTTGCTGTTTGCAGGGTACTCCTTTTTCCCTTCTGAGGCACTTTGAGTAGACACAAAATGAGCAGAAACGTAACAATGAAATGTTTTACTACTATACATCAAATTATATTAGACACAGATGGGGGAAAACACCGCTTCTTCCTTTTTAAAAAACAAAACAAAGACCTAACAGCCTCGGGTCTCGGGCATACACAAATGTTGCCTTTTCTGCTGTGTTTGAAAATGAATGAAAAGTACAAAGTAGAAATGACACAATTTCGTGGTGTCCATGATTCCCAAATACAGTGTTACGGGAGCAGTAGGATGCCACAAAAACACTCCATCAAATACTTCTCTTAGAAGCATTTCACACTGTACGGCCTACTTTTTTTGACCTTTATTTATTTATTTTTAGTAAAAAAACCTCAATAGTAGTTGCATATAATTGAAAATTTTGCAACAAACTTTCCCCTACTGGTGTTATCATTTCAGACATTTATTTCTCTTCTTATGAAGCAGGTGATACCCTTATAAATTATGAAACAAATATAAATTCCTAACTATTTAATTGATTTACAATAAATAAGGCCAGTGGAGTATTGCAATGTTATTGCATTCAATTTTCATTTTATTTAATTCTCTGCGTCATGTTTCATAGTTTCACAATCTCTTATAACCACAAAGCATTCAAGAACCATAAGGAAAATATCTTTAAAGATGAAAAGTAGAAGTGCTCAATTTAGTTGTTGCAAGTACTTAAATCAAAATACTTCCAATTCTAGAAAGTTATGAAATATTCCTTGTACATGAACTTGAAAGGGACGGATTTCCATGAGAATGAAAGTAGATTTATTAGCAAATGAAATGGAAGAAATGTTTTTCACTGAATAATATTAATGAATTAACCAGTGGCTGGGGACGCTGAACAGCCGCCTGCATGGGGACGCGTTAGAAACTCATTTCCCCTGTGATGAGCCTCAGACACACCCCGTGTCAATAACGATGCCCTGTTATTCTTCTTGATTTTACGACTCTCGATAACACATACCAATATTCAATGTCAACTTTTTCTTTCTTTTAAATGGAACTCTAGCACCAACGGGTTGAAGAAATGATGACATTTGAACTCAAGCGAACATAAGTCCTTTCATTTGATGTCCAGAGCAGACTCATAGAGTGATGTGCGTGGATGGGCCCCGATCTTGGGGGATTGGTAGTGGGGCCCTCTGTGTGGCAGAGGCTGTTGACGGAGCCTCAGAGTGCAAGGTCACCTTAGGACCCTCCAGTGACTGCAACGCTGAGCCCACCCTTCAGAGAGGGGCAGGTGCGGATGGTGGCTTCTCACCCAGTTAATCCCCTTCCTTCGGGTCCTACTTTGCTCTCCTCACCTGCTTCTCTATAGCTGCTGCTCTGAGTCCTCAGTCTTTCACCACTGAATCCACCCCTCCAGTCAGATCTCAGCTCTGCTCAGAGAGGAGAAAAATCGAGCAATAGAGTTGGCGTCAGGCTTGAGCCAGACAGAGGGTGCTGGCGGCACCAGATCATAAGAGCTTTTAAACCATCATGAAAATTAAGGGGATGGAGAGCATTGTATTTAGGATACATTTCAGGGAGCATCAAGCACATAGTTGGAAGGAATCTGTTGCTATACCCCTTAGGTGGGGGAAAGGTTTGGAGAGACCTCCTGTGAAAGGAGCATGCTTGAGTAAACAAAAGGTAGTAACCCAAGTGCCACCTGCGGAGGGGAGGACCAGCTGAACTCGGGGCTGTGGGTTCATTCAGGGGCTGTCAGGTGTGTCCTCTTCTGCCCTTCACTTGTGCAGCTCTCATCTTTCGCTAAGTGAATGCTGAAGATTCGTTAAAGGACATTGACTCAAAGTGGTCCCAAATGATTACCCAGGGCACCCCCAGGTCTCGTTAAGGCTCTGAGGAGGCCATCAGGTGGGGCTCCAGTGAGAAAAGGTGTAAGCTGAAGCTCTCCTGAGTTCTCTCTTGAGGGCTAAGAGGGTGAGGAGCAAAGGCACGCCACTGTTAGATAAAAACAAAGCAAGAAGATGGAGCCAAGAGCAGAGTAAGCAGCTATCTCTTTAAGTTAATTCTTAGACATTGGTCTCTTTTAATGTGACCATGTGTGTGTTTTATGGGTTAGATGTCAGAAAAGCAGCATCTTTCCTGGGACCTTTTTCTTATCTTTTCTTTCTTTCTCTCTTAAAAAAAAAAATCATTTAGAAACAGGAACAATTTTCTGTTCAAATGGTCGCTGTCCCTAAGTGGCTTAAAAACTCCCAGTGGGAAGGACAACAGCCCTCTCAGAGGCAGAGTGGCCTCTGTCTGTGAGAAATATTCACCTGCAGGCATGCTTTTCTGGCTTGCTTTATTGCTAGCTTTGCAACTTGGAGATGTAACGTAGCTTGAAATCAACGGTGTGTTTAGTCCTGCTTTGTCAGCCCACCTAGTGACAGATTGGGCTGTTCTGTAGCCCCGCTGCTTTCCCTGGTCACACAATGCCATCGCAAGTAGAAGGACTGGGTCCGATTTAATCAAAGGCTTTTGATGGTACAAAGCTTAGAGCCTCGTTCCGACAGGGAAGCCTCTTCTGGGACAGGGAAAGAAGGGGTTTGGTGTGTAACAGACACGCTGGTTTGAAGCTCCGTGCAGAGGGATTGATTCACCTGTGTCTGCCTGGCAGCAGCACGGGCAGACCACCACCGCTGTAGATGGCTCACACTGGGGATGGCGGGAAACCAGAGCAAGGACTCCCGCTTCCTTCAGGGAGCCGCGTCTGGAGGCTGTGGTCTGCTGCAGGCAAGATCCCACGCTGCCGCCATGGGTCTAGTTAAGCTCCAGGCGGGGCTGGATTAAGCAAGAATAGGTGGCATCGCACCTCGGGGCTGGTTCGCAGGTTGGCCGACGGGCTGGCTCACCACTTTGCACTGTGTGTCAGCGGGGGCTCAACTTTGAAGGCAGGTGCTGGTAGCAGGGAGATGTACGTTTTCACCTTGCCAGTCTCCTGACCTGAGGTCGGAAAGGTGATTCAACCAATAGGTGTCTCTCCTACTTAAAGTAGAGATGAAATATTTTCTACTTTCCAATCTCTGAGGGTGTAAACAGGATGATGTCTCCAAAATGCAAACACCAAGACTCCTGTTGCCTTCATTGATTTGCTGTGAATAATTTTGCAGTGAGCAAGAAGTTTCCTTTGAACGTAACTGGAGAAGGAAAAGCAAAGTCTACATATAACAAAGCAGACACTGTAAAACTGACAGCTGGCAACCTTCCCTGGTGGCCTTTGATTCATCTCACAAGCTCATGGTCGCCTGCAATATTTATGTGTGGGGGTCTTATGGCTTTGTGGGCAGATGAGACGTGCTTGATTCTCATTCGTGTGTGAGAGTGCTCCTGAATTCAATGGATTCGGGGGTGCCATATCTGTGGAGACACAGACAACAAACTAAACATGAGTTGGAAATGTTTTATATCGTAAAGATATTTACTAAAATATCTCCCTTCATGTAAAATGCTTCCAGTATGACTGTGGCTACATCTAGTCTGCCTTAAAACTAGGGGAAAACAAGGTCACCTAAGTTTCCTTAGGTATTTTTTTTTTCATTAAAGATTTTACTTTATTCCTTTTTCTCCCCAAAGCCCCCTGGTACATAGTTGTATATCTTCGTTGTGGGTCCTTCTAGTTGTGGCATGTGGGATGCTGCCTCAGCGTGGTTTGATGAGCAGCGCCATGTCCGCACCCAGGATTCAAACCAACGAAACACTGGGCCGCCTGTAGCGGAGTGCGTGAGCTTTACCACTCTGCCACGGGGCCAGCCCCGTCCTTAGGTATTTTTTAAAAGGCCTTTTAGCCAATCTGGCCAAGCATGCTCCATGTAAGGGAGAACCAGGCTTTTAATCCAGTGTGCACTACTTCTGTATGTTCCAAGAAAACTCAGTACCGGAAGGTTGTTTGGAAAATAATTGGAGAAAAGAATAGAAGGTAGAGAGTTGTTTTAAAGAAATGGAAGAATGCTAATATAGTACTTGATAAACACTAGAAAGGCCTAAGAATCAACTTTAGGGCTGTCTGTTAGACAGGTGTTTAAAAGATAGGTGACCTATTCAATTAACGATGCAGATTACTTTGTCTCTATATTGTGCTGTGACACGGATAACATGGAACAGCATTTTCTCCTTCCTGTGGCTCCTCACACCCATTTAGGCCATCAGGTAGGAGGCTGTCTTTGACCCAAGGTGCGAGGTAGGGTGGATCAAAATCTTAGTCATGGAGACCTAAGCCATGGTCCAGGTATGAATCAGGAAATATTTGGAAGAATACACGGTTCAGGGAACCAGCCCTGTCACCATCACCATGTCCCCAAAAGAAAGATTTCCCAATCTGTGGAATGAGAGTAAAAAAGAGTTTAAGAGAAGACCAAATAGTTAGAAGTTAGCACCTATTCCTCCCAAATGGGTTTCTCCATTGCTCCTTTTGCTGACAGTGTGTGTGCACGAGTGTGTGTGTGCACATGCACGCATGTGACAGACCCTCAGATGAGTTAGGCATCTGAGAGTAGAAGAGTTTTGTCTCTCCCTGCCCTCTGGGCCCTGGGGGCAGGGCAGCACAGAGCTGCCCATGGAACCCGCGTGGACTGTGGTTACACTTTTACCACTCTGCAATGTGTGGGCAGCCAGGCCTGAGGTAGCCTCTCAAAGCATTGCAGGCCCTGAGAGGATATGGGAGCAACGAAGAGCTTTTCAGCATGGCCCACCACAGCATGGGCATGATGCCAAGAGCTGGCTGACCTGGAGGTGCCCTGTGGCTGGTGTGAGGTGTGGCAGCCACAAATACAGAAAGGGCTGGATGGCTGGAGGCCAGGTGGGAATATGGCCACCCCGGTAGTTACCAGCATGCAGAGAAGACGATAGCTGGAAACCAGGCAAGGTATATACATTTCTGAAGATGCCAAGGTGGACAGATGAGGCTGAGGACCAGACACCTCTCCTAGATGCCATGATGCTACGTACTCCTGGGAACACAGATGACGTGCCTCCCCTGGAAGAAAGGGAGATCCTTAACTGACCAAATTCACCCTGAATCAATTAGGCAAACCCTGATTTGACTGTGAATTGGAAAACATTTTCTGTGAGAGGGCAGAACGAAGGTTTGAATTTCTATTGAGACAGAATTTAGTTCAGTTATAGAAAAGTAAAGAGAGTTACAGTTTTTGAAAACCTGAGCTCTAGATTAAGAAATAACGTACCTATTTCAATCCCAAACCACTATGTTCTGAGAAACATACAAATGCTTGACTGAATTTTAAGCTTCGATACTTGGAATGGAGGAGACACAGCTTAATGCTTGAATCTCAGCTAAACACCTTTGAAACTCTTGGTTAGGATGGCCTTAAAACTGCGATCTGTGTAAGGCCTGAATTTAGCTTTCGTTGTTCTTTGAATCCCAAATTTAAAAAATTCATTTATTTGTTAAAATATTTATTGACCACGTTCTATACAGGTCTTTGTCCAGATATGGGGAGGATTAAGTCATTTAAAATGCCTTCCCTGACCTCAAAGAGCTTAAAATTTATTGTTTTACAAATAGTGTATAGATATTTTGCTCAAGACATTTATGTCATTAGAGTGATATGAAAACAAAATGATTTTTAAATATAACAAAACTCAGAATCTTACCTTAGACCTCATGCACATGTAAGGTCCTCTCATTAAATGCTGAAGCTGCTTAGGAATTAGGAAGAAGAGAGGAGAGGCGGTGCAGGAGGAGTCAGCGCACGGTCTGGAGTCAGGCAGTCTGGGCTTGGATCCCTGCTCCATTGTTCATTAGCTGTGTGGTTTTGAACTAGTTACTTAACCTCTCTGTCTTTCCATTTTCTCAGATGCAAAATAGGAATGATAATAGTACCTACCTCAGTCACATAGCAATAGGATTGTCATGAGGATTACATGAATTATCATATATACAGCACATTTTATAGGGTCTAGTAGGGAGAATACAAAGTGTTTGTATGTATTTATGCATTTGTGTAATACACAATTCATGTACTTTTTTAAATGCTCTTTTTTTGCTGAAACCTAACAAACAATTCTCTTCAGTTGGTGCTGTAGTACAGAATATAAGAATATCTAAGTTTTTAAATTTAATTTAGCAAATGAATTACATTAATCTTATACATTAAAAAATAAGATGGGCCAAACAATCTCCCAAATATTGTTTTTATGGTTACTACATCCAACATGAAGTCTCGCAGGATGGAAATTGCCGGAAGCATTAAGTATAAAATACTTGAAAAATGAAGCACCAGATTTGGTTAAATATACGTCTTTTTGAATTGGCTGTGTGATAAGAGGGAGCTGGCTGATAAAGGACAAGAGAAATGCTAAATATGCATCGTGACAAACAGTGAAAAATTAAGGATTGTAACTAACATTAATTACATTCTAGTAAGATGAATAGGCTGCTCATCACTAATGAGAACATACACCTTTGTCTAAGTTTCACATCCACCTGTGATGAATGTGCTGATGGGGATAAAATACATCATAGTAACATTTGAATTAACAGCACACTAATAGATTGACATATGAGTATGAATAAAGCGTTTAATCATATAAACTGTACCACACCCAAGAGCAAATTTTTCTATATTGCCTACATCACATCCAAGTGAGTGTAGAAAACCTTAGGGTCTTATTTTAAGTGGTATGTTTAGGATACTGTCCATATTGTGTAATGTCCTAGAAAAAAGGGTTGACGTATTCCAGTGAACTTAACTAAGGCGAATAAAAAGATTCTTCAGTCAAACTCTGATGAGACAAAGGAATTCAAACACTGCGTAATTCTCAAGCTGTAGTGTTATGTCTAGTCTTTGAACTTTGATTCCTAGTTTACGTGCTACTGATGAAATGTTGTCAGTTTACTACCAAACATAATACATCCTGAGGTAAGGCCAGTCTCCCGCTTTGGAGGGAGTTCCGTGAAAAGTCAACTATACCCTTTCTGTTGATACCTGATATAATTTCTGTAGCAGTAGAACAGGACGGCATAAGGCAGTGCCACGTTATTTTGATGGATGTTGGATTTCCAATATAAGAAGTAATATTATTTAAAGCCTCACCCACGGTGATTAAGTATTCTTGGAGGAGAACAATTATGCATATATCACAACAATGGGATAAAAAGCGTATGTTTATAAGCTAAATCCATTCCTGTTAGAGAAAATATATATGCCATGTGATATGTTCAAGCAATTCCAAGATCATGTACCAACCTCTCTAGTCCTTATACTTACTTAAAGTCAGGAGTTAAAAATAATTTGGTTGTATAATAATAATAGCTAGAAGCCCTTTGAAAGATACTGTAAGTCATCAGTCATTTATTCGATCTCTGAGCTCCGGATGGGTGCCGGGTGCAATGGCAGTGCTCAGACAGATCTGCGGACATTGGAGACAAGGTTCTGGCCCTCGAGGACTGGTTGTAGGGAGACAAAAGCAGCAGCAAGCATGCCTAGGACTTCAGCTACTGATGTAAGCTGTGTAGATCCAATAGTGAGGAACTGCTGGGAGGCTGGTGGGTGGGAATTGCTTTGGCATAGGGTAATTACCTACAAGGAGATAGAAGAATCTCCTGGCACACTGGGGCCGACCCCGTGGCCAGGTGGTTGAGTTCGCACACTCCGCCTTGGTGGCCCAGTGTTTCGCTGGTTCGGATCCTGGGTGCGGACATGGCACTGCTCATCAGGCCATGCTGAGGCGCCATCCCACATGCCATAACTAGAGGGACCCACAACTAGAATATACAGCTATGTACTGGGGGATTTGGGGAGAAAAAAACAGAAAAAAAAAAAAGAAGATTGGCAACAGTTGTTCGCTCAGGTGCCAATCATAAAAAAAAAAAGCACATTGTGGAAGAAAATGGGAAGAATTTGAGCATGTCACTCAGCTTTTCATTTTTGCCCACTCCCACAGACATGTGCCCAAGGAGCTGAACAAAGGATCAGTATCAAAAGTAGTTCTCTACGATGTCTTGGCCCATAGGAGCACAACAGCGCAGCCAGTGAAACAGAGGGTATCCGGAGTTCTTCGTCCCCCAGGGGTTTCAGGGGGAGCTTGTCGGAGAACAGAAAGGGCAGAGTGGAATGCCGAATATGATAATCAAGTTTACACAAGTAATTACAGTGAACATATTACAGTAACAGAGGTAAGTATAAAATGCTATGGAGTGGGAAAAGAGAACGAAAAGAATCCTGTCCTTAACATTGGTAGACATTACCAAAGGAGGTAACGTGATTTACATCTTGAAAAAAGATCATATACGTTTTTCAGATAGAGGGGAAGAGGAGAAGAATTCCTGGCAGTGGAAGAGAAGGCACCATGCCAAGGGATGAGATAGTGGAAGAAGGGTGCAGAGTCTGACATGGCTGAGCACAGGCTGCATGAGGGTGGAGGTGAGAGATAAGGCTGGCTGCAAAGTTTAGGCTATATCCTTTAAAAGATATACTCTTTCTTTGGGAAAGAAAATAATATTCATCTCCATATCACATCTGGTAAGACATTTGAGGAGAAACAAAGCAGATTAATTCATTTGGCTATTGAATAGTGCCTCCATTTTTTAACAACTATGGAGTAATTTCGGCAAATGCATCTTAGTTGAGCTGGGGGTCAGGAAGCCTAATAGGAAACAGATGCAGAGTCTGCTCTCCAGGAGCTTGCTGTCTACTTGTGGACCAGAGGAGAATCGATGAGTAGAATCAGTTGAGGGAGAAACCTGTAAAAGCCATGTTGGGGTAAGCCCAGGGGCCATTGGCCACAGGAGGACTACTTAACACAGTCTGGAAGTGGATGGCTAGCAGGGTGAACTTTCTGGAGGAGGGAATATTTAAGCTGACATGAGAAGGATGAACAGAAGTTAGTTAGGTGAGAGGATAGAGTTAAAATAATTAGTTTCTTGAAGTCTGATAGATCCTTCTCCTCTCTACCCACCGATCCCAGTACCATGCACACAGTGGGCAAGTGCCTACCAGTTAAAGTTCTATTATTGCATAACAGACTCTTTCAAAATTTAATAATATAAAAATCATTTTATTATGCTCATGCATTCTGTGGACCAGAAATTTGACATGGAGGGAATGGCGTGTGGCCTTCAGATATCTGAGGCCTCCATGATCTCTGAGAAGAAGCTGGGGGTGACTCAATGGCTAGGGGCTGCAATGATCTGAAGGTGCCTTCACTCACATGGCTAGTGGGTGATGTTGGCTATTGGATGGGGCTTTAGCTGGACTGTCAGCCAGAACATCTACATATTGATTAGTCACTAGAATCACCAGTAGGTGTCCACTCCTGGTGTCCACTCACATGTTTGTTGATTGGTGCTGGCCGTTGACCAGAACCTCAGTTGGGCTGTCAGCCAGGATACTTGCGCATGGTCCTTCCACATGGTCTCTCTAGCCAGCTAGTTTGAGTTTCCTTACAACATGGCAGACGGGCTCCAAGAACATGTCCCTGAAGACAGCAAGGCAGAAGTGCTCAGCATTTTAATGATCAGAAGTCACAAAGCATCAGTTCTCAGTACTCTGTTGTCTGGAAGTCACAAAGACTGACTCAGCTTCTCTGAGAAGGGACACAGACTTGATGGGAGGAGTGTCACACTCACATCGCACAAAGACCGCGTGGGATAGGAGCTATTGTTAAACACAATTGCTAAATACAATCTAATGTAGCACTCAACAAGTACCTGTTGAACAAACGAATAACTTTTAGAAATTGTTTGAAACTAACAACAGATAATGAAAAACTGACTTAGGTCATTTAAGGATGAGATTTCTGAAACCATAGCAATCACTTTTTCCAAAGTTACCTCACTGTGACTTAAACATGTCCACCACATTAACTACTTAGACCAGTATTTCCCAGAGGCTATTAGGTAGTTTCATGGAGAAAAGTTTCATAAAAAAATAAACTGTGAGATGCTGCATCCATTTGCTCTGGCATCAGTTATCTATTGCTGTGTGACAATATTCGAGGCTCAAAGCAGCAACCGTTTCCCTGTTCCTGCTTCTGCAGGTCAGGAATCTGGGCAAGGCTGGGCAGGGACCACTCTTTCTGCTCCACAAGCTGCCAGTGGGGGGCGCCCAACGGGAGCTGGGATCCCACATGGCCTTACACTCGTGTTTTCTCAATTTTTATTTTAGTTTATCTTATCTTTTTTTCCCCAGAGTTCCTTTACAGCTTTAAAGCCCATGTGTGCGTGCATGCATGCATTCCCTGGTACTAGTGAGGCTGTTAGAATGGCATGCTTTCCCCATTCCTGACATTCTCTTCTTCTGAAGGGTACTCAGTGGATGAAATACCTGACCTTTCTGTATCCCGTTATCTACTCTGTCCCTGGGGAGGTGGGATGACTTATTTGATTGGTAAATTTGGGAAGAATAACTGGGCCTGCTTGGTTTGGGGCTGTCCTGTTCTCTGAGGACTTGAGTACGCTCCCTCCTCACCGTAAGTCCACTTGGGCGGGACCCCTTCATAGTGCTGCCCGGGGCTGAGAGAGCTGGACTGCCAAATCGGAGGTTCAGTTTTAACACGTCTGTTTTCCTAAAAGGTCTGATGTCATGTCCTCCAACCTGGCCTTTATCAGTAAAAAAGATAGTATTTTGATCTCCATTTTCGTTTTTTTTGTTTTATTTCTCAAATTGTTCAGACCTGGCTGGGAAAGAGGGTTAATATTTTTTGAGGAGACCACCTTCTAGATTAAGTGTGCTGTCTGGGTTCAAACTTTACAACTTTACTCAACTTCTTTGGGGCTCAGTTTCCTCATCTGTAAAACTAGAACAATAATAGTACCTACTTATTAGGTTATTTTAAGGATTAAATGAAAAGCATTTATAATACTTTAAAGAAGTTAAGTTTGACGATTACGTATTCATTTATTCATCCTCTCATCAAATTACGTTGTGTTTGGATTTTTCTGCGTGCTCTGGATAAGAAGACCAAGAGAGTGGCTGCTTTTGTGTCAGAATTTAGTTACAACACTTAGATGTTATGAAGCAAATAACTCAGGGGACAGGGTGGTGGGTGGAGAAGGAGAGCTTTACCTGGGGTGGTCACGGAAGGTCTCGCTGAGGTTGGCATGGCAAGCAGCAGTGCAGCTGCCTGTAGATGGGCGGGGATATCTGCGGAGGGGGCCTCAGTGCAAAGGCCCTGAAACGGGAGTGGACTGCTAGTAGCAAAAAGTACAGCTGTCCCGGCAAAGGCAATTTTCAAAGCCCATCTTCACAAACAGACCTTCTTTTGCCTTCCTCATGGAATTAAATGCTGTTCTTAATTTCAAAACAGCCATGGGTGGTTTTGTGCACAAAAATTCTGGGTGGATCTCTGGGTTTTCGAATGGTTTTCTTTGCCAGGCCTGAGAATGATTTTAGGGGTGTGGCGGATAATTCTTTATCAAGATTAACAAGGTATTAGGGGCCATCAACCATTTAGAAAAAGGAGAGGTGGGGGGGCGGCCGGTGGCTGAGTGGTTAAGTTCACTTGCTCCATTTTGGTGGCCTGGATTCTTGGGTTCAGATCCTGCGCATGGACCTATGCACTGCTCCCCAAGCCATGCTACGGCGGCATCCTACACAGAAGGACTAGAAGGACCTACAGCTAGGATATACAACTATGTACTGGGGCTTTGGGGAGAAAAAAAAGAAGAGGAAGATTGGCAACAGATGTTGGCTCGGGATCAATCTCTCCTCACCAAAAAAAGAAAAAAAAGAAAAAAGAAAGAAGGCTGAATGGCCCCTCTTAAAAAAAAAAAATGGAAAGGAAAAGAAAAAAGAGAGGAGAGGGTTTAATGAAACTTTCAGGGCTGTGAGTCATAACCTAGTACCCGGGGGTCTAACCTTGAGTGCGTGGTGTCATGCTCACTTAGTTCAGCACTCACCTCAACAAAGGGTTAACGTCAATCTCCACCGGTGAGGGGCTGGACCCTCCCACACGTAGAGGGGGATAACTAATGGCTTGCTGAGGGTTTATCTGTCTTGCTGGGTGTTCATAGCAAAGATGTTGCTGTAAGTCTGCTTACTCTGACTCTGGCTAGATGGGTACTGGGGACACACACGTACTCCCTGACATGGAGACACCCTCCACTCCCCTTGATAGAAGAAGGACGGTTGTTTCACCTATTGATTACAGTGGCAGAAACTTCTTTAAAGAACGTATTTAAAGCATACGGAGAAATGAAAATCTACTAATTGAACAGTGCAAGTCCTTTAACAAGAGGTCTGATGAGGGATATCTGCCTTCAAAATACCCAAATAAGAAAAATGACAAGAAACTAGAGGGCGTGTATTAGAAAGGCCACAGATCTGGGTGTTAGCACCTGGGTTCTAGCTCTGCCACCTGCTAGCTGAGCAAGTAAAGGGGGGAAGAACTAACTTTAGTTGAGCATCTATTCTATGGCAGATTTTGTGCTAGTCACTTTATATAAAATATTGCATTTAATCGTTATAATGCCTTATAAAGTAAGTATTAATTTCTTCATTTTTACAGATGAGGAAACTGAAGGTCAGTGAAATTAAGTGTTCACACGGTTGGTAATGGGAGCCCTGATTTGAAGCCTAGGGTTGTCTGGCATCCACAATTGGGCTCTTCCTAACTACTATACTACGAGATATGTATATATACAGATCTCAAAATTCAACCACTTTTCACTACATCCTACCCCCACGCCCCCATCCTGGTCAAAGTGATACCATTTCTCACCTGGATTACTGTAAAATAGATTACGGTAATACTAAAAGTACTGGATTACTTACCTAATAGATACTTCCAACTGATCATCCTGCTTGCAACTTTACTGTCTGAAGTCTACTCTCAACACCATAGCAGAACCATCCTGTTAAGTGTAAGTCAGCTCCTGTCACTCCTCTGCTCAGAACTCTTCAGTAAGTCCCTATCTTACTCAGAGTGACAGCCGAAGTCCTTACCATAACCCACAAGGACCCGCATGATCTGGCCACTGGGCTACCCACCCCCCATCCTCGTGACCTCCCTGCCCTCAGCTCCTCCCTCTCACTCTTTAACTCTACTCTGGACACAGCTGTCTTCTTTTTGCTCCTTGAACACTCCAGGCACACTCTCATTTCAAAGCCTGAGACCTTCCATTGCTACCCTATCTAAAATTTCAACCTCCTCAATTCAGTAATTCATATCTCGCTTCCTTGCTTTTTTCTCCTTAGCTCTTATCATTATGAAACATGCTGTGTATTTAACTTATTTTTCTTGTTTGTTTCTCTATAGGGGCCCAAGGGAGAGAAGATGATGGCTTAGACCAGTGGGAGCCGTGGAGATAGTGAGAAGCAACTGGATTCAAGATAAGTTTTGGAAGCATGCATACAAGACTTGCTGTGGGTTTGAATGTGGGATTGAGAGAAAGAAAGACTTCCAAGATAACACCTTGGGTTTTGACTTGAGCAACTGGGTGGATGGTGGTGCTATTTTCTGGCATACAGACATTCATTAGGAATGACTTTTTTTGGTAGGAGAAATCAATAATTCAGCTTTAGCTATAGTAGCTTAAGAAGCATATTAAACATCCAAACAGAGAAATAGTTATATATACACAAGTGTAAACCTCAAGGAAGAGGTCTGGACTGGAAAAATAAATTTGGGCATCAATAACATATGGACGATATTTGAAGACATGAGACTTTTTGAAATCACTAAGACAGAAAGTGTAACCAGAGAAGACATTTACAAAAGATTCCTGGAGCAATCAGCATTTATAGATTTAGTTTAGAAATCTGTTTAGGAATAGATGATGCAGAAAAAAGGAAATTCTTTTAGCAGCCAAGTCCAAGAGAAGGAGAGCAAGATGGGATCCAGGGCACGAGTTCACCAGGGCCTGAGACTACGGATATAGGTAAGCCGGTAGAATGAAAGGTGGAAAGTTGAAATGGTTTTCATCTGATTGCATCCATATTTCTCTGTGAAATATATGACAAGGTCTTCAGCTGAGAGTTGGGTGGGAGGGGATGTTGGAGATTTGAGGATTGAGGAGAAAGTACATAATAGTCATCTTGGGAGTAGGTTAATGAATTTACTGGGCAAGTTTAGTTGTCAGATAGTGTTGAGCGCTCACTGAAGATTTTTGGTCATAAATTTGAAATGGATCCTGATAGCACGCTTGTGTGATTTTCTCCAGCAACTTCCAGCTGCTTGGGTACAGGGATATAGTAAGCAGTTCGTTGAGTTTAAGAAAACTCGGGGTTTCATCAGGAAAGGACAATGGAGGGAGATGGGGCAAGGCAGTTAAGAAGGTTTGAAAATGAGATGGATCGTGGAGTCTAGTGGTGGTGGGGAGAGCTGTGAGGATTTGAGGAAGTGGAGGACGGTGAACACGTGGCTGGGTCCATGGGTTAGCAGTCTCAAAGAGGTGTGCTAGAAGGACAGTATGTAAGGATCAGAGAATGCTTTGTTTGAGATTGGGTTTTCAGAGGCGTTTCTATCCTACTATGTGTCAGGCATTCTTCTGGGCACAGAGGATGTCACGATGAAAGAAACACATATCCAGGACACTTAGAATCTATTGCAGAAAACTGACAATAAACAAATAGGCAATTAAACTATATAATGTATCAGATGGGGGTAAATGCTATGGAGAAAAATAAAGCAGGGAAGGGGAATAAGGAGTACTGAGGTGGGTCATGGCCACGTAAAATAAAGTGGTTACGGAAGGCTTCGCTGTAAAGGTGATATTTGAGCAAAGGATGGAAGAAAGGGAAGGAATTGACATACAGATATGTCAGGGAAGTGCAGTCCAGGTAGAATTATAACAGATGCAAGGATTCTGAAGTGGGAACGTGCCTGGTGACTGACAGGAGCAGCAAGGAGGCCAGTGTCTGGGGCGGAGTGGCCAAGGAGAGAAGAGTAGGAGAGGAGGCCCAAGAGATAATGGTGGTGAGTGAGGTGGGAGTCAGATCCCGAGGAAGCTTGAGCCAGATTGTGGAGGGCTTTGTAGGTCGTTGCAGAGATTTGACTTTTATCTTGAGTAAGAGGGGAAGTCACTGGAAGCTTTGGAGCAGAGATGAGACTTACCCTTAAAAGGATCACTCTGCCTGCTGTGTTGAGAGGAAACTGAAGGTGGACAAGGACAGAGGGAGGGGGATACAACAGAAGGAGGGAGATCAGCGAGGAAGCTACTGCAATATTCCAGGTAAAAGATTATAGTGACTTGGACCTGGGTGGTATCTCTGGAGATGGTGAAGAGGGGTCAGAATTTGAATACATTGTAAAAGGTGAATGAGAAGAGTTTGCCAATGGGCTGGATGTGAGATGTAAGACAGAGAGAGGTCAAAGAAGACTAAGAATTTTGGCCTAAGCAACTGCAAGGTTTGAATAGATATTTACTTAAGTGGAAAAAGCTGTGGGAATTTGACTTGGTTGAAGATCAGGTTTTGGTTCTGACCATGTCAGAGTTGAGATTCCTTCTTAGATTTGTGAGCAGAGATATGGAATAAGTAGTTGGGTATATTTTATCATGAAGATAAAAATTTGGAAGTCATCCCAAGCCGTGAAACTCTGTTAGATCTCTGAGGGAATGTGTGTGGATAGAGGAGAGAAAAAGCTGAATAATGCAAGGGGCATTCCAATGTTTAGAGGTCAGGAAGATGAGGAAGAACCAGAAAAGATTACTAAGAAGTATCCAGGAACGTAGGAGGGAAATAAGTGTGGTGCCTGGGAGCCAAGGGCTGTAATTATTATTGGCAATGACAGTACAGTATGATGATGTGAGTAGATGAATGAGCTGAGGCAGAGGAAAAGATCATTGGAGCTGAGAAGGATGGGGTGCTGAGCGTCAGGATGTTGGATGACTCCAAGGTTGATGATTGGTGTTGCCGTGTAGAGGGAGGCAGTGAGCCATATAGTGACATCACTTGTGACTCCACTGACCTGGAGGCAGGGAAATGACTTAATCAGAGGCTTAAGAGGTGGTAGAGTTTGACAATTTGCTTCAAAAAAGCTGGGATTTTTGAATGAGGAAGAACAGGCATCTGAGAAGCTGCAAAGAGGCATCAAGTGAACATTTATTCTTCCCCCTGGCCTTGAGGTGCTTGGGAAATAGGGGAGACATGTCCTCAGGTGAAAGAAAGTAGAACCTCAGGGGATAGCCTGGCTTCCCTGAGCAGGAAGATAAATTTAGAAGAGGAAGAAGATGTAGGTGAGCTTGCTGATGACAGCGAGCTCCTAACAGTGGAAGAGTTTGGGAGGAGATGAGGGCTAGAGTTTACGGTTGGATTAGGTAATACCAGTATGGTGAGGGATGGTCTGCTGGTGACCAAGGTGCATGTCGTGGGGAAGAGGGGTAAGGATGATGGCTGTGAGGCATTTGGGATCGGTACAGAGCAGCACAGGGCAAGATCTCCAGACTGAGGCTGGAGATGTCATGGCAGCCAGGAAGACAAGATGATTGAAGACTAGCCCGGGGTTGGTCACACTTGAAGGGGTAGGGTAGTGGAGAGTAGAGTAAATCTCTCTGTGATAGCTAATTATAATAATGCCATAGTCATCACAGTTGAGGAAAATTTATCAGCAACTAGGCCAAAGACTGAGGGAAGTTTATCCATAACTAGGCCAAAGAGTGATAAATAGATTTTCATCTCAATCCACTGACTATCTTAATAAGTGTTGACAAGAAGACACCAACTTTTGTTGATAAAAAGAAGAGATATTGGGGAAATCTGGGAAAGAAAGAGGTGAGCCTTTATGAGCTTTAGGAAATGACCAATTCAGGAAAGTGGAAGCTTGAAGAGTGTGGAGGAAAACTTCAGGGCTCAAGGAATCTTTATCACGCCCAGCGTGGGAAGGTCTTGTTGTCTCCAAAAGCAGCGTTTCATGGAATGTGTGGATCTAAATGTTGCAAGTGATCTTCCTGTGTCATTCATTTATTATTATTTTTTTAAGAGAACAAAAATTACTGATTCATACTGAAACATAGACATACATGTATCTACACACAAACTCACACTATAATCTGGACAAATAGCCAACTGCACACCCTCATTTAATAGGTATGGAAAGAGAAATGCAAAGATTTCTTGTTGTGAGCCCTAAATGAAGAGAATCCATTGGTATAAATATGGCCTTTATGACCTCAAATTCCTGGGGTTTATTTCATGCAGAACTATCTCTTTTGCCTTACGGAAGAAAGTAGAAAACAATACAGTGAAGCTGTCAGGATTCTGGGCTCTGAGCTCTCTGTGTGGATTTGAATGCTGATAGGGTGATGTTGGGCAAATTATCTCACCTTTGTAACTATTTCTAACCTCGTGTTAGTAACTACATGGTAGAGCTGTTTTGAGGATGGGATGAGATAATGTATCTAAAGCACTTAGCTCAAGGGCTGCCACAGAGTGAGGTTGTAATGAACATCTTCCACATTACTTGTGTGCATCTTCAAATAGAACAAATGGCTTAGTGACTTGGAGTGAGTCAATTTAAGAAACTAGTGTCTTTTCCACTCATTATGTATTTCTCGGGAACAAATGTTCACCTTTGTATCTTCAGTGCCTAAGATAGTGATAATAGACAGTCAGTGAGTGTTTCTTGGAATAACGTAGAGTCCTGCGCCTGGAGCATTGGTACAACTATTTCCCACATTCACTTTCCAGGCAAGATCCCAAACAAGTTAGAAAGGGATGCAATGGAAAATTAAACATACATCTCCAATTCTATTCATGGTAGGAAATAATCTTGGGCATGTGTCTTCAATGAATTAATATTTAATTATCCAAGATCTGAGCCCAAATGCAAACAGTTCCAGTCTACATCTAGTAATCTGAATTAAATATAACAGTGTTTTGTTGTGCTGATAGCTGTGTTGTTAGGACCATAAATACGTGGCATAAATAAAGTGGCAATGACATAAGGAAAGCGATGGTTAAATGGTAAGGCTTTTGACAGTCTTAAGGGGATGAGAGATGGGGATTTTGGGTGTGGAGGTGCTCGCTGCATGAAAGGTAGCGACATTTCTATTCAGCATCACAGGGCATCCATTTCGGCTCAGAACTCACTCTGAAAGTTCTTCCAGACAAAATGTAGAATGCACACATCCAGAGAGAATGCAGAGAGAGAGGAAAGGTCCAAGTCTGCAGCAATGGAGAAAAGCCCCTCCTAGGGCAGTAAGTGGCAGCAATGTCTGGCAGAGAGCGTGCTATAGACTCAATGTCTGTGTCTCCCTAAAATTCATATGTTGAAATCTAATCGCCAATGTGAAATCTAATCCTAATGTGATGACATTAGGAAGTGGGGCCTTTGGGAGGTAAATGGAGTTAGTGCCCTTATAAAAGAGGCCCGAGAGAGCTCCTCACCTCTTGTGCCATGTGAGATACAGCAAAAAGACAGCCATCTCTGAACAAGGAAGGGGGCTCTCATCGGGCAGTGAATCTCCTGATGCCTTGGTCTTGATCTTCCCAGCCTTCCAAACTGTAAGAAATGTTTGTTGTTTAAGCTACTTAGTCTGTGGTATTCTGTTATAGTGACCCATATTGACTAAGAGCATCAGAGCAAATCTTACGCTTTAAGTACAGTTGATAGATTGCCCTTTACCTGGGCTTGAAGCTGCTGCAGTGAGAGACTGAGAATTTCCTTCAAGTATTAATAAGGGCAGTGGTGCAAGAAGACCTCGGGGGCTGAGAGCAGCACAGGGTGCCTGAGAGCCCTTCGAGGGAGGCTGAACGGCAGCTTTGATAGAGGCCTCGGGACAGGACCAGACAAGATTGCTTTGCAGATGCTAAGGATTTCCACTTGTCTCTGGTGAGGGGGAGCTGGGAACAATGATCAGAATCCCGCCATTGAGCCTGGCTGTATACACTTGGGCTCAGAAGTTAAGTATTTATAGTTCTTATTTAAAAATCTATCGGTCATTCCCCAGCACTTCTATTCTTTTATTTTTTCCTTAAGATTTTCAGTTAAAGAACTTTATCAGATCACGTGAGAGAATATCCCTATGCTTAGGAGATGGATGCTGACATATTTAGAGGCGAAATGTCAGGATGTTTGCAGATTAAGTCAAACATACACACAGAGAAGGCAAATATGATCACCATCTTTTGAACTATAACTCTCTTCTTCAAACTTTTTATAGATTTAAAATCTCATACTCAATGTTGGGGGAAGAAACTGCACTTGATATTGATTCAGACAGATGTCTGAACTAGGTACACCTCACTTGTCAATTTTCATCAAGATTTGGCCGCCCACAGTGATCAAGCCAGACTGGCAAGAAACCTTATAGAACATTACCTTACAAAAGCTTATTTCTGTTGGTTCTATTCATTCATTCATTCAACAGGTATTTGTTGAGTGACTACTATATGTGAGGCACAATTCTGGGTCCTGGCTAAATAGCAGGGGGCAAAAAAAGCTTTGGCGCCTTTCTCCTACGCACTTGTGTTAACTACTATTTAACAAAAATGTCCTTTAGAGAAAACAAATCTTTTGAAAGGTATAGATTTGTTTTCAACAATGTCTGCGTTTTACAGAGCAGTTCCTTTAAGTAATCAATGTATTACAAGGTAAATGATTTGGGTTTCTCCAGAAGAGCATTTGTAGAATGTACTTTATTTCTCTCCTTAAGGTTTTCTGGCTCCTATAATTTATGATTTTGCGCTGGGGAAGCAGAAAGACCGAACGTTCCAGTCTGGTAGGTAGCAGAGGTAGGACAATAGGGAAAGTGTTTGGTGTTCAGTCTAGTTGAAATGAGAAGGTGCACACAGGTCCGGCTCGGTGACGATTTTAACCAGGATAGTGGGATAATCCGAGAGTAAGTAAGAACCTATTCACATTTCCTATCAAACTTATGAAACCCAGCCCTGGGCCCTCTGCGCTGAGTGTTTACAGCCGCATTTATGGCATCCAGGGCAGGCTCCTCTGGGCTAGGCCGTCTTCAGATACCTGTGGCTGTATCCTGAACTCCTGCACTTCCGAAGGGCATCAACCCGGAAAACGTCACCCCTGCCCATTTTTAGCCTGCTGTAATGTCACCATCATAGGACAAACAGCACCTTTCCAAACAACATCTTTAATCTGCCAGATTTCGCATCCCAAAGGAACATCTGAAGGTGCATCCTACCCTCCACACTGCCATTTATACGCCGTTCCTGTAGGGAGCCAGACGCAGATCTACCCCCTACAGTGAACTGGAGAGTTTTTGATAGAAGAACACAGGAAGCAGCAACTGCTGTGTTGGGTTTATATATTTTGTTTGCAAAATAATGGGTTTTAGGTTAAATTGAGGCAGGCGTGCAAATATTCTGGTGAAGTCCATGCCACCTCCCTTCCTAACAGCAAACCATAAAAAGAGTCTGATGATAGTTGTCACCAGTGTCAATAATTGTAACCAGGGCCTGCAATATCCATCAAAGGAAAGACAAGCATTTTGACAGCATTCATCAGAGCTGGCTTCCTCCTGCACATCATGCCAAAGCTCTTGGATTGCTGCCTGTTCCCATTGTTGTCTGTCTGCTGGTTTGGATACAGATCCTTTTCTCCTTCCCCGATGTGGCCATCATGAAATTGGGGAATTAACTCAGATCAGAGTTGTTCTAGTTTGGATGTGGAGGTAAACACAAATGGAGAAAGTTCACATTATTAAGAAGAACAAACAGTCCTTGTTACTAAACATTAGCTGGCAGATGCAATAGACATGACGGGCAGCTATCACGGATGCTTTCCCATACTGGCCAAAAGGAGTGACAGTCACAGGCCACAAGGCCTGTGTAGAGTATCTCCTGAAAGAGAATTTAGATTTTTCCTTTTCAGCAGCCAAGCCAGTATATGTAGTCTGAAGATTTTGAATAATACTCTGCCATCACTAGTAAAAAGAGATTAGGGGAAGGCCACGTGCATGCATTTCTGCAATTATCATCCTGAACTGAACAGGTCTGTACAACCTTGGAGACGCTGTGGTGACTGAGCCAGTCTTTTTCCTTCACCTTAGTGTCTGATAGACCCGCTTTCAGATATGCAATCTATACACGCCCATTTATTGATTTTTAGATCCCTCTTGGACCATTTACAAATGACAGCTAAGAGCATGGCTAGGAAATTTAAACACTACAAGACTGGAATTTTCCAAAATAATGAATGGCTGAAATATTGCTTGAATTGATATGCTGACGTAATTTTATGTTAAGAGGAGGAAATGGAACAATGGGGATACTTTTCAAAGGATCACACATTAGTGAAAGAAGATGGGTTAGAATAGAAAAATTTGCCCACTCAGTTGGAAACTTCATTCCAACTCCTTTTGTCAAAGTTACTTCCCCTGGAACCATTCAAAGTGGATGGTAAAAAGAGTCCATGAACCCAAGAAACAAAGACAAGGCTTCCCCTAGCATCAAGTATGTTATATATCAAAAGTTGTGGTATTATGCATCTTCCCTGGGATTAAATTCATTGAAACAGAAAAAAAAATCCATATTCTATAAGCATATGTATGTACATTTACATACCTCCACAAGGACAAAATAAATGATTGAAAAATGAGAGATTCAACCAACTGGCTGATTCATCTAAATGCTGTCAAACAATCATTTTGATATTTTTTCACTGAATTGACTCATATTTTCTAGTGACTAGAACAAATTGCAACATTGTGTAGACATCTCATATATGGAATTGCTACCGCTCCTTGGAAAATTAATTGGTCAGCTTCTGCCATAATGGATAACAACCTATGTTAGAGATATCTCACAAATTATTATCCTTTATAGCATAAGCTGACTAAATTAATTTTCCAAGGAACTGTAAGTCCTAGAAATGGTTATTAACTAGTGGTAAATGAAAATATGTTTGAATTTCAAGGGTTTGAGTTTCTTATGCCTATTATTTTATAATAAGGGGCCCATTTTCTCTAAATGCTAATAAATAATTGCCTTTAAGACAGAGTGTAAATTGGACCGTTCCTCATCACTTTGCTGTTTGTTCTTTTCTGCACTAACATAAGCCAGTCTTTAGATCTGAAACACACATACACACACACACATGTTCTGGATAGACTTTGGAAAGGATAATTAATTCACTATTTAAAAAATGTTGCCCGCAAATTATATTTACCTTAATTTGAAAAAGATGAGGAAAGTATAGAGGAAAACTAAAGAAGAGGTAGAAATGGTTAGTTGGGTTTATAATCCATAATGATCATTATATGTAATCTTATCCTTCCAAGAAATGGTAGATTGAAAAACTAACATGGCTCATATTTTAATATTAATGTTTTCTCTTAGTGGGCCTCCCCGTCTCGGGCCCACATGGCTCCATCCTGACTGAGTTTCTTCTATTGTCCTCTGTGGGCAATCAGGGCCTTGAAGTCTTTGTTTCTCTGATGAGGTTCTGTTTTCTGAATGGCAAGTTTAGACTTTAAATCTTCCACCTGAATTATTACAAGAGAGATTTGGTAATTAAGTTCTAACAAGATTTAAATGATATTAAAAACAGTCAGTTAAAAGGAAACACAGCCTTGGGCTTTGTTGTAAATTTGTATAATTATTTTTAGTCCTCTAGAGGATGCATAATTATGTTTCTGTATTTATAAAAATACTGCCTCTGAGGCACCAAGATGAGTTTTACAGTATGCTGATTTGCATATTAATGTTACTCTTTGTATGTCAAAATTTCTTTGGTTGAAAAAAAAGATTTTCTAGGAAATTTTCAAAGTAACCGCGAAGAGCATAAAGTCTTCTGATCTGTACGTCTGGCAAAACCACTGCTCAGGGAGAAAGTTTGAAAGTCCAACGAAAAAACAAGCTTCAGAAAGCAGACATATAAGACTAAACTTCAAGTTTAATTTGCTCTTCACTTGGAAAGGGGTGGAGGGGCAGAGCCAGAAATAATAGCAAGTAACATTTATTAAGTACTGATTATTTGCTAAGTGAGGTCTAGTCACTTCTCATGCTTCATGCTGCGATCCTATGAGACAGATACTATTATTTTTCCCACTTAAAAGATGGAGAAACTGAGGCACAGAGGAATTAAGTTAATGGCTCATTGTAATTTAGGCAGTTTGATGCCAGGCTGTTAACCATTACACTGCTTTGTCTTCAGACGTGGGGAAGCACTAAGGGCCTCCTTCTGTTCTGATGGAGAAACCATTTTCCCGTGAAGCACGTGCAGGACTGCCTTCACCTCCTTCCTGCTGGGTCCACATGCAGTGTTGGGAACACCACACAACTCAGAGGTGCGTGCCCACTTTTCCCTGCATGCATTTTCTTATCTGTTTTATAAGCAAATATTCTCTCTGCCCCAGATTGTAAGCTCCTCCAGAGCAGGAGCTGTGTTTCTTGTTTCCTTCTCCACTTTTCCCTGCTCTTAGCATTCAGAGTGAGAGGGATGGCTCGTTACAATGAAATCAAGGAGTGAGTTTGTCTAGGTCCATTAGGGCTGCAATAATAAAAGTGCCATAGACTGAGGGGCTTAAATCACAAACATTTGTTTCTCACAGTTCTGGAAGCTGGGAAGTTCAAGGTCAAGGTGCAGAAAGATTCCTTCCGTGTCTGAAGCCCGCTCCCTGCTTCCTATACAGCTGTCTTCTTGCTGTGCTCACATAGCAGAAGGGGTGAGGGAGGTCTCTGGGGTCTCTTTTGTAAGGCCACAGATCCCATCCACGAGGGCTCCACCCTCATGACCTAATCACCTCCTAATATCATCGCCCTGGGGATTAGATAACAACATATGAATTCTGAGAGGACACAAACATTCCATTGATAGTAGAGTCTTGGAAAACATCTGAGGTCTTTCTTCTATGATAGACTAGTATTTTTTTATTGTGGCAGAATGTATATAACATAAAATTTACCTTTTTAACCATACTTATATGTACAGTTCAGTGTCATTAAGTACACTCGCATTGTTTGTACAACCATTGTCACCATGCATCTCTAGAACTTTTCCATCTTCCCAAACTATAACTCCATATCCATTAAATAACAGTTCCCCATTGCCCTGTCCTTCAGCTCTAGAAACCTCCATTACTTTCTGTCTCTATGAATTTGAGTACTCTAGGTACCTCACATAAGTGGAATGGTTAGTTTTAAACTGAAGGTAATTTTTACTTCAGATCAAATCTGGAGGATTTAATGAAGGAGGCATACACTTCTGTTCCCTTAAATTGTGCTCAGGCCATGAACAAGAAGTGGTTGGAGCAGGGAAAGGTCAGAAGGGTCTGTGGGGTGGGGGTTGGGGGTGGGGGTGACCTGCTTTGTAGGCAGGGACACCAGTGTGTGGTCTGGGTTGAGGGGCAGACTGCACAGCGTGTGGGAGAAGTGGGCGAGCTCAATGGCTCTTCTGAGGGACCCATTGTGGGAGAGATGCCCAGTGGTTCAGGGCTCCATGACTGCAGTATTCTCTAGAACTGATGTGCTTGGAGAGAGACATGTTTTAGCAATGGGTCAAGAGAAGGGTCTTGTTCACCTCACATGGACCTTGGGCCATGGTTTTGAAGCTGGATACCTGAGGGTTACTGTAAATATTCAATAAGATTACCTTTGACCTTGTTATGAAAAGAAGTTAATCTTGTCAATTTGCTGTATTCCTGTTTAACCTGGGGGGTAACTCAAGGGTCACAAGGATTTATGAGCTTGTTTTACAGAATAAAGAGAACTCTTGAGGGTCACCAGATAACCACCACCCAGCTGCCACTGATGCCCAGAAGTCAGATTGCCCAGGGGCTTATCTGGAGTGAGAGAAACATGGATTTCCCCTTTGTTTCTCTGAAGCCCTCCTGCTGCACCCCTTAGTTCCGTAAAACCCCCTGCTTTCTTCTCTTGTTAAGGTGGGTTTGAGAGAACCCATGATCCTGCCTTCTCATCTTGGCCAATTCCAATAAATCTTTCTCCGTCTCCAAGCACAGATGTCTCAGTGTTTGGCTTATGGCACATCAGGCACACGAACTTGAGGTTAAGAGGTTCAGTAACAGTTTATACATGTAATAAGGTGATTCTGGGTGAAATTTTACCTAACAATTTAAAACATTATTCAAAGAGAGGAACTGGGATAAGCATGGTGATGCCCTACAGGTACTCAGCGGTAGAGCGTTATCTAGAACCCATTACTCTGGACTTTAGGAAAGATAGAGAAGTTGGCTGTTTCACGAGGCTAGACCACACCCCTGTGGGTGTTGAAGGAGTTTCCCCTCAAGGGAATGGATGCTCCATTCATCCAGGAAGAGGCTAATCCTGAGGGGGAAAAACAAATCAGGCCTCTGGAGGTAGATCTCAGGCAGCTAGAGGGAAGACAAGTGTTTCTCTCTCTAAAGCCAGGGGTCAGTTTGGTCCACATCCAAAGGCAGGGAGAGGTCTGGAGTTTTCTGGCCTTAAGGGGTAGACTGGGAATAAAGATGGGAATGAGGCAGTGAGGGGGCCTCTTAGAGACCCCAGGGTGGGTCTGAGAGACGTTTTAATGTTCTCTGCATTGGAGTTTTCCTTTTATTAATCCTTTCATAAACTTCCATAAATTTAGCCTAGACAAAGGTTCTGGCCTGGTCTCTGCAGTGCTCTGGGCAATTAGGAGAGAGCTGGCCCATCTTGGAGTGAAATTGTCAAGGAGAAAGCCAGTCCCCATTCCCCTCTAATCAGAGTAGAAGCAGTGGTGACAGCCATCGGCCATGGACAGCAAGGTTATGGGCAACTGAGACATCAGAGTGGAGGCCAGACAGGGAGGCCAGCATAGAGGACTGCAAGGGACCTGTTCTGCACACAGGTGAGGCAGCCCGGGACCCTGCTAGGAATGGCTGGGAAGTGCTTCCTGAGGGGTTGACTTATAGCTCAGTGGCCAACAGGGCCTGTGCCGTTATAATTTGGGTTATGCATATGTTCCCTCACTTGATGCTCCTGACAAAACTACCAGTTGGTTGGTTTATTGCTCTTTTACAGGGGAGCATAAAATGATCTAAAGAGGTCACAGAACTTGCTCAAAGTTACAGCTTCAAATAGCACAGCAAGGGTCTTAACCCAGGTCTGACTCCCAACCCCAGGTCCTTTCCACTCTGTCACACTGTTGCTTTCAGGATCAAGGAGGTTGCAAATCTTGTATCTATCCTGGTAATTTTTAAGGGTGAGGTGAGGACTGAAAACTGGTCTCTGAGGAATCTAAATTTCTACCACATTGCTGTAGAACTACACAGCTTTAGGCTGGCGGGAATGCTCATAACCATTATTTGCTCTAGCTCCTTCCTGTCAAGGCTGAGGAACAGAGGCTGGCCAGAGCCACCCAGGGGTGGTTCCAGAACTATAACCAGAACTCTATTCGCAGTTCCTAATCCATTCCCTTTTATTATGTAATAAAAGAAAAGCATTCGATATTACTTTCATTTATCTTTGAGAAGCAACGTTGGTCTTTGATGTCCTCCGTTTCCGTGATCAACACCCCGTCCACATGAGGCACCTCTGCCTTCGCGTCCTGCTTTCAGCTGGTTGTCATTTAACATCTAAAAGGAGATTGGCTAACAAGAAAAATATTAGCTCATAATACTTTTAACCCTTCAAATTCTCTTTATAGGAACCTTTGCTTTTCAACTGGAAGCTGTTAAGATTTTCTGAATCCAAGAAAATATACTTTATAATGAGAGAATTACGAGCAGTAGAGCAGTCTACTCTGGGCAGGGGGCCCTCCTATAATCGCGCTCATCCATCTACTTCTAAGGTTGTGCTAGGGAGCAGGAAGACCTCTGCTCAAATCCCTAATTTTCTACTTATTCATTACTTATATGACCTTAGGAAAGTTACTCGACCTCCCTGACTCAGTAACCAGCTCTGTAAAAAATAGTATTAATAACATTCACCTCAGGGTAGTGAGAATTATATGAATGTGTTAGGTAACGTGCCTAAAATAGCTGCTTAATAAATGTTCCATTCCTTTCTCTTCTCTCTTAGAGCCCATGTGAAGGCCCTTTGTGAAGAGCTGTGCCTACTGCAAACCCATTTCTTAACCTACTTCCAGTCGTATCTTTCACTACATAACATTTTATTTTTTATTCGCCCAGGAGGAAATAGAAGTCTTGGGTTAGACAGAATGGCCTGGTTTATGGCTTAATTACACTGCCCCCAAGTGTGAGTTCCTGAGGATCTACGGCTGGGGTGACCATCCGTCCCAGTTTGCCCAGCACTGAAGGGGTTTTCCAGGACAAGAGACTGCAGTGCTAACACAAGGAAAATCCACGGCAAATTGAGAGGAATTGGTCACCCCACCTACCACATCTGTGTCAAAGATATAGCCTTCACTGCTTTTCTAAGGATAAACACCCCTGGACGCCATACTTCTTTTCTTGGTGGGGAGGTGAGAACAGTGCTGATTCTGTGCCTGTGTAAACAAGGGAGACCTCACGCTAGCTGGCCGGGACAGGGCGAATGAACCTCAAGAAGAATTGCCGACCAGACGTTTTCATTCCATCGAGCTGCCCCAAATTTTATTTTGGGTGTTTTACTTCTAGAAATCATCATCGTCATTATTTTTTGGCCATTTAGAGAGCAGCAAAGAATAAAGTTTTCCTAATTTAACTTTTCTGTACTATTTGGCTAACTTTCCTTTTCACGCAAAATTAAAATTTTGCTGTTAAATAGATAGGATTCTAATCATTAGGGAAATGCAAATCAAAACTACAATGAGATACCACCTCACACGCATTAGGATGGCTACTATAAAAAAAACCCAGAAAATAACAAGCGTTGGGGAAGATGGAGAGAAATTGGAAGCCCTGTGCACTGTTGGTGAGAACGTAACATGGTACAGTTGCTATGGAAAACAGAAAGGCCGCTCCTCAAAAAATTAAAAATAGAATTGCTATATGATCCAGCAATTCTATTTCTGAGTCTATACCCAAAAGAACTGAAAGCAGGGTCTCGAGACATTTGTACACCCATATTCATAGCAGCGTTATTCACAATATCTAAAGCGTGGAAGCACCCCAAGTGTCCACTGACAGATGAATGAATAAAATGTGGTGTATACATGCAATGGAAGATTATTCAGCCTCAGAAGGGAAGGACATTGTGACATACGCTATGGCATGAATGAACCTTGAGGACACTATGCTAACTGAAATGTCAATCACAAAAAAGATAAATATTATATCATTCCACTTCTATGAGGTACTCGGAGTAGTCAAAGTCATAGAGACAGAAGGTAAAATGGTGATTTCTAGGGACTGAGGGGAGGGAAGAATGGGAGCTATTTTTTAAGAGATATAGAGCTTCAGTTTTACAAGAGGAGAAGAGTTATGGAAGTGGATGGTGTGATGGTTGTACAACATTATGAATGTATTTAAAACCGCTGAACTGTACACTTAAAAATGGTTAAGATAGTAAATTTTATGCTATGTGTATTTTACCACAGTAAAAAAAAAAAAGGAAAAAACTAGGTAGGATTGTTATATTACCAAAAAAATTCTATTGCCTGTGCTGTCTCCTCCAATTCTAGGCGGTCACCTCTTTTCGATCACGACAGTGGTGAATGACTTCTCATATTGCACGTGGGGAGATTTAGGTACAAAGGGGTCCACTTTGCGCCACTAGAGTCACTGCTAGGAAAATAGCTTCACTAGACTGATGGCTTCTTAAAGATGCTGGAGGAACTGAGGAATTGCTTAAAGACACTTGGCCTCTTTATAAATGATGTGGACACTATCTGAGAGTCAATGGTTTCGAGTTTTTATAACTCATTTTCAATCCTTTCCATTTTCTGGGTCAATTTCCTGTTCAGACAGGCCAGTATGGGCAAGGCTGGAGAAAGGGAGAGCGTGGTCGAGGGGTAGCTATCCTCTCCTAAGAATTTCATGTCAGTGACTCCAGTAACTTTGTTGTGCTCCTGGGCACCAAGGCAAAGCAGATACTAATGCAAGAGTTCAATTGAGGAAAAGAAGGCACACTAGAAGTAGATGGTTTCGGCAAATTCTCAGCTGTCAATCTTTAAACAGTTCCTTGTTACACATACCCAACTAGGGGCCCCGATGTTGGACGGGTGGCCTATATCATTTGCTGACTTCAAAGATTTGCATATATACAATTCCAATCATCAACAATAAAGATGAAGATACATAAAACGCTGTCAGGGATGGCTTGGATTTTTCAGAGATACATTACTAAGAAACTGATGTTCTGAGTTTGATCAATAACAGCAATCGTGTGAATGCTTCTGCACCCCCTTATTAAAACTGCTGACCTGGGTCTGGGAAACCAATCTATTTCAAACCACTCAGTGTTAGAAAAGTCTTTCCCAGCCCCAAGTAGGTCTCTGTCAAGCTTGTGTGATGCTCCATGTGCCCCAGGGCTATCTCTATTCTGGACAGTGCCATCTTGGAGTAATAGATCATCGGTGTCCTAGGCTTGGGTGATGCATTGCTCTGATGTGTCAGAACAACAGCTGGCCCAGTTTCTCTGTGCTGGGAGCCCAGCAACAGCTGACTGCTATGATGGATTACACACGTGGTGCTGCCTATTGCTATAATACATCAAGACACAGTACTGATTTGAAGGTGAATTAGTCAAAAGATGGAGTTCCTGCAAGCTCCAAACGCAAGAAAAGGAATCCTGTTTAATTATAGAATGAAAGACAAAGTAGCTGGCATGAGGCTTAGTGACTGCCAAATGCAGGGCTATTTCTAAGATATAATTCACATTAAGTGCACAGCATTACCAGATGAGGTTTGAGGGTTGCTATGCTTCCTCGAGGTGTGATTCACATCCTCCATCAGCACACCACCCCCTCCAGAGCAGCTGGACTGCAGTTGGCACATACTTTTTCCATGTGTCTTTGCAGAGACTTTCTAAATCCAGCCCTGCTATAAACAACCAGAATTCCTCTGTCCTAAGTTCAACAACTCTTTCCATCTCTTTCTCTTTCCTTGTACTCCTCTGCTCCAAATCCACACAGAACAGAATGAAACTATGAAAGTGATGAAATCTGTGCCACTCTGCTTCACACGAGGTGGTTGAGCCCTTCGACATTCATTCACTCAATTATTCATTCAATAAGTATTGATGGAGCATTGAATTTGTCCAGATGTTTCAATTGCACGTAATTTTTAAAAAACTGCAGTGGTTAAAAATAAAGGACATTTGCTAGTTCACATAATGAGAAGTTCAGAAGCGGCAGTTCCAGGGTAGAATAGTGCAGTGGCTCAGTGACACTATCAAACATCCAGGTTCTTTCCACCTTTATGTTCTACCATCTGGCTTTTGCCTTTAGGCCTTTACCTTCACGGCCTGCAAGATGGCTGCTGCAGTTCCAGCCATCACATGTAGACATAATAACATTGAGCAGAGGAAGAGACAGAAGAAGGGGCATTCCCTCAAATTCTTAAGGGTGAGAAAAGCTTTTTCAGAAGCCCACATCAGACTTCTGCTCAAGCCTCATTGGCCAGAATTGTGCACTTTTACTGTGTTGAAACCATTACTGGTAAGGAGAATAAGGCCACCATGAACAGGCTGGAGCCTGTCCATCCTGAAGGACACGGCTGCCCAGCAGAGAGTGAATAAAATTGAGGTTTTGAAAACAGGGAAGAAGATGAGCGGGCATTAGCTGTTCAAAGGGCAATTGATAGCATCAGCTATCGGCTTCTAGCTCTGAAGAACGTATAAATCTTTCGTAAGATCCTGGGAGCCTCCAGAGGACAGATTGTGGTGGACAGAGTGATGTACCACTCAGATCCCCCTTCAGGAATAAAAACCTTATTCTACCATCTTCTCGACAGCCCCTACTATCAGCTCTCTACAGAAGAAAACTGCCTTGCTCAAGGTCATGCTCTTCTCAGGGTCAACCTGTATCCAATGACTGATCAACACAAGGATAGAAAGGCCTGGACCCCTGGTTCCACTTGGGACAACTCTGAAGGGCCCTTCCAGTTTCAGGGCTCCTGGTGATTAGGGACTTCCTTGTGCCTGTATCAATGAGACAGCTCAATGTCTGCTGCCCAGTCCTGCTTCCTCCCATCTGAGGATGTTGACCCCAAGAGCACTCTCTATTAATTATCCTTCTTGCTGATCTCCATCTCAGAGTTTGCTTTTTGGAAAATCTGCAGTAAAGGTTTTCTGACCTCACCAGTCCCTTCAGACTCTAACGTGGACCTACCCAGAGAGGCGGTTGTTTTTCCACGCCAGACACTCAGTAATTTGGAGTTATCTCAAATAGGTAGCTGAGTCCTGAACTCACTGAAGAGTCTAATCTGCTAAGAAGACTCTCCTCAACCCCCAGTAATAGCAATTTCTTTTTCATTTTAGCTTCCTGAGGAGGCATAAAATGCGACAACTCATTTGAACTTAGAGATTGGTCAGAGTTATAGCTGTGTTTCTGTGTTGTTATGAGCAGAAGAGGATCAACAGATAGATTATTGCCAATGTGGCATGTTATGAAAGTGCTCTTATCCCTGCTACTCAAATCAGGGTCCACGGACCTGCAGCATCGCCATCACTGTGGAGCTTGTCAGAAATGCAGAAGCCAGGCCACAGTCCCAGATCCACGAACCAGAATCTGCATTTTAACACGTGAGTCACACGCACTAGTCTCTTCTCTTCCTGCCTGCAGCTAAGCCAAAATGTTTTCCCCATTTAGTTACCACATGCCCCAAATTTCTATTATTATGGTTATTCCTCTTGGGTTTGGATACTTTAAAAATATTACCAGTGCTCTGAGGGGCTAACATATGCATTCACTAGCACTTTAATAGGAATTAGTTTATGTTATTACAGGTACCATAAGCTTCTTGTGCACCAACTCTGTGCAGGGCCCTACATTTTGTCAGACTTTTCTCTGCCTCAGAAGCGTCAAAAGCCAGTTGACCACCTGATGAAGAAGAAAGGGGCTAGACAAGAGGCCAGAGGGCAGAAAGGTGATGTGGGATGTTCCAAAGTCAAACCACACAATTTCCCTCAAGGCCAGAAAAGCATTTGACACTTCTCATTCGTTAAATCTGCAGGTGTGAACTCCTAACCACAAGCACCTCTTGGCCCATGAGGGCCTTCAGCTTTCTGCTGGTTTGACCATCAAGACATATCGAAGGAAGCAGATCTTGGACCGAGTACTCACTGACACCTTGCTTCAGGGAAGGCATCCAAGGGTATCTCTCTGGCAAGGGAAACCGGTAAAGTGACTGCAGTTCAGCTCTGCAAGGGATAGTAAACATTTAACACAGAAGCGGAGCAACCCTGTCGCTGCCAGCTATTTATCAGGATGACATTGCTGGCGTCTGGAATGGAGCCCCAGCCCTGCCCCACCACGAGGAGATAGAGGAGTGCTAATGCAGGAAGGTCAGGCTGAGGGCATTGGACACCTGCCAGAGGAGGCAGGTGTCGGAGGGCTCCAGGAAGAATCTCTAGGAACCCCAGCAGTGTCAATGAGGAAGTGGCCAGTCACGGGTACCAGAAATCTCCTGCCAACTCAAGGCTCACAGGGACATATGCCACTGTGAGGAGCCAGTGTATTTCTGGGGCTCCTCACCTCTTGGAATCCTTGGATCTTGAGTCTTGATTCTTGGATCCTTTCTGTACCTCCAATGAATGGTAATACCAATGCTGAAAGTAAGTCACTTTGTCTTGGTTTCCTCATTTGTAAAATAGGGATAACAAATTTCACTGTAATGTAAAGTTCTAAAAAGGCAAAATATTAGGAAGGAATTGAAAAATTATGATGTAAGGTGTTATTTTTCCATTAGTAGTAAGGAAATTAGCAGGGCAGGCAGCAAGGAAAGAGGCTTATTGTTGGTAAGGTAGGAAGTAGTAACTTTAATCCCTAATCGAGGGACCCCAAGCATTGCAGCATCTGAGGAGTACAGAGGTAAGTCAGGGGCCCAGGCGCCTTCTATCTTACTGGTCCACCTTTCATTGTACATTGCCTTCACCAGCATGTCCGTGATGGCCTACTTCTACATCTAGCCAATGAGGAGAAAGAGGGAAGGACATGCTCTTTCTTTTTAAGGGCTTAGTCTGTAAATTGCATTCACCAGTTCCGCTCACATCTCATTGGCCAGAACTTACTTGCGTGGCCATCTTTACCTGCAAGAGAGGATGAGAAATGTTGTCTTTTTTCTCTAGGTGAGAAAATGAGAGGTGCATCAAAAATGAGAGGTTCTCTGATGTGAAGAGAGAACGGGAAAAGTGATATTGGGGGGCAGAGAGCAGCTGCTGCCACATGCAGTACACTTCAGAATAAGGAGACCGTATGAGAAACAACCACAGAGGGAAGAAAAGCATATCCTCCTCCACATTCCTTTCTTTCAATAGCTCCTAACTAGAACCCAAATCTGGGTGACAGGCCTCTCTTTTATTTTGAGTCCAAATAAATTCCTTGGCAGAATTCGTTCCTTTCTATGTTTAGAATGGTGGAAAAACCCTACTCTTCTAACACAATGTTAACATCAAAGTAAGATTATTTCTAAATGGTGAGTGAAAAATTCCCAGGGAACAGGACAAGATGCTCTTGGAACTGAATTGGTAGTCAATGAGCTTGCTTGAGAATTGGAAAGCAACTGCTTCTCTTCCTCTTTTAATTGCTCTCTGAAGGAGGAAAATGGAAACGAGTGCTTGTTTCCTTAGGTTCATTGCTTGAGCAATAAGCATGTTACAAGACTGATAGACACTATTCTTGAGTTACAAGACTCTAAACTTGGCGTATGGTTTGTGGTCCATACAAAAGCCAACAGTCCTGGTAAGAGACTTTCTAGGGAGTGGCAATCTGGGGAATCTGACACTTGTCTGTGAGCTAGCGAAGGCGGCAGGATTAACACGGAGGTTCTAAAGAAGATATTGACAATTAGCTTTGAGACAGATGTCACTTACATTGCTGTGCACAACAGGGAGAATGATACAAAACAACATGATTAATAACCAACAGGGTCTGAATCACTAGGGGCCTTTACACACACTTCATAAAGACGAACAAAAGCTTTCCCTGTAAGTAATGCAGATTTAGCGGTGAATGTTACTTGTGCGTCCTTAGCTGCAGCAACACATTGCTTTATTGTTGTCAGAGATTTTGCAGGGGAGATGAAGCAGGGGGAGAAACAAAAGAGATCCAGAACGAGGCAGATGAATATTAGAGTTTTTATGTTTGGTTCATAAAGACACAGCGCATATGGGTCAAGCATGGAAGTATGCAAAGTAAGGATAAAGACTCTGGGTTATTGGCAGGGAGGGAGACAAGATGGCAATTATTGAAGCTATTTCATCCTCTCTGGCTATCTTTTAGGGCACCATTCTGAATACTAAATGAATTTCCATAAGACACCCATAGTTTTTCCTGCTTCTCATCAGCTTATATTGTATAAGTCAGGGGACTCATGGAGAATAAATAATACACGAAGGTAAAAAAACAATTATTGTGGAAACAACAAAAAACCGTAGGTCATTTGATGAATTTCCAGGGGAATGATAGAAATGGGTTGCGCCTGAGCCCTTAATCATCCTTCCTGTTGTATCTCTCATCACTGAGCAGCGTCTTGCCTTAAGAGTCAGTCTTGCTTATATGACTATTTGGGGATTTGGTCTTAGCCCTTCCTATCTTTCCGAGGTTGAACACACACACAAAATTTAACATGAACATAAAGACTCTAGGAGGATGGGGGTGGGGCGCTGCTTCTCTTGCTTCCCTAGGAGAAGATAGGCTGATAAAATAGATGCAAACATTCCCAAGGGTTCTCCATCCCTCTTTACTCCTTTCCCTCCTCCTGTAGGGAAAGGGCACTAACATGTGTCAGGCTCTGGGGAGACGGAGTTGAATAAGCTTTTGTTTGTGGCCTCAGTGTGCTCAGGCAAATGGAGAAGACAGACCTATAAACAAACAAATTACAATATCCTGAGTGACGGGCAGAAGGAACCATATACAGAATGTTCTGAAAGCACGAAAGATAGATTGACAGAATGGCTGAACTAACTGTGCCTGGGAGTGACATCTGGCAGAATTTTAAAGTACAAGCAGGAATTTTCTGGGTAACTAAGGAGTGAGAGGCCCCTTCTGGGAAGAAGGAACAGCAAGTAAAAAGGTTTAGAAGCTTGAAACAGCAAGAAGCATTTATTGAGCATCAGATGGGTCAGTGTGAATCCAGGCAGGACACGAATGGGAGAGAAGTTGAAAATGAGGCTGGAAAGGGATCTTGACCTCTGCTAAGGAGTCTGCTTTTTTGTGTTTTTAAAAAAATCTTAGGGGCCAGCCCAGTGGTGCAGCTGTTAAGGTTTGCAATCTCCACTTTGGCGGCCCAGGGTTCAGGGGTTCGGATTCTGGCACAGACCTACGCACTGCTTACCAGACCACGCTGTGGGCATCCCACATCTAAAAAACAGAAGAAGATGGGTTAGCTCAGGGCCAATCTTCCTCAGCAAAAAAAGGAGGATTGGTGGCGGATGTTAGCTCAGGGTTAATCTCCTCCCAACCCCCCCAAATATATATATATATAAAATCTTATAGGTGATAGGATCGTGGGGAGGGAGAAGGTAGGGCTGACAGAGTCTCTGAGCAGTGTGTGTGTTGGGGGGGTGCTGCTGCTCACTTCCCACCTCATCCCACTGGGGAGCGCAGCAAACCATAGGAGGGGAGTCTTAAGGGCAGAGAGGTGTGATAGTGGCAAACAGTTTGGAGTTCTGGAGAGAGAAGTAGGTGACCACTGGCCTACTGACTCAGAGAGCAGTTGCCGGATACATTATTCAGTGTCTAGCAGGAAGTGGAATCCATTCCAGAAGGTTCAGGAAAAGAGACTTATATAAAGGGACCTTAGAGGTGTGAGTGGGTAAGGGATATTGAGGTACTCGGAGACTAGCCACAGTAGGAACTACCCCTTGGGCTGAAGAGGTGAGGGAAGATTGCCATTGCCAGAGCCCAGTGAGGGCAGAGGCTGCCCAGAGAAGCTGTAGTTGTGGAAAGACAGAATTACTGCCAGAGACGTGACTCAGAGATATGACTCCCGGGATGGGGTAGGGGGAAAAAACCCCATCTGTCTCTTCTCCAGGCCTTTGATTCCCTCCTGGTGCCTCCACTGGCCAAACCCAACCAGAAGCAGCTGATAAGAAAGTCCAGGTGATGGACTTCACAGAGTCCTCCTCCCAGAGCCAAGAGAAGGGCAAAGAAGGGTGAGGAATGGAGCTGGGTAGGGACTGGGGGCAAATAGAGAATACACAGTTCATAGCTTACCTGCTCTTTTCCCCAAAGACCCTTGGGGATGGGGAATTGACCCTGAGGACCATCTTGGCCTGTTTCATTTGTCCTCCATTAAGCTCATACAATATCTGTTTTAAATCTTTTTGTTTGACAGACCCCTTTGAGAATCTGATGAAAATAATAGGCCCTCTTCCGAGGAAAAAGACAATCACATATGGATGAGATTTGCATTCAATTTATACATCCTCTAGGACCTTGCTCCTCCAAGGGTGATCCACAGACCAGTAGACTCACCCTCACCTGGGAGTTTAGAAATGCAGGCTCTTGGGCCCCATCCAAAGCCCTCTGAAGCAGAATCTGCATTTTAGTGACATTCTCAGGTGAATTATAAGCACGTTCAAGTTTGAGAAGCACTGCGCTGGAAGTCAACAGAACCCAGCTTCATCATGGCTGGTTGAGTGGATGTGGATACATCAGTTAGGATGTAGGTTCAGCTGCAAAGAAAAGAGAACCCAACTAAACACTAGCTTAAGCGAAAGAGAGGTTTGATTTTTGTCATGTAACATGAAATGTAGAGATAAGTCAGTTCAGGGCTGGCGTCAGGATTGCCTCACTCTCCATCTGTATTTCAGCTCAGCCATCTTTAGTGTGTGGCTTTTGTCCCCGTGGCTGTCAGATGGGTCCTAGGCCTCCAGGCATCATCTTTGCATTCTGGCAAAGGGCAAAAGAGTGAAGTGAGCAAACCACAGAGCCCTTGTCAAGATCTTCCTCCCGGAAGCTTCTTCTGGCCGTGATTTGATATGCCTGCCTTTCTAGCTGCAAGAGAGGCTGTGAGATAGAGTTCTTTTTTAACCCTCAAATAAAATGGGAGTTATGTTAGCAAGAAAGGAGAAAATTAACATTGAGAAGGCAATTATCCAAATCTGTCATTGTATGTAATAACAAAAAGAATTAGTTCTCAACATCTCCCTCGTTCCGTCTCTCGTCACTGGTGGACATCTATTACATGTATTCTGCACTTTGGAATCTCTTTTTGTAAAATAAAGTGAATTCAGAACTCTTAGCAGAGAGTAAAATAGAATTATAGAAAAAGAGAGGTGGGAACTAAAGTTAAAAACTGATCAATTCGGGCTCCAGTTACTCAGAATTGGTAGTAATTTCTTTAGGTACTAGAACTGAGATACACTTTTGTCCTATAAAGAAATAACTGCGTAAATAAACCTAAGAAGACAGAGACTACCTTAGATGTCCTAAAGAAATTGTGCTGAAACTTCATTTGTATGGACATTTGTGTGTTTTTCTGGAAAGAAAGGCTACAGCTTTCATTAGACCCTCTTCAGTTAAAAGTCCCTGATTTAGAATTATTTACAAACAAATGACATATTAATTGCATATCTGCGTTACTGGGTTCTTGTTTCAGATACTCTGAGTTCTCTGAGCCCATTCAGGCTAGTTCATACTTCTTGAAAAGAATAACTCCAATTTTTTTTTTAAATTCCGTATTTAACATTCTTCACTAATTTGGAGAGGGTTTTTGCAATTAATCTAAATTAGTGATTTTTACTGGATTCAAGCAGCCAACTTCCCTAGAATGTTTGAACTGTTTGCTCTGGCAAGGGGGGTACAGTATTGACTTAAATATCAGCCAGCTAAAGAGAACTGAATTCTAAGGAGACATGAGACTTGGATTAATGTTCTGGATTCTGAAATAAAACTTTTTTATTGCCTGATGCCCTCAGAATACCTTCAGTCTTCTAGAGATCTCCGTGCAGAGACTTTTGAGAGCGGTTAGGGTCTCGCTTGGAAGGCTTTTCCTCTCTGTGGACTCGGAGCTCCCAGCAGGACCCAAGGGAATCCTGGGCACAGGCTCAGCAGACAGATGCTGTCAGAACAGGACTCTGCATCCAGGACTCAGAAACAAGCTGTAGACACCCAGCTCTGGGAGCTGGAAGGACTGGCCATCACAAAATCACGAGACTTTGGGCAATAGGCGTGTTCTGAGATACATGTGGATTGTTATCATTCTGTACTTTATTTTGCCATCTTCTCTGACTAGGAATATACAGAAACACTTGACTGGTGGCTGCACCTTGGTTAGTATGCACTGGCCATTCATTCAGGTAACATTCGCTCAGCACCAACTATGTTGTTTTCCCTCTGTTTGAGACTGGTAGAAGGAGGAGCAGCTACAAAGAGCAAGGAGGAACGGTTCCTGCCTTCAAGAGACGTATGTATAGGTAACTGGTCATGACAGGAGGTGTACACTACGTGCTAAAGATTTCGAGGATCTGTAAAGGTTTTCCCTACTCCCCTGCAAAACTGCTCTGATGCTGAATACATAAAACACAAAGCTGTGAGATTTTGATTCTGCTTTCTAGTTTATAGATACGTTGGAAAGAAAGATATAGCCAATATTTAACCCCCATTTGTAACAGTTAGTTATAAAGAACAGCTACCAAATATTTACCAAAGTATTTTTTCAAATCTAAGTTGTCAACATCAAGTTTGTGCAGCCCGTGTAAGTCCACAATATCAATGCTTATTTCGACTGTGTTTGGACAGCTGGATTACAGTTTTTGAGAACAATGTTATCTTGTTTCTGTAAAAGCACTTCTTGTATTGACTAAACGTACCCATTCGCACAAGTCGGTATATGCTCATCAGGATTATTAATACCCACATGACGTTACCTTCTTCACCACACTTTTGGGAAGCAGCCCTCCTAATAACAAGGGCTGCCATGTTATATGCTAGTCAGACTTTCCGGCTTGATCCGTCCTGTTTCCAAGGCGTCTGTGGTGTTATTGGCATGTTAATTATTACAGCAAATGATAAAATGTGCAAAATGTTACCCCCCTTCTTAATGACATAAATAAATGAAGCAATTAATTTTACACAATGAAAACAAGCAATACAATAACTTACAAATTTGGAGTTATATCATTATTACATCAAATTGCAAAATGGAAACATGTAATTTCAAAAGGCTCATAAGTAAAAATGGAAACACAGCTGATGCCGAGTCAGCTTGTGGGCTGCAAAATAATGTGGGGCTTGCACAGTGTGGAACAGTCAACATCTTTAGATACATCAGGCCACGTATGATTCAGAAACTACAAATCTTCCTAGAACTGAGCCATCCCGAGGATCCAAGCCATTGCATACTGTAATAAAAAACAAACAAAAAAACTTTTCTTCTTGTTTTCCTTCACATCTTAGTTTGGTATTCCAGCAGCTATGTTCTTAGGATCCTCATTTCCATTATCTGCAGTTGCAAAAGCTGGAAGCCTGTGATTGATCTTGTAACTTCAATATCTAGAGAGAGAGATGGAGGGAGGCACATTTCCGGGGAAAGCTGACAACAGTTTTTAAAATGAAATGTGTATCCACCAAGCCTGACATCCTATATTGCCCACCATCTTTGAAACCGTCAGTTTCAGGGCTGACATTTGGTTCTGTGTGTTTGTTTTGGTGAGTGAGAAAGTAATACAGATTTTCTTTGACATCTTGTGCAATTTTACAAGTATTCAGGGCACACTCTCTACTTTGCATGGAGAATGTATTTGCACAGTTGTCAGAATGACGGACAGTGGAGCGAGTGACAGGACGGAGCGCTGATCTTTGCTTGTTATTACATACAATAGCCTGGTAGGAATCGTGATGTGTTGGTGAGACAAACTGTGTCCCATTCTGGAACATATTAAGTTTGTCTCCAGGACACACATGACTTCGCTGGGGTGTCGAACCTCATTCATAATAGATGCTAATCTTTTCAGGGCTGACTGATGACAGCACTTCCTGCCCTTCACGGAATTAGAGCTGGGTTTTATCAAAGGACTCAAACTGCCTGCTAATTAGACTAATTCCCTTCATCATGAATTATTTATTTCCATTGGTAACCGATCACTGTGACATTAATGGGTTCTGCTCAACTTGGTTTCCTACTAATACACACTAGGAGTTAAATGTTTAAAAATTTTTGATATTTCACTTCAGGTCAAGTGTATCTTTGGCTCATATTTGACAGATTTGATGAAGCTTCGATGGTTATATTTTAGTTACAAACAAAACGGGACAAAGTTCCACATTTGGTTTAAGTAGGAAAGCAAATCCATTTCTTCCTCTGCTCAGTTGTCTCTTAGTTAGAAAACATCGTCTTATCCTAGGGCATGCTATCTGTGCTGCGTAGTGTTTTATCAAGGTCAAACCATCACGTAAAAGTGATGGAGATCCTCTTTAGGGTAACAGTATTTCAAAGTTGAACTAGATAGAATGTCGGCTAGTAAAGTTGAAGTGATGCTTAATTCAATTAATATCTGTTGATAAAAATCAGAGTGCAATATCTTGTTTCCCTATTTGTAAAATGAAGAATGCACTTTTAAAAAATAGAATTTTCAGGTCTGGCCCAATGGTGTACTTCCTTGTTAATGTCTGAGGTTGTACAGATCAGTGTGTCTCAAAGCGCGATCCAGGCACCGCCTGTACCCTGAAAATGCTTGTTAAAATGCAGATTCCTGGGCCATATGCAAGGTGTGTTAGAATCTCTGAGAATGGGATCCCCGAAATGGCATTATTAACAGGCACCCCATGTGAAGATTATTGACATTAGCTATCCCCAAAAACCCTATAAATAATCAATATTTTATTAGAAATACTGAATCATCTCATCAACTAGTGACAGGACACTGCTCTACAAGAATAGTATTGGTTTTCTGGAATTGGCTCCTGCAGCAGTTTCATCAATGCACGTCAAATGCCTATTGACTGATAAGGCAGGTCATCAGTTAGGTCTGTGAAGGACAGAAGTCAATGTTGAGGCATCGCACCTTCTCAGAGGACATGTGAAGAAGGTGTCAAAATAGAGGCGTAAACAGCTGCCACTGGGCAAGGTAATGAGTATCGGGGGGAAGCCTTGCTGCACACACACATCGAGGCCCTTACTTGTGCTAGGAAGTTTAACTATTAAATATTGAATTTTGGAAGGTGATAAAAGAGAAGTAAAAACAAGGCAGTATAACGAATGGTAACTAAAGATGAGGTGACAACATTGACCAAAGGCATTATGTAGTCCACAACGCCATGAGGCAAAATCACAAATAACGGGTTCTGTTCCCAAGCAAAGGTTGGTTTTCACATGAGTCCCAGATGCCAAGTGTCTCAAATGACATTATCTGTGTGAGCAGAAAGCAATGCTTTCAAAAGAGTCGGGGCAAATATAAAGAACAATCAGTTACGCACGCTCATTAACGCCTAGTCAATTTGATCATACTTCTATTTTGAAGCATAAGTAATCTACTCTTTCAGATTTTCCAAGGAAAGTGGTACTATTGCATAACGTGAGTGTTTTAATCCTCAAAGACACACGAGCGGCCGGCCCAACGACCAAGTGGTTAATTTTGCACGCTCCGCTTTGGCGGCCCAGGGTTTCACCGGTTCGGATCCAGGGCACGGACATGGCACCGCTCTTCAGGCCACGCTGACGTGGCGTCCCAGAGCACAACCAAGACGACCCACAGCTACAGTATACACCTATGTCCTGGGGGCTCTGGGGAGAAGAAGAAGAAGGAAAAAGACAAGACTGGCAACAAATGTTAGCTCAGGGCCAATCTTTAAAAAAAAAAAAGACGCCTGAGATCTATGTAACCAAGAAAGCGAGATTATACTGATTTGATTTTTAGCCACATGTACACTACATTATTGTTGTCGGGAATACATATTCATTCGTTAAACTATTTATGAAGTACTTACTAGGTTTTAGGTACTTATATCTGATGAAACTAGACTTACAAAACTACACACGGAAAGACTATGGATTGATGAAGAGCTTATAGATGTTTTCTGAACCATTTATGTGTGCAAGTGGCTCATTCTACCTGAAACCATATTTTTCTACTTAAGCAAAAACTGGGAAACATGAGGCTATTAGTGAAATGGAGAAGCGTTTTTTGTTTGTTTTTCTTTTTTTTTCTCATGGAAATAGATGACTTCAGCTTGGATTTTCACACACTCGCACTTATTCACATATGTTTAGATGAACCTTGAATTTCTCTTTCTGTCTTACGTCCGTCCTTAAGTACGGCGGTTTTATTCATCTCGTCGATCTGAACTTGTTAAGTTACTAAACTGTTTCCCCCTTTCCTCTGCCTCCCTTTTCATTTCCTCTACAAGGAACATTGCAGCTGGAATGATTTTAGCTTGAGAATTTCATTCATGTGTTAATATTTGGTATTGAACAGATCCTACCCTTGAACCTTCTACAAGTCACAGTATCATTTAATAAATCTCAAAAATAAAGATTTTCCTCAGGAAAAAAGATATTAGAGAGTTCTGACTGAGATGGCACAAGTATCCCATGAGATGCTGGCCTGATTGCATCTTGTTGGTCCTCACATCATTGGAGATCACTATTGAGAGGACTTCTTAAAGATATTTTATCTTGCACATACTACATGCTTAATGAATGTTTTTTAAATTGAGCCAAAGTTTCCAATGGCTTCAGCAAATCATTGTTCCAGCTTCTCCTTGTCTACGTCTAGAGGTTCTGCCTGACCCTCAAAGAACTCTTTTATTGATTTTAAATTGTAATTTCTTACTTAAAAATCATTGTTAAAGCACTGTTGAAAAGAGTGACCAAAGGAAGGCAGTGGGATAAGCTCTGACAGCTGAAAGGCAAATCAGCTTGCAGCCCTGTAAGGAAGCTGGGGTGTCATGGAGACTTCAGGCCCCCAGAGCTGGAGATAGTAACTGTGATCGCATATGGCACAGTCTTCCACATTCCACTCCTGGGCAAAATAATGTGATCTAGCAGTTGGTGAATTTGGGGACATTTGGGTCACCCATGCAAGCACCCCTGAATATTCTTTGGCATATTTGTGGGACGGAAAGCCTAAAAATGATAAACTTCTTGCTGGTCAAGTAACTGGAGGTTTAGAGTATTGAATGAGAAATTGATTATATTAATTTTTGGCTTAAACATTGAGAGGAATTTTGTAGCGTCATCTCCCCTGGTAACTAAATTATTTAAGCACTGTGGGATACTTGACTACAAGTAGTAACAAAGCCTAATTCAAAAAATTAAATCATCATAAATACAAAGAATAGACGGTACCAAACTTACTGAAAGATGAAATATTGGGAGAAAAACAACTATATTAGGAATGTGCTAAGCCCATGTAATCATCCTGACACCAAACATACTCCTATATCTACTCTAAAGATCATGTTCCTTAAACCAAAGTTTTCCAAAAGTATTCCAAGGAAGACCGATTTCTTAAGATATGAATAGCTAATCTGTAAAAAATGTTGCATGGCCAAATACATTTGGGAAATGTTATGATAACTTTCAAATTTTTAAAAATTCCTTGAACTTCTGTTTCTTTCCAGGATGGAGGCATTAGGACCAGATTTACCTTTCCACCATAAACATAGAAAACTGGCCAAATTCTGTGAAACAACTATTTTCAGATGCTGGCCCGAGGCTGTGATTCCTGGGAGATGGGAAACAAATAATATGAGCCCCACTATCACCCTGGTTTCTGCTTTTTTCCAGACCACAGCCCAGGAAGCAGAATTCCAAGTAGTGCACAAGAGGCTCACTGAATTAAAGAGAAGGAGAATGGGAGGCTCAGGAGCTTGGAAGTTGCAGGTCACAATTCTGAAGAAGAGGGCGCTATGCAGGAATAGAGCTACATAAATTTTCATGGAAGAGCCCTTAACTCTTTGCTGATTATTAGGTTGTGTGTGCATGGGGTGAAGCTCCACGAGGCAAGGCAAAAATACAATCAGGGACTTGTACATTCTCAAGGGCAGGGAGAGGTTTAAAATCCAGCCAGCCAGAGTGGAGAGTCCTCACTGGTCACCCAGGGCATTCAGTGGAGACACAGGGGGTCATGCCTTAAAAGTAAGACTGAACAACCACTGGAATAAAACTAAAGAAGATGTGTGATGGCAAAGCTAAAAAACACATCTGGAAGGTATCAAGCTGAAAAGCAAGTACCTTCATTGCTTACCAAAATAAAGCCTGATGTTCTTTAAAGGGAAACAAACAAAAATCAAGACATTCAAAAACCTAACATTCATAACATCTGTAATCCAATTTAAAAAATCATCAGACACGCCGTAAAGCAGGAAAATGTAACCCATAACCAGGAGAAAAACCAGTCAATACGTACAGACTAGTTCTATAGATAGAATTAGCAGAAAAGAATACTAAAACAGCTATAACAAATATGTTCAAGTAGTTAAAAGCATGAACATAATGAGGAGAGAATGAAAGACAAAAAGAATCAAATGAAACTTCTAGAGATTAAAAATACAGTATCTAAAAAGAAAAATTTAGTGTGTGGAATTAACATAAGATTAGTCACTGAAGAAGAAAAGATCAGTGAACTTGAAGACATAGGGACAGAATCTAAACAAACTGAAATTTACAGAGAAAAATCACTGAAAACCAACCAAACAAAAAACAGAACAGGAGTGACTTGCAGGATAATATTAAGCAATTTATAATACATATGATTAGAATCCCAGAAGAGGAGAGAAAAGAAGTGGAACAGTAATTTATTTTAATAGATAATGGCTAAAAAATTCCAAATTTGATTAAAACTATGAACTCTTGGGTAAAAGAAGTTCAATGAACTCCAAGCAGGAGACTCTCTCTCTCTCTCTCTCTCTCTCTCTTTCTCTCTCTCTCTCCTTCTCCTTCTCCCTGTCTCTCTCCCTCTTCCTCCCAATCTCTTTCCTTGACTCTCTCTCTCATATCCTACAGCATATCATAGTCAAATTCTTGCTGACCACAGAGTAGATCAGGTAGAAAGGAAAGCCTGGAAGTTTGAGATCTACACTTGCTGTGCGGTGGTCTTCAGGCCCACCCCTGGCTACCTAACTCTCTCCACACTCCTTCCTGCAAGGAGTGCTTGTAAACCACTGAGTACTGAGGTCTTTTTTGTCACAGCAGAGGGTGAGCACATGCACGAAAATAAACCTGTCTCCAGGAGCATCAGGGCCCGTGAAGCAGAACAGGCCTACCGGAAGTCAGACAGTGGGCGTCCCGGAGGTCCCAGACCATCTGCTGTTCTTGTCCTGTTCACTAATTCTCATGGAATTCTGTTTTGTTTTTTTCAGAGAACTCAGGACATCTTCTGAAAGCAGTTGCCATATTTTAGCCCATTTCCATGGGCAGGGGTAGAAGGAAGGCAAGAAGAGTTTGGAGATCCTGGAGGAGCGGGATGTGGATTAAGGAAGTAGGGCAAACACAACAGCAGGGTTCATTATTTAGGAGGCAGCCATGTGTGGCAGTAAGAGTGGCCTCAGAAGTAGCCAGACCCGGCTCTGCCTCTTACATCTGTGAGATATTTGGCAAGTTGCTTATTTTCTGAGCATTGGTTTCCTTATTTATAAATCAGGGATAAAAATATATACCTTATATGTATATCCTAAACACAGTAGGCACTACACACACACACACATTTATCTATACACTTTCACCTCATTTACTTAATGAAATAATATATGTAAAATGCCTATTATTCCTAGGACAAGTAAGTGCACAGTAAACCAGAGCTGCCATCATTTCCAAAGTCACCGCAATGGTTTAAAATAATGAAGCCCTGGTCTGTGGGCATAGAGTGCCTTCTATCATAGGAGGGGTTCTGAGAGACTCTGAGGGGAGCTCTTTTAAAACTTTTGCTTAGGGGAGAAGAAGGGAGGAGAAAGAATTTAAAATTGCAGAGCTCTCTTCAAGGAAAGCTGCAAGATATTCGACATTGTTTTCATAAGCAATCTGGTCGCACTTGGACCTTCTGGGAGATATCAGTGACTTCTTTGTAGTGTTCGTATCATTCTATGGGTCTAATAGAAACCAGCCCATTTTCTCTTAAAATCAGACGCTCCTCTGCTCCTGTGTAATGGTGTCCCCTGAAGAGAAACGCATCATTTAGAGCTCTCTATACGTTCTGTAGCCTGCACAGCTTTCTAAATATAGTAGCCAGATGATTACTTAATTTAGCTAGAAACGGCAGATTGTTGACAAAGAGTCCCTGCTGAGTTCCAACGCCTTGAAAAGCGGCTTTTATAAAGCAAATCATATCTGAAGAAATGACTAATAATGCCACTTGCTTCATTTAGTGACATAATATTTAGGTCTGTCACTGGAGTATAATTGCCTTATTTTTACAATGTTAGTGCTCTATTGATAAATATAGATTACCTGGAACAAGTCAGTCCTGCTGCAGGGGGCAAAGCAGTTGCAAAGAGTGGAGCTTTCAGACGAGGAAACTCTCTCATCCTCAGACCCACCATCTGTTCTCCGACACTCGGTTACTCAAATGATGTACACTCAGTTTATATATAAGATCAATTCATACAGCGTCATTTCATGGACTCACAATTTAATAAATGTTAGATAAAGAAACAGAAGCAATTGGTTTAATATAACCAGAGATGCGAAGGGATCTGAAAATATAAATCTTGTTGTCATTTTGCTACTTGGTCATAGTGTGTGGAGGGAGTGGTAGGTATGAGAATTGACACGGTCCCTACCATCTCCTACCTCTAGGAAGACTATGTGCTCCCTTGGACTTCCTTTCTCCTGGATTTAGGCGTTATTCTTGATGAGAGTGTGCATCAGCTCTCAGGAGGATAGGAATGTAGTAGAGCGAAGAGAGCCCTACTCCAACTGTTTAAGCAAAAAGAGAATTTATTGGCTGATAGACCTGAATAGTCCAGGTGTTCAGACAATCAAATCCATCTGGATGTCTCTCTCCACCTCTCAGGTCTGCTTTCCTTATAGGTGGTTCCTCCATGTGGATACGAGACCCCCGTGAGTAGCACCCTTACAGCTCGAGGCCCTGACATCTAAACAGACACTGTAAATTGCCTGATTGGACCAAGGCAGATAATGAAAGAGCTGTGTGTTCCGACCAAAGAGTGCTTGATTCGTCTCCCACAACTGTTTCTGCTGAACAGTGCTTTGAGGTTATGCCATCAGCTACGCTGGCGTGTTTCCCAAAATCTGTCTCGGAGGCTCTCTGTAGCACAGTGTCCCTTCCATAAATTACTGCAGGAGAAAGTTTTCTCAGGAAAACTATTCTTTCCTATGCCATAACTTTTGCTTGTTTCCTTTCTTTGCTTTGGCTAATTTGGGAGATCAGAGACAAATTTGTTCTCCACCTATAGCAACTGCATAGGATATTATGAAACCATTTTATATACTAAGCTTGCCAAATAGTTATTTTCCTTTCTTTACCTTTATATTGTTTGATCTCATCTATTTACTTATCCTAAGTATTTTTAAAGCCACCTCAAATCATTTTTGGAGGTAAGGTATAAATAAATAAATTGATTTGTGAAAGCAATATACCCAATACCCGTTTAAAAGATTTAAAAAGATCTTGTGTTCACAGACTGACCTCGCAGGAATTTTTTCTTGGATCCCTCTGTGGCTCTTCTTCTCTCAGATGCCTTGGTGGTAAAACTAAGGAAATTTGTATCATGAATTGTTCTAACCAGCTGATCTGTAGATGCTCATCCAGTGTCTCTAGGAAGCAGAAGGGCAAATACAAGGAGACAAGTGGTTGTGTAGGAAGTTGTCCTGATTCAGATAAAATCTTGGTGTGACCAAGAGGCCAGAATTCATCCTTAGGTCCAGTGATCCTAAAGAAGCTGGGGTGTTCCCAGAGTGACGACTCCCCTCCAGATGGTTGGGGCATTGTTCAGTAAATACCAAGGAATCTTGGAGATTGCAGAATTATCTGGAACTCAAATACTGACCTAGAATTCTGTGATAGTTTCCTGGCATGTTTTAGGGTCCCTGGTAATTAGGGCCATTTAGGGGTGGCCCCAAGATTTCATGGCCCCAACATTCAATCTCTTGGAAATGGAATCTAGGGATTTGCATGGAAATTAGTTAACATCTATGAGACCACACTTAATTTTGTGTTGTCACCATATCAGTTAGCTTTTAGTTGTATGTAAGAGAAACCTAACTGAAATTGGCTTAAACAATTAAAAGAAATTTATTCGCAGAAAAATCCAGAGGTGGGGAGAGATTTATGTGAGAATTGATCCAAAAGCACAACAATGTCACCAGTGCCATCGAGCCTGTTTCCTTCTCTATGCTCTGCCTTGCACTGTGTCAGCTTCTTTTAAGGCTAGTTCTCTGCATCATTGCAGAATGGTTGGCAGCAACGACTGGAGTTAGATGCATCTTAATTCTCATCTAGTAGGAGAAAGCATCTTTTTTTTCTCGCCCATCAGAACTTCCTTCCATCTAGACCAACTTGTATCACATACTCACCTCTGAACAGCTGAGGGGAGACAGGTGATTTAGGCTAATTAGTCCCAGCTGGGGAAGGGTTCAAGGACACGCAAACTATATAGCTAGAACTTTGGGGGTCCTAGTAGGAAGAAGAGGAGAAAGGAAGAAATGAATGCTTAGAGAGCATAGGGTGAGGAAAAACAAGCAAAAATCTCACTACCATCACCAGAGACTTAGGGAAACACTTTAGTTTGCTTATGGATCCAGGAAGACCCTCTAGCTTCTGCCTATAGAATATTGCAATGGCTCCTATTGGTAGAATTAATTGCATGATTGCTATTTTTGAACTTCCTGCATGATGTTATGCAATAAGAAAATCTAGAGTTAAAATCTGGACAGTGTATTTGAGGAGAGTTCTAAGCCGATTTTATTAAGGGAACAGGAAAATGGATCTACCTCACTCACACTAAGTATAGTCAGCTTCTCAACTAAGAGCCACAGTTGGTAGAGAAACTCTGGTAACCAGCTAGGACTAAGGCTGGTCATTAACAGGCTAAGACTGAGACGTGGAGGAGAGCTGTTGCCCTTGTATTGGGCGCAGACCAGTGAAGGAGATGCATAAAGACCCTAAAAAACAGCAATGAACATGCTGCCTGGCAGGAATAGCTTCAGTTCAGGCAATAGAATTCAAGGACTCTCCAGCAACATATAATTCAGTAGGTCCAGGACAGCTTGCTAGACTTGGGTTTAAGCTGGAGGTATCCCACAGCCTGGAAGTTTCTCTTGGTGCAAACAACATAGCCAACTGTAAGAAAGTCCCTAAAATAAACCCTCCCTTGCTCCCTCCATTTCTATCTGATCACAAAAATCTTGACTGGGCTTCACTTTTGCTCCAGGTATGGAGACTGGCTTTTTAATCTGAGGATTAGAAATCCTTAGATTTTGCAAAATCGCTTCTATTGAATCTCTCTCTTTGGGGTCTTTCTGGCTCATAAATGGTTTTGCAATGTATATCACAGCCTCTGTATTTGACTGATAGTTTGCATGAATAATAAAATCTTCCAGGAGTAAACAAGCTCATATTTTTGCCATTTGTAAACTTTATTGCTATTATAAAATCAATGTTTTGCAACCAGAACGCTTGGCAGATCTTATTGATGGCGGTGGGGACCGTCAACAGGGACCATGGATTTTTCTCCTTTTCAGTGTGATTTTCTTTTCATATAAAACATTAGTGTGATTTTGTATATGTGATAATCACTCCCATCATAAATATCTCAGGATTTAGGCAAGCAGTGGTATACATAACGATATGCAAACCAGTGTCTATCCTCACGGGTGAATGGTCTTCACAACACAGGCCACAGACCTGGCTGAAATATGGCCATCTCAAAGAGATAAAGGCTTCAAATGAGATGAAGCTTAGAAACGGATAACCTCTGGTTACTCAGATACTTGACCTTTCTTCCTCGACCCTCAGAATCCTACAGATTGGAAACTCCCAGAACTACCTTATCTGTTTCCTAAGTTTGCCTTGGGCTGATTCTCTCATGAATCTTCCAGCTGTTCTCTAGTGCAGGCATTCTCAGTTTTGTTTATCAGAGTTACCTGGTGTTTTCTTTTTTCCTAGTGATTTAAAAAATAATTTATGAACATGAAAAAACAAAATTTCAAACAGCACAGGAGAGGACAAAATGAAAAGATAGGTTTCCCTTCCCACCTGGCCTCATCTCCTAACCATCCTTTAAATCATTTCTATTTTATATTGTTCTTCGGATGTTTATCTCCATAACATTCAATAATATTCTTATACTTTTATACACTATGTTCTTCAAAACGTTTAACTACTGGTAAGGCATATCCATGGTTCTGGAACAATTTCCTGGAAACCCCTCCTGGACCAGGCATTATCTTTTATTTGCAGGCTTATGGGGAGATATGAAGAGGTATAAGTTTCCTGTGGCTGCCATGACAAATTGTCACAAACTTGATGGCTTAAGGCAACAGAAATGTGTTGTTTCACAGTTCTGGAGGCCAGAAGTCTGAAACCAAAGTGTTGTCAAGGCCTCACTCCCTCCAAAGGCCCTGGAGGAACATCCTTCCTTGCCCCTTCTGCCTTCTGGTGGCATCACTCCAATCTCTGCTGCTGTCTCCACATGGCCTTCTCCTCTGTGTCAGACACTTGTGATCAGATTAGGGCCCACCTGGATGATATAGGATGATATCATCTCAAAATCCTTAATTTAATCATGTCTGCAAACACCCCTTTCTCGAATAAGGTCTTAGGTTCTGGGGGTTAGCATGTGAACATATTTTTGGGGGGGCTACCATTCAACCCACTAGCAGGGGGAAGAGAAGGTTGTGGATGTGGCTATTTAGCAACTAGCACTGAAGCCTTTCAATATTTCAACATACTTGTCTATCTGATCTAAGTATGACCTTCCTTTATTTCTTGGTTTATCACTGTAAGTAGGATCTAGTGATCTGGGGCAGATTTTCAGACTCATCCACAGCTACTGAATCATCCGCATTTAAAAATCTTCCCAGGTGGGGCCGGCCCCGTGCCTGAGTGGTTAAGTTCGTGCGCTCCGCTGCAGTCGGCCCAGTGTTTCGTCGGTTCGAATCCTGGGCACGGACATGGCACTGCTCGTCAAACCATGCTGAGGTGGCGTCCTACATGCCACAACTAGAATGACCCACAACTAAGAATATACAACTATGTACAGGGGGGCTTTGGGGAGAAAAAGCAAAAAATAAAATCTTAAAAAAAAAAAATCTTCCCCCGATGATTCACATGAGGCTGTCTTACTGACCACTGCTTTGGGAACTATTGCTTTAAGCTGTGATTCTCAAATCTGGGGAAGAAGGACCAGAATCTCCAAGATGTACAGGAAAGGGCAGTGAAGATGGAAATGTGTCTCGAAAAGGTATGTTTACCACTGAGCTTGTTTAACTTGTCTTATTAACAATATTAAGACAATTTGGTTCTTTCAAAACAATTAGGGGAGGATTTATTTTCCTAGGTTTCCAAGGAGACTGTTTCAGAAGACACTTTTTCGAAGAGCCACTGGTCTCCGTAGCCCCCGGCCTATAAAGATATGGCTTTAACCAGAGATGGGGGGGGCAGTCTCCAGCTGCTTTTCCATTTATCTGTTCAGTCTCTTCTATTGCTTTTCCTTCAAAAGCAATTTCTTAAATACATGAAAAAGGCAGAAAGTGAGAGCAACATAAAATTTACCAGGGTAGTAAGGTCAGGTTCGCTGTGGCTCATGCGCTTTTCGGTGGATCTGTTGGCTCACCTTGTGGTGTGGAGCAGCCACCAGCCTGCAGCTCCTCCAGTGCCCATCAAACCCCTCCTTCAGCTTCCCTGGCCCCCCGCAGGTGCATGGGCGGCCCCTGGTAACACATGCTATTCTCTGTAGGCTACCCCGGGGTTGGAGGCTTGAAGGCGCTGAGACTGAAGCAGGTTCCAGTGAAAAAGAGTTGCAGCTTCCAGCTCCTTCTCCCAGGCTCCTATCTGTCCTGCTTCTCCCCCACTTCACATCCACTGTTTGGCTCTGACTGCTGGCCCTGCTGACTTCAGGTCCACCATCAGATGCAGGGACAGCAGACTAATGTAACTGCTCGCAGTGCTCCGATGATTGGGGAGGGTCTAATCCCCAAAATAATCCCTTATGCTACTCATAGTGGCTCCTCTTCTCCGATCAACCCCACCAATGCAGAATTTGCATGTTATCTTATTATTCTGTTTTTGTTGTTTTGGAAGGAATTTATTTTGAGGACTTCACTTCCCTACTGTATTTTCAACTAGAACCAGAGGCATGTGGAGGAAAATAGGAATTATTATCTTGTTTTGCAAAGGTTGCCGGTCACACACCCTGAATACGTTGGTGTCATCACAACCTCTCCAGCCCTGCCGCTCAGCTCTTTCTGTCCATCTCGATCTCCAGACCCTTAACTCCTTTTCACTCTGCGTGCATTTCCAACTTTACTCATCTCCCCATTCCAGCCAGTCCCCAGCTCTTGGCACCCCTGGCTGTCCGCTTTCTCTGCTCCCACTTTCCCCACTGCCAAACTTCTTGAGAAGGCAGCTTGTACTGGCTGGCTCAATTGTCTCTTTTCTGACATCTTTTTGCCCTGTAATCATCTCTCGCGCATTCTGGAAGGTCATAGAGATTTCCTAAACCTAAAACTTAACAAGTCTTTGCTTCCGAGCTTATCCTCCTCGGCTCATTCTCAGAACGCGCCACGGTTGCCCCGCTTCTACGCAAAAAGCTTGTTTTCTTTCTCTTTCATGGTGCCATATTACCTCCTCCCATGTCTCCAACTATTCTTGCTCTGAATCATTCGCAAGCTTTTCTTGTCACTCCAGGCTGTTAATGCAGCCCTCCCCAAGGCAAGGATCCTGTGGTACAGTTATTTCTGGACTCCCATGCTAGTTCACATACAGCTTAAAATAGAGATTTTGCCTGACTTAACTTTGTAATCTCTCACTGTTCTTGAATGATATTTTTATTAAATTTTTAAAATCTTTAAAAATTTTTATTAATTATCACGTTTCACCTTCCCTCCCACCCCCCATCCCCCGAAGTGCATTTCTGGTTTGAATGCATAAGCCACTGGGGGTGGGGAGGGGATAGCATTCACCGTATTGTGCAGAAATTGGCTTTCCTATTAGCTTTTCAGGAGCCTATTTATTCTTTTATGGCAGTACGAAAGGAACTCTTAGTATAAATAAGTTTAATACTGGTACTAATGCCTAGTTCTTGGGAGTTAGACTGCTAGTTTTTATTTTCTAAACCAACAAATTGTCCTGTCAACTCTGTATCTATGCTTGAAATCTTACCCAGGTTCAGCTCAAATGAAGTCCACTGTATCACAGATTCTCTTCTGAATACCCCCTAGTTGAAAACTCTCTCTTGCCTACTATAAAGTTCATACAGATATTCATTCTTTCTCTTTGATGACAACATCACATTACAATTATTTTCATACTTGTCTTCTATCTTGTACTCGCAAATTCTTTAATGTAAAGGTCACAAGGTCAAAAGTTAATCACCACCCCCTCTCTTCCCTTCTATTTTGGTCCTCTAGCTTCCTCTTGCTAGTTTTATACTTTGCATGTCTTAGGTCTTTCATAAGTGTTTTAAAATTTAAATTGACTGGACAAGTTTTGAAAGACAGGCTTGAAATTGAACCATAATGTGAGACGAGGGAGCAGCTAACTCTAAGCACAATCTCAGAGGCACCTGCAAAACATGGCGTGAAAACGACCGTTTCTGAGTGGAATGTATGACAGCTCTTCTCCCCTCTGAGGCAGGAAGCTCAAGCACAAAGCTCATGAGGGTCCATAAGAATGGGCAACCATGAGGACAGCTTTAGAATTTCAGTGTGGGGGTTGAATTGGAGCATCTAGATGAAATCTCAGGTATTTCTTGATATCTTAGTATTTCTTGAGCCTGGAAGAAAAGGCAGAAAATAATTTGGTGAGGACTTTTGAATAGACATTTAGGAGTTCTGTTTGTAGCCCTAGTTCAAGACCCAGGATGCCTCTCACGCTATTACGCGCACTGCACCCTCCCATCAGGTCCTTACCTAGTTTGGGGCATAAACATAATTAAGGGAAAGAAAGACAATCTATTAACAGTTCTTCAAAGACTCCTTGAAACAGAACAAAATTCCCTCTTTGCTCCCATTCTGGTCAAAAGATTTTCCTTCTTATTTGAAACAGAGAGGATCATCCATCTTTTCTTAAAATATGGACATTTTTAAAGGCTTAGGCTGAAGGTTAGTTTGGAGTATCAGCTGGAGACAGCAAACCAGTCCAGATAAGAGTTTCCAAGGCTATCCATCACCTGAATAAAGCCGAGCAGCAGGTATTGATCCTAATCCTGAAGACAGGTTGAAAGGAGGAGGTAAGGTCACAGTATTGTGTTTACTCAGGAATATGAAAGAGGTGAGATGTTGATAAAGCGGCAGACACATGGGCAACAGGGACCATCATGGACCAGGTGGAAAAGGTGCTTATGAGACAAGTCAAGTATGACCTGAAAGGCCTTGTGGGTGCTTTTATGTTGCCCAAATCAAGAAACTCAAATGGAACCCAGTGGGCTTGGATTTGCAGGCAGAGAAGACGGGATTGGTTTTTAACCAGGGCGAGTTAGAGAAGAAGATTACACTCTAGCCCACGGCGGTGGGAGCACATTGATGACCTGGGCACAGCCGGTCCCGTGGGCTTCCTGGTGATGTGCATCCTTACTCTCCCCTGGTTCTCCTCCTACTTTTTTGGGTCTTTGTCTCCTTTGGAGATGCTTCTAACTCTTGCTAGAATTTCCACTAGCCACATTATCCTCCTCACTTTACATGCTTTTCTGGACCATTTTCATGTTTTCACGGACTCGCTAAAACTGTGTACTAGTGCAAATCTCAGTACAGAAACTCGCATGTGGAAAAAATGTAACTTTGTTGATTTGTCCATAACTTAATTCCTGTTTTACATCACCATTCTACTAAAGTGGCAGAAATGGAATCTCAGGCATTTTTATTCTGTCTAGTGTTTCTCCTACCCAGGCAAAAATCTCTGCAAAACTATCTAAGAGCCTGCCCGCCCTAAGCTCACCATGCGACTCTGGGCCCTCATGGCTGCTGCAGAACTGCCCTCTCTAGGGCCAACCAACATCCACATTGCCAGGACTGCCCTTCCCTCCACCTTTCTCCCTCAGCACAGCCCAGACAAACCATTTCTGGTCTCCATGTTGTTTGGGGTAAGAGATGGGGGAGGGTGACCACTCTCTTTAAGCTCTTAAATACTGTGACTAAAACCTTGATCTTTTTGTGTTCCCTTCAATATTTAGGCTATTGAAATACAAAAACCAAGAAGACTGTCCCAGAATCTGCTTTTCTTTCCTGTCAGAGACAGTGAGCCCAGGGCAAGGCTCAAATAAGGGGAATGCCAAGGCGAAAAGGAAGTGGATGGGAGGTGCAGAGTGGGGTGTGGAGGAATGGACTGGGTGATGGTTCCAAAATGGTACCCTATAGCAACAACTGTGCAAGCCAACAGTCTCTGAACCCACCCCAGGGATCTTTTTTGTCTCCTGTAGCACTGTGGTTCACATATTTTGTTATTATTAAGGACACTCTGCCTTCTTTACCTTCCCTTTTTAAAACTTCTCTGAGAGAGGTCACCCATCGTCCACCCCTCCAGTCCAATTCTGCTCTTCTCGCTCCCTTCACACTTAGAGCGACTGTATTAATCTTTATATTGATCATGTGTTTAAATTATAGGAATAGAGGATGCCACTGTTGATGTCTACAGACACATTTGTAACAAATAAATCTCACATCCCACGCATCGTGCCTAGCAGAGACTGAGATGTTCCATGTAAGGTGTTATTCTGGAGAACTGGAGCTTGCCTGCTTTAAGTGGCACATTTTTTAAAAGTACATTAAATAATCACTTTTAGTAAAGCACACCTAATAGCCATTTTTCAGACTTTTTTAATGCTTATAAAGCACTGCTTGCTGTGCTAAAATAGACATGACATAAAATTTACCATTTTAACCATTTTTAACTATACAATTCAGTGGCATTAAGTATACTCACATTGTCATGCCACCATCACCACTATCTCCAGAATTTTTTCATCTTCCCCAACTGAAACTCTGTATCCAGTTGTTGTTTAATAGTTTCCCATTTTCCCCTGCCCACAGCACCTGGTAACCACTATTCTACTTGCTGTCTCTATGGATTTGATTATTCTATATACCTCAGATAAGTGGAATCACACATTATTTGTCCTTTGTGTCTACTATGTTTCACTTAGCATGCTTTCAAGCTTCATTCATTTTGTAACATGTATCAGAACGTCATTCCTTTTTAAGGCTGAACAATATTCCACTGTGCTTACATATCACATTTTTCTTAACTATTCATTCATCTATGGACGTTTGTGTTGTTTCTACCTTTGACTATTGTGAATAATGCTGCTATGACCATGGATGTACAAATGTCTGTTTGAGTTTCTGCTTTCAATTCTTTTGGGTAAATACCTAAAAGTGGAATTGCTGGACCCTATGATAATTCTATTTTTTTAGAAACTGTGTAATTTTTTTTAGAAACTGCCCTATTGTTTTCCATAGTGGCTGTACCATTTTACATTCTCACCAGTAATGCACAAGGGTTGCAATTTCTCCACATCCTCGCCAACACTTGTTCCTTCTTGTTTTTTTGATAATAGCCATTCTAATGGGTGTGAAATGGTACCTCATTGTGGTACCATGACACAAGTCATTGTGGTTTTGACTTGTGTTTCCCTGATGATTAGTGACGTTGAGTATCTTTTCAAGTGCTCATTGGCTCATCTTCTTTGGAGAAATGTCTATTCAAGTTCTTTGCCCATTTTTGAATTGGGTTGTTTATTTTAGCTGTTGTTGAGTGGTAGGAGTTCCTTATATATTCCAGATATTAACCCCTTATCAGATCTACGGTTTGCAAATATTTTCTCCCATGTCATGGGTTGCCTTTACACTTTCTTGATAGTGTCCTTTGATGCACAAATTTTTAATTTTGATGAAGACCAATTTATCTATTTTGTTGTTGTTGCCCATGCTTTTGGCGTTATATCCAAGAAACTGTGGCCAAATCCAATGTCATGAAGCTTTTCTCCTGTGTTTTCTTCTGAGGGTTATAGTTTTAGCTCTTATGTCTGGACTTTTGGTTTTAATCTATTTTGGGTTAATTTTTGTATATGCTATAAGATATGAGTCCAAATCCATTCTTTTGTGTGTGGATATCCAGTTTTCCCAGCCCCGTTTATTGAAATGCATTTTTAGATATTTAAAATGCATGTTACACACTATTCTGCCTTCTCAAACAGTATATGGAAGACAGCAAACCTTTTTTGAGTGTTCTTTGTCACCTCTGAGACCATTAACTCTTGTTCTATGCTCTATCACAACGACTCTCTCAGGGGCTGTCCTGTACTAGTGACTTTCCACTGCTGGGTTTATTTGTTCCTCTCTCTGGTTTCATTGCTTTTATTTGTCCTCCTTTGTCATAAACTGTTTGCTGTCCGGATCTCAGCGGTCATATCTCCCTCATAGTGCTGTGCTCTCCTCATTTGTTTCTATAGACTAAGAAAACCTGATGGTCAAACTTAACAGGAGTTGTGTATAAACTTAGGTCAGTATCCTCTGGGAAAGGATCTAGTAGATTCCTGAGTAGAGCAAAGGGAATGATCTTTAGTTAAAGGACTGTATGAGAGCTATCGACTTTGCTAAGAGATCACTGTCATTTATGCTGAGGTCTTCATCTGTGTCTGATGTCTACATAATGAGGCATTACACACCGATGTGCTGGTAAATGTTTAAAAACCAGCTTTCAGGGGCAGGAGGGAGGAGCCTTCTTTTATAGTGGTTGTGGGTTTCCGTGGTGTAAATACTCCCAGTGTGGCCAGTTTCAAGCTACTAACGTGACGTCACTGGATGTAGGGTTGGGAAGAGATGAACAGTGGTGCATCATATAATATTTTTACCATATAGATACAGCAGTCATAAATAACTTCAAAAGCATAGACAATCGTAAAATGTAACTAAATAACTTGAAAGTGATGCATTTTGAGTACTGATTACCTTTATTACCATTGCTTTTAACATGATTCTTTCAATTTTAAGTTGATACAGTCTTATTTTACCAGATTTAGCAACTGGCTCACAGAATTCCTGAAAATCTAACAGTTGGCTCTTGTGGGCTGGGACAAGTCAGCTCCAGCACACCTTTGGCACGACTCAATTACTTTGCACTGAGGCTAATAAAGTCATAAAATTTGTTGTCCCCAAGAATTTGCACAGACCGAAAATGTAAACGGAGTTTTTAAAGGTTCAGATTAATTCATAAATGACTTGCATGACCAGTTACAAATGGACACAGGGATATTTGGATGGTATTCTGCAGAATATTAGATAGCTAAAATTTTCTGGGTTCTCATTTAGTGTCAGGCGCTCTGGTAAGTTCTTTATTGTCATTATCTTGTTGAATCCTGATAAGAAGCTGTGGGCGGGTGCTATTATTATCTCAGTGCTGTAGACGAGGCAGCTGAGGTTTAGAGAGGTTCACATGTCTAAAGACATACTAGATTTTGAGCCCAGATCTGTGTGATATCATGCATTTAGAAATTCTTTATTGAAAGCCCACCGTTTACTAGACGATGAGCCATAAGGGGGACTGAGAGGAGGGAAATGTGTCTGGGCAGAGATTGAAGGGGACCATAGTACAAGATAAAGCTAGGGACACCTGAATGGCCAGACCATGTAAAACCTTCTAGGCCATGTTAAAGAGTTTGGTCTTTATTCAGGAGCATTGAAAGCCACTGAGAGATTTTAGTCGTTTGATGTGAAATGTGTTCAACTCTGCCTTTTGAAGGAACTTTCTGTGTGGAAAGTGGCTCAGCGTACATAGAAGACCAGTTGAAAGGTCACTACAGTGTCCTGGCAGGAGACAATGAGAGCGTGGTCTAGAGTTGTGCTGGTCTCTGGTTTCTGCATCTGAATGCATGGTGGTGCCATTCACTGAGACAGGAAACGGTGCAAGAGAAGCGCCCTGGTGGGGAAATCAAGAGTTATATTTTGAATACGTTGACTTTGCGGTTTCTGTCAGAGTTCGAAGAAGAGAAGTTAAGTGAGAAGTTGGACGCCTGAGTTGAGGAGATACAGGCCAGACCCTTAGTCTCCATGCGGCACTAATTATGTCATGGGTTGGACCAGATGACTTCTGAGAGCCTTTGAACACTTGGCATTTCATAGTATTATGTTCCCTGACCTTTGAGGTAGACATGAAAGAGTGGCTACATCTTTCCACTTGGGTCTCTTCATGCTCCTAATGGAAATAGAATCTTTCTTTGGATGGACTTTGAGACTTTTCTCTCCTGTGGCAGTGTTCAGTTTTTGTGCTGCCCATTACAGAGTGAACTCAGATGAGCAGGCAAAAGTAAATCTTGCCTGGCTCTCCAGCCCAGTGCAGCTCCTTGAGAAACCCTCCTGGACCGCACAATCTGAGGATAGCCTAGATTCTGTGTGGAGGAAGGAAAAATTACAGAAATAAACATGTGCTGAGGACCCGCTGTGGTCTGACACTGTGCTAGGATCCAGGCCACAATGATGAATGAAGCAGTCCCTGGCCTTGGAAACCTCACAGTAATTGGGGGAGACACAAACACACGATTTCATTATTACCAGAGTCCAGAGAGGTGAGGAAGCCAGCATACTTGGCCAACCCTGCAGTCTAGAAGGGCCCCTGGGCCAGCTGTGTTTCTTATTAAAGAATTTCAGATCAAGAGAACTGCAAGAGACAGGACACAGAGGCCCAGGACAGCAGGAGGTATATAGGGAACTAAAAGAACTTGGTCATAAATCTTCTATATCTTCCTTTATCTATTTTAATGATAAGAGTGTAGCACTCTTGAGCCAGACTGCCTGTTTTAGAATCCTGGCTGAACCAACTAGCTGTGTGACCTTGGGCAAACTACTTAACCTGTCTGTGTCTCGGTGACCCGTCTGTAAAGTAAGAATAGCAATGAGGCAGGCCCAGTGGCGCAGCTGTTAAGTTTGCACATTCTACTTCAGCGGCCTGGGGTTCGCCGGCTCGGGTCCCGGGTGCGAACCTACACACCACTCATTAAGCTATGTTATGGCAGGAGTCCCACATATAAAGTAGAGGAAGATGGGCATGGATGTTAACTCAGGGCCAGTCTTCCTCAGCAAAAAGAGGAGGCTTGGTGGCAGATGTTAGCTCAGGGCTAATCTTCCTCAAAAAAAAAAGAATAACAATACTCCCAATCTCATATGAATTAATCCTCAAAAAAGTGCCAGACACTGGCACATAAATATTTGTAAAATAAATTAATAACAGAAGAGACATTATCTGTTGGCTTCCTGTGATGGTGACTGAGGACCTGACTCTGTTATGCAGCTGCAGCTGTCCACACACAGCACCCCTCCCACCCACTGCTGCCAAAAAACGGCTGTATCACAACCCTTCATTAAATCAAGGGTCCGTATTTCCATCATTATGACTATATGCAGATTATCGCTGCCGAGCCAAGTGATATATTACAGTTACATTTCCTGTTTAACTTAACTGTTTTGTTTATAGTATAGTTAACAGTTCCCTAATTTCCCTACAGTTCTCCTTCCTGCTCCAAGATGGACTGGTGTCCTTTAACTTGGTGCACGTCGGTCATCCTGGACGCCTCCAGTACCAGGTCCCTGTTTTCTGGATCCCGAGCCTCTTTCTGGGCCTCCCTCATTTTGCTGGAGCACATCCTTCAGAAGCTTCCTAAGAGGATGAGCAATAGATTGTTTGAATCCGCACGTTTGAAAATGGTCTCTTTGTTATCTTTTATGCACTGAATGTATGTGTCCCCCCACCAAATTCCTATGTTGAAGCCCCAGCTCCCAGTTTGGCTCCATTTGGAGTAAGGAAGTAATTAAGATTAATGAGGTCGTAAGGTGGAGCCCTGATCCATAGTGTCCTTATAAGAAGAGACACCAGAGAGCTCGCTTGCCTCTCTTCCCCAAGTGTGCACAAAGAAGAGGTCTTGTGAGCGCACAGCGAGACAGCGGCCACCTGCAGCCCAAGGGGAGAGTTGTCACCAGACAGCCATCCTGCTGGCACGTTGATCTTGGACTTTTGGTCTCCAGAACTTTGAGAAAACACATTTCTGCTGTTTAGGCCACCCAGTCTATGGCACTTTGTTATGGCAGCCTGAGCTGGCTGGTATGCTATCCTCTCCTGCTCGATTGATATTTTGACAAACATGGAAGTCTAGTTTGAAAATCGTTGTCCCTCAAAATTTGGAAGATGGTGGCATTTGACTCCCGTATCTTTGTATGTGATTTGTTTTTTCTGTTTGGGTGCTTTTAGAGGCATCTTTGAATCCCGGTGTCCTGACATTTTACAATCATGTGGCTTCGGCATGTGTGCTTTTCATTTGGTCATCATGACAAGTGCTTGGCGGTTCCTTCGATCTGGTGACTCATGCCTTTGAGTTCTGGAAATTTTTCGTATACACGTTCTTTGATAGTTTTGTTGTCTCCATTTTCTCTGTTCTCTGTTTCCAGGAACTTTTTAAATCACACATAAGAGCTTAGAGATTGATTCTCTAATTTTATTTTTTTAAATCATTTCTTTACTATCCTTCATATCTATATATTTTATTCAAGTTTCTAGAAGTTAATTTTATAGAACAAACCTCTACTAAATTTTTTAATTTCAACTACTGTCTTTTTTATTTCCAAAAGTTCTTTCTTGTCGTCTATTTTTTTTCTCATGTTACCTCATAATCTCCAGATTATGAATGCACTATCTTTTTTTTTTTTTTTTTTGGTGAGGAAGATTGTCCCTGAGCTAACGTCTGTGCCAATCTTCCTCTATTTTGTATGTGGGACGCTGCCACAGCATGGCATAATGAGCAGGGTGTAGGTCCACTCTAGGGATCCGAACCTGTGAACCCTGGGCCACTGAAGCGGAACATGTGAACTTAACCACTACGTCACCAGGCCAGCCCTTATGAATGCATTATCTTAATCAGAAGTTGGTTTTCTCTTTTCCCCCCTTAACTTTGCTTCTGCTCTTCTGCTCCCTGTATTATCTCTGCTGCTTCTTTTTATTTGCTTATTTTGGTTTCTATCCTGTATGCAGAAGATTTTCCTCAAGTTTCTGCTGATCTTTATTTATATTAAAGACCAAAGCACTGGACAACAGTTTAGAAAGTCCGTGGCGGGGGGTGCGGGTGGTATGACGGGGCTTACTGCGTGGTGGGAGTCTCCATGGGTGGTCAGGCTGTAAGCCAGCCTTTCTGTTGGGAGACTCCTAAATGACAGTTCTGAGGTCTTTTCTCTGAGGCTGTTCTGTGTTTTTAAAAGTCCTCCAGTCGCCTCCTGGAGAGACTTGACTGCTGGCATTCAGGGAGGAGGACAAGGCCAGGACCTGAGTGTCCCACGGTGTCATCCACAGATGTTTACTTCATCCCTCTGAGTTCAAGCCTCACTGATTCCAGGGTGCCCGATCTGAAACCTATTTTGTTCAGTTTCTCCAGCATGAACCTCGACTCTCCTACAGGGTTGGTGGAGGTGTATGGGGACGGTGGGGGGGGGGGGGAGGTCTCTGCTCTGGATATCAGTAGCACTTGGACCTATTTCTTCCTGAACTCTGCCAAGTCGATTACTGGCTCTCCAACCCTGTCTTCTTCCAAAAATGTGTTGAGGGGGCTGGTCCCATGGTGTAGTGGTTGGGTCCTGCATGCTCTGCTTCAGTGGTCTGAGGTCACGGTTTTGGATGCTGGGCTGTGACCTACACCACTCTTCAAGCCATGCTATGGTGGCAACCCACATACCAAATAGAGGCAGATTGGCACAGATGTTAGCTCAGGGCTAATCTTCCTCAGTAAAACAAAAAAGTGTGTTGAAATCTCTCTTTTGATTTTGTCTCCTCTTTTGTCCTCTCTGCCCTTGTATGTTAATACTTTTTTACTCCGTTATTATTCTCTTAGGGAATTTTGGGGAGGAAGAGGAAACAAATGCATGTTATAATTTTGACATATTTAATTTGAACACATTCTCCCTTCCTTTTTTTCTGTTTTAAGATTTGAAATCTATATAATTAAAAAAAAAAAAGATTATAGCCTGAATAGCCTAAACACTAATTAATTATCAGAATGGGACAACTTATTCATATGAATCACAGTTAACAAAAACAAACAAACCAAAAAAGAAATTAGGATTTTTTTCCTCCAATCTCCAATTATACCACTATAAAAGATGCTCTATTAATTAATCAGACACTGTTATCACTGTATATTTGTAGATAAACTGTCAACAGGGAATAGATTCTAAGAAACAAATCCACCTTAAAATTTCTTTTTTTAATTCTCTTAAGATGAGTATCTGATGTGGCAAATTCCCATGATCACTTTAGACTATTGTGAGTTTATCTGAGTTAAATCAAGTCATTTTGATCGATGTGATGGGCCCTAATCATATACATTTCCTTTGATTGATACATGGTGGCGTGCTTTCCATCTAGCTAAGGGGTTGAGCAGCATTTTTATTGGTGTTTGAAGTGAGGTGCTCATCTGGAGACCCCTGAAAGTGGGAAAGGAGCTGAGGCTGCAGTAAAAAGCACAAGGTTCCTACGGTGCGGTTCTGGATAAAAGCAAGAAATTAGCTATCCCCACGCCAAAGGAGCGGAGCTACTCGGAGTAAGCACTCCCATCACTCTGATTGAAGTGGAAGAGAAGAAGGTAAAAGAGCTGCTACTGGGTATCTGAGTACCGGGGAAGTAAAATAGAAAAGAAAAAGCTTTCAGCACCTCAAGAGCAGTTAACAAACCCTGAAAGGGAAGGAGAAGTGGGCAAAACTGCACTACCTGAGAGTTTTATTGAGAGAAAAGAGCAAAGAGCTTTATACGCAGGGTGAAGAAATGACACCCTTGGCTTTTAGAAAAGACAGCAATGTGAGTTATGGTAAGAAAATAGTACTTACAATTCACAATTTTTATAGAAAGCTACATGTGGCATTTGGTGCCTTAATGAAATACGATAGATTTTAAAAAGAAGTAGTAGTTTTAAAATACAGCCAATATAGGAAAGAAATTCCATTGTAACATTCATAAGAAAATATTCTGATCTTGAGGAGAAATATTAGGCACATTTAGTGATGACAAAGTGGACGAGCTAATGCTGTCTAACAGAGACTTGGGAAAGTCAATTCCAGAAAGAACTGCTGGCAGATTTTTATTGACAAAATTTGTCAAGAGCCAAAGATGAGGAGAAAGACGTGAAGGAAGAAAACTTTTTTCCCCTCCAATCAACAATTAATTCCTCTAGGAATGAATTCTCATAATAACAGTGTTTTTGGTAAATTATTTTCATTAGTAAAGGGGAAAATCTACTGATTTTTTAATGTGCAACACTTTGTTACCAGGGGCCTCAAAACTCCTCTGTTTAATCTAGAGATACTGTGAATAAGAAGGGTAAATTAGAGAATGAGGGAATCCTACAAAACCAAGTGGTTTAATGATATTTTTATCATATTTTTGGTATTAGGACAAAAATATCATTGTAGAGAGTTTTAAGGACTTCAGTAAAAGCCATTCATTTCCCATTCTAACACTCCACCCCAAACTCTCAATTAATTGATACTTCTCTATGTGTGGAAAGCAATGCCAATTGGGGTTTGTAAAAAACCTTGAGGTACAGCGAGCTTCCAAAGCACTGTGTAGTGTGAGAATTAGGAATATTCTGTGGTTGAGAGTGCTTGCATTCCTGTTCCTGGAAGATGGTGCTGTCAGTCGAAGCGTAAGTCATCTCTGACTTGACTTATAAACAGTGGTGTAACAACGCCATTCAAAGACCCTATGCTTGGGCTTTCCAGGAATGACCTCACACACCATATTTAGCGAACTATAAATGATATGCCTAGACATCAGGAAGCTTTCTAAAGCGCATTCAGTGGCTTGATTAACAAGATTGATCACATGGTAACCAATCTCCTGATAATATCACAGAGCACAGAGCATGCTCCTAAATGTCTACCTTCATAATTCTTGCTTACAAAGCAGAAGGTGAAAGAAGAGCTCCTTCAGGGCAAGAAATATGGGAGGGCTTCTTCAGGGGAGAGTCTTAGCTTGCTTTAAAGGGGTTTGGTGGGAGGTGGGGGGACTTTTGGTAAAACAGACATAGGTTTCATTATGCTATCATCTTTCATTGTCTGCTTGCCTCCTTCCTTCCTTCGTTTCTGCCTTCCTTCCTCTCTCCCTCTCTCTCTTGCTTTCTTACGTTTTTTTTAAAAGAATTTCCCTCAGTGACTGTGTCCCAGTTATCTAATGCTGAGTAACAACTCACCCCAAATGTAGTGACTTAAAGTAACAACAGAAAGGCAGTTGAAATGAGTTAGGTAGAGCACCAGACAGGAAGCTTGAGGTCTTGGGCTCAAATGCTGGCCATGGCTCATAATAAATTAATATCCACGAGCAAGTCTATGCACCTCTCTGAGGATTGGCCTCTCCAAACCTGGGCCTTCTGAGGCCTCCTTTAGCTCAGAAATGGTTTTATTTTATAGGTTCCTCCCACCACCCAAACTTTTGGTGATCAAGTTGTTGAGCACTGTGACTCTTCAAAACAGAAAGTCTTGCTTCAGCTTGCGTGCCGTCCTATCAGGCAATGTGAGACATGCTTGACTTTCCATGACCTAATCCTAACATGCCCCGATATTTAATCCTTTGATCTACTGCCACATTTTTACAAAGGCAACATGGCTTAAACGATGGCCACCTTACAGAACCGTAGACTTGTACAGCTGGAAGGGGATATAAAGGCTCATAATGCTGAGTCTGAGCCTAATCCCCAGAGTTAAAATAAGTCCTATGCCTTTTCTCAAGATCAAAGATGGCAACCATCCCTTTGAGCACTGACTTTTTTTTCCCTTTATCAACTTCATTTAAAGATTGAATAAAATGTGTGGGTATAAAATTTTAAACAAATCTTATTTCACTTCTAATGAAAGTTGTCCTTGAAAAGGATCTCTTTAGGATGCTAAACACTTGTTCAGAGGCTGTTTCACTTATTCAAAACATTTGTAAGGTCTACCTTTTGAATTACTTTTAGAACTTTCGACAGATCAGCTCTTTCACTTGATTTTTTTTACTTGCTCATCCATTTGCTATTTCCTCTCTCCCTCTGAGTGGGCATTGCCAGTCAGTCCTCTTATCCCCGCCCTACCACTTTGGCTCTGCCACTTAAGTCTGCAGCTTTTGTTTCTTTTAATTTTTTTTCTTTTTTCAGGAAGATTAGCCCTGAGCTAACTGCTGCCAATCCTCGTCTTTTTGCTGAGGAAGTCTGGCCCTGAGCTAACATCCATGCCCATCTTCCTCTACTTTATATGTGGGATGCCTACCACAGCATGGCTTGCCAAGTGATGCCATGTCCACACCCGGGATCCGAACTGGCAAACCCCAGGCCACCAAAGCGGAACATGCGCACTTAACCACTGCACCACCAGGCAGGCACTCTACAGCTTTTTGGTGTTAGCAGAGATATGAGAGACTCAGGAACAGACTCAGATGGCCTTGGAGAGGTAGGGCCTTGACTAAGAATGGAAGTCAAGAGAAGAGTTTATTAAACAAATAAAAAACATACGGTCTGAGAAAAGCTCATTTCAAAATGTTGATGTCTGTTTTAAGTATTGTAGAGACTTTGGTACAACTGACTTCTACAAGTGGGAAACATTTAATAAAGTGTTTATTCATTCAGCACAGTTCTAGATGTTGGGTATACATCAGTGAATAAGACAGAGGGGGTCTCTGCTCTTAGAGGGTAAAGAAAGACAATAAATAAACAAAAAAACTTCAAATGGAGTTAAGCGGTAAGGAGAGAATTAAAAGTGAGATGTAATAGGGAGTAACTGAGTGGTAACTTTGGACTAGAGTCAGAGAAAACCTCACTGAGAAGGAGGAATGTGAGCTGAGGTCTGAATGAGAAGAAGTGACCCATGTGGATGACCAAGGGACCAGCATCCCAGTGGAGGGAGCAGCAGTACAAAGGCCCTAAGGCAAGGGCAGAACAAATGACAAAGTGAAAGGAGCACAATGAGAGGGAGCTGAGAAGGGCAGGCAGGAGCCAAGTCATTAGGGCACTGAAGGTCAGAGGACAGAGTGTTTGGGTGTGACATGTGACATGCTCTGGCTTCTATGTTCAAAAGCCACTGGAACTTGAAAGCAACAACAATGTCCTTCAATAGGAAGAAAAACCTGTGGTACATCCATACGATGGAATATTATTCAGCAATAAAGAGGAATGAGCTATCAAGTCATGAAAACATGTGGAGAAACCTTAAATGTGTATTGCTAAGTGAAAGAAGCTGATCTGAAAAGGCTAAACACTGTATGATTCCAACTATATGACATTCTGGAAAAGGCAAAACTATGCAGACAGTAAAAGGCTCAGTGGTTGCCAGGGATCCAGGAGACTGAGGGAGGGAAGAATAAATGGAGCACAGCGATTTTTAGGGCAGCGAAATTATTCTGTATGATACTATAATGGTGGATACATGTCATTACGTATTTACCAAAACTGTTAAATATTTATCAGTACAAGTGAACCTTAATGTAAACCATGGAGTTAGTTAATAATAATGTATCAATATTGGTTCATCAGCTATAATAATTGTACCATACTAACGCGAGATGTTAATGGTAGAGGAAACTAGGGGGAAGGGTGAGGAGGCAAATGGGAATTCTTTGTACTTTCCCCTCAATTTTTCTGTAAACCTAAAATTTCTCAAACAAATAAGGCCTATTAATTTTTTTAAGTCACTGGAGTTGATATTTTAAAACTGGATGGTAGAGGGAAGAATGGTTGCAGGAAAATCTGTTTGGAGGCTATTGCTGCAATCTGGGTGACGCATACCTGGCCTGGACTTTGGGGTGGAGTGGGGAGGGGGAGAAGATGGGAAAATGGGCAGCTCTAGAATATGTTCTGGAAATTGGTTTAACAGGACTTGTGATGGCTTGGACATGAGAATGAAAGAAAGACAGGATTGGGGGTTTAAGCACCTGGGTGAATGGTCCTACAATTTACGGAGGCAGGGAAAGTGAGAAATACCTGCTAGACATGACGGTGCAGACATGGGGTGGGTGGGTGGTTGGATATACAAATTTGGAATTCTGGGGGAGGCCAGGACTGAAGATAGAGATCTGGTTGTTGTCAGAATCTGGAAGACGTTTAACCTCACAGGACTGGATAAAATCAAGTAAGAAGCGAGTGTAGATAAAGTGGAGCACGCGCGGACCGCTGAGCAGTTCAACACCAGAAGGGAGAGCAGACGGGAATGGGCAAAGGAAGCTGAGAGGGAGCATCCAGGAGGCAGGAGAAATCCGGGAGAGTGTGGTGGCAAAAAGCCAAGAGAAGAATTGTTTGCTTACTGAAGAATTGTCTAGAATTGTTCATGCACTGAAGAGGTGTATCTAGGTTCAACTCTCTGAGAGGTACAGACACCAATTCAGATTAAAAAAACACGCCTTCAAGCAGTAGACTCTCCACATTTTCCTAGATCAGTTTTGACTCATCAACCGAGGGACTAAAATGCATCTCCTCTGACAATCAAAGCCTCGCCCTCGGGCCCTCACATTTAGACTTCCTCTTCAGGGAGTCGCACGAGCATATTGGTGTAGAGCGGGGGTTGGCCAAGCACAGCCCATGGACCAAGTTGGCTCACAATTGTTTTTACAAAGCCCACGAGTTAAGAATGGTTTTTACATTTTTTGATGGTTGGAAAAAAAATCAGAGGAAGAATATTTTGTGACGTGAAAATGATAAGAAATTCAAATGTCAGCATCTATAAATAAAGTTCTATTAAAACTTAGCCATGCTCATTTGATTGCTTATTTTCTGTGGCAGCTTTTCCGTTGCAACAGCAGAGTTGAGAAACTGTGGCAGAGACTGTATGGCCTGCAAAGACTAGGATATTTACCACCTGTCCCCCCACAGGAAATGTTTCCTGATCCCTGGTTTAGAGAGTAAAATCTACATTACTGCGTGTGAAGAATGACGTTCTACTGGACTGCCCGCTAGCTGTGTCTGCTTGAGTAATCCTTGGGCTCACCATGTTCCAAAGGGAACTAGCTACCTTCCTCTGAAAACCTATTTTACGTTATTATTTCTTAGTGTGATATAATAAAAATATGTATTCGGGTTTTTCCCCCATTCGTGATGTAGAGCTTCAAAAACTCTTGTAATTTCCTAAGGGATAGGAGCATCTTTTGTTATTCATCATGAGCCCCTTTCAGCCATATCCGAGTTTATGCTAACAAGGTGAGTCATGGTGGGGCTCTTGGATCATTCCAAAAGGGGCTGGCCATAGCAGAAAAACCAAGCATGTGATTAGATGGCTGGAACTTTCAGCACCACTCGCCCCCTCCAGGGAAAGGAAGGGAGCTGGAGATGGAGTAGCCAGTCATTTACGAAATCATGCCTACGTAATGAACCCCAGAAACCCAGAAGAACTCTGGAATGAGGAGGCTGGGGGCAGCTTCCCGGTTGGTGAACATATCGATGTACCAGGAGGGTGGTGCACCCCAACTCCATAGGGACAGAGGCTCCTACACTCAGGACCCTTCCTGGCACACGCTATTCACATCTTCGTCTGGCTGTTCATTTGTATCCCTTATAATAAAACAGCCATTGTTAAGTATAATGCTTTCAGTGAGTTCTACGAGTCATTTTAGCACATTACTGAATAGGAAGTGGGGTGTGGGAACTCCCGAATTTGTAGTCAAGTTGGACAGAAGTGTGGGTCACCTGGTGACTCCACTTGTGACTGGTGTCTGAGTGAAGCAGTCTTGTGGGACTGAGCCTTTAACTTGTGGGGTCTGCTCTAACTCTGGATAGTAACTGTCAGAACTGAATGGAATTGTAGAACACCCAGTCATTGTCAGAGAATTGATGGTAGAATGTACTCAGTTAAATGCTTCACCATCCAACTGGTCATCCAACGCAGAAGTCTGATAGTTACTTTAGACTTTTTTTCAGTCCACCCTCCACATTCAATGACTAAGTAACATTGATTTTGCATTTCTGAATATGAGTTGACTCAGCCTCCCTATCCCAAGCCTCCATCTCCCTCTCAGCTTCCACTGCCTTAGTTGAGACCCTCCTCAGCTTGCACATGAACCACTCTAGTGGCATCCCAATGGTCCTCCCTAACGCCAGTCTTGCTCCCTCTCAAATTGATCGACTACATTTTAACTAGTGATCTATTGAAAAAATGCAAACTGACCAGGTCTTAAAACCGTTTAAAGACTGTCCCCTACCTACAGCAATGGTTCTCAAACCTGAGGTACACCACAATCACCTGTGAAGCATTTGAAAAATGCAGATGTCTGGGTTACACCCCTGTCGATTCTGAGATCTAGCCAGGTTCTACCTGAAGGACAACAGGATAGCTTTTTCCTGGAGTTTTTGAACCATTTACTTCAAGTCTTTGTTCTAAATGATTTGAAATTCATGCTGATGAAAAATTAGCTTATGGAATTTTTGAGCTATTTCTAACAAGAAAAGGAGGAAAATCTTTCCGCCCATCACTTAACACCTCGTGGAATTTCATCCTTCAGAAGCGTTCGAAGTACAGGTACTTTGCAAATCCTCTACATCCAGGCTTTTTTTTGGATTCAGGCTGCAATTTGATGAATGATCAGAGCTTGCAAAACTTGAGTTCAAGTTTCCAAATCTGACTGCAACTTACCTGGGAGTATACTCTAGTACAAGGCGGCTTCTTTAAACCACCAGAAGAGGGCGTGTCCCAAGTAACGGGGAGGGCCACCTTCGCCAGAGAGTTCCCTCTTTTGGGAACTGGTATGTATCCCCAGGTTGGCCCCGTGTTGGAATGCTGCAGACATGGTGGGATTCCATGCCGTTCTTCATCAGGGATGTTGCTGTACAAGATGGGGACAATTCTGCAATATCTCACCCACATGGATTATCTATTCCGATAACATCCTAGGTAATTCAAGCACTGCTTCTACTATTTTAAAAGAAATCACTCATTTTATCAGCAATACACAGGTGATTTGACCTTAAACTTAGGTAATTATAATAATTAAAGAGCTAATACCCCATTCACAAGCATGTGCAGACCCTCTCTCATTGCCTATTGTCTAGAAACCATTATACTGCGTGTAGCTCTCTTTCTGTTCCCTGTTTCTTTGGAGCGCTTCCAAGCTCCAGTCTGTTATTATTTAAACTCTCTCTGAATGTTGGTATGTTGGTGTTTTTGTGCTCTGCCTTGTATGACTTATGGATTTTCCCCCCCTTCTTGGTGAGATATTTTTTCCATATCCATTCACGACCATTATTCATTCCACACGCTGCAAATATAATGCCCACCTAATCAATCACCACTTCTGCATTTGAAAATAAAACCATCCTTTCTTTATTATATTAGGCAAATTAGTCAAATGAGTGTTTTCTAAAACTTGCTGCCTTTTTAGGGCCCTTGGCGCTCAGCCTGCCTTTCTCTACTGCCGCCTCCTCCCTTTCTCCTCCTCCTGTTTGCAAACAGTATCCATTTCCTTTCTCGGGTGCTCACAGTGGATTGTGATCCTCCCGACTTTACCATCTGCTTCGATGTTCAGACACCCTTCCTTCGCAGTGCTACCTTTCCAGCGAGGCCGTGCGGGGGCTGCAGAACCCTTCATCTCCCTCCTCCGTGACTGAGCAGCTAAGCCCCTTGGAATTGAGCAGGAGAAACTCTCCTCTCTGGCAGGTTTTACTTTTAGAAAGCACAGCAACTGTACAATCAATACTAATCACTGAAAATTACAAAATGCCTTTGTTGATGGTTTCCTTGAGACAGGGTAGTAAAAAAGAAAAAAGAATGGAGCAGCTTACATTCTTAACACTTCCCTTACCGCTTCTCGCCCAGTCCGCATTTCCCCTAATTTCTCTATTTTAGTTTAATTTTTAAGAAGGATTCCTTTGTTTTAAGAAGCCAGGGTCCTTTTGTGCCAATCTCAACATTTTTGTCAATTAAGCCTCTTTAAGAGAGCGAGAGAACATAGTGAAGCATCTGCTGCCACAAAAAGTCTTGCGGCCAAAGCCTGTTACAGGGGACTCTGTCTAACTATTGTCCTGGCAAAGCAAATGGCTCTTAGAATCATGATTCTTTCTAATGTATGTGTTTATAAGCAATTAAACTCCAGTTTTAGGAAAGACTCACTAACGGCATACATTATTTTAATAGACATACAGTATTACTTTAAACCGTCTCCGCCATCTGCTCATCATGATTATAAATGCAAAAAGAACATATTTTACATTAGCATCAGAAACTAGTGTGATATTAGGGATTGAAATGCCCATATATGCTCTTTGTACAATTCCAAACGCATCTGTGCTATTTTCCTTTTCTTTCCACAATGCAAATCAGAGAAAGAAGATGCTCGTTCCTTGCGGTCTGTTTCCTGACATGGAAGATAATTTTCAGGATAGAAATTCATTAGGAGGGGATTTTGACTTACTATTGAGCCAAATATGCTTTTAAAACTATATGAGCTGATGTGTCTGGCTTTGGCTGGCCTTATTTGGCTATCTTAGCTCCTAGTCAATGAGGAGAAAAAAAAACAATAGACCAAGGGCAAGAAATCTACTGTAATCTTCTTTAATGTCCATCAGAGATACAATGCATAATGTAGAATGGGGTAAGTGTTTCTTCTCTATAAATAAAATTTAAAAGAAGCATGGGATGCACATGTATTGGTGGAAAACTAAAATAGAGTTGAAAAAGCATCTGGATAGGCATACGCTCTGTTTTCCATCTGCATCTTTATGGTTGAATGATCTTTCTAGATGGAGAATAATACCAACATAATGTTGGAGGAAGCAGGGATGAAACACTCCTGTTTTCTTAGCTGAGCTAGTCAAAGCTGCCATGTAAACATATTCGTCTTATAAGTAATGGTGGAGACGACGACTTCAGACTGTCTGCTGAATAGGATTTGTAGCCAGAATCTAGAAATGTAGGTCAAAGGAAAGAATACTCAGGATGAGAGGAAAGAAGTTCAACAGTAGAGTCTACTTGAAAGAATTTGTCCCCGCATCAGCAGCAGGCTTGATTTATCCTTTGCTTGAAGAACTCAGTTCACACCATTTCCAGTTAAACAAATTTAAGAATAAAGGGTGATAACCACTTGCCCCCTGGGTTTATTAACGATATTTCTGTTTTTTGTTTTGCATTCTGACGATATTGGACAGTGTTGAATGATAAAGTCATCCGTTTTAGGAGGAGAAATGTTACATACAAGGGAGGATGAATGTGTGTATGCTCCTCAGTAGTGAATGACCGTGAACTCTGATCAACTCCATGGAACCAGGTAAATATCACTTGAGGTGACTGTCCCCAAGTGGCAGGACCAAGACCTGCAGTGGTCACAGAACAGAGCTTCTGGAGGTAGAAAATCATCACTATTCTCTTTCTTCAATGCTAGGTAAAAAAAACCAATGACATTTAAAATACAGAACCCTACAAGAAAATCTCCAGTTTCCCTTGGAGTAGCCCAACCTTGTAATTCAGTTAACGACTGCCTGCTGGCTGTGGCTACCGTCATTTTGTGCAAGGGTGGAACTCTCTGAGTTCTTGCCTCCTAAGTGTGTACAACAAGCCAACCCAGCCACAAGACCAACGTTCCTAAAGTACCACATTCTCTCTGTTGCCCCGTCAGAAGTATTCAGCGGCACCCACAGCTGATATTTGAGGTTGCTGTTAAGGGCTCTGTTTACAAGATCTGCCAGCTTTTCATTCTAACTCCAGGACTTCTCTGGTCCATCTAACTTCTCTGGCTTCCCACGCCCCCTGCAGGAACATGAGGGGACTTCTGGATCTCTGCATGCAGCCTGTGGGGCTCTGGGGAACTTCATCTCAGACCCTCTCTGGCCAAACACGTTGTACCACCATATTCTCCTGCAGCAACGTTTGCTGGTCTAGCGACCCACTGCCCTGAATTTCAGCAAAAGGCAAGACCCATGCCTTGTTAGTGTATCCTGAGTTTCTGTCGTTTTGAACTCTCTCAAGCTGAGGACCAAGACTAAGAGACACGGGGTCCTTCCTCATGGGTCCAATTAGTGCTTTAACCCTAGACCTGTCTCCTCCAAGTATCTCTCTCCTCTCCACAGCCCTCCCCTCCCTGTCCTCTTGAAAGGGCTTTTCTCCTTCCAGGGTTTTAGGAACTTTGCCATCTCCCCACTATGGCTAATTGTAAAAACTCTGCTCCTCTAACTTTGGGTCCTTGAAATCCACCAACACTTCCTTGCTTCCGCTAGGGTTGGGGTTCAGAACTGAAAGCCTCTGGTTTCACAACTTTTGTATCTGAAACAGGACAGAAGAAATATTGTCCTTCCTTCAAGCCTGGGTTCTGCCCTTCCCTAAAAGAAAGATTACTTAAGCTCCAATAGATGGACGATCGCAAAGCAGCAAGAACTGGGTGAATAAAAATTACCCGGGGTAACACTTTAAAATAATATTTTACTTCCTATGGACTAAGAGCCAGTTCAAATTCTTTGCTAATCACACAAATTAGAAGTGATTTCTAACCCCCTCTAAACCTTTCTGTGTGTAACCCTCCTACAGGTTCCAGAGAGTTCCTCCAGCCCTTTCTCTCTCATCTCTCCAAAGACTATAATCCTATTATCCTTCATCCTGCCTGAAGCAGTACCTCTTCACATCTGTTTAATTCAGAGTAACAGAGTAATAAGCACTGTCTCCTTCCTGATAGACAGCCTCCTGGCATCTCCCTGGGGGTAATCCTGTGAGTCACCTGGTTGAAGGTATGGTACGCACGTGATGCTGATAAAGCGACTGGAAACCCTACAGGTGAGTCTGTAACTGGTTCGAATCTTGCCTTTCACACTTGCCCTGCTTTTTTGACTTTTAGATGCCCTGAAGTTCAGGGCACAGTAATGCCTCACCATCAGCCAGCCTGTGCACTTGATTTCTGGGCACTGAGTAGAGTTACTAAAAGGAAAAGATTTAATAGTGAGGAAAGTGGACACCTAATCAATGCAGTCTTTGAATTTGAAATTTGAAAGAGTGATTGAATGAACACAGTGATTACCAGTGAATACTGGTCACAAAGGTAAGCAGTCCTTTCTCCAAGAAATTTTATAGTGTTTCATATAAACATATAAGTAAAATATTGCTTAAAACACTTTAAACTGTTATTTTAATTAGAAAAATAATTTCTCTACCTGACCCCCAAAATTGAGCAATACTAAATGTTATATGCAAAAGGCAGATGTCCCTCTCATGCTAAATTCCTTTCTAGTTCCTCCCCTAGAGGCAATAACTGTTAACAGCTTTCTTTTTATCCTTCCAGAAAATTCCTGTGCATATACAAAGTACATTTATGCAGGTTCATAATATGTGTATATAACCTCCTTTTCTTTGCACAAAAGTGAGCATACTTTATACATTGTTACAAACTTTGCTTTATCCACTTAAAAATGAATCTTGCATAGGTTTATATGTCAATATGTAGTTCTAACTCATTCTCTTTAACAGGTGCTTACTTTTGCATAATTTGAATGTTTCATAATTTGTTTAACCAATTCCCTATTGAAGAACATTTAGGTCAATTATATTAGCAAGAATTTATATAATAAAATTTCCTAAGCAAGACTGATGCTGAGAAATCCAGGCCTTAGGTTATGCTAAATTTCAGTTGGCTCAAATCACCACACACTTCACCTCGACAGGCCCCTTAGGGGTGCAGGGTGTTATTACTGGCCCTTCTCTGTGCAGAAAGAAGACATGATGGAGGGATAGCTTTTCCTGGGCTAATGAGCGACGTAGAGGTGCTCAAGCGTTTTATGTAGCCTTGTTTTTCTATGTTCTGGCGCTGGCCTAATTGGGATTTAATACCAGTTCTCCTGTGAACCAGCTCTTGCGCTTGTCCAGGCCAATTGGGTCAATGTGACTTGCCACCTGTCCTCAGACTATCCTGATTTTGCCCTGCTCACTGTCTTCTCAATCCACTTGGTGTTTTTTACATTTTTGCATCCACAAGGTTTGCTTGAGCTCTAGGAGCTAGCCCCTCCTGCCTTTTGGAGATGGCTTCTTCTCTAGGCTTCTGGGACCCCGCTCCACCCGTCTCTGACTCTCAGGCAGCTCTTCCCCACAGCCTCCCTTGTGGCTCCGTCCACTCTTTCCAACCTGTAGAGTTGGATGCTCCAAAGCTCTGAAGTTAGCAATACCTTCTTCTCTCTCCACACTCTCTCCCTAGGTGATGGTGCCAGTCCCACCATTTAATGTGGTTGAACAAGGAAAACACCCAGGAATCATCCTTGATTCTCCTCTCTCTTTCTCATATCTGTTGTCATTAAGTCCTATCAACTCCACTGCCACTACTCTAGTCACAACCCCATTTGTCTTCACCAGCTGGATTGGGTTGAAAATAAGGAAAAACAGCAAGGGAACAACTAGGCTAAGGAATAAAAATGTGGTTAGTATGGATATCAGGAAAGTTGATGTGTTTCATGAGCTTTTGAAGTTCTAATTTGACCAAAATCCCACTGCTAATCTTTGCTGGGGAGAAAGGGCAAATAAGTGTGAAGGGACCACTCGTGGCACATCCAGCCATTGCCTGTTGCTGCCCCCTGCAGTCCACCTGCAAAGGTATCTGGCCCAAGAAGGCCCAGGTCAAAATGACCAGGAGGCAGGTGTAGGACTGTGCTGTCTAACATGGTATCTACTACCACATGTGGCTACTGCACCCTTGCAATGTGGCTAGTGAGGATGCAGATGCGCTGGAAGTGAAAATACACACCAAATTTTAGAGACTTGGAACAAAAAGAAAAACAGAACGTGAAACATCTCATTAATAGTTTTTAAATTCATTATATGTTACAATAATGAAATTTCAGATATATTGGGTTAAATGAAATATATTATTAATATTCAATCAAAATTAATTTCACCTATTTCTTCTATTTTAATAAGACTACTAGAAAATTTAAATTACATAAGTGGCTTGCATTATATTTCTATTGGACAGCACTGGCCTAGAAAGTCTGATGACTGGGGTTTTAAGAATCCTGATAGAGTTTTTACATTTTAATGATATATGGTCCCCATGAACACTAATTCCTGAGAAGTTTCCGTTGTTTAAGAAATGTTCAGGGGCCGCCTCCGTGGCCGAGTGGTTAAGTTCGCGCGCTCTGCTGTGGCGGCCCAGGGTTTGGATCCTGGGCGCGGACATGGCACCGCTCATCAGGCCACATTGAGGCGGCGTCCCACATCCCACAACTAGAAGGACCTGCAACTAAGATATACAACTGTGTACAGGGGCGGGGTTTGGGGAGATAAAGCAGAAAAAAACCAAAAAAGATTGGCAACAGTTGTTAGCCCAGGTGCCAATCTTTAAGAAAAAAAAAAAAAAAGAAATGTTCAAGGAATGAAAACTCCTGTGTTAGTCTTCAGAGTGCAGAGCCCTCATGGAGGCACATCTTTGTCCTCTAAGAACAAATTTAATTTCCAGAAACGATTCACTCATTTATTCAGCAAACATCCATTGAGTGCTTACTATGTGCCTGACACAGCTAGACAGTGATGCAGGTAGAGGTGAAAATGAAAATTTCCTGGTTTCAAGGAGTTTATTACACTGAAGAAATAGATCCATGAATAAACATCGGAAATAATTATTTTAATAGAAGGCTGTGCAAAGTGTAAGGAATGTCCATTCATTTGGAGCCAGGCCTGATGAATAAAACAGACGATTAAGCTGGGGTTCAAAAGAAGACGTGAGTATAAAGTAATGAGACTGATTGCTTAGTGTGGCTTATGAACAAGATGGACCAAAAGTGGGAGAAATAGTAGCATTGTTGTTCGTTTGAATAAGTGTTATCATTTTGCCTGCGAAAGTGACCATTTTGAAAGGGACCATGTTTATTTTATCTTTTATGTATTAGCATGTTTGTAAAAATACAATCCTATACCTGTGTCCTGCTCCCAGTGCTTCCTCTCAGTCCAGCATTCCTGTGAACAGCAAGGGTGGTTCTGGGTGAGAGGGAGCCAGGACCAGGGATGGACTCAGGAAACAGAGCTTCCAGGGACAGGGGGCAACTTGTATGAGCTCCTTCATGCGCTGGAATGGGAACCCGTGATGGCTGTCCCTGTGCCCCCTCGTTCTCCTTAGGGAAGTGCAGGGACAATTTTTTCCAAGCGTCCTCTATTCCAGGCCCCTATAATCTGTCCTATGGGACAGTTAGGACATGTCTCTTATCCCAATACCCAGTGTGTGAAGTTCAAGAGAATTCCACATGGACTCCTATCGTGCACTTCATAATCAGCTCTATTTAAATTAAAATGTTTTGAAAAAGCAATTACTTTGGTGATGAAGCCAGACTAGGAAAGACGTATGAGACACACCTGTAACGGAGGATGCTCAACAAATGGGGGAGAGTGAGCAGAACTGAGCTTCGGGGCCCCGAATTACAGACTTGTCTGATTGATGTACGGTCACACAAACCTGTTCTCACGCCGGCGAACAGCGACAACCTTGTACAGAGAGCGGCTGGTCAACACCAGTGCATACCATTAACCACATTAGAGAAAATAGCTCTGGAGAGGTATCGTTCCACGGTTTTTAACTTCAAAAGATGTCACGAGAAGAGCCACAAATTATTATTGCTGACAATTTGTACAATTTGTCCCTGGTGAAATGTGTGTGTGTCCCTACACTGCACCATTTTACATAACAATATGAAATATTAAAAGGGAAAAACGTTTTGTAATAAACAGCAGTTTTGCTGATTGCGGCTGATTATGTTAAGCAGCTTGTACCGTGGGTGTCAGAGGAGGCTTTAATAGCTCCTATAACTCATCTCCACGGCTGACCTCTCCCCTCCGCTGATGAAGCCTATTCAAAAACCTGCTGCCCTTTCTCATTTTCAGATCTTATATTTCTGAACTGTTTTGATCGTGCATGTATTTGCTAAAGTTGTATACAGGATTTGTGTGTGTGTATGTATTTTAACAAATATATAACGTATGAAGAAAGATTCCTGCCAGGGCCGTATTACGCATCATTAAAAACCAAACAAAACTACACAAACACTAAAAACATGCCCATTCACAACATTCCTCTCAGATACCAAAATGTCATTAATTACAGCTAAAGCCTGTTCCCCTGTCTAAGAGATCCTACAGGAAGGACTATGGTGCCGAAATTTTTTTACTCCAACTTTAAAATAAAGGGCAAGGATGTCTTTCTGGGGAAGAATGTCATCGTGGTCATTTCATCAGCCTCGATGGCTGGTACTTAGAAGCAAAGTGCTGTTCAATCATAAAGCAATTTCATTTTTCTGATAAAAGTTTTTGATTTAAATGGGATTTCATAGAGAACATTTCAGAGTGTGGAGAACTCCTCCGTGGGCAAGTACAGATAAATTTGTAAGTGCATCTGTGTAAGTGACTCTAATTTACAGTTTGCTCATCCTCTTTTCCCCAAATCCAGAGATGTTTACAAAACCGCACGCGAGACGTGGTGGAGGTGGGGAAAGGAAAGCTTTGAAAGAGCAGAGGCGATCTTCTACCCTAGATTATGCAAATGTGGCCATCCTGGGGAAATAAAATAAAGACAAAAGAGGGAGGGGGAGAAAATCAACAATCCGAAAAGTAAAGTGTATAAATGGGACTTGCTAGGGAAGGGGGGTGGGCTCAGTACAACAAGGTCACAAAAAGGTGCAGCTTGCGTGAGACAAATACTGGCTGAAGCCAGCTGATAAATATTTCCTGCAGGATTTGAAGCCGGTTGCCACCAGCAAAACAAAAATCCCTAGGGGGCAGTACATAATTAACAATTTGAAGATGCAGCCGCGTGTCATTGTCTCAAAGGGAGCCCGGGAAGCTTACCCCAAAACACAAAACCCGAATTCCCATATTAATCTTACGATTGCCGTATAGACGGCAGGCAGGGTCTCCCCAGAGGCTGGGAAGGCTCCTTTACTCTTGGCTGGCAAGCGTTTCCTGGTTAATGGTGTCATTTTCCTGTGATTTTCTATCAGCACCACCAAACCTGTTTCTCTAGTCTGAGGGAAAGCACTCAGCATGTACAGGAAAGTGAAACAATCTTTTTTCTATTAACAAAGAAGCGAATAAAATCAAGAGTGAGAGCAGAACACCGTTTAGACAGGGTGCCGGTCTGAGTGTTCAGACTTCTAGAACAGTGACTTTTACTTAAAACAACTGACCTTCTGTTAAACTGGACCCACAAATGAAAACAAAAGCTCAGGAGACATTAACAGGGCCAGGAAAGAAGTCATAAAGAGGTTTTGGCATGGTTTTAAAGTTTCTTTGGTTTGTTTTAAGACAGGTTGGATTTTGGAGGGAGGAAGAGGTTAATTGCCAGAGAGAAAGGATGGACAAAAAAACACTGAACTTTGCATCTTGGGGTAGCACTGGTATCGGTTCAAGAGAAGGCAGCAATGTTTTCCAAGAGGGTGCATACAGGACAGTGCCAATTTTGTGTCTGTTCTGTTGCTGGACCTGAGAAGCAGTGTGGACCAACACTCAGAGCCCCAGATTTGGGGAAAGAAGACCTGGGTGACATTCCCAACTCTGACACGGAAACCACGTGCTCCCTGGGAAGTTTCTGAGCTTCTCTGTGTCTGGGTCTCTTCAGTTGCAAACTGGGTTCAGATCACTTGCCACCTGCCTACCTAATCAGAATACTGTGAGGGTTAATGAGATTGCGCTTGCAAAGTGATTGCCTCATCATATAACTCTAAAGTATTATTATTCATCATAAAGACACAGCTGCAATATTGTATATTGTTACATACCAGACGCCATGCTTCTATTTTTAGCAACTTTGAAATGAGGGTGTCTTAGAATTATACAGTGAAAGGGACCTCACTATCATACCTGCTCCAGGCTCTGTTCTGGGTCAGGTGAATGTCTGACCACCCAAGATGGCTGGCTGTTTAGTCTTATCTTTACGTCTGAAGGTGGAATTTCCAGAGGAAATTCCAATGTTATCATTCTGATGGTTAAGAGTTATTGCTTAAGTCTGAATTCTCCCTTCTCCTTTAACTAAAATAAATTTTTTCTTTTATTACTACGTACATTAGTCTCCCTCACTTAGTTATCTTGGCAGGCAGAAACCATGCCAATGCATTCTTGTATTCTTTAAATCACCTTCTGGTAAGGCAGTGTGGAAATTAATAAACAGAAACCTCATTAAGTTGGAGTCTGGAGGCCGAAAGGGGGAGCCCTCATGCTCTAAGTCAGTAGCAGAGCCCATCAGGAGGAAGAAAGTCTTCCTGTTCTTGACTGGCAACAAGCTCAGCCAATGAGAGGCTGTCACAACTCAGCCAATAAGAAGCCACTACACCTAGAACTCTTTGTTTACAATAGCCCTCCCAACTTTCTACTCCCTTCTCTAACAGAGCTTCTCCTCCCTTTGCTTTGGGGAAACTTGCCCGTGGCTCACCATGGTTGCAGGCCCTGAATTGCAATTCTTTGCTGATCTAGAACAAACCCATTTTTGCTGGAGAAATAACTAGCTGTTTATTTGCTTAAGGTCACCATTTTGGTGGCCCATACAGGGATACAGAGGAAACCCCTGAGGACTCCGAGGCTGCTGAGGAAACAGGTGGGGTGCTCACAGAGCCTGTTGAGCTCGCTGCTTTTCTCCGGACCCTGGAGTTTGAGAGTAAGTCTTTCTCCTGGATCCGAGCTTCCACCCTCTGCATTTGAGGCTTTACAGCCTTTATTCAAGACCTGTTTTAAGGCTTCATCCTTTTCTGGTTAAGACCTTGATTTTCTGCAAGAACTTGGGTGGCATTTTGGCCTGATTCTCTGAATCAGGCTGTTCCTCGGAATTGCGCTAGCCTTCAGTCTGATCCCTTTTGCAACCTGGCTATTTCTACTAAAACTGTGCTAGCCTTTGGTCCAACTTGAGGCTGTTCGCTAGAACTGGGCCGGGTCAGCCTTCAGCCTGGCTCCCTTGGGAACAGACCGTTCCTTGGAACCATGTTGATCCACCTTCGGTCTGATTCCCTTTGGAATTGGATTGTTCCTCAGAACTGTGTTAGTTCAACCTTTGGTTCGTCTTTATGAAATGGGACTGTTCCTTGGAACTGGCTGGGATTAAGCCCGCAGGCTGTTTGAGCTGTTCAAGCTGTTGGAGTTACAAGATGTTTGAGTTGTTTAGACTGTTTGACAATTATTCTTTTGCTTTAGAGAAAAAACCTCTAAGAAATGAGATCTCAGCTATCTAAATATTTTGAGGGTGTCCCTCTTGTTATAGGGACCCCTGCCAATTTTGTGTTTAAAAACCATGGTCATTCTTCATTCACATTTCTAACTAAATGGACCAGTTTAACCAAGAGTAATTTAGAATATCAATGTCCGTTGTGGGGAAATTTTGAACTCCCCAAACTTACTTTTGTTAAAACCAAAGTGGACATCCATAGCTCTGTAATTTACAAAACTGAATGGAATGCCTATTTCAGTAGGCATTTTGAGGCTTCCGAACGTTACCAGGAGTCTAAAATAAAATTTTGCAGAGTAAAATTTTAAGACTAACTGAGGCAAACAGATGATTAAAGAAACATAAAATGGCATTCAAAGCCTCACGTTCCTCTTCCCTGGCTTTTTTTTTTTTTAAAGATTTTATTTTTTTCCTTTTTCTCCCCAAAGCCCCCCAGTACATAGCTGTATATTCTTCGTTGTGGGTCCTTCTAGTTGTGGCATGTGGGACGCTGCCTCAGCGTGGTTTGATGAGCAGTGCCATGTCCGCGCCCAGGATCCGAACCAACGAAACACTGGGCCGCCTGCAGCGGAGTGCGCAAACTTAACCACTCGGCCACAGGGCCAGCCCCTTCCCTGGCTTTTTTGTCTCAGGCCCTGTCTTTGGTGCCATCTTCCTCCTTCCCCTGCACACCGCCTATCCTCCTCTGTACCCGCAGTTCCCCCATGCTAACTCTGTCCTCGAACTTTCCCTTGTCCCTGAACCTCTCCCTACTCCATCTTCCTCCGAATCTATCAGATCCTCTCCCTTTAAAATTAAGCCTTTTAAGGATCCCAAGGCTAAACCCTTAATTTCTTATATTCCCTAGACTAAAGCTGAGCTATAGTCAAAGATTTTCCCAAAGTAGACAAAGATCCTGACAGGTTTGGTGAGGAATTTAATACAGCCGTTCAAACTTATCAGCCTGGTGTCCCTGACTCACATCAGCTGGTTCATGTGCCTGTCAGTGAAGGCCAGGCCCAGCACTGGATGAAAACTGCTGATTGGGAAGATCCTGAAAGGTCTCTAGAATTACAACCAGCAGACCAACCCGCTGACCTGTTGTGTGATCAGGCTCATATTTTGGGGCAATTCCTAGGGCTTTCCCAAAGCCGGTTGATTGGAACAAAATTCAGGCTTGTGCACAAAAACCTAATGAACCTGTTCGTGACTATTAACATTGACTTCAGATTGTTTTTAAAGAAAATTCCAGTCTTCCTTCAGGTGTTGATCCCATCCAGGTAGCTTTTAACTCTATGTTTAGTAATGGGCTGAACTGGGACCTTTCCCTTCCAGCTAAAAGGACCAGGATGAAGTGGGAAACTATGTCTACTCCAGATTTAGTTTATCTGGCAAACCAATTCTCTCACACTCAAGTCACTTGAAAGAAAGACTGCTAAAATTCTCACTCTTCAACTCCAGCAAATGAAGGCCCCTAAAGGAAACCAAAAACCTCCTAGTTTCTGCTGGTATTGCAAAGAGCGAGGACCCTGGAAAAGAGCTTGTTACAAATTTAAGTGCTTCAAGTGCCTTTAGCCTTCTAACCAGCCTTTCCGATGTCCTCCAAATTCCCACTGAGGGGCCTCGGAGGAACTCCCGGGCTCTTCCTAATCCTAGCTCTTAATGGGCTTGGAGAAGTGTTTCTCCAGATTGGAGATGAATCTCTTTCTATCCTAATTGACACCAGAGCCACACTCGGTGCTCAACCTCACTTCTATAAAGCAGCCCCTGCCTCAGAGTACTAAAACAGTTCAAATAGGTGGATCTCTAATAGACCTCAAAAGGTTCCTGTCTCTGAACCCATTCCCTTTTGGTGAAGCCCTTTGAGAGACACATGACCTTTTCTCCTTAGTTCCTCCACCTCTATCCATCTATTAGGCCGAGACTTCTTGGAAGAATAACATGCTGAAATTTCTTAGTCCTGAAAGGTGGAAATAATTCTAGAATTTGACAGCAGCCATCAAAACAGCCAATGAGATGAATTAAATGACCCTTTGACATCTTTTATTTGTTCCCTCTCTGGTGGTACTGGAGCCGATTCTGGAAACACTGATCATTTGTCCCTATTGAACCAGCTACCAGCCTCCTTACGGGCAAAATCTTCAACTGATACTGGTAAAATTCACAGCGCGTCTCTCATCAAGATTCAAATAGATCCCTCAAAACCTCTCCCCCAAATTAATCAATGCCTTATAAGTCAAGAAACTCTTCAAGCTATAAAGCCCATAATAGACGATCAAGTGGCTCAAGGCCTCCTTACCTCTTGTACTAGTCCCTGTAATACTCCTGTTTTACCTGTGAGAAAACCCAAGACCTGAGGGTGGAGGTTTGTCCAGGACCTCTGAGCAATAAACAACATTGTTATCCCTCCACATTCTGGGTTCCTAACCCTCATATGCAACTAACATCCATTCCCACTGGAAGCAAATTCTTTATAGTAATTGATTTATTCAGTGCATTCTTTAGTATTTTAGTTGATGAAGCTAGTCAATACCTTTTTACCTTCACTTGGGAAGGAAAACAATTCACGTGGACAGTGGGCAGCAATGTCTCAGGGTTTTACTGAGAGCCCTTATTTCTCACAAATCCTGGAGGCTGATCTGGATCATATAAACTCCCTAGGGTTCTACTTTGTTGCAATGTGTGAATGATTTGCTTCCTTGCTCTCCCTCTCAAGTCTCCTCACAGGAAGACAGCATCCACTTGCTAAAACGTTTAGCCTTAAAGGGACATAAGGTCACCAGAGAGAAATTGCAGCTCGCCCAAACCCAGGTGCAATGTTTAGGGCGTCTGGTATCAGGACAAGGGCTACACCCACATCCAGATAGGCTTCGTGGTGGCCTAAGTTTCACAAAACCCCAAACTAAGTTTCAACTGTGAGGTTTTCTCGGGCTAGTTGGTTATTGCTGAAATTAGATTCCAGATTTTTCTCTTATGACCAAACCTCTCTACATTCCTGAAGAACAACCACCCTGACCCAAGTTTATGGGAAGAACTGGACAGCATAGACTTGAAGTCCTTAAAGGAGAGTTTATGAACCCATCTGCCCTTGGACATCCCAATGATCAGATTCTCTTTTTCCTTTCTGTATATAGAAAGGAAGGGAATGCCCTTGGGGTACACAACCAAAAACACAGGGACCACCACTGACCCATAGGGTATTATAGCCAGCAACGGGACCCTGTGGCATGGGATACCCCCCTGCCTTAGAGCCATTACTGCTGCTGCCTTTTTGGTTAAGGCCACTGAGAGAATCATTGTGGGACCACCTTTAACCATTTTTGTACCTCATGCAGTAGAAGCCCTCCTGAGTCCTCATCACACTCAACACATTTCGTCTCACCTTGTATGAAATCCTTTTGTTAACTTCTCACATAACTCTTTTATGTTGTAATAACCTTAAACCTGCCACTCTTCTCCCCTCCGTTACTGACAAAGTCCCTCACGACTGCTGAACACTGGCAGATCACCTCCCAACTTCTCAAGATGATCTGCAGGAAGCTCCTTTGGGTAAAGCCAGCCCCTCATGGTTCACTGATGGTTCTTACTAAAGGTGACAATGGCAAATGCTGTGCTGGGTGTGATATTTCAACTCCTTTTGATATCATTGAGGCAGTGCCTTTACCTATGGCTGCTTCAGCTCAACGAGCTGAATTATACACTTTTACGTGGGCTTGTACTTTAGCCAAGGGCAAAACTGCCAATATTTATACAGATAGTAGATAGGCTTTCCGAGTAGCTCACGATGTTGGAATGTTGTAGAGGCAATGTGTCTTCCTTGCTTCCAGTGGAAGTAAAATTAAAAATGGCCCCTGCATTCAGGATTACTGGACGCTATATTTTTACCTGCTGCTTTAGCTATTGTAAAGACCCTGGGGCATTCTAAACCTGACTCTCTGGAAACTGAAGGAAATCACCTTGCTGATATTTCTGTAAGGAATGCAGCCCTTAAAGGAGCCAGCAATAACCAAACCTTTGTCATGGTCCCAAGGGATGTTTCCCCAAATGATAACTTAGAAAAACTGGCTAGAGAAGCCCAACGTTGGCCTCAGAAAAGAAAAAACAAGAGTAGAAATTCAATAATCATTGGTTTGATAAAAAGAGAAAGTTCTGGTTCCAACCAAAGAACAATTCAGTCCTATTGGGAACTCTAAAATTCCCACTCGTAACCACTGTACATGCATTAAACCATTGGCCTACTGACAAAATTATAGCATTCATGAATCAATATTGGTGGCAAAGTATCAACAAGGCCGCAAAAAGTGTCTACTTCACTTGTCCCACTTGTCCAAAATACAACTCAAGGAAGCCTGTTCATACTGCTCCCAGACGATTTAAACTGCTTAATGGTCCATTTGAGGTTTAGCAAATGGATTTCATACAATGTCCCCCGTTTCGTGGATATAAATATGCTTTAGTCATGGTCTGTATGTTTTCTCACTGGACTGCGGCCTTCTCTTGCAGACAGGCTACTGCCTCTTCTATGGCTAAAGTCCTTCTGGAAAGGGTTATCCCTGCCTGGGGAACTCCTCTCGAACTTCATGATGCTGGAGGGATCCAGTTTACTGGTCAGGGACTTTGATAAGTCTGCACTGTTTGGCCAGTTTTAAGACACTTTCACTGTACTTACCAGCCTCAATCTTCTGGTTTAGTGGAACACACTAATGGCATTATTAAGACTCAATGGGCAAAGTTTGTAGAGACCCTCCAAATACCTTGGCCAGAAGCATTCCAGTTGGTCCTTCTAAATATCAGATCCACACCCTTTGAACTCATAAACTCTCATCCTTTGAGAGAATCGCAGGATGCCAACTGCACTGGCTCCTGCCTCTCTTGACCCACACCCAATAAAAGGAGATAGTCTCCAATATTGCAAATGCCTAACTGCTTCTATTAAAAATAACCACGTTTTGGTAGAGCAATCTCTTCACAGTGTGCTCCAGGGAGACAGAGACCTAAAGCACAACACCTTGCAACCTGGAGATTTTGTCTATTGAAAAAGACACCTCCAGAAGGACTCAACCTCACTGGAAAGCTCCTATCAGGTACCGTCAACTAACCTTGTACTGCAAAACTCCAGGAAACAGACTCTTGGATTCACGTGACACACATAAAGAAAGCACCAAACCCTGACTGGACCTGCACATCATCTGGTGACTTAAAAGTAAAGATTTCCTGGGATTGAAGCACATGACATCTAATGAAACATTTTCTCAAGATGTTCACGCCAGGCCTGCTGGAAGTTTGTCTGCCAAACCTTTGATGATGACGTGACATTTCAGATGATCTCCAGTGCCTATGATCTCGATAACATATGGACTTTAGCAAGGAAAAATGCCTGAGAGTTCTCCCTCCCACACCTCCTTTTTACTCAAATGTGGCCATAATAGGTTTCCAGTCTGTGCGCTTTCCTTCCGATGTGGGACACCACATCCAGGAAAGGTCCTTGCTGGCACCCACAGACAAAAAGTTGATGAAACCGGACAAACCTGACTCTTGATCACTGATGCTTTCAGAGAAAGACCTTGATGGAAAGGAGAAATGTGGAAATTAATAAACAGAAACCTCATTAAATTGGAGTCAGGAGGCCAAAAGGGGGAGCCCTCATGCCCTATGTGACAGCAGAGCCCAACAGGAAGAAGAAAGATTTCCTCTTCTTGATGGACAAAAAACTCTACCAATGAGAGGCTGTCACAACTCAGCCAATGAAAAGCCACTACCCCTAGAACTCTTTGTTTACAATAGTCCTCCCAACTTCCTCTTCCTGTCTATAAAAGTTTCTCCTCCCTTTGCTGCTGGGGACTTGCATGTGGCTCGCCGTGGTTCCAAGCCTCAAACTGCAATTCTTTGCTGATCTGGAATAAACCCATTTTTGCTAGAGAAATAACCAGCTGTCTATTTGCTTAAGGTCAATAGCAGTACATAGTAAACATTCAAGAAATGTCCATTGGATCAAATTTAATGTTTGTATCTACATGGGTAGAAAGAACACTACTCATAGCATATTTTATACCAAGAGTGTAGGGCCTGCAGTCCCGACCCCCTGGAGGCTCAGGCTGAAAGATGACAGAAATCTAAGAGTCCTGGGCTAAGGGGTGGTGTGACTATGGTGTGCGCACCCCAGTTTGGAAAGTTGCACTTGAGCCTTCTTTCCATAGGCTTTTCAAAGTGCCCTGTTGGTTGCTTCCTGGTGTTTTACGCTCTTTGATGCAGAGATTAATGAATGATTCCATCAAATTTGTCTAGTTATCAGTGCTATCTGCTCTATAATTACTATATTAATTCACCTCTACCTCCTGGCCCCCATCTTTTAAAAGATGAGTACAACACTTGCTCTTATTTCTACTCGAAAGGAACTTCTGTCCTCCATAGTCTGAAAAAAAAAAAAATCTAGGTGCTTGAAGGCTCTTTCTGCATGTTATTAGCGCTGGCTTACTTGCATGAATCCAGTTTTCACAGATTCTCAGTAAAACTTTTTGGCCCTGTGGTCTCACCCGGTTTAAGTTTTTCAATATAATCCTGATTGGTTTAAAATTCACATCTGATATTTTCAAAAAGAGAGACCCAAGAGACAAACGACCACCTTTGCCTTTTATTATCCTCTCGAGCATTCCTTCCTGTGGTGGAGACTGGCCTGGGCCTCTCCTCCACTGGCGTTTGGTTGTGGGCTGGTTCTGCTGCTGCAAAAGCAGCTTCTGTGACACTCGGACCCCAAGAAACAAGAGACCCAGGGAGCTGAGCAAAGGCATTGGGCTCAGAGTATTATGACCCAGGTTCGAAGGATGTTTTGTTTGTTTTGGTATCTTCTGCATTCCTTCCTGGTTTCGTCCCCCATTTCCACTCTTACACACTTGTGCTGTTTCCTTATAAACGTCTTGAGTGATCTGGCCTAGTTTCTTCTATTTTTCAGCGCTTTTCCATTTGCCCTTCAGCTCTCAATGAAGTCCCAAAAGTACTCAGTTTGTCTCCTGGTTATTTGTCTGGTCTCTACACTGCTATAATTTTTTAGAACCTGCAACACTACCTTTTTGAATGGCAGTGCTGGATTACTTGGTCTGATGGCTAATTTTGCCTGTCAGCTTGGCTAGGCCATGGTCAAGCACCAGTCTAGATGTTGTGAGAGGGTATGTTTTTAGATGTGATTAACATTTCAATCAGTAGACTTTGAGTAAAGCAGATTATCCTCCATAATGTTGGTGGGCCTCATCCAATCAGTTGAAGGCCTTAAAAGAAAAGACTGAGGTCCCCCAAGGAGAAGAGAATTCTGTTTCTAGACTGCCTTCAAACTTGAACTGCAACATCAATTCTTCCCAGTTCTCCAGGTCTCCACCCTGCCCTGCAGATTTCAGATTTGCCAGCCCCCAGGATCATGTGAACCAATGCCTTAAATTATTCTCTATCCCTATCTTTATCTCTATCTCTATCTCTGTCTCTCTCCCTCTCTCTATCTCTTTCTGTCTCTATATCTAACCTCTCTCTAAGGCTAGGTTATATCTATATCTATATCTATATCTATATATCTCCTTTTGGTTCTGTTTCTCTGGAAAACTCTGATCGATACACTCGGTCCTCAGAACTCCCTCTTCAATGAACCCTTCCTGGCCTGAGTCTACTGATTTTTATTTATATTATCAAAGTTCATCTATTTCTTAAAGCTACTTTTGTTTTTTCTTCCTTTTTCTCAGGACCTTGAAAATAATCAATCACCTTGTCATTATTTCTTCCAAAGCCCCAGAATTATGGGAATAATCATAACAATCACTTGTATCTGTGTAGTGCTTTACATTCACAAAATGCACTTAATCTCACAAAAACGTGAGATGGGTAAGGTAGGTATTATTACAGGTGAAGAAAGTAGGATTTGGGCATCCTAAGTAACTTACTCAAGTCAACACTGATAATAGGCAGCAGAATTAAAAAGGAAGCTCAGGATCCTGTTCTCTTTCAATAAGATTTGACGTTTTAATTAATAATTCCCAAGTCCTGAGTCCTTGGGCCTAAGCTTCTCCGAGCCTGAGATTTGTTTGAAAACTTGAGCTAATGAATACAGCCAGGCCCCACATCCCCGATGTCCTTAGGCACCATCATCTCTCTGAGGCTGGAGAGGAGGGAGGCGGCTCTCGGGGAGTACTCAGCGGTAGGCTAAGGCGCTTGAACTCTGTCTTAGGAGGGGTCTGGGTACCACTGAGGGTTTGCATCATAGTCTCATCATCCCTCTTTTTTGTAATCACTGTGATCCCAAGGCAAGGTCCACAAACACCTTTCTCTGTTTACACATTCCTCGCATTTTCATTCCAATATTTCGGTAGGGAATGAGGTTGTCAGCTGTTCTTCTCTATCATCTTTACAAATGTTTAAGGAACTTAACTTGGAATTGCCAAATCTGGGTCAGAGACTGGTCTGAGTTATTTCCTGATGTGTTGGAGCTGAGTCCTGTGAGTGTGTCCTTGGCCTGCCAGCTGGGGTATCACGGAGGTGGTGGGGGCACACAGAGGGAGACACGTGTCCCTGGCGCTGGTCTAGGGGGCTCAGCAAAGCTTCCCTTTGCAAATTCTGGGGCTGCATGTGGGGAGAAAGAGTGCAAACAGGGAACACCACTGTCTTCATTCATGACCCTTCATTCCCGGGAAATCCACCCAGGTTCTGAAAACAACCTCGTCCTGGCCCCATAAACTTCATTTTCTCTGCAGCAAAGAAAAAGTGAACACATCTGTTCTTCACCTGCCCCTTCCTTTCCATTCAAATTTAGCCTGGAGAGGAAAGCTTTTCTTCCGTGGCTGCAAGATTCTGATGTCACACCACTAGAGGGGCGACAAGTTCCTAAATCTCAGGCTCCCTTGCTGAGGCTTCTCCATCCACCCCTGACATCAGGGCCAAAGGGGCCCGGAGACAAGTGGGGACATGTCTAAAACCACTCTCAGACGGTTTTAATAATATGAATATTGTGTAATATGAATAACAGAAATAATAGTAACCACTAATGAGTGCTTACTCAGAATTAGGCACAGCACTAAATCTTTGATACACATTATTTCATCAAGGAGCTGTTCCCTCCGTTTCCAGATGAAGCTCAGGAAGGTTAAGTAGCTGCCCAAGGACTCACAGCTGGAACATGGTTGGAGAAATGGTTCTCGGCCTTTTTAGAGGCCCATGGCCTCCAGCAGGAGCTGCAGCTGCCCATGGATAAAAGTCGCTGGGGTGAACCCAGAGAATGAAGTCCTTGTGCCTGCAAGTTGGTTCTAGTTAGGTCTCTTCTGGAACAGCAACGGTTCCAGGTCAGCAGTTCTAGATACTCAGTATCTCCAAGGTCACCCCAGAGTGAGCCAAAACATCCTCAGCCTTGAGGTGTCCTTGTCCTGGTCTTGGGGCTTCTAAGGCATCACTTGTCTGTGACAGACACTCAGTGACTCCAGCTGCTCTTCCATGTTCACCACAGCAATGCCCATCAGACGCGGCATTCCCACCGTCCTCTTTACTCAGGCAACATAAATCTTGGGCTGATTAGGGGTGGGAGTGTGGGAGGGGTGTGGGGAGAAACAGCCAGGCTGGGTAAGGAAGAGCTTAATTGCCTTTCTCTTCTTTCTGTTGACCTCTCTCATCGCCCCTAACTCTGATTCAAAAAGATATCAGGGGACCCACCACCCTAGACCTCTTGGGGAGACTTGTCTGCTCTGAATGGCTAGGACAAAAGCCATTCGAAGTTACAGGTCAAATAAACACTGCTTATGTGTCAATGCATGGCCAGTGAATGTACACTCCCTGGGCATGTTCAATGTACCCTGTGTTCTTGTGACAAGAGGTGGGAAGATGTACAGCTAGGTGAGGCACTACATAACTTTAGAGCCACTATTTCAGCGACACTTGGGGGGAAAATGTAACTCTAATTAATTTTGGAACCAAAGCAGACGGTGCCAGCCACTGAACCTGGCTCCCTCCCACTGAGGAGTGCTTCTCAATTCAAAGTGCTCCCTTGCTGGGCTTTATACATGAAGCCCTGCCTGGAGTTGCTGGCAGGAAGGGCCAGGAAGATCCAGGACAGACAGCCATGGAGATGCAAGGCAAACCAAAGGCTTGCTCAGGCACTAGATGACACATCGATGGAACATCATCCTTTTGCTCAGCTCCTGGGAGTTCTCGTGAGCTAATGGAGAGTCTCAATGTGAGGATCAAGTGAGGGACACAATGAAAAGGAAATGAGCACAGGACAGATCACGGCCCTCAGTTCTTCATACTCTTTCTGCTTCCAGTCGTGCGTCTCCGCATCCTTTCAAGCTCTCTGTTCTGGTGGGAGGTGTGCCAGGCCTCCTGTTTAGGTCAGAGGGTTTGCTGAATGCTCATTTTATCTCCCCTTGCAGATTTGACTGTTGTGAGAGGAGACTTTTTTGTCTGTGGTTGTTAGGTTTTAAATCCAGGTGAATCATCATTTTTCTTAGAGCTTTAGAAGATGTTGGCTTTGGGAAAGGCCCATTTTTATTTCAAGATGGGTATTTGAGTGGTTGCTGATGGAATTATCCTTTCTGCCTAGGTGCTATGAAAATTTTCTAGTTTCAGAACATATGTGCAGAACTTTGTGTGGAAAACCAGCCCACACACCACACCCTGCCCAACACACACACATACACACACACACCCCCTCAGTGAGTTTTCTTATGGAATAATAAACTGCCCAAAGCCAGGTTGGAAGCAATGCAGTGCTGTGAAAGAAGGGAGATCGGAAATCACTACTTCACCCCAAGTTTGAGGTATCAGTGTGATTCGGTTATAGGTGGCACCAGCTATTGTGACGTTAGCATGGTTAAGAAATCACCATGTTCTTACCCACACGTCGTGAATAATACAACCTTTCTTTCGACTATTTGGAAGACTTCCCTCAAAACGTAGCCCTCTTTAACTCCCAATAGGAGGATATTTCCATAAAGAGTTCAAGAATTCAGCTGACGAAACAGCTAGAGAAAATAAATTAAGTAAAATCATTCCTTTTATTCATTTGTAAATGTTCAATTCAAAGTCAGGGTTTCCTAAAATGTGTGTGTGCGTCAGAGTCACCTGGGATTCTTCTGGGCCTCAGTCCACGTGGGAATCAGAACCCTCGGGGGTGAGACTGGAGAATGGGGAGTAATAGTTCCCTCAGGTGATCCTAGGACATCTTAAAGTTTGAGACCCTCCCTGGAGGAGGCAATCCCCTCACAGCCTAAACAGTTATGCCTCACAAAACCTGCCGCTGGGTTGATATCATTTTCTTCCTGACTTGAAATTTATAAAGTTGGTCTCACGCATCTTAGTTAATTCAATTCATCAAGCATTTATTGAGTGACACTGATGTGCTGTCGCGGACACAAGGATGAGCAAGGTCCAGTTCTTGTCCTCACTAATCTTACAGTTGAGTAAGAAGGATCAGACAAATGCACAAGTAAGTACAGTGCAAGGCAGAAAATGGTGAGGTGCTCCCAAGCAAGAGCTCTACCAAGTACCAGAAGTTCAGAGGAGACATGACCACATCCGCAAGGAGGACCAGGAAAGCCATGGTTTTTGAGATGAGCCTAGAGTGATGAAGAGAATTTCACAAGTGGAGTTGTGGGGTGTGTTGGGATTCTGGGAAGAAGGAACGATGTAGGCAGAGGTGTACAGGCGGGAATGTTCAGGAACCCACAGTTAGTGTGTTTGAGACAGAAAGTAGTTTAGAACCCTCTTGTGACTGTCTGGAATGCTGGGTAGATGATTTATTTTATTATTTATTTATTTTGAAGAAGACTGGCCCTGAGCTAACATCTGCCGCCAATCCTCCTCTTTTTGCTGAGGAAGACTGGCCCTGAGCTAACATCTGTGCCCATCTTCCTCTATATGTGGGACGCCTGCCACAGCATGGCTTGACAAGCGGTGCATAGGTCCGCACCCAGGATCCGAACCAGTGAACCCCAGGCCGCTGAAGCGGAACATGCAAACTTAACTGCTGCACCACTGGGCCAGCCCCTAGATGATTTTTTTTTAATTGAGATAGAATTCACGTCATAAAATTCATCCTTTTAAAGTGTGCAGTTCAGTGGTTTGCAGTGTATTTGCAGAGTTGTGCAATCATCAACATCTAATTTCAGAACACTTTCATCACCACAAAAAGAACCCCTATACCTGGTAGCAGCCACTCCTCGTTCTCCCCTCCCCCAGCCCCCGGCAGCCCCCAATCTGCTTTCTGTCTGTGTGGTTTGGGCAGATGAATTTGTACATAATTAAACAGAGAGTAGGGCGCTATTAATTATTTTAATTAAGGTAAAATTTGCATATAGTGAAATGCACAGATCTCAGTAGACAATTCAATGAGTTTTGATAAATGTATGTACTTGTCTTACTAATTCTCCAAAATACAGAACATTTTCATCACCCTGGAAAGTTCTCTTGTGGCCCCTTCTAGATAATCCCTTCCCCATAAGCAACCATTGTACTGATTTCTATCACCATAAGCTAGTTCTGTTTTTTCTTAAACTTCATGTAAACGGAAGCACACAATAGGCACTCTTTCGTGTCTGGCTTCTTTTGCTCAAAATGCTATTTTGAGATTCATTCCTGTTGTTGCGTGTGTCCGTAGTTCATTCTTTTTTGTTGCTAAGTAGTATGAATGTACCACATTTTGTTTATCCATGCCTCTGTCGTAGACATTTGAGTTGTTTCCAGTTTATGAACAACCGTGAACAAAGCAGCTGAGACCTTCTCTTTTTGGGGTATGTGCTTCATTTTTTGGGGGAGGGTAAATACCTAGGAGTGGGATTGTTGGTCAGGGAGCTACCGATTTTTCAGAGCAAGAACGTGGTCCCACCAGACTGAGCTTTGTATGCAGGCAGAATCAGGAATGGGAGCTCGGAAAGTCAGAAGGGGTGACGCCCCTTGTGACTGGGAGTCAGAATACACAGAACTTGGAAAATGAGCGGAGATGGGGGGACAGTGGAAACAGAAGCCTTAAAGACTATTTATCTGGTATTTATCCTCCAGGCGTTCTTAGGTTCCGGGCAGTCCGATTTGTAGAATGATAGACTTATTCTCATTTGTGGGAAAGATAAAGGTTTTGGTTTTGGACAACAAGATGGATCACTGTCCCCAAAAGGCCATCTCCCAACACCTTCCAGAGTGCCTGGCTTGGAGTATCAGTTGAGTGAATGAATTGCTAACAATGATTTGGTACTTGGGTAGAAAGAAAGGGCATCGGAGAGAGTGGGTGGGCTGAGGCAGAAGCTCACACACCAGAAATTAGCCCACTTGCTGGACTGGTTGATTAGATTAGTTACTTGTGTAATGAGGTGGAGAATTTTATTCATCAGAAATTCTTCTCCAGAATTGCTCCCGAGAAAATCAGTCAGAGCATGCCCAGTGATTCTCCCCCCACCCCGCCCAGGGAATGCCGGGGGCCTCCCAGACACGTTTATTCAGAGAGGATATTTATGGGCACTAGAGGCACAAGAAAGCTGCTGAATTAGAATTTAGGAAATATGGGGTGGGGTTTTTTTCCTTACTGTGCTGACTATGAACAACTTTAATAACCTATTTCTTGGTTTTCCTATCTGTAGAATGGGAATAATAATAACATCTATTTCATTTCTCTTATAAATAAGTAGATTATAAAAATCAAAAGAGATCATAAATGCTAAAATACTTTGAAAAAGGTAGGCTCCCCATTGCCTACCAAATAATGAAAGAACCAACGAAGTTCTCAGCTTTCCGTGCCCCAATAATTGCTTTCAATTATTGAAATTTTCAATTATTTCAATAAAAGCAATGCTCCAAATTGCTTTGTAATTTATTCTCCCACTATTGTCTCCGCAGACAACCCTCCAGACGCCAACTGTGGCCAACAAATGTCTTAGGCTGGCCCGCAGCCATGCTCAGCCTTTGCCCAGCCTGGGTTGTCCTCTTTCCTGCTCTGATCCCAAGAAATCCTTCCTAAAGTCTGTCACTCACACTAACTCCTTCCTAGAGTCTCGTCTTATGACACCCTCCTATTCAGCTTTCGTGCTCCAAAAGCAGAGGATTTACAGCAGAGGTCACTTGCCCTTGAGATTTCAATAAAATTGACTCACGCCAGTCCCATGGAAGTGCTCCATCCTCTCCTCCATCTGCAAATTTGTGGGAATTTGTGCAAATTACAAACTCATGGGCATTTCTGGCTCCAAGTTCTCGTTCTCTCTGAATTTTTAATGGCTCTTTCATCTCTCAACAGATATGGGATTCACCTCACCCTCCTTTTTTATAGTTTCCACCACACAAACCACTCAGAGGAGGAGGCATTTGTGTGTCAAGTTTACTAGAGGGGCTGGCCAGGTGGTGCAGCAGTTAAATTCCCATATTCCGCTTCAGTGGCCCAGGGTTCACTGGTTCAGATCCTGGGTGCAGACATGGCGCCGTTTGGCAAGCCATGCTGTGGCGGGCGTCCCACATATAAAGTAGAGGAATATGGGCATGGATGTCAGCTCAGGGCCAGTCTTTCTCAGCAAAAAGCGGAGGATTGGTAGCAGATGTTAGCTCAGGGCTAATCCTCCTCAAAAAAGAAAAAAAGTTTGCTAGAGAGTTGAGGCAACGGAGGGAGGTTTGTATTCTTGCAACATATATGCTATAAGATTACATCTTATACAGCCTACCTCTTGAAAGTTCTTGGGTCACTCTGCTGTAAGAATATCTCATGGGCTGCTTTTCTCCACAGGCATAACCCTCCATTTGGCCTGCCCGCCATCTCTCCTTCTTTCCTTCTACTTCCTTCTCTTCTTGACTCTCCTTTGCTCATCCTAAATTCCTTTAGCCAGTTCTTTGTCTCCTTCCAAACTTCAGCTTCAGGGTCTCACCTTCACGCCTGGAAGAGATTATCAGATTTTTCTTCCTGAAGATAGTTTCCTCTTTAAAATATACTTCCCACCTTTTGTTACATTGACTAAAGTTATTTATGGTTGTGTCTTACAGCCCCCACTGGGTTACATGCACTTTCATAGAAGTGTTTATTTCTGGTTCATATTTTTTTAAATTCCCCCGGAGTTCAAACCCCAGGCCTTGTACATAGTAGATGCTTAGTGTTGAATGAATGAGTGATTGAATGAATGCATGAAGGAAAGCTGGTATCCATTATACGACCCCCAGCAAAAGCAGAGTGGAAGGAATAGAAGCACCAGGTTTCCATGATAGGGTATTGATATGTTTCAATCACCACCAGAAGAGATCAATATGGGGTACAGAGAGCCCCTCCAGAGCTCAGCCTGACCTAATGAGTAGGTGAATGCCGGGCCAGGGTCCAGGCAGCCTTTGTGCTGCGCCTTTTTCCTGGGAAATGAGTGTGCAGCACCGATTCTTTTCAGAGAGGCTGCTGACCTTCAGTTGAATGGTAACAATTTATGACCATTACCAATGAGAACTAGAACTGCTCCTGTGACCCATGGGATTTGTCCTTTCCATCCCATTTGTTACCCTTCAGAACAGATTTCCTTCAGAATTGTCACAAGGAGTAACAATTCAGGGCAGACTCACAAAAACCCTCATACTCGCTGATTGGAAACATGAAACACCTATTTCATTACAAAGACTCTTCCATTCATCTGATAAAAAATGGAGAAAGAGAAAGAAGACTGCGGCTCGAGCAACAATGAAAGAGTCTGTACAATAAAGAGCATGCTCTTGAAGTTGCCATTGAATCCTGTAGTTCTTTACATCCTGAAAGTAAAAATACTAATGTTTGTGGAGTTTTATAGTTCACTAGTGTGTTCATCCAAGAGGTACATGATTTAACTAAATCTTTGCAATAAGCCTATAAAGGGGGAATCGTCACTATTCCCATTCTGCAGATGAGGGAACTGAGACCCAGAGAGGCCAATTTTCCCAATGTCAGACGCCTAGGAAGTGGCAGAGCTGAAGCCAGAAGTCCGTCTTCTGACTCCAAATCTTATTTGCTTTCCCTCACACCACGTCACCTTGCCTGTAAGATAACCGTTGAACCCTGTTTATACATTGCACATTCAGAGCTCTGGGACCTAAAAATCCAGAAGGATAACACTACCTTAAGAAAATGTATAAAATCATTGGCCTAACGAGTGATGCCATAGGCTTAGTTACCTACAATCCGGTCATATTCTCAAGAGTAATTGCTGAAGTGAATAAATCATTTTGCACTTCTGTATCTTAGTTTTGACCCGTTACTTGGAGTGAGTAAACCTAGAGTGTGTAGTGCCTGATCCAAGAGAGCACTCAGGGTTTCAGAAAGCTGGAAGGGAAAAAGTGAGTGTAGGCTTTCTCTCCTGCTCCAGGAAATTTTCCCTGGCTCACCTCGCTGTAGCGGTCAGCAGAGCATAATGGTTAAGATCCTATGTTTTGGAGTCTGACTGACGTAGGTGTGTGTCCTGGCTCTACCATCGACTTTGGGTGAGTTACTTAGCCTCTCTAAGCTCCAGT